>NC_070578.1:27474175-28892300 GCF_027409825.1 Scomber japonicus
TCAGAAAACTATGAGCATATCAGAGAATGTTTGAGTTGCCATAGGAAAGCTACAGTACTGTAGGTTAATATAACAGTATGGCTTTTTCTTTTGCCTAATTTCAGTTAATTATGACCTCAGTGCTTGTGTGTGAGCAGCATCAAGGTCAGTGACTTACTGAAACTACAGTCCATTCCCCCAGGACTAAAAGACAACTACAAGTTGATAATTTAATTTCTTTACTCAGTCTGAATGAGGAGGTGTCTATTGAATACTATTGAGCTGCACCACACCCAGCTCATATACAAAGCATTTGAGAATTTATGTTTTGGGACCTATTAATTACTCATTGAACTACAGTGACAAAAAAACCCATTTATGAACACAGATGAAGCCTTTCCTTTTTCCCAGCTCCATACAAGCAAGAGACATGATGCTTTGGGTTACAAGGATACAAGGATCTATTGATTGGCAGCATTGTAGAACAGTTAAGGCAGATATTTGATTCAAGTTTAATCAAAAGGTTTATAAGCTTTTTATGAACACACAACTTTTCTAAAAAACATAAAAAATTAAAGCTTTTATTTTAGAAGGACAAGGTCATAGCTTGTTTTATTCATTGATGGGGCACATTTATCTTTAAAGGCAAACATTGGTATAATTTTGTTAAATCATGGGCAGCATGTTTTTTTTTTATTCCATGTATTGAATCTATTGCTTAATTTCAAGGATTATTCAGAACAATTACGAATCCAAGGATAGAGATGTATTGTAACTGTCAAGAAGAATAGTATAACAGTTACTGTGTGAATACACTCTTACAAAAGGTGCAAGAAACATGGCTTTGTAAAACATATGTTGCACCCCTCTGAGTGACATACCATCTAAGCCAACATCATTCAAACATGGTAAAATACAAGTACTCTGTGATGACAGGTCAGACCACAGTGTTTTTTCTGACTGTTATTTTTGTGCCATTGCAATCTATTGAATTATTAACAGGGAGCAGTGGCATTTTTTATTCCATGTCCATGCTTCCTTTCAACTTGTATACTACTTCACTCAGCACTCAGGTATTAACAGGCTAAAAGAGAATCTTGGCTGTTTGTGGGTTTTTTTCATTTTCTTGTCATGTGTGTTCAACCCTTACAGCACCCCCTTGCTATGTTACATTTTCTTTCAAAAATTCTCAGCCACATCTCAACCATACACACCTTCTGTCTTCAAAGTCGTCTATCCCTAATAAGTTGACAGGTTTGTGGCGGAAGATGCTGGTTGATTTATTGGGTGCTCCAGGTTCTAGTGGTGCATGTCTGACTTGCATCTTGTTAGGAAGACATTTAGCTCCTTTCTCATCTCAAGTATCTTTTGTAGCACACAACTCATTCTAAGTGAGTAATCAATGGCATTTAACATATTTGTGTTGTAAAATGTCATGCATATGTGTATTAGATTCAGATTATGACACACCACACCACTTATAATATCAAAACACCATGAAAGTCAGAAAATATATGCCCTAAAATTATACCAACAGTCATTATTAGAGGTAAATATTATTTATTTTATATGAATAAATATTGCAGGCATGTGAACAATTTGTGCAGAAATACACAGTTACCAAACCCTGTATTAAGGAGGAGATAGTGAGCAACTCTAGCTTATGTACTGACTGTTGAGGACCCTGTCTTTTATCATTCAAAAACCCATTGGTTGGAAACAGCATCCGACGTCAACGGCATCTTTTTCGACAGAAACCTGACATTGCGGTACGCTTAAGTGCTGCTCTGCGTTTTCTGGTTTTCATGCACAATGACTCCTTAGGGCCCAGCACTAAAAGCCATTAGCGCTCCCAGTGGTGTAAAACTTGCATGAATCTATAAATCTTTCAAAGCAGTGGATTGAATTTGTACTCCTGATAAAGGATAGGTTTTGGATGAACAGTGCCGCAGCTGAGCCAACAGTACAGGCTCTGATGTTTATTAAAGCAGTAAGAGAACATGAAAACTTCATTCTCTAAGGATTTGTCATTCCGACGCTGCAAAAGCATCTTCAATGGATGGATCTTTAGCAGAGAAAGGGATATATCCATTGTATCTTTTAAAATATTTAGATGTCACATTTTCATTTGTATGGAATCAGATTTTTTTTCTCCTTCAGCTGTTATGGTTAGAAACATAAAAACTGAAAAGACAGCAGACATAGCACATTCAACAGAAAACAACCACTGGTTCTCATGCCTATTTCAGTTTACAAGGGTGTACCACATATATGCCTAAGAACATGTATTCTGCAAAAATGTTCCTACTTTGTCAGAAGAAAATAAGCCCATGAAAGCAGTTTGAATTATGTGCATGTACTATACTTCTAAGGTTACCTCTTGTATCAAAGAGGGGCTGAGAGAGAGACAGCACAGTGTCCATGCCAAACTGTGAAGGACAGTAGGAGGGGCAGAGAAATAGACAGGTGGGAATCCAATCGCCCAGCACAAGGACGACTTATCTGACCAAGGTGCTGAGAGTGGGGTGTCTTCAGCCACTAATTGATAAGAGCCTTCTATCTTTAGTAAGCAGCAGTGTTTGGCTCAGGACATCAAAACCTTGGCTGTGGCTGAAAGGCTTGTTGTGCCCCACTCCATCCTCATCCTGGACTATTGGGGGAGGGTAAAAGTCAGAATGTAACCTTGCCAGGGGGTCACTTCTCGCTTTCCTTCCTAAACCACTGGAATAGTTTTCACTAATGTGAATTTGAGCCTTCCACTACTTTCTGTTCTTTCCATAACGGAGATGGATTATAGCACCTGGCATACAATGTCTCCTTTAGGTTCTTTTCTCTATAATTTTATTGCAGAGAAAACAAAACAAAAAACAATAAGACTTTCTGCAGCATTATAATTACAAGACAATTATGTTTCCTTCAGAGAATTAGTAGAGGCGCTGAGCCAAAATCTGTTGAGGTGCCATACTGTTGAATAAGTGATTCCCTGAAAATTTATAATGAGGTATCAGGCTTGTATAATTTGTTTTGTGGGGCATATTTTTGTCATATTGTACGGATCAAAATCTACAGGACTGACAAAATAATCAAAATCAGTTGTAAAAATAAATATATGAATCCAAATACATATAAACATAAGCACAAACATAACAGCCAGATGGCTTTAGAAGCCAGTTGGTGTTTTGGTTCAATGGGCGAGCGAGCCAAAAAAGAAAAATGCTGGTTCATATGAAACCATTTCTAGATGCAATCTGCACGCTCAGACAAGCTGATTGTATGCTATCTGCCCAGTGTGATGTGTGGTAGAGACTCAACTGATGTAAATGAATGGCAGGTGAAGAATGATAAACATTTAAACAGATGGTACCACTCACTGTGACTCTACAGATATGACATAAAGGGTTCATAGATCTCTCTGCTTTAAAACAATGTTTAAATGATTAAACTCTCTTCCCAGAATTTGCTTTTTGCTATTTTTCCCGCTATACTTACTTTGTCTGTTTTATTTTGTTAACATTTATTTGATGTTTATATGGTTGTAATATCCATTTTTTTCTTTACTGCCACCATAAGGTAAAAAATGTCTGTGATAATCAAATGGGCAGGTTGCCATGAAATTTGCAGAATATACTCGTGCTCTCCAGAGAATGAATCCTTTCCATTTTGAACTCTCCGTGAGCTTTTTCGCTTCCACCAAACTCATGCTGAAGTGTCAGCTGTGCACACAAGATGTCTTATAATCTGACAGACAGATATAAGCAGATTGCCGTGGCAGTTTGCTTCACATTCATGCTCCAGAGGGAAGAGGGGGAGCCCTTCAAATTTTAATGACACTATATGGCCATTAATCAAGTGCCACCCTCAGGATAAATTTTATGTTTTTAGCTGCACTCAAACAAGGCTCAAAGAATAGCAAAATGGTCAGTGATGTTCTTTACCCGTACATTAATGTTGTATGGTTTAGAAGTCTTTAAGGACCACTAATGGGGGCTTTGGATTTTTTTTTCATGTTTACAAAGACAAGTGGTGTAAACCTTTACTACAAATACAGACATCTTTTGAAAACCATGTCATGTCTCCACTGTAGTCTCTCTACCTTCATTTTATGCAAATCTGAACATTTCCTTTTAGAAATTATTGTCACTCTGGCATAAATATCTTATTGTCAAGATAACCATTTATGAAATTGTGTTTGCCTCTACAATCTATATTGTAAAGTGGAACACAACATTTTTGTCATGTGCCAATTTAAGTTTGACTATATTTTAAAGCATTATCTTTCAATTTAATGAACATCTGAAAAGGGCAAAAAAGTTGCTCTAAAAAAAACAAAAACATTTTTCACTCTCACTCTCCTTTCGTTGTGGTGTTTAAAATAAATTAAAAAATTAGACATTTCTGATTTCTGATTTCAAAACACAGTTATACAAGTTTATTGTACTCAGTTTTCCACCAGAGACAAAGAGGGAACTCCAAGCTACAGTTTGATGTATCCCAACTGCTGCAAAGACAGGTTCATTTCTGCGAGGTCATGGCATTGATTAGCCACAGATGCCCTGGAGCCCAGAGGTGAGGCAGGTTGCAAGCTGACCTGAATTAGACTGTAAAGACGACATCTGAGCCAGTTCAATTAGCAAATTCTAATCCACACTGATTACTCTAAAGCCAAATCACTACTGGTGGCTAACTGCCTGCCTGCGTGAGTGACAGTCAGACTCCCAGAGTTTTATTTGAAATAGTTTACCTTTTGATGGCTAAAAGTTACACGAAAACTGATCTAGAATTGAGTTTTCTTTCTAAACACAGTATGAATACATACAGTATATAAATACTGTATGACGTCGGCATTTGTATGATGCACTGCAAAGCATCTGAAACTACAGAAAACGTAAAATAAAATGCCACAGCTTATTCTGGTAAATCTCACTGAAGCCTGTATGCCAAGATGATTGGAGTGTTTAACTGGCAGAGGGAAGGGAGATATGTTAATTATACATGACCAACAACCTGTATAACATCACACATCTGCAGGAAGATGCAGCTATGATGGTAAAATGTGTGGACAGTCACAAGGATAGTACCATTGTTGATCCACAATTAATTTGGAAAACTGTTGCTCTGCTCCACAAAATGCCAATGCCAGTGTTCGTGTCCTGCACTAAATATTTTTTTTACCAAGTTTGTTTTGCATTGAATCTTGGCTGAAATGTGCACTGAATATAAATATGCCTTTTATTGGGCAGCATGGTAGCTCAGTGGTGGCACTGTTGCCTCACAACAACCCCAGCCATCCTAGGTACTATCTGTGTGGAGTTTGCATGTTCTCCTCATATCAGTATGGGTTTCCGCCTGGTGCTCCGGTTTACTCCCACCATTAATGTATGTTAATACTCCTGTCAGTCTGTCTACACTGCAGCTGCCCACTGCTTCTAGTGTGTGTGCATAGGATAGGTTAGATGCAGGGGACCAATTTTATTTCAATGCATGTGAGTACTGAGAAATAACTAAGAAGAAATCCTAATATTTTCCTGCCCAATTTGAGTAAATTGCTTGGAGTTTTTAGTGAAAACAGCAAGATAAACAGGGTTGTCTTGTAATAATAGGGAGCAGTTTTAATGTGAGCAGTACCTTTAAGCATAGATGATCAAATTAAAGTAAAGAAGTTGGGAAAGAATAAACTGATAATATGTCCAGGCAGGTTGGAAACCAGCATTTATTTATTTTTCGTATTACTCCGCTGGAGAAATTAAATTAATGGTAGCCACTGGGGTTTTTGACCAGTAATAGAACTATGGAGCAATGTTTGGGACCTGTTTTGTTTGTATTACATGAACGTGCACAAGCACACTGCAATGCTATACATAGTCTTGCTAATGGTTTCACACTATTCCACTGCCAGTTGACGAAATGTAGCAATTTGCTAGCAAAGGCAGGAAAGAAGAACACTGCTTGCTAACAAACATGGATGTGAAAAGTGCAGGAATTTTAATATTTTAAATATCTGCTTTCAAATGTTTTATGCATAAATTAAATGCATTCACTATGTTTGTTAGCCCTCAATGAGAAACATAATGCATTTTGATGAGAAACTATATCTACACATCCCTACCAGGCACCTTTAAAGACACTTTCCTTACAAGCAGAAACACAACACTGGTCAATGACTAATGTAAACATTTTTTTGACAAAGATCTATTTTGGCTGTGAAAGTTATAAGAGATGGAAAGGCAGAAGTGGCTCTGTGATGAAGAAACATCTTCATCATTACATACATTCTGTTTGGAAACAATAGAAAGACAGACCAACTAAGAATAACTAACAAACTAACTTACAACATGAGTATCTAATTGAAACTAAAAACATATTAACATTCCATTATCTTATCTGCAATAATATTGGAATCATGCAATATTCCAGTATCAAAATATAGTAAACCTTGTTCCCCTTTTTTTAAACATCATGAATGACCAGTTGTGTTATCAGTCAGTTTTTAGAGTCCCCCAGACTGTTCTGTTGTGTTGGAAATTGTTTTCTTCAGTTGCAGTGGGCTATCATGGCCACCACCGAAAGCACTCCTTTGAATGATAATAGAAATGTTTGCTGAGGGTTATTTTGAAAATTACAAATATACCATTTTGATGTTTTATCTTAGTTTGAAAAAGTTGTTGCAAATAAAAAGGAATGTAGTTACAAATGTACATGTTCTGTGTTGTGTAATAAGGTTACCAAAATAATAATGCATTTTATGAATGAAAGCTATTATATTATATATTGTACATGTTATGTGGTATACTGCAGATTTTAGGATGCCAAGGTAGACTCATACAATGTAATTGAAAATCTCAGTTTCATCTTCAGGCCATCTTTATTTTATTTGGGATCATTAAATCAGGACCAGGAACAGATACAATGTAGATCTCTCAGCTCTGTTTTGTGCATTGAGTCTTCAACTGTTTTTAATGTAAAAAAAAACAAAACAGCAAGGAATCTGAAAATATTTACTGTGGATTTTCTTTGCCCTTGTGTGAATGATGAATAGCTTCCATTGTTTATCATTATAATGTGAATGGCCCCTGTAAGTCCTCTAATGGCCACTCAGCTGATGGCAGCAGACAATAAGGTATACTTGTGATGCCTATAAATTCTGTCTTGTTCTGACATTAGCTAACATGCCCAGCAAATCACTAGACTGGCAGTTCTCAGTCCTCCCTTATCCTCCACTGCACTCCCACCTCTTTCTATTACTCTGCTATGATTAATGCCCCACCACCATCAACAACGCACGCCACAAGTTGCATATCTTATACTGAAATACTGAATGAGCTTTCTCAGGTGGGTTTGAGGGTCAGACGGAGTTTAAGACCTCCCATCACCACAAATCCTCTCTGTGTCCTTCTGAGGCTGCTCACAGTGGAGAAGGAATAAATTACAGGCTGAGCAGAACCACAGGCTCCTTTTTAACATCAAATTCCACCTTTTGTATCACTATTATTTTGTGACCCTATCCAATCTTTCACATCCACAAAACCCTAAACCCAGCTTTACTCTCACAATCACCTACTTACTTAAAAGCATGGTGAAATGAATGTGACCCAACCAATCTAACTTCTCAGATAGCATGAAACTTAAATTGCTCAAGTCAAATACATAAAGACCTGAAAGAGTTATGTTCTCCTCGGAAACCTCTCTTTTCTTCCTAAACTTGATAGAAATTCGCCAGCACACAAATACTGCTACAATTTTCACAGATGCTTGCATTAGTATTCTGCAGGGATGTTTCTCTGTGACATGTAATACATCATAGTCACCAGGAGGCACTTCCACTGCAGAGTTGACGTGCAAATATGGGCAGAGCATGTTTCAATGTTTTACGCTACACTCTTTATCCTAAAAATGTCCTCTGAAGTTTCAGGATAGACACATGTGCACATGCATGTATGTATGCGCAACCACATACTGCATTAAACACACTCACATAGCGGTACAGTAAATGCATTCCACCAACCCCCACCTGCCAACACTCTCACACACACCAACACGTTGCACATCAGGGTCATAGAGTCTTCGCATCATGGGATATTTGTAAAATGTGATATGAAGGGGGTTGGAGGAGTGTGTGTATGTGTGTGTCTGTTTAGGGACAAGAGTGTTCTCACCTCGAACACTGAGCCAGGCAGGAAGGCTGAATGCCCTTCACTAACCTTGTAGGTTTTACTATGCTTTTATGAGAAGGCATAAATCATCACGATGCTTTAAAAAAAAAAAAAACGCTGTTGTTTTACAATGTGCAGCCAGATTGACAAGGCAAATGTGCACCCCCTATAACAAAGCCTATTACAAATACTGTCTGGAATACACTGGGCACTGAAATTCAATATAACTCAAAATAATGAAAGGATGTCTATGTTGTCCTGTGTCAGTCAGAATGGAGAAACAATGAGAAATATTTCCAGTGGACACATTAAAATGAATTACTCTTGTGGGCTACATAAATACAGTGCTCTGCTGCGGTACTTTCAGGTGAATGGGAAATACACAAATTATCATATTGATTGCTTTTTGCCTCAATGAGGAGATTGCCATCTTTATTCCGTAAAAAAAAAAGTGCACATACAAACAAAGGTTGGGAAGAAGAGGGGTTTAATGGCATCCAATGAGAGACACTCTTCGTCTAGACACACAGTTTTCAACAGAAACCATAAAAGAGCAGTTCTCCACTACTTCTCTCTACAATGTAAACAGCTCAGGCCCAAACCTCTCCACTCAACAACACATTTGCTCGCTATGGCTCCTACTCACATATTCATGTATTCATGTGTTTATCAGAACTTGGTGGCTTGTGTTGCCATTTTCTCCTTATAATGATGAGCGAATGCTCTTCCATAGTGGAATGGAAATAATCATGGATCCCATGAAAACCCAGAGCCACATTTGTTTTTTTGTTGAGATACAGAACAGGCAAAGGAAGTGATGAGAACTGCAGAGCAAAAGCCCAAATTTAGCCTGCTTTCCATACCTGCCTCACAAAAGCATACAGTCGTAAGCAACTGTAAGTGTAATTAACACCCTCAATGGTGTATGAGGAACTTTTTTTATTATTCTTAATGAGATCCATGTGCACTGCTGCATTCTAGTAGCTGTGTCCAGGTGTGAGTAGTTGGTTTTGAAAATAAATCACTGCAGTAAATGTAGTGTGGATGGAGAAAACTGTATTTAAACTTGCCAGAAAGAGGTTACTCAGTTATTCTGTATCTGTGCAATCTGACTTGCATATGCATCTACTTCATTAACCTTGCCACTGTTCCTTGTGCCCATATGGTTAGTTTACATGGTTACATAGTTGGTTGCATGTACTTGATATTGTTTCTCTGCATATTTAATTAGTTCAAGATATATTTCAAGGCATGTTTGGATGTGTTTACAGTCCTGACTGCCTCTACGTGATGCTGCAGAGCTCTCCATCTCCATCTCCAACACTAGTGGGCAGTCACATTCCACAGGCTCATTCAGTGCCATACCTTGATAACAGGGTGTTGTACACACACACCCGTGCACATACAGCGTGTAGCCCCTTACTTATTTTTTTGCTTTCCCTCACTGTCTCTTTCTTAGTTTTTCTTCATCAACTCAGTAGTAGAAGAGTAGTAGAGAAGCAGCTTTAGACATTGCGCTGCGGAGCAGAGCAATCAACAAACTAGTGATAGAAAATATCATCATGGTGTGGACTGAGAAAATCGCTTTTTAATTAATTTTTTGACTTTGGGTGGTATATCACTCTTGAGAAAAATGATTCGCAGAGTGGCATTTAAATGAGGGGGTTACAACCACTGAATGACCATTCAAAGTCATCATGGAGCTTATTGGATATTAATTAGAAGACAAGGGGAGTAGGAGGAGGAGGAGGATGGAAGAGAAAGGAAGCAGGCAAACATTCCCCCCAAATGTGCCAGAGGAGAGATACGCAGGAGCAAGGATTAAGAGAGGTTACTTTAATTTGAAATTTGAGTAGTGTGTGTGTGTGTGTGTGTGTGTGTGTGTGAGTCTGTGTCTGTGTGTGTGTGCGTGTGTGTGTGTGTGTGAGTGTTTGTTTATGCCAAGACACTAAGCATGTTTCTTGTGTCTCAGTCGTCTGCTTCCATTTTAATTCTAATATTTGGTTATAGTTCTTCATGCAACTATAGAGCCCCATGCATGAAGCAAGTTTGAAAAAAAAAAACGCACACAATTGATACACTGTGTCTAACAATTCAGACTCATGAACTATGGAAACAGATAAACTAAGTGTATGATTAAGTTAGTTTGATGGGAAATTTTGATTCACAGTGACTGCCATTAAGAATAAGTGCAGGACATTATTTAAAAAATGTTTTACTAAGTATTTAAGTGTATTGAATTAGTCATTTGAAATTATATTATGTATATCAAAATGCACTTATTCCCTGTCTGTTGGAGTTAAATGAGATTCCTCATGTCTATGCATTGACTGTGGAGCAAGAGCCAAGAGTTGCTTATCTTATCTTAATGTACAGATTAAAAGCAAGGGGAGATAGCTGGGCTAGTTCTGTCCAAAGTTTTAAAAAATATATCTAACAGCACCTCTACAGTTCACAAACTAACATGGTGTTTTTGCTTAATTCTTTCACAAAAGCAGCCAGGAATAGACAACCATGCTACAATATTTACCCCAAACTTTTGTCTTAAACATCCAACCACCTTATTGGTCAGCAGGTAAACTGGCAAGAAGGAACAAAGAAAAGGCCCACAACTGGATCACAAGTCAAGCTCATGGCCTTTGGCAACAAGCTACACATTCACTGTTTTTCATCATTGTTAGTCAGGTTGCCAATGTTATTTTGCATTTGGAATCCATAGTTTCCATATTTTTTTTTTATCATTTTAAAGAAATAATTAATTTCACTCACTAATTAAAGCTGCAAGCAGCATTGATCGGGCCCTCTCCCCCCATACATATCGGGCTGTGGCGCAGTCGGAGGGCGCGCATGTAGACGTCTTCATACGCAGGCTTTTATTTGATATTGCATGAGGTGGTGAAATATCACTTGCTGTGTTCACTATGTGGAGCTAGAAATCTGGTTTGATGCAGACTTTAGATTTTAATAATTTATAATCACAAAGGTCTTAAGATGACACTGACTGAATTTGGATTATTAATTAAGGCCACTTCCTGTTGGAGTTAGGGTATGGCTCCAAGAGGCTTTATTGTGCGTCTGGACATGATACATATGCATTGTCGATTTCAATACGTCAATTTGGAAGGTGGGACGACGATTTTTAATTTTCATGGGGGCGTTGTTGAGCCATTTAGCCAGACGTGTGTGTTATGTTTCTGACCATAGAGGCATCCCTTGCCCCTCAAAAACACAATCGTACGTCATGGCATAGATGTGTCGCCATGGAAACCGTATTTGATAATGGTTCATGAGCTGCAGAATGTAGCATCACAAAGGTCTGGGAGTAATTAGTCCTGCCACCATTAGGTGGCGCTATAACTCTCACTAAATATGACCCTGTACATATCTTCAGACCAGGACTCTGGTCCTGGTTAGGATTAGAACCTATGTAGTCAAGTTATAAGGCTTTGAAATTTCATGGTGATGCGTTGCGTCATCATGGCAACACCTTTTGACAGAGAGTCACCAACTTTATAATATACAATATTTAAGGTCTTGAGGCTTTACTAATTAAATTTGAGATGGACCTGATCAACGTGCTACCCACAGGGCGCAAAACGTGTAAAACATGTAACTTCCTGTTGCCAGTAGGTGGTGCTATGACTCAGTTCCAGTATTGATATATGGATCTGTTCAGGGTGGGACTCTTATCAAGCACAGGAAGTCTGGGCCTCATACGTTCATGTATGTCTGAGTTATGACCATTTTAATTTTCATGGCGAATCATCAAAATTCATGATACACGACTTAACGTCAGACTTTTCATCTGTTTTCATGCATGGTAAAGAGCTCAAAAACGCGTCCAATCCTTATTAAATACGGAAACAATAGGGCCTTCGCACCACTCTGTGCTCTGGCCCTAAATACTTTAGATTGTTGTGTGCATTTTTTCAGGTGTCAGTTCACAGAAAAGAAAGCATGTCTTCAGAGATGTGGAGCATTTATGTTGGAATTCATAACTTAACTGGTGATCAATGTTGTTTTTTGTGTCTTCATGCAGTATGTACTTTTTTCCTGTTCTTCAGTTTTCACTTTGATGCCTCCCTCTCAGTCTATCAAAGTAATTCAAGAAAAATGGCCTTTAAATACAATATATTGCAGTTTGGAAAAGGTTTGGGCATGCATTTATGTATGGATGGAGGTTTAGTTTTTACATGCACCACATGCAGCACTGGTTTATAGTTGACACTGGATTACACATGATCAGACTCTGTTATTCATCATCTTTCAAATTCTTATTCTAGCTTATCTTCATACATCCAGGTCAGACATTATCAAATGCAACTTGTATGTCTCAGTTAATACCTTTCACAATGTATTTTTTTGCTTCTTTATATTTCTTTGTAAAGATTTAGAAGCATCAGATATAGTGTGCTGATAACTGACTTAATTCTTTCACTAAAGCCTCTGCATGTAATATGCAAAAAATACCTTTATCTTCTCATTCAAGGCAATGGGGAGGTGTGTCCAGAGTGTTAAAGCATTAAAGTGTCAACTCTTCCAATTATCTTTGTATTTACATAACAATACTCTTATACCTTTTCTCTGTTTTCTTGTCACCTAATTCCATTTTCACTTGCAGTGGAGGACATATCCCTTCACTGTGTTCACTCAGTATACCCAGTTTGAAAAGTACTCCATGACTGCATATTTGATCTCTGAGAGTAGTTTTCAGGAAGACATCAGGCTCAGGCATGTATGTCTGCGTTTACACTGCACTTCTTTGCTGGTTTGGTGAGGCGAGGAAAATATACAGTACACCAGTCACACTGATCGCAAAATCTCACCTAATGTGACAGTATGGCTTTTTCACATGTTCTGCAGTTTTTATCAGAGGTAGTTCTGTGTAAGTGACATAAGCTATAGTATATCCCTGCATATTTATAATATGTATGCCATGTTGTCTACATTTGGTGAGGGGGTTTAGTTAATCACTGCTGTCATTTAAAATTTTGAAAAGGATAACGTCAGTGGTTGATAGCATGATGATTGATTACCACATCCTCTGGGTTTATGCTTTATGCTTATAGTGAAGGTATATGTATTAATGTAACAAGTGCTTAGTACCGACAACTTTAAAAAAAAAAAAAGCAGTAATAAAATAAAATTCTAGAGGGGGGGCACAAGGCTTTCCCTTATAATGCCATAACATTCTAACTCCCTTCCCTTAAGGACTATAGATCCTAGTAATGTACAATGGCAAGTTTCTGTGTGTTTTCTTTGGCACCTTGAAGAAGGGGTAGGCTACTGCTCTCTGGTCTGTGAGGCAATGATAAATCACTAGACAGGTGAAGATGAAAGCCCGCGGGCCAAACTGCTTCAAAGTGTGGCCTTCATGAGTCCCTAGCTTATCTTGAAAGGACTGGAACAGTCCTCAAAAACAGACTGTTCTTACTCGGGATGATTGAGTTTCAGTTGCACCTTAACCTGAGGAGTTTTGTGGTGTGTTTCTGTCTCAAATAACAAACATACTTTTCTCTTAATTTAATCCTAAAATCTTTCAGACTCCTCAGTAAGACATGTTTCATTGATGCAGGTAGACGCACAACGAGCCAGAGGTCCAATCAACAATACTTCTACTTAATGACCTTAAATTCATACATATCTTGTTGTCTTGTCTTGATTATTTGTAAAAATCAGTTTAGTGAACACTGCACTGAATTAACATATCCGATATCATGGAGTATGTATCAAATTAATATTTAAGACCACTCAGATGGAGAGATCAAACATAAGCCAGTCACATAGTGTTGATAAGCTAGCTAGCTAGAGCCAATGAAATCTGCCGGCCATTTCAGCAGAGAAACACAACAGCTGCCAATGAAAAATACTGTTCTGTTTGGAATCAAGGACCTGTTCGTTCACAAATAGACAACCCCTATATTAGATATGTACTCTAGAATAAATTCAAAGATGACACTTTTTTTCAAATCTAGGTCCAATGTTTTTAGAATTTAGCCTTTCTATATATAAGCATGGCAGCCATGGTCGTTAAGATTAACTAAAGATCATTGTAATGGTTGATAAACTACGGTTAAGGTATGGTTAGGGTTAGGTGAATGACTGAATGTCAGATGTATTACAAGACAAGAATTATTTTTTAGATCAGTCTGATGCGGTAAAACTGCTCCACTGGTGTTAAAAGTATGTATGTACATCACGTTTCCTTTTTTTAATATGGAACCTCCATCAGCAGTAATCGACAGGACAAAATGATCTTTCCCTAATCCTAACTAAGTAGTTCTTGTACCTAAACCTAACCAGATTTAGGTGCTGTCATGCCATAAAACATAATTCTTTTTTAAAGGTTAATTTTAACTGTTTTGGAAAGCGACATATTACACTACTAAGGATAGTTCTGAAAATGGTAACATTATGGAGCTTCTGGTTTAGCCAGTGTATATCCAGATTACAGATAGCAGATATTCAGGTCAAGACTACCTCTTCCAACTACTGTACATGTCTGAGAGCGGCCTAAAGCAGGCAAGAGCGATGAGACCAAGGAAGGTGGAGGAGGAGAGAGAGGGGAACTTTGGACAGACAAGCAAACAAACAAACTATAAAAAGAAGTGGTTGGATAGGAGTGTAGAGGAAACAAAGCCAATAATAATGTTATATAAATAATAAAATTGTTGCCTGACTCATCCTGGTTTCACCCTGGTGTCTAACAAGAGATCCCCCACAACAACCAAAACACCTCTGATTCTCCCCCTATATCCTTACAAACTCACATAACGTCCATCCATACTAACACACACACACACACACACGCACACACACACACACGACTTTCATAATAATAAAGATCTTCCCCATCTTTCCACCTGTAACAGCCTGTGGACTGATCTCTATGTGAAGGACCTTGGCCGGGTCCTCCTCCTAATATAGAAATGAGCTAAACTAAAATTAATGTGCTGAAAACTGAGATCTGAATCCAGATGATATAATGTGATATGTATGGTTGTCATGACTGTTTGATGCATTTTGTACATCTATGAAAAGTGTCATATGTGTAACAGTATATTTAATCTGTGTGTAAATCTCTTGAATGGAACTGCCTAAGGTTGTAAAGTGAATGTCAGTTCAAGCTAACAGTAACATTAGCATTGATTGGACATAAATCATTGGACATAAACATATAATGTGAAATCTTCCATTATGAACATAAATTGTATTCTGAGCTGAAAAAAACACACATTTCAAATGGTAAATCTTCTACCAAATGGCATATGTTTCAATTTGGAAAACTTGAGAGGAGTAGCAACTGTAAGTGGTGCAGAGCTTAGCTAAGGGTCAGTTGCACAGATATAAATGTTATAAACTTGGCACTGTATGTTCAACTTTAATCCTACAGAGAAACATTGGCTTCATCTCAGTGTTTGAGAAAAAATCACATTGCCAATATTGTAGGTCAAACATGAACAGGTTTTTACCTGTCAGTTTGAAAGTGCCCTCAATGGTTACATGTTTGTTTCATTATCCTAGTGGACAGCTTCTGTCTGTCCGCCACTTGATCTATGCTTGATCCTCCTTATATAACACCACATCCATGCTTGTGAAGAGAGGACGGGACAGAGGTTTGCCATTGCATTGATTGCACACAATATTCTGGAGAATGTTTCCATGAAACCTGGGTGAACAATGAGTTTTTATGCATTTTCAGAATTGCTCTAAAATTCTGTTTACAACGTGAAAGAAGTGGCAACTTTCCATCTGTCTTCTCTAAAGCATTCTGGCAGACAGAACAATAAAATCTGTGTTCCAGGAAAGGAAAAGCTAAAATTTCATTTCATGGGGTATGGGTACATGGCTCAACATCTCTGAGAAGGTAGTATCAGCAGTGATGAATGGGCAGAATGTTTTTTTTGTCTTTGTCATCTCATTCCAACAGGTGGTGTCTGTTGCCAGAATATATGTATATATATATCTATATATATATAGATATATATATATACACACACACACACACACACACACAATCACTGTGTGTAATCCCTTGATCTTATTTGGTAATACAGTCTTTCTGTTCTTTTCTTCATTTCTTTCTATTTTCTATTTCTATTTCTGTTCCATTTCATTTTAAGGGACTTTCCTTGCAGAGATCATGTAATTATACACCATTTCACATCTTTCTAAAACTTGAAAGACAAAGATTAAATTTTGGTTTAAATCCCCCAAATCACAGACTTTAAGTACTTATTTATACACATACAATTTTGCACAAGCAATTCTCCCATCTGTAAAGTAAATCTGCAGCTATAGAAGTTTGGTTATATTGCATCTACTGAGGAAATAGAAAACAAATCTTGGAAGTCTAATACACTTTACATGAAAGGAGCATAATAGTTCTGGCTAAAAGCCATTAATTGTCTAATGGTGTTATAACAAGATCTGGATCACTACCAAAATCTCATGAATTGATACTTAGGCCAGCTTTTGTTGTGTAGCATCAGTCCAGGCATTTGATAGACATGTAAACAAGCCAATGGGCTGCCTGCATGGATTAAACATTTAATTCAGCATTCCTTTTGTAGCCTATAGCTTTACAACACAGAGCTTGTTAATGTCAGTATAATGTGAAACTATGACGTATCACTTAGTTGCTGCCACCTTATTTATTTATTTTATTACATCTTAGTAAATATCACTTGTCTGGTGACTTTCCCCATATCTTTGCTAATGTGAGCAAGGTTGTGTTAAACTGAGTGCATCGAAATAGCTAATTACAACATTCATCACCAAATACTCCTGGAATGCTCTGAACAAATAGATGACATCTCAGACTGTAAGAGATGCCAAGGGTGTATTTTTCTCTTAATTAAGACATTAAAACAGGCCCCTTCTCAAAGAGTATAATACTGTGACTTCTCTTCTTTTTCACCGAATTGCCTGGCAGACCATGAATGACCCAGCTCATTTTCTTTCAGGGTGTAAATGAGCTTTTAATGAACAGATTGGACATTTTCTTTAGTGAGTTTATACCTTGTTCATTTGTCAATTCCTTTCATCTGTGAATCAGAATTACCACAGTGTTTTTGTGAAAGTTATCCTTCAAATAGTTTTTTTTGTTTTTTCATTCATCTATGTAAAATAAAACCTGACAAAATTGATATATACTATATATATATATATATATATATATATATATATAGTTCTGTTCTGGTTAGTTTTTTTACAGACTAAACTTTCTGACTGAAAAGCTGTTCAGCACTGGATAAATCTGCCACACATTTGAATCAACACCTCTCCGACACAGCAGCAAACAATTAATTTTATAAGCTTCACAAAGGTAGTATTTATTGCATGGTTATTGCACAGGATTGCATTTTTAAAAGTTTGGGGTATTGTGTCTAGTGAATGTAAGTTGATGTGACATCCTGAAAATCAATGTGTGTGTGCCTGTCTGTGTGTGAGGCTGTGCTTGTCTTTAGGGAGAAAATAGCAAACAGCTTTACACTAATAAACAGTACTATTAATTTGTCTTTTGAACAGGAATATTCTGAATTCTTTGAGGATGCCAGGCATTTATTTTCTTACTGGTAGTAGCAATACATGTAATCAACACTTATTGTAGTGTAAATATCTATAACGTGTATTTCAAAACAATATTTGTATTTTTTTTAATGTAATGAATATTTGACTAGTGCCATATAATCATTTTGTAAAAAGTCCCACGTATATGTGAACAAATTCACATATACCGTAGGTAACCTGATGCATATAATTAATAAAGAGAATCTTCATAATTACACATTTTGAAATTATATCATATTGTGGAAACAACTAATTTGCGTGTGCCGGAGCTAGTAACATAAGCCTCATGGGATATTAACAGAGGCTGATTTTGGCTCTTTAAGTGGGTCATGAAGATCAGGTTCAAAGAGACTGACTCACACATTACTCATGGTGACTAAATATCACAAAACACAACAGAAGATAAACAATGATCTGAAGTGTGCAGCCTTGAAATCATTCAAAGTGTGCAGACATCATGCTATTGTGTGCTGCTGTCAGTGCAAGCCACTGAGCCACGGGCGGTTTGTGCCACCCCTGTGGGCTCGCATGAGCTATGACATTTTTTAGTGATTATAGAAGCTTAAAAGACAAAATCAAAAATGAGAACAGAATCTTGTTATTTGTATTTTTGTCTCTTTATGCACACAGACCATTGTGAATGTGAAAGATGAAGGTAAATGAAGTATGAGGGTGACTGAAATTGGTGAGTTATAATAACTGAAAGTTATTATAAAAAAAGCAATGCTTTTCAATCCATGCCCAACAGTCCCAGTCAAAACTAATGTGTTCAAATCTAAACTGAATCAGTAGCATTTTGCATTCTGGTATCAGGATATATTTTCCTCATCTATCTGTCTAGTTTGTTGTTAATAAGTACAGAAGTATCCCATTCCTTCTCTGTTTGCTTTTTGTGCCGTCGTTGCTGTTGGCACAGTTGTTCCATTGTACAAATATTTAGATATAAGAATTACATAGCATGTGGGACACTGTAGATTATTTCTGCTTTGCATGTAGTGAGGAGGTTTAATTGTAAATTGTGTGGCAACATTGCTGGATCCATGTCAGTTAATATGTATTAAGTCCTTGTACCTAAACCACAGGTTATTTGTCATTGTCTTATTAAATAATGAGTCTCATGTTAGCAGTTTGTGCTCTGCCACAAGTTAAATTTAGGCTACTAAGACTATTTTGTTAAGGGGTTAAGGGAAAGATTGTGGTCATAGTTCAGGTTAGCCATGATTAAAAGAAACAGAAATGTCAACTATACAGGAAATGAAAAGTAAGCAGTCTCACGTCAGTCATTTTGTCACTTTGTTGATTCAACCATGAGTCCTGACCTCCTCATTAAGATGTTTTACGCTGGTATAATGCCATGCCACTTCCACCTTGGCTATTTCGAGAGGACAGTAATTACTCTGTCAAGCACAAGACGTCAGTTGTCAAGACAGTGTAAAAATAGGGTGTTTGGACAAGCAAACCAATTTGGTTGATTTTTTTGGTGAGGACAGTCTTATAATATTATTCTGTATCTCCGGAAATAGCTACATCACACACACTAACTCATGCAACAAATTATTAATGAACGTAGGCTAATACAGATTGAGGTACTGGTTCCTCTCCCCATAGCTTTATATAAAAGCCATCTCTTGCTGCAGATTCAGGCTTGACCAAAGCAAAAACCAATGCTGTAGGAGTGCTTCAGCTTTGCTACAATATTTTTTCAGGGGTGGACATTTTTATGATCCTTTGAGAGCAGAAGAGACAAATGACCTTGTATTTTCTTTTACATTACTTATTGAACATATAGACATTTTTTAAGAAGAATTACAAAGCTAATGGAGATATTGGACAATGGTGCTGTAAGGACATCAAACCCAGCTGCTACAGAAAAATATGATGTATTTGTTTCGTTTTTTATGGATTTTTGTTAGAATTAGGTTCATTTAATAATGATTGTTTAAGATGAATTCGCCTGTTTCTCATCTACCTAATGATCGATTTGTTTTTGGCATCTCAAAAAATGTTTCGTTAGGTAGGTTTGTCTGATATCCCTACATTTTCTTTAACCCACTTTCATTAATTGGACAGCTGGTTTTTTCAACAGTAAGTTGAATCATCCTGTAAATCTCTAACAGAATGTGTCCCTGCTTGTAAAGAGGCCGCCAAAAAGCTATGAAGTCATCACAGACTCATATCCCTTGAAAGGTTTCCAGCACTTTGTTGTAACCATTCCTTAAAGAGTTCAGGATGTTCTGAGGGGAAATGTGTTTCAGTGTGTGTATTGGATGAGGCGTTGAGAGGGTACCTGGTACTCAGTGTGCCTAATAAATCATCATCTTAGAGGGGAATAGTGGTTCAGATGTGCTCTAATCAGAATTTTTTGTTTTTTAAAATACAATCGGTTTCTTCTGGCCAACACACACACACACACATGCACACAGGCACGCACGCGCGCACACACACACACACACACACACACACACAGACTCTCTCTCTCTCTCTCTCTCTCTCTCTCTCTCTCTCTCTCTCTCTCTCTCTCTCTCTCTCTCTCTCTCTCTCTCTCTCTCTCTCTCTCTCTCTCTCTCTCTCTCTCTCTCTCTCTCTCTCTCTCTCTCTCTCTCTCTCTCTCTCTCTCTCTCTCTCTCTCTCTCTCTCTCTCACACACACACACATATTCACACACATATGGGACTCCAGATTGAAATGCAAGACTACGAATGGATTTATTTTCTCTCCTGTTTCCTCCCTGTCGATTGGTTGTGCAAGTTTTGCAGCAGCTATACTGAAGGTTAAAGCCAATAGTGTCTTTTAGTCATCTTACAACATTATGTGGGCAATGTATTTTCGTACATTCCATTTAATTACATACACCTATTCCACAGAAATCCACAAAATGTGAGAAAAAATCTCATTAGAAATTTTCCAAAAAAACCCTCATGAAAAACAAGAAGCTAAGACTTGGCTCACACTAACTTAGCACTCCCACTAGGACACATGTTTGATTTTTATAACTATTGAGACTCAATTATGTTTTGAGGTAGCACTCTTTAACTGTAATCAAGGTGAAATGATCACCTATTGATCAAATACTGAAGAAAAGTGGCAGCTGTTTGGGATGAATTAGAGAATGGGAGTGCATTTAATCCTCCCACAGCTGTACTAAAAACACTGAAATGAAACTGCTCAGGGACGCTTTAAGATGCAAAATGTGGTAAATCTAATTATTGTACTGTTGTACTTAGTAGCCGTCTGGGAGGATTTTTGTTTGAACATTAGTGTTAATCCTTATTGTACCTCACATATTCCACTAAATATAACCATGCATGAATTCATGAAACACAGTGATAAGATTGGTACAAACAATTCTGCTGCTGAAACAAAATGTGGTTTTTTTTGTGTCTTTACCAACAAATATTGAATGACATAAGTGGTTAAAATAAATATAACTGAAACTGGTGTCAATGAAAAACACAAAATACAACAAAATTTTAATTGGTCTACCAAGATTTGGGGGAAAAAATGAATGTGTGCATTGATTTTGAATTTGTAATAAACATGCAATGGTTAGAAAGACAGAATTACAGTATCAAAAAGCTACAAATATGACACAGCTGCACAATGTAGTCTCAAAACGGAGAGGTGTAATATCATGTAGTTATTTATTCATTCACTAATTTGCTGATTCATTTTTTAAAAGTTTATTTTTTATTTTTACCCAAAGGCCACTCTTTCTACGTACAGAGTGGAACAAATTGCTCACATTAGCGGTGCTATTTTGCACAGCCCTGGCATAGCATGTTTTAAAGTTAATCCCTCTAAGCCAGTATTTGATCCCTTCTGAACTCAGAAGGTGTCCTGACATTCTTTTCCTAATCATATAAAAGTCAAACTGTCAAGCCTAACAGCCGCATACATTTTCACTTGCACTATATAAAGCTAGTATGCTTTTTATAGGTGGTGGTGAGAAAGAAGGAAACCCTTTGATTAGATATACTTGCTGCTTAGAGCAAATGTTTTGCATGTTGGCATCAGTTATTGTGTTGAACCTATGTAGTCTACACCCTCCTTTGCTCCACAGAGTTCAGTCTGCCAATGCATTAGAGGACTGAACCGTTGTTGTTTACCCCAAAATACTTTTAGTTCAATTTATTTATGTGGTGTCTGTGAAGAAGCTATGATGTATTTCCCTCAGTTAAACCATCTCAATATAGTTGAAGTGGTGTACTTCCAAATGTCGTCACTTACTGTCAATAGGGTGTTTTGGGTTTCAGTTCAGATAAGCAGCTTCTGTCCTAATGAGCTATTCTTTCACTTGTTAGACCATGAAGGGTTATGTTAGAGTTTATTGGTCAACTTCAAACAAATCTTTACTTACCAAAACAAATTCAAAGTAGCTTGTTCAAAGACAGTGGGTTTTTCTGTTTGTTTTTTAAAATACTTTTTACTAAATACACCTCTCGTGATTCGCATGACAAATGTGAGTCTTAAACAGGAACCAGGTGCGTTAGTTGTTTACGAGAAAACAGATATTATTATGGCAGTAATGATACATGTATTTTCATCTTTTTAGTTAAAGATAAAGAATATAATTACAAATTAGTATCTAAAATGGCAAATAATGCCTCTAGATGTCAATCTTTTAAAATCTATTTGGCTGAAATGTGAGAGGAATGGTGCAGGTACAATGTTTTATTGCCAAAAACACATCAAATACCTCCTTTATCTTTATCTTTTTTTACCCAAACTAAATCATTCAGCAGTATCTCTAGATTCTCACATATTCTAAACAGCTCCAATTCTGAGTCAAATCTTCTTCTTTGCAGTGTGGCATTTGGCAACATGCCTGATCTTAACTAGCTTGACGCTGAAACTGATTTGGACAGGTGAAGACTGATGAGGTGTATATAGCCTGTGGCAACTATTTCAAGCTGTGTGAGTGTGGAACAACCCTACCTGTCACCAGTGATGATCCTCAGCAGCAAAGTATGGCGACATCAAGATTTTTCCATCTTAATCGCTCCTTCATCTGTCAGCTCCACCCTTAGGGGGAAACCAGTGTTGTCACTTAACGATGCAGAGCCCACCTCTTTGGGTAATTAAGATATGAAAGTTGTAAACGCATGTGGTTTTGTTTGTATTCCTGTTTTCATTTGGGGAAAAAACTATTTGCATTTATTCATTCTCAAATACATTCTCTGCTCTACTTTCTCAGCTGTCTGTACTTTCACAATACAAAGGCCCTACTGAGAAATTTTCAAAGCATCATTTAAAAGATTATAGTTGTCAATGATATGGCATTCTTGCTTTAAGTTTAGTAATTATTACATTATATAATATATTATATTATTGTAGCTATTATCAATCCAATCATAATTTTAGAACACACCTGTTTTAAATATTTAAACTACCATCAGAAATGCTGATAATGTTTCAGTACAGTCTTTTCAGTACATTGTACATTTCAGCACAATGTACTGAAAAGACTATCAGTCTGACAGTGTTTTTTTTAATGGAGAAGATATCTATAAAAATGGATTTTACTGAAAATGGACAGATAGGCTATAATCCAAAAAGTCAGCTAAACTGACTTTAGTCATGATGTTACTAGGATTTCTGACATTAGCTATTATAGTTGTTACAGTTTATAATCTGTATGATCATAGGGCCTGTGCTCTTAGAGAAAAGGGTTGGGATTAGAGAAAAGCAGGTCGCAGGTGGACAACCAAAACCATTGTCATATGTGATAACAGGGAGCAGGGAAGCAGTGACACTTGCCAAGAGGAAGATCATTGGACTAGAGAAATATGCTAGACTGCTCATGGGTCTGCCTGGGCATTGGAGACTGGCAGGGCAGAACTACTCAGGCAGTGGGAACAGTGGTGGGATAGCTCGGGACGGCAGCCAGGAGACAAGAGAGAGTGCTCAGGAGAAGTGGCCCAGATGCTGGAGAGACTTAGAATGATGGCTTGGGAAAGACAGACAGGAACATAAAAGTCAGTAAATCGAACCGTACAGCCCATCAAAAAAACAGGATGAGAACCAGACCACTAGACACTGGGCTTGGATGGTGTACAGTACAGAGTTCAGGCTAAGAATTAACATAAACTGACATAGGTCGAGCTCTGAGGGGAGCACAGCAACAGCAAAGGCAGGCTTAGAACAATATACAGGTTACAGGTCTGGTAGTGAAATCAGAACTGACTCAGACATATCTAAAAAAAGGCATAGGCTGAGAAGCAGAGACATTTACAGAGTTACAGGAATAGTCACACAATGACTAATCAGGCTTTAAAAATAATTGTTAATTTCTTAAAAGAATCCTAATATTAGAACTACGACCTGGACCATGGCATAGGTGAATGCTAGGGGCACTGTCCACTCATAGCAGCCACCCGAATGAGGGAAGAAATTTAACTTTTACTATTTTCTACTAATGCTATTTTAGTACTACTATCTCAAAATATTACAAAAAAGCCCACAGCAATGTAACTACATAGCCTATAAAATAGACCCTATTTTCAGGATTGTCCACATCATCACACCCAATGGACAAGTGACACTGACCGTGAAAGGTTATATTATTAACATCAGTAGCCTTTCAAATCATATAAAAAAGACCAATTATTAAGTTCTTCGAAAAAGTCTTCTGGTGCCCAGGGAAGAAAAAGAAAAAGAGAAGGAAAAACAGAAAACTATAGAGGTAATGTAATGAACTTTATCAAGTGCATAGTAGTTATCGTTGAATTAAAGTGTTACTAGCTTACTTTGGACAATAGTGATGTTTGCTAATTTAATAAACAGCTAGAGTAAACATCAGTTACTCCCATCTTAAATACTTCAGAAATACTTTATTTTTGGATAGGGACCATGCACATTGATGAACATCGATATTTACACATCTCTGTAAACATGCCGGATTATAGCAAGGCTGCTAATTTGCATCTGTAGTCCCTAAATAAAAAGAATACAAATAGAAGAGACAGCAAATAAATAGATAAAATACAAATAGAAGAGACAACACACACAGTACAATACAATACACAATCAAAAGGATACCAGATCCAGACATTATTCATAAATTCATTATGGATTTTATCATGGAACCACTAACCACAAATTTTGCGAAATTTCTTTTAAGTCTACTGTTGCTGCACAAACCATCCACCATCTACCTCAAGAGACCAGGCATATCCTTATTGAGATCTTAGTCTAGTTAGCCAACAATAGCTCTGCTTGTTAAAGTCAATTAAATACTTTTCCAGTTTTATTCCCTTTCGTAAATAATAGGTGTTAGCCTTTGCCTTTTCATTATTGATCAGTCCTATATGTATCAGCATGCATCATGTGATGCTCACTGAATACATATTTTGTGCATGAATGCACCTTTGATTTTTTTTTATCCGCCCAATTTATACATAACTATATAATTGAAGAACTAATGTAATGCAAGTAACGCCACATTTCATAGTTTAGTAACTGTAATGTGATTACTGACTGTAGACATTGTAACGCTTTACATTATTGCATTACAGGTAAAAGTAGTGTGATTATAATACATGTTACACCCACATACACGTGTGTGTGTGTGTGTGTGTGTGAGAATCTGTGCAGCACTAGTTCAGCCCCAGCAAGGAAAAGAATGGATACCATCTTTCTTTAAAAAAACTGTGATGTTGCTGTTATTGTAAGCAGTGATCATATGTATTAGATATATAATCTGAAAGGAGGTAAATCCAATGCTTAACATTTATTGAATTTTTTGAATTTCAGTTAGATAATTATTTTCTTGGCAACAGAGAAATGAGCAAACCCTTCTTGTATTTGTTTGTTATGTTGATTTCTGAAGTGTGTCCTACCAGACAGAGCTGTGATGGAGGGATACTGCAATCCAAGATGGTTAGAGCCTCAAAAAGAGTAAACCAGTTGGCAGGCCCAGAGTGTGTGGAAATAATTATCTGGTGTGCTTATTGTGTATTGTGAGCAAGTGTCTGTGTTTGCCAGTCCCCTTTTGTACATTTTATATTCAGCTATATGTATTCTGTGGAGGGTCTTATATTGGATTAGCTGTAGAAACAGGTGGCATGAAGTTCTGACGAGATTGGTGGCAATAATTAAGTCCTTTGCTGAAAGAAACATGGCTTTAAGGGGGACCACAGACACATTAAACAAACTGGACAATGGCAATTTATCAAAGAGGTGGAGCTTATGGCTACATTTGATGCAATAATGAAGCAGCATGTTGGTAGAGTGGAAAGTGGACTTGGCAGTCACACACATTACGTGGGCAAAAGAATCCAAAATGAACTGATAAACACCATGGTGGGTGGCTGTGGCTGAGGAGGTAGAGTGGTATGAGTGAGTGGGAGATTGGTGGTTCGATTCCCAGCTCATCCAGTGCACATGTTGAAGTGTCCTTGGGCAAGATACTGAACCCTAAATTGGTTCTGATGGTAAAAGCGCCAGAAAGACAAAAAAAAGTGGGAGAGATCAGAACATCAAAACATTTCTCCAATATTTTAGATTGCACCCCTGATCAGTTATAAGAAACAGTCCTCTGGCATTGTCAGGATTGTGATAGTAGAAGACATACCACAAATTAAGGAACATTTTGTGGGCTTTCTTGTGGCAGAGTAAACACGGGAAAGTTTGTCATCTATCATCCTCAAAAGACTGGTGCAGCTTAACATCCTATTTGAGGACTGCAGAGGACAATCCTGACAAAGGTGTCAACATGAAGGGAACGAATAAAGGTGTTCAGGCTAGGCTGCTTCAACAGAACTCAACAGCCTTTTTGTCCCATGTGGTGCCCACACTTTAAATCTGGTTGTAGCTGATGCTGCTAAGAGTTCACCAGATAGCACTGGCTACTACTGATATTTTATGAAATTATTCAAGCCCTTCTCATCCTCCCCCCATAGATGTAATATCCTCAAGAAACATGTCAAAACCAGCCTGAAATCATGGTCAGAGATGAGGTGGGAGAGCAGGATAAAAAAACATTTAGGCGGTAATGTACTGGGCTGGGTAGATCAGAGACACTTTTCTGGAGGATAGGGAAACTACTGCAGACCCTGTGGTGAAAGCTGAAGTGCAGTCTTTGGTTGAAGATACTGGATCCTGCTGCTTTTACATTTGCGTAGCCATATATTATGACATCTTCAACAAGATCCAGCAATTAAATGAACTGATGGAGTCATCCTCCATGCAGTTAGATGTGGTTGTCAACTTGCAGCGCTGGATTTCCTGATGCATAGACAACTAGGAGATTAACATTGAGACGGTACTCAAACAAAAGTGGCTAAAAACGGCAAAATGGGACTTTGGTTAAGATGCTCCAGATGTGCCTATTGGTGATGCACTTTAAAAATAAAAAACACATTTGATGTGGTAGTGTATACCGCCCTTTCTACACTTTATGAGAGATTTCAGAACCTGGAAGAGGTGAATGACAAATTTGGAATGCTCCTCAAGTTCCTAAGATGAGTAGCTAGAGCTCTGTCAAACCCTGATCATTGCGCCAACCCATTATGGACAGCCAGATATTGTTGGCAGGGAACTTGCTGTGGAAATGCAAAATGCTTCACTCTTGACCACCCTGCTTGAGAAGAAGCTGACACTCTTCTTATTACAGTGGCTGCTGAAAGAATCTTAATTGATCTCAAATTCACGAAACACTACCTGAGATCTACTTTGGTATCTCATTGGACTTTCCGCCATTAGTATAAACATGTTTTCTCACAACAGCTGTTTTATGATGAAAATCTCAAAGACATAAAGCTATGCAGTGTCTATGTGTGTGTATGAACACAATAATTGGTGGTGGAATTGGCTGAAATGCAAGGGGCACCAGCTATCTTGCCTAGGGCAACAAATTGGTCAGCACTGGTTCTATGATCTCTGCCAAGAGGTTTCAAGGTCCAGGACTGCAGGACAGATGCCGGCTGAGTACACAGACGATTTACACCTACACAATTATGGATACAATTGCAATATTATTGTGATATTTTTAAAATAAATTACAAAAAGAGTTGGCTTTGTATCATGCCCAATTGGGAACCCTGTGACTGAGCTGGTTTGGTCCCTTATTCCAAAATTCTCAGAAATCACACGTGTTTGTTTGTTTGTAAAAATGAGAGAGAAACTAAACCTGCACAATAATACTTAAGTATACACTCCTAAATGTTAAATATAATTGAGTTAAATAATCCTCTGGTAGTAATTCAGCTCAATTCAGTTAAGAGTAAGCATATTTTTTATTTAGCATTTTAATAAATATTACTGTATAAATGCCAGAATTAGCCACAGGCTACTTTTCAGCTGCAGTCTCTGGCCAGGTGCGATGTTGGCAGCCTAAAGTCAGGCTAAAATCAAGAAACGAATTTAAAACAATAATCATAATGTAAAGCATGTCAATAACAGTAGAAACAGAACACACATACTGTAGATAGAATCAGAACACAAACATGGGCAGCATTAAAGAGTAAGCAGAGTAAGCAAGCAGAGTTACGGTTCAACAAAGCAAAAACAAACAATTAAACATCAGCTTAAATTTCTAAATAGATTTGCAAAAACGGACATAAACAAAGACATACATAAGGAAATACAGATATGAATGACAGGACAGTGGTAGCATTGAGGTAAGTCAAGCAAAAGGGCAATTTAGCAGTATACTTCCTTGTGGAGATACATTTCCTGGCTTACCCAGGCTGCTGATCCACTCTCACATCAATGCACAAATGTACAAACTCAACTCCAATGGGAAGAAGTAGGACAGTGTGTCACTAACATTTGCACAAAGGGATATCAATAACATCTAACTCTGCTTGATTCTGACTCACACAGGTCACAGTTCTGCACAGGGCATGTATCACCCCCTCAAGAATATACCCAAACCTCTTAGATCAGTGTTAGCATGGCTGTGGAGAGGTAGGTGCTGTGATATTGTTTTGCCTAGTAGCCAAAACATTTGGATACAGGAGACTGACACACTCTTTGGTACATTGTACTTAAATGTTGCCTGCTGGGAAGAAACTGGGCACACAGGTGTAGAGCTAGGAATCACAAACAATCAATGTTAAACCAACATGATTGTGTTTTGGATAATTGGGTGCCTTCTTTATTAGGGTTCCTGCTGTTCTTTACATAGCTGAATGAGAAATATGTGTGGGCATTTGATTGCTGCTGCAACCAGCTGCATTTGCCACAGTGTTTCTATAGTGTTGTTTGAATAAATATAAATAAATTATAAAAGGTCCAGTAGCCTATATGCGTAAAAATAAAACGCAAATTTAGCAGAATATCTTTGATGAGAGACAGGTGTGTTTAAAAATAATTATCCTTCCTGCAATATGCACAAAACTGATTCCATACTTGTGTTTAAGTATAAACTTGAAATCTATAAGCACTTCAGGCCTGGCCTCTGTTTAACAAATATGTATCAGCATTCACCCAGTCTGTCTGACTGCAAGCCCTGTCCATCTTTTTTCATGTCTACATGAAATCCAGAAATACTACAGTATATACTAATGTGTGTGGGCACAGATAATATCAGGTGGGCCCAAAGAACGACCTGGGGGATGTCATCAGCCAGGGAGTTAAACTATTACTTCGATAAGTAATATTTCAATTAAATTAATAAAAGTTATTAATAAATAGTCAGTTTATATATTATAACTGTGGAAAAGTAGCTGTGGACAAGTCGCTTTGTAGTTTCGGCCGCTGATATTTATATTGTAAGGTTGCGTTATATCTAGGGCTGTCAAACGATTAATTTTTTTAATCGCGATTAATCACAGAATTTCCATAGGTAATCGCGTTTTGAATTGAATGTTTAAAATCCTGTTATTTTACATTTCAAGGCAGTTTTAAGCCCATAATGTAAAGCATTTCTTACCAGAGTGTCTTAACTGGGAATCGAGCACGGCTCTGCTGCGGCTCCCACACTCCAAAATGGTACTTTGGTGGAGCTGAGGCTCACTTGGCTGCACCTGGGTGTTTAGCGTGGAGGTGCTAACTCAAACTCGACGTACTCTGGTGGTAGTTAAACTCTGTTTGACACAGGTTGCATTTTACTTTTGACTTGTCAACTGAACCGTCTTGAAGTTTTTTAAAGTTAAACAAGCCGTTCAAAAGTCCAGTAGCTCTCTTACTTTCCATCACTACGGTAGGTTTACTGCATAGCGCTACAGTTAGAGGAGCCGTCTACGGATGAGTAGAAGGGACAAAAAGGCTTGCAAAATTAAAATGCTATAAAAAAAATTAACGCGTTATGGATTGCATTAATGTAGTCGCGATTAACGCGTTAACGCTGACAGCCCTAGTTATATCATAGTTTCAATTGTCAATTTAAATGACTGATATATCTACCTACATTATTAAATAGCATACTTCTTTATTCTAAATAGCCTAATAATTTTACAAACAGAGTAATGTCATCATCATTATGGATTCAGAAGTGCAATTTAATGAACGGGACATAGTATACACTTGCTCATTACTTCCCCTGTAGTTCACACCCATTACTTCATAACTAAAATACTGACAATATAATATACGCTCAACATGCAGATCAACGTTATTCACTTCTCTGTTAAGTGGTGGTCAGCATACAGTGATGTTAAAAAGAAAATCCAAGTCAGTTGGCTCTGAAGCTCAACTGCTGATGTTACACCTGCTGCCGGACTGCTGTCAGCACAGAACTACTAACACCTGGGATGACAACGCAGGGCAAGTTGGAGATGAGGGTAACAGTTCAACAGCTCGACCTCTCTGTGTCTTTTGTGGTGATAAACTACAGTAGGTTACATCACTCTGTAGTATAGCTACCATATCGTGCTTGGCTATATTGTATCATACAGTGTTGTTTGGTCTTGATACCCGTGTGGAGGTGTTATGTGTTCATTAAGTGATTATCTTCCATATCTAGTATATGATGTCACCCCAGAAAATCCAAAATACAAGAAAATTGGTGAATGCATAAATCACTCGTACGCATGGTTTAAGAACGAATCTGTGCATACGAGTGGTTCTTGCATCTGGCCCAATGACAGACAATTGTAAATTCTGTGATTATTGAACATAAGTGCTAAGCTATTTCACAGTAGTCCAGTGATTTAGTCTGTATGTAGAGTTCAGTCTGTGTATCACCACTGATTCCTGGATGCCATTTAAAAAAAAATCTGTTTCACAACTGGGAAGAGTTCACTGTACAAGGTGACCAGGGTCCATATGACACCATTCATCGTGGTAAATATGTCACTGGGGCTTAACTTTACATCAGTCATTCATCAAGTGATGTAAAGTCTCTCTCCTGTCAACTGTCTGTTAAACTACTCAATACACACTGTATGTTCTGCATCCTATACAGCCAGTAAAAAACAGGAGATAATATTTTGTAAGCAAACCCTAAACACAACAAATGTTATTTCCAATAGTCACCTAATCTAGAGGATGTTAAAGAATTACTTATTGATCGGTATCCATTCACTCATTCTGTGACTTAGTGAGCCTGAGCTCTGAGTGGGTCTCACTGAATGTCATGGAAAGCTTGAAATGTTCAGTTCATCTCTGTATCCCAATTTGACCTTTATTTAATAAAAGAGAGTATAGACATACACAGATTTAAAGGTCATGCAATAATAAGAATGTTTAAATTTCTGTAATACTGAATTTTGACAGATTATAATTTTAGAAATAAAATTACAATCACATCTTTCTTTACATTACATCCATCATACCACAGACAATAATACTGATAAACTATATACGCTACCTTACCCCCACACTCAAACAGCTGCACTGGCTTCCTGTGAAGTTCTGTATAATTTTTAAACTTCTTCTCCTCACCTATAAATCTCTACATACCCTTGCACACCAGTACTTAACGGACCTCCTCCATGTTTACCACCTTCTACGGGACCTGCGTTCTGCTGATTTGGGCCTCCTGTCCATCCCCGCACCAGAAGGCAAACCAGTGGGAGCAGGGCCTTTAGTGTGGCAGCTCCTACACTTTGGAACTCGCTCCCTCAGGACATTCGCCAAGCACCAACTCTGGACACTTTCAAATCAATGTTGAAAAGGCACTTGTTCCTGGAGGCTTTTGCCGGCTAAATGTGTGTTTTTGTCTGTGGTTATTGTTATTGTGAAGTGACCTTGGGTTTCGTGAAAGGCGCTATACAAAAAGAAGTTGTTATTATAATTATAATAATAATTATTATTATTACTTACTTACTTTTATTCCAATCGTGATTGTTTATTATCAAGTTTGGTTGTGCTGTATGCTGCAATGATGTTCTTTGTCACTGTTTATTTATTTATCGTTGTTGTGTTGTCACTGCAAACCAAATCTCCCATTGAGGGACAATAAAGCACTGAACTGACCAAAAAAATTACAAAGCATAAGATATTCAATAAAACGTGTTCATGAAAGTTAATGATTGGTCAGGGTATAAAATAATAAAAAAGACACATACATCTCACTATCCAATAGTGTGGATGCCAGATCAAAACATACCTTGCAGAGTTGAAAAGAGAGTGAGCTGCACACCAAATAGCTCAGGAGTTTACAAGAGTTATATTATCTGCTGTGTTTCAAGCACAAGGCTCTTCTTCAAACAGCTTCTGATACATATAGTCAACATCTTAAATATCCGTTGTTTACACCCCAGGTGTAGATTCCTGTCAGTAAAGTTGTAGCAAACCTTATAATATTTTACATATTATACATATGAATGTATATAGATTTATGTAAAACACACATAATTTATAAATAGGCTCATATCCCCAATGGTTTGTAAATAAAAGACATATGGGAATAAAGGAAAAATGTAACACCCTATTCAAAGGCAGAACACTCCAAAAAGACATAATATACAGACAGGCAATGTCATTGTTTGAGATATTATGCATAGGATCTATTCATATATGTTTGGGGTTAAGTTATTTTCAGAGCGAAAGTTCACATTGAATTTAAAACCAGTCATTATATGACCAGATCTAATGTGATGTCAAACAGCTAATAATTGTCAGTAACCATGCTTTCCCCATAGAACATGGCCTTCATTGGAAACAGCAAACTTTTTAAGGCATATACTGTACAACAGTTCATTGTCCTCCCATAATTATTTTGACAATGACACAGTTTTCAGTATGTTGGTGCTATTCTCAAGCAAACTGAACAGTTACTTTGAGGCTAAAGTGCTGACTTTCAGCTTCAAGAGTGTTTGAGGCCATATTGGGTGAACAATGTTTGACCTTTTGTCCTTTCTATCATTGGGAATCTATACAAAGAGTGGCATTTACATGATTAATTAGATGTGGGTGTAAACAACCTCAAATTAAAGCTGAAACTGGACGCTTTAACCTCATAGTCATCGTTCATTACAATGCCAATGTGCTGAAGCACAGAGCCAAAACAAAACTGCCTATAGTTACAGACTGCTCTGTAGTTCTGCTTCTACATCATCAACTCAATCTTTTCAGTCACAGTATGTTTCACAGCATTACCACGCCTGAAAATAACAGGTTTCCAGTCAGACTTTCCAATTATATTGATGCATTCTCACAGTGTGAATGAGCTTTGCAATTTGGCAGGTTGGCCTGGTTATATGAGTGAACACTGCTCTGATTGGCACTGCTAATAGTGCCTTCAGTCATGAGTTTGGCTGCAGTATACACCCCCATTTGCGACAGATTATGTTACTGAACTGATTAATGTGCCATCCCCTCCACAGGGTGTTGAATCATGTGGCTCACCCCCATGACCTCTGCTCCATATGAGACACAGCCAGACCCTGATATGACCCTGAATCTCTTTTTTTCATCATAGGCGTAGCATCCACAACCCTCTCTGTACATCCACTAGACTTTAAATGAACCCGCACACACCCATTCTCTTTTTGAAAGAGAAGTGCCAATAACCACTGTATTCATCACTTTGCTTAATTGTACCTCAGAGATATTGTGAAAAAAGTCAAACAGAAAAACAAAACACCAAACACCTTCTAAGCACTACCAGACTAGTATTACACATGAGCACAATCTTGCCAAGCAAATTGTGCTTCCAATGTAATGGGCCATGTTTCATATTATTTTTAATGCAAGAATGATACTTAATTTATGGTTTAGGAAAACTGTATACAGCCCTCTGATATACAGTACATTATTATGTAATATTTAAGAAATGCAGATGTCAAATACATTTTGATACATTGTCTAATAATTTCTACAGTGCATGATGAAAATATGTTTTGGAGGTTGTCATGGTAACATGCCTTATCCTATGACGAATATACTGTACCTACAAGGACCAAAATATACATTTTTAAGTATATTCTTAATATACATTGCATTCTGTCAGGAAATTTAAATATCTTGCCATTATCATCAGTGTACTGTAATTTGGAATTAATCCACAGGCCAGTTTAATTGCATAAAATGGCAATATAATTTATGTAATTTTCAGTTAATTATATTGAAGATTGTCACTGATTCTGGGCAATAAAACTAGCAATTTTTTGCTGTTTAGTTGAGATGGTAATACTATCGGTCTAATGACATTCAATCAATGGCCCCTAATGTACGATTCACTCTATTACCCTTGTCTTTTTGAAATTTAGTTCTTAAATTATTATTCCATTTTCATGTTAATCATCTTACAACATTTTCAGCGCTTCATTAGTTTGTTGTACTAATTTAACATAGAGATGAGCTCCAGTGACTGACCACATTGATGTATTTTTCATACAATGTAGGATTCAACAAAAGATAAACTCTCACAACACAAAGTCAAACAGGACTCCTTGAGTCCCCTTCAATATAACAAAAAACTAGGAAGAAAAACAAATGAAGAGACGGTGATCTGCTAAATGGGTTCAAATGTGTGTCGCAGTTAACCATTACAAGGTCACTGCTACATTTAAAATGCTCCAGAGGAGAGGGAAAGACAGAAAGGATTGAACAGATTCAACGTCCCACTCTCCTTATTAGGCTCATTTCTCAACTGCCTGGGGTTAATTACCACACACACACCTCACGCTGTTGTTCCACTTACATCATAATTACTGTGGCGAAGATCAAGAACAATCTAAAGCTCATGATATGAGTCCTTCCGCCATCAACCAGCCACATGTGCATGCACACACACACACACACACGCACACACACACACACACACACACACACTCAACAGCATAGCCATCAATATTTTCTGCCTGAGCCTCCCGGTATATTCCCAAATCCCCCTCCCTCCCCAGGAGCCAGCTGTTTTTGGGATTGATTTCATTTATTTAATGACGGCTGCGCTAATGACCCTTCGCACACGGCTGATGGTGTCACAGACACCACAACATATCCCGGGGATGAGGATTGGATGGGGGCCTGGAGAGTGAAGGGTGGGTGATATTGAAAAGGGCAGAATGAAATAGGAGGAGCACAGCAGAAAGATGAGGGAAGCCGGAGACAACATGTACGCAGGCGGTCTTTGTCTTTCTCAAACAAACAAGGACACTGGATGCAGGACAGAAATTAATACCCATCCCATGGACTAATTTTTACACAGTGGCACAGATGAAAGAGACCTATCCACCTCTCATCAGAGACTGGTGGCTGATTATCATGACTCTAATGGATGGATTTGTTTTCTGTGGCAACGTTGTACGTAGCAAGCCCTGGGTATATGAATGGAATGTTTTGCACTTACCATAGTCTTGAGGATAGAAAAGATACCTCATTTTTAAAAGGTGTCAGAAGCAAATGGAAAAGCCCTTCAGGTTATCATGAAAAATCTAAAGAAATGTGTACAACGCATTTATTCTGAGTCAGCTAATGGATGATTATCGTGCCACGGAATTTATAAAATAGATATTACATTCCTTTTATTGTCATATACTTAAAAGTTAAGGATGTCCATTAATCAGCCTTGTTATCTATTAAAAGATTTAGTTGTGTAGCAATTATATCTTATATATTATATATATATATATATATATCTTTTTGTCATCAAATTCACACTCATTGGGCACCAGCTCCTTTAATTTTAGGAGGGAAAGTTATTCATCATTAATTTCAAATTTGATCCATTTCATAATCCAACATTGTGGGCTCTTGGACACTTTTAAACCTCTAATTATTTGCTATATTGAAGCCATAGACAATAACCTACTAATAAATTGTATTTATTTAACTAAATAATTAAATGATGAAATAACATAAACAGACTATGCAATGAAACTTATGATGGCAAGTTGAATGGACTACCTGATGATGGTGAAGGATGAAAATTTGATGATTTTCAATTTTGGTGTAACTAACTAATCAAACTTATCTAAGATTTGGTGGGGAGGTTCAAAGCTAAATGATACCAACTCTCAAAGTAGATGAAATTGCAGCAGAGGATAATTTTTTCCTACAGTACATTACTGTAGAGATGTCTTTAGATGGTGAAGGCTAAATCACCTCAGACAACTATTTACTCAATCATATGTATATCATGACTAAATGGTAAATGGGTCGCCTTTATTTGTAATCAACCAACCACTTAAAGCGTTTTTACACTACATGTCAATATTCACTCATTAACACACATTCATACAATGATGGCATTAGCTCCCATGCAAGGTGCCAAGCAGCTCATCAGGATCTAATCTATCACACAGCCACACACCGCTGGCGCAGCCATCGGGAGCAATTTGGGGTTCAGTATCTTGCCCAAGGACACTTCAACATGTGGACTGGAGGAGCCAGGGATCGAACTGCCAATCAGATTAGTGGACAACCTGCTCTACCTGCTGAGCCACCGCAGCCAAAACTAGAAACTTTAGGATTTCTGCACTGCAAGTTGAATTGTTATTGGGAAGTACTGTACTGAGATCTTGTGACATGAGCACAATACAAATGGTTTCCTAAAATATGTTGCTCCTACCTTAATTATTTGTTGGAAGTTTGAGTTTACCTCATCTGAATGACACCCCCACAATCCCTACCAAAATTGATCATCCAAAAGTTTTATCAAGACATTTAACTCCACATATGACTAAACCTTAACCATGTGGATATGTGCTCTTATTGTAAATAAAACCCACCAACATTTAAGTCTATTATTAGGAATGGCGTTAGGAATGTACATTAGGAATGTAAGATGGCGGCACGTGTAGATGCAGTGACCACTGGCTCTCCCGACAATGCAGTGTTTTGTTTATTTAATAAATGTCTGTTTCGAAAGTTTGTCGTGTTCGTCTCCTCTGTCTACGTCGGAATATAAGTACAGTTGACAGGTTCTGCTAGACATCTGCAAGAGCAAGCTTTACAACGTTTTGGACATTGCAACAGCGACAGTTAAGGAGCTCGGATTACTTCGCATGTGCACATTCTACCAGGGTACCATTGAGTCAGTTTCATTTCAAAATCTTGTGAGAGCATTATCATTGGTTCTTGGACACATTGATGTGGGGGATGAAAAACATTGCATTCCTCTTGATAGACCGGTCAGGATATTTATCTGGACCACATAACAATGTGTAGGGCCTATCACACACTTTCAACCTGGCTTTAATATGAATTGTCACTCAATTGAATGTTCATCATATCTCTTGCCCAGACACATGTCCGGTTCTCACCCTGGATGTGATATAAGCTTTTGAATTTGTTAATCACATTGGCTTTAATGTTGGCTCTCATTCTAAACCTGAGAACTAAACAAACTTGCCATTACATACATTTTCAGCTATTACGTGATTCAAGATTCAAGCGCTTGATTCAAGCGGTTTGATTAGTTCCAATTAGATTATTAAATATATAATAATAATAAATAGAAGAAAAAGATGATAAATTATTTTTTTAAGTATATATGTATACATATACTTTATATTGGACTTTGGTGTGCAAGTACAAGGTAAATAAATGTGTATTATAAGGGGAGGCTATGGCTCAGGAGGTAGAGAAGATCACTAATTGGAAGATTAGCGGTTTGATTCTTGGCTCTTCCAGTCTGCATGTTGATGTGTTCTTGGGCAAGATACCTAACCCCAAATTGCTCCCAATGGTTGCACCAATGGTATATGAATGTAACTTGTAGTGTAAAAGCACTGACTGCTCAAAAAAACTAAAAAAATCACTATGCTAAGTACAGTCCTTTTTTCCCCTATAAGTGATATGAGATAAATACAACCGATACACACTTTTTTTTCAATCTGGCTGAGGAAACTATTACGCATGCAATCATAGATTGTACTGTATGATCAAGGAAGACAATATATGAAGGAAGAACTTGGGAAGACTAGAGTTCAGGACCTCAGCATTAAACTTTAACAGGCCTTCCAGGTGAGTAGAGAGATCTCTTTCAGTGTATTTACAAACAGGATTAATAGGTAGGATTTAATCTCTGGTCCTCACTCCGAAACAGAAGGTGGCAGTAATGCATCTAATATGCTGGTTTCCAACCACCGTTATAAACTAAAAACAAAGATGAAGTTTTTTCAAACACAGTGGTACATCCTGTTGGTTGAGATATTTCTGATTTGTGGAGCCAAACACGGCAGCTGCTCTGTGGACTGTTTCACCCTGACCGTCTCGATTATTCTTCCACAGGTTCCACTTCAATCAGCTGCTGATAGACCTGCTGCTTCTTCCCACTTGAACCTGAATAACAAACTGTGGCTCGGTACTCTGTTTAAATCCACATGGAGAGCTGGGGCTAGCTGGGAGGCAAGTGGAGTGTTAGCCGCAGCATGGCGGAGGGAAGCACAGCCAGTTACCGGACTAGTAAAGGACTCTGATAAACGTAAAAACCAGGAGGGAGACGTTACAAACCTGTGGTGCCAGGACAGAGCGAGGTGTTACTGTCCTGTCAGTCAGTCCACCTGGAAACCTATTTACAAATATTAGTCTGGGTATTAAAGTTCTAAGCAGCAGACAGTAGAAACTGCTGAAACTACAGTCATGTGTGCTATTATTATTCATGTGCAATTGAAAGAAAACTTGTACATCAATAATAATACTACACAACTGTAGTTTTGTTTGTTCGAAAGAGAGAGAGAGCTCCAAGCTACAAACAGATGTTTCTATGGCCCACTCATGCTGGCCAAGCATTTGGTTTTTATTGGTGGTTTTTATGGGCCCCCTCCCCAAGTACAATTGTGAGTCAACTATTGCCCCATCCAACCTGCACAAACGACCAGCCACGCTTAATTTGCTTCTTGTAATCTTAGTTTAATGCTGAATAAACTTTCCTGACTACAATCAAATCTTTATTTAGTAGTGGATACACTTTAAGGGTCAGTGTGGCTTCAAAAGCAAATATTATTAGTGGAAACACTATATTTATTCTCACAAATAAAACTAAACAAACTGAACTTGTTTCAATAGAAGATTGAGGTGTGCTCTTAGTCAAAAAACAGAAAGATAAGAGATATCTCAATAGAATAATTGTGTCTTAGCTCATGAGTTCCTGGAGACCATCTGGAATTTGATTTTTATCAATCTGGATAAGACAGGTGGAGTTTTGGGTTTGTTTAAAGGTAATACATATATATAATTGTGAAGCCATTTACATTTACATTTTATATTGTTTTTTACTGAATGGGTAAAAGGGTTGTAATGTAACTTAAAAAATGAGACCTTTCCCAACTTTTTTGGTTGCCTATAACAAACCCAGGCTAGATTTGGCACAAAAATCCAAAGGATGTTTTTGCATGCTCCTAAGTGACATCCCTCTCTCCACTTACATCAACAAATGACTGGCATACAACACACTACACAACACAACAATGACACAACAACACTACTTTATTTTTGTTGAATTTATACAAATTCAGATTTAGCTAAGATTTTCAGAGAGACTAAATGAATATCCTTCAAGAATGTAAGAATTTTATGACTCTCCTCTGGGGAGATAAGAAAAGGTGTTTTCTGTCCATGTGTTTTGAGTTATCTGTCCTTTTTCCTGGTTCAAATGACCCCAAAGGTCATTTATGCTTTTAGTACAGGCCATAATTTAGTTATTGGTCAAAAATGGCCTCTCAGGGGGTCTGTTCAATCTCCATTTCATCACAGTGTTTAACTTTGGTCAGTGTCATGTTGCCAGATCCCACCAGGGGAAGAAGTCAGTTTGAGAATGGCCAGTGCACTTACTTGGGTGTCTGCACTCACTTCCTCAATTAGAAATTAAAGAAGGGTGTTTTTTTATCCCATAGCATGAAAGAAATGGCTATGGTGTCCTGCACAGATGAAAGTGAGCCATTTGCCTAATAAGTTGAAGTACCATGAAGTCTAAATGGCCACAACAAAAGGCAGCACCAATGTCCAAAATCCTGGCAGCTGGTGACTCAAAAAAAATGATGAGTAAGGAGGAACACCAACCTATGACAGAGGAAACAGAAGAAAGTGTTAATCTGAAAGCAGGACATTTGGACTGTGTTAACGGGCATAAATAATATTTCTTAATAAGCTAGTGATAGGTAGAGAATAGGAAGAAGAGAAAATGTATAAACTGTCATTGGACCAACATAGTGTCACAAGGCCAACACAAGGCCATGAAGGAAATACAATTTTAATTATTTTCACATATTAGCTTATATTATACACAGTTTAGGGCCAATTTTAAAGACAAATTTGGAAATCACACAGCAGGATATGGTAACATTATTTTTAAATTAAAAAACAGTAATGAATTTTTTTTTTCATTACCGTAAAAAAAAAGAAGTCTGTTACACACAACAGAAAAGCCACTGCTGTAGGAGATCCCCCCTGTGTACAGAATATGTAAAGTGAAGCTCAGAGGTTATTTTCAATGTGCATATGGTGGAGATCGTTTGATGTATCCTATTTAAATAACAAACGCAATGCATTCACTTAGATAAAGCACTGAGAGCCTCAGATTTATTTTCACTCCTAACTCCATAACATAGACTGTGTGCCCTCATGTGAAAAACTACATCTAACAACCTTATACTGGAGTCACAGATACTATCACTGCGCTAATGTCCTTGCTACCTTTTTACAGATAATCTTGCAAGTAGCAGCTGCAGAGCATGCAGTCTTTAAATCATTTGCTTGTAGGTGTGCAGCTGGTAGGGCAGTGTGCAACCAGCCATGTTTCAGTCTGCACACTACAAATAAATTGAGATTGACTGCACAAACACCTTAAATAAGTGCCGTAGGCATAGCTCTAGACTGATTTTCTTCTTTATCATTTAACAAGTAATAGGTGAAAATTCTCTGCAGTTACTATATTATTCATGATACGTCATCCAAGAATATACCCTTAATGTGTAAGTAGTGTTAGATGTTTAAGAGACTTATAAATTCACGACCATTGAGCCCTGTGACCTGTGATTTGAATGAAAGCTACATTCCAGATGCTACATCTGTAATTATCTGAAATAAACATTGCCACCCAGACTACAAAAGGGGTGAGGGGTGGGGGGGTTTCATTGTTTAGGGTTTTTTCCTAAAAATCATACATGTCTCTGTTTTCCATTTGAACCAAATGATTTGTGAATATGAGATTCTGAGAAAAAAGTCAGAATTCTGACTTTTTTCTCAGAATTCTATTTTTCTTTCAGTGGCCCCTTCTGTATTACAGTGTGCATTTTAAAACAGAACATTTATGTCTGCCTTTGTCATTAACTTATTTTCTCAGATAAAATAAAATAAAATGTTGGTAGAGTCAGGCATGTATCAAGCTGATTTAGACAGCATAATTAAAGAGCAATGCTTAGTCAAACCTCATTATTTAATGCAATTAAAATAAATCCTTTGATTTCAATAACAAGTTACTCTCATGTAACACTCGTAAAATTAATATTTATTTACTTACTATTTATGTGTATTGCATGAATAACTTGCTTACATTAAGGTAAACAGAAATTACACTTCATTTTTACTTTGATAAACCGTATATCATTTGAGTGTAAATTGTGTAAACAAAATGGAGAAATGTATTCTAATTTCCTTTTATACAATCTGGTCTAAGCTTTTAAGGGGTGTATCAGACATTAGTTAGCCATTGGTTTCTGCTTAGACGTATTTGAAATGTTTTAATTACATGTTATTATAAACTGCATTTGAATAAATTATCAGTAAACAATATGACCCCCAGTTTTGCTATGAACGTGACACTAACATTAAGTGCAACACAACCGAGCTGTGGATTGTGTACTGTATCAAACACTAACTAGCCCCATCATTATATATTGACGTGTGAGCTAGTATAACATCAGAGATTTAAAAAAAACTAAAATAAAAAACACTGCTATCAAGATTGTTTGCTGCTGACAAGGATGAATGGAAGAAAAATAGGGCCCTGTACTTTCAACTCAGACCAGCCCTTCCCAAACCACCTGTCATTAGAACACCTTAGAGTCCAGGTCACACAGTGGTGTAATAGGGAAGTACCAGTATAAGTAGACAAAACTATTATTTGGGACAAATATACAAGTGCATGTAGTTCAAAAATAATTGATCAGACAATGTGTATGAGTCTGAGAAACTATTTCTGCTTAAGATCAAAAGGCATACTGAAATACACATTGCAAACACTTGCGTCACTTTATTTATTGGGGAATACAATAGATGACCAAGTCCACACAGAAGCTGTTCTCCCTTTGAAGAATAACATTCTGACCCTTATCTGTAGCTTTTGTACATTGTTAGAGATGAGATATTGGTAGCTTTGCTACAAGATATATATATATATATTTTTTGTGTGTGAAATCGTGCCTTCATAAATGTTTATTTTTTGTTTTTTTGGTGTTGTCCTCATTATTGTTTACTACTGATTTAGACTTCAGGCTTAATTATGTATCAGCATAACGTTTACCTTTTTACTTTACATATTTAATAAATAAAATTGAGATGAAAAGTAGTTATGTTAAAAGTCAGGATTTGTAAAGTCTTGCAGATGTTTGTGTACATCAGAGTTATACAATGGTTTGTTTGCATGTGTGTATTCCGCCTGTTAGTCCATAGCATGGGGCAGCTATGGCTTCAGGCTGAAGCAGACGCAGAATATACTTTATTGTCTCCAAGGGGAAATTTGTCATGGACTCAAAGGACCTGATTTACTAAGATCCCAAATAAAAGGTACTAAATTGCGTGCACAGTGCAATAGTTTCCACATTTCGTTTGCGTGTGTTTTGCGGGTGATCTATTAAGAATAACTGCGTGCATGAAAACAGGTGCAACAGGGTGGAGACAGCAGTATTTAAATGAGGGTTTGGTGTGTCTGAATGGAGAATTTGGACGAGCAGAAAGCTGCAAGCGCAAAATTAAATGTGATCAGGTTCTAGTGGAAGAAGTTAACAAATATATTGAGTTATAACAAAAACTAATATTGCCAGAAAAACCGACATATGGGAGATTATTCGTGACAAAGTAAATTTTGTTAGTAAAACCAAAAATATTCCACTGCGCAGTCGGTTAATACCTGCCCTTCAAAGGTATTATTTATAGATGCAGTTTTCGTCAGAAATAATACCTTCAGGTTTGGTAAATCTATAAAAATGCCTGTGCTAAATAACATATTTGCATTTTTCTCCTCCCTGTATTTTGCGCACTGGGGTTGAAACACCCCATATTACATAAAACCCTTCACTCTGGATATGTTCTTAAGCTGATTGAAGGCTGTTTTGGTGATTGATTTGATATGACTGCTGAAGGTCAAATCTGAGTATCAGCACGCCAAGGTTTCGGACTTGGTCCGTAGTTTTTAGAGAGAGTGACTCGAGATGTTTAGTGACAGCAATCCTCTTCTCTTTATTGCCAAAAACAATTACCTCCATTTTGTTCTGATTTAATTTAGGGAAATTTTGGTTCATCCAATGTGTTACTTGCTCTAAACAGGGACACAATGACTGTATTGGACTGTAGTCATCTGGGGACAGTGCTAGGTATATCTGTGTGTCATCTGCATAACAGTGATAGTCTACATTAGAGTTCAACCATTCTAGGACTGTTCCGTTGAGTCCTGCCCAAGTTTCCAACCTGTTCAACAGTATACTGTGATCCACAGTGTCAAATGCAGCTCTGAGATCCAAGAGAACCAGAACTGACACCTTGCCTGAGTCAGTGTTCAACCTTATGTCATTTAACACTCTAATAAGAGCTGTTTCTGTACAGATGTGGTGAGGTCGGAAGCCTGATTGAAATTTGTCCACTGGAGTTCAAAGTATTATTAGCAAAAGTAACTCCAGGTTTGGTAAATCATAATGCCTGTGCTAAATAACATATTTGCATTTTTTCCTCCCTGTATTTTGCACACTGGGGTTGAAACACCCCACATTATATATTCATTATGGCAAATATAGTAAATGGACAGCGCATACTATCTGGCACATTTGAAAGACACAAGCCTCAGTGCGTGGTGTTTGTAGATCAGCTTGCACATTTTTTGCGGGTGATGTCACGTTTGCACACGTTTTTACACACGCAGACCTTTAGTAAATCAGGCCCTAAGTGTATACAAGAGATTCAGATAAGTATTTACTCTGTGAACAGGATGCTTCCTCATGTGATATCAACATTTGCACCCATACCATGGCATCACTGAGAAAACCCCTCTATTGGCTCACATTTGGAGAATTACTTAATGTACTATATGATTTTTCCATCATTGTAAACATAAATGTTGGATGACTACTTCAATACTGTAGTATCTAGAAAATATCAAATGTTTGGACATTTTTGTTGCTAAAAATGCACAAATCCTTTTTGATGAAAACAAACATTTACAGCTCTTTTCCATCTAATGCCATTTCCCGAAAGACACTATTGCTGTGAAAACAGGTGAATAATGTTTGAATTACAGATGTTTGTGTGTCTGTTGTAAAAAGGAATAGTTTAAATGTACCAGCCAATCTACAGTAAGTGTTCAATAGCTGTAGAAGGAGTGACAGAGACTTTCACATTTTGGTAGCCTACGAATGCCCTGTAGCCCATTACTGTGGCACTAATGGGGTATTTTGAGTAGAGAAAATTGTCATAACGGTCGGTAATTTATTTCAGGTTTTTAGTAATGTAGCCATTTACAAGCAGCATATTTTACAGAATTGAGTATGAGTTGAGTATGAGGACAATGTAATTGCAGTGGAAGATGATTTAATTTTTAAATCTCTGTGCTTGTTGCTGTGTTCTCTGTGGCTTTTTAGTGTTAACCTAACTTTGTGCTCAAGTGCTAAGTAAGAACATTGTCAAGATATTTCACTTGATATGCACTAAAAATTCCTGACATTAGATCTCAACTCTGCCCTTTTGCCATTAAGTAATTCTGACATTTGTGCTATTTAACTACACAGAGTGCCTACATGGAAAACTGATGTGGATGATAAAGAGAGGTAGGAAGTCTGGAATATCACTGATTCAAGGGTGTAGCAAGCAGAGTAAGGACTGGTAGCATAACTCTGTTACTACTATTACAGTATGAATTATAATAGATAAAATATAAATATCTCCATCAAAAATTGAAACAATTGAAACAAATGACACCATTGCTCTTTGCAGCAAAACCTATATAATATAAATTACTCTTTAAGGATTAATAGACATTTAAACACCATCAAATGTTTATGTAAATCACACAAGTAACTTAGAACAATGTAAATGATACGTTTTTTAAAGGAATCTAAAATAGCAACCAATATGATCACATACATTGTTAAACATATTTGCTAACCTTAAAAAACAATGAAACACAATAGGAATGTGACATTTATTAAATTAGAAAAAAAATGTAATCTAGAGTTTTGCAGGAATGTTCTACTTTAGAAAAAAGACAGGGCACTGCTTGTGTGTTCTAACACAAGTGCTGCCCTCTACTGAACACTGGGTAATACTTTGTTCCAATCATACACATGTAATCATTCACTGAAAGGTGCATGTATGTAGCCAGCCAATCAGGGTGTGCCTGAAAATTTTGTGTGTCTCACAAAAGAAGGCAGCATATGGCTGCCGTTCACGTCTCTCTAACTTCAGCAATGGCAAATCTGCTCACTAATTTATGTGTCCATGGTTGGAGTTGCCATTCCAGCAAGCTCATCATGCCTGGCAATCCCTTCTGTAAGACAATGTTCGGCTGCGTGATACCTTACCCTACTGCGTTGAGAGTGATCAAGTGCTTGAGATAGAGTCCCACGTGGATGACAAGTACCCCAGGATGCCTCGCCTGAGGATGTCTCAATGGTTTTACAAACATTTATGACAACCTTTCATTTGTGTCTGCGTCATCGCTGACCTTTGAAAATCCACCTCTGACTAAAATTTGGCATGATTACCGAGAAGTTGTGGCCACAGCAGTGGAGTGCTAAGGGCTATGTCTGTGTGAAGTCCTCCTTTGTTCCTAAGAACATAAGGAGTTCCTTTAGGTCAAGAACTATTCAGCTAGAGGCATTTTGTCCTCCACTCCATGGAGATGTCAGAGATGCAAAACTGCATCTATTGTGCCCTGTACATGTGTGTTCCTTTAGTGCACAGAACAGCTGTTCATGCTTGTGGAATGCACTCACTGTGGTCTGAGCTCATACCACATGTGGTGTAGCAGCATTGACAGACTTATTCTGTGGGGTGAATGGTGAGGAGATATGCATGTCTTGTCTTGGTCTATGCCTTGTCCATTCATAAGGTTCTATCTCTTGGAAATGACGTATCTTCAAGGTCTATACTCACAGGGGAGACCATGGACTTGTGACAAGGATGGTGTGAGAATCAGCTGCAGTACACCTGACCTCCTCCACCCTCTGGCAATATATACCTGCATTCTCCTGTAATCCCTGACACCTCAGGGAATGAGGTGTGCTGGGTGTCTCATATGTTAGATATGTTATATGATTTTTGACCCCTGCAAGATTAGGCCATGGTTACATCCAGTTTCATGTTCACGTTAACTGGGCTGGTCAGGCTCAATGAGGCAGTTTTACGACATATCGCAGCAGGACATCAGTCTTTGCCAGCTGTACCAATAGAGTCCAGTAGAAGATGGAGCCTGAGTAAGATAAAACAAATGTTTTAATATTGTATACAATATTATTACAATATAACCCTAGTTCTATAAGCACAGGTAGCGCCCTCTACATATGAACGATGCTGCTTTTCCTGCTTTTTTGAGTGGCACTGTACATTTCAGTGGGTGATTGCATTTGTATGATTGGAGGAGAGTGTAACCCATAGAATTCAGTAGGAGATGCCGCCTATTTATATATAACTGGAGTTAAAATATTATAACCTTTGTTTTTTATTTTATTTTAATTTGTTTGGGAAAGCACTTATAGTGGTTGATTTTGCTTAGGTATTTGAATATCAAGTTGATTGTGGTGAAAATCAGAGGCATCCATTTCTACCAAGGTAAAACACATAAACAAGTACAGAAACTGAAACAGGTGCATAACTATATGTCCTATTTTCACTAATAATGGGCTAATTACAAATATACTGTGGATAGGTCTGGGTACCTATCTTTTATGGCACATATTTTTAATACCTAGCAGGAATGGAGCTGTCTGGAACATTTGGCTGCAGCTTGTCTACAGCTTATCTAATAACAGAGGCAGCAACAGTGTCTATAGTGCTTTTAACAGGAGGTTTAACCATTAGCTGATATTACGGATTGAGTGTTGGCTGCACTAAGATTAGATTGATGGCATCACCAGTGTGAAAATGATTGTGATAAAAAGCATCATATTTCTTATGTTATGAAACTGTTTTGAATGAATAAAATTGCTAAGGAGCTTAAAAATAAATGTAATGAAAATGTTCTTTTTGTTCAAATGTTTTTTTTTTATTAAATTTAAAAAGCAGTGTTAAGTAATTATAATTTATGTATACTGACACCACAGACCCAGGATCACATCTGAAGTCCTGCGTGTAGTTAGGTTAAGACAACAAAAGCACTTTGGTAAAGGTTAGTCAAAGTGAACAGACTATGCTTCTAGTCACTGCAGACTTTGTTCTATATTAAACCACAACAGAAAACTTTACCTAACTTTAACCAAGTGCTGCCAGTGTCTAAACATAATCATGTTATCTTTATTATTGCTGTAGTTTATGCTTATGGATATTGTACTGCAAGATCTGATATTTTTGTGGGGAAAAAGAACTAGGAATGTTGTCTGTGAATGTTTGACCAGTTTGTCCAGTATGAACATTTTAGTAACTTGCCAAACATGTTAATCAACAAACAACAACAACATTTTCCCATTATGCTGAGAGAAAATTCAACCAGCATTACATTTATAGCTTAAAGTATTTGCTGTTGCAATTTAATGGAATATGTCATTTCAATGAGACACAGTTGTGTGAAGAGAAGTTTCACTTGTGATCAACAAAACAAACAAAAAAAGGAGAGACATTTCATTGGTTATTATGCAATTGTGAAACTACATGTCAGTTTTACACTTTTCAAAATATGTAGTTCAAGAAGAAATTATCAGTTGATATTTCTACACTCTCAATCACTTTTCCTTTCATGGTGACAAGACATTAAAAGTTTGATGTCTATCAAATGTACGTATTGCTTGCTCGTTGAATATTGTCAGTATGATTTAAGTTTGTCAGCCCCTACTTTGTCAGATTTTTAAAATAATTTTAAAAGCTCTGCTACAGTGTTGAACCCCTCAAAGAAAATGAATTTAAATTATTGTGATTATATATATGTTCCCATTTCCTAGCTAAGTTGTCTGTCAAATTCTCTCTATTATGCATATATCGTTCACTGTACAATAATTGCTTAGAAACAGCATGCAGTCCATTAACTTGTGGTAAGCTTCCCATTAAACTTGCATGATGGTGAGATGGGTAGCATGACAAGCACTGCAATGTAATGGGTTCTCTTCACTGCCAAATATGGAATGACTTTGTGTCATATATCATTATAAAGGCAGAAATGCCAGACTTTGAGGGCGGTGAGCCACACATCTGCCAAAATTACTGTGCATGAGTGAGAATAAGAAACAGTCCAAACTCAGAATGTCTAGATGTTGCATGTAAGCATAGTATATACATAATTCACTCTAACACTTAACCGTGTTACATGCTGAAAGCAGACATTTTTCTGTACGAGTACAATTCCAAATAGGCCTGTTGTCTTTCTTCCAGCTGCTCCTGCAGCTCAAAGAAAAATTAATACAGTTGGTGTGTATATATAGTAACAACATGAGAAAAACTCTTAAAATTAGTGAGGGCTGCATTTAAAAATACAATATGCATCCTAAAATAAACTGAATCAATCTTATTGGGCTATTAGATCATTTATTTTTCTGTACATTCAGTTTGGATTCGAGTGGGTATGTTTGTTCCAAAGATTCATGCTTTGTCTCTAGTGGCGCTTCACATTCGCCAAATCTCAGAGCAAAATAGACAAACTGTTTTTGAACTGTCTGTGGGAAGTTTTATCCCGTTTTACGCATGTAACTACAGCCATTGGGCCTGATTTACTAAAGGTGTGCGTGTGTAAAAACGTGTACAAACTTGACATCACCTGCAAAAAAATGTGCAAGCTGAGGCTTGCGCCTTTCAAATGTGCAAGATAATACACGCTGTCCACTTTGTACGTTTGCCATAATGAGTATGCAGTATTGTGCATTTTTACCCCAGTGTGCAAAATACCCAAAGGTAATTTTGCTTGTGGTAACTGTATATAAATAATACGTTTGAAGACCAGGTATTAACTGGCTGCGCACTGCGCACAGATGACCAAAGACTACTGAGGTGAGGAGGAGATGGAGACACAATGACAGAATGCGAAGACAATGGGTTTTTTCCGTCTATGTTAGTATTTTTGGAGTGGAATATTTCTTTTCTTCTTTACCAACAGCATTGACTTTGTCACAAATTCTCTTACTGTAACTCAGTGTTTGTTAATCTCTTCCACTAGGAGCTCTAATTCCATGGGATCAAATTTAATTTTGCATTTGCAGACTTTCTACTCGTCCAAACTCTCTATTAAGGCACAAAACACTCATTTATACTGCTGTCTCCACCTGTTGTCATTTGTGCAGATATTCTCAGTAGATCATCCGCAAAACGCACACTAACCCAATGTGCAATCTGTGGCACTGCAAACACAAGTTAGTACCCTTTATTTGGGATCTTAGGAAATCAGGCCCATTGTGTGTTGAGCTCTGAATGCTTCTAAAACACGGGTGATCTATGCTCGACTGGTATCTGAACGCCTCCTGTGTAGACACAGTGGTTCAATTGCTGCTGCTGCTGATCTACTAAATGTGCTGCTCAAAGTTTGGGACAAACTGGTGTTGAACTGCTTATGGAAGTATTTGCTCAGTTTTACCCACATAACTACAGTTGTGTTTTGGCCTCTAAGCGCTTCTAAAATGTAGGTGACCTAAACATGCTGCTAAGGGTTTGTTGTATTTCTCAGCGCAGGATAAGATTCTTGATAAAAAGCTCTGTTTTTGCTGTCTACATTTCTCTCTTTAGAGCACTTTTCTCTGACTACACACATACTTACACACATCCATACCTTTAGAAGAGAGATTATATTGCTGGAAGGTGGTGCCAGAGAAAAACAATGTTACTACTAATAAAAAGTTTACACTGTAGAAAACAGCAGTGTGTGTGAATGTGGAGATTCAATGCAAGTAAAACACTACACTAAAATATGCAACACATCTTACTTAATAATGTTTTTCCAGGAGGTACCCTAAGTAATTAAGGATATACTAGGAATAATAGCAAAATGTTCTATTGTTCCACAAAAAGTGATCTTATAATGTTTTAGTGGTAGACAGCAGATACATGGACAAACAACAAATGCAGCGAATGGCCTTATGTTGTATTATATTCAAATGCAATTCAATAAATTGTATTTTGAAAAGTACATTATTTTTTGTGATTGTTTTGCTATTCGAATCAGTGTGGCTACCCTACAAGGGGTTATCAGAAAATGCAATCAAACAGATAAATCTTTACCACTATTCCCTTCTTATCTGTTTGTTCTTGTATTCCTATCTGTATCACCAAGGTGAGCTAAATCAACACTTGTGTGCACACAGAGTGATTTAAAGGGTCAACTGCATGCTAGCAGCAACCTGCTGAAGGTCAGTGTTCTTGTTTGGAGTCTTTGCTTTGTGGTTTCCTTAGACAGAGGTCGTCACGACACATTGTTTTCTCAAAGGCATCCATCAAAGCCATCTCCTTTGGCATTGATTACCTTGGCTCATTAAGAAACCCTCTGAAGACCACATTTCTCTCATACCCCCACCCCCCTTACACAAACATACATACGCATGCATGCACTCACACATGCATGCACAATACACACCACCACCACCACTCATTGCACATATATAACATATATGTTTAGTTGCACAGCATAAGCCTCCCTGAATCTATAATAACACATACTGAATGTACAGATTGTTTTTTAAATTAAAATAATGACAATACAATACAATAAATTCAGTTTTTCTGATACTACAGTATCAAACTGCACCATTCATGAGGGAAAATAAGAACCATATGTGATATACATATACAATATATACATATGTTGTAGAAATAATTACAATGTACATAATAAATGCAATCAGTGCAATTATTTTCAAATATGTAAAAAAAATACAACAAACTGCTGCCCCATGGTAGATAAGGACAATATAAAATGTATGAGCCACTATGCAAGTATACAGTAAATCACATAAATACAGTGAATCACATTCAATAGTTGATTTATGATTTATGAGGCAGCTATAAGTTCAGTATCTGTATCTGCACTTAATGAGTCCTTGTCACATCTTATCCAAAGACTCTGTCAAGGCAAAATACCTTGCAGGAGAGAAAACATACACTCAGTGGATTTAGACACAAGAGCCTGATTTTTTCATCCAAACTAGGACTTCTTTTAAATCAATAGTGCCAGTGATGCCTGATTGCATTCTGTAAGAAATGCAATTGAATGGTGACTTCAATGCAACCCAAATCAATGCTATTTGTCGATCCAGGAAATTACTTGTGTCGTGAAAACCTGTGACCATAACAAGACAGGAATACCCTGCCAATGACATTTGTTTGAGAGGAAATTGTCTCCATTTTCAAGTCTCTTGCTTCTTTGAGTGTGTAAGTTCACTTTAACGATATGAATATTTCTGTAGCATCCAAATATGATCCTTACAGCAAAGATATAAAAGAGAACTACAGACAAAGACACATTTGACATTTAAAATAAGGAGAAAATTAAGACAAATTTGTTTAATCCATGCATGTAGGCTGAAGCCATATTTACTATTACTCTAAGGTGGTGACTTTGTGTCGGGAGGCATGGGCCCTTAGTGTCATATTAGGTTTTGGCACAGCCAGGTTAGTATGACATAGCTCAAGGAGAAAGAAATAGGACTGGTGAAGATGAGCCAAAAAAGTAGGCTCAAATGTATCAGGTAGCTGGCAGAAAGACACGCCACAGAACATTGTCAAGGGGTGGGTATTTTTAGGCCCGGCAGCCACAGTTCACTGACACTTTTACAAAAAGGATTGTAGGGCGACTGCAAAAGATAGCAAAGAAAGTGGAGGAGGCGAGAGAGAGAGAGCGAGAGAGAGCGAGAGAGAGAGAGAAAAATAGTGACAGAGAGCAATAATAAATTGTCATTGAGGGAACCTTTGGTGTAAGATAACCAGTGGCAGAGACTGGAGCATGGCATGGGTCCCTTAGAGTTTTTCCACATACTTCTTAATTTCATAATGATGCTGGAACTCTTTTGTTTGGTATTTTGGACTGAGCCTGCATAATTCCCTTGGCCACCGGTATTGCTGCAATGATGATGCACCGCAAAGATATTTGTTTTAATATTTGACAGAATTTGCATCTGTAATTGAGGAATAATTGCAATGACTGTGTCAGCCTGTGAGTGCCAACCACAGAATATAATGCCTGCTTTTCTCTCACTAAGTGATTTTAAACTGTTTTACATCTCGGAATGACCCTGTGACCCCATGTTTACCACATTCAGTTTCAACAAAACCAACAGATTGAATCAGGAAATGTAACCTGAATATATTGGCAAATAGTCTATAAAGATCCTTTAACACCATTATATATATTATATATTAAAGTCTACAGTCTAGTTTATAATTCGTAACATATTTTACTGACAATTCACACAAAATAGTGACCTGCATCCAAATACATATATGACTTTATATAACAAACGCCAACACAAACCTTTGTTTGCAGTACAATACAGCTTCTGACAGTTCTATCCCATAATGTAGAAAGTAACTAAGTAAATGGTAAGCCAAAACTTACCAGGAGGAGGCTCCTACTCCTATAAAAAAAAAAAAAAACAATAAAACTTTGGCTCATATATCACAAGACACATACAGTATGATATGTGTCTTGTGATATATGAGCCAAAGTTTAGTGATCATTTTGTACCTTTCAAGTCAGCACCATATGTGACATATGGTACTGACTTGAAAGGTACAAATGATTGCAAGGATACACCAATTGCATCAGAATTTAAAATGTGCTATACAGGTTTTAAGTGAACAAATTATGTGTTAAACCCCAAAATTAATAATAATATTCAGTACTGTGACGGTATATAAGAGAATCTGGTAATTTCTTGATAGGGATTGGTAGGGCTACTGTAATTATTGGAGGGGTTTTAAAGTCTCAGGGGCATGGTCGGGTGAATGGTGGGTGTACAAGACACAGGAGTTTGTTAGTGTGTATGAAACCAAGACTTTCTCTATTTTCTCATTATACTGAGAGAAAAGCCAACATTACATTTCCTGATATGTATTTTTTGTTGCAGTTTAGTAACATTTCAAATTTCTAGGGAACAGGTTTGACCTAAAATATACTCAATTAATTACTTATTCTTCTTCACTTTAAGATTTGACCATCAAAATCAGTGCCCCTTCCCTTATTTGGATATCCAATCCTTTTCTCAGAGATCGAGTCACATACTCACTCATATTTTTGCCTGGGAAAGCATACTAGTTCCAGTTGGAAGCACTTTTAAAGAATATTGATAATGTGAACTGTGTCAATAAAAATATCAAGCAATTTCGAAAGATCAAGAGACACAGGTGTTTGTACAGTGTTCTGTGTTGACCCTTTTATGTACTTAAGGAAACCCTGCACTAAAGTGAACCATCTACTTACCTCAAGGACAAAACTGACACTGAGAAGAGGTGGCATAATTTATTAAATCCCACAGCTCCCTAGAAATACATACATTGGAGAGGCGGGCCAAGGTTTTGGTGCAAGTAAAAGCTAAATAAATAGGGGGGCAAAAGGAGACTTTTGTAGCACACAAGAGTGAAAGAACAAGGTGTATGTAAACCTTGTGAGAAAAACCCAGATCCTTATGAGAGAGAGAAACACATCATAGACTCAATGTTATGTCTGAAAAGTTGAAGATACTGCAATACGAATAAGGAGACAACTGGAATGTGAAAGTGCATCCAATAGAGTTAAAACAAGGATTAGGACGCTAACCAAGTATCCCAAATTTGGGATCCTTTCTTTCCAAATTATACTAATCATAATCTTGGCTCCTCAACCAAGACAGGGTTACCCAGCAGTGATCACACAACTAACTGCAATGTTTTAAAGGAAGGTGTTAGAGTTATTGCACTTATTAACTGAATAAGATGTAAACCATCCAACCATCAGTTTTCCTTCTTTTTGTTTCAAAAGTCAACTCTTGTTTGTATTTTTTCTCAAAATTTCAGCACAGAGGCATGTGTAAAAAAGTCTACAGTTTTCATTAGAAGCTGATGTAATGAATAATTGCGCAAAGTTAAAAAGCGGCTGACATTTCAGTCTAAACAATTCTCATCAGTGCTGCTGGGTAAGCTTGACTGATCAGCAAATATAAAGCTTAGTCACTTATGTCAGCTAGAAACTATCAGCTAATTAGAACCACTCAAGTAACAAGTCAGCTAGGGTCTCTCAGGTGTATCATGGCACAAGTATACATAGAAGGTTCTTTCCAATTTGCTAATTACGCCTCCTCATCTCCTCATCTACTGTCCTCCAGCACATGACATGTCCTCATAACAAGCGAGGTCGTTCTTCTCCAGAACCTTTCAGGAATTCTCTTTAAAAGAAATAGCCAGCAGCATAATTAATTCATTAAAAGAATACCAAATAAAAAAGCATTGGTAGCTGGCCGTGCTCACATTGAGGAAGGTAAATATTTTGTGGTATAATTATTTTGATGCACGTAATCTTTGAAGTCAGTTGTTTTAGCTTTTGGTTTTGCTCTTTAAAATTGCAGAACCCATGATGAACCGGTTTGGTTCATGCCAGTTTATTTCTAGCATACAATAACTTACTGCTCCTGCTACTGAGGTTTTGCTTTTGTACTGTATATATTACTGCAGTGATGTTGAGTCAAACACAAACCTCACAACTCCTAAAAAGCACTAGCAATTATAAGTACCTTAGTCGTGGTATTTCTTCAGTTTCTTGCATTCTAATGGCAGCTATGAAACTGACTTCCTAACAGCATGAAATTAATTGTTTTGATATGGTCAAATATCCAGAAAAAAGCTACTTTGGAGATAGATGTCTTGCCTCTCTAGTGTTTCCAATCTCCCTTTTCATGCCTGCACCTGTCCTTTACATCTTCAACAAACACCTCTTTTATTCCCTCATCAGTCCAATTTGATTAATCTTCAAGGCTCTTCACATCCAGTGGAAACATAAATACACATGTGTTAAAAGGACTTTAGGATACGATGGTTCCTTCAGTTCATGGGATTTCTTGGATTATGTGAATGCATTATCAAAAACACCTTATTTACTGCAGATTTTTTAATAGATCGTCAGATATTCTGTTTACATTATTAAAATTATTTTAAGGGTTTAATTTGAAGAAAAACATGATGGATAGTGTGTGTGTGTACTTGCATCTACACATGATACATCTATTTTGAGAAACTAACCTTTGTCATGGCAGTGTCAGTCTTGATAGCCAGGGGCACAAAGCACTGGGGAGAAGCATGGCAGCTCTGTCCCTCATGAGATTGACCGATGACTAAAGTTTCAAGGCACACCAGCTTGGCAGTCCCTGGTTTCCATGGACAGTAATAGTGAGGGAGAAATCAATGTCTTGAACCTTAGCCATCCAACAGTGGCAGGAATGGCTATGTTAGACTTAAGGAGACAGCTGGCAAGTTGCGAAATAGTGCTTCTGCTCAATAAATTGACCCTCATGCCATCCTGAAGTTTCTGCTCCAAGCTGAGATTATGTGAAATGGGCTGATTACTCTTCTCCTCATTTTCAGTTTCTCCCATGTTTCCTTTATTGTCATCTTCACATGTATGACAAGTTAGCAGTTACGTTTCAATTACTTTCAACTCTAAACAACACGTCATTGTTGAGAATATGCAACTACACTTTTAACTTTTTTGTCTTTATATATTTGTCCATATCAGTTTAGCACATTTTATTACTTTTCTGTTTGTATTACTTATTTATGAGTTACATTATATATTTCACATGCACATGCATGTCAGTATACTTGTCAAAATGCTCTGCTGTGTACTGCTTGAACTATCTCATTGGTGTCTATGCGATACTTCGACAAAACAGGTTATAGTTAGTTACCAATTGTACAAAGTCCCTGCTTCCAATCTACAGGCATGTTGAGAGAAATTTTGAGTGGCTAGTTTTTGGACAACTAAACTGAACAAAAAGAAGAGTTAACAGACTTGTATCAATCAGGTAGCCAGGAACATGACTCCCAAAATATGCTAATGTTGCTCCATCTTTGCTAGAACTGTTAATAAGATTTTTTTTCATTAGCAATGAAATTTTATGTGGCAATGACATGTGAGGGGTGTGTGTTTGCCCATTTGCTAAATAGTTCTTCTGCCCCCAAGGGACCCGCAAAATCAATTAACACAGCTTTAATCCCCAAGGATGGATTTTATGAGATTTATGAAAATTGCTTTTACACTTCCTGTGTGGTTGTAGGCTGTTTAAAAATTGTGTCTGAATAACTTTTTTCCACACTCTGTCCACCTCCTTACATTGCCTAAATCTTGTGCTATCAGATGAATAACAATCATAATCCAAATCTGTTCACATCTGTCTTTGTTTTGAAGATCCAAAACTAATGTGAGTCTACATTGAGATGAAGTTGACACTAAAATAATGAATGGTCATATACCAATTTAGCACATAAAACCTCCCCATCCATCTATTGGCATGCATTTTAAAATTGCATTGACAAACATGGAGCCATTTTGTAAATCTCAACGGTACTCATGATTTTGGTTAGTCCAATCTCTTTAGTAAATGAATCCCGCTGCTTACTTTGTATGGCAACTAAAAATGTCTAAGAAGTTCCCAGGTTTTATCTTCACAATTTAAAATATGCATAGACCAGCTAAAAGGCATAAGAAACTTTGAGGACAGGCTTCAGTCCCTTATGATGTACAGTGCCTCATCCTCATTATGTATCTCAAACAATGCCCAAGGGCCTCATTTTGACCAATGTTGATGTGAACATGGCCCCAAAATGCATCTGTGCGCACAGACACAGGCTCGCAGAGAGAAAATGTTTTGCATCCATTTCGTGATGCTAATCTCACTTGAGGATTATAGATTCAGAGAACAGTGATTCCCAGATGTCAAAGTCAGTGCTTATTTTCATGTTTCAGTGCAGAAGCCGACAGTCTTGGGAACACATAGTCATTAACATGCCGCTCTTTACAATGCAATGTTTCCACACACTCTCTCCCCACTTCCACAAGCCTTTCTTTCCTTCTCATGGCTCCTTTTTTGTCTCTTCTGTCTGTCCTTTAGAACACAATACAAACAGTTTTCTACATTTGGCATTTCTTGAAACTGTACTGCCATGATGAAGTTTAAAACAATTTGTTTTCCTTATTGTTTAGGGCAGAGATACATATTTAGAATTATAACAGCATTAAGCTTATGTATTTACCAAGGGATTTGTGTCAGATTGCCATTTATCTAAACACACTCAACCATACAAAAACCCCTCTGTTTTCATCATGTATCAGTAGTAGGTTCTCTTCCAAAGTGGTTAGATGTGTCGAGATGTATATTAACACTTTGGCTGTCTACTTTTCAATACTTGATTGGCAAAAATATTAAAATAAATAATAATGAGCTTGAAGTTTATAAACCGAGGTAACCACTGCCATATACCTGAGCTACACTTAAATGTTCTCCTTTGCCACACATGCACACACACACACACACAGATACACACACAAACACGCACACACACACACACACTCACTCACAAAACCCACTAATTTCTTCCACAATTATCAGAAATCCACTGCTAGCTGTACCTCTGGAGTATATCTCCCTAATTAATGACTTAATTAAAAGCACTTGTGGGATTATGAAAGGGGTCATATTTGTCCCTATTCAATCAAATACATTCTATTTGAGTACTTCAGAGAGCAGTGTAAATTATATATTAAGTAGTATTGTACTTCAAAGGCACGGCCAAAAGAGCAAGATGTCATACAAGGTTTTTTTTTGGGGGGGGGGGGGGTTTAATCACCACAACTGGTAGTTTTAACAATTTTTGTGGACTTCATTCATAACATGTGAAGACTCATGACACATTTGTGTTGTATGCATGTACAGGGTGTGTGTGTATGTGTGTGTGGCAGAGGACTTGTCACCACATTTAAGAATGTGAGGATCACTGACAGTACTCAAAGTCAGATTAAGTGTCTTGTTGCTGAACAGAATCCAAGATCGTTCATGTCTCGTGGGACAGCTGAAGGGAAAATAAGTTTTCTACATCTGAAGCAAGACAAGTCACTTTGTTTTTATCTGTTCAATGTCGTTGCCCCAGCCTCTCATTGGCTAATCAATGAAACCCAAGAGGGCTCATCAGGCACCAAGGAATGTCAGCCAAAAGCCTTTGATCCGCTGACCTTCATCCGCTGTGCTACGGCAAAAATACCATAGAGAGTGATCCATGTTTGCATGCTTTTAATGGGCCTCAGAGGACCTTGTTGACAGTCCTTTGGTTTCCAGAGGGTCAGTTCTGTAACTGTACAGCGTAGCCTTGAAAACCTTTGGACATTTTCCTGACATCTCCCCGAAGACTCATGCACCATCGTACACATGACAGTAAACTAAGAGGCTTATTAGTAATACATGATTAAGTGATTACTTGTTAATCAGTACAGTAAAATACTGATTATGCTGGAAATGGAGCATGGGTTAAATATGGAAGCATCAAACTCTAATTCCTTCAAATGAGGCACCAAGCCGCTAAGACATTTCTGTAACCTTTGCAGAGAGATGTAAAGAAACACACAAGTCTTGTTTTTCAACAACTTGACAAAATTAAGAGATTAATCTCAACATGATGACTGCAAAAACATGTTTGTTGACTACAGACCCTATGTTTGTGTGGGTGGGTGGGTGTGTGTGCTCAGATGTTGTAATAGCATTCTGGCTGGGACTGAGAAACTGATTCGGCTTTCTGAGGCAACCATTTATCTTAATCTGGGGTGACCTAAATCCTCGACATCTCCTGCTGTACAGTCTTTCCCTTTAAAACAGAATTTCACACTCCATCCTCCCATGTACCATCCTTCTCTTAACCATAATTGATGACAGTAACCTTTTAATGGTCCACCGTATTCATTTACGGCAAAAGCAACCCCCCCCCCCCCATATATGTCCATGGACAAGCACAAGAAAAGTGGCATTGCATGAAAATGAAGAAGAGAAAGGGAGACAAGGTGTATTCAAGCATGTTACAAAAGGGTAATCTATAATCAGAGTGCAAGTAGAACATCCTGACATAGTGGGCAGATCTGGTGGATAAATTAGAAAAATGAGGACAGTAGCCACATTTCACAAACTGATTTGTGAATTGTGAAAATGATGTCAGAAGAAAAAAGAAGAAAGTGTAACATTGAATTAATGAAGAGCTGTGTCAATAAATAATGGAGCCCTTTTTAACCTTGCAAGATTGAAAAAGTTCAAACATGTTTTAACCCACAAAAGTAATCAAATAACCAGTAAAAGCAGCATAGTAACTAACATATTTGAGATACATAGAGTATAAATGGCAAAGCAATCATTACTTTTATCAATTATTATTCACGCTAACTTATTTTGTATACATGTATGCTATGTATTGTTCTAATGAACCGACTGTTATCAGTATTGCAATCTAGTTGATGAGAGGATTAGGGCTTTTAAAAATGCAATAAAACAGAAAATGAATAAATCAATCATTAATTGAGCCAAGGAGTTACATAATGCATGGACTTTCAGCATAGCTTTTTAATGAGCTACTATTGATTACTACAGTTAAAAATTTTTTGTAGGCTAAGATCACTTTCCAAAGAATATCAAATTCAGTGCAAACTAACTTTATTCAACTGCTAAAATTTGAACAATATCAAAAAATAAGAAAAAGAAAAGAGAAAATAATGGCCTGGTAACACCAAAAGAATTCAGACTTTTAATGAGGAAATAAATGTTTTATGGGCAAATCTCATTGTAGCAGGCATACACAATCATTCAATATCATGTTCTTTAACACATATTAACATGCATCGGTATTCTATGCAAAACTAAAGTTTTAAACTAATGATATTATATTTCATATTTTTTACTCGTAGGCTTAATGTTTGTACTTAATTATTGTGACTGTTATCAGTCATTTACACTGGAAAATATGAGGTGAAAATTCCTCTTAAAGGTAGAATATGTAGAATGAGCAGAACAACGCCATCTAATGTCTCGAGATCGTAGTCGCAACAACCAAAAAGTAATTCCAGCAGTCGGGTTGCCAGGTCCGGTGCCAAGTGCATCAGTCGATTAGTCAGCGTCATGTCAAGTGATGAATCATACAGGGTAACGACTAATCTCGACCAATTAACAGTATTTAACGTTAGCCAGTCTTCAACTGGAAGTCTTTCTTTGACTGGTGTGTAATCGATTAGCTAGCTAGCTCCCAACTCAAAATGATTGCTTGTTTCTGTAGCCTGATCGGCGAGAGCAGACCAGTCAGTAAACTACACCATAAGCTGAAATCAGCAGGCTGAAGCGGATTTTATTTTAGCTCTAACTCTGTAAATATACCACTTTATCCACATGTCTAACCTTTTTAGGCGAGAAAATAGCCCTTTAGATCCACAATGTGACGCTAATTTGTCCAAATAACATCTGCTAAAAGTTTTGTTCCTGCGAATTCGGAGCCACTCAAGTTAGCCGTAGCGAGTAACGCACTTCCGGTCATTTTCACAAACTAAAACACCCGTTGCCTTTTATTATTAAGAAAACCATAACGATAGAGTTGGTGCATTTCTTTTGAAAACAGGAAGCGAACATACCCTCGCTGTAACTGACTTGAAACCACCGAGGTACATTACATTGTAACGCCAGTGGGAGTAGCAGTTAAACCTGGGGAGCGTTTTATGTTCCCCGGGTCCTATGTTCCCCGATCGCGGCTAACTCGGTTGCTAGCTCGGCGGCTAATTTGGCTGCTAGCTTGGCGGCTAACTCATCTGCTAACTCGGCTGCTAACTCGGCGGCTAACTCAGCTAACTGGCTAACTGGCTAACTGCAGACGGGATCATCCCTATGTTCCCCGGTCACATACAAAGCGGGGAACATAGGACCCGGGGAACATAGGGATGATCCCCTATTTATGTAGCAATACAGTCATACTGCACATCAAATTAAATAGGAGAAACTCCACTACAAACACGTCATTTTTACACACACCAAACACAACTCAAACACCAAAATATCAAAATCCGAATAGCGTCAGAAAGTCAACCCACTCTCCACATTTCCATTGCTACCGTTTTGATACTTCATGGTACACAGACAAATAGCATCTCATATGAAAGCTAAGACCCTGGCGAGTTCAACAGTACCACTATTATTGCGCTAAAAACTCAGTGAACCAGCAGCCAAAGAATACAAAGGTAAACAACCCCTTATTTACAGCGAATAACAGATATTCTGTCTTACCTTCAAAGTTTTGTGATGAAAAGTTGTACTTGAGAGCAAAAAACGCTGGTTTTAGTAAGTCCAACACGGCCGTGTTTGTTTACAACTCCATTTCACCCAGTGCCAGCCTACAGTAGCTGCGCAGGAACAACAGACAACCCTGTTAACCTGCAATTCCGGCCGCTAATTGGCTGGTACAATGTACACACAACGTCATTGTCGAACCCGTCAAAAAAAATTTAAAATATTAATTCAGACTAATTTTTTTTTTAAGGAAAAGCAATACTTTCATTCTGTACCCCTCAAAACGCCCCGTGGGTGCATTATTAAAAACAAAAAAAAAGCTTTTAATAAATATTCTACATATTCAACCTTTAAGTATTTGATTAAGTTAAACTGAAATATCTCTTTTGAATAAGTTGATGTGGACTAAATCAACTCTACTGACCCTGTTATTCTCCTCCTTCCTTTTTTTTTGTTCAATTTTAGATGCAAAAAAGTGATCACATGTCACTTAAGAGGCATTCAGACTGAAAACAAGTATGTGTTTAAACATTCCATGGTGTTGTGTTGGTGGGGAAATGTTGCTTCAAGTACATGAAATGCAACTGTGGGAGTCTACTTAGAGATTTCTAAGTGGGAAGTTTTATCAAAATAAAAGGTAAGGCAGGATTTTACAGTTATAGAAAGTAATTACAGCAGCAATTATTTTATCTTTTGATCATGAGCTGAATAACAGGAAAACAGTTTGTGTTACAAATAAATCTACCTGGAATGTCTACTTTCATTAGCTAGCACAAAAACACATGTTCTGGTAATATTTGCTTATTGATCATTCGTAGTATTTTTCATTATACCATTTCTTGAATTATTCAAATTTCATGTAGACACAACCAGGACAAATGTAATAAAACATAATTTTCTATGCCTTGGATTGTATGCATTTCAAGTGTAACCATTGTCCTCATGAATGAGAATTTCCTACAATATAGACACACTGTGAGCACAAGCAAGACACAATTTGGATGGATACCCAGCATGATTTCAGTGTTGTAGCATGAACACGACAAAGCAAATGTTCAAACCTCAGAGTGTCACATCTCGAGCCAGACTCATCGGCAGAAGGAGGCAGAAATTCTCTGTTTTAATCTGAGACAAATGTGCAGAAAGGTGTGGGCAAAGAGGAAGAAAGAGCAGATATAATTATGATGTAAGGGAGGGGGGGGGGCAGTGGGATAGGAAGGAGGGTGGTGAAGGTGTTCACATTTCAGTTTCAGCTTCAGTGAGGCTCCGTCAGGTTTGGCTGCAGCAAAGATACTGCTTATCACCTCATGTATGGAGAGCTCCAGGGCTTTGGGTGCCTGAGGAAACATGCCACTACCTGGGATTGGAGAAGAGAGGATAGGCCCATAAAACCAAAGCTTCACGCATTTTCACCATCAGAAGACTCAATACTTAAAAGGTGCCCATGCACAAATGTGATAGCATGCGCTGATGATCTTTTTTTTTTTTTTTGTCTGATCCATAACCCTTGCACACAGTGTGAAAGTGAATGCAAGAAAAGCCTACCATCCACCCCCTCAACTCCCACAGTAACCAAATGCTTTTTAGCATTTAATTTCTCATTTAATTTCTATAAAACACCACAACCACATCAGAACTAATCCCATTTTGTTAGAGTTAAATGTGAAAAGATGATTGCTTGTATTGATTCTCCACTCTGCTTTAAGTTTTGTTTTGCCTCTTCACTGCCAACAGAAGTAACAGTGTGCAGTAATGGGAAAAGTGATTATAGTCCCCATTAAACACAATAATTAGCTACATGATAGTCATATAAAGAAAACTGCAATGCATGTGCTGTTCAACATGATGGATTGCATTTTTTTACAGCAGCAATATATTTATGTATGTAAGCAGTTTTAATGAATTTTTGAAAATTCAAATAATGAAAGGCTCAGAATTCTGGGTGGTAAGGCATACCTGCAGAAGCTTGACTGTGACAAGTTTAGCCATGTCATAGCAATGAATGATTATGAGAACAAAAGTTTAAAAAAAGAAAATACATCTGTTTGATGAGATACTGAAGCAAGGCTGGCATCTTAACATAATTAAATCAGGCTATGTTGGTGGTATTTGATGCTCTGAATTGTAAACAAAAGCTTTCTGAATAAAAAGTGAGAAATATGTTTTTATACCAAAAGGGTTATTTTAGGTAGACATACCCAGAGGCTGAGAATGGTCTGACATTGAATTACTGTGATGTTCAGGGTGATGGATAAATGCGTACATCTGCTCTCAAATCTGGCAGTAAATGAGGCAAAGACATTTTTACAACTGATTTTAATGTTTAGTGCTGATGTCTCAAATATTTCCCTGGGCACTTGTGAAACAAATGCTTCACAAGTACATAAATTCATTTTTTCTTTTTGATAATCTTCATATGAAAAGACAGCACTGATAAAGCAGTCTGTTTAATTTGTGATGTGAGCTCCTGTGTCAGGGCTGTTAATTATAAACAGTTACACATACACACATTACAAATTGCTTGTTAGTTTTATTATAATTAGTGCATACCAGAATTTTAAAAAGTTATATATTACTCGGTTTGCTTAATTCTGTTACATCATTAGGGATGCTGGGCTTACCATAGTAAATATGGTTATTATTGCATTATTAGGAGAACCAGGCAAATCAAATAATAACAAATAATTTTGCTTTTAATGTTTAAATGAAGTGTTAAAGTTTTTTTTAAAGCATTTACGTTAAATAAAACCACAACATGCACTTTTCTTCAGTGTGCTTGAAATAAATATGCAAGTCTAAAGTAAATGGCCCATTCAAACACGTTAAAAGTACACTAATAAATACACAAACCACTTGGGGGAAGGCCAGGCCAGTCGTTACCAGAGCACTTAGAAAAGTGCAAAAAGTACTAAGTTTCAAAATAACTGTCATTCTGTCTTAGTGTGTAGGTGCTGTGATGAAAGACGTCCTCGTCCTGATAGCACTTAGCCTTCTTCCAGAGGGGGTAAGAAAACCTGTGTTATAGAGGTCAGAATATGCAAGAGGAAGATGGCAACCAGTCATTTTGTGGCTGAAAGTACAGTCATTATTTAGCTATATCCTTTGCTGATCAGGTGTACTATCTTTGTACAACCCAGTATGTACCACATGCATGAACATAAAGAGACAAGGTCAATAAAAAATTCATCATGAGATTTTAACTGGATTTATTTGATTATTTATTTACATGATATGAACACAATGCAAATACACAACAGGACCATATATATATTCCTTAGTGCTTCCTAACAATCCCTCTTTACAATGGACAAGATAAGTTTAGTTCAGCCAAACCACGCATTGGCCCAATAATTTCTGTTTTAACACAGTTCCAGGAGATAATTTCTCTTCTCAGCTAGATGCAGGGGAACATATTTAAAGTGCTGCACTAAAAAGTAGAATACAAGTGTGGCTTTGATCCAGTGTTTGTTCCAGTTCCACTTAACTGTGCAGTCCAACACATACTCATAATTTAACAGCCAAATAGATTGATTGTGCCATGAGCTCCAAAACAACCCATAGGAGCCATTTCTAACATGCCGTCTTTATTGGCAGCTTTCAAAAACCATTACAAATCCCTGTTAAAAAACAATTTTGTTATATTTTATTATTTTATTATTGTTATTTTTTGCTTCTGTCATCATCATAGCAACAGTAAACACTACAACAATCATAATTACAATTTTTTAAAAACGGACCTACTCTCGGTTGAAAACGGGAAACAAAAGCGGCTTCCTATAGTAAGTCCAGTTTTGTCATCTACTGCCACCTCTAATTGAGTAAATTTGTCATCTAATATAAACGTAATCTGAACTGCATCACTTCTCTGGGTCATACTTACAATGGAAACTCCATGATGTTGTCACTCAAACGTAACTGTAGGTTGTTTTTGGCCACTGAATTTTCAACCTATACTGTTGCTTCGGGAGGACAGCCTGATACAGTTAATGCCCTTCATAAGGGCTTTTGCTGTTTTGCTATTGTGGTGCCTGCCTGCACGCCAACCCAATCTTATGCAATGTTATCATGTTAATCTATGAAATGATAGCCAGTTGAGGACCAAGACTGGAAGCTACGCCAACCATATCTATTACCATAAATATTCATTATGTGTAGGATGATAAACTTCCTATATACAAAGTCTAGAGTTTAAAAGACACCCACTCCTTTGATGTACCATAACATGTTCAGAAATGTCTGGTTTGTAGGCTTTATGGCATGAGCATCATAATGTCCATAATCTGTGAGTGTTTTGGTCATTGTTTTACTGATGTTTGAGTAATAAACTAGCACTGTTTTGAGCAAGACACAAATTCTCCTGGAATTCTTCATTGATCCAGAGTGGTGCCTGGCCTGTATATCACTTTCTGCCAGTCCAGTATGGAGCATACAGTTGTGCAGGTGCTGCACCCTTGTACTGTATGAGCAACATTTTACTTATCTTATGAGAGGTAATTCAACAACAGATAATACGGATTATATAACAGATAATATCAATTAATTTGTATGGAGAATAGACTGATAAAACAGCCATTTAACAATATTATACATTCAACAGAAAGCATAAAGCGTGTAGTCACTGATTTGCACATGGTAGATGATTATCAGCTAACCGCGTGTCTGTGTTTGTGCGTGTTGTGTGATTCTAAGATTGGGAAAGGGAGAGATAGATAGAGAAGTGAGAAAATAGGAGAAGAGAGACTAAGAGAGAGAGAGAGAGAGAGAGACTACTATCAATAACCCATCAGTCAGGTAGGGTGCAAACATTACCATGAATAATTAAATTGATCTATACTTAGAAACTTTGTTGAAACACTCTGCTGAACCGTTCATGGACTTTAAAAATACTTGTCAATATATATTATCAATAACTTATTTTAAAAATCCCATTTATCAGCAATATCAGCAACAGCAATACAGGTAAAAATGTAAGCATTTCCATTGATGTGTTTATTGTAATTAATCAGTAAAATGTACAATTATTTTTCAGTTTTGCATTCAGCAGTGTGTTTGCTGGCAGATAATTTGGTAGAAGTTTTAAGTTAATACGCCCTCATGTTAGAGACCCTGATGAGTCAAAACACTCATACACAATTTAACCACAACCTCAGTTCCACCAAGCAATAACAAACAAGAAAAAAACATTTTGCTCTTCAGCCAGACTCTAATACCCTGGTGATACCTACAGTACTACATGAAGGAAAAATATTATCTTTCAACAAAATACAAACAAATAAGAGCATAGAAGAAGAAGACATTGTAAAAATCTATGACTAAAATGCTTAAGAAATGTTGGCCCACCAAATCGAAACATGAGTACAAGAAGCAACATGAAATACCACATTAAGTTCATATGTCACATCTACCATCATTCTTTTTTTAAAGTATATTTTTGGGCCTTTTTGCCTTTATTGTACAGGTTATTAGAGAGAGAGACAGAAAATGGGAGGCAGAGAGATGCAATGACATGCAGGATAGCACCGCTCGGTGCAGGATTTGAACCAGGGGGCGGGTGCTCTACCCACTGAGCTAAACACTGCCACCCCAGCGACTCCATTCTATCTTGTCACCCTCTCCATTCTATATTGTCACAAAAAATTAGGATACAAATACTATCAATTCAATTCTACAACCCAAGCAGGCCAGAAAATTGCACATCAATAACAACACTCAAAGACAAATTCACGAACAACCAAACAGTATGACATTCTGAGATACAAACATACAAATAAAATGAGAGGAGGGATTTTTACTTACTCACATTATATCAGTGGCTCACCTCTGATCCATTAAAGTTCTCAGTGAGCCAAAAAGAGATGCTAGGTGACCAGAAAATAACCGAGCCACCAGCATCTCTACATTTAACACCTCTACACAGACATCACCCCTGAAGAGATTCAATAGGGCAAAAGAAGCAACGTGGCATTCCTACCACATCGGTATGAATGAAGTGGGCACGGTGGAGTAGGATTGCTCATGTTATGGATTGTGTTTTACAGCTCTGTCAAGTGAAATCTTTATGTCTCTTAATATTGACTGAAATGGTGAGTTAAATTCCATCATATAACCTGACAGGCTTAAAAAACACGGTCAGTAACTGCATTCATGAAGTTGGACTGTGTCAGAGTAAGGCGATGTAATATATGACAAACAACAAAAAAACTGGACATAGGTATTAAATAACAACACTCTGCACTCTGATGTCTACAATCACATTTTTCATTCATCAGTTTACTGAAGGGTGATACGAGATGATTATTGAGTTTTTCCTTGCCACCCTGAGCAGCATCATATATCTGTTGTTATTTTCCTCAAAGTGGCAACCTTCAACGAGGTTTGCACACACATGTAAGCATGGACACAAACACATCTACATGTGACAGAGGCTCAGCAAAACAATTAAACAAGACTCTAGGCAGCAGATGGGCCTTTGCAAGACAGGTGTGACAAGGAGAGAATGAGATGAATTCTTATTAGATGGTTTCAAACTAAGCTCCCAGTCAGCAGAAGCCGAATCAGACACTGAGAAAGCAAACAAGCCACACAAATGTCTCGATTCACTTCGCTTCAAAAAAATCAAGATTTCAGCTAGACTTCCATTTAAAAGACCGTTTGCCGTTCACTCCCTTCGCTTTTTCATTCGATGGAATATGCCAACTCCTTCTGTATTGTTATAGATCCAGTGCTTTATACTGCCAATTGCATCCAGGCAAATTAAATCACAATCATATGTTTTCACCCAGGGAGGCATTCCCTTTCAATAAGCCTTAAAAAATGTTTATTTTATTTTCATTCTTATAATTGATTACTGCAGCTTTGCAGTCTGCCCTCTAGCTGCTCCAACCCTCACACTCACTAATAACCATACACATCAAACTCTGCAGCCAAACTCTGAGGTGAACCAGAGAACACGTTTCTCACAATCTCAGCTTTAGTCTCTCTTTCTTTTGGCTCACTGTAAATTCCCCAATTGAACCGCTGACATACAAAACATTACTTGGCTTGACTCCATAGTGAGTCTCTGGTTTACTTTTGCTATACTGTATAAACCTCATCTTACATAAGTCAACTCAACAGTTATATTTAACTGGCAGATGCACATATTATAAAAAAAACAAAACACACATGCACAATCACAGATACAATCATAAGGGAGTCTAAAGGTTATAGAGGAAGCTATAATTGAATAGTGGTGGTTGCTTGGGAGACACTCCTCTCAGTGTAAATAAAGGTTAATAAGGAGGCAGTTTTCATAGATTGTTATAGAATACAAGTAAATCCTCTTTGAGACCATGGCTTGTGGTTTTTACACTGCGCCAGATTCACATTACAAATCAATATGTTTTGACACTCAAGTCAAGCCACTGAAGATCTGTATCCATGCATCACTGTGATCTTCATCCTTTAGCCAACCAGTAGAATACATTTCTCATTTCTATTATTATCATGGGCAATAATTAGTTATTAGTTTAGGTAAAACTGTCCTAAAAAAATAATCTTCTTTTTTTAAAACAACAAAACAACATGTCAGGAAGGAAACATACACACATCAAATCAAAGACATCTTCAAATGTAGGCAACATTTTAAAATAAAAAATAACATGCTCTTTCCAATGAGGTACATTTCAGATACATTGGTGTAATTTTCTGGAAGTGCATCATATGAAATGCAATGTAACACATCACAACTGTTGTCAGTTCTGACATTTAAGGTGATATACTATATTAACAGTCTAGACACCACTTGCTTGATCCAAGATTTTTAAATTACTGTCTGCTGACCTATTTTTAACCAGTAGATGAGACAAGGACAGGCTCTCTTCCAGGCTCTCTGCATTCATTAAACATGATCAATTAAATGTACATTTAAAATAGTCTAAATCCAAATTCAAAATTATTCTATCAAAATGAATTGTGTAAAATCTTACAAGTGTAGCTTATTAACAACTGCAGCCTTTTTGTTTGCACCTTAGACAATTATCACTGCATGTGTTCATTGATTTTTTTTCCTTAATGTGTTATATCCTAGAGGTTAGTCTGTTGTTTTAAGTTTTTATTAAAAGTACTGACATACAATGATGCTTGAGGAATACTGATAAATGACATCCATTGGGAGAATATTTCTCTTATATTGTATTTTAGATATATAGCATGCAATTTATAATGGTTGCACAAAAGTACTACTATATCAATATTTAGTTTATTGTGCTTTATAGGCAGTGTTTTGTGATGGTGTATGTTTCTGTTTGTTTTTTGGAACGCTACCACAAAACAGTGCCTGTGTGTCATTTCAAAAGCCATTTCCTTTTCATCTGGGGTTAGAGCTTTCTTATTTTCCTCATTACTTCCCAGGGAAATGTGGAGAAAAAATTTGCATACTGGTGAAATTGAAAACAACATTGAGGAACCAATATGCCGGCTCACTCAGAGAGGGGCTTTGATCGCTTTCTAAATGAGGGTGGGATTGTTGGGCCCTTCATTGTGAGTGATTGTGTTCTTAGCAAAAAGGTGTGATCTGCCCATTGTTTTACTTTCTAATGAAACCTAAACTGTTACAGTTAGTAAGTGTTCCTCTTCAGCTATCTACCTTTCGTAATGTATCATTTATCTGTTTCCATAGAGACCACCACATCTGACTGCAGTTAAGTATATTATCTAAGAAAAGTAATGATGAATAGCTCGTACAGAATCACCATTGAAGTAATCACATTTCAAATCAAATTTTATACTTCTAGAGCATGATGAGGGTTTTTATTCAGTTTGGTGGCTTTGAATGTTGTGTTCACTGGAGCGAAACACTGCTAATACTGAATTGTGTTTGATATACACTGAACTTTACATTTTGATGTAAAGGTTTGCTCCATATTTGAGTACTAATGTCAGCTCAGCTTTAATAAATGAGATACAGAAATGTAGAGATGAGATCTTTAAACACAATTATTATAGCTATTAAGGGAATTCGTTTTTCAGTTTGAACAGAATTGATTAAGGATGTATTTTAAGATTGTATATAAGCAGCTCATCTCTTGTGTCAAGCAAAATATTCCGTCAAAAGGTTGTGTTAAATTTCACACTTTATCAGTCAGTGTGAAATTCAGTGCTATTACAGAACAGCACTCCCCTTCCCCTTCATTCTCCTCATTCCCCAATATACCAGTATGCATACATCTCTCTTGTACAGTTTTGTACATGTGTATCTTATTTCAATCTTGCTGATCAAGGGAAAAACAATAGGGTTGCCTTCAGGCCACTACTCTGCCCGCAGTATGTCAGTGTGATTTATTGTTCAGGGTTTGATTCAGAGTGTGTCACCAACCCAAAACCTATACTTATAGACGTCATCCACCTGCTGACATTATTCCTTCTTGTACACTATAATAATGACACATGTGGTAATCTAATTTATAAGGTCATACTGTACAACCAAGGAACATGATGTTACTGTGCCACTGTTTTCATATTCCCCAAACAGCAGATATAAAATATCTATTTCCTGAAATAATCATTTCTACATGCTCTGCTGCTCCACCCTACAGGAGATTGTATCTGACTGTTCTGTCTTCATCTGCCCTCCTGAACTAATTCTCTGATGCTTTAGAAATAGAAAACACAGGACTCATGATAATCCCTATAGGGTAGGCCAGTATCCTGACACAAATAACACATTCTAAAAATTATTATTATAATCATGGGTTGAAACATGACTAATTTCCAAGTGAGCCATTACCTTGAAATGCTGATGCTGAAATAAAGTTCACACAAAAAAGGGAACAAAGTAAAGCCATATAGCTCCATCCCGAAGGGACAAAATATATATATATAAATATATATATCCAAATGTATTGTAAGCTATTTGTTAGACAAAAAAATGACTAAGCATTTTGGTGATTGCAGTGGGCCCATCAGCAGTGACTGTGTGTCCTGGCGATATAGCTTACTGGTTATTATAGTCTTAGTAATGGACCTCAACTTTGTTTGTGCTTTGTGTGACTTTGTTATAGTCATAAGCAACTCTTCATTTAATTTCACTCAAATGTGAGACATTTTTTTAAAGTTTTGCTTCTGGTAAAACCCATTTGCTTGTAAGTTGAAATGTACCTTGACAAATACAAAACTCTATGAAACATATTTCAGCCAGCAGGCACCCTTCCTACTGTAAATTATTAACTGAAAAAAGAATGGTTAAGGATACCAGTTTTTAAAAACCATCCAGAAGCGACATACTAGTTCTGCATCTGAAAATGATATTAGTAAAAATAATTGGCCACAAGAGTCCTTGGCTCTCTCAGTAAGGAGTGATGTGTGTTTTTACGAATAGCTTAGGTATACATACAAGGTTAATAAACTAAAGCAGAAATGTTGGGTTTTAAGCGTTGAAACATTGTTGAAAACCAGAGGTTTGCAAAGTAGGAGGGCGTCATTCCCAGGGGGGCTCCGAACAATGTCAGGGGAGGCTCAGTGAATGTAAGTTAGTTATCAAGAGGAGATCACATATTAATAGCCTAAATTTGTGTTATTTGGTTAAAGAGACAGTTCATTGATACTGTAGTTTTGGGGAAGTTTACTGTATTTCCCACTTCCGAGAGTCAGAAATGAATAAATGCCTTCAGACAGACCTTTTTATGTATTTGGTGAAGTCTGAAGTTGTCAGAAAACAATATCAAGCTATTTCTGCTCAATTGTTGAGTGTCTGTGGGCTCAAACAACTTTCATTTCAGGGATTTGGGGATGGGGGTTCCCAGCTTTGACTGAGGGGAGGCCCACAGTTTCAGGCTTTTCAAACTAGTCAAGTAAGCATATATGGTCCGGGAATACTTAAAGGAAGTAAGGGAAATATGACAAAACCATGACACAGTTTTGAGAGTTATCTCTGATTTCCACTTGGAAACATGATGTGTACCTGTATCAAGCGGGTCATGTACTTTTAATACCTACATTTTGCACTATATGTGTCCATGAATTTAACTTGCTTTTACAAATTAGTTACACAAAAACATACTTCCAAGGACGTTTCACTTCAGTTTAGACATCTACACACGAATACTACAAAAAATGGCAACATGTGTTTGTTGATGCTTAATCTTTAATCATATTCAATTGTTGAAAAACTTATGCCAAGTTTGGAGCTTTTCTTTCTTTTTTACTCAGGTCTGTCTTTCAAAAGAGATTGTGATAAACAATGAGATTAACAACATTTGACCTATATTTCAGGCTGTACAATATCTCTAAACCTTTGAATATACAAAGTAAATATTTCATATGCTGAAATCATTTGCTGAAATGTTCTTATTTTATCACATGGTAGGAATAAAACAGCCAGCTTCTTTGGGCTGCTGTTTGTTGGGTTGTTCAAATACTGATGTGTACATAAACTTACTGTGCACATTGGATGTTCAACCACAACTGAAAAATACTGTTCTGCAATTGAGTGACTGAAAAATGATGTAAAATGGACAAACTTGACGCTTAGTTGTGAGGATTAAACTCCATTTGACACCATTTGTGTTTTCTCTGGCTGTGACCAGAACACGTAAAAGTGTGCACTACAAGACTTGTCCACCCATTGCCCCCCATTCCATCCCCTTACATTATTTTGCCTTTTTAAGATTCAGACTCAGGAGAGCAGACACTTACTTTAGGTTTCATCACTTTTTATTCATAATTCATGAGTTTCACAGCAATGAAAATAACGACATCAGCATTCAAGCATTTTTCAGTGATTTCAAGTACGCAGACAAACATTGCTTTGTGCTTTGTCAAGCATTTGGAGGTTTCTACAAAAAAACAAGATGGGTAATTTCTGCGAATGAATTGCTAAAGCTCTCACCAGCTCTTGCTCTCTCATCTTAGAACTGCAGGTCATTTGTCATTTAGGCAGGGAAACTTATTTCTCTGTCTCTGCTGTTCTCACTCTTCAAGACTGAGTTTTGACCAATCATTTCATTTCAGTTTTCATACTTACTCATGTCCTCTTGTCTGTGTTGAATTTGAATCGATCTTTCCAACAATAGCATGACATTGTACTCTAGATTTAATATTCTTTAGATGCTTTATGCATTATCGCTTAAAGAGGAACAACTTAAAGAACAGCACGGCAGGAAGACTACAAACTATACTGCAAAAATGGCACATTTAAAATTCATGATGTATTCTTAAGTTGCTTTAGTTTAAAAATGGCCTGCTTTGCCTGGACTCCTTTAATCTTGTAAGCAATGACTTTCTTTTCAAAGCAGTTAATTTGAAGTCCAAAACAAACTGTAAATAATGGATTACTGGAACTTTCTCCTTCTTAACCCACATGGTGTAATAACCTGTCAAGATTTTCCCCAATTTATTTATTCACCCTTTTAGTGACATACTCTCTTGGAGCATTCCAGTGTTTGTTTGGGTCTCAAAGCAAGCGCAAATAATCTCTCAGAAGAAAATTAAGCAGACAACAACCAGTGATGCTGCTCTGCCGAGGGCCAAGCATGTGGGCATATGCTGGGTCTGACTAATACTTGTATTGCATTGCTTAGACAGCTTCTTTCTTTGCTTATTTGTAGATATCAACGCACAAAGGCTTTGAAGTATCTGTCTCCTACTAATCTCCTCTAGGTTTGCAAAAGGCTATTATAGTAACACATTTAAAGTAAATAGCCATCTTCTTTGGCGGTGGGAATATTTTTAATCTTTTGGGTTCATTTGTCGATCATAATATAATTTAAAGAAGGGATGCACTCACTGTATGCACAGCTTAATCGAAAAGCAGGACAACATAGTGGAAACAAGTTACAATGATGAGTCGCATACTCAACAAAAATGTTATTTTGGACTCTGAATTCAATTGCTTCTTTAATGAGGTGATGTATAAATCAATAACAGAGCAGACTTTTATCTGGGCAAATAAACTGATTTTTGAGGTCAAAAATTTAATTAAAGCAACTCTTGGTCTGTTTGTACTGTGGAAATTTGTAAATTTAGTTTGTTATTGATTAAGCTCATTAAAACAAACAAACAAACAAACAAAAAATCCCTCAGATTGCTTCATAGATTTAATATAGATTAACTTTGCTCCCATAACAGTATCATTTTCCCATACATGGCAGATAACAGGTACGGTTTCTGTGACAGTGTATGACCACTAATCCAATGAAAACCTAAGCACTAACAGTAAGTTACGTTAGATGAGCATTAGCAAAATGCATTTAATGAAATGCTGGTAACAAATCAGAATAACAAATGTTATCTTTAATAAACAATGACTACATTCATGAAGAATTCATGAGTTGGTCATTATCATCAATAATGTATAAATTTAATCACAACTCGAAACGGATTCATCTACTCAAGACAGAAACTTCCCTGGTGTCTTTGTGTTTGAACAAACCAGATATAGAACATTTGTATTTCTTGATGATTAAATAAACAGGAAAGCACCAGCAGTTGTTTTAATGATGTATTCTAAATTACATGTTGGAGTATCTCTATATCTTTAAAAAAATAAAAACAAAGTTCCAGTGTTAAACATATACATTGTTGTTTTCACATAAATAATTAATGATGATGTATTATAGAGTCCATATCAAAAAAGGTATTTCATATTTTCATACAAACATAACTGGATTGGATTGGATTGGGGCAGCATCCACAGTGATGTCAGTGTTGCACTTGATTGTTGCAGTAAAGAGACAAATGAAGATAAGTTTACCACTTGATCTATCTACAGTATGGTAAAGCTGTCAGTTCTCATGACCGTAGATTATAAACATAAGCTACAGCAGCCAGTTGGCTCTTGGACACCTCTCTGTCAAAGTGTTTCAGGCTCATCCAACAATGAGAGTCATGGCATACCCAGAACACGATGGAGGGGTTACATACCTGGCATGGGATCCCCCACAAGGAGCTATAGAGGTTGTGGCTGGGGAAAAGGACATCTGCTGTTTTGTTTAGCCTACTGCCAGTGAGACCCAGACAAGTGGTGGAAAATAAATAGAGAGAACATGTTTGTTTTGTTCTTCCATAATTGTACACTAACTGCAGGTCACTACAGGATACTGGTGTCTTTAAGTAGTGAGCCTACCATTTTCTCTACATAGACTGCACCTTCAGAATTTTAGCAGCCCCACTGACCAAGAAATACCAGTCCATTTGCTGTAATATAGAAAAAGACAGTCAATTGTTTGTATCATTGCCTCTGAAAGTCAGACAGTGCACACACTATGTATTTTCACAATGAGGCTGTACAGTCACAAATATGAACAGCTACACACTAAAGGCAGCAGAAATGACTGTCAGTAGAAGAAAGCAAGCCTTGCTGTAATGTCTCTGAATGTCATGAAGGAACTGCCTCAGGGGCCCATTGTGATATATTTTTTCTTGTCTGTATGATTCAATAAGACTCAGGTGCCTCCTCAGCAAATTCTCTATATATGGTTTCCTTAACTGTCGTGAATGTGTCTCTCTATGTTCTCTAATTCCTCTCCATGTGTTATATGTGAGCAATTTTATGGACATCTACATCTGGTATACTGTTGTTTATGGTGTAGTGTGCAGTGTATTGGATTGTAGCCAAGCTAAGAGTCAATCAGTAGGCATCTCTAAATTGTCAAATCCCTTTCATGCATTGCGAGCTTGTGGTGACAAATGCCCTCTATGTTGTCTTGTTTTTGGTTGGATAGTGCAGAATACTGCTTATATTATTTCCAAAGGATTATTACATGCACTCAAGATAGTTAGAAATGTATAACAATGATATATGATGTTGATTCCAGAGACAGACCTACAGCACAACCTCCAAATTAAGTGCAGTAAATGAGATTGAGATTTTAATGTTTAACTGTTTGTCTAATCCATATGTTAGACACTCATAAAAAACTCCACCTTTTTCTTGTTCACCTTCATGGCTTTGTTTTAACTTCTAGGCTGGATGTTACACATCTTTGCTAATTCCACCACCACAGCACATACTGAAAGTGGCTTAGCTTCTTAAACATTTCTTTGCTTTCCCCACAGACTGCACAGAGCACCAAATGTCCAGCTTCAGTGGACATTTTGATGCCATGTCATACCTTAGTTAGTGGTTCTACAATCATAGTGAAAAGGAGGCTGAATCAATTCAGTGATATCCAATACATGTCTTTCAAGCAAAATATTCAAGTTACAATTACGATAATAATAATTGTTCAGAGGCCATAATGTGGAAAACAAAGTTGGTTTATCAGTGGGAACATTATTTGTTTATAGCACATCTGTGATTTAATTATTTGAGACATTCTTTCCCTTTTGTTTGCACTGTTGGGCACAGTTAGTGTATTGTTGTGAGGTTTTAGTCAATTTGGGCTCACTTGTCTAATCACTTGTTCCTTGCATTTGGATGAGGCTACTGAGTCGGTAGGAACACTGCCCAGAAGTGTTGTTTTGTATTTGCATTAGCTTTGCCAAGATGAGCTTGGCTGCAACCAAAATGTGAATGGTTCTGTGTGTGTTTCCTGAATATTGGACAATTCTTTCCTTGTCTTTTCTATTTTTTTTCTTTTTTTGAATTTCACATGACAGGGCAAACAATAACTGTGCCTTTGCTTTTGACATGAAAATGTCAGAAGAGATGCACTATTGCACTATTTTTTGCATCTACATTGTTAAAGTAAATAAATGTGAATTTGTAAACTGGAACCAACGTGATTCATATGTCAGAAACAGATTTCAATCAAGATTACCTTTGCCCACCAAGAAATTGATCTCACCCCTCTTTGCACAGATACGAAAAAAGAAAAATAAAGAAAATTGGAAAAGGGACATTGTTATCCAAATGTTGCCATTTGGATAACAAATTGATAACATGCCTTTATAGATTTGAGCTGTTGAGCTTTATTTTTTAATTGTTTGCTTGTTTAACAAGCTAAAACATATATAAGCTCTGACCTGATCACTTAGAAAAAACATCAAAATAACAGTAAAACCCTGCTGGAGAAAAATGTAAGTCATTAGTACAGGTTGAGTGACATTTTCTGACTTTGGCCTGGCAATGCACAACATTGGAGCAATAAACATCTGTAACAGCTTCCTATCAGCTTTCAATCTGTAAGTTGGGAACTCAATAAAAGTTGTGGATAATAAAGTCATAAGGAACTCCTGCACCCGCAAACATTGAAATGAACCCAAACTGCTCCTCCAGTTAAATAGTGCCTCGGTGCTCCTTGGCTATATGCATGTAAATTAGATTATATACATACATTTGGCGCAAAAATTATCCCTTTCTATGCAAATGAACCTTTTTGCAAAAACAATCCAGTTCACAAAGACCAGAGCTAATAGCCACACACAGTCACTGCTGCTGTACCACATGTGTTGAAGAGCATAGCCTCTTTCCCAGTTTGGAGACACACTTATAGCTTCAGCTGCTGTGTGATACTGCAGCCAGCTGTGACACACAGCCAGCTGTGGACAACAAACAGAACATCAGTACTGATGTTTCCGCAAAATCTTGGATAGCATTCAGTGACACCTGAACATTATTGCAAGATTCATACATTAATATATTTCAGACCTGTGTGAAACTTGAAACACCAGAAACCACTCCACTCAATCAGACGCAAAACAAGGGCAAATAGCAAACTTTATGGGCATGTTCATCGTATCTTTTGTGAAAATGTGTGAATTGGACCTTGAGACGGGGCAGATAGCAGTTGCAAATGATGCACAATCCATTGCTATAAGCGGCCACAATTCAGTCTTTGTGAATTCTCCAGACAACAGATGTGACAAATTGTTTTACAGAATAGTTCTATCTGATATCTTATTGGGGAGCAATTCAAAATGTTCTGCCTAATAATTAGATTCCCTATGAAAAAAAATTTAAAGATTTGTCCCTAGTATTTCCAATGCTGTGGAATATAGTTGTTTTCCTTGCATAGGTTCCATTGGTTGATTTGATTTCCATCTACAGTCTACATGTCAGGTGAGTTGGAGATTTCAAGTTGCCCAACACATACACATTTATGTGTTGTTCCCTGTGATGGGAACCAATACCTTCCATCTAATAGGGAGATTGTTCTTTAGATGGGAAATAGGCTGAGATTCACAGTGCAATGGAAACATATGTTGGTTTAGGAGTTTCTCTGCTCTGCCTCCATATTGGTAAAACATACTTTACATTGAAGTCAAGACCCATGCCTATAAATGAATAACTGGGACATTTATAAAACATTTCAGCTTTATAGCAGGTGTACTGTAGGTAGTTATAGCTTGATTCTGGGCACCAACATAAAGATCTATTTGTCACAAATGTTCATGTCATATGGAAACTAAACTGGCTTTTAACAGGAATCTATAGAGACTACATTCGGTGTGGCTGCTCACACAGTTCATAATAATAATAACAATAAAAACATTTTTAAAAAACTGACTGTTCTTGAGAAAGTGGCTGCATATGCCTGCCTGGTTCCCTTTTTTGCTCACATGCCTGTTGAAGGTTTTAATCTCTCTCTTCTTCTTCTGCGAATAACAGAGCTTTAATTTGTTCTAAACCAATTAACCTGGCTTGTGGGCAGGTGTGCCAACTGGCAATGTCAAGAGAGAACCAGTCCCTCCCTGCATCCAGCTGGTACTCAAAGCACATCCATCCATACAAAAGTATTGTGGCTTGTGAACTACTCCCTGGAGGGTATTGCAATATGCTTTCCATCAACACATTGAAGTGCCCTTCAACAAGGAACTGGAGCCTAACTGCTCAAAGTGTGCTCTGCTGGTGATCCTGACCTTTGAAGGAATTTAATATATGTGTTTGCCTGCAATTGAGGGATATGAATATTACATACTTTACCATTATGGTTTATATATTTAACAGCACTTCCTTTATCTCTCACACGCAGACACATGTTCATTACACATTACACACATTTTTGTCGATATGAGACAGAAGAACAAACACCTTTGAAACACTAAATTATTTAGATGCCATGTGAGATGAACTGCAATCATACGCCTGAATGTCCCATAATGAGTCAACTCAATTGTGGTGTAAAAGACAAATGTGCAATTCAACATTTAACCTCCATGAACACTGAAACCCTACTAAATTGTTTATGAATTGTTAGAAGAGGAAATCTTTCTGCAGTGTCAGCTTGGCTAAATGGTGCTGTGCCTTTGTCTTGGTCTGTTCATTACACATCACATTTTTAACACTGCATTAGAGTACTCATTCAATGTTAGTTTGCATTATTGCCTGTTACTCAAACATGCTGTTTCTGTCTAATATGAGGTAAGCTTTTGAGATATCAGAGAATAGTTGTCAGAGCAGTTGTTTTATTTAACAGATTTATTGTCACAGCAAATATGTAAATTTGGGACAACCAGAAAAACATATTTTGGTATCAATATCAAATTGAATGTAATAATTATTTTGTATTAATTTGAATTACCAATCCAATCCAATCCAACTTTATTTGTCAAGTACTTACCTACTCAAGTAAACTAATGTATTGCAAGTGTGTTTGACCTTGAGCAGAAGGGTGTTTTTTAACACCAAAGTGGAGTGCTTGTTAATTATATTGTTGAGAATCATTCAAACAATATTGTATCCATTTATCAATAATAATAATAATAATAATAATAATAATAATAATAATAATAATAATAATAAGCATTATACATCTAATAAAGCTCACCATGCAAATAAACCAGGGTTGATAACCATCAAACTCAATCTGCTGATGAGAAAGGTGTGATAGGGTAAAAAGCTCCAGAACAACCATGTAAGTGGACTTTGATGAAACTTAGGCTCAGCTACCAGAATTTACGTTTAAGCTTGACAGTGTTACATGACATTGCAGACATGTGAACAAGATATGCTTTTCAAAAGAGATGTCATAACATATGATAGCAGTTCTAAGACCTTTCCTATTTGTAAATAGGGGGGGTTTACAGTGTGAACCAGCCTCCACCCTGAGGCGAATTTTGTTTCATAAAGTGAGACATGGCAGAGTCACTCAGTAATTGCTACAGTAGCTGGTGTAATGACCTGAAAATTATCCACCAAATTTGATTGTTGCACGATGAAGTCTATGTGATTCAGACTGTTTTGAGGCTGAAAAAAGAGGAGAAAATTCCTGAAAAAAATAAGGTCTTGGCAATGATCCCCTGCCATCGCATCACTCTGTATAAAGCCTTGTTATGTGTGGCAATGTTATTGAGGTTAATGTCAATAGAAGCAGGGTAATGCTTGCTTTGATGGATGAAGAGAACCAGCTTTTAAAACATGATTGCTTAGCCCGACAAGACAATCCTTTACTGAAAGAAGAGCATGCAATACCTCTAAATGGGATGGGTAAGAATTAATGTCTATGTATCCTCTCGATGTGTTATCTAGCTTGATGGTCAAGATAGTATATTTTGCTCTTCCTCATCTGTCTTCTTTTCTGACTTGGCAAAGTAATCCATTTCCCTCAATTTCAGGTCTTGAGGCTTGCCACTGAGGGCCATGGGATCAATATTTGCCAAGTTTAAACCACAGGATTATCTGTCCGTCAGTGCTCCCAACAGAAGCTCTCAACTGTGACATAAATCTTGGACTGTCCTCCACCATTTGAGAAGGTCACACCTCCAAACAGCCTTTGTTATATTGTACACCTAAAGGACGGATTAAGTAGTCGATAATGTCACTCCTACACATACACAATACAATGCTACGCACAATAAGCCTTGAAAGTATTATTATAAATGTATCAAATATCATTTGGTTGCTTCGCCACACTACTCTGTTTGCTATGACACATTTTTTTGGTGCAATCACATGAGCCATTTTCTTTTCTTCTTTAGTTTAATGTTTATCCAGCTATTTATCTTTAATAACATGGTTTGAAGTTCACTGAATACAGGAAATAAGGCTATTCTTTCTGTACTGTTCTCACACCTGGTAAACAGAGAGGAGAATACAGAAGGAGTTATGTGAACACTATAATTAGACTTAGACATATTGTATATTTAAGTATTGAAAAATTAAAAAAGCTTGGTAGACGATCAAGCTATTTTGAGACTGGATAAGTATGATAATTAATGAAAATTGCAAATCAATATAACCCAATGGCTCAAGTAGTCTTACATTATATTAGAATGTTAACAGCAATTCTAAACAATGTTAATGACTGTGTACATTCATCCTCATACTTATTTACACCTATATGTATTTATTTATACAGTATACGTGTGCTTCTATTAAGTCTAACCTGTACATAATTCAAGGCTTAATTTCTTTACATATTCTAACACTTTTTTTTCAGAACTATCTGCCACAACATGAAGCTTATTGAAAGGTGTCTAATTAAAGACATTCTTGGTTAATTATCACACAGGTGAACATATTGTTCTACATTGTTAGATACCATTGGTGCTGCCAGTACAGCATGGATAGAAATGGATAATATACACAAGCAGAAATTTATGAGCAGACTTGCACGGAGGAATGTCAGCAATATTTCTAAAATTAGGCCTATCATACAAGGCAGTGTCCTTGCTCAGCAGCGAAGATCACCTGTAAACTTAATATTAATCTCCCAAAGTGCTGTGACGGCTCCACTTTGCCCTTGGAGAGTTGCATGACACATTTGGGTTCTGTCTTGTATGACGCTCGTTTTCCCAGTGATTCAATGAACATGCACACTTAACTCTATCATACACTCTCTTCAATTGTTGTCTTTACTGTCTGAAATCATACATGTAATTGGATAGAGATTTAAAGTTAAGTATTCAGACCGAATGATATGATTGGTCAGAGTTTTCACAGAATATTATGAAAATGGAATAATGATGAGTTTCTATGCCTGGTGGATCTCTCTAACATTTTAGAGTGCCATTACCTTATTAATAGCATTTTAACCTAAACAAAACAATGTGTAAAAAGATAAAAGGCTGCTGCTTGGAGAGAAAATTCATTAAGCTGAATGGACAAGAAATGTCCAATAAATGCAGCATGTTTCTAAAAAAATAGTTTTAATAATCGTGATTTCAATTTTGACCCAAATAATCGTGATTATGATTTTTTCCATAGTCAAGCAGCCCTACAATACCACACACACACATACACAAAGAACTTAGCCATTGGCTGTTGTGAAAAGTAATGTTTTTAGTGTTCAGTGTGGGAGCCTCTTTCAGGTCCTCAGGCACAGTGTCCCATCTATTTGGGGGACTGCTTTAGAATTGGTACGAGGGATGGTTAAAATACCACTGCCTTTGGACCTGAGAGTTCTGCTGGTTTGTGTCTAATTAGCATGTCTTTCTTATATTGAAGTGCAAGGCCATTCAGAGCTTTGTATACAAGTAGTAGAATTTTTAAATTGATTCTAGTTTTGATGGGGAGCCAATGCAGAGATCTAAGAACAAGTGTAATGTGTTCTGACTTTTTTAGTTCTAGTGAGAATGCCTGTAGCTGTATTTGGAATTAACTGCATTTGCTGCACAACTAATTTTGGAAGGCCGGTGAATAGACCATTACGGTAGTCTAGTTTGCATATAAAATGCATGGATTAGTTTCTTAGATTCTGATCGCAATAAAAGCACCTTTGGCTTTGAAATGTTTTTAGATGGTAGAAGGCTGATCCAGGTAGATGATTGATATACTGTAGCTCTTAAAGTTTAGATCGCAGTCTATGATTACACCCACATTTCTAACTGCACTTTTGCTCTCCAGTGAGAACTCTGATGAACTGCAATTTTCTTTCTCAGAGCCATTGCACCAAATATTAGTATTTCTCTTTTGTCTTTGTTCAGTATTAAAAAGTTCTATCTGACATGTTGTCAGCACACTGAGTTAGGAAATGTATGGGGTCTAGGTCATCAGGAGATAGGGATATGTAAAGTTGTAAATCATCTGCATAATTATGGTATCGTGGTTACCCAGAGGAAAATTTTACTGCTCAAAGTTTGCTCCCTTACGGTTCGTGGAGCCGTTAAGGAACTCAATGAGAAATTTCATTTCAGTCTCATTGTAGCCTCTTTTGGTCTCAAACATCTCTCGTTTGTTACTCCTGAAATTCACTAGGAGCAATAGGTGAGACATGACAGCTAGCAACAGGAGACCTCCTATTTGAGACCTCCTTTGGAGACAAAAATGACCAATAATTTTACTGCTCAAAGGTTGCTCCTACCGAGGTTTCTCATTCGTTTCTCCTAAAATTCACTAGGTGCAATAAGTGAGACATGATTGCGAGCAACAGGAACCTTACTGGAGTATACTGGAGCCATACCCAGAGGAAAGTTTTACTGCTCAAAGGTTGCTCCTTTCCAGCATGAGGGAGACAAAACTGAGATTTCTTGTTTATTTCTGCTGAAATAGGTGAGACATGACTACTAGCAACAGGAACCTTACTTGAGACATGACAGAGCTTTATTTGAGACCTACTGTGGAAACAAAAATTAGCAATACTGGAGCATATATTAACACTTTTACAAATGTTGAAAAAAGGCCTTTGTCAGAGTTATTTGACCATGGTCATCTCAACAAATGTCCTCTCAACCGATGTTTATCCATCCCGTGTGGCATATAGTGCAGACAGAAAACCAAAATTACGAATAAATTCCCTTAACATACCATAATAGAAAACTATCAAATATAAACTAATTACTGAATTTTTATGGAGACGACAGTCCAGGTCCACTCATTGCATTGCTTTTATTTAAGCTTCACGTGGTATATTTATATTTATTTATATTTATAAGTTTTTCAAGGTACGACTAAGTCATTATTTGTTTCCTTTTCATGTAAGTGTGTTGGATTCAGAAATGGATAACGAAATACATTTTTTTTGTAATTTTCTGATTTGGACACCCTATTGAATATGAAAAGAATGAATGAAACACATATTCATAGGGGCATGCCAGATGTACCACCTGCTCACCCAGGTCTGAATATGTGTGTGTATGGGGGAATAATTAATGACACAGCATTTTAAAACAAAACATGATAAAGTCCTGTGGGGTGAATACACACGTGAAAAATAAACATGTATCAACATAATAAGCAATTTACTTACTTACATCCAGATTAGACCCAGAACTGTTGGACCTGGATCACCAGCCAAGTTGTTCACCCCTGTAACACAGAAGATTAATCATATTATTTATATTTTCAGTTTAATGTTCCACAATTAAAATAGCTTGCCTGCTGTCCACATTACTTGCATTTGTGTTTGTATTGAGTAGAGGTAAATATTTCTCAGGTGAATTGTATGAGAAAAGAAGTATGTAGTGAAGGGACAAAGAAATCCATGAAAGTTGGGCCTAAATATCTATGTTTTTAAACCCACCTAACCTGAATCTCTCCACAGTGGCAAGCTAGAATGCTAGCTGCTGAAGGCTCTAAGTCAGAGCACTGGCAGCCAAGATAGGTCAATGACTGTAACCCTGTTGCTAGAGAGGAATTATCATTCAAAAGGTTGAGGAGAAGTAATTTTCTAAACCACAAAATGAAACACAGGGAAAAGAGCAGTTGACACTGAAAGCATTGCCCATCTACCACCACCCCAAAACGGTCAAACTAGTGGAAACACTGGTTTTAAAAATTAAAAACTGTGCATTACCATTTTGGTCTTCCTTGGGTGAGCCAGGGTTTGGCTCATATCATCTTGTGTGGGTAGCACAGTCTCTTGGCCATCTCTTTTTTAAATGTTCCAGCTGAACATTTCTTTCTGTGAAATACATGAAAGAAAAGAAAGAAAAAACTTTTTTTTTTTTTAAATGTGGTTCTTAGTAAACTTCAACTTTACATTATATTTCTTAAATTATTGCAGCAAATCCTACATTAATATGATTTGTTGCAGATAAACCCTACTACTGAGACTACAGCCACGTCACCAAGAAACACATACACTCCCTACTGTAAATGCCCTACAGGTCAGGGTTGTTTATGGGCTTACTGAAATTATTTCTCACTGCAAATGACTACTACTGAGAGCTAAGATCATCATAAATAAATAATATGATGTTCATTGGATCCAATTTATGCAACATACAAAGGGCCTGATTTACTAAAGGTTTGCATGTGTGAAAATGTGTGCAAACTTGACGTTACCTGCAAAAAATGTGCAAGCTGATCTAGTAACGTAGCGCACTGAGGTCTGCGTCTTTCAAATGTGCAAGATAGTATGTGCTGTCCATTTAGTAGTTAACATCAGTGTGCAAAATACAGGGAGAAGAAAATGCAAATATGTTATTTATCACACACATTGTGATTTACCAAACTCAAAGATAATTTTACTGGCTGTAACTGCATCTATAAATAATACCTTTGAAGGGCAGGTATTAACCAGCTGTGCGCTACACACAGATGACTTCTGTTACTATGGAGAGGAGGAGACAGAGGCAAAAAAAAACGCGCAGGACGGATTTTTTCCACCCGTGTTAATACTTTTGGAGTGGAATATTTTTGGTGTCCAAATTGAGATTTGGTGCACCTGTTTCTCAGGAGAAAGAATTGATAAACAGGAGAAATGAGCTACAGCCTCACTTTGGTCTCACATAGATCTCATAGTTGTCTAGGAGAAATGAATGAGACACTACTGAGATCTCTTCTCCAACTTTCTTTTCCTCTGGGTAATTTTGTGTTTCTGTATAACGTGCAAATGGAAGCACATAAAGATTAAATTGTAGTAGTACAAGAACTGAACTTTAAGGTACTCCATACGTAGTACTCATAATATTTTGTCTGACGTAAAGTCTCTAATGGACACAGAAAACTTCCTGTCCTGTAATTCTAAACAAGTTTTCTAACTTCTCCAGTAAAATAGTGCGATTAACCCTCCTGTTGCCCTCGAGTCAAGGAAGGAAGGGAAGAAGAAGAAAGGAAAGGAGGAGGGAAGGGAGGAAGAAGGAAGGAAGGAAGGGAGGAAGAAGGAAGGAAAGGAGGGAGGAAAGGAAAGAAGGAAGGAAGGATGGAGGGAGGGAGAAAGGAAAAGAGGAAGGAAGGAGGGAAGGAAAGAAGGACTGAGGGAGGAAGGAGGGATGAAGGAACGAAGGAGGGAGAGAGGAAGGACGGAAGGAAGGAAGGAGCGAAAGAGAAGGAGGGAGGGAGGAACGAAGGGAGGAAGTAAGGAAGGAAGGAATGAAGGAGGGAGGGAGGAAGGACAGAATGAACGAACAAAAGAGAGAAGGAAGGAAGGGAGAGTCAAAACAGACGGGGTCAATTTGACCCGGGAGGACGACACGAAGGTTAATAGTGTCAAAAGCAGCACTGATATCCAGGAGCACAGGAACTGATATATTATTAGTCTGTGTTTATATGCAGATTTTTCACAACTCTAACAAGTGCTGCTGACCTGACTGAAAACCTGACTGATAAATCTCTAGATGACTGTTTGATGTTAGATAGTTATTAAGCTGGCAGCTATGATAAAGCTGCCCATATTAGCTAGCCTAATTCACTCAGCACTCACCATTGACCATTGACTGTATGGATAAAATTAAAATAAAGAAATAAAAACAAGGATACAATCTTGTGATTAAATGTTGAGTTATGTAATGGTTATAGCAAAAAGAAAGTCCTGCCTGACAGGAAAAAAAACAAAAACAAAAACAAAAATGTGATGCACGCATTAAAAGATACTTCCAACTGAAATATGATAGTTTTAAAGTTGTGTCACAAAATGGAAATGGAGAAAGGAAAAACCGGGGCAATGTGAATATTTGAACATCTGAATATAAATATTACTCATTTTGAGACTAAATCTGATATGGCTGATTCTGTTCTTACTTTAGGAGTCAAACAGTTTAAAAATGAAGTGCAGCATTCAATGGCCACTGGATGTGACATGGGTCAAATTTATCAATTAGACACAATTATCAAACGACTCAAAAATGAAAATGAAGATGAGTGTTACAAATATTACCCAAACTGTCTGTATTGTCTATAACAACTCTTACAGTGATCAACTAGTATGGACCAAAAAGCTTGGGACAGAATCAAAATACTGTTTAAGTAAATTTGCTTATAGTATAAAGTAGTGACTGCATTTCAGACACTGACTTGGATTTCTGACAACCACAAACTGTAATCCAGCAATTACAGGAGATAAGCTGTTAGCTCAGTTTAGCCAACAGCTCAGGTAGCCGTCAGTTCCGCCAGCTGTGCTGTGGCGTCCACACGGTAGCTGTCTGTGGCTCTAAATGCTGGGATCAGGCCCAGCAAGTTATGCCGAACTGCAGATAAGTTAAAAAGACTTAAAGGAGAAATATGTTCAGTGAGAGTAAGCATTTAAAATGGGTACTGCAGTCCAAATTAAGGTGGAATCTATCTCGGTTGATCTTCTTTGTTGCTTCCATGGCTGCAGCACAGTGTGTTTGTGCAGCAATGTTTCATTTATGGCAACCTGGGGTGTCGAAATGGGCGTCAACCTGATCTCACAGAAATACTTGAAATGACCACGACCTCTTAACAATGCATTATGAGTTGGTGGCACGTAATGTGTTAAAATTAGTTGCCAGCACCATGATCAGGTTGAATGGGTAAGACAGGCACAGGCCAAAACAAAACATTCCTGACCAGAATAGAAATTTCAAAAGAGAACAAACTGGCTGTACTATTGTAGTTGGAGAATGCAGTATTTTATTTTTTATCATGTTTCCTTTACCTCTGATAACATAGCATGGTCATTTTATGAGTTAGTACTGTAAATATATTACATATTGGTCCCTTAAAAGTAATTTAAAACCAGCATTCAACTCCTGTACTGTATGTATCAGAGAAGCATTTAAAATATTAAGAACTACAATCAGAGTAAGAGATGTACAGTTGTCTTTTTTTTTTTTTTACAGTTAATAAAATTCAGTAAATATTGATACCATAAGTTTCTTTAATTTATTTTCATGCAATCAATATACACATCATTTAATTTGTAATCTGAATGAGAAATAAAGAAAAAAGGGGAAAAAAATAAAATCATCCATTTGTACCGGTCAATTTAAGCTGCAGAGATGTGATCACAATTGTAGTACCACAGATGTTTCCACTCACTCCCCTCAACTTGAAATAACCAATTCCCATGTGCTGACCTAACATGCAAAACACTGGCATGGTCCTTTAAAACTTCATTTTTGTAGGAAACATTTGGTTTACTGTGTTACTCATGCACGTTCAAAGAATGTCACTGACAAAGCTGATTGATAAACAACGTTTTGTCCTACCACAGGCTTCTTGTGCTGGATTTTAACTTAAATTGAATTTCAGGCTCCAATGAGATGTCAGTGTTAACACACTAGAAACCATCTCAGGGAAAATGTTGCTGTCAATGCAGAACGACATTTTGGCTTTTCCCCTTTTTTTTCATTGGCCATTTCCCAAACATCCTCATTCATCATTCATTCAAATACACTTTGAAGGAAGGGACATTTCCTCCAACTGGTACATTCTGAAAAGATGAAAGTCAACTTAAAAAGAGACACCTTATATTCACATTATGCAGTATTTTCCATGACTGATTTACACATAATGTGGATAGTTTAAATTGGGCATTTTATGATGTATGTGATTGTAATTCAAGTTCATTTATTAAGATATATTTACTTCATGAGAATGGCTTCTTGATTATTATTTGTACATTATGGCCATGTATTATAATGTGTGTGTATCTCTGTTCGTTTCATTTTTTAAAAATGATTAACATAATGTTCACCTTTGAACAATATTACCAGCACTGTGTTATTTAAATCAAAATATTTAATTCAGCAAGAAGATGGGGGGATTAACATCCTCTCATGACGGTAAGCGCATCAAGGATTTTGCAGAGCATATCACTTTACACGTTCACACCAAAGCCCCATGGCCCCCCATGTCTATGTCCTCTTATGTAGGCTATGAATATGTTTAATAAGTATTATCAACACTGCACAGTCCAAACATATATACTAATTCAGATGTGTCCAACTTTGCATAATCAAAAGTAAAGAGTCTTTTATCTGATGCTAAGGCCATTTTCATTTTATTATGTTATATGTAACTAAAATAGCTTCTCTACAATACCAAAGACCTATAGTGGATGGGCAGCTTTAATGTTCTAAATTAGTAACATGGATTCTCATGGACTGAGTGCAATTATTCTTAGAGGTTAATGTTAGACTCCTGAAAAGCTCCACAGTAATTGATAAATGGGTGTATAGCCCAGAGATGTATTCAGGGTTACTGGGCTGCAATATGCCTGAAGCAGCTCTTACACTGAATTATTAAAGACTGCTCTTTCCCCATTTCTTTGGATGGAGAAGAGGCTTCAAATATTGAACTATAAAGTCATCAAAATATACTGTATAGAGTATTTTACTGGTCACAATGTTATATATTTGCAATGAGAAAGTGTGTCCAAACTTTTGACTGGTAAAAATGTTCAATCCAATCTTTACAGATGTTCATCATGACAACAACATTCATCAGGAGACTTTAAATCACTGTACTGTCATGTGTTTAGTTTTGTCAACCTCCAGCATATATCTTTTATAAAATGGATCTACAATGTTTCTGTATGTTTCCTGAATCATATCTAACAAGAGATGACTGGACTGAGGCTGTTAAAGGGCATTTTTCTCATTGTCAGGTACAAGAAATGTTCTTTATTGTTGTGCTCACTGTTACACAGTGGTGCAGAACTGTAAACAAGGGTCTCAAAAAACACAATGGTTTCCCTGAACATTGCAATACACATCTAAATGCATGAATGTGGTTCAGTGTTAGGTTAGGTTAGGTTACTTTATTGGTCTCCACCATTGAGAAATTTGTCTCAAAGATAGGGAAGAAGTTGCAGCACATGAATGACATACAGTGAAAAAGTGTTGCACTTTTCAAAAGTGAAAAACAAAGCAGTATACACAACTTGGTAAGAAAAGTCTTACATTTTATTTTGCAATGGCTGAATTGTAAAAAGCAAAGTTGTTTTTATGGTGTCCATACATTTTACAAAAGTAATTATACTTACTCAAAGTTACTCATTGAACTCCCCCTCTTAATTACGCCCCCTATTAATCAATAATTACAAAGCTGGAGAAAGTAATTTCAGTTCAATTATTATCTTTTATAAATAGCTATGATACTTTGAATAGTTTTCTATCACCCTTTAGAGCTCACTATAGTACAGAGACTGCTTTAATTAAGGTTTCTAATTATCTACTTTTAACAGCTGATAAAGGTAACTAGACAATCCTGGTTTCAGATTTGAGCACTGCCTTCAACATGATTGATCACTCCATTCTCCTGCACTGTTTAGTAACCTGGGTTAGTCTTAAGGGATCTGCTCAGTACCTACTACATATCTCCACAAGAACCTTTTTTGCTGTCATAGAAAATGCTTGTTCCTCTCTTGCCCATTTTAATTGTGGTGTTCCACACAGCTCTATCCTTGGCCCACTGCTTTTTTATTATACATGCTTCCTGTCAGCCAGATCATTAAGAACCATAGTATCTCCCATCACTGATATACAGATGACACACAGTTACATGTCCCTCTTCAAACCAACATCCCTAGCAGCCTGGACCAAATCTGGAAGATGGTTCCACAAGAGAGGAGCCTGATAACTGAAGGCTCTGCCTCCCATTCTACTTTTAGAGATACTAGGAACCACAAGTAGACCTGCATGCTGGGAGCGCAGTGTTCTAGTAGGTACATAAGGTACTATAAGCTCTTTAAGATATGATGGAGCCTGATCATTGAGAGCTTTGAATGTGAGGAGAAGGATTTTGAATTCTATTCTGAATTTTACAGGAAGCCAATGCAGTGAAGCCAAGATGGGAGTAATATGATCTCTCTTTCTAGTATTTGTCAGAACACAAGCAGCTGCATTCTGGACCGGCTGGAGAGTCTTTATAGACTTGTTTAAGGTCATGGTCATTGGTCCCACAAACTATGCCAACCTGCTTCATAGTTAGCTTGGTTCCCTCACCAAAAACATTGAGAAATCTGCTAGTTATTTTTGATGAGATCTCTGTTTTGATGCTTAAGTGAAAAAAAAGTTGTCTAGTCACTAGTCACTTCGTCACATAGTCACTCAAAAGAAATATCCAAAATCATATCATTCCTGTGTGTTACTGATTTACTTCAAACATGCATTTATTTTCTCCTGTCTCGATTACTGCCATGCACTTTATGCCAGCATCTGTAAGAGCTCCCTTCACCAACTCCAGCTGGTACAGAATGCTGCTGGCTGCCCATATTTTTACTGGCATAAGACATATGAACATACTAACTCAGTACTTTCAAACTTATTCTTGCTGCCTGTTAAAGTGTGTTGATTTTAAAATGTTACTCATTACTTTTAAACCATTAGCCTTGCTCCAAATGACATCAAAGACTTATTAACCCCCTGTGTGCCCGGGTTTTCACTTAGATCAGTGGATGGGGTTCTGCTGGTTATCCCTAGGTCTTGGCTTGTGACCAAAAGTTACCTGGCCTTTGCTGCCAGAGCCTACAAACTGTGGAACAGTCTGCCGGACAGGCAACATATTTAGTGTCTTTAAATCTCTTAGTAAAACATTATTTTATCCTTTATCCTTATCCTTTTACGCCTTTTATGAATATTTAATATGTTGCTGTGTTTTATTATAGTTCATATTTGTGTTTATATAGTTTAGATTTTTGTGAAGAGTATCTGTAAGGGAAACTGTACAACCAAACTCTTTCTATTTGATCATTTAGAATCTAATACATGTCTGCAGTAGTAAGTACTGCTTCCAAGAAATATTTTTCTCACTGTGAGTCCAACAACATCTTCTGGCTTGTTGCTTTACCCCACCCACTCATGGCTTCCGTGCATTAACAGTCTAAATACACACAGCCATTGATCGCAAAGGAAGCATTATGGACTTAATTCAGTCTAGACAAACCCACTACAGCATCTATAGTGTTTGACCTGTTTTGTTGAAAGGCATGTAAGAAAAGGTCAAACACTGCAGCTTGCTCTCAATAGTGTGAGTTGAGATATTTGTTTTCTTATTGGGCATTCCCATACCAAATGCACTTAAGCACTGTCGGGAAAACATTCAAAATCTACAAAGACATAGCATAATTATTACGTATTAATAATTTCATCACAAATCCACATGAAAAAGAAATGACAGGAATAACTCATAACTTCCCAGCTGAGTTAGCTAGCTGCAATTTTGATATTAAAAACACTGGTTTTAGGCTAAGTTCAGCTTTACCTCTGGTCTTGGAAGTGAGACGAATTTCATGAGTTCAACACCACACAAAAGCAAAATAGACAGTGTTGAGGGGATGAGACAATCTACAAAGTGAAAGGTTCAATTACAGTTTTTGGCAGCTGATGCAAGAAAGGTAACATGAGTGTGTCATTACAATAGCAGTGTATACAATAGTTTCATACAGGGACATACTGTTTTATTCTTTTACTTTATAATTCAAGAGAAAATGGATTATAAAAGGCTCTAAAGATATTTTCCTCTTTTCTGCTGGATTCAATACACTGTATGCAAATGAAAACTGTTGCTTTAAATAAAAATGTTGCTTACCAAATAGAATATCAATGTTGTTTGAAGTATCGCAATTTAAATAATATGCTTTGTTTGATTCCACACAAAGCATATTATTTGAAATGTAGTCTCTTGGATACCTTTTTAAATATGGTTTTAGATACTTTATTCCAGTGTTTCCAAACATGTTTTTCAACCCTGCCATTCTTTAATAAATCCAAGACACATCTTCACCTCATTGATCAACAAAATATGCGGTCTCTTTCTCTCTTACATACAGTGAGAAAATTATTTTGATGAACATGAAACATGAACATGAGTTGCTGGCTGGAATTGATAACAAGCTCATTCACAGCTCATGTTGGTCAGCAGTTCTCAGTCTCGGTTTTTGCTTTTCAATAAAAAGATAAAAAATCATCTGCTTAACTTATATTATTCCTTATGTTTATCACATTTTAATTTAAATTTAGAATTCTAATTGTTGATACCTGCAGCACACATAGACAAATGAAAATACACTGGTATAAGCAGCACACATTGCTTGTATGGCTCAGAAATGGTGATGGCCTGTGTCTTTTGAGGAGAAAAGTGCACTGGAATTTAACATGGCATTCCCATTTCATTGTCAGTCTGCCAGAAATGGGCTTGACCTGAACACATCATACTGCTTTCATCTCAAAGATAAAAATCGATCTGAAAAGTACCCAGAGGTTTCCCGTGATGATGACCTAGGCACACTGTGACCTTCTGTCCATGCTGCTTCAGGAGAGGTCAAGATATATGCCACTGTTGTGAACTTGAGGTCATGCTGTCTCCCTCCAGCAGCTGCTTCCTGTCTCAACCTGCTAACTTCACAAGTCTTAATTTCTCATGAGAGAACATGAGGAGGAAAAAATTGTGGTCTTTCCTTCATGACAAACCACAATATTCTCTGTGCACCTTGAGGTATTTCTTACTAAACAAATGTGATACAGTATTCCGTTTTCTGTTGTTGCAATTAGTGTTTCATACAGACTTCTTATCAATGTATGTTAATGAGATCAATAACAACATGTGTTATTTATGGATAAATACAATAAGTAATAATGTAGATGATATAATGGGAAAAAAGTTAATTGTTCACTCTGAGTTATACTGACTTAATCTTTACTATTTGTAAGACAATAAATCAGGATGCATTCTCGAGAATGAATCATAAACGACTTGACCAGAAAATTGCTGCTCTCCATTTTGGATGGTATGAACATTTTTCAAACCCTGTCCTGTGATATCAAAGCAGGTGTTTATAATCACTTGTTTTAATCATTTGAAAGCATTGAGGCAGAAGTTTACAGCTAGAACAGATTATTTACTGTAACTACTAATTAATGTTAGTTTACCCCAAAATCAAGATATATATTTCTCTTCTTTAGGCTGGTCTAATATGTGATCTGACATACTGTATATCCATCCAAGTGTCTTCAGTGTCAGTGGTATTTGCTGTACAGTACTCAAAGCAATAAATAGTATTAAATCAGTAATCCACATACTCTCCTGGGACCAGTTTTTATTTGGAGCTACAGGGGATGAATACAATAACGTCAACAACTGTACATCAATCTAATACAAAAACTCTGTAATAAAGGTTTGTGAATTTTAGTGTTTTGGGGCCATATTTGCTGATTTTATTCTACAGGGTCGAATCAACACATTGTATGTATGTATGTATGTATGCTAAGCTAAAATAATTTATTGAACATCTTTCAAAAAGGCCCTTTAGGCATCCTGTCAGTGTGTGTGGGGGGTGAAGGGCTCAGTACTTTATGAATATTCAGTGAGACATCGCTGAGTGCCAGCTCAGCAGGTGGGATAGAGGAGACTTGGTGTCTGTAAAACTGCTCCGCTGTAACTGGAGCTCGCAAGAGAAGTCACAGATTTAAGTAAATGCACTCTTCATCCATGTGAAAGTTAATTTGTTGCAATCGCTTTGTCGTACATAACAATTACACAGTAATATATAGTGCAAGTCTACTGACTATGCACAAGTGGGTCTCGATCATCTCACATTACAGTTTAATTTTTATACTGAAAACATTGTTCTTATATTTGAATGTTAGAGACAGACATGAACACTGAGATAGCAGCAGTTCCCACACAGTGTTATCTGCCAGGAAGTTTTCAGTGGAAAAACGTTATGCTACTCTTAACATATCGCAGTATTGCACCCAATCTGACAGAGCCTCCTTTTGTGAAACTGAAAATTTAACTTCAGTGTCTACATTGTGTTCCTAACTTGCATGTATCTGTTTGTTTCACTGTTTTACATGTGTTAAGAGATTTGTGAAACAGTGTTACCTATCATTTGAGCTCACTTGGCAGTAAGAGCGCAGGATCACTTATAGATAATAGATAATAGATAATAGTAACTACTATCTATCAGGCTGCGGTGTTTGGAAATTAGTATACCTCTCCTCTAATCCTTGTCAACTTGAAGCAGAAATACTGGCAGTGTACACTATCCCATTCACAATAGAACACAATAGAGAAAATAACTGTAGCATAACTGTGTGTTTTCAGGTCCGTTTTTAATGTTTTCCAACAAAAAATTGTTCAAATGCAATGACTGAATATATCCTGATTGACTGTGTGCACATACATTAGTTACCCCTTTTTATTTTTCTTTATGTAATCAAAGAGTCTTAGTCTGTCTTTCCCAAGACAGAACTTGCCATGGGGGCAGGATTAAAAAAAATGTCTAATGTGATAGATGTTGAAGTACACTGAGTGAACGCCATGGAAACTCTGGCACAATGTACATTATGTGATGGTATAGCCCTGTAGTATATGCCAGTTTAATTTCAACTCTCACAAAGGTCTTAGTTCTTACAGAGCTGCTGTATTGGATTGCTTTACACTGCAGTGCTTGTGTTGCTGGTTGCTCTTTGCAGCTTGGAACCCATAGGACCAAACCTGAATAGGTTAGTACTGGACATTGTGCCAACCTGACTTGTAGAGGCTAGCAGCTGGAGTGTAACATGGTTTTCAAAGAAAATATTTGAGGTGTTGTGTGTTTCTGACATACTTGATGTGGATCATTACACCAGAAAATGCCACCGTCAAAGAGAGTTAACAACTATGTTAGGGGAGAGTTGGAGGAGGTCAGAAAATCTCTGAACTTCAGTCAGAGGAGTTTAGCAAAGTGGCTAAACATCAATTCAAACTATCGACCTGGTGGTTGGATGTTATCATTTGTCATTTGATTTGGTCATAATTATCATTGGAAAAATGTTTAAAAAATACCGTTGTCTCTTTTACTAATAAAATATGTAATTTACTGATTGATCACCCTCCTCCTCCAAACTTGCTTAATTTTTGAGCCAAATCATGTGTGTCACAAAGAGAAATATAGATACGTATATACAATATATTCACTATCCATGGTGAACAGGAACACTGAGGTTCAGTTACAGTTGTGACATTTTGTTTTATCTGTTTTTGATAACTTTGCCCTCTGTCTCCTCTGGCCTGCTTTAACATGAATAATAATGAAACAATAAAATCAGGGTTTAAAGGCCTCCAAGCAATGTTAAAAGCTTTCCTAAGTTTCTGCAGATTTAAACTTGCATGCAAATTATGTTATGCGGACACCTTATCGGCTCACATGCAGGTGCACATTTACTGGATCTATCTTTTTGAAACTTGAAAAACAAACTCATCCATTAGTGAACCTCATTGAACATGTTGTTGTCTGAATTAGCATCCATCGTATATGCTAAAAACTTACGGAGATTCCATTTGTGAAAACACATCCTCATTTCACATTTAGCCTTTAATGCTTACTTTCAATTATACTACCCATTTGTACACATGCAAATGTACACATTTGACCTGTTTTTATTTAAAACAACTCAGCATTCAAACATGTAGTCTTAAAATGCTCTACTAGACTATAAAATAGTGATTTTGAATGTCTTTTTTTTCCTCCATAACAATAATCAAACATGTATTAATGATGGGAAATTTATGAATGGAAATTGGTGTAGGGACTAATTGTGAGTCATAATATGAACAGTATGTGAGGGTTAAACTCTCCATGTTATTACCGGCTCTTCTGTAATGTCATAGGGGATGGATCCTTGGACTTGCTTCACTTTTTTTTCAAGAATCTTAAGCCAGTCTCACTTCCCTTGACTCAGCCCCCTCTGGATATACCATGACCTGGATGACTGAGAATATTCACAGATGGCGTGTGTGATGGTGTATTGCATGTGTATGTATGACCTAGCAGTAAAATACACTGTAAATACAATAATTAAACTTACATGTAGTAACTATGGTGTCACCGTGTTGATGGCTGCTGTTTAATACTGTATTTACATTGTCTTTATAAACCCCTCCTTCTAGTTGATATTTCCCTCTATTCATACGGGACTTTAAGTACATCAAATATTAATGTTGTACCAACAGAAAATGGCCACTCCAAAAAGGGATGACCTACTTCCCACATTTAGCCCCAAAGGAACTCTCTTTGGAAAAACATGAGAGAAGGATGTTTAGCCAACAGGGCTGCTCTTTTAAGCCTTAGCTGAACATGGTTTTTAATCGCATCTTGGTTCTCTCTCTCTTTTTTTTTTTTACCCCCCTCAACACTCCATCTAGAGACAACCAGAGGACAGGACATTTGGTAGTTTAAGTTTGGTCTCACTTTGTATATAAACAGGTGAAGGCATTAAGAATAGAACATCTTACAAATTTGTATTCTCACAGTTTCTAAGAAAAATTTAAACAGAATTTAATGACAAGTCTTTAAGGGACTCAGACATGATGGAATAGATTGTATAGCAAAAGATACCTTCTGAGGTCAGCAAAGTGACACTCACCCAACTGTGATTCTGAGAAAAACACCATTTTAAATATTTGCTATCTAATATTACACAAATATTACAGTCCATGTGGACTTTCCTTGATGCAAGGGAAGGCAGTACAGTTCAATCAAAATGTCTGTTGTGAAAAGAGTTAATAGGCAAAATAGGATACACAACCACCATACATTTATACTGAGGATGTATCAAGGAATGTTGAGTGAGTTTACTCAATATTGTCTCCAAGAAAACACAAGAAGAGTTAGTTATTCATTCATTCTGATTGATTCCACCAAGTCCATATGTAAACACTGCATTTGATGGAATGATTAATTAATTAAATGAAACAAAATATCAAATATGATTCTGCAAGGTTTTTACAAATAGATATAAACATGGTACATAATGTAAATGATGTTTGGGAAGATTACAAGAAAAGAAAAAAGTAAACCATTCATTAATATGCTGCCGAGCTGTCTGCAGTGGACATTTGGGGTAGTCCTCAAATAGCTGCTGCCCCACTGAACTTCACTATTTAACATCTTCCAGCATAAAAGGCTCAGCCTCAGTCTCACCCGTTCCCTTTTCCTGGTCTTGCTCCACTGGCTGTCTGTGAACAAGGCTGCTACAAGAAATTCAACCCAAATTCCTGCAGGCTATGTTTCAGCCCGACTCCAGCCTGTGCTCTTGTACTTTCAGGCACTAAGCACTTCCTTCCCTGAGGCAACATGGTCACTCAGTGTTGTGTCTTAGCTTCTATACTATTCTAATTTAATAATTGTTAAGATAAAGATAATTTGATTTAAGACAATACATTTGGCAACAATGTGATGCATGTATTTATTTATTTATGTATTTATGGAGCCTATACCTAATACAGATAATACATTCCACAGACTTTGAGATTTGGTTGATTCAGAGTCTTCCCCTTACTCAACTGAAATCAAAACTTGGCTTGGAGTTAATGAATTCTCTAGACAGTGATGACTTCGGATAGATATTATATTGTCAATGTTTCCTTGACATTCTTTAGTTGTCTGTGGGATTGTAAGTATCACAATGATATGCAATAACTAATGAGGCTCGTAGAACAAATAATTACTGTGCAAAGCCCCATTGGTTAAAAACTGGGGTACAGCTTAACAAAGTGTACAAAGCCTCATATGTTAGTGATCCCCAAGTGAGGAAAGGAGAGCAGATGCCAACTGAACACACAGGTGCACATGTGAGGGGACACTCATAGGTGTGCACAGACATAAACAGGAGAAATAAACAAGAGGTAATCACTGTGAAGTCATAAAAAATATTCATTTAGTGTTAGCCTACAAAGAATTCCTATGATTCTCCAGTAAATAAGGTTGAAAGTAATGAATTACATTTAATCGCATTACTGTAATTGAGTAGTTTTTTGTGTACTTGTGCCTTTTAAAAGTAGCTTTAAAAATCTGTAATTTTACATTTACTTAAGCATGTTGTGTGAAGTATTGTACTTCGCTACATTTTAAATCACATCAGTTACTGAGTAAAACTTTTTTTTTTTTTTTTTTAAACAAAGGGGATTGTACAGCATCATTAACCAGCATGACACAATAACTTAACATTCATAAATCATTGCAGCCTGTGACAACCTGGCAGCTAGCTCTCATGGCGACATATATACTGACAGAATGTCCATTATGCCGTCATCTGTTTGAGCATGATGGGTTCACATGAAAAGAACAGCGTCGGAAATTAGAGAATTGAGTGAATGGTGCATAGGGGCACTTAAAAGTTTGGTCTTCTTTGGGTAATTTAAAGAAAAGTTATTGCTCTTGTGAACTTGACCTGTATTGATTTATAGATTTGCAGTACGACTGTTGGTGAAAAAAAAGGATGGTTTACAGCAGGGGCGATTGTAGGACTAGGATCAGACCTTGAGGCTCAGCTCCTGATGAGAATTTGACATTCAATGCCCTGCAAGTGTTAAAAAAAATAATTTAGTGTTTCCCACAATTTCTCAGAGACTATGGTGGGTTTATTATTATTTAATTTTAGGGGTGCTGAGATCAAAATTAAGGTGTAACCCAGGATTTCCACCAGGCCTGTCAGCAGCACAAATTGCAGCACAGAACACCAGTGAGCAGTTTTAAATTATCTTTATTACAGTCTGCAAGGTAACTGAACAGGAGTACATATACTGGCTTGATTACAGATGGGGTGCAGCTGAGAGTCCAGGTGATTACTGATGAAGCCCAGGTGAACAGAGTTAACTGATGAGGTGGGTGTGGCTGATTAGCAGGAGTAGAGCAGGGGTGTGGTGAATGGAAATTTACCAGCAGCAGGAGGAGAGCAGAACAGACTGTGACAGCTCCGTCCTCTGCCCAGCGTCAACTCAAACCGGGCGCATTACGGCAGCGGAGTGGAGCGTGCTCTGGGAGAGATAACTGCCTTTTAAACAACTAAACAGCCCGATTTTGTTAACTTGCTCAAATTTTGTTGATTTGGTAATTTTCTTTGATTTCTGTGCTTATACCATGTGTCAGTAGGCTAGGTAGCTAGATGTCTTATGTCTGTTTTATACGTGCTTGTTGCTGAAATACGATCGGGAGGCTGAATGGGTTGTTTTATTAATTATAATAGCAATCTGCCAAAGTGACAGCGCTCCTGGCTTTTAAAGGGAAAGGGAGATGACACTCACTTTAGTTTAGTTTAGTTTAGTTTAGTTTATTTATTTAAAAAGGGACAGTGTACATTCATGAACATTTCAAATTAAAATGTAAATGCACCGGAATTAGCTAAAATAGCTAGATTTCATCCGTTGTCCCTTAGCAGGTCAGGACAGAAAGAAAGAAAAAATAATAAATAAATTAAAAATTAAAAAAGAACAAAAGAGTGACAAATCAGCACAATTAGAACACCAAGTTGTTTAAAACAGACAGACATACAAGGCGTTAGACATACAGAGAAATTACAGTGCAGGTTATATAGTAGTCTAGTTATGATTACAGTTTTGGTTATTTTTAATCCATCTCTTAAGTTTGTTTTTGAAGGATCTGGTGCAATCTCTTACATCAGTAGGGAGAGTATTCCAGAAGTTTGAGACGCATACTAAGGAGACTGTCTGTCCAAACATACTGCACCTATACAGTCTCCCCTGATGACTGCCCTGATCGCCCTGCCACTGCTGCCCTTCAGCTCTATGAACTCACTCAGAGGGGGAGGTGCTAGCCCATGTAGTATTTTAAATATGGTATTAGCCACTTTTTGACTTGTTTTTCAAAAGTTAAATTGCAATCAAAAATTATGCCAAGATATTTAAAATCAGATACAGCCATGAGATTTTGGCCTTCAATAAAAACATCAGGGTGCTCTGTATTTGATGATTTCTGGGAGAGGAACATACAGACTGTTTTATTTATGTTCAAGTGTAAATATTTTTTTAGCCAGTGACAGACATGGACCAATGCTGCAGTGAGTTTAGTTGCTGCCTGTTCTTTGTGTTTTGAATGTACATGAAGAACAGTGTCATCTGCATACATTTGGACATTAACATATGGAGAAACTGATGGTAAGTCATTAATGTACATGCTAAACAGAGGTCTTTACTGACCCCTGGGGTACACCAATATTATTACTGAGATATGGAGAATAACTACGTCCAAAGTGTACACTTTGTGTCCTATCAGCCAAATATGAAGTCATCTATTTTATGGGTTCAGCTGAGAAATTAAAATGATAATTTTGCTAAGAGTGTCTGGTGATTCACAGTGTCAAACGCCTTCTTAAAATCCAAAGATACTGCGCCAATTACCTCACCTTTATCCAATTTGGATTTTACACTTTCCAGGAAATAGCAGTTAGCTGTTTCCGTAGAGTAGTTAGTGTGAAATCCAAATTGCATTAGGTGCAGAGGGACCTAAGAGACCTAAGTCTAGGTGTGCTATCAGCTGTTCTGCTAGCCATTTTTCGCATACCTTGGAAATCACTGATAGAATGCTGATTGGTTTGTTAGTTTGACACAGTTATTTTATCACCAGACTTAAAAACAGGGGACACCACTGCTTTTTTCCAGGGGCTAGGAAAAAGACTATGCCTAATTGAAAGGTTAATCAAATGAGCTTGCCACACTCAATCCCAAGACCTATATCAGTTATCACTCACTTCTGATGTAAAGTTAGGTTAGTTAGTTTTCGAGCACCCCCAGCACTTCAAAAAATGCATTTAAATGCATTAAAAAAAATCTTCAAGTAAAACTAGGAACTTCACACCAATCTAAAGAACAAAACAAAAACAAACATAAATAAAAACATCAGTTAAAAAATGCAAACTAAGGGAAGTCCAAGGATAGGAATGAAATACAATTTATTTTGTTTTGAGGAAACACACACATAGCCACTGCACTGTGCCACCGCCAAGAAATCCATTGATGATTTATGTCAATACATAACCTAGACGACATCACACATGTTGAGCACAGCTATATTCTAACAGCCAAATTCATTCATTCACTATGCTGAAGGTGAGAACTCCAATATATATTTCATTTGAAAAGCCGAAAAAAATGGAATGCTCACACTGAATGAAAAGATTTACTCTGAACCGTAAGATTTCGTGCCAAATGCTTTACAAGGTGAGTGATGATATGAAAAAATATGTTTAAAATATATATAATGTATGGATGCATCTGTGCATTTACTTTCATGCATGCAAGCATAATGCTAAATGAACACACTATTCCAATTCAGTGTGTTTGATACATATGTTCCTTGGTGGATGAAGGTGCTGCCACCAAACTGACTAACAAGAACTGCTAAAGGGAATTATTAAGGGAACTATGATGAATGAGGTGACTGCAGGTTACAACATGTAAACATGCACTGCCCACTTGCCATATCTCCAATCCATTAGCTATCATCCAAGTCTGCGTCAAAGCTGTTTGTTTATTTTGTTCCCCTTTCCCTGTTCAGTGCCCCTGCTTGCCTGGAACCCTCCAAGAATCACTACCTTTTCCGTTTTCCAATTTCAGCCGCTTCCTCTGGAGCGAGGTTTGATGAATGTCGCTCACATTAGGGTGACCTCCGAGATAACCCCTCCTTTCTTTCCCAAGAAAATTCATCAGGCAGAGTCGGTCAGCCCCAGGGATGTGTGATTCAGCACTCAAGGTGAGTGTTTGTCACAGAGGCCTCAGATGGCCAGATATTGGTGAGGAGTGAGAAGGACAGAGATTTTCTGTTTCTAGGGCTTGACTGAGCTGGTATATTCATACTGTGTCTGTTCTAGCAACACTTATTTATAGAGCCTTGAAAGTTACATCCTAATTAACAAAGCATAAGAAAACTGCTACACATTTAAAATATGCGTTTTTTATCCTTAAAAAAAATTATCAAAAATGTAAGAAAATGAGGAATGACAAGGTTGAGCTACTGATGCATGCATACATATTTTTTAATGAGTCAAAATATATTTATGACATTTATGACTGTTTGGAGGACTTAAAGGATGTAAAGGTGGTGTGACTGCATGTAGTACATAATATGAGTTATTCCTTTGACTGTAGCTTTTGTAATTAGTTCTGGCGTTGCTATGTGTGTGTGGGAAGTTGTGTACATGGGTAAGTGTGAGAGCTGGTAATGCTTTTTTTAATTGTTGTTGCTATGTGTGTGCATGTGTGTGTGTGTGTGTGTGTGTGTGTGTGTGTGTGTGTGTGTGTGTGCGTGCATGTGTGTTTTAAAGTTGCCTCAAGTTATTATTATTCTTTGTTTTCATCAGATGTTCAGATGAAGAAAGAATCTACAAAAGAAAAACACTTTACATGCATAACCTCTTCTGCATTGGGATGTGGAGATTTAGAGACTCATCAGGTCTTTCACAAGCACAGACAAAAAAAACAATAGAGGAGTGAACTGCTGCCTACCTTGAAACACTACAAATGAATACCAACAACATTCATTTACCAGCATTCAGTCAAGGCTCGGCAAAACACACACAAACACAGTAAATCAGTAATCTGCATTTTTGACACATGACATGATGGATACATGTGCTTGTTGTTTTCTCCACATCTCATATGTCAGTCCTCCCATCTGCTTCCTCTATAAACATGATTCATCAGAAAAGAGGAGGCATAATTTTTTTATTTTATAGCTGAAGACCAGAAGGCCATCTGTAAGTGAACCTCACATTCCACACTCATGTTTTCTAAATTCAAATCTATAGTAGACCATGAAATTCCCTCAGATCTAAACACAATAAGATATGAAATGTCAGTTATATAACCTAATCCAGCCTTGGCGCACAGTACAAGCTTTACCCCATAGCCATATTGAGCCCAAACAGCTGCAACTTCTCATCTCACCTCTACAAAAGGGCTGCTTGGAACAACAGAGCAACAGGTGGGAGCAGTGATAGTACTAACACAGGCACTGACCTGTGTGACACATCGACAACAAGATCAGCAGCCACCTCACCACCTTAGCAGGTCAATCCCTTCCAAAATCCCTTGAATTTATTCTTGAACTATGGGAGCAATCCAAGAACTCAGCAGTGGTACCTTTATGGTGAAACAAGTGGACAAATGAGTAAGGAAAGGAGTAAAAAAAGTAGGAAAATTCGGTTTTTGAAATGTAAAGCATAATGGTTGCTATTCTGGTAATTTATATAATTTAGAAATATATCAGCCAAATCAAATATTTATTCAAAACAAAGCTATTTAAATGGGAAAAAAGAGACGTTGAAAAGTGACCTTTTCATAAGAAACACTATTACTGTCACGTCTTCTCTTCTGTGTCTGTTTAGGTCGGGTAATTTATGGTCCTTTCTATCTATCTTCCTCTCATGGATGCCACATTAGGCCCTAAGGCATACCATGTCTAATGGAGCAGTTGTGGAGAATACGCCATGCCCTTATGGATTTGCATTCATTGCTGTTTACAGAGTACACTATGGAATCTCATTGTGTGGACACCAAATGTGCACTCAGTATAATTCTGGTGCTGGTGTGGGATGGCTAGCTTGGTTGGCTGACTGAAGTTGAATTTGAAGACTATAGTCATGAATGAGGGTGCAGAGGATGAATACTATTAACCTGAAGCACAGCAATACTTATTATAATAATACTTAATACTTATAAACATCTCGCAATATTGCTTTCACCTGTTGGAGGAAAAACAAAATGTGCAGAGTAAAAAATAAAAAAAAAATAAAAAATGGATGTCTATGAACCAGGGCACACTGTTGCTGAAGAAGAAATGCCCACAGCGACAAACTAATACAAAGCAGCCCAATGAAGTTGAACAAAACACAAATCAGCTTAGCATGATAAAAACAACTGCAAGCAACAATAACATGTTTAGGTTACACTAACATCACAATAATACACAGAATTTGGTAACCTATCTCTGCCCAGACTCGAGCACCATACTTGTATCACTATACTTGATCTTCAGCTGGGTTGCGAAGGAACTGCAAGTCTACTCAGTTGAATAAAAGCAGGGCTATTCTTCTTTTTCACCTCTGCAGGAAAGGCTGAGAATGCTGGACTGCACAGCAGTCTTCTTTGGATCCAGTGATGTGCTCAGTTGAACAAAAAGTATATCTCCACTGTTCCAACAAGGTTGAGATTGTGTGTCCTATGGTTAGTGTACAGGGGTACTTCCTACAGTAACAGAAGCCACAATTGGAAGCATGGTTTTGGGAGCATACCAGGTGTTTATTACCTTGGTGATGTCAAGGTCACAGAACTTAACCCCTCGTGGGTTACAGTGGGCCTCATTCAATGGAAGTCGTGAGTTTGAATCAGACGGATTTTGCACCTGGGTGTGAGTTGAGCAAAGCATGGTGGGAGCTGAAGTCTGTTTTGGACTGCTTTTGTTTGACTTGGTGCCACTTCTTTATCAGGCTTGTAAAGGTCCCTGCAGGATTCAGTCAGGCTTTATGTCTGTGTGCTGGCCTGCTTTTGTTTCATACATGGGGTGTATGAGGCCCAGCCATTTATTTTTTAAAGAACTCATCTTTATTTTATTTTATTTTTTTACCAATTCAAATTTACACCTGCTGTTTGGAAGAAGATTTTATGCAAAAATCAACCCTCAGAAAACTGTTGTAAAAGTTTTACTGAATACATAATCAACCCCAAGTATGATGTATTTACATTATTATTTGTAAATGTATGAAATACAGAGAAAATGTGTTTAGATGAAAGTACACCTGGCAATTAAACACTGACAACACTGTGCCACTATTAAATGTAAGCCTGAGTGCTACTGGTTTTACTGGTATTGTATATAAATAACTTTACAATTCTAAATATATTCCATGTCATTTCGTAATTGCATAATCTGTCAAAACACATCCAAATGAGACAGTTTGTCATACATTAGCCATTCTCTTTTATCATCCTTGTCTTCATGAATTAGTAACTCAAGTTTAACATTACTGTCTTTAATTTCAATAAAGTGCATTTTTTCATCAATGTAGTGACATCTAAGTTAGTCATCTGACAAGACTTTTCCATCCATTTAATGATTGTGTTTCTTCTTGAAAGACCACATATGTAGTCAAAGTTAAATGTATGGTGTTCAGGTATGAAATGAAGGGTGCCCAAGGCTCAGTGCTCTTAATTGCATATTATGAACATTCAATCAGCCTATTTTGAATTTCATAGCAAATGGTAAAATGCCATTTATGGGTTGTATGATTTACAGAACCTGCCATCTCATGACCTCCCACTAGTGGAAGGAGCTGTGTAAAAGGCTACAAGGAACCACAGAGTTAAATGTAATGGATTTATGTTCAAGTCATAACATTGCATTAAGAGACTCACATATGATTATACACCTATCTAATTCTATTTTTACTAACATTTCATGCCTTTTAAAAGTCTAAACTCAAATTTACATTTGTTACAGGAGTAACCTATTGTTTTTCTCCTATGATGCTGATTTGTATTAGTCAGACATTTTCTCACAAAACGATTCCAGATAAAATATCTCACTCTGTAAACAACACTCAAATGGAACAGGTCACCTCACTGCACCGTCAGCTGCTCATATTTGGCTGCATTGTTGAGCTTTTTCCAATCATGAGGCCAATAGTTATAGAAAATCCTACTGAGTTGTTTTGTATTAATATTTGAACTTATGAGATGCCCACATTAGAGGATGGCACTGCTGCAGATTAAAGTGTGCGAAAGAAAGTTATGGACAAAAATAAATTAATGTAACAATCAAATACCTAATTGTTCATGATTAAACTGCAAATCCAAAAACATTTATTATTTTTTTCAGTTCTGCACCATAATAAGGTAAAGATAGACCTCTGTGACTTCAGGCAATGCTATAGTGTTTGTACAGACTATGAAAGAGGAAAAATGTATTCTGTCAGATAGATAAATAGATGCTTCACCTAAAGATAGTAATCACATACACTTACAGTCTGGTGAGGATTGAATTACACAATAAAGCCCATGGGCTTATTTATGGTTCCATTGTGAGCCTTTAAAGGGGGAGGGGTAGGGGGGATGCCAAGTCTGGCAAGATTGACAGGTACAAATACAATATCCATTCAATCATGTAACAGAAATAACATAAACAGACAACTCTGACCAATGTCCCTATTCTGAGAGACTATTTGGTAGCCATTGCTTCACTGCATGCTTGAAATTTCTCTCTGCCTTAATGAGTTGAAGCAATACTGGAAGTTTTTTACATTCAGTTGCAGCCATGTATAAAAAGGTGTTTTTGCCAAGCTCTATCTAATAATACCAGATGTGTTTCTGTTTTTCATAATCTCTAAACTCTTACAGATGTTTTTGTCCTCTGCAATATAATTCCAACTGGTCAATGATGAAAGTCACTGTCTGACCAAAGCACAAATAAGTCAGGACAGGGGAGTATTTTTTAGGCAAACTGGCAACTAGTCTGCAAACATGTGGATGATACAGTGCTGAAACAATAAGCTAACATTTCTTCATATTGAATTGTGGTCCCAAGAATCAAAATCTGGAAAATTGTGCGGTTCAGGAAGACTCCACATATGAAATGGCCACAGTTTTGACTGCTTGGAATCTCAGCAGGACCTCACCATTAGAATCAAACACTGTACACAGTGTGTCTCCACATTATAATCAATTTATAAACCTTCCATCCAGTCAAGGATGTTTATAATAAGCTCTGTCCTTCATTGACATATGTATACAATATAACTGAAATCAATTTCTCCAAAAGAACACGTGAACAACAATTTTATCTCTCAGACCTTAATAATCTGTACGATTTGTTTGCATTAAGTGCTGGTCAACAGGCCACAACATGCTGCTAATGTCAAATGTCTGTATAACAGTTTTGTAGTTTACTAGGATATACTGACCATGTTTCCTCAGATGGCTCTATAAAAATAATCAATAAAGATGTTAAATTGGACAGAATTTTTTTATTTTGTTTGAGGCAGAATGCACCAGTTACTTGTCCCTGAGGTAATGCAAGGGCTTGTACTCCTATTCACTCTCCCACTCAGATTTTTACTTCATGCACTATGAATGTTATTTTCAAAGTGTAGTCTAATCATACTGAGTTGATCCTGTGCCATTGGATCAAGTCAGTTACTGTTATACATGTTATGATATGCTTGAATAAAAATAAACTCACCCACTCATCATGAGCCTGCAGACTTTGGGTCACTCCAATTGAACATGAAAATGAGTAGAGCAAGAGGTGAATGTTAGAAATTTCATTATAGCAAAACATTATAATCATTCACATTCAGGGCAGTATGAATTATGCAGCCTTGTAGTAGACAGTTGATTACTGAGTAAGAAAGTGTATTATGCCACCATCTCTAGAATGTTTGGTTTATTTTCTGCATGTGATCTCACTTTGGCTGTGATGATCCAGGACAAACATGGAGGTAAAAGTGTTGTATGGAACCCCTTCCTTGCCTATGTGGACGGTTGGCCTACAGATGCATTTGTTTACTGTATTTATATTGCTCAAATTTGACAGGACACTTTGTGCCATCACTGTCTAAATGAGTCAACAACCATATATATACACATTCAAAAATTATGACAACCCATTTACACCAATTATTGTTGCTGTACTGTGGATGCTACACTGGAGCATTTCACATGAACAATAATGGGCTTTTGTACACATTTGAATTGCATTGTACTATAAGTCTCTTCTGCTCTCTTTTTCGTGGCATGCACTGGCAGAGACAGTCTTAATTTTAGCACTCTTTGTTTTGTTTTATGATACTACTGAATACAAATACATACTACTGAAATTGATTTGAATAAAGCATTGTAAATAAATGTCAATATTTTTTGTATGGTTAAATTAAATTCCAAAGGTCTATTTATACTATTCATAGGCCTACTAGTAAAATGTCAATCTTTTTTTCCGGAGCCTCTGGTGCTTCTCTGGCCAGCAGAATGTAAAGTACCCCAATACAAAACAAAAAACCCTTACTTTTATAAAGCTGTGTTTGGTTTATCCTATCAAGAGACCAGGGTGGTTGTAGTTGTAATTGTAATTGTTAATAATAACTAAAGATGCAAGCAGCAATTATTGGGCACTTGTACCTTCATGTACATTGTGGTTGGCAGCAGTCAACACCAACATATGTCATGTTGCTGTATATCATGTTTAGATCACACCATGTAAATTCCATGCAAATGAGATGATGTTTGTCATGTGAAGCTGACTTCCTAGGGAATATAATGACTATGATTCATAAAAGATGTAATTACTTTCAGGCCCGGACTCCAATCAAGGCTGTGACACAAAAAAAAAATTGCAAAGTACATTCAAAATGGCTGACCTCCTGTTGGACTTAAGGTATGGCTCCAAGAGGATTTTTTATGCAACTGGACACGATACATGTGCCCAACAAATGTTGTTAATCTACATCAAAGTTAAAGGTGGGAGCTTTTAATATGAAATTTTCTAGGCGGTGCCCATGAGCCATTTTGCCACAATCATTACCAAGACCTGCAGAATATTACACATTTCACCACTTCTGACACATATGTAAAGTCTTCTACAATTATTATATATATATAATTATTTTATACCAAAACTAATAAGTCTGTCAAATACAATAAGACCTCAATAAACTGTAACAGGTTAACACTTTCAAAACACTCATACCAACAGTTTTTACAAAGAAAAATTTGTTTGTGTTTACCGACACAAGGCAACTTATAGTTCAAACGCTGCATCGCTTCCTTTAGAATATCCATACTTACTTAATGTCTGTGCTCTTACATGCTACTGGATTATCCTATGTCAAGGGGGGTTTTAAAAAGTGTGTATCAATTTCACTAAGCTGTAGAAACAGTATTGTGTGTGTCTGACTTCTTGTCGGCAGTGTTTTTTGTCAGTGCTGTGCAGTCAGGAAAAGCTTGTTTTGTGTGTCATTCAACCAGCTGTGCCATGCTGTGCTGTGAATGTGTGAAGTTAGCCCTATTATAGAGTGTTACTGCTAACAACATTGAGAGAGAAGTCATATACTGTAGGTATATACAGTCACCCCAGTATTGGCAGCATTATTTTGATTTCTATTTTTATGAAAAAGACAATAAATGCATAACAAAAAGGAGGAATGGTCATTGATAATCCAGTAATACAAGATGCATAATCAACTCTTCTACCTATATCTGCACTAATTAAGATAGGATGTTTTAAGACAGAGGTGGTCTCCTCATTAAGGTATTTACTTCTAGTGGAAAAAGCAAGTGCCAGAAAAACATTTACTTAAGAAAATCCAGGCTGTAAACAAACTAACAGTGTTTATAGTACTAAATAATGAAGTGCTAACAAACTGTCCAGACACAAAAACACCTCACAGCTATTATAAACACTAAAATAATATTCACTAATTTGGTAAGTGGCTGATTCAAGCATTTGCTTTAATATACGGGATAAACTTGCACAGTATTAACACAATGGTAGGAGAACTGCATAGATTGTAAAGTAAAGATTGATAAAATACTTGTATACAAAATCTACAGTGTTTTACATGAAATAGGTTTAACAAACAAATGGCTAGTAACTTAACATGTATTTATACAGTATTTATTGAGGCACCTGTGTTGCTTTTAACTACAGCACTTTTTATTCATGCCATTCTTGAAAAGCTAATGACAGATTAGCAATCTTATTTGACTCCAAGATGAACCACAACTACTTTTTAGCTAGTCTGGAAAATTCACAATCTTTTAAAACATGTGACTGGCCTAGTAGAAATGAAACACATATTTGATGTAGTAATTAGTTGATCAACAGAAAGTTAATCTGCAGTTATTTTGATAATCAAGTATTGGTTCAGTCATTTTTGCTACATGGTTCCAGCATTTGAAAGGTGAGGTCTTGATGCTTATTTTGTGTTATTGTAAATAGAACACAAGCTAATTGAAGAAAAACAAGCAAGGTGTTAGAAGATTAAAAATAATTATTTGATAAATTGATCATGACAATTTTTTCTTCCTAGGTTAATATCTTCTGATCTCAAACTACAGGTGTAATTCATTTTTTTAAATGTTGTCTAGCTACTAATATACATTGAAGCTGCAATAAGTGCTTTTGAACAACATCCCAAGACAAACAAACACAACATTAATGTGATCATTGGCTTATTAAAGAGCAATGTAACAACAGCCGATAAACCTGTCTTGGTAACATCTGGTGGTTCAACAAAGCTTACTCTAGAGTGTGTCAGTACACTGTGACATTACTCTTGGCTGTGGTTAAAAGTGGAGTAGAGCCCATTTCTGACCACACCCAAGCACACCCATCTGTGATGTTAAAGCAGAGCTGTATGGGTTAACACAGTCAGCAGTCGCCTCCCACCGACAGATGAAGGTAGTTTGCGTGAATTTGGAAGTCGTTTAGCATCTAAACACTATTCTGAGAATAATTACAACGCAGGCTTTGTGAAAAATAACATTCACACACTGTTTCTGTCCAACCTCCATAGTTTTCAGTGGATCTGAAAGAGCCGTGTGGAGCCGCTCATGAAACTCAGCAGGAAATACTTGCTAGCTTATGAGTTAATTTATCATCAAACTACATGATTTTTTGCATTGTAATCAGAATAGGAGAATAAATTAAGCTAATAAAAATCTGAAACACATTTCTATAAAAGTGGGATTTCAGCGAGGAAATGTAGGCTACTACTTACCTAGCTAACAAGAAGGGATGTTAGCTTACCACCACCCTCAAGTAGGAAAATCACTCTGTCTTTAGTGATACCTTTTTATGGGGCATAGGCTTGTGACTTATTGCTTGTTGTTTTATTCCAAGACGCTAACCGCACATTAAAAACTGCTTGAAAAAACTGGACAAGCAGTTCAATTTCACTGAGAAATGAAGCAGTAGTGGTTGCAGTAGTATTTTCGCTTTAATTTGGCATTTGATGACTTTATAACAGCTTTTACTGAATCACCTGGAGATACAATATTGTTTGGCAAAAATGCTCACATGGTGAAATAATTTTACATAAATAGACAGTGTTATATGTGAGTTTAAAGTGAGGTGCCACCACTATAATGGCGACTTGGCTATTTGGCAATCCGATTTCATCTGTTGCCGCCCCCCATGGCAATCGGTGAGATTTTTAATAGAATTGTAGTGAATGAGAAATCACATTGACATCCAAAATCCAGTAGTACTGCATTGCGTAGGGTAGAGAGACCATATGATGGCTGATCCGGCTGGTCTTTAAGTTCACTATGACGGAAAACGCTGTAGCTATGGTGGTATGAACAAATATTTGCTAACAGTTTAAATTGGCTTAAGTTGTGCATAAACCTCTGCGTGTGCCGAGGTTTATGGGTGAGCGGACACATGCAGAGAAGTCACATTTTCATCTGTCAATATGAGTATATGCCAGTGTGAATACATACAGTACAGTAGATTGTCTCCATCTGTGTATTGCTCCTGAAAAAAGGCTCATTAGGTCTCCATCTGGTGGATCCAGTAAATGCTACAACCCAAGCTGCTGCAAGGCCAATTGAGCAGCAAAATTATGGAGGCTTTTTGGGAATTCGTTATTAACAGATTCCCTCTAAATCAGCCCCTCATCCTCATTTATGTTTATTCAGTTGCTTCATTCTCATCATAATTTTCAGATATAGTATAAACAACATGCAAAAATACACATGAAAGTACACAGTCACAGTAGATCTGCAAAACACAGCTACAATGAGAAGATATTGTGCTTGTGAAAATAAATCCCTTTCATTCAGAGCCCCCTTGTTTTTTCTTTTATAGGACAGCAGGTAGTCCACTTATCTTTAGCTGTTTTAATTTACTTAGACTGTTGTAAAGCAAAGAAGAAGAGACAGATTAAAGAAAACACAAAGGAAGACCCACTCACAGGTAGCCGCTGCACTCTCATCTGCTGTTACTGATGGTGAAGCTTGGAAAGATACAGCAACTACGTTACCCTGGTATGCAGTGCATGGAATAAAATGGATGATTCATGATAGTGGAACATAAATACATTTGGGGCATGGAGCACATGCATCCAATACTTTGGTAACAGTGAACGGACAGGGTCATCCCTCACAACTATGCATACAGTTTCTCATTGCAAGGCTTTACTAAAAGACCAGATGGGAGGGCAAAAATTTAATCCATGGTTAATACTAAACAAAGGCAAGCTGTCTGGGGGACATTTTTCTCAGCTGAGTGGAAGCTTGGATACTAATGTAATGCTAATTCAAACAATGCTTCACTACACTATTATTAGTTGTTAAGTTTCAAATATTAAGCACACAAACACACAAACTGTGCATATATTAAAAAAGGTTATGACTTGCTCTTGTACGCATCGCAATTGGTAAGTCCAGTTCTTGCTTTGGGGTCCTGTCCTCTGCAGCTGCATGTGCCTAGTCCACACATGACGTGATGTTTATTCTACAGATGATCAAATAAATATAATATAAATGACATAACCAAATGCCAAAAGAAATATAATTGCAACCAAAGGACACATTGTTACTAATTGGTTAAATGGATTCTGAATACCTTTTGAATATAAAAAAGGTTTTAATTGTATGTCAATTCTGTTTATTTTCTCTTTTATCTAGTGTAACAGCAGTCTAATCAAAGTAGCACACACATACCTCACCCCAGCCATGTAATCCAGCTCATAAGGGACACCTGGGTCAGATGGGGTATGTAACCTTCCAGTTTGTTGTGGGCCTACCCTGAGGTCTCCTTTCCCTTGGAGGTCCCTAGAAATGCTCTAAAGGGAAGCATCCACGATGGATCCTGATTGGTGCCCATACCACCCTAACTGTGGACTTACAGTCCTGGATGCCTGAACTCATATCTCAAGGGTGAACCATCCAACATGTAAAACAAACACATTTCAGACACTTTTCGTTTAAAACTTCATAACCATAGATAAAGGCTGCAGCATAGATTGACTGGTAAATTGACAGCCTTGCACAGCAGCCACATTACTCATGATGCTAGAGCAATCCTCCTGTCAATCTTACGTTTCATTTTACCCTCACACTTGAACTTCATCCCTTGGCAACTCAAGTAGGTAAATCCTTCACTAACTAACCCATCATTAAAAGCATGTATGAGATACTCCTCTCCTGGTGTAACAATGCTTGTTTAGTGTATATTAAGTCATATATAATTTATCTTCCATTAGAGTTGTTGATACACTTTTTCTTAAGACTAAATATGTCTTTAACATAAGTCTTTATATTGTGACATATGTAAAAACTGACGTGTGTCTTTCAGTTTCTTTGGGTCTAATGCCCCTGTTAATGTAATTCAATACCAATTTTTTGCGAAGAGTAGTTCCTGCACAACATGTTGGTACTTTAGACCTGGGGAGGGGGGGGGGGGGGCACAACCATTATCTGCTGCACTAAACAGATGCTCAGAGGACATGGATTCTTAATTCCCTCCCAGCTGTGTTTCAGCAGAGCAGAGGAGCAGAACTGCTGGGATAAAAAAAAGTGAAAAATTGGCTCCAGTAATGCTAAATTAGTGATCAAAATAATTAGTCTATTCCCTTTGCGAGCAAAAAGCATGTCTCTCTGTGTATTGCAGCCCAGTGTGTAACAGGCAGTAACAACACTATTGGGCTAACTGAAAAACACAAATAAAGGGGCAGTCAAGTTATTTTCAGATGAATGTGTTTTCTTTTAAAACCACTGTGTACATATTAAAATAACTGAAAAATATTGAAAATAATAAAAGGAATTTAAGATAAATATTTTTAAAAATGATTTAGGTTTGCTTAATTTGAATTTGACGTCCTCATAAATCTGGAAGTCCTATCATGTTATTTTTGTTGCTATTCTATTAATGCTTCCACAATGTTTGTGTTCAACATTAGATAAATATCACCTTCTTGTTTGACTTAAATACTGACTATAAAGTTTCATTGATCTGACGTCTGGGAAATGAGTGCAATTTGTGTTCAATTATATTTCTGTGATAACAAATACTAACACATAAGAGCAGCACTACGAAGATGGATCAGATCTCAACCAGTTATGGTTTCCAACCACTGACCAATCAGATCTCTTGATAAAAGAGTCATTCTTCATATGGGATCCCGACATGGACAAGCGTCCTGACTTTACAATAAAAGTGACAAGTAAAACATTAAAATATATGTTTTTAAAAGTCAGTAATAACATTTGAGACTTTCTATTTCCTTTCTGGTTTTAAAACAGAGCTTCTAACAAACAGAGATTGTTTATGACACTAAACACACGATCATGAATTTAGCTACATTTTAATTGCGCAAAGTTGTGGATGATTTTACAATTTGACTCTATCATTGCAGTCAGAACATTATGAAACGGCTATGTAATGATAACTGGAAATAAAACTGAAAGATTGACTTTTATTAGAAAAATAACCCACACAATTTTAATTGGCTCCAATGATTATAAATGCAATATTTGGGTCTGATAGACTTAATGATTTACTAGTTTTCCACTCTTTACTGCAGTAGCAGAAAAGAATCTGGCATTTAAGTTTCATTTCATGTGATATATTCATAATGGTTTCTTTGTCATCTGTCACAACCAGAAATAATAGGACCCCAGAGCGGACCACAGAGAGCGAAACACACCCAAGGGTAGACTCAAAGGTAGGGTTTAATTATTGAGTTAGTGGAGGCAGTGAGGGAGCAGTGGTTGGTTCTGGAGTAGGGTTCCAGGGAAGGTGGGTGCAGTATGGTCCAAAACGGGAAGGCAGTGCATGGGGAGCTGGATCCAGGGAATAGAGGCAGGGCAGCAGTGGGTGGAGTAGGCAAAAACCGTAGGGAACAGGAGAGAGTAGTTACACTGGAGGAAATCTTCAAGGAAAAAAACACAAGACAACACCAGCAATACGGCCGAGCACTACCACATGAGAAGCAGAACTATCTGGCAGAGGGTGGAAGGGTGAACTGTGTCTTTATGCTGCAGCTGATGATTGAGATGAGAAACAGATGTGCCAAACCACCACCACTGGGCCCCGACTCTGCCAATGGGAAACAAAGACAAAACAGGGGAGGAGCACAAGGGGAGGAGACAAGACAAACAAGGAAACTCAGGAGGTCACAGCTGGGGCTGTGACATCATCCAACTAAAATGGAAACAATACATACTCTATGCTTAGGTCATATAATATCTAGATGTATTTTAAGCCTTAGTCTATTTTTAATATGTGGACATTATTTGTAGTGTTTCTACATCTTCTTGTTTTGTTCTGATTAGAGTCTGTCTTTTACATTTCAGATTGTTGATTATGACTTTTTTCTGTCCTTAAAACAGAAGTTTCCCTCATGTAGCTCACCCGGCCATGACTGAGCAGGTTGATAGCCCGCTTCATAGTATAGGTTATCTGGATAGCCAATGTTCTCTATTCTTTATTAGGATCTCCATTAGCTGCTGCTTTGCATCAGCTACTCTTCCTGGGGTCAGTGAAGCTAGATAATGAAAAGATATCCTTGGTATGTTTAACTTGCTTCATAGTACAGGCCCCAGGTTGGGGACTTTCCACTTTCCATAACTGTGCTGAGTAGGAGAAAAATGAGCAGCTTTCAATTTTATATTTCAATAAAGAATCTAACCAAAGGCCGTTTTTATTTTTATTTAGATGACCACACTTCTCAAATATGAAAATGTGCCCTTCAAGTGAATGAGGTTGTATTTTTGAAACTAGTAAAGCTGAATGTAGACTGTGTGAGGCCACATTTTCAGGTTCTACTTTAATTTGTACAGTACACAGCTGGTGCAGGATTCAAGCCAGCCAATCTCTTTTTAAAACATTCTTTGCCTGGTGTTAACTGGCTGTGAGTGTTCATAGACAATTATTTCAACATGCATGTGTTCATCTTTCAATTGCACTTATTCTTATTCATCTCATGTATCTATATTGAGTTGTAATCTAGATCAGTCTCTTAAAGATGACTATTTATTTAGCTCTCTTTTGTGTTAAGATGTTCGTATGGCCATTACAATTATGATAAGCCTGTTGCTTTAATACCTTGTGTTTTAGCCTATATTTCCATTTCCATTAAATTTCTTTTTTTTTCTTGTTATTAAAATAATACCCCATCAGTTAGCGTTGGTATTCAGTCAAGTGACATCACTATCACAGATCATTTATTAGAGTTTGCACAGCTTCCTCTGGAGCCACAAAATACTCCTTTTTTCACATCAGTTAACACATTCAGCACATTAGTAAAAAGCCATGTATTATGTAAAATAATCAAATGAACAAGAATGCTTTAGAATTCAACATGAGGTTGAGCAAAGAATTCCTTCTTAAATTACTGGAGAACTAAAAATAATTGTCAAAAGCCTTTAAATGGAAACAACATTTTAACAGCCGACACGTTTACTGTGTAGCAATTGAAATATCACTTGCTGAGCTTTTAAGAAAAATACTGTGCTGCTGGTAAATGATTAATGGTAAAACTACATTGTCTTAGATGCATGGAAGTTATCCTTGCTACTGTATGTTTACCTGCTATTGGATTATTTCAATTCCCAGCATGGTTTTCCACTGCTTTTATCTTTGTGTAGGTGGTGGTGCATACTGAGAAGTTAATAGAGCCTTCTTATCAAACCCCAGGAAATATGCACCTTTTGATTGCCCTTCCAGTACTTTTGTGAAAGCATAAAACAGCTTTTTTGGCAAGCATTCATGAGAAAAAGAAACAAGAAGTCAGAGAAACTAATGCTTTTTATCATGTTGAGAGCAGGTCTTTAGAAGTATATTGGAAAAGAAAAGTTGGTGTGGATATGATTTAGACCCTGCTGAACAAAATCATCATGAGGCTTATTTAGGCTTTTAAAGTACCTGTGCTAGCATACTTTTAAGGACATAAATTTGAACACTTTAACATGCTTTTTGTTTTGTTGTTGTTGTTTGCTTGTCAAAAACTCAAGCTTCTTACCACCACTTACCACACAGGTATGGCTTATTCTACTATTTCTACCCAGTAACAATAAAGCTGTCCTTTATCATACTGTATGTAATATCATTTGCTGTCACAGTGGCCTAGTGTGGTGAGTTATTGTTGTATTGTCCCTTTGATTACCCTAATGTTTTACCTCTAAAATATAATAGAAATAGAAAAACAATTGTGCCATGGTTCTGCAAAGTGTATCATTTGTGTTGTGCACTCTAGCATCTGAAAACCACCTGCTATAGCAACAAGCAGCCTCTTATGTTTTATCTAATTTCAAAATGTAGCTGATACTTTTATAATTAGTACAAATGCCAAAGTGGTATTTGATGTGACATGAGTGATGATCATATCTGTACTGTAGCAGTCTTGCAGGTTAATTTGGGTAAATAAGAAGAAGGGAAAGCACAGGACGTAATTTTCTTATGAGAATTCCTACATTGTGCTTCACTTGGCTGATTTAAATCTGGTAATCTGTCACCATCCTTCTTATCCTCCTCTGCTGTCTTCCTCCTCTCATATGGAAGCCATTGCCTGATTAGTGATGATGCAGTGCACAGCCATCATAGTGATAAGTGTACAGCCCTTTGATAGAGTGAAGTATACGCCTTAACTGGACTTCTATATTAGTGTCATTGTATACTTTCATTTTATCCTAGAATCTAGTCGACAAAATGTGTTTTTGTCTATTTTTTTCATGCCATAATTGGATAAGATTATACCAATCTCATGTGGGTAAAATTACCCTTATACTGATCTTTTGTTTTTGTTTTTCAAATATTCTCTTTTTTGTTCAAGTGTAGATGTAGTTATTTTCTTCTTTGACAGATAATTTCCAGTTGCAGCCAAGGTCTGTATCAGTTTTTTTGACCTACCTGAATTAATGGTCATGAGAGCAGTTCTGATATACAGTGTGTTAAGTTTATTTTACTGTTACTAGGGATGCTCGATATTGGCTTTTCTGCCGATATCCGATATTCCAATATTGTCCAACTCTTAACATGGCTTTCAAAATGTAAACACTGTCTCTGCAAAATAAGATAACAACTTCAACTTAAGTTATGGAAAAAAGTGCCAATATGGCACTGCCATATTAATTATGCTGCTTTGCAGTTATTGCAGATTGCAAATGTACTATCCGTAGGACACACTTGGAAATAGTTCCAAACCACAGACATAAGCCCTGTTTCTGGAGGTGGGACCTTTACAGGAAAGTCCTCTCACTCGGCCCTCTCAGCTGTAGGACCCATATAGGACCCTATGGACTCTGACAGTTACGTCACAGAGGTGACTCGCCGAAAACATAACAGAAAAATGACAAGAAGGAGGTAAACCTAATTTCTGGTTTGTTTGTTCGTGTACATGGCGGTGGACGCTATGAACTTTTTAGCCACGGTTAGCGACCCACGAGTCTAGCGTGTTGTTGTTTTTATACTTCATCAAGCACGCGCCTGTAAACTTTTAAAAGGGCCTATAATTAACAGTTATAGGCCCTTTTTTATTCATATATATATATATATATATATATATATATATATATTTAACAGTACTATTTCACCAACATGCAGCTATAGTAAATATAAAAAATATTCATACATTCCCTAAAATTAACAGTTATTTTGGCAATTGTATTATAGAAACTCATAGAATATGTTTTTGTGACTGCTCGAGTCAATTAAGATGAAAAATAAAACTCCAGTAAGCAGCAGGCAAAGAGTTGTGTTTCAGTGTAGAGGTGCCTTTAAATTACTTTATTTGTTACTTTAAATTAATATCATCATCACCGTCATTCCACTCATCATTACCTTCTCTGCACCCAATTTCCCACATGTAATTTGCTCCAGTTCAATGTTGATTTACTGCTGTCTGTTTATTCTTTAGTGGCAAGCTTGGCCCTGGGTTTGTGGTCCCATGTACACATATTGATGTGTATGCCTTGCCCCAGATTATGAAATAAAGCATATGCTATATTTAATATAGCTTTAAAATAAAATGTAAAGGTTTTGTAGAGCTGCTTTACAACTCCAGTGCATGGTTTGTGTACATTTCTCTGTCTATGTAGACTGTAGTCACCACATTGCTCCACATTGCTGGTCTAGTAAAGTAAATACAGGCTGTATTTGATCATACACTATGTACACTTTGATTGCACTGCTCACTAATGTTGGATCAGGGATCATATGTATCCCTGCTTTCCTCTCTTATCACATCATTTCAAAACCAAAGAGGCTTCATCCAATCAATTAAGCTGTGTGATTGTGGCTTTAGGACTATCCGATGGCATTTGACATTTTTCAAAAATCTGTAATTCACACACTCTTTCAACTTGTTAATTATTTTCCATGTGTTTTTACATTATGCATTTATGACCCATTAATTAGAAAAAGTTATCTCAAAAATCATTCTGTAACTTCTGCAGTGTTGCATTTCTGATATAATTAGTGTTTAGAATGTACACAAGAGGACCAATCAGGTTCAGCCTCTTTACTACAGGATGTCACTTCACCGGTAATTGAGTAGGGTACATTAATTAGCTAGACTGCAATATGTTTTATCTGATATGATTAAGTAATTTGTAGTCAAGGTTTTATCAACAATACTTGCATATCTATATAGTTTGACCTGCAATTTAAACTTTAATGCAGTGTTTAAAAACATTACAAAAGAATAAGAGTGGCAGATGAACGAGCAGGCCACTTACAGATAAGACCTGCAAGACAGTAAATGATTAACTTCTTTTTGATGCACTGTAATTTCAAGTTGAAAGACAGGGATGGTCTGCCTTCTCATTCTGCTTAGTCCTAATTCTCTTTAGGAAACTTCATTTGACCCTATTTTGACCTCTGGATTTGTAATTATTTTTATGCTCATAATGGCCACACACACACCTGGTAATGCACATAAGATGACCTTGGAACCACGGAGAGAATGACTTTCAATATGGCTCCCTAATGATTCTACTCTCTGTGTAACCATAAAATTGTAATCATGGCTTATGTACACTTGAAGGGTAAATGATTTCAATGCTGATCATTTAAACATTACAAAGAAGCAAATGTGTCCGCCCTGCATGTAACTTTATGTTTACGTTCATTTTCTAGCCTATCTCTAAATCAAAGTTAGACTATCTATAAATCAAAGTTACTCGGGAAAACATTAATATCAAAGGGATTGTGGATTTGCCGTTACAAGACAAAGACAGCAGAAGCAGCAGTAGCAGAGAGCCTCAAATTAGTGTCTTCTTTCCAATAAATGCTTCAAGATCAATATGTTCTGTGTCACCTTATAAATAGTGTTCACATTTTGCAACTCAGACTTGCACATCTCATCCTCAAGTTGACAGCAGCTAATCTCAAAGCTTTGTTTTTCAGAGTGATCCACTGCTTATTTGAGGCTGGTGTGTATTGAATCTATCAACCTTTAAAAGTTAACAAGTTGTCTGGGGAAATGCCATTTGTACCAGTTCAATAGGAAATGTCAGCCTCTGATAAAATGGTGAAAGTCTTATACACATGTCAGTTGTACTTGAGGATCCACACAGAAGTGAGTGAATTGGAAGGCTTTGTGCCTATGTGACATAGACATTTTGGTTTGCTCTTCTACGTTTTCTGGGCCTTTACTAACAAAAGGGAAAATAACAATTTGAAAAAATGCACTAGAAATGATCTCATGTAGCTCCTAATATGTCATCCTAATGCTAATTTAAAGCTTCCCTGTTCCTGACAAGACTGACTGACTCTTTGCCCCAAACATTCTGGCTGCTTTGATGCTGCCTACAGTGACACTATCACTGTTAATGAGGAAGGTATTGTTGTGATGGCAAGTATTTTCCTTCTGATTGGTCTTGTCATTCAGTAATTCAAGGCCCCAGATCCTATTCATCCCCGGTGCAGAAAGTGAGAACACAACACAGCTTCTCTGTGAACAACAGTGAGGCAAACAAGCTGAAATACACTTGCAGTTTGGTTATGCTTTCTTTTACACTTGGTCCAAACATTTTTTTAAAACATTAAATTATTTGCATTTGCCTTATTACTCAGTTTATTATGTCAATTCAGGTGAGGAGGGGGAATAACAAGTGTCAGTACGGTTTGTTGAAAAAAATCACAATTTGGGTGGTTTTGGGGTTGAAGTCTTATACAGGGTCAGAATTGATCATTATAGAGGAATAGCATTAAAAAAGCACATTTTATCGGCACTACGTATACTGCACATCGTGGAATGATATATGCAATTAAGTAAGCAAATGAAAGTAAGTTCAATTGTACAATGAATCAATGCAATGGTGAAGAGAGCAACATTACAATAGAGACATTACAGTAACACCTTGCCCATTGAGCATATGAAATATTCGGAGGTTATTGAAGTTGACACAAGATTCTGATAATTTGGCTCAGAGATAGAGTGGATCGTCCACTGGTCGGAAGATCATCAGTTCAATCACTGGCTCCTCCAGTCTGCACGTTAATGCGGCAAAAGGTACTGAACCCCAAATTGCTCCTGCAGGCTGTTCAGCTGGTGTGTGAGTATGTGTGTGAATGAGCATTAAAACATCCTCCTAATGATGGTTCGCACCTTGCACGGCAGCCTCAGCCATCAGTGGATGAATGTGTGTACGAATGGGTGAATGATAGCATGTAGTGTAAAGTTCTTTGTGTGGTCAGAAGACTAGAGTGGCACTATATAAATGCAGCCCATTTAGCTTTGTGTATTTGTTGTTTGTTTACTTGTGAAAGGTCAGTAAAATATTTACTTACAATAAACATAAATGAAACACTTAAAGACACAAGGCCATTGTTTTCTCTCCTGTTAAGGGCACTATTGGGAAAACTGAGAAACATTATTATGATGATGAGCAGAATTATAAAAAGTTGAATGCTGTGATAAAATATCCACAGCCACAGTTTTTTAATACTTTCTGTTGAGCAACAGCTGTGAATTCAATATGAATATACAGTACATGTACACCACATAAATATGCAAGCAGGAAATCCAACATAAAAACATGAAAGACTAGTCACCCACTGAGCAGTTCAGATTATTACTGGACAAAGCATTTTAGAGCTATATGCGCATCTTGCTTTTTGTGCATTTACCATCAACTTAGTCACAGCCCCTGGTCTGTAGGAAATGACATCAGTGTCAGTTAGTCAGAACTGTATAAATGTCACAACTGTTCACTCACTGCAATGTGACATCTATAAGCCCATTGTATTGTGACTCATGAGCATGTCAAATCATTGTAAACAATTGTAAACATGCACTCTCAGTTTTAAGATTGTACGGTATGACGCTGCTATTGAACATCAGAAGAATAAAAAAGAATGCTCATCACACACACATATCATCAGTTGTTTAAAAAACACTGCAAATTACCCATGCACCATAAATTATATGGATCCCCCTGTTTCATTCTAGGAGTGTTATAGATTCAAAAAAAAACAAAAAACAACAACAACTTGGGAATTATCTTCCAGGCTCTGTATTTACTGTGCTCTCTCTCTCACACATACACACACTTACAGACAGACACACACATACCATGATACCATCCTACCCCCATATCCTTTCCTCACCCCCCCCACCCCCCCACCCAAACTCCTCCCTGTCTTCTCTCTTGACCTTGATCTGTTGTTTCTGCAGGTCACATAGTCCACAGGTCACCATGACTGAATCCCTGATGAGCAGATTTGTTACCATTCTGCGGTCGGATCACCGTTTTCCAATGGGATCTGGTTTGGAAGTTGATATGCGACTGGGAGTATTCAGGATCTCTGGCTCGATGCCATGTCCCTGAGTCTCCTTTTGTCTTCAAACACATAAAGACTTTTGTTTTCCTCTCGTCTCTGAGAAAGGCTAACTCATTTGTTATCATTCACCATATGGAAACTATAAGTAATAGAAAATATATTCATGGAAATGGATTTTTTTTTTGCTCTTCACCTGGATCTTCTAAACAGAAACCTAGATAATATATACAATTTCAGCACTATATTTTCAGCTATTCGACATTACAGATAAGCTTAAAACTTTAGAGAATATTTGAAAACTAAAAAAAAATGTTTAATATGAGGCTGAATCCTTTAGCCTATAATATATCCACAAACCAAAATCGACTAACACAAATGAAGAATGTCAATCTCCATCCTCTGCACAAGAGACATGTTAATTTACATAAGTTCATAAGAGGCTTATTTTTGGGTTTCTGAAGACTAAATTCAGTATGTTAATTATGTTCCTATTGTTCACATTTCATTAAGATATGCCTATATCTTGATCATTTTTTGCTAAAGTTGCGTCACTGTTTTATGTTAGCTTCTTGATGATTAATTCTGTAGATTTTTTAAAAATATATGATAAACAGTTAATATGAATCTCTGTTTGGGCTCCATCTGCCTCTGAGATTTGATAACTGCCTCTGACAGTCAGTCACAAAAACTTTTTGCACATACAGTTTGTATGTGTAAATGCAAGATACAGCTATAAAAAACATTATAAGCCTCGCTGACTTTTAGCTTTGTTGTGAAAGCTTTAACTTTGCCAAACCTGAGATTCTTTGTTCTACTGCCAGGCTGAGCACCACCATTTTTCTATGCACGCTGGCCTGCTTCCCCTAAAAATGCCAAACTGGTGACTGCTCAAGGCAGATAAGTCAAACAATAATCTCGTCAAGAAAACGTGATATTTAGGACTGTGTCGTGTTGGCTTATTGTTTTAGACACCACTGTACAACCTGCAGTATCTCCTGCATGAGGGAACGGCTGCTCTACTGAGTCTCATTAATTACTTACAGCTTAACTTAATTGTGTAACCATATTTGGTCACTGAGATGAATGTTTAAATGATAATTTTCATGTCTTTTTAATTTTTTATGAGAACATTATATCTAGTGTTTAACTGCAAAGTACCATTTGATTGAATTTATCATAAAGAACTATATTTGAATCAGAGGGAGACAGGTCTGAAAATAAATTATCCTTAATTGACGAATTACATTGCCTCAATTAGTCTTCCCCTGAATTTGTCTTTATAATGTGTAGCTTTCTACATATAAATGTTCTGGCCCCTGCTATTTTCAGCTCCATTTCAGCTCTGTCTTAGAATATGAACATTTTAATATTCATGTGTTAATAGGAGGCATTACAACTCAAATGAATCATAACAGGTCAAAATCATTTAGATCAAAGTAGATCAGACACTGTACTGTCAGAGAACTTCAGTCTGAGTGCCTTGCATTTATTTATCTACAAAGATATTATCACTGTTGGACATTTTCCCTATGTTTCATGAATGTTATTTAATGTTTAAATTATTTATATTCAGACTACGTGCTACCAAATAGATTTGACATAGGAATATATACAACATTGTATATTGCACTTAATGGTCAACAAATGATGGACTGTGTCTCCAATCTGGCACTTCTTATTGGGCAACATCAAAACATTAATGCATGTTTCAGAAACGTACTGTAAATCTGACATGACCCTGCCATCTAATACTCAATACCACCTTGTGGAGAGCAAGCCAATCATGATCCTTGTTCTGTATCATGCATGAGGCTATACTAGATTATACCATGTGCCTGGTGCTGGAAACTTCTTGAATCTTTTATGTGAGTCTTATAGATTTTCCAGATCAATAGCAGACGAAAAATAAAACTACTTTATTTTAATTAAACAGTACTATATTTCAAAGAGAAATCCTCATTAAGACATTGTGTCTTACTTAATGATGATGAGATTGTGTTACTTTAAAATGGCAAATAAGGGTAAGATAAATCACTCTTCTTTAAAATTCCTTTTTTTCCTTATCCTCTTTTCTGTGCTGCTACTGTATCTGTGCTTGTACTTTATACTGTACTGGTTGGCCGAACAATCAATGGCCTAATTTATCAGGGATCTAATTAATAGACCATACAGCTAATGTCTGATCCCTCCACATATTATGCCCTAACTTGAAGTAAAGGAGCTGTACTGTAGCTCTAAGTTGGGCAACTTTAAACTAAAGCTATTATTCAAAAACCATCCAGCTTTTCAAAAACTTATTAAAAAAAACACATGAGTTGAATACATTCAACACACATAGGCCTCCAGATAGTGTTAAAAATTACTGGCCTTTTGCCGAACCGAATTACAGACCCCTGCTGTAGTTTTTTTTTTCTTTTCAGAAATGTTCTGCATTTATTCTTAGTTCAAACATGGATTTTTCTAATTAGGGTCATTAGTTTCAAGTAGCACAGTTGGACCTCAGTACACTCACTGATCATATTCATGTAAACAATTGAGAGCATTTTATGGATCTTCTCTAAATATAATGATGCTTGTTAAGATGTTAATTCACCCGTATTGCTGACAGTTATACATGATCTAATTAGCAGTAAGACCATTTGAATAGAACTATTTATTCCAATTATATTGACACTGTCAGTTTATGTAACATATATACTTTTTAAAGTTGATTAATTTTAAAGTTTGACATTCTGGTAAAAATGTGATGATGACAAATGAGACCATGAAGGTTAGGAAACATGAGGATAACTTTTATTATTATCACAAAGAGGAAATATGAAGAGTACTGTTTATGATTTCTCAATGCTACAGTATGTCAGAAACATATTAATTACTGAAAGAAGTGACAGACAGTTATGTCAACAGTTTCTCAATAGACTAATGAAAGCCAGGTGTTTGGGGTCTCCATTCACTACCTTGTATTTTATTACTTACTTATTACAATGTATAATCACAATGGATGGATATTTCATTATCCTGTCATTGGCTTTTTTGCAGTTTTGTTCTGGTGACACAGAAATATAAGATCATAAAACTGTTAATGGACGTTTTAATTGCTCAAGTTTGTGAGCAGATTTTGTGACTTTTCAGTTTGTTTTTGTAACTTCACTTCAGAAAAGAGCCCAGTGACAAATCTAGTGACTTTTTTTTAGCAGGTTACAGCTATTTTCCTGCTCTTGCTACAGCCTTTTCAGCTCACTCAACAGCTGTTCATTAAGCAAGCTAGAGATTTAGGTCTAGTGGTCTGACTGGCACAGGAATGTTTCTATTCTAACCCCTCCCAGCTTCATGCAATAAACTTTGAGACGTGTATGATTGTAATAAGGTAATTAATATGGAAATTAATACAACATTTTACAGCTTCTATCTTTTTTGAGTATGAGTTAGGTTACCCTTGGCAACATTAGTTTTCAGTGGTGCCTTCACTTTCTATTAGATAGTTCACATAACATTTTGTCTCCCACCTGCATGTCATGTGTATGATTCAGGCACAATTACTATATAGGCTACAATTATTGCAATGAATTATATAAAGTATAATATTATGTCATCAAAGTGTATTTGTGCTGACAGCTATTCACCACCTCCAACATAAGTAGCATCCAAAGGAATGGTGTGTAGAAGGAAATTATGTGTAAACACACATGAAATGCACACAAGACCTGCTTTCCTATATACTACCATATCAGTTTTGTTTTATTTCTTTAATCTAAGGGTTGTTAATTAAAGTGAAATTATCCATGCTTAGATATAATTTATATTGGACTTTTGGATTCAAGGTTAATCACCTTCAGCTGCTATAGAACTTTACCAGTAATTGATAAGATCATTATTACCCCTTTCACTATTATTGCACATATTTTTTTTTAAAGTCATGGCCTTGAATCTCGGTTGAGGATAATTAAAAGATGTATGGATAACATCCACGGTAGCCATGGCAATATCCACAACATAAAAGTTATGCACATTGCAAACAAATGAATATACACTTTGAAGTTGGAGCTTACATTTGCCCTTGGATGCACAACATATATGTGAATAAAAATAATCTTATACTCATAACTTAAATTTGCTGACATGGGTCAAAAATGACATGCCAGGCTTGAGGTCAAAAGTATTACTTTTTCCTATAAAGACACACAATATCATATGTTTCAAATGTATTTATTTTTGCTTGAAATGCATTCATGTGAGACTTTCTTTATATTTACACAGTGTTTTATCACATCAAGTTACTGATTATAGTGATATTGATCGAGATAGCAATTTTCCTTACCATTAAGACTTTAGTGAACAATACTGACAAAAAATGTAACAGTATCAACGTCCACTTGTATTCCTTTGTTGTGGTCTTATGAAGGATATCAACTAACCACAGTGTATTTATAGCTGTGATACTCACACATGGCTTCAACATCAACTGCTGACTTCTCAAACATTGTAATTATTATTCTGATGGATCATCATGTCAAGCTGATCTTTCAGACACACTCACTACATTTACATTCATCCCTTTTAAACACAGGGCTTAGGAATAGGAGAGTTTCCCTCAGAGGAAACATATTATAAAAGTGCTCAAATATGCTGCCAAGAGCAGATGATGTCTTTTTTAAGTTCAAAAACACATGACAATTATCTTCCCACCAACATTGTATCTTATTTATAGATTTAAAAATATATACTAAAAAAATGACAGTTTAAGGTTTTATAGAGAGTTAAATACTGTAGGTCTTTCCCAGCAACCAGCAGCCAGGCACAATGACTTCCTTAAGTCTCCACTGGTTGCCTAGCAACCTCACAGTAATGATAAGGCTCTAACTCCATATTTGAATACAGACACCACAGTGGATCATCTAACTTTCTGCAAGAAAATATTCAGCAAAATAATTCATTTTGTGAAGTTAACTTTTTAGCCCTTTGATTAAAGCTTGGTATGTACAGATCAATAATTTTGCATCACCTTAATAAACACAAAATCTAATGTGTCTTGCACATGTCTGACACTGCCCTTCACTGGAGTACATAGGATAATACCCTTTCCATACAGGTCAGTTTAAGTCATATATTGTGCCATTGCTCTGCACACAGTGATGAATGCCCTGTGTTGATTTCCATCAGTTTTTCTAACAAATCACTGTTCTCAGCGCAGCAAGTGCGAGGAAATTTTCACTTTCCCAGAGGTGAACACTGCCCAGTACTGCGTCCTGTTTCTCATTTCTCACAGTAATGCAACTCACCCCAAAAACAAAAATGGAAAAATTGAAAAAAGAACACCCACAAATGATTTGTCTAGAGGCATAAAGTATTTCTATATGACGTTAAAAATTGATGAATCTAAAATGGATTTATCAAAGAAACAGAAATGGCAGGACACAACATGTGGTAAATATTACACAAAGGATTATTGTTTTGGTATTTACTCCTGTAAAAGGAGAGCATGCATCTCTTCAGCATACAAGCGTTTTCCTTTACCAATTCAAAATAAAAATGAATGTTGGTAAATGAATGCTCTTGAACGATGAATATCCACCAGTGTTGCTGCATCTAATAAACTACATTTAAATGAGATCTGATAGCTGTTGAAAGAACGTTTTATAATGATTCTGGGTTAACGAAATCTACCAGGTCCATATATCAAATTGTGTTGGTATGTGATTTAATTCAAAACACAAATCAACCAGTGAAACCAAAAACCCTCCTATACAATGATATTTATTTGGTAAGTTATTACCAATTAATTAATTAATTTTAAGTTGAATTTATCTTTGAATGAATGAGTATTCTTTCATCCTCATTTAGTGGACAGCTGCTTGATCTAATTGAATGTACACATCTCCTGTTTTTTTGCTGTTTGTTTGTTTGTTTTCTTTTTTTCGGGGGGGGGGGGTTCTTCCTTTTTGTAGCAGAAAATGCTTTGACTTGATTTTGCAGTTGTCTGTGACAATGCACAATTAAGGCATTAAGGTGTGAAAAATCAGAAAATAACTGATGAAGCTTTTGTGTAATGAGATGTAATTTATTTCAGTGTTAACAGAATTATCAAGGCACTGGCTCGCTACACTGTTGACAGCTGTTACACTCTATTCATTACATTTTATAATACTTTATGCATAAAACTCACGTGTATGCCTTAAGATGGAATGCAGAGTCCTGCATGGTTTGAATTAAAAAATGGGGGTCATATACAGACTGTCCGGTTTTCTTTTCCAAGTGGTGGATCACAGAGGGTTCAGCAAGTCTGTAGGTTTCTGAATGTAAAAAGAAGTGTTTTCTTTACAAAGTCAAACATGTTGTTTGTTTTTTATGTCATATGATAGGATAGAAGCAACAAAATACATTTTTTTTAAATCTTCATTGAATCAAATGCATTCTGTCGACCATGAAAATGTTTCAGGCTGTGCATAGGCTATTAATATCATGTTGATTTTACAACACTTATGTAGTAAATGAATACAGCCACATTGAATAAACATGCTCATAGTTGTTTATCAAAGGACCAGTCTCTCATATCAAAGGATCACCCTGTAGGATCTTGACCTTAAGGTTAGGAAAGTTAGGCCTTTAGAAATGAAACAAAATGGTACAGCAGATTTCCAAAGGCAAACTGAGTAGTCCTCGTTTAAGTGCACCCTCTGTCCTCTCAATGTGAAGGGAGGGAGAACAGCAAGCTGAGATTCGAAGATGGTACAATTGCCCACAGCCAGTAACTGCATCAACTCTGCCTTCTAACTTGAAAGGCCTGCTGGCCCTCTCTCATGTATCCTGTCATCACAGTAGTTCACACTGGTGGGGGGTCCCCTCTACGTCCATGTCATTAGCTCAACCCTCAGCACGATCCAGAATTCTCAACTCTCGTCATTATTTTTCTCTCTGACCAGCAGTACATAGACAGAGAGAGGAGGCTGAGCTAAAATCATTTATTTTTGTTCAACTTTGAAAGGTGAAACACACTGCCAAAACTGTTTTAGACTAAAAGAGGAGTTTATTCATTTAAAGAAATCACTTTTACTGCACCATCAACAGGCATTATTGACTTCAATCACTTGATGACACAGACTGTGAAGTTTAATTGCTTCATAACTTCATAGCACTGCTGAAGAAATTGTGTTTATATTAAAATGTTGACAATGACACTGCACTGAAAAAGTAGGTAAGATCATACTTTTTCATGTAATGACATGTTCAAGTTTTATCCGTTTAACATCATTTTATTACAATTTTCAACAACTTTTGTTGATCTTTAGAGAACATATACAATTTATCAATGAGCTATTTATTTATTTATTTTAAATTGTATTATTTAATGTGTTTAATGATATAGCAGCCTAATGCAGACTTTGGTGTCCACTGTACAGTAGAAAAAGTTAACTTGTGGGTAATTGACACAGGCCACCCATGCTATTATTGCATGTAATTCATTATAGTTATTGTCATGTTTGTTTCTATTGTTGTCGAATTTACATGAACATAACATTACTAAGTTGCAGATGTGATAATCATGGAAATAAAAACAGACAGAATTTACTCACTGAGATAGATTACACACGTCTCAATGATCAGCTGCCACAAATACTAAAATAATATAAGACAAACAGTAATCTAAACTATACATGAGGTGAAATAAACCCTAATATATTTGTATATAACACTGGTTCAATAAAAAGGCACACAATGAGTTTCCTAAATAAGCTTTCTGAATTTAAATCTAATCATCTACCTTTGTCACAATATACATAAACACTGAAATATGATGGCATTAGTTTGGAGAATCAGTGCATGCAAGCCTGATTTTTAAGAAGTAAAGTTCCTACTTCCAACACCAGCAGTAATTACTTAGCTATAAATATATGAATTATTTGAAGACAAGAGCTACTATTGATGGAAATTATTTCCGAACATTAATGACTTTTACCAGAATTACACATTTAATTAAACCTGCACTCAAAATAGAGTGCAGTCTACAGTCAGTGTAAGTGCAATGAATAAAATATTCAACCAATTCTGATTAATTTACATGAGAGCAGAAAATGACAGGAAGAAAAAGTGGAATTTAATGTAATTTTTGGTTGACCTGGATGTCAACAAAAAGTATCATAAAGGGTCAGTAGTTTTGAGCTACAGAGCTTACTGTGTGTCCACTTTACATTTTGTGTTGCTTAATTACAATAATACAATTTACCATTATCCCACTTGTGAAGTGAAGACCCAAAATGTGTTTGATTTTGAAAGGAGAACAAAGAGGTAAAACCAACTGGAACATGGAGTTGTTTGTTCCTGTGTACTGCAAACAGTCGACAAAGTTGAGAAAGGCTCTGACTAGGGTTAAGGTTAGGGTTAATCAGTTAGGGGAAAAATCAGTTGTTTTGGGCTGTTAAATGAATTTTGAATTTGATTCCCAGATGATATATTTATTATTAATTATATTATTATTATTATTATAAGTGTAAATAGGTTAGAACATTGTATTTTGTCTGTCTATCATCCAGTTTGCTATAGAAGTTTTTATTGATGGTACAGGATGTTGAAAAGGATGTTTAGTTATTATGTTACGTAAAATATATATGAATCTGTTTGAAGTATGTAAGCACATTATTTTCATTTCTATGACTTTACATTCATTCTTAGGGCATTAGTTTTATAATATTAATGCTCTTTGTTAATTGATCCAATGAATTGATTGAGCTGAAAGTACAATACCAGCTAAATGGTGTCAGACAAATATTATCTAATGTCAACTTTGCATTTTACCAATCAGAATCCCCTTTAAATGAAAACGATGTAAACATAATTTCCATCTTTATTTTTATTGCAGAAGTCAACTCTGTCTTCATGTTACTAAGAGACAATCATGGAGTAAGTCAAAGAGTTAAGGTTTGTTACATAATATGGCATTGCACAAGGATTTGTCTCAGTTGACTGAGGACAAGACTCCTCTTTGCTTCTTTCAATATTAGCATAATCTCCTGAGATCCATCTGACCCAATGCAATGCCCTCTCATCTATAGAACAGTTCTGTAAATGACTCTGTGCTTTGAAGGTTCTGATTATTGAGCATGTCAATTGGTATTTTCCCCGCATGTATGGAAAACTGTGTTTGAAATAAACTTGTGCTAAATTTGACAATAATGGAGACATTCACACCAAACTCACTGATCTATCCTTTAATTCCCTACTCTCTCTCTCTCTACCTCTTTGGGATTGGGGGAAGGAAATGTGTCAAAATCTTGATAATAGTTGACCTCATTTACATATAGTGTACCTTGATACTAGCCACAGACCATCTTCCCAGCATTTAAATTTCTTAAGTGTACTGGGTGGCACCAGACCTCTGCAAGCTGCTTTGTCTTTTCTACCATATGGTATCTTGACAGTGTTTTCCTCACTAATTAGTCTTTAACACATATGCCAAGTCCAAATGACTGTAATGTCAGGGCCGCACTGAGGATCCTCGTTGCATCATAAATGAGTTGCCATATATTAACAAAGAAAACATTCATCTTTAACTGCAAGTACTGCACAAATATTGAATAATATTATTAAATATTGATTATATTATTTATATTCAAATACATTTATAATATAAGCGATAACCCTTGTTGAGTCCCAAGAATAAGCAAAAGCTTTTTGTGAGAGCCTTCTTTTTGCAAACCACAACAGCAGTTTCCTTGATGAGTTTCACAGTATAGATTAGAGTTGAGTTTATTATGTTTGTGTTGTTACAGCTGTCACTTTATGTTAAACAATGAGTCCACATCATTTCTGATCTGAGGCCCTGTATTGGCAGGATGGCATAATTTGGCATTGCAACTGGCTGTCACATATGATTGTTTAAAAATGGTTAATGGGACCAGTAGTAGAAACACACTGACACTTATGCGTATTTACTTTGTTATGAGAAGATTGATAACATTCTCATAAATGTTCTGTAGCCAGCCAACCAGTAAGCTTAGCATGATGAGTGGAAAGCAGAGGAACACAGCAAGCCTGGCGCTGTCCCCTGGGTGCCTGGGACCTCACAACAAGCTAACAACAAATCTTTGTATGGATTAAACAATAACGTTAATTAGGAAACTTCGGAGGTACTCATAGGTGCATTGTGTTACCTTCAGACAGACCTTAACAAGCTCATTCACAGTTGTTATACTAAGCTAAACTAAGCAACCAGATTTGATTCTTTGAAATAAAAAGCATGTGCCTGTGTGTCAGAGATAAAAAGCGTTATAGCAGATATCAAACAAAATACATTAGTCTAGTCCAGAATCAGCATGCCGCATGTATAACCAATGTGGATTCCAGGCAAATTCTAAACCTTTCCTTATGACAGGCATTCACATGCCTATACAGTAGGAGGACCTCATTGCCCATAGGAGGAGGACTAATGGTAATCCACTGCCTACATTAAATAATGTTTAACATATATCTAAAATATATAGAATATTTTGAAAATATAAAAATCTGATCGAAAACTTTATTTCAATGTTTATATATTTATATATATAAATATTTTTTAAACATACACAACATTACATCAGTGCCATTTCCCGGTTCAGTAGAGGTCATGCTCATATGTTAGCAACAGTGACCTATAGGCAATAGATATGCTTTCAGGTGCCGCAAAGCAGCGAAAAAGCGAACAAACCTCCCCCCCCAAAAAACAAACAAACAAACAAATAAAAAAGAAGAAAACAAAGAAAATGACAGAGAGGGACTTTACACAAGTTTCTCTGGGGCCCAGCAATTTCAAAGCCCATAAGCCAGCCCCAATTACTGGCCTCTGCAGGAGGGCAGCAGCAGAGGCAGATGATTTTATCCCCACCATAACATTAGATTACATTACATCATTTACAATAGCATACCCATTGCCATACTTTATCTCCATGTGCTATTCCTTATTTCATCTCACCTGGTACTGGAAATAATGATATTTAGAATGATGTGTTGCATCATGATGTGAGTTATATTAGATTGAAGCATCAGTGTAAGGGCTAGTGTAGTATTTGTACGCCCGTGTCTTATGTTTGTTGAGCCTATACTTCAGCAATATGTTTGTGTAATCTATGGTCTTTAAATATATACTAAATGTCACTTTCTTACATGTAAAGTGATGACACTGTAAGGAAATACCCTTGTACAAATCTCATTCATAGCTTTAACTGTGAATATGTACAGCACATGTGTGATGCAAACATTTAACAGAACATGAAGTATTCTCTCGGATATTGGTTTCTGCATTTCCTTTCAATTTCATAATACTGTAGGCCATTGCTGTGCAACTGAAATGACACACTGAAATGAGAGAACAGCAAAAAAGAAAGAACATGATAATTGGAAGCTATCTTTGAACACAGTGACAATGTGAGTTAAAAGCAGGGGAACCTGAAGACAAATTGATCCTTTTCCTCAAAAGATATCACAAAACAGTGCTTAGATTGTTTCTCATTTTGAGCCCATACTGTGCAACTTTGTCTTATTGTTAACCATATTGCACTTTTCAGCACTTGAAATTGTATGAGCACTCACATGCTTAGTAACAAATTGCTGAAATGAAGATCTCCTTCCTGTCAAAAGAAGTCTTTTACACCAAATCCTTGAAAGTAAAATTAACATAATGGTCATGTTAGGGAAGACCACAGGCCTGCCAGACTCATGTCACACAGACAATTCAGTGTCAACTGATGGGCTGTTAAGGGTCTCTTGGTGTAGTTTTCCCAGCCAGGGATAAGTGGAGAGATGTTTTCTACTGACTGACCTGGATAAGGCAACTTTCAATACAGATGTCTCAGTCTTGATACTGTCAAAATCACACATTCAAGATAGTATCTTACTGTTAACCTCGAGCAAACATCGCCCTGAATTCCAGCTTATCATTTTGGCTTTTAAGGCATCTGTTATGAATAATGTGGTTACTGTTAGCCTTGTCAAACGTATCCAGATATTTAAACCAATACATAAAAATGAAACTTGTGAAAAATAATTCAATTAAATCCTCATGCCAATTATTGTTGACAACATAATACATATATTTATATCCCAGCAGAGAAATAAATATGATTTGATATAACATTTTGGATTACACTCATTTTTTAATTTAGAATTTTTTTTGTATGTTTTTTTGTTTACTTAAAAAATAGTGTAAAGTTAAATGGATATGTGGCTTGAAATAAAAATAAAAAAACTCTCATCCCACTATAGGCTGTAGGTTAGATGTTTCCATTAATGAAGCTAGAAATGTTCACACTATACTTCAAATAAGTTGATGCTTCACAATAGAACAAGTAAAATGTGATCAAACATGTATTGCTTTCATAAAGCAAAAACTAAGTCAAATTTAAAAATGTCACTGATTGAAATATTTGTTTTACAAATATTGTGTGACAGTGTGTGCACATAAGTCTAATAAAGAACTACTGCGTGGACAGACACTTGCAAGGTAAAACAAGTGACCCTAACATAACAGGAGGGAAACTGTCTTTAATCCCATAGCTTAGTATTTCACAATTTTAAGTTAAATAATGCTTAATAAAATTGTGAAGGATCTGTGATTTAATGCTTGTGATTACAGATCTAGTGTAACATTCAGTATCTATGATTATAAACTGATACTGCTGTTACATTTACAAGTTAATTCGTTTTTTTTAGGACGGGTTCATTATTTACAACCTTTACTTTTAGATTTTGTGTATTGTCCTATGAAATGTGGTGGGGACACTTGTATGAGCAAACATTGTTGTCTCACTCCCTTTCAGTGTACTGTGAAACTCTTCCTTCTCACCACCCAACTGACTCAGTCTATCTTTAGGTCCACAGTACTTTGTATTATAAACACATTGCAAAAATCCACCCTGGCTGAGCCAGTGGCAGTAGTGCATTGATAAATGAGCAGTTATGGTGTATTTGACAGACACACATAAAACAAATTTAATGGACTGCCTTTTTTCACCTACGTAACATTGCAAAAATCAGGCATATCATGTCTCAAAAAGATACAGAAAAACTAATCCAAGCATTTGTTACTTCTAGGCTGGATTATTGCAATGCTTTATTATGAGGCTGCCCTAACAACAAGACATTTCTCACATTTTAGCTGATCTGCACTGGCTTCCTGTAAAATCAAGAGTGGAATTAAAAGTCTATCTCCTCACCTACAGGCTGATCAGGGCATCATGTAGGAGCCTAAAACTGATAGCATGTAATTCCAGTAAGGGATCTTTGTTACATGCTGTAGCTCTCTCTCTGTGTTTCCTGTCTGTGTCTTCACTGCAAAACTATTAAATAAAAGGAAAAATGCACAGAAAATAATAACAAAAAATACAAATTCATTTTCCCATAGTGTTTAGCTTTTTATACAGTGTTAAAAGGCCACCACGTATGCACTGTTAGTGACTGTAGAAGAACATCAGTCACTCTGTTTAGAAAAGAAAAAACAAAACAAAACAAACAAACAAAAATATAAATAAATAAACAGTGACAACATTTCAACACCAAGCACAATACTGTACATATGGATGAGGACTTACATACACTTGAGTGTAACCTTTAGGATATGGGTATCTTGAATGTGTAATTTGTCCCCTAACACTTCTGGCAAGGTTGTGTCCATGTGGTCAGGTGTGCAGGGGCTTGACCGGTCGATGTTGAGCTTCCTTGCACACTAAGGAGTCTGGCACTCAGGTCAGTGGTAATGGCCACAGCCAGATGGTACCTATCCACTGGGGACGAAGGACACAGACATGCTGGTCACAGTTTAACTTTGGAGGTTGCATATTCTAGCATTATTTAATGCTTGATTACATGCATCATTTATCACAATTATGTCTTGATAAAAGTTTGATGCAAAACACAGCAGAGGCATGCTGATTATTCAAACTTTGCCCTCTCCTGTCTAATCAACCCCAAAGAGAGGAAAGGGAGAGGAAAGAGAAAGACAGAAAAAGAGGTTTGAACTGTTGCAGATAATACTTTGATAAACAAACAAACAAAAAACAAAAATTAAAAAAAAATAAATTATAACAAAATTAAATACACGCTGAATAAAAAAAAGTCATAAGGTTAAGAGAACAATAATTTAAAAAAGATGTTATGTCAATGAATCTCTGTCATGATGTATCTCCTACAAATAAATTATTATTGTTTACTCATTATTTTGTCAGGCAAAGGAATTACTCTATTGCTGAAGTAGGACAGACTTATTTTTACATTAAATGCAAGTTACAATTAGTAAGATTTTATTTCTTTACCAATTATGAAGCTATTATTACTATAAAATATGTTATTAGGGATATGTTTTATATGTTTTACTGTATGTTTTGCACTTCACCTTCATTGAACAGTTTTTTCTTTGACAGACAGGAGAAGATGTCGAATAATATGTGAGAAACATCTTTGGTTACACTCAGAAGGGATGCTGGGATTTTACTGGTATGCATCTGACATTGTCGGTTCACCAAGAATCCCAGGAATAGGATTTAGACTGACAATAAATTAAAGATCTTGACACAAAAAAGACAACTTAGAACTAATACAGAAAAGGTTGACACTAAGGGTCACGTTTACTAAGGCTTTTGTGCCTCAAAAGATATGCGTGTTATTTATCGCATAAGCAGACAAGCCTGAGAGATCAGTTTGTCTGTCTTTTGTTAGGTACAATGTGTACGATCAGTAAAGTGCTCTTCAGATTCATGTGGAAAATTCTCTTATTAAAGAGCAGGTGCAAATTAGCATTGGTATATTAGAGGGAGAAAGATACATTTTATCTGAATTGTGCAAGAGTCTCAGAGACAGTAGACAAAAGGTGTGCACTGCACTAAAACTCTTCAAGGGAACTACAGTGAATTACTCCTAAACAAATAAATAAATTAAATTAAAAAAATACAGCATCTAATGAATAAAAGAGGTGTTGCTGCCAGAAATAAATGGACAAAAATGTCCGGCCATTACAAAACAAAGACGGAGTGTTCAATGAACTGCTAATGCACCCTGCTGATTGCATTCTTTTGATGAAACATTTAGACCTGTGCATTAAGTTGTAATTATCTTGGGACTTTAGTGAGACTGTCAACTATTGTAATGGAAACATAATTCTGTGCAGTACATGTTCTTGTATGAGCATCTGCTGAATTGATTGCTCTTTCTCAGTTGACTCTCTTGCAGCGATTCACCTTCGACAGAAATTTGACTCCAAACATTCATTTCATGAGACATGTCTGCTCATTTTCTACTTTGCATACTGTAGTTGGACCTTTAAAATGCCTTAATGCTCTGTTGCCTCATCAATCAGTCATTCATCACAAAATAAAAAAAATAAAAAAGTGAAAGTATAGGTATGAATTTCAGGTGGTCAAAAGTCATTTATTGGCCATAGTGATTATCACCTGGCGAAATGACGTGCCAGTATGAGGTGACTTCATAAATTGATGTGAAGGAAGTGGTTAGTGTGGACGGCTAGATAGTTAGATAGAAAAAAGTGGACTTTGCTGCAGGAGACTAGTGTTAGCTTCCCACGTCTGAATGTGAGTGTCATGTTTCCAATTGTGAGTCAGGACATCTTTTTCAAAATGTTAGGTTGCAGTGTTTTCTGTTGCCATGATGATGAAGGTTTGCCAACTTTATCAAGTATAAACCATGTTTCATGTTTGCATTACATCCCAAACCATCTTGTGGTTTTTGTTTAGACCTGTTATTCAATTATGAAGATGTGTTTCATTCAGTAACTCAATATTGGAATCACAATATTTGGTTGTCTGTTGGTTTAATTTCTCAGCTTATTTATAGTTCCAAGATGAAAAAATTCTGGAGCCAATCCACACTAAATAAGCCCTCCTTAAAGTTTGATTAGCATTCCCAGTCACTGACTGTTTCTTTAGCCTTGCAAACCAGGATGTTAATTTGTGTGAAGATTGCTTGAAACATGCAGTGCAAGCAACACAGTTTCATTCATGTACACAAAGCTAAATAAGTGGCTGTGAGTTTCAGAGGGCAAATCCTATTTAATGACTGTTGTGCTTTAGCTTACTGCACCTTGACCTTCCACCTCTTGGACTTAACTGGAAATAATACATCTTCTGAAAGGTGAGAAACCCTCACCTTTACAAGAAGGTAAATGAAAATCATGATGATACCCTCCGATTGAACAGTCTCCCCCTTGCTTCTCTTTTAATATATAGTGCTGGGTATAGGATAATAAATGTAATAGATGTCAAACTGTAAGAATACCAGATACAGCTTTCCAAGCACCAGGGGACTGATGTGTTTGAGGGTGTATCCACATTTTTTGATTGGATTATGTAAAATAAAAATTGAATTCTAAACCCATTTGACTGAGAATCTGTGAAGGCTGTCCAGGGACGGAGACATCATTATGAATATTAATTGTTAATAATTATCCTTCTCCTCAGGGTAACTCATATTTCAGGACAGTGGAAGTTGATTTAGAGAGAAAAAAAGAGAGAATGAAGGAGATGGAAAGACAGAGGGAGGGAACAGGAATAAGCGAGAGGGGAGAAGCACATTAGTATCTTTACTGACACCCGCAGATTTCCTTTAACTTGTCATGAAAACTCTCTGTTGTATACATTGCTTAGTGACTTGAGGCATTAGCATGAAATCCAGATTAGCGTCAGGCCATCTGCTTTTGAACATTTGTATCAGCTCAGAGGATTTCATTTAATACCAACATTATAAAAAGAGGTGCCATGACTTTTCTGAACATTTTATAGCACTGCTGTCTGTACTGAAACTTTTAAGGGGACCTATTATGCTTTTCCATATTTTCAGTCAAACATATAATTCTACAATGTTAGATGTTCAAATTAAACATTTCCAAAGTGTCAAATAATGAGGTAAATGTATAAAAAAGTAATCCCTGCAAGCAAAAAGTACCGTTCTAGACTGCTCTGAATTTCTTCACACTACAAGCATTATTGGGTTTGCCATTGTTTTTGGTGTAGTCACGCCAAGCCAACATCTCCATAACTGTCTCTGTTTTTGCTTGTACTATTCCTAACTGTATTATTACTAACCAATCCGCTGAACATACAGCTCCAAATATTGCCAAATCTAGACTGTTTTTTTGTGTCACTAATAAAGCTCCACTAATACAGTGAGCAAACTTTCAATTTCCTGTATAATATAATAAAAATCTCCCATTATTTTGTCATTTAAAAGCTTTGCGTCTCTGATATGGCAGCCCCTTTGCTTCTGGAAAGCTGGCGAATTAGAACAGAGTGGACTCATCAGAAAGGGGGCCAGGACCTTAAACTGCCTTTTAGACAGAGGCTGAACTGATGTGCTGCATAAAGGGCCAGTATAAATAAGGAGTTTTTTTTAACTGAACCATGCCAAGTTACTCTAGTGCAGTCCCTGAATAAAGATACTGAACTGCAAAGGAAAGGGAGCATAATAGATCTCCTTTAAGGATAGTTCACTTCTTCACAGCATTCATTTCAGTTTTTACAAGGTCAATGTTTGAACCAACTTTCGTCACGTTGAGTCTTAAAGTGCGTGCTTGGAGCTTACAATTAGTACCCAGACTTTGTAGACTTGTATTTTAGCTTTTGAATTCATGTGTTGAATTCTACTGTAAGAATCCTTATAACAAGTCTACACACAGAGACTGATAATTAGATCTTCCAACTCAACAAGTGAAACTTACAAAAGTACAAAAGAATAATCATTTTTATTATAGTACAATTGCTGATGATATAAAAAAAGTATGCTAAATGTAATGTGACATAAAATGACGCAAAACAAAAACTGATGATTACCATAGATGTTATTGTATGCCCAAACCCTCAGAGTGGGTTGTATTGCCTCGGTTTGAATTTCCATGCCATCAAGAAACGATGGTGATGTTGCAATAGTATGAAGATTTGAACAATCAATCTCATTTCCTGTTGAACCTCACTGTAAAAGGCTCAATAATGCCAAGCAAACAAGTTTAACAAGACCACTGTCTTCAATAAGTCAAATTATCTCACTGGCCTGTTTCCTGCATCGTCTTCAATCACCAGTGTGCAGAGCAGATGAACATTATCGAGGGATACACTGAAAGGCTTTTATCTACAGTGAAAAGCAGCTCTCTGAGATCTCACTGTGGACTACAAAACACGTTTGCGGAGTGAATCTGAAAAGCACTTCAGCCTTATTGGTCACAGTTTCACAAAACAGTCAGACACAAAAATGATTTCCTGAGTCAGTCAACAACTTCCTGGAAACTATCTTTCAGCTCGTGACAACTCATCCTATGTTGAGATAAATAAACAAAGGGTGAAATATGAGTGTGCGTCATAGTTTCTTGCATCATGTAATGATATGATTTGTTTTGCTTTGTATTTTTCTTTTTATTTCATTTTCTGTATCAACAAACAGACTTGGAAACATGGAAAAGACATATACGCATGTTAATATTCATGTAGTAATGTTTCTTGCTCTTCATGTAGCTGCATAATAATTTAGTTAACCTTTTTAAAGAGGAATTAATAAAAAATATTAATACATTTTTAAAATAGCTACTGTATAACGTGCGTATGCTTTCAAAATCAATACCATGAATAGTTTTTATTAATCAATAACTTCATACACAATGCAGTAAACTGAATAAAAAACTACCTAAATCAGACAAATATTTGCTGTGACCAAGGTTTCACTTTCAAACTGCACTCACACACTTGCACACAGATTTCTGAGGTCCTTGGCAGGTTGGCAGTTTTTACCACACTTCTTCTGTGGACTTAGCCTGTCTCAGTTGCTTATGTCTCTTCATGTAATCCCACACATCCCTGATGATGCTGAGATCAGGGCTATGTTGGGGCCATACCATCTGTTGATGGACTCCTCTTGTAGCCGAATCTAGTTATTTGTGACTCTGGCTGTATTTGGCGGATGAGTTTGAGACTGATCAGACGCCTATGTTATTGCATAATGGAGAAAATAATCTAAACACACACACACACACATATGTATCTATATGAATACTTTCACTTGAATATGAAAGTATGTCCACACTTTTGACTTGGGGCAGGATAAAGCAGGTTTTATTTAGTACCCACTGCTTAATCTTGCGTTCCAGTGAACAAAATTGGTCATGTTCACGGGTGGGAAGCCAGACAAGGGCTCTCGGTCTTATCCCTGCACTAGCTATTCATGCTGGTTAGTAAGGGCAGCTGCACAGTACAAACTTGACATTCTGAAGTAGAAAAAAAATCTAAATAATAAATATATGAATATATATATATATATATATATATACATATACAAAACTTGGATTTCTATATATATATATATATATATATATATATATATATATATACAAAACTTGGATTTCTGGGTCCTTGGTAGTCTAATCTTCTTATTTACATTTCTTTTTGTCCAAAGGGAAAAACACAACAAATGTCTAGCACAACTGTAATAGAATTCTATAAAAGTCCTCTTCCAAATTCAACAACAAAATCAACTGTTTTGTTCGTAACTTCAACAATCATACAAGGCGAATATATAGTATATATTTTTGTAGAGTGGCAATGATGCAAGTTTCTCTACCGACAAAATACATTGTAGGTACATGGGAATCTGACTTCAATTCATTTTCCAGGTATTGCCTCTGCTCACTGTAGTTGCATGTACTGTGGATGTTAAAGAGACAAACTGGTTTTCTAATCGGACGTATGAGGAATTTAAATGTTTCTGTCTTCAGTCACTGAACTAATCAAAGGTGCAGTGCGATGCTGACCTTGCAGTTTCTTTTGCATTAACCGACCAGGACACTTTATTGGCTGCCCACGTAAATGCAAATGTTGTGGTGCAGCTCAGTGAAAGAGAGTGCTCAGGCCTATAGAGCCTGTTAAAGGTCACAGAAAAGGCCCACAGTTTGACTAGTCAAAATTCAACATAATCAGAGACACCACAGTCAGTCATGAATGTATGTTATAACAAAACGCTGTGTAAAGGATACTAATGAAGGAACAAAGAAAAATATATGTGTAATAAAATTCAAGACAAACTGAACCGCATATATGAAATACATATTTATTCATATATCAAATAAAAATGACCAAGCATTAATTGATGCCCTTTCTAAGGTTAAAATGGAGGGAGGTTAAAGTCACAAAAAAAGGATACACCTAGAGCATGCCCACCTGGGAGAGAATTTATTATCTTGTAAAAGTGCATTTTAACCTTTAGCAGGGACTTAATTATTCATAAAAAAAACTATGGAATGGGAACTGCAAAGTCAGCCAGGAAAAGCCACCTACCTATACTATATATGCATATAAATGCCCTTTGCTTGCCTTACATGTTCCCAAACACTAAAACAACAAAATATATCAGCTATGGATGTCTGGCCTTCATGGTGTGTGGGCCAGGCAGAGGTCAGTCAGTCCAGTGGGTATTTCTGGGTACTTTCTCTACCACTGAGATATGTGAAAATATGAACGTACTCAGCAGATACACTACTGCAAAAGGATACACAACAGATTTATTTAATGCGGTGGCAATATGTCCTGGAGTTAATTATCGTATAGCCACTTCCAAGCCTCATAGAGTAAATAACTATTCCCTGTGTTCTGATAGTTTAGCTGGTTTGTGTTATCTGTCCAAATTCGTTATGAATCTCCAGACACATAAAAAGGGAGTCCTTTAGAGTCCAACAAAGACTTTGGGATTCATTCTAAAGAACTGATGATCTCTCAGTATCAGTTCACATCAACATGGCATCTGTGCACTGCAGAGCAGGACACAGCATGACTGTCTTGTAGGGATGGAAGTAGTTTTAGGCTGGAGTTTGATGCTACATCCACACTAATACGTTTTGTTTTAAAACGTTAGGTTAAGCCTAGCCTCCACACGATTCCAGTGTTTACGAGACCCTAACAGAGATTGAAAGCACTGTTGACCCTGTTTTTGTTTGAAAACTCCAGGAATGCCTTTTAGTCTGGATGTCATTCTTGTCATCGGTTCAAGCAAAGAAATATCTGGTCTTACTTTTCACTATTGCTGTTCTGCCTCTTTACTGTTTGCAACTAAGCAACCAACCGCAGAGTAGGAAATCTGCTTCCTGTTTTCAACGCCATGCGCATGCCCAGTTTGTGGTGCTTGTCTCTTTAACGCACCCCTCCCACTGAGCTAGCTCTATTCTGATTGGTTAGCTTCCTGAAGCCGCCACTTGGTAGAGTCCCACCAGCCCTGTATGCTACATAGACAGATTTGTCATACCTGTCACGCACAACCAACCTGTCCTTCTCCAAAGCAATAAAACATAAGTTGCTGTCTAATTGTCTAATGGAAGTATGCCAACCATATCATGTCTTTTTGAGGAACTCAATATTTTCTTGGGGGGGGGGTGCTGGCAACGTATAGATAAGCAAGATATGATAATCAATTAATCAAGACATAACACCTCCACACGAGTATCAAGACCAAACAACACTGTATGATACAATACAGCCAATCACGGTATGTTAGCTATAGTTTGCAGAGTGATGTAGCCTACTCTATTTTAGTTTCTCAGCACAATCAGATTTTCTTTTTAACATTACTGTATGCTGACCACCACTTGAATGAATAATGTCCCGTTCATTAAATTGCTCTTCTGAATCGATAATCATGATGACATTACTCTGTTTGTAAAAGTATTAGGCTATTTAGTATAAAGTAGTAGGCTATTTAACAATGTAGGTAGATATGTCAGTCATTTAAATTGGTAATTGAAACTATGATATAATGCGAGCTTACAATATAAATATCAGTGGCTGAAACTACAAAGAGACTTGTCCACAGTTACTTTTCTACAACACAACTAACTATTTATTAATTACTTTTATTAATTTAATTGAAATATTGGTGATTGAAGTTACAGTTTAGCTCCTGGTCTGATGACACCCCTAGCAAGATGTTTTTGGCATCTAATTCATGCTAAATCATTGTTGTTTCTTGTTATGTGTCGGTGCGTGCAACTTTAGTGCCATTTTCATGAATGGAGCTTCTCTACAACCTGCCAGTCACCTTACCTTATAAAGTATTTTGAGGGCGTCATTCATGTTAATTTACTTTTGTCTGGAACACGCGTTGATTTAGAACAGGCGGGATTCATCATGTTTACAAATGTCATTTACGACTGTTTCCTGGTGATACGACTGTTTGATGAATCCGACGTGGAACACTTGACAGATTTAAGAAAAAAAATATGAACATGTTCTTGCATCATGGCCAAGTTTCAACTTCTTAAATACAGTACATCGGTACCATGGAACATGAAATCTAGCAACAACCTTAGTAACAAAGACTGGAAGAATGTGCAAATAGTAAAGGAAACTTTGGAGAAGGAGCGTTCAGAGCAAGCTTGAAGCCCTTTTTCATCTCTTCTTTTGGAACTTTACCAATGTTTAAAGTAGACATCCAACATTATAACAGAATATAGGACTTTCAGTGGTTAAGAAGTGAAGACTCCGGACATATAAACCATAGGTAAAGGCAAAACTACAATCCTCAGTGTGTACAGTAGTCCAAGTTGAATTGGAACACCTCAGTCATACATATCTACATAAGACCTGCCTGAAATAGGCTAGCAGTAATTTCATCATTTTCCACACTGCCTTTTGACAGCCCTTTTTCAACGCCTTCCAGGGACTCCCTCCAGTGCCAAGAGATTTCAGTCCCCACCACAGAGGAGGGGATGCTTTCCCCAATAGTAAATTATTAGACCACAACCTCCATCATGTGTGTGAAGAAGCTGAATGGAGGAAAGTGATGTTTTTTGATCAAAGAGGATCTTACTGAGACCAGCTCTCAGTACTCTTTTGTCCCAGTCCTTTCCTCTCTTTTCTCCCTGGGTAATTTGTTTGTTTGTTTTTCTTTTTGTATTGCACAGAGCTGATTCTGTGATTAATCCAGAGTGGCATGAGAGCCAAAGCTTAAGTATATGCATTATTCATATGATTATTAACTTACTAATTTCAAGATATCTTGAGCCCGTCTTTCATAAAGACTGAAAATTTGGTTCTTCTTCCCAAAAGGTTTATCAAGCAGGCAGATGAGCCTGCAGCACATTATAAGTGAGGACAAATTTAAGTTTGAGTTCTGCATTTATTTTGAGAACCATCCCCAGATAGAGTACAATAGGAAAAGAAACGAAAGAAAAAGGAAAAAGAAAAAAGAAAAAAAAGGCTGTCGGTCTGAAATATATTTAATTTGAATAGGGCACACTCAGAATATCTTCTGGCTGAAGACTGAGGATTTCAGTCACTGCAGTCACAATTAAAATAAAGCTGCCTCATGATCCTCTGATTAAGTAATTTATTTAATTGGCTTTCGGACCTGTCACAAAGGCTATACACCCCACAAAAAACAAACCAAAAAGAAAAAGAAAAACAAACCAAAAAAGTAGATAATAGTTAAGAAAGTAAACCTGCCACCGTTGTGTCATTTTCATGTCAAACAATATTCTCAAATCTTGGTTTCATTAATTTACACAAAGTTTTTCACTTCATTCTCTGAAACTATGTCAAAAGATTGGGACACAAAAATGAAAGACCTTGAGAGAATTATAGACTACAATAATTAGAACTTCAAATTTCATTTGGATGATCTTCCACCACCCATGCATCTAACCCTCACAGCGGAATAGTTCTGACCTTGAACTAAAAACTGTCTTTATAAGAGAAACATTCTCAGAAATTCAAGTTTTGAATCAATACATTTAAACTTAGAATGTCAATTATTTCTCTCTGCTGTTCTGGAGCTGTGTAACCAGGCTGTGTGAGTGTTTCTGTTTCGTTATACATTTTTAGTTACCAAAGGCATTCATGTTCATGAATTACTGAGTGTATGACGTTATTTAAGGGTTGTATATGCTATCTCTTTGTGTTAACACTTAGAGTCAGCTTATATAAAACCTACAGGTTATAACAAGAAAGAAATCATATAATATTTATGCTTTGAACACGTTGCTTCTTCTACCTGTATTCCAGTCAGTTTCTCTAGTTTGTGTAAGGACATGTGAGGCTGCACAGAAATGTCATCTTCTGTCATGTACCTGGGTCTAGACATGTGTCAAGACACATTTCTAGTATATAACACAGAAAAAAGTTGCATTGGCCTCTACTGTATGTTCAAATCCTTTTAAACTGTCACTATACAGCATGTTTTTTGGACCATTTATCATTTATCATAAAACATTTGTTATTTTATTCATGTCATGCCATCACTTACCAAAATGATCTTACTAAATCATCCGATCTTTTCTTATTGAGCATTTCTCTGGTATTGTTGTTTGGTGTGTCAATGTCTTTTGGAGTTGTTTTTTTGTTTTGTTTTATGGTGTATTATAAAAGGCATGCTGCTTTAAAAAGACCCATAGACTCAATATCAATATCAGTTGCATTTATTGTCTGCTATAATTTTTTACCATGATGTAGATACAAACATATAATTTATTTTTTGATTATCTAATTTAACTTATGGGGTAATCAGCTCTCATGATGGAACATGGCTGATTCATTGAAATTCCAAGTTGCGAAAAAGAAAGCTTCTTTTTAGAAACACACGAAAGGTGCATGCACACAGTAATTAACAGTTTTCATTTGAATCCTCAGCATCACAATATTTTCACAGTCATCAAGGGGATTCTGGCAGAGCAGATACAATGTAAGTCACCCAATCACTTATATCTCAAAATTAACGTTGTCTCAGAAATGCATGCCAAAACCATGTTCTGACAGGGGATTACCCCTGGGTTGCGAGGCTAATAGAAGTGTCTGAACTCACTATTCATTAACATTCTCAGGAGTAGTGTAAACAGCAACCTAAATGGGATTTTAAAATGCTAATTGCAAGGATCTATCTAGCAATGAGCTGATTCGTTGCTTGATGTTTTACCAGTGTCAATAGCGCCTGAGGCTAGACAGTTTTCACATTTTTCATCAGTAGTTGTGGTAGAAGGATATAAAAGCCTGAATTTAATTATTTTATTTTCTGTGCCCCAAGTAGCCACCCGATAGTATAATAAATCAATAACATTTCCATGAATACTAATTGTGGTTGCAGGGATAGTTGGTGTAGCCAGTAGGTGGGAATTTGATCAGTTCTGCAGAACCAGCCAGCCGAGGCCTCTCCTTTTCCTGCCATGCCCCACAGAGGCTGACTGCTACTCCTTTGAAGTTGAGGTGCAAAATCAATTGAACACGTCTGGGAGCAAATGAACTTGTTTGGAGCTTAATTTCCAACGGCTGAAGGCTTTCAACCAAGTTATTTATGAGAACAGGTGGGTCGTCCTCTTTTCTCATTTTAAGGATATGTATTTCATGGCTGGGCTCTGGTTGAATCCACTGCCCTCTCCAGAATCATGAACTCTTAAACTTGAACAAATTTATGTCTGCTTGTTTTTTCTTGTGGCTTGAAATTTTGCTATTTTACAAGGAAACTAAAAATTGAAATATTAGTCTATGGTACAGGTCTGGATTTGAGCAGTTTGGTGCCACTTTATCCTATATTTGCAGAAATGTGTTAAGAAATGTCTATTTACAGTGTCAATTGTCATTTTAAAGTTGCTAGACAATTAAGCAAACTGCTTTTGACTCATTCTGAAGTCATTTAAAATTGAAAGTGCATACGTGTCTCAGTAAAAATAGCTTTGAATGGTTTTAGTTTTCAACAAGCTATGGATGTTACTGCATACCATCTGTACTTGTTTCAGCCTTGATATGGTTTTTGATCAAAGCAAGACATCTGCTTGACTGTTGCCCTCGGGGCACTCAGACACAGTGAATTGTGATTTAAAACCTTAATTTAAAAAAACTAACTCTAACCTTTTACATAATTTTAGGTATCATCAAAAACACTCTTGCACACCGGAGTAGAGGAAAGAAAAACCACACACTGTCTTCACTTGCTCAATAAAGATCCTTTAATATAAAACTTTTGCTCAAAGACCTTCCTCGGGTCTTTATGACTGATACATAATTTTAGGTACAAAGTATGTTTATATCTGAAAAAGAAAAAATGCAAAAGAAAATGCAAAAGAAAATGCATTGGGCTACATTAATACATTAGTACATATACATATATACTTATACATGTACATAGATCTAAGCATCCATGCACTTTATACTGCATATGCCTTTCTATAAGTCTGAAAAATTAAAGCAGCAGTTAAAACCAGTGCTTCTCATGAAATTCCCAATATATATTAATTATATTAACAGAGGGCCAGATTTAAGAAATATTGAATAAGTTACAGGTGTTGCCCATTTGAAGAAAAAAATATTATTCAAGTTAAAAATAAGACTGCACTTTACAAATAGTGTTAGTATTGCAGTCATTAGTAACCAGAGTTGTGTCACCTTGTATACCTTGGCACTCGTCAATGCACTTTCAGATTCCTTGAACTGAAGTGAAAAAACTTTATTAGACCATAATTACTTCCATTTCTCTGGACTTCGTTCTACATTAGACCATCGACACCACTTTTTTAACACAACCTCAAAAGAACTGATAATGGACTGCTGTTCTTTGACCAGAAAAAGGCAAACGGAACAGCAGCCTGAGAGAAGAGAAATAAAAAGTAACTTGATTAGGGGAAAAAGGAATCAGTAAGACGGAAGAAAGTCTAAGCTCTTTAACTGGTGCTCCTTTGCATATAAATGAGAGATTAGGCAGAGACTATATCTTACTGCCTGTTAGAATACATATGCCTAATTACAATATATTCATAAAGTGAGAGTGTAATTTCCACAAAGGAGATTACAAATGAAGCACAAGGTCAGGAAAAGCCCTTTCTGTTCCCTGCATACCATTAGGATGATGATGCTGATGCTGCACAGAAAATGACTCATGCTCATTGGTTCTCCTCAGAGATTATGTTTTTTCATACTAAGTATAAAGATAGGATAAAAGGAAGAAGAGTGAGTATTGATGAATATACCTAAATAATAGTGATAAAAATGTGAAAAGAAGGGATATAGTACATTTGAACTTTGTAAATCCTTTCCAGTTTGAGCAGCAACTAATGAATCAACCTTGATTTGTCTGAATTATAATTATAAACAGTGGAAAGGTCATTTTGATTACCCCAGTCCTTTAAGACTCATTCCTAGTTACAATTTTGATTATCCAAAACATATCTATCCTCCACACTTTACTTTTTTTGGCAATAGTCTGCATTAAAAAGTAAACAAAATCACAAATTAAATGTCTTTTTCCTTAAAAAAAACCGCAAATCAGTCGCTGTGGATGTTCTCACATAACTGATTCAAAATAAGTTTCTGCAGGTTCAACCTTCCTACTGTGAGTACATCTGAGGCTGAATGCAGGAGATTTACAGTCCGCAGCATTAGCTTTAGAGTTTGGGTTGTGAACCACCAATGAGTTTTGTGAGACTTTGAACGGGTCACTAAATGGTCACACAAACTGGAGACCATCTGTCAGTAAAATAACTTCCCTGAAATCCCCCTTGTTGCCTGGAAATTTATGGGTTGTTTGTAAAAGATGATTCCTAAATATTTCAAGCTGTAGTAATCCATACAAACATGAATGTGCAATACTAAAACATCTGTAAACATCTACACTGCTGCAGAACATAAATATAAATGTACATTTATAGAAGGTATTTTGAATGGTAAAATTATATGGGCACAATATTTATTTTAACCTTGGATCATAGGAATGCAGTATTAATAAAGAAATGATCCACACACTTGTTGCCCACAGACAAATCAATAGCTCGATGGCATGGTTGTTGGATGTGGAAATTAGAAATGAGATGCCATTGTATGATTTTAATTCAAGTTAGGGATGGTTATTTATCCATAACCTCTGGTGAATATGTGCAAATTTCTTTCTGTATATCTGTATGTGTGTGTGTGTGTGTGCGTGTGTGTGTGTGAGGTGTCCAGAGATGCAAGTTTCAAATAGGAAAATATACAGTGAAAACTCTGAAGTGTAGTTAGATAAACTCAACTGTCTGTGTTCTATTTCATAAGTAATGGGGATGAGACATATAAAAAAGTAAAAGCATGGCCTCCTGTCATCTGAATAGGAGAATAGGAAGACATGGTACAGTGTTACTTTATGGCTTCATAAGCAAAATAAATGAACAAATCTAATACTTTTCTATTCAATGCTCTTGAGTGTTGTTAGCCACAGTATACCATTAGGTGCTAAACAAATTGTATAAAAAGACTAGTTCTGTATTTAACACTCGAACACTCGCACACACACACACACACACACACACACACAGTCACACAAAAAACACAGTTTATGCCTACAGGCAATGACACATGCACATGCAGTTACACTCCACGTGCACTATATTTTACGTTATCAATCTTCTCCAAATCACATGTCACCAAGGAGGTCACTCAAATACCTTGTCCAATTATTAACATGTGAATGACTAAAAGCTCTTATTTCTGGTAATGCTCAACCGTAGTCTTTTCATTCGAATTTTAATGGAAATCGCTTATCTTTGTCCTGTCTTTCAGGTGTTCAGGAACCTTATGTTAAGTAAAATAATCCCCAAAGCCAGCACAATTACAGATAATTCTGTTTTAATTCAGTCAAATGTCACTTGGTGGTAAAAATATTAATTTTGGTTTCAATTATGGGGACTCTGAAGGGGAAATCTCGATTGTAGTTCTATAGCCCATCAAAGACTATCAGTGTACCACCACAGTAAGAATGATATATCAATTTCTACTGCTGTTTCAACAATAACATGGGTAGCTCTATATATGATGTATAAATATAACCAAATATAAGCAATACATATAATATAGAATTACACATATTTCCACTTCAGCATGTGTACGTTTATTTTGTTTTCTCCTATATGATCAAGGTTTATTATATGGGACACCATGCAACTTTTATTCTCAGTGTCTGTGTTATGATTTCCTTTACCTTCCATCATTGATCTTTCGTAACTCATGGGCATCCACTTTTTAAGCAATGAATTTTTATTGCATTTCCATCACTCTTCTCTGACCCAGGGCCAAATTTCAAAGACCACGTTTGACAATATTAAGTTGGAGCTGCTGTATAAACGCAAGAAAGTCATAAATATTATAAAATTTATTGTGCACTTAAAGCGTTTTACTGCAAGTTTGATGCAACACTTCCTATGCTTGTGTTTTCTGAAGTGAGCCCAGCTCTCTCTACCACTGCAATTTTAACTATTCAATCTAGTCTAAAGATGGTAATGAACCACAGTTATATGTTGCGTCCATGTGTTAGAATTAATCAGTTATTCACAAATGGAAATTTGTGGAAATAATTAAGGTATTTGGCAAGGTTGCCCATGTGCAAACAGAAAAGCAAACAGAAAACTAAACCACCACATTTGCTTGGGTGAAACCTTCTGGTCACAGGTCATCTTACATCAGTGCCTTTTGCAAATGGGTGCTTTCAGTAACACCTTTTCCAGGTATGGCACACCTCCACAACACTTAGACACATATATGTACAGAATGGTAATGAGTATGCTGGACACTTTTAATAGGCAAGAAAAAAAAGATGAATACTGAAACATATTAGTGATATATTGGTGCTTTTCCACTACACAGTTCCAGCACGACTCGACTCAACTCGTTTTTTTTTTGCGTTTCCACTAGGGATAGTACCTGGTACCTGGTACTTTCAGAAGAGTTGTCGCTGGAAGAGTCATGAGCAGTCCCACACAAGAATCAAACCCGGCATTTTCAAATACCGGCAGCAGCGTTACAGTCATTCGTTTCTCTTCTCTTGCTTTGTGTGTGACAGAAATCCACATACAGCAGCAAGTATACCACTGCCTCCATGTCCTCCATTGTTTATGTGTTTTGTGTCGCATATTAAATGAGGTCACAGCAGTTTCGCAGTTTCCGTGCCTTGACGACCCCGCCCACATTGGGTAGGTACTTTTTTGTAATGGAAAAGGTCCTTCCTGGAACTGTATCGAGTCGAGTCGAGCCGAGTAGTGCTGGAACTGTAAAGTGGAAAAGCGCCATAAGTGAGCATATGCCTGACATGGATGCATATCTTTAAAAAGCATTTTTTTCATTTCACTAAAGAAAAGTTGTACTACATTCTTAATGGTCAGACTGTCACATACAGCATTAAGCTGAATCTTTGGTAATTAAGACACATTTCTTGATCTCTGTTTGTGGTTTGTTGTAATGGGATCACTTTAACATATATTGCCTTACTCTGTAGTAAACTATCCTGGTTCTAGGTAAAGGTAAGTTTGGCAAAATCTCTTTTTTACAGGCAAAAAATGACATACTATTCATAAGATGCTGGCCATCCCTTAATAGTTTTGTATCACAATTTTAAGTTTTATTTTTATATAAAACCAATTTTAGTTGGCTTTCTTATGGATCCAGTCTACTATCATCAACCAAAATAACCTGAATCCTACTATAATTATTATGCTATAATACAGTAATTACATCTATTCTCAACTTTGTTCCTGCAAGATAACACTGATCAATCTAACAGAGAACAAAACACATTGTTCTTTGCTGCTGTAACATATTGCAACTAGGGTTGTGGTCATTACAAGGTACCACCGAAAAGGCAATAACAGACCAACTAGTTTACAACCTGTTCTAGCACTCAGTATTTAAAGACAGCTGGTGTTGACAAGAATCCTTTTAAGATTGCTTCTGTGGACAGGTATGAGTCCTGTGCTGGTGCCTGGGTTTCTCCTTCCTTGTGTACAGATTTACTACCGACTACAGAGGTTAATCAACAATCCTTCTCTACTCTCTCTCTTTCATCTCAGCCCTCTGTTCAGAGCTCAGGCCTCATCTGGAGGGAATATTGGCAGAGTGTTTGTTCCTTGATTGGCTTTGGGGGAGCGATCCATACAGATGTGTCTGCTGTGCCCGTGTGGATCAAATTTCTGGAAGGACCAAGACAGACTGAAGCCATCAGATCTCTCTCTAAATGGCCTTTGGGTCCAGGGAATGGCTCTCTCACAAAATAGAGCGGTCATTGATCCTCACCAAGGCATTAACTCTTGATGCAACAGTCAAGGCTTTCAATCAAAAATGTCATGAACTGTAGTCTTTTAATATTTTAATTAATCTTGATGTAGCAGAGGAAGTAGTAGAAAGGACAAGAATTAACTATATAATACACTGTAGAATGTTTCTATTGGTGCAAAATCACAGTTATTTACTGTCTAAAATATAAAATGCTTAAGAAACGGTAATGATTTGGTGTACAGATGATCTTATGGTATGTAGTGGCTTTATATAATTTGGTATAGACTCACATACGTTTTACCCTAAACACAGTAAGATATTAAAAAACACTGTAAGCAAGAGCTGTCAAATATACAGTAACAGTAAAATGTCACAACAAAGAACATAGTAATTAAATAGCCTAATTTAAAATGTTTGTGATCCAAGGTTCCTAACAGTGTACGGTTAGTACAATGATATAATATATAATACATAATGATAATAATCATGATCAAAACATGTCATAATCAGACTATTTTATCAGACTTTAACTCTGAATACAAAACAGCATCTATATTAAGTTGCCTTTTAGTTAACTTTTTCAGTTTGAGCACAATCTGTGGTCTGGCTCCTCATCATCAAAATAGATAATATAAACAGTGTTTGGTTACAGTTTTTCAACCCATCATCCACAATTATTTCCCATAACAAGCTGAAATAGAGACAGCAGACTCTGAGGTGTTTGATTGTCCCTCAACTACTCTGGCGTGTGTGCAGATGTGCAGCTCTCAGTGAGTTTGCAATGATCAACGTAATTAACTCGAGTGTACCATTTGTTTTATGATCTTTGCACACCAGTACAATATATCAAGATTGATGAGGAAAAACATTTTTTTGTAAATGAGAATAAGCCTGAGTAAAAAGATATAACACTGCTCAGTCTTTGCTAAACGGCAATACGTACAATGTCAGTAGAGGGACATGCACAATGCATTCTGATTGTTGGAGGATTCCCTTTTCAGAATGATATGGGGAATCTACAGCATTTTTCTCAGTTTTATCTATTCATAGGGCACCAATTTCAAAAACAATTGCACATTTCTAGTACACAGGTGACCTAGTTTTGAGGAATCATCATATTCACAATGGCAAATTTCCCCTCTAAAAACTGAGCAGTAGTTTGGATGAGCTGGAAATAAGCCACAGAAACTTGGCTGAGGCAAGTAAACAAAGCATTGCAGTAGTCCTGGCGTGACAATACAACAGCATGAATAATTTTCTCTGTGCCTTGACATGACAGGGCTGGCTTTATTTTGGCAATGTTTTTTAAGTCTGAAAAAATGCGATTGAACCACTGTTCATCCATATACTTCCATAGTGAGTCCACTTGGTGGATAGACATACTATTGAGTGCTATATTGGTCAAACATTTTTTCAGTTGGATTTTGGATTTTTTTTTTTAAATAAATGAATGCAGCTGTCTACACAGGCTGCGTAACAGCTTGGTCCATTTTCTGTGCATAACTACAATAATTCTGTGTTAGGCTCTGATTGCTGCCAAAACGCAGGTGACTTACACTCCAACTGTGCTTGAATGCAACCTGTGTGGACACAAACAGAGCACTGAAGCTGCTGCTCTGCTAACATGCTGCTTACGATATTCCTCCTGTGTAGACGCAGTGTGACTCACCGTGGATATCTCTTCTCCCATATGCTCATTCTTTCTTGGGGCTGGTAAAGAGTCGAGAATGTTCGACCATGTTTAGCTTCTCATTTATCATAGCACTCCTCTTTCTTGGTTTTTAGCTTCTTTTTCCACCTCTGCTTCTCATCCTAGTAAGTATCTATGAGTATCTTAAACCTCTGCCCTTGGTTGTCATGGAAGAGCAACCTCTCTTTTTTTCTGCTCTCTCAGCTCAGGGGTCATTGGTCGAATAAAATAGAAGGTTGCTGTAGCAGAGAAGAGGAGACCAGAGGAGAAGATCTGCATTTTAAAACAGCACAGTGTTAATGCATGTCACAAAGCAACGCCATCGTTGTATTGCTCACAGTGGGGAGATGCAACACAATAGCTTTCAATGTTTATAGAATAATATTACTTATTAATATTACTTATCTTTTCTTTTTGGCCCAAATTCTTCAATTATTTCATCTTTAAGATCTGCAATATTTCTTCAGAATCTTCCAGACTCAAACTCTGGGTTGCCTTTTGCAATGTTGGGTGTAGATTTTTACTTTGTCATTCTATTTCTCCTTTCCTCCATCTTTCACCTGCTCTCAGACTCTCCCAAATCAAGTTTAAGTAGGTGAATTTTCATATTAGAGAGCCCAGTAGGTTTGCATTGTCTTTCACTGGATTTGGAGAGAGCAGCAACTTTTGTAGAATGTCTGGTCTTTGCTATCTACTATCTGCTCCGGTAATGACTGTTTCCAAGAAGAACCTTTTGGGAGAGGAAGATGTCGTCATTTACTTCCTTTGGAATTCAAATTCTGGTGCAGTTTCCTCTATGCAACAGACTGTCATTGTTGTCTAAAAATCAAATATATAACAAAATAATAACAAAGTAATAAAACAAAAATAAACGCTCTGTAGATTATTTTGACTCAATCTAGCATCTTGCTGCTAGAAATACTCACTCTACTCTATTGGAAATCCCTGTGTGGACTGTATGAAACCCAGTAATATTGTTTCCTATGATTTTTTTAGATTAAAATGTCATCTTTAGGCTTAGCAGATGATATAAAGCTTGATTGGTAAAAGTTGCATGTTGCATAATGAGCTAGTTAATCACCAAAAACTGGAAATTACTTTAATAATGTTTCCAGTTAACTTAGAAAGGTTGATCTATGAGTCTAAGTCAATGTTTGTGATGTCCAAAAATTCATCTACTGCCAAGATGCAGTCATGCAACCTTTCCTCATTACTATAATTTGCATAAATTATATAAACAATAGTTCAAAAACAGGAATATTTAGCAAAGGCTATAGTTTCACTTTAGGTTAACTTAAAAAGGTGATCTTCATGTCATATAATCTTCTCTCATTAGCATAATTTGCATAAAGTATCTAATAATTATAAGATTTTGTATATAGATTTTGTTGTGTTTTGACATCCAGAAATTAATCTTTAGCCATAAATAAGTCATGCAACCTTTCCTTATTAGCATTATTTGCATCCATTTAAAAGCATCATATTATTAGATATATATGGTTTTATTTTTTTTATGCTATTTATCCTGGACCCCGAATATTTTATGTAAAAAGATTTTATGAGCCACAGTGTGCTCCCCCCTCCCCACACACACACTTGTGTCACCTGCCATTCTTCACTTCACTCTCCCACAATGCCCCCTGAATGCCAATGAATGATAATACCCCCCTAAAGGAAATTTCCATCTGGATCTGAATGGCTTAAGAAAAAATAAAATAAAAAATACAGGAGGAAAAAATGAGTGCAGGATGAAGGTGTGTAACTATTAGGAATTTGAAGCTATGTCAGTAATTGCCACCTAGCTGACGTTTGCTAACTGGCAAACATCAGCAAATGTGAAAAGGTCTGAAAGCATCCTTCAACTTCCTTGGTTGATCCTTTGCTTGTTACCTCAATCTCAAGTATCTAGGTATATTTACAATAGATAATCCATTGTTAAAGATTTTAATCACCATTTCTACTCCTTTGGTCATTTATTTAATATTATAAATGTAGACAATTATCAGTCCAACAAAGGGTATCCCTCAATGCTTCAGCTTCTTCTGATTGCAAATTTCTATTTAATTTGGTAATCAGTACAAAACTCTGCTGAGGTTAAACACATGCAAAAACTCTGGTGCAGTTTATATACTTAGTTACATATGACCTCAACGCTGATAAGATCCTTGTGAATCATATGGACTGCTTCATCAAGCATGAGGAGGCTGATGTCACCCTCATGCTAAGCAGCTGGAGCAGGAGCACCCACCTTACTTATCCTCAGCTCATTCTTATTTCCAGGGCGACAAATAACACTTTCTCTTGCCCCATCTGAACTTTTCAATTGATTATGTTAACCCAAACCACTATCCTTACCACTTAGTTTTGTGCCCAAACCTATCCAGACCATACCAGTTGCTATGAGTGTGCAATATTGCCACAGGTGGGTCTACATTCGAATCAGTTGAAACCCTGATACGTCGCTCTACGGACACCAAAGTATGAAGAAAGTGAGGCCTGTTGCTGCAGCTGATTCACAAAACAAAGACAAAGACAAAAGACAAAGAAGAAAAGCTTGAGCGGAATGAGTAGTGGCAGTAGTATTAAAACTGTTACGTGTATTAGTAGTATTAGTACTGTTATGTGATAGCCAAGTCAATCAGGACTGAGATATGTGTCTGTGTGTTCAGACGGAACGCCAAGTGAATTTTAGGGACACCAATAAACAGAAGGAACTGGATTTTCTGATGAATTCTGAGTTCAGAATCTGAGATGAACACAAGCACACATGTAAACACACTCCCATACACACAGTGCATGTGTCCATTGCTAGTTAGCTTACAACTAACATCTGTATTGTCAGTGCGTTGGCTATTTGGGTCAAATAAACACCAATGATTGAGTGCCAATGATTCAAGACAATAATTTTCTTAGGCTATAGCTTATTTTACAAGCAAACTAACAGGCTATAGTCAATTGTAATGAAGTTGTTCAGATTCAAGATTAAGGGAGCGGAAAAACACCAAGGCACCAAGATTTAATCAGCGAAGATTTAACAGACAATGTGAGGCACAAATGAAACTAGCTGTGACCTAAATGTAAGGGACAAGCAGGAGCAGATTGCATATCCACATTATCATCATCTCATTGTTCAACCATGTTTTTCATTAATTCTTTGATTTTGCCTCATTTGAGCAACTGTCTGCATCCTTTTCTCAGTATTTTTACACATCAAAATAACACATCAAATATAATATATCCCCAAAAGATCTGCTGTTGGTGTAGCAGCACAGTAAAATAATTTAAGTATATGAGCAGCTCATCCATACGCACTTATGAATTATTCAAATGCAGTGGAGTGGGTTATTTCACATGGCAAAAGTGTGAATTGTACTTTTCATGGTCTTGATAATATTGTAAAACATTTTCTGTAAAAGATGGTAGAACAGTCTACATTAAAGATAAACCTATTTCTTGTCCACGAGAAATCAATGACACAAGTTAAATAATGAACCCTGTGATCCTGGCTCGTTTTCCTTTTGCAGAGACACAACATAAGTTATTGTCATAATGAACAATATTTTACTGTTTAGAAAAACTGTTTGTCACCCCTTTGTCCAAGAATTATGGCGATGTGGTCCTCATATCTGGAACATAAATGATCTTTTGCAGCTGTAACAAAAGCATGGCCAAATTAATCAGTGGTCTCTTTGTATGAACTGCCTGATCACAAAGTTATTCATTGGACAAGCAGAGAAAGAAATGGAGGATCTCCTCTTCCACAATGATTAACAATTTGTCAACAGTGCTGATCGTGTACACCCATGTGGCAATGTCTGTGTTTGATAACTTCATGCCCCTCACATGGGGAAAAGTCTAATTGCTGTATTTAACAACAGGCCAATAAAGATATTGATAATTTTAACTTTTTAAATGTTTTATCTTAGAGTTGATTGTGCAGAATTTCTGAACACAATGTATTTATAGTTTTACACAATATTAATATGCTCAATATGTATTCATACAGATACATTCAGTGACATGAAGAACACAGAAAAGACTCAGATTGGCAGCTGCTTTAGATTGCAACATGTGTCAAGTTTGGTGATTTCTTTAGGCACTATCAATACGTTTTGCTCACATGTATTGTAACTAGAAATAGAGAAAAGGTGGGAAGTGACAGTGAATAAATCAAACTGTAAAACAGCAGATACAAAACAATAATGGGCTGCTTGCATAATTGATAAAGAGCATCACAAAATGTTGCCTTGTAACTTAACGCTGTGAACATGCCATCAATTGCCTGTATTTTTGCATTTTTCTTCTATAGAAAACCATCTTGCACAACCACAATTGTAGTTTTAAGTGAAATATCCCAATAGCTGCTGGATGAATTGCCATGAAATTTAGCAAACATATTCAGTAGATTGTGTTATATTTTTTTAAAATGTGTCCAATACTTTTATTTATGACTAAACATCTGCACTAATCCCTCCTCAGCTGTCCTCTTTTAAGGGCTAAGTAGCAAATGTTAGCATGCTAAAACACTAAATTAAGACAGTAAACACATAAATATTACACCTGCTTTATACCATCATGTTAGCATAGTCATTTTAAGCATGTTAATGTGGTGATGTTAGAATTTAGCTCAAAGCATCACTGTGCAAATATCACAGAGCTTCTAGCATGGCTGTAGACCCTAGTCCTGTTTACATTCTTTCTCTTCAGTTATAAATAGTGGTTGTTGGAGCTTGTCTAAAACCCCTCAGTATTCACTCAACTGTTTTAACCTACAGTATCCAATGACCTCTGGGAGTGTAATAACTCAAGTGATTCAGATTTGTGGGATAAGGTCATAGTAAGAGGAGCTGGCTAAGGTACAATTTCTCATGACAGACTGTTAATCTGTCATAGTTATTGCTGTGGGTATTGCATGACAGTTCATGCTCTCTCATCATCTTCTCCGCTGACCTTCATGTTTCATTTGGTGAGCCTCCTCTTCCTTAGGGCGCATAATATTAATATATTGTTCTGCTGTTTATTTAAATGGCGATCATTAAGTTCAGAGTTTTGGACAAGATGCATGGGCCTTGGCTTCCTGTCTGACAGTGTCTGGGAGGCTTACTTTGTGTGCACTCAGAAATCTGTAAAGGTTGTGCTGTCAGCTCTGTACAAGAAAATGTACCCCTATCTAAATAACATTACAGCAACTCTCATTTTCCATTTGTTAACTGATGTCCATGGTAGTGCAGATTCATCTGGTGTTAAAGGCCAGAACAAACCAGTATATATTTTTTTCTTTTCCCCAATGTTGTGAGACAGGTGAAAATGCTAATTTGGTTCAGAATACACATATTTGAATAACTATTATCCATTTATGTTCTAGATAGATCTAGAGTCTAGGTAACTATAACATGACAAGCCTTCTCTTCTTTTTTCCAGTCAATATGTTTTTTGTCCATATGGGGTAGATGGTGGATATAGTGTGGTGTACATGGCTGTCTAATGTACTTCATCTCAAATTTGAGTAAACTCTGCAACTAGACACATTCTTATGTTTGAAATCTCTCAGACATAATTTAAATATATATTCTTGTGAAAAGCAATTGCTTAAATTTTACCCAGTGAGCTAGGAAGGGATCTTTATAAATTGCCTTAGATCGTTTCAAACCCCTGTGAATCTCTCTTCCTAAGTTAACCACATGTGCCATACTGAGTAGAAGAGCAGATATCTACTATGTGAGTGAAGGAGGAACTATCTGGCCAAGGAAGACCACTTGGGTTACATAGCTTCAGGCTGCACAACACTTACCTTCTTTTGACAGCGATCTACAGAGAAACTTGGTCCTTTTAAAGCTCCACTGTAACCAGTTTTAGATCTTGGCTTCCCACAGAGCTTTTACTTCCAGTCAGCCAAACAGGAATCCCTCCTGGCTGAAGATATTTAGGCTCACAAGGCTACAGGGTCCTTTAGACTGGCTGAGATCCAGACTGAATTCTCCCACATTCATTACATGAAATGGAACTGACTGAAGCGTTGGAGCATACTAACATTAATTTGTGCTCTTATTATCTTCAAATATGGTCTTCAAAATATGTAGATGGTGCTGGTCTGTCTTCAGTATCTTTGTGTCGAGTTGTCTCTTCTTCTGTCTGAAGTGCATGCCTTCTCTGTAACTGATTCCCTGTTGAACATTCACTCTGTTCCACTTTGTGCGTGCAGGCTTCCCTGACTGAAAAATATTCTCAAAGCCATATAAAAAGAAAAAGCGTTTGGGAACCTTTTTTCTTAGTTGTGGCGTGACACTAATTTACTTCCCCTCACACTTCCAAGGCAATTAGCTTTGAAGCTTCTCAGAAACTATTCTTGCCCAAGTTGATAGCTAGCATGGCAAATAAGAATTTAAGCAGGTCCATTGGGCGACAGCTGATAAATATATCAAATGAGGTTACAGTGAGAAAGAGAGACCTAAAAGAATAAAGAAAATATAATTACTTTGCCAGTTATGCTGGTTGCCTGGGACCTTCATTACTGGCCAGTCGTACCATGCAAATTCATTGCTGATTGTGTGTGAATTGATGAGCACAACATAGCACTGTTATCCAAACATCTGAGGAAAATTAAGTAGAAAACCTTGCAGATGAAAACCGAAGTGATAATTGTGAATTTGTCCTGAGGACTGACGCTTCTCTATGTGAAGTACATTTCAGTGCAAGTGGAATTGGTCTTACCGGACATTTGTTGTAGGTAATAAAATGCAGTTCAGTGAGTGATGATCCTACTAGGACACACAATATTCTGCCATATTCCTAACAATTTTGGTAGCTCGACTGAGAGATTTTTCTCTTCTCTGATCTTTTCTTACTGCTTTGTTTGTCCACACACCAATCAGAATTTAGCAATATTTGAATCAGATTAGCATCTGATGACACTGATGGTCACTGCCAATCAATTCAAACCAAATCTACACAGACCTAATAAAGCAAAACATTTCAGATTTCAATCAAGGATTCAGGGTTTATGTTTAAAATCACTTCCCATTTAATATATAATGCAATATATTTACTGTCCTTTACTGTTTTATTTGAGTGTCCAAATTATAAAAAAAATAAATGTTTAACACATCTGTCTTCTTTGGTTCAAATATAATAGTCCTCTTTCAAGGCAAAATATGTTAACAATAAATCTTGTGTTCAGTTCTATTGTGAGGTGAAGGATATGGATATCATTTAATGGGAAGGATCTGGCCACAAAAAAATGGCAGCCATAAAATGACTAAAAAAAGGCAACACCTAAATTGTACTCCATAAATGATCTGTGCTCCTGAAATAAATTGCTGGCTTATTTCACAATAAGATATTGTACCCAAGTATTTAGAAACAAGGGTTCATGTGGGCAAACATCTACACAAAACAGACACATAACTCCTGAGGTGATCATCCTGTACACACATTAAGCTTACACATAATTAAAACATTTATTGCAGTAGCTGTATACCTGTAGAGTAGTAACAAGGATTAACTGTTTCAGTTTTTGTGATGTCAAACACCCTCACAACTGACAAACATACTGCGATAAGCAAATCACTCCATCCCATTTAACGTCTTTATATTGTGACATAAATATGAAAGTGCTTTACAAAGCAAATGTTTCCTAATGCACAAATGAACTCTAGTCCAACCAAATAAAATGACACAAAAATGAGTTTCATTTTAAAAAGCTATATCTTTTAGCATGCTATTCCATTGTGTAATTTGCCTTCCATGCTGTGGAGAAAAACAAACCTTTTCAGACAGTGGAATGACAGATGATCTTTCAGGATTGACCCATTATCTGCACATGCCTTTGTATTTTTCTACAGTACCAATGACTTGATTTTCGTACTTTAATATCTGTGTGATTATGTATTTAAATTTGGCAAACATTCAATGCATAAGGCATTTGATTATCAAACAGGATATTCTTTGTAGCCAACATGTTCTCATCGATTAAATAAGGACAATTCAGTGTTTGAAGAAACATCATGAAGGCACAGTTATTAAAGTGTTTTCTTACATATGGAAAATAATAGTCTGTGTGGAAATAATATATATACATATATGTCGATAAATTGTAAGTACTACTGAAGGATTGCACTCCCTCAGTTAAATCACAATTAAATCACAATTTGAATAAAATCTATACAGTAATAAGATCAACGTTAGATAAAACATTTAGCCATTTACAAATATATTGCTGTTTAATTGTACTGAACACTTTCAAAATCAGTTTATAGAGGAGAGCTTTCAGAGCTTTTCATTTTTATAATGCACATGTTGAGCACTGACATCCGTTATACAAAATGTTTTTTAAAAAAGGTTGGCCTGTGGTTTTGCAGTACTTGAAGAAAATTATGATGGAATATGGGCAACGTTGAGTATATTAGGAATGGAAATTTGTTTCAAAATGAACGTCAGGGATTTTAAAGAATTGGGTAAATGTTTTTCTTGTTGCACATTATGCCACATTATGCCACATTATAGATCTTTCTCCTGTTGAAATCCCAAATCCTGATGACAAGCCATTATGATGACAACAGCCAAAAACTGTCCTATTCACTGTGGTTATTACAGGTACATGATAGTGGTTAATAAGTCTTATTTACAAACACACAGACAATGACAGAATAAACAAGTGTCCACTAACAGTGTCTTAAGAACACTTTCTGAAATGTAATTCAATTTTCTTTGATTGTGTCGATTAATATAGTCCTGAACAACTCAATAACAACCACACCACACATATTTGTATATATTGGTCAGCCATGGTAGTTTTTTTTTTCTTGTAATTTGTTTTAATTTTCTCCATATTACGTATGTCCTTCCTCCACTTGTCCAAATCAAACATGAAGTGGACAGAAAATGTTACGTTGAAGAAATCCATGGAGTTTCATAAGAAAAAAAAGAGGTTTTCTCTAGAGCCTTAGTAAAGCTGGATTGTAGAGAACACAGCACAAGCACTATAGTTTTGTGGCCTACATTGTACATGTGGCTATCACACTGCAGAAGCATCAACTTAAGAGGGAAGAGATGAGTCAAGAAAAAGAAAGCAATAAAATAGGGGAGTTGCTTGTTCTGTTTACTGTGTCCAGATGTAAGGACAGCTCACAGCACAAAAGCAGAGTCCATCTTATAGCTGCTGGTCTTTTGGGCTGTCTGGGCAGGAGGCTGGCTGGCAGGACTTGAGACTATCCATTGGAATATCAGCCATGCCACTGGTGAAGTGTCCCTCTCCACTCCCAAACTGCTTCCTGTCACCAAAATGATCTGACCGCCCACTCTCATTTTTCCAGGTTCTGGTCAGAGTATGTCCATTGAGAAGTTTGTCCTTGGGACCCCATTCCCTCTGAGATCCAAAGCTGGACACAGGTGACTTGGGCTGGTGGTATGTTCCCAAAGTCGGGGGCATCCAGCAGTTGTCTGAATGTCCCAGGACAAGGCATTCCTGTGTACACATCTCTGTAGCTTCCACTAGACCACGAGGCCCCAGGGGGCCATCTAGGGAAATGACAAAAAAAAGAAACAGGTTAATATATTTAAATTTAGATTAGAAACTGTGAAACAGTTTGATAGCATAAAAACAAAGCATAGGACTAAACATGAAAATCACATTCAAAATGATTTTAGTCTCCACATTAATTTTAGAAAATTGATATATTTCCTCCTTTCATTAAATATTAATACCATGTACGTGTAGACCATATTTGAGTTATCCCTTCTGAGTAAAAAAAGGGATATCTTGAATCTAAAATATACTACCCCGTCTTCTAGAAACATTTAAATACATACAATCTGATTTTTTTTTTGGTTTGATCAACATAATGTTTTAATAAACATTTTGCTAATTTGCACAATGTCCAAACTGAATTCCATGAACTGATGTGTTTTGTTTTTTGTTTTTTTTTCTCGATTTTTTCATTTTATGTTCAGACATTCATGGTTAGGGAAAGATAATGGCCTTGATTAAACAGTGGAAAGATTTGCATTGACTTGAAGCACAGGACAGGGTGTGCTTACTCATTAATATAGAAGTTGTATATTTCAATAAACAATCGATTGACTTTTTGAACAGGCGTTAAGTTGCCTTCCTGCATTCACTGAGGCTCCCAAGCTCACATTTGAGATACATATTATGAGTCGGGAGAGCTGGATTCAGTGGACTATCCAGTAGTTACTGAAACATGAATGAGTCGTGCTTTTGGGAGTTGGTGAGCATGGGGGGGTTGCAGATCTTGAGGAGGATGAAAAGATGGATGAGTCCTCTTTGAGCACTCTCATATGGGTCCACAGAGAAATGTACTGTGCCTATATAATAAACTGTAAATAGACTGATGTACAGTATATTCTAATAAGCGATGGCGCTACACTGCAGAGGTGTTGGCTGATATTCACCCAGTGACTGGGCTAGCCAAACAATCAAACTATCTTCCTATCTTTCTTATGCTGCTATTGAATGTCAATCTTTTATATAAGTTAAGTGATCGTTTGACAATATTTTCTACAAATAGTGTTGGTGCAAACACAATGAAAGCCTTGCTAGCATCAATACTGTGGGTTTTCAGAAACTATTTGGACACCTTATGTTTCTGACCAACCTTGGCAAAGCTGTTTAAGAGCCTGGGGGCCAAAGCACCAAACTCTTTCTATTTCTGGAGTGTAAAGGGATAAATAGATGCTCCTCAGAACTGATTTCACAGGAAAAAAAATATATGAACCCTCTTCCCCAAAGCCATGGTAGAAAACAAATATTGAAGGTCAATGTACAACAGACTGTATCATCAGCAGGACGATCCTCTTTAACTCATTGCCACCATCTGGAAACTCCTCTGATGAACATGCATCTCCACTCAGACATAAAAAACAAACAAGTCAGTGTTTCAGGTGGCATTTGTTTGAATCTCATTTGATTGAAAAAATGCATACTGCACAGAAAGTAATGCAATCCAGCCGTTTGAGGATTTTTGTTACTCCTTTGAGTTTGTTGAATCTGTTTTTTCTTATTAAATAAGCAACTAATTCTGGTGTGTTTGTATATCAAGCTTCAAAAGGTAATGAATGTATCTGTTTGTGTCCTAAAAGAGATAATGATTACTATTTGTCCTAATTTGTCCCTTTACTTCACATATAGCTAATTGGCTAGTGGGTAGGTTCCGTAAAATTTCAAAGGGCTTTTTCGAAGCTCCTGTCTGGACCTGTTTTCCTCCTCATTAAATTAAACTTAGGTAGACAATTTGAGAGTATTTTACAAGATGTTAAGAGTTAGCTTATTAAAGGAGCAGGAAGGATAAGAAAAATATAATGCTGGTTGATAATGTTTTTGTGTTAAACTTAATACTGGAGATTAATTGAGCGGGCATGGATTAAATTATATGTCCATTTACAAACTAATGTTTAAATTCATATTAAAATTAAATGATTTTTAAAAAAATGGCTATAATGCCAGTAAAACATTTTGGTTTGCAAATCCTTATGACTGATTCCCAAAACTTCTAAACATGCTTCTCCCTCATGGTCAAAAACTGGTTAATGAAGCTTTAAAATTTGGCTAGTTTTACATTTATACTGCTGTTATCCAGTGTTTGATGTGAATATAAATACAGCATAATTTAATGATGTGTGTTAAAGTTTGCCAGAACTAGCAATTGTTAATCGGACAAACCCTTTTAACATAGTCGACCATTTTTATAACCACATGCAATTATTATTGTTCTGTTGTCCTGTTTAACTTTAATTTAATGTTTAATTATGTAATAGATTCACACAGCGTGCAATACTAAAAATAACATATGCATAGTACCTTTGATAAAAGCTCCTCTCTGACAGTCAGAATGTGCCTCCAAATATTTGATACCTCATCAAAGCATCTGTTTAGCCACTTGAGTTACTTGAGAGCCATGTCCAAACGGTCTAACATAATGGCCTAAAAAAGTTAAAATTATCATTTCTATTATTGTTGCCACCATTGCATATGAAATATGCTTGTGTTCATAGGATACACACTTCATACAAATCATTATAATAAAAGACACAAATACTAAGGATATTGTTTGAGATATTCAACACAACAAGGTAATTCATGTTTGTATATTTTTGTTGTCAGTGATAATACATCTACATTTTTCTGTTGTGACAATATTTTCATCCACACAGGCTTTCATATTCAAATTCTCAGAAAACAAAATACCAGTACCAGTCAAAAGTTTGGACACACCATTCACTTGAATGAGAAACATTTGACTGGTACTCACGAGAAGAGAAATTATTTCAGGTTCCTGTCCCTTTCTTGCTTGTGACATAAATGCAAATACAATTTTGAATGAGGGGGGGGGGGGGGTTAGTTTAGTTCATTTGCAGGATTTTTATGACAGGGCAAAACAATTAAAGTTATATATTTCTAGTTTATAATAAGAGCATGTCCTCATATTCACTAAGCTTTGCTGCCTGGAAACTGAGATGTGGCTTTGAAACCACATTCTGATATATGATGTGAAGAAAGCTAGAGATTCAGTCACCCTTCTGCATGAATGTGGTGTCCATCATAGTAACAGGCGTCCATAATTGGCATTTGAAGAGTCTAACCAAGACACACATTATCATAGTTGCATGAGGAACCACAGAAAGTAATAATACATGGTACCCAGGAGACAGCAAGATGAATTCTTCAAATTAGATTGTAGACGACTGAGTTCACATCTGGGGCTCTGTTAAGGAAGACCCTGTTCACACCTCGTTCTTCTTTTAATTTCAGGCAGACTAGGCACGGGAAGTGAATCCTGCCTCCAGCTGGTTAAAACAACAACACCTTTGGTCTTTGCAAATGGAAATGATGTATGTGTTTAGCTGTGTTTAGAACTGGGAAGTGAGGTCCAATCATAAGTGATCACTCGAGACGCATACAGAGACACTATTTTAATGCCAGGTGTGAACTGACATACTTAGAGCTGTCCACTTGTGATCAGCTCACCCAAGATGCTTGTTAATGCCAGGTGTGAACAGGGTGAGATGGAGGGAAAATAAAGAACTGAGCACATGTACATGGTGTGCAGTGTAGATCAGAGAAACCATTAACAAACCTGTCATTTTAGTGACTTGCTTTTTTCATGTGGGCCGGTAAATTATTATAATGAAGGCATGATTATGATGTCATTTCTTGCAACATTTTAATAATAGGATGCATGAAATGAAATTCAGTGAAGCAAAGTGAGCCATGATTCATCCATTAATCATGGAATAAGTCTATCTGTATATGGTATTAGCAGTTTGCGTATTGATTACAGCAGCATTACATGTTTATAATGTCTGTATTTCTTTCTCTTTTTTTTTTTGGTATAACAAAAGCCAAGCCAGTCATTAATCAAAGACACGTTGTGCTTTGCTTTTCCCTCGGTGTAAAAAACACGACCATTTGCATGTAGATTGGAACAATCAGTGGCCCCAATGGGCAGCAGAGGATAATTTGAATCAGCCATTTCCCTGCTAATCTCTGCATACCTGCTGTTTGAGACAATGCAGAGACAAAACCTGATTAAAAGACCACTTGAGGTATAGAGTAGATAGGTTTTTTGAAAAAATCTATATACATACACAGCTGTATTATATACTGTAGTACAGGCATGTTATTTTCAAACAGGGATACATGTACCCCAGGGGGTGCTTGTGTAATTTCAGGGGCCACAGGGAATAAAAATGTTGGAGCATCTCAGATGATTAATAAAAATAGATATCAATAAGAATAAGATAAGAAATTATGATTGGCACAAAATATACATATAATTTAATTAAGGAGGAAAATCAACAGCATGGGTCACAATAATTAAGCATCAGCTATACAGTATTAAGTGCTTTTTGCTGTGTGATAAGTGGTTCAGAAAGTGAGTAGAGAATAGATAGCTAAATGCTTGAAATATCCAGCTGCAGCTATGAAAAAAGTACACTTGATTAAAACTACTAACACAAAAAAAACCCAAACCTAAATATCTGCAATTTAAAAAATCACTCTCTTGCATTCAAAATAGCAGTTGAAACTTTTCAAACCCTTAATAATGAGTTAAGAGTTAGAATCAGGAGTGGCAATACCTAAAACATGCAGGGCAGTAGCTTTCCATAAACAGAGTTAGTTATTACTGATTTAAGGAATATGAAAAATATATTTTTAAAAATCATCTCCTTGTCCAACTGTGAAAAACTCAGATATAGCAGACTAAATACCTCTAACAATCCAAAACACTACACAGGATATTACTTGTGTCTCAATCTCTCTTTACTGGCTCCCTATTGATGCATATGTGAAAGGCGTCCTACTATTAACAATTGGCAGGAATATGCTGGTCCATTTAATTGAAAGGACGCTATAAAAGGTAAAACCATCTCCCATAAGTTTTCCCTTCAACTACAGATTTTCTGACGTTGTAAAATAATGATTCCAGATTCACCACAGGCTTATTAAACAGACTGTAACTCCCCACCTTATTAGCCATTGTCCTCTCTTTGTTTACTTTGTTGCAGTTTGTCACTGACTTCATTCTCTTGCGGCTTGACCTAGTATTGTCCTGTGTTTTCATATCCACGTAATCAATAAACACACACCCAACCACACACACACACACACTCACAGAGCAAGAGAGAGAGAAAAAATCCTTATTTTTATCTTGTTTTCCTCCCCCATTGTAGCTATTTGTTATAATCTTGTCTGATAATAGAGCTCTATGATTACATCTGACTTAACTTGACAGACATTGACCATCAAGGCTTATTGGCAGCTAGTTTCTTCTGATTATTTTGCTCACAAATCTAGAATAAGCTTGTTTGCATGCTGCCTTCCCACTCTGTAATCAGGATGACATCTTATGTCACCATTGTGAATAGGTTGGTGATTAAGCATATTGTCTGCAACACTTAGTTTTGTATTTTGATTATACTTTGTTGATTCGCTATTTTGTGCACAGTAACATAGCTGTACATGCAAATAGTGTAATCAAAAATCTGTCGCTAAAACCTGTGTGACTTGGAAAAGCCCAGAGGGTGTCAAGTGACATCCAGCGACTCTTGCTGAAACCTTGAAGAGCTGTGGACAGATGATAAGCACCATGACACTACAACTGCTGATAAGAGGCTGCTGGGCATGTAAACCGGTGTACTGCTGCTTGCAAACAAATTTGTAAATCTGAAATAAAAATCCTGTCTGGCCCACCGTAGTATAAGTGGACTCTTTCATGACTTTAGCATGTTAGCTTTAAAGTTAAGCCAGTCCCATAGCATAATAGTGTAAAATTTAGAGTTTAAATCTCCAAATTTAAATGAGAAGATTAAAGCTTTTTTGAGGCATAGGCAAGTTTTGCAGCCCAGCAATTAATTTGAGACAGACAGACAGACAGATAGACAGACTGACAGATAGATAGATAGATAGATGGATATGGCGTTAAGTCACAAGCACACACAAACACACACACACACACACACACACACACACAAGCAAATAGCCAGTGGCTGATGTTTGGTGCAAAGCCCCTGAGTGCTTTAAATAACATTGAGGCACAGGTGTTGAGGAATGCAACGGATTCAGAACTGTGTCAGATGGTGCTGACTTTTGCTTACAGCACTGTGCAAATGTTGCAGATGTCCACAAAGATAGATAAGGTAAAGACAAAGAAACCATTAGATTGCCTCCTGATACGTAGTCATTAGGATGTACTGGGAGCTGTTTAATTCTGCAGAAGAATAAATGTGAGCCATGGGCAAAAACTGTTTAACGATGGACATGTTGACCCAAAAAACATGCACATGGCTCTCTTTCAATCCTCCTACTCAGCATCAACAGATCACAGAGGTTACAGAGGAGGAGAGAATCATCCTCGTTTTTGTCCAGAGGTTGTTTCAGGGAGTATTCTTGTTTTAGTCTGCCGGCTATTAGGCTGCTAATGAGATAGCGTTTGGCTAATTAATTGGATGCGCACTATCCGTGCTGATGTGCCAGTCCCACACCAACAACCTACAGCCTTCAGAATGGCAAGGGGGAATGGGTGGAGAGGGAGTAAAAGTGATTGAGTGCTGGGGATTTAGTGTCCATAGGGCTTGTTTATTTGTCCATGCTGTGAAGCATGCCCAGATGTTGTTATTTGGGGATGAATGAGGCTTTGTTTTGGTCCAGCATGGAGGCTCAAAGTGCCATACCGCTCTCTCCAGCTGCTGCTCAAAAACCCACAAGATAGGTCTGGCAGATTAATTCTCTGTGTTTCAAATCTGCTGGAGGTTTTCTTTTTGACTCTTTCACCCTCCACTGCATACATACATACACCAATCCATCAATGTATATAGCTACACACATTATAAATATAGCCTCTATTCATAAAGCCTCACACACAGAGCAAATATATTGCAAACAACTTAGGGTATAGTGGTTGGTGTCCAACAAGAGACAGAAATATAGCTCTGGATAGCTTTTTGCAGCAAATTCGAAAACAGGTCCTGTGATCTACAGTAAAGGCTATCTGGGGTTGAATAGATATGATAGTGAACAGAGCAGAACAGAGCAACATGCTGGATGCATCCTCAGGAGAATACTAGTCTGGCTGATGGATCCTTTCTAGTGCTTCCTTTGAGGCCAGGCAGCAGCTTCTCATGAGAGGAGATGAAGGGCAGGAGTGAGTCGAAATAGAAAAAGAAGACAAAGCTTGAGAATGGAAGTGAATGGTGGTCAGAAAGATGGAAAGGAGGAGTGAGTAAGTTAGATGAGAAGAAAGGTGAGTTAAGCATAAACAAAGACACAAAGCCTGTCAAAAAATGACTGTAATTTACATAATTTACATGATCACTGATATTATTGGCTTAGACTTTGCTTAAAACTATTCTCAGATCAATTTGTAATTCAAATATTCAACCAAAGGCACTCCGTATTGACCCAATATTTAAAAGTACTCTTCATAGAGTGATGGAGTCACATGGGCAACTGAAATGTGTGTGATTTATTGTGGAAATGAAGTTCAGAAGATGTTATTAGCATTTATTATTCTTTTTGGCAGTCAAAAGAAAAGTCACTTCATCTTAAATGTGTGCTGGTAAATGCACACTTCACACTGCATATATATCTATATAAATCAATGCAGTATTTGTCTACTGAAAGTTTCTATCTCTGAAAATTGTATATACATATTTAAGGTATTCAGTATTCAGTACTGTGAAAACATCTCCAGCAGCAGTTACAGCTTCAGATATTCTTGGCTATTCTTCTAGGACTTTGTATTTTTTCACTGTCTTTTATTTGTGTCTTGTTTGCTCTGTACATTTGGGTTGAAGGATTTGAATCATTATCTACAATTCGGAAAGCTTTAAAATCTAAAGTAGTACTATACAATAGCCCAGTCTGTTACCTAAACAGCCTACAGTGTTTTAAAACTGCATGTGATGTGACAACCAAAGCTTCCAATCAACACTGACAATGTTTTATGTTTTAATCAAAATGTATCAGATTGTTAGTCAAAATTGCAATCACATAAGACACAATGAATTCATTAGTTTCATCTATTTTACAGTTGTGACTCTTAAATGTGATGAGATGTAGTGTAGAAGGAGCAAAGTAAAGCTGCCTTTGACACTTGTTTCTGAGCATTGACCCCCCCCCCTTTACTGATTATTGATCATGTAATTTTCATTTGGAGATTCACATTCATAACCACTTTGTTGCAGTAAGGACCCAATATGATTTGGTTTTGTTTTGGTGGAAAGGGGCTATTACATTAAGAGACCTAATCTAAGACTGCTTTCTTTACCCTCAGTGTTCTCTTCACTCAGTATTCCCTCAAAACTCCACTGCAGCTCTCTAGGGGTTAACTTCATATCCACTATAATTGGAATATTCTATCAAAGTTTTTGAAATTTAGTAAAGTAGGGTGCATCTTCAAAACATACTCTTTTTACAACTAAGTGACAATACGGCTACAGAATATTCTCAAAAGATGAGCGAACAGAAGTTGGTTTAAAACTTCACTTACATGAAGTAAGGAAGCCAGTGCATATGTTATGAACCATGTGCTATGAATTCTCCAGTGCAGTCGAAAACCATCTGGCCTCTCAAGCTTGGGAAGAAACTTAGGGTTCTCCAGGATCAGATACTGCAGACTGGCCACAGAATCAGCAGAGCTCTGTGTCAGACATGCAGCAGAGTATTAGCACAGGGGCGTTCCAAAAGACTGACCTTTCCTGCTCATCTTCTACAGTACACTGCAACTTTAATTTGCAGTCAGATTACTCCTTTTATACTGCAGCGGATCCCTGTATTTCCGTTTGATTCTTTTACACATAATAAATAATGTATATTGCACACTTTTTAATATCTCTGGAAAGATGAGTGTCATTGTGTATCTGTTATAGCAGGATGTTTGAAAAAGAATTAGGACAGGCTCCCTTTACCTCCCTCATGAACAAAGTAAAAACTTAAGTTCACCTGAAATGGAGCACTGATGAATGCGGACATATACATATCATTCTTTCCAGTACCTGGTAAAAACAAAAAATAGGATCTGAAGTGAATTGAACTCCCAGTGATCTGTTCTGACATACTTGACTTTTGGGTTTTGCTTTTTTCTGACAGAAGAACAAGCAACTTACAATGGGAGGAATGAAGGTGCAAAAAAGGGCTGTTTTCATGAGGCTCTGGTACTTTAGTGTATGCAACAAATGGCATATTCGATGAATTAGAGAAGACGAGAACACTATTCTTTGTGGTTTGGTGCTAGAAGAAAAGGTGCAGAATAAAAGCATGATTAACCAACTGGTAAAAAAAAAAACCTATTGTCTGACCAGGAGGCATCAGCAAAGGTGATGATGAGGATGAAACTAAATTCCACTGTAGAAAACACTGTCCACCCCCTCTGTGGTGAGAGAAAGCTATAGAACATGTTCACCCATCGCCTCAGCAGCCACACTATTGCCTACAGCTATTAAATTGTACAATGCTTTGTGACCAAGAAGCTCAAATCCAACCCAACTAGGAGGGAACTGAGGCAAAGCGTCTGCTATTGCACTGCAGAAACTAAACAAGCCACCATGGACTGCTCACTACATTTGTATCCTCAAGAATCCAAAACATTTTGAGCCTTTTGCTGCAGTGTTTCTGTATATTCTCGCAGATTCTGTGATTTCTCTGTAACTTTGCTATCTTGTTCACTTTTAGATCATACAATGGTGTTTTGAATAACGCATGCTTTTTTTGCTTTTTTTTTTGTAAACTGCCATTTTTCTGTGTATGGTGAGTCTGACCTGGACAGCAAGGAAAACAAATCACCAATGTATATATTTAATGCTGTTTACAACACTAATAGCCATTTTCAAGGCGTACACTGCAGATGGCCTTCTGTTTACTTACCATACACTTTAAGTATAATTTCATATTAATTAATTGTTATTTGATGTAGGAAAAAACTAAAAATAACTTCTTTGTTTTACTTTTAAAAGTGGAGGAGAATAATTTTAATTGACTTGTCTCAAAGATAGTTTTGACAGCACCGCCATGTTTGACACAAGTAAGACATTTGATATTCACACCTTCAGTTTGATATGTGCTCCCATTATCATCAACCCTCACACTCTCCATCTATTTAACTATCCATGTATGACGCAAATCATTCATTCCATTATGGCTATTTATAATTAATATGGTAACTTAAGTACAGTATACCAAATAAAATAATCAGTTTATTCTGTATTGTTATTGGTTAGTAGTTAATGAAAGGAGTTTTGCAGATTTTACAAAATGATCTTACATATAGTGTTAGTGATTCTACATGATGGCTTCATGTTTTGAAAAGAAATAAAAATATTTTTTCATAGACGTCACCCAATATTCTTACTGATAGTTTTCCTCCTGCATGGTTTAAATCGTAAAGGGACTATTAAGTCTATTTTCCCATGCACTTTATATCTAGCAATATAGCAAAAAGGGATACCGACCAATCCAACCGATTCCTTGAGTTGAAATCAATCAGAATTTATTAAATGATCATATATTTTTTATTTATTTTTATTAAAATATAATGATGAACAGCAGTGTAGACATTTGTCTTTTATGTCTTTGTGTGGCAAAGTAAAGATGGCAATACAGATTTTCAAAACACATTTAAATTGCTGTTTTACACAGCTCAGTGCAAGTGCTCAGTCCCCATGACAACAATAGCCATGTAAAAATGATTTCTTCTCCCTCTCTAATCTTCCACTGCATTAGTCTCAGCCACTGACCTTGTAATCTAATTTCTGTTCTAAGTCAGTGACTATGCCTGCTCATCTCAACAGTGGATCGAATACATTTCTGGTCCAAGACCCTTAGTATAACTGATCATAAGAATGAGACAGATGTGTGATAACTGATTCAGTTTTTACACTTGCCCCTTTTTATTTTTCAAGAATAACACACATCATGTGTTATTCTGTTCTCGTACTCCATTGGACAAGTGACATGTTCGAGACAATGCTAATTTTGATCTGTGGTTGCATTAATTCATCTTCTGGAGATCATGAATATCAATGGCCAATTTCATGGTGAGGCCTAATCAAATGTTAGACCCCCTAACATTTTTGAAACCACATCACTAGTGTGGCTGAAAAAAAAAGTCTACATATCCTTGCCCAGAGCAAATCCACATACACACAGTTAAACAACACCCAGACAACAGTCTCTAGCAGTCTCTATGTTGACATTTGAGATATGAAGCACAGATTTCAAATTCAATACCAGAGGATTATCTTTTAATCATTGTGAGCTTGCTGTGGCTGTAATGATGTAAGTAATTCACAGTAATGGATAATGATCACATTGACCTCACATGACAGTAACAGTACACCATGACAGCAATTCACTTTTCCCTATAAATACAAGACATCACTAGAGCAAACCATCTAGGTGAGAGAAAATAGTATCTGTCAGTGTCGCCATGTTTTTGTTTTGTAATGAAGTGGTTTTTTATTTACTGAGTGTAGTGATTTTAATCTGGACGGCATGGCAAGATAAATTGTTAATGATGGTTTGCTATAATATAATGTAATAAATACTAGATTTTCTTGAGCAAAATAATAATAATAATAATAATTTGTCATTATCAATGTATTAAACTATTTTAAGTGTATCTGTTTTGTATTTAAAGTAGCATTTAATTAAAATTCACCTCTAAATGTCAAACTAGTGTACATACTGTATCTGCTGAATATATTGTTGTAATGAGTTTAATGAATAGTTCAACCTTTTTATTTATATTAGTGATTCTAATAAAAATTACGAAGTCATGCAGTTAATGTATTACAGTATAATACCCTTTCAAAAAAATAATTGATAGTGAGAAGAAATGGTAAAACGTATCAGAAATATGTGTATCACCTTTTGTCATTCAATTAATTTCAGCTTTTCCTACATTCCTTTTTAAATAATCATATCAGACAGAATGTTAATATTTAACATATTTGCAAAATCTTGATATTGAGCAAAGTGTTTACTGTCAATGTTTTATACTGTTTTTCCTCAAATGTGACAGGTAAAGCACAACGGTATGGTTAAATGTTGGCAACTTAATCCATTTGGTAGAGGTCTGCAATACAATTAAAACACAAGAGTTGTGTGAATTAAAGTATGGTTAAGGAAAGGCCAACAAACCACCGAAGAATAGCTTATGGTCATAGTTAAATTGTACCAATAGCAACACTGACTTCCAGTATAACTAGTGTGTAACATTTCTATTGCAAATTAGTTGTATATAAACAGAATTTGTAGGAGACAGAGTGTAGCCTTGTGGTTTACCACAATACACGTTGGGCATATTATGGATTATGATTTCTCTTTATGACTCTACACAAAAATTGCACTGCGCTAACACTAATGTCCTCTTAAACCATAAAACGATACACATGATGTATTGTAAATCTGCTGTTTTGCTATAAAGATTTGCTATAAAGATTAGCCTAATGCACATTGATTTATACATATTCATTAATTTCTATTGCAATTAAAACAGGGTAAATCAGAGCAGATACTGTTCTTTTTTTGTATAATTGTTCATGCTGTTCAGGCAGTTAAGCCGTAATTTATATTCCCTCTAATACACTATACCAGTATTTCATTAGCACTAAAGGGGGGTAGAAATGCAACTGTATTTTATTATTTTTTAAATAACTTGTTGACAAGGTTGTTTCTTGTAAATTTTGAAATAAAAGCACCTTGTCTACACGCCCTCCGTTGTCTACACGCCCTCCATCTGGAGTCACTCAACAGACCTCAACAAAGACTGTAGACTCTGAATGAGCAACGCAGACAAGTAAGTGGCCTGTAGCAGAAAGCAACAACTGTGTAACAGATATGGTGCTAGTTATTCCTAAAATTATTTTGGAGTATACTTTCCAGGCATGTGCTCTTCCAGTAAAGCCCCCACACACAATCATAAGCATAATACATTAGCATAAAGAGGATGGGGACACAGCAGGTACAGTAGCTGCTTACTTGCAGAGGTACAACAAAAGGCTAATAGAAAAAAACAATAATGAGTGAGAGGTGAGATAGAAAAGGAGTGAAAAGAGAAAAAAGAGAAACCAATTCAGGCTCTACAGTGAAGTAGTAGCAGAAAGACATGCAATTCTCTGTGTTGATCATTACCTTGAGCCTGAAGGAATTTGATAATAAAACAGAACCTTGTTAATCCCCCGAGAGCTCTGTAATTGCAATGTTGAGGTACATCTCCTCTCTGTTAATAATTGTAATTTCAGAGCATGCTCTGCCTACATATACATTTATTCATAATTACCTGAGGGAAAGGATAGTGCCGTACTGTCTATTAAAAGTGCACTGAATTAAATGGATATAAGGTATCCTTGAAAAAATAGGGACAGTAATGTATTGATCTGGTGGGAAAATGCAGCTTGTAAAATGGTTATATTTGACTTCTTTTTTTGAGGGATTTTTTTTTCTGTTTCAAGGTCATCAATATCAAACAGGGACTACACAGTACATACCATTCTTATCCCGTGCTCTTTGCATAACGTGTATTCTGTTTAAGTCATCCATGATTTAGATGTAATGGGAGCTATACTTGCATGCATGCCATCAACACTTTACAGGTACTTGCTTTTTTCTGTTGCCGCTAAACATAAGCTTGCAGCTCAGCTACATTGTGTCATGTAGTTTGCAAGTATGTCTACTCGTTAAGAAAGCAAATGTGTCAGAATTTACAAGTTGTTCAGGCATTAAATTGGCAGCGAAGGAAGAGGTTTGCACCTCCTCTTCAATGCTGGGAACCGACTGCCATGGCTGCAGTGGTGTTAACGTGTTAAAAAGAAATGGTAATTGAATTGATGAGAAAATAGTGTGTAGTGAAAATGTACTAAATGTTCAAGGTATCATGTTGAATTGTAGGCTGTATGCAGAGTTTAAATATTCACTGTTTTAAGATTTAAAAAATATGTCTCTCATGGGTACACACACAAAACAGATATGGTGGATGTGAAATGTTGACTGATTTGATTGATACAGATTTAAACAAGGAAATCAGTGATTGATAATGTATTTTACAGATGCATCTCATCACTAAAAAGAGTGGCAGTCACATTGTGTTCTTTCAGTTTACAGAATGTGTTGGGTTTGAAAAAAGTATAAAGCAAGAACATGACGGAAGTGAAAACATGATAATGATAACATGAAATGTGTGATAGCAATATGCATAAATCTGATTTGTGAGATGGTGGGTGCACTAGGAGGAAGTGGAGGTCAGCGCCTGGCAGAGGCCCCTGTTGGGTGCAGGTGGCGAATAACTTCTGTCAGCCAAGTAATTAAGTGTCCATCACATCCTTGCAGGAGGGCTATGCAACCCAGAAGCTTCTTCCAATCTCCATCTGTGAGAAGGGCTGGAGCTACAATATGGCGCCACATATGATCAGTATATCTATACCAACACTTGAAAAACTGCGATACTGGGAACTTGACATGTTTATAGCACCCATGATTTTGTTTTATTGAAAAATGAATGAATTAAATAATAAAGGAAGGATCATTAGAATAAAGGAAGATATTAATTTTCATGGATCATTTCATTATCATTTAAAAAAATAAATCAAGCAGGTGAGAAAACTGATGAGTGGATTTAAAAAATAGCCTTTTATCTTTTTATCCCTAGGTTTCCAACTACAATGAGTTAGTAATTATAGTGAGCAACAGTATGCACTGGCTCATGTGCTTGACTGATGTCACAGCACTGTTTTCTTGGTTTATTCTACAGACTAAAGCTGTATGTATTTCACTCTTGAGACTGTATGATAGAGAGACCATAATCCAACCCTAATCCTGACCTTACATTGAATGATAATATTTACCTCTATTTAGGCTTTAGTCTAAAATCTGAAATTCCAGGTTAATCAGGTGAACTTACGTGACTTACTGATGAACCAATTTATTAAAATGCAATTGAATGGCAGCTAAAAGGTAATTTCATTTATGGTTAAAATGACCAAATGTGGCTGTCACCACACTTTAGGTGTGCACAATGTCACAAAGAAGCTGTAGCTTAAATATTTCTAAAACACTAACTATATGGAGAGAGAAACCAGCATGGACTGTGATTTGTCAGTTTTAGCAATAGCCATGAACAACCTTCACATTTTCACCCTTTAGTAGAGGAATCAATCAAAGGTAATAATTACCTGTGGTAATCATAAACATGGATTTAATTGATATGGGTTCTGACCTTTGATGGGGTTCCTGAAGGCAAAATGTCGAAAGGAAAAGAAAAACACATTACAATATGAAGGTGATCTATTACGATTCAAACACTGGCTGCATTCCAAATGTAAGCTGCAAAATGTGCTTTATGTTGCATGAAATACGTATCTCATTCTAGGCTTAAAATGCTTCTACCATGATTACTTTGTAACAGGTGAACCAGTGACAAACTCATGTGACATCTAGCTGCAATGTAATACAACATTTTTTTGACTGGGTAAGTGTTGATATCGGTGGTTACTCTCATTCTTAATGTCGGAACATGTGTGAAACTAATTTGTTGTTTTTGAAGATGGCAGCAATTAATCTCTCAAATGACCTGGCTAGATTAAATGAGAAGAAAGAGAGGATGCTAGGAAAATAAATGCCAGCATTAGGGAAGAAATTACAAGATGACCTTACTGAACAATGATTTATGGATTCCCTAGTCAAGCAATTACAGCAGGTGATACCTTTGAAATTTCAAACCATGGAAATTAAATTTGCTCCTTTGCAAACTGTGCACTTGTCAAGGACATTTAAACTGTTACCCACATCGGGAGGCTCTTCTGCAGTCATCCCTCTTCGCTTGGAAAATCACTCAGCTTTCAGAGTGATAGAGCACATGGGGGGTGGACAAAATAATGAAAACATCTAACAATACATGAATATCAAGTGTCTAAAAAGCAGCAAAGCTCAAGGACATAGACTTTTGAGGGGCCATGAAAGTTATAATATCTTAAATATTATAGGAAGTGGTCAATACACTAATATTTGATACATTATTTGTACAAATGATTTGGTTCCAGCAATTACAACTTGCACAAACAAACTAGTTGTGTCTTTTTTGTGATGATCACCATAAACAAAATAGTTATTGGATTGTAGTCAATGTAGATAAAAATACAGCCATCTGGATGAAAAAAAGAAAGATACATGTATTTTAGTGATTGTTAAGACTGTTTTGTAAGCAGCTGACCTTAAGTCTACATCAATTGAGCTTTGACCTGCAACCCCCTCAACTCAAAAATATGTTGTTCTTCTCATTTCTATGATTGAATGTTTGAGCTAGAGTTTGTACAGTGTGTAGAATTATGTTGAATGACCCATAGGACTGTAATAAAGATCTGCCAAAGACCATAACATGCAACCTTCCAAAACTGTTACAAATCACTTTTAAACGGTAATTGTATTTGGTAAGTCTGGTTAGGTTTAGGCACAATTCACCACCGTCACATTTGACAAACATATGACCATATATTTGTTTCCCTACTTTTTTAAATATAAAAACACTTTGAAAGGGTAAGCCTCTTTTCATGTATCATTTCTGTTATTAAGACACCACAATAACAGTAGAATTCATTGTGCTTTCAGTGTATGGCTCCATTTTCCATTCCACTTGTTTCAAAAAAGAAGAAAGATCATAACAACCTTGCTATTTTGAATCCTGTTTAGAAGAAACAAATCAATCAAACTAATCTCAAGGATTATGTTCTTTCGTTGGCTCTCTGAGGGAGTGATGATAAGAGAATATTTTTATTATGCTGCCTTGTGTAAATGCTAAGCATCGAGGTGCTCATAAATCCTTACATCTGTTCCTACCATCATGACTCTCCCCTGCCACTCCTGTTGTAATGGCTTTTTCCAGCATGAAACTGCAGAACATGGAACATGAGGATGAAAGCAGAGTTGCACAGCACTCAGGTGCATTTGGAGCACATGTCTCAGCCCCACCATATGTCACCAAAACATGAAATTACTAGACATATGAACACAGGTTTCCATTACTAAAGAAGACCCTAATACTGAGCAGAGAAGGTTTATGTAATGTATGTACATTGACATGATAAGGATGATAAATGCTAACCATTTTAAATGTTTCTTTCTGTCACATTGATCATATTTGCAGACTGATCCTTTACCCACCATCATCCAAGCTAACAGCTGGCAGAGAGAAGTGTTAATGCTGGAGTGCATTTCATTTCTACATACTTCCATATTCTAATACAAAATTTAAATTTAAAAACACCAAAACTAACAACCAAACAAAACAAATATCAAACAGTTATAATGAAAGCAGCTGTTTTGGACCATCAGGTGGATAATTATAACAAATGTACTGCTGTAAAAAATGTCACATTACTATTTAAAGGACCAGTATGTACAATTTAGGTAGCTCTATTGGCATAAAATGGAATATAATATTCATGATTATGTTTTCATTAGTATATAATCACCTGAAAATAGGAATCACTCGGTTTCATTACTTTAGAATGAGCCCTTTATATCTATATCGGAATCAGGTCCTTCTCCACAGAGCCTGCCATGTTGCCTCATTGCGTTTTTATATTAGCACAGAACAGACAAACCAGACACTGACTCTTTCATATTTTTTGCAAGTTTTGTGACAAATGTAATTTCTCCTACACAGGGTGAGGGCGAGGATATAATATGCAACCAACTGAATATTAATATGTTACTGCTAAATAACAGTCAAAACTACACACTGGCCTTTGGTTTTATATTTTTCTCAGTAATGACATAAGAATGGTAGGCAGCTGTGTTTGCAATAGTATGAGCTTTCCTACATGTTGAAATTAATATCAATTTCATAATTTTTACATTAAACTTATTAATTTGTTTTTTTCAGTTACAACTGCATGTAAAAGCTGTTTTGTTTTCATTGATATGCAATATTGCAATTATCAAGTATTTATGTCAGACACAATATGTTAACATGGCAAATTTGGTTGCATATTTTCATTGAACGGATAATTATTGAAAATCTATATTTTAAATATATTTAGGTACTATTACACATTGTCAATATTTTCAAATATTCTCAAATGTTATAAAATTAGGAGACACTGAATAATATATATATATAAATACAATATTTTATTTACTTGCATGTTTCTTTTTTGCACTCAGTCTCTCTCTTTTCTTCATGATCACTTATTGATTGACAGGAAAACATGTGTTTAAGGTGTATCTTATGAAACTGCAAAAAATGACAATATTGGTATGTTGGAAAAACAAACAACAGCAAGAAAGCATTCAGCATTTAAAGTAGCAAAGAATAGCTAGGAAATTGTAAATGGCACTCTGTCAAAAAACATTCCTCCTATAGTCCTCTCAGTCCGTGGACATTTGATGAGTAGCTTTGTCTGTTCCCCTCTCAATGTCAAAAAATCAGTAGGCACTCTGACTCTCTGATAGGGTCAAAGACCTCTGCTGCTGTGAAAGTGTGACCATGTTGAGTCGAGGACACGCTCTGTCATCACCCGTAGACATACAGACATGCATTCCTGGGACACAAATGAAATGACAGTGACTTGCACACTAAAAAATAAATGAAATGTAGACGAGATAGTAATATTTAGCTAGCAGTCAAACATGAGGTGTTCCTTCTGTGTTTGTCTGCAGTTGTTATTTTTATCCAACATTTAAGTCCTGTGACACATTAAATAATGCAAATCGGAATACACTGACAAAGGAGTTGATATGAAAGGAAAAAGACATGTATAGGGTATGAGCAGAAACAGTGCCAGCGGCCTCATCATTTCATTTCCTTTAACCCATCTATAAATGGCATGCATTTTAATCCTTTTAATTATGGATCCTTGCTACAATTACCTCAAATTAAATTACTTTGCAAACCTCAGAAGGATACATAGCTAACTGAGAAGAAGAGGATCATTCTGCCAGGGATTTAACCTCAGTTTCTCTGTGACACATTGAGCTATCACCCCACCTCCTAAATCCAACTCCATATGGAACTGAAATATTGAGAATGCCTAAAAGCCCATACTGTACCCATTCTAGAACCCAATCAACCCTCAAACTCCTCCAAATCCCTTCTTTCCCAGTTCTACTCTATTCATGGGGCTATGGAGATTACAGAGAAGAACCCTGCCTGGCAGGCATGCCACACTTAAATAATCTCTGGGTGAAATCCCAGTGTTAATGTGGGGTTTCTGGATCATGGCACTGCAGTGTGTTGTGGCGCTCTGTGGCACGCTGGTCGCAGATGACGGGCATGCACCAGGAGGCAGAGGATGCACAGACAGAGGGGTGGAAGATTAGGATGAAAGGAATGAGAGGACTAAGTGTGATGAGAAGAGAGAGAGAGAGAAGGAAATGGAGGATGGGAAAGGAGTAAAGAAAGAGAATACAACAATGTGGCATGCAGCAATGGAGCAGATGAAAAGAGGAGACAGGGGAGACATAGAGGGAATAGGCAGGATGAGAGAGATAGCACTGTGGAGGCGAGATAGTCCCCGGAGTGGGCCACAAGAAGCTTGCCAAGGTCTAAATGACATTACTCTGCATGTTATATACTTCATGGCCTTGGGTGGGTGTCCTGTGTGCCAAGAGATGCATAAAATCCTGACTGCTATTCTTACCCTCCACTACAGCTGACCCATAAACACACTCATCTCACACTTAGAGCGTGGCATCAAACCAAGTATGCTCAATGTGGAAAATGAATTAATTACTTGATGTTTCAATTGTAGCGCAATAATTGCTTTAGTCCTCAGGATAACCAAGACAGTGAGAAGATAACATATGCCAGTGAAGACGACAGCATAATGACAGGATTAGTGTAGGTCTTAAAGACTTCATCTTTCACAGATACACATGGAAGAGGAGGGGGGGGGGGACAGAGGCAGAAAGACAGAGGAGAGAGAGCGAGGAATGCTTCTAAAGGAAAAAGATACTCTCCTTTAACAACAGCGCTCTAGCAAATAATTGTACTGTGAGTGTAGGAGTGCTCTTTTTGCATGCATGCCTCATCAAATGTCTGTGTGTGGTCCTGAATACTACACATTAATATAATAATCAAAAGAATAACACTCCTTAAGCTCTGCACTCCGCCTCTGCCAACTACTCTCTTGTTGGGAACCTTGTCATTACTTCATCACCTGGCCTTGATTCTTCTCCCTACTGCCTCTCCAGTGGAATGAACTTCCCACTCAAGTCAGGACAGAACAGTTAGTCATCAGGAGAGAAAAAAAACTAGTCTGTTCAAAAGATACTTCACATCCATCCTTTGCCCCCTGAATGACACATGACTGAGTGAGATCCTCCTCCTCAACCTGCCTACAGGTGCTCTCAAAACATTACAGCAAAAAGAAAAATAAGCCATCTTCTTCCATAACACATACACTTTGTCAATTCTAACGAATGCTTCTAGTCAACATAGCCAGGGTATTATGACTTTGACCTAAGCACAATACTAATGGTGTTTAGAATATTTGTGATTCAAACTCTAGCAGCTTATTGCCTAAAATTTAACAAACAAAAAAAGTAAAGGCAGAAAATGCTCTTCTTTTCCTTCTTCCAAATCATTCTGCGGTGAGGTATTAAAATGCCTTTTACTATAATGAACGACGGGTCAAAGGTAGAACCGTTTGAGTCAGGATAAAAAGTGTCACAGGCAGATTGTCCTCACCAGCTAAATGCAGTGGTAATTAAGAGTAAACAGTATAACACGAGGTTGTGTCAAGGCCTTTGACACTTGTAATTGCATTTATTTAAAGACTTGACCCCTTGGTCCCAGGAAAATTCATTAGAAGGTAAAGCAGCCTGAATATCCAACAATGAATGTCAAGAGTTTGTAAAGAACACAAGGTTTTGTGTGTTTTCATGAGGCAGAGGACTGTTGTGTGTGTGGGGAGGCAGTGGGGTGAGGGGAACAGTCTGTACCAGTTAATTAGCACACACAAGGGGGCATCGGGAGAGCCTTGTCTAAATCCTCCCCTTCATCTCATGCCACCACAACAAGGCCTTCTAGATTAACCTGTGCGTATCATCATCTTAGCCAATGGGGCCGTCAATGCACAACAGTGCAGGACAGATTCTAATGAGGCAGGAGAATACACATTTAAAGGAGGATTATTAGCCTCATACAGCAGTGGGGAAGCTTGATATGCTGAATTTCCATAACTCCAGAAACATTGTAAGATATACACGACAAGCACTTGACACCGGCCACTGGTTTCCTCAGAAAAAGCACAGAGCTTCCTTGCCTCATAAATACAGACATCTTCTTTTTTTTTCTTTTAATAATGTAGCCCAACCTTAAATGTGAAATATCAACTCTTAAATGTAGTCAAAAAATTGGAAGGAAGAATTAAAAACTGACTTGAGGTTATCTTGTGTCTAAGAAGATTTCACGAGGAGTAATTTTTGAGTTATCACATGGCTTAATAAATTCATATCTGCAATTATTTTTCAGTTTTAACTTGAGGGTATTGTAACCTTAAAAGTCTAGCTATAGTTCTAGTTCCCAACCATATGACTCATGCGCTTACAGCTGCAGTAGGTCTTATGGTTTGCTGGATTGAACTTGACTGCAGTATTTCAATTTACATTTTCATACACAGAGATTAAACTCATTACTGTACTCTTAATGTTCTGGTCTTCAAACATTTCAAATAAACACTACCTCTTTTTCTTGCATTGTTCAACTATCTCTAGATGTGTCAATGGTGTCTGTAGGATGCATGAGCTGAATTCACATATTCTTTTTCTCCTTCATATTTTTCCTTCATTCTATTTTGACCCAAGGCTCTTTCTACTGTTCTTCATATAACAGGCTATGCATCTAAACCGTGCCGCCATTTCAGCCTTTAACTCAGCTCGAAGTCATTTGATATGGTTTGTTGCAGCTGTGCAATAACCTGCTTTCATATTTCAACTCCTTTTTAAATATAAAAATGATGCCAGAGTTCGGGGAAAAAAAAACGTAATTGTTTCATAACCTTATTGTATGTATTTCCTTTTCTGAAGGGTGACATTCATATTTTAGGCAACAAAAATGTGATTTTGTAGGAAATAAAGATATTTTACCTTTTTCCATTTTGGACCAGATTTAGACTGCTCCCAGACAACAGATATTATATACAGATATTTGTTGTCGGGAGAATTTTGTTTTATAAGAATTTTTAGGCAAACAGTGATGAATGAGAAGCCAAGGTGCCAGCCCTTTACTGACATGCAATACAGGGGATACACATTTAGATATACAGTATTAAAATACAGCTGGTGTCATGGAAAGTTACAGCCACCTCACTGATGTTTAAAACCATGAACCAGCAAAAAATGACAATTATCAACATAAACCACCATGTTCTGCACAGGCACATAACAAACATTAACAATATATAACATCTGCATTTTGGAGACAGAACAGAACATTTGATTGAAGCATGATTGATTGTCACAACTCAATGTAATGTACTCATATTTTCAAATAAGGGATATTTTCTGCAATGTTTTACACTGGGACATGCTGACAAAAAATTACTGGATACCATGACATGTCCAAATTGTGAGATACATTTATACATGTTATGCTTCTTATAATTTTGGCAGTATGACACATTCTGTTAATATGATATATAATTGTTATAAGTTCCAATTAAAATGATTTGGTCATATTAGTTCTGGGGGGCATGTGTTTTAATTATTCATTATAATGCAATTGCACTAAAACACAGTTCAAGAAAGCTACTTCTTGGCTTCAGCAGGCGCCTTTGTGGTAATTAACTTCACTTGTCATATCTACCTTTTTGTTTAGCTTTTGAACTGAACCTGCATGAAACAATACTTAGATAATATACTCAGTTAATAAAATGCATAGTTCCTCCTACCTCCACTAATGCTCCAACCCTGGAGGTAACCACACCTTGGAATTTGTCATAAATCATAGACTAAACGCATGACAAAACACATGAAGAATCACTTCCTTTCATGATATTTCTAGCCCTCCACTCTTGCTCTTTTGCTCAATGAACTTCTCTTTAGAAGCATATATCATGCTGGGAAACGACTCCACTTTTTTCAATAAAAGATAAAGACCATCTTATTACCTTCCCATTAAGAACATAACATTTTGTTAAATGGACTCCTATTTAAAACACTCCTTCGAGCTCTGAGCCAGATTCAATGAATCTCAGACGCACTTTAATCAACTCTGGCTCTGCTGTTTCCACATAGCCTTTTCATGATTAAGAAGAATAAAAATTCATAGTATTTGATTATTCCGAGTCCTAATTCAAAGGAGAGCAAAAGTCCCCAAAGGGTAATCTTACATATATCTACATCCATGGTATGAAATATCAATATAATTTCCATTCTGGGGCAAGTGGAAGTGACACAGGTATCAGATTTAAAATAGCTCTGTCTTTCGCTCTGCTTTCCTCTCACTCTCATTAATCCCCCCTTAACACACAGATACATATAATACTAGCCTGGATGCTGAGAACCAATCACATGCAAGTAATACAGCACACTGAGTGATGTGGAAAAAATTCATTGCACGTACAAGCACACATGTGGTGTGTGAGGGGGGGCTTTGAAGAGCTTAAATAATTTACAAGCTACTGTAAGATGCTGCATCAATTTAACACCATCCAGACCTCATTTGTGTAAACTAATAAAGCGATTTGTGAACTTTTTATATTCAAGACAAAAGCACAAATTCCTCATGTACACAATGTGGAAGAGTTGACAATAGAGGTTATTTGGACCTAAATGTCTACAATACTTAGCTTATCAGCCCTGATCATGAAGACTGTGAATAACAGCGCTTTTGGCAGAAAAGGTTATGGAAGTTGAAGACGTTGTGCAAATGGCAAAAGTGCTACAGTACAAACAGCTGCGTGAGCTGTTCTGTACCAGACAGCTCTTGTACCCCAGGGTAAGGTCACAGCGGCCCATTTTTAAGGGCCTCAACTCCAAGTGAGTCACATCAGGGCCCATCATCGTGATCATGTGACACCCCAGGCATTTACTGGCAGCAATCTTTTTTCCTAGGATGGCTAAGTCTTTTCCCACTATGATCGGCTTACTTTGATATTCTTACTCTAACCCTAACCAATCTCACTCCTCATGCCTAAAACTAACCAACTAAATCAATGAAGGCAACACTAGCCAATCAGAAAAGAAAAATAGTAGAGGGGGATCAAGACTTCACCATCCTATTAAAAAAAGAAAATTGGCTTCCTGGCAGTTGTCAACATTAGTGAGTGCCTGTCATTTACCCTGTCAATTTCAACCCTGTCTGATGTTGCTTGGATCAACAAAATGTCTGTGTGATGTCCGGGATTCTACAGCTCAAATATTAGAACACTGTAATCTTAAAGTCTGTATAAAGAAAAATCTTAAATTTATTTTAAACACATTATACATGTTACAAGATCATTACTAAGAAAATGTGAAAAATATTAATTGTGGGGTTAGAATTTTTCAATTTTTCCCCCTTTCTGTGCTCAGGATTTTTTGGGCTGGCCTGAGATGGGGGCTAAATGAGGCTAGGGATTAGCATTGTGACCACTCCCCCACTGTAAAAACAGTAGAGTGCACATACATATTTTTACATTGGGTAGTTTCACAAACTTTCATTAGAGACTATTGGGTTTAATTTTGGATAATCCACTGTTACTGGTGAATGGCATTTTTGGTCAATAGTAGAGTTCAAGGAGTTTTTTTAAACCCAGTTGAAGCATCCGAAGATGGGTGGAGCCACCAGCAACTTCAGCTTTGGCATCAGCTGTGTAGCTAGGAGGTCCCCTGCCAGAGGGATAGCATTTACCGAGCAGCACTTCACCAAAAAGCATGGCCTATGAGTCACTTGCCACAATAAAGCCACCAAGGACTTTTCAGCAGAGGAGTGAGTAATGTTAATGCAACGATCCCCATTAAAAAAAACAACCAATTTAGCATATTGATGATAGGTGATGGACTGCTTGTTGACCTGTAATTTAAGATACATTCTTACAAGTTCTACAAAATATGTTGTAATTAAATGTGACTTCTGGCGTTACTTTATTATTAAACATCATCCATGCTGCTTGCCTTAAATCTACAAACTGGGCCTATTTTAAATTGTGTAATTTTTTTATGGCAGTTTGGTATGAGTGTTTCAGTTGGGCTGTGCTTTCACACATCTTTAGTGTTTAAAACGGGAGAATAATGTTTATTTTTCCACCATTTTGAAAGCTAATGTTATATACTTCAGTCATATTAACACATTAAAGGTGATAAAGTATATATTTGCAGTACTGGTTTAGTGGGTTACTACCTTAAAAACCTCTCATATAATTTAAAGCCAGACTCTTAAACTAATTTGCAGATAAAATGTGAGGATGACATCCTTTTAGTTCAAATCATTGAGAAATATGTGCAACTGTGTTTTCATGACATTAAATTTACAATACAATATGTCACCAGTTCTGCACCATACTGTATTGCTTTTACCAATTTATAGTTTGTGTTGCTGTTTTTAAAGAGCAGCAATCTTAAAGCAAACATCTGCCACATTTACGCACCATGACTTGGGATGCTATCCAAGGCACATATGGCCCCCCTGATAGGGTAGGTTTACTCTTTGTCTCTTCTGTAAACCCATCTGCTGCTGTTGTTGTTACACCATGTCTTTCTGTATACTTAGACTTCATTTCCTCTCTAAGCAGCCATTTTGTTAGAACAAAGAAAAAGTACTGTAGATAATGAAGGCAGGAATGTTATTTTTGTTTTGTTGGGTTTTTTTTTTATAGCAAAAAATTGGTAAAGGCAATGGTTTAACCTGACAGTATCAAAGGAATTCACAAGACATTTAGGTAATCATTAAGAAATAACAGATTAACTTTCAACTCACATTATTAATCAGTTAATGTAAAAATAGAAATATTCAACCCGAAAAAGAAAATTATACAAATGGAATATTCTGTACGTGAGCATATCTGTAATGATTTGAACTTAAATGCTTTGTTGTGCTGGTGGTGTGCTGACTTGCAGAGTATTTGCAAAGTATAACAAGGTCCAAATTGCAACATCAACATCAAATGCCATCTCTGCTTTTCATTTTTTGTAGACAGACAGGTACACAGTGAAGAATCACTCTTTTAACTGCTGTTGGATGCCAAATTACAAAGCTATTTTTGAACAGTCTAAATCTGACCCACGTATCGTTTAGCACGCGTTACACCCATCATCCATTGCAGCAAATAATAGCAGGCATCAAATGAGAGAGATCATGTGCTTCCATTCATTATATGATATTTGCATGCTGTGTGACACTACATTACTTCCAAATTAGTTTTAAAATTAAAATATGCAAATTACCACCCACATCATATCTGACGCCATCAAAACCAGTTATGGCCATTAGTGCTCACAATTTTTTCAGCTTCATGGCAGAATTCTAAATAGCTTTTATGTTGTTTTACTTTCACACTTGCTTATTTTGGGGTAATGTGAACATTTAGCTTCAATACCCAAATGTGTAACATCATAGTTAACTGTGTAAGCTTAGATCTGCATGACTCCTGCCATTCAGGATTGTGTATCTTAATAAACAGTGGGGGTTCGTGGTATAGGCGACAGTTGCCTATAGGGCACCAGTGCATTGGGGGCCAACAGAGAAGGATAGCAGATCAGTTGATCAGCTTGAGATCAGCCAGTAAATACGCTATATTTAATTAGAGATTAGAACGTCCACCACAGAAACACACACACACACACCTCTCCAAAATCCCTGCTATTTCTCATTAACTACAGACTGCAATGTCCATCAACATATTAATGTGATTAAGGCAAAAGGCGTGTATTAGTTACTGTTACTTGTAGGGTTTAGTCTATCTGCATCCATCACACAGACACAGAAATGTACACATTTTTCACATGTAGCACAGCAGACACAACTTCATTTTTTAAAAATCTAGTTTTAATAGTAACTTCTATCTGATCATATTTTACACATCAGACTGGTAACATATTACACATCAATTCTAAAAGTAATATTGACATTCTTTGGAATATAGTGGTTTAGGACATTTTTTTTATTTTCAGTAAGTCTAATTTTTTTTGTTAGTTTGACAAATGTATATCTACATTGACGGAAATATTGACTATATGAATAGTAAAATATCAGCCATGTATTTTTTATTTGTATGAATTTTTTTTTTAATTCCCTAACTAATTTTTATTTCTCTTTCTCTTTCATTTTCACTATATTTTTATGCATGATAAAGCTTAAAGTGCTCGCTTCACTTAAATTAGTAAAGCGAAATATGTGACGGTTGAAGAAAATAGAGTCTTTATCACAACCTTTCTTTAATGGTTTTCAACTGTATACTATACATTTTGGTATAGCATTGTATAGTTTATAGAACATATTGTGTAATATCTGTAGAGAAAACTGTGTCAGTGTACTGTAAATCTGTTGTTGCAAGATTTAGACATCCTTTCTTTACCATCAGCATGAACAGAATACAAAAGTTCAAATGCAATTTTCAACCAACAGCAGCACTTTGGAGGCACGAAACAGAGGCAAACTAACCTTTTTTTTTCTTCTCGTACATTGCTTGCAGACATATCATTAACTGAAACTAGAAGATGCTGTGTGCTCTGCGGTTCACTCACTCACAACGCTGAGCTCAATCGAAGGTTTTTGACAGCTGCAGGACCCCAGAGCAAGCAAACAAAGGGTTGGGAACAATGGATCAGGAATTGTATATGTAGCCCATACAATCCAATCCAATCCAATCCAATACCAAATACTAATTGGAGGCAAATACTTCTTTCCAATTTGCTCATACATCTGTAGATGACGCTTTCATTTGTATGCAAGGAATGAAAATTAGAATATTGTAATATTTACTAGTTGTATTATCTCTTATTCACATAGACTTTAAATGTTTATGCTAGATGAATGAAGAGATAGACTAATTTTTGGGCTGAATGACCCTTTCTTTGGTCTCACACTGGCCAGGATGCCGTTTTGAATATTGTGTGACCAATTAACAACACCACTAAAAGTAATCCTTTATTAAAAATAACAGATCTGGAAACCCTTGTGCATGCATGTGCACAGTGATGGTGAAAATAATGACCAGGTTGGCCTTGGTGCCCATGCGTGGTCTTAGTGTTTCCCCAAAGTTCTCACATTCTGTTTATTTTTAATTTTGTTATTAATTTTTAATTTTTAACATTGTGTTCCATTAGTGGATTTATAATAGAGGAATTCTGAAGCCCTTTGAGTCCAGTGTGTTTGTGTAGCCCTCAGCTCTGATTAAGGACTATTCAAATAAACTCTTTACTTTGTATGGGAGTGTGGGAGTACGTCAGTGAGTGAATGACATAGGAAGTTGCTCTGAGTAAACACAGAACACTTGGCTGTTGTTCAGTAGCTTTACTGTTGTATACTCTCTCATCCTGCATTTGCTTTATTTATGGCACTATTGTGAAGTAAGAAAATTTACCAGGAGTGAGTCCATAGACTTAATACATTTATAGGCTGTAAATTATTGTTTTTTCTGAAAAACTGTGTTCATAACGTAACAGATGTGGCCCATGTCTATCTATAAACTAGGCTTCACTCCCTAGTCTATTCTTGCTAAAGCTTGAAGGATCACCTATTTTGTCAGCTACACTACTAAAGGTGCATTGCTACCAATTTGCTTCAATGAGTAGACTTTCATGCACATTACAGTAGAATCCTGGGTTTGAACCTTATTCTGGTTTTGATCATATTAAGGATATGGCGTTTACATGCAACAAAGATGATTTTGGTTACTCAGCTCTAGGTTACATTTATTTTGGTATGTTGATCATTGTTACATCAATGCTTTCTCAAAACCAAAAAGTGATTATTGATATGACATCCATATGTGCAACTCATATCTACTACGGAAACCTGATAATTACCAGGATAGTAGTGCACATGAATACACTCTCACTGACAATGGGACCAAGACTTATTGGCTCCTGGTCATGCATTGATCTGAAATGATCTGACTGTGCTACTTGAGAAAGGCTTGCCAATGTTTAGCCAATTACAGATATGGAGTAGGATCGACTCTTGCCAGGCCAGTTGTGACTGTCAGATTGTCATCTGGCTAATCCAGTTGCTGTCAGCCAGTCTCTCACTCTCTGCCTTGGCTGGCATCCACTGATTGTTTTCTTCTGTTTGTTTATTTGTTGTTTTTTTTTGGTTATGTTGCATACAGTCATTCATATGTGCTTTCATTTTAGTTTGTAGATTATTTGACATTATGTTGTTTGCTGTTCCAAAAGCCATGCTGTGATGTTATGGTTAATGTTCTATGTCTTAAGACTGACTTATATTAAATCCTCTAAGGAAGAGAGCATGATGTGTCATGATGTGTTGTAAACGCAGTGCTGTTGCAAATCGACTAAGAATAATGTAAGAAATCATTTCCACCTTTTAATACAACTTCACAGTGTTTGAATGCTCATATTTCTTATGTATAGTATTTTAAGTTGATAAATCATTGTGAAATAAAATAAATTGTTAATATATGTACAACACCATTTTGAGGTGTAATATTTATATGTAAATGTCATGCTTTAAGGTTCCTCTGACAGTGTTTCCCTAAAATGCTATGGTGGACGGATAGTAAAAACTAATTCTGTACTAAAAAGAATCAGTATTTTCGGCCACTTGATTGTCAAGCTCACAATGCTGAAGTCGCAAACCAGCATGCATTCAAATGTTATCTTTGTGTGTCAAATGAGAACTGGTTAAATGTATACCTGGGCACTTGACTCTTGTTTTAAGACAATTTTGAATACTCTGAACTTATCCTTTTAGATGGCTCGACTATGCAGCTGCATCCGATATGGCAATTTATACAACACATGAAGTCATGCCCTTAAATGCAGCAGTGTGATCTCAGTATAATCCTCTTCAGCACAGAGTGGCTGGTAGCTAATACGTGCTTCAGTATATGGCACAAACATCTGATATTTAATGCATACACTTACAAATTTGTACACAAGTGCTGTAGGCTCTGCAGTAAATACATTTTGATGGTGTTATTTCCAGTGTAAATCTATAATAATGTGACATCTCAAGCAGGAAATAGGATTTTTTTTACTACAGGTTTGTAGAAAGATTGTCTCAGGCAGATTGTTTTCCCATCACGTGTGTAAATTTCACATAAAGTTTCTGTCAGTGATGATTTCCAACAACCTTACTGGTATTGTTTCCCTTTTCTTTTTGTTTTTTTCAATGAAAATATTTCAACATGGGAACTTATCTCAATGTGTTCATGAGATAGCAACACTGGCAGACAAAATGCTTAAATCTTGCTTTAGACATCAGGTAATGATGGGATATTTTTGCAAAGGTTCAGTGTGTGCATAGCCACAAAGCTGTTTCCTGCTTGAGTTCGGGTTTGAAATTAATCTTTTGCTATGAGGTGTGTACAACAGGCTAGTTAAATGTACTTCAAATATTTTCTGTATTTAGCATTTATGCCTTTACTGCTTATTCACTTGAGAGGAACCTGAAGCCTGAGCCTCCTCATTTGTAAAACCATGAAATTTGCATCTCATCACTTTGAGCTTTGTGTCAGAGTGAGAACAAACACAAATATCATTATGCAGCTAAGCACACATTCATTGCAGTCACTACTGTGATCCCAATTCAGACTCCATGCCTGCTCAATGTTATCTCTTTTCTGTTACTTTTCCTGACATACTTCGATTTTGAAAATCCATACAAATAAGTGCAAACAAAGGAAAACGCACAGCAAAAAGATCTGACATCCAACTCACATTATACTACAAAAGAAGAAAACAATACACAGCTAAAAATGTAGCAATAGACAAATATATTTCAAGGAGATTCTGCAGTACAATTGAGTGTGTGAGGACTCTGCAACATACCAACCAGCAACACTATCACTTCATCTTTTTGAATTTGTTCCCTCCCTCCCAGCAGGTTAACTGTCCCCAGACAATGAGCCTCAGCTCTGCTTCAGGGTCTACAGAGTAGGGGCAGCAAGCAGACAGACAGGCCTTGTATTCAGGCAGAGCCGAAAGGCCTGGCAAGTGTGTTCTGTTTGGCATTTAAAACACCTCCACTCACTCCTATGTCGTGGGAGAAGTGACGGACCTGACAGGCTCAGTCTCTTGGGAGCCACTGGGCCTCTTTCCAATCTCCCTGGGTCAGTGCGGGGGTGAGACGCCAGTGAGGAGCTCCTGGCTAGAAACACTAATTATCATGGCTGCCTTGCATTTAGTAGTACTATGTTCAGAACTAGGTAGTGTGCACCTCCTGGTCATGCTGTCAGATACCTCACAGGACTGGCTCTAATTGAGGAGATTGTAAAGCTATGGGTGTTTAGGTTCAGTCTGCCAAAGGCAACTCTCTGCATCACTGACTTATGTAAATAATTGGAGTAAACAAACAAGTGTTTAATACCCCTCCCCTAATTTGCTGCTATTGTGGATTTTGTTTGTGTGTCATTAATGATCCTCTTTTTAATTTGTGTGGAATTATTTGATTGGTAAATCAGGGAGCAGTCGCGTATTATTATTCAGCCCATTATGACGCCAACGCATGTAGTACACCCAACAATCCACTAGAGGGCACTGTATCTGTGTCAAATTTTGACTTATCAAAGCATGAAAGTAGAGTATGCACTTACTCAACTTCCAGTGAGATTGTCAAGTGCGGTCTACATGAGGTTGTATATTTCCATCTCGAGGTGATGGGTTAGGTGGCTGATTAAGGCCGCATTCACACTGCAAGCCAACATCTGATTTTTAGCCCTTCTAGATTGGAACCGGATGGCTCTTACGAAGTCTGAACAGTCATAAATCACATGAGATCCGATTTTTGCAAACCAGATCAAAACCACCATTGGGAGGTAGTTTCAAATTGCATTTGGACAGATGTGTCTGAGTCTGAACAGCTCCAAACACTCGTCGGATTTGACTGTCCGTGACGTCTCTCTACGTCTCTACGTCACTCTATACGACATCAGACTCGCGCTTATTCGAGTTGTTGTTGCTAGCTGATATCACTGGAGGCAACGGAGGACGTCGAAACCATCAGTCCATGGACAGAGGACCAAACCATATTCTTAATCTTTGAGGAGATGGCTCGGTTCCAGTGAAGCTCGAGGGTTTGTTGTTGCTGTCGCTGTCGCAATTATATGACATCACACAATACACGCTGGATGACGCCTCCGCTCTGACAACGTTGCCACAGCAACCTGTCAGATTGGTCATTAATGTGGCCCAGTCTGAACAGAGCCAAATCCGATTCGGACACTTGCTAAACAGTGTGGACTGTTGGTTCATGGAATCCCAAATCAAAACCTCATGTTTGACATTTTGACCATTGCCATCTTGGTATTTTGGAGTCAGAAATCATGAGAAGTGACCATATTTGTCCAACCACAACACCTCACGCATCACTGTAGCAGAGACTTGACAATCACAAGGTAGCTCCACCCCAAAGCATAGCCTGCTTTATCATCTGTCACTCTAAATACGGCCATAATTTACAAACCAAATATCATGCTGTATTGAAAATTGTATTACTGATGATATAAATCAAGTGAGAAGTAGGATCATTTTCTCACACACCTCTTTACAAACAAAACTGTTTTTGGAGCAAGTGGAATTGCCCCCTGCTGGCTATTAAAGAGAATGCAAGGTTAAAACACTTGTGTACTGGCTTCACTTTTCACACCCGGACCTATTGGCTTGGGCAAAACGTGACACTGACACGGTATCCTCTGGAGTGGATCGGCGGGTGTATTACACGGTTTGGCATGATACTGGATTACACAGATCGTGCACACACTGAAACAGCACTGCAGTGCTCTCAGTAACACACACAGTAATGCCTCTGCCCAAACTCATGATAATTTAATAAATGCCTGAAGGCAGAGTTTGAGGCAGTGGACAAATATAAATATTAATTAACACACTAGGGACCCAAGTAATGTGTGAAAACTTCTCTGCTGCCATATTAAAGGAAACTCTGGTCAGATTTTTAATGTGGTTTAGAATATGCATTAGAACTTCAAACATTAACTTCTAAAGTTAACATCATCTCACTGATATTAAGGGTTTAAGTTGGAAATGAATGTAACTTGCAGCATGTGCACCAAACAAAAAAAATTGGATGGTTTTCTTTAAGAAAGCAATGAGTTTTGTGACATACCATAGGAGTCTTTGGCAACTTCCAAAAAATAAAAAAACCTTACTAGACTAATTTTATTCAATTATACCTGGATAGGATTACTTGTCAATGTGTAAGATATTTAATTAAACAATCTCAAACAGAATACTGTGGTCAGAAAGCATCAGTTGAAATGATAAGGACATTAGGGCAACTAATCACCAGATTTGCTGTTCTTTCCTATTCCACATAGTACACAGATTGTCTTACTAAAGACTCTGAGTGTTCAGATACTGAGCATCAATAATGTGCCTATGTGACAGGTTTGAGCACGATTTGAAGCTCTGCACTCCCACACTGTCTGACTCCATAGTAAAACTGAGAGAGTGGGCAATCTGTGACAGGTAGTGGTGAAAGAGGTGGGCTGACTCTTGACATTACCCATTTCCCTCTACCGTGACAGCAGCCTATGCTAGCCAACTAAACAACTGTCACTTCCTCAGTGTTATTGCTTACAAATGTGTCAGAGTTTGCACTAATACTGCAAGTTGTGGTGTATGGAGAACTATAATACTGTATACTATAAAAAGGGTATATTGTAGGAATAAACTGGGAATAGATAATCTTCACAAATTCACAAACTGATTGATACAATAATTATGAACCTCACATTTAAGAGAACTTTGACATTTCTCCTCCTTCCTCACACACACACACACACACACACACACACACTAATAAATGCATACTGTATGCAGTAGTAACTCACTGTAAGCCCTAACTTAACCCGGGAGGATCAAGTTTCGATTCTATACTGCAACATCATCTAATGTTGTCAGTATGCGCAAAAGCTAAAAAGTACAATACAGGAATTTCTCCAGTGAATGATCTTGCACTGAACAGGTGTACTAGACTGCACGTTAAGCTTAGCTCTTCCACATGAAAATTAGAACGTCAGACACACACAAGAAGCTCTCTGATCTTTGGTAAGGAGAGGTCTGAAGTGCCAGGCAGGGGGGAGACAGATGGGTATGAGTTTTCCTGCCAGCTGTCTATACTGCCTTGCTCTGTAGCATCACAGTTTGGCACAAGCTAAGAAGAGAGTTCATGTTTTTTAAGGAAAGTCTCATACAATCAAAGTTATAGCTACAGGCTGGTACAGGACACTTGTGGTATAAATTGTCTGGTCAGCACCTCAGTGCAAGCAAATCCACTTTGTAGTAGTGATTGAATTATGGTTCCATGATTACAAATTGTTTTCATCCCAGTAACTATTGTGGAAGAGCATAAAGTCATTGAGAGTACGAACTTACTGGTAAGTGGCCAGAAGTACATCAGAAAGGGTTAAAAAGAAAGTAACTTATTCATAATTATGCCAGTTGGACATGCTTCACAAGAATACAGAATATAACTATATATTTTAACTCAATATTACAAGAGACCACACAGACAATATATGGAAATAACAACAAGCTAAATACAGTGTAAATATTTATAAGTTCAGGCAACGTGGCATTGTTTATGTAGGGATGGTATTGTAGCTCTTATGTTTGCAAGGAAAAATAAATGAACACTCTCAAGTATACACTGTGTGTTAATGAGTTTCTAACTACACATACTGCATGTATAATGGTTACAGAATTGTGTGAAAGAATAACTTTTTAGTAAGACCAGAATACAAAAAATACAATTCAGTTGCTAAATGAACAAACATGTACATATTGTTCAGTATTTTTACATTCAAAATAAATCCGAAAAGAGACCACTGTTTATAAGTACAATATTTGGAAGCGAAATGCTGACTTTTTGGAAGTAAAAAGTTTGTGTTCAGCCCCTTAAGGATTGCCCTGTGTAAATCACAGTGTAACTCTATTAAACACTTTATCTGGGTAATGCTGTCTACCATGCAAAATTGCAGCTTGTAATGGGGGATAGATTAAATGGAATCACTCTCACCTAGTGGCAAATTCCACACCAGTAAGCAACAAATGGCTTGCCAAGCTCTGGTGACATTTCCAGGGATTAGCTTATGATGTTGGGGTTGAGGCAGGAACCAGTAGGAGGGACAGTAGCTAAGGATCATAACACACCCCACTCTCCCATACACACACAGGGACACACAAATACTGCATTATAATTATTTATATAGCAGCCATATACTAAGTGCTTCACACTAAGTTAAAGAGAGAACACTAGAGGAATAAAAACTTTAAATTGAACCAATTAATCCTATAAGCACAACAGAAAAAAAGCACAGAAGAAAATGTAAGGTATTAGTTGTAAAAAGGAGGTTTTAAGATACATTTAAAAGCATTTACTAAGCAATGTCACCACATTTACACACATCTATTACAGTACAGTTAGTAGAAGATGGTATGTGTGACTTGCCTGATGCAGAAATGAATAGAAATACATGTCAAAACTTTGCTTTTACAGATGAGCATACAACCTTAATTACTCAGAAGAGTACTAGATATACTGAATGTATTCTAAGTCTACAATTGATTGACTTATGTGTGTATTTGTTTGTCTGTAACTCAGGATACTGCCTCTGCCTCCTACCTCTATGTTTAGCAAGGGCATTAAATTAACTTTGAATTTATTGGATTTTCTGTTTTTCTTTCCTCATTTCTTCCTCCAGTCAACATCTGACTTGCACTTGATTGGAATTTAACTCATATTCTTTGTGATGTTGAAATCTTGCCTTAAGTGCAGCAGTGTAAAAATAAAAATGTGAGAGAAAAATAAAAATGGGAATGATGCAAGGAAATTAGTAAAACAAAAAAAGTGTTAAAACAAAGAGCAAAAAACAAAACAACAGCTGCTGATGGAGACTTGATCTGAGGGATGATAGTTTATATGAAGCAGGGGGAAGTGGGAGGTAAATAAGATGGAAGCAATGTATGTGTGCATGGGAAGACCAGGACGACCTATAGGCAGGATGTTGCAGCTCATCTACAGAGGCTCGGAGCATTGGTGTGACACCAGCTCAGAATATTGTCAATCAGCTGTTGGTATGCTACAATCTAATTATGATGAATAGCATTTAAATGTTCAACACATTACTGTACTGCACCTCTAATGTATAAGAGTTCAATGTACAGTATTTGCCTGTCTATCTTTAATTAAAGGTTGTCATAATTGGATCCATGACAAGAAAACCTCGATCCTGACTGATGTATATCCTGCAACATTTATGACCAAAGTGCTGTAATTCTCCTTTTTTCCTATTCTGATCTGAGAGTATTTTCATGCATTGTGTATGTCTGTGTGTGTGTGAGTGTGTGTGTGTGTATATATGTGTGTACCTCCATCCAGTTGCACCAAATGGCTATCTGTCAACTGTGTTGAATTGAAAGAGCTACAATCACAGGTAAAGCCACATTATGAGTAGTTGAGCTGAGCTTCCTTTTAAAGGCTTCATGAAAGGGGAAAAAAGCCTTTTCTGTGTTGTTGTATTCTGTGTAAGTATGTGGTTACTACATTCATCACCATAACTCTGTGTATAAATTAAAAAATGTCATAGCAATATTCAAACTTTTCTTTTTTTTGTTTAAATTCCATTTATTTTTTTACATCTTGCAGACAAGGCCATAGACAGAAATTTGACACAATAAAATATGATCACATTTTGCTGCAGATAAGCCATTGAGCTCTCTGTTCACCAATGGATTTGACTTCAGTGTAAGTAAAGACAAGCAATTAATTCATATCCCACAATATGTCACAATACATTCAAATTGTCAGACCTTCCCTCACATTACTGACAACCTGACTGTCAAACTGTCAGCCAGTGGGAAACTCTGTCCTTCTGCTTTCACCATGTGGCTGTCCTTGCAGAGAAGCTATGTGTTTGTCACCTTTTCTCTTCTCAAACTTGCTTCATTTTGTCTATGACCTTGTCCCTTTCACCATGTGCAGGATCAGTATGCATTCTGCTCTTGGAGTGATTACTTCTCACCCTGTCAGCTCACCTTGACTTCACCTGTCATCCTTCCATCTATTCTCAATGTGATATTTTCTTTCTCACCTCTTATTAGTTGTGCCTATCTGAAGTCTCTGCTGAGTATTTTCTCTCTCTCTCTCTCTCTCTCTCGCACACGCACTATCAGGGGCATTTTTTGTAACCGCGTCATCTACGCCTGGACAAAGACTGATAACTACGCATGCGTACATGCACGCGCTAGGCGAGAATAGCAAATAATGAAGGGTGACGGGTTATAAGTGTCATGCCCCGTGCGAATACAGCGGACGCCTGTGTGCACAATTGTCTCAATGTACAAATAATTATTAACTTTACGATGACGAATTTTGAGCCATTTTGTACGGGAAAAAAAGCTAAAGCAACAGCATCCACTAAACAACAATACACATGTTGCCCTCTAAAATTGGCGAACTCCCTGTCAGCCTGTCACTAACAAATGTCACCTTTGTTGACCCTTAATTGTTGATCCCCCCTTCAGCCATTCAGTGTCATTTTAAATACTTGATGCTGCAGTGAGATGCATCATTCCACCAAGCTGTGTGATTCCAACAGCTATTGAGATATTGTGCATGACATTCGGATAAGCAAACAAATAATGAAGTCAGTCTTTCTGAGGCAATCAATTGAGTGTTAATATACAGAGTGCCAGATGTTTTTGTCATAAACACGTAGGCCTACTTCATGTGTATTGAGCTGATAAAATTGTCATCACAACATTGGTGTACTGTTGGCTGTTTGATCAAAATGTGTTTTAATATTTCATATCTACATCCACATTCAAAGTATTTTGAAGAAGAAATTTGCACTAATATCTTATGGAGCTTCATAATTATATAAATCTAAAAAAATATATAAAGATGCAGATAAAGTAATCATAGCAGATCAGTCTAAATTGAGGTACTTCTTTCTACGTTAACACTTTGTAGTCTTATGTGCAACCAGGAAGCACAGCTTTTTAAACCCTCTAAACATCTGCTGGAGTTCTCAGTGTCACACTCTGAGTTCTAAATTGGTAAATTTCTGCAATTAACCAGGAGGCATCAGCTTGCTTCCTGGTGGATTTTTTCACGAGCTAAACGCCATATGCTTCTCTCAGAAATTCACTGTACACACACACACTTGCACACACATTCACACAACCACAATCTCCCCTTACACTCATGCACACATGCGCATTAAGATTCCATCCCATTTTGAGACGAGGTCTGAAAGGATTCATCACGCTGACAGCACCACTTCAACACATTTTTCAGTTTGTCAGAAGTCTCTTTCTTAGCACTTGTTCCTCGCTTCTCCTTGGTTTCCTCTGGTGAATTGCTCTGAGTCCCGCTCAAAGCACACAGCAGGGGATTAGTCCCTATCACAGTGCTCACTACCCCCAGATCAGTTCACCAAGGTTAAGGTGCAGCTTTCTCTGAAGATACCATTTTCTTTGTGAGAACTCTCACAGTGACATGTTAAAGGAGCCCAGTCAGAGAGGAACTTTAATGCCATGATAACCCATTTAAGTTGCTGTCTCAGTATAAATACTCCCTCCTTTGTCTCTTTGAGTGTCATGGTCTGCAAGTTTGTATTACTGCCTGACATTGAACAGAAAATGAAAATATGTGTGATCTTCCAAAACAACATAGGTGATGGAATGTTAAAACTTAAAGCTGACATTAATAATAAGGATAGGTAGGAGTACATTTTTAAAAAGATAATCCAAAGATACAACAACCTCTATATATCCCCATAAATTTGGTTTAAAGCAATACCTGAACATTTTGTATGCTCTAAGGGTTAAATAGGGAGATCAATACCAATCACATTTGTGCATTACAAAGCTGCAGTACAAAGCTGGAGTCAAACCAATGTTAGCATAATTTAGCATAGAGGCTGGTAGCAGTGGGAAACACAGAAACAACCTCCAATCCTCTATTGTGGCAGTTCATAAAATAGTCATGAAATGTAATCTATAGACACAGTACATGGACATTTGTTTTCTTTTTTTTCAGCATTACTTTCAGACTAATGTATTTCAATTGGAAGTATATGTATTAAGTCTGCACAATTTCCCCCCATCTTTTTTCTGTTAGTTGGGACTTGGAGCAAAAAATGTCATTAAAGGGGACATATTATACTATTCCATATGTTCAGTCATGTCAGATATTCATATTAGTAAAGCTTCTGTGCTCCCACGAACTGCTGTGATCTCAAGTTGAAAATACTTCATCAATTAACTCATTGTATCTTGGTATCCTGTTTGTTTAATGTCAATACAGCAACACACACAAACTCAAACAGCCAACTATCAGTGAATGTGACAATGCTGTGAAATATACTCTGTATACTGTGTTGTGTTTCTTTTTCTCTTCCTGTGACTCAACCTTATGGTACAATCTAGATGCTTGTGTGTAAAGCTCATGATGCTTTCTGCGTCTGTGTAGCCGCAAAGTCAATTTTGTCATCTGTCCTTGCCTGCAAGGATCCCAGTGGATGTGTTCCGTCAGGATATAACTTTAGGCTACGTCTCAAATTTTTAAACTTTGGGTAACTTTTTGGTAAACATCAGGGTACTCTTGGATGAAAATACTCATGCTCATAGCCAAAGAATGCTTTGTCCTCTTCATGCAAAGAGCTTTTGATTACTCGCATCATGGCGGTAGATGTTGGAATGTTAAACTGGTACCAGAAGAGATTGAATGATTGTTCACAGATTAAATTGGATCATGGATGGAAATTTGACTTGGTATCATATTTGCTAGTGTATAATCGGTGTATGATTTACGGGAAGAAAATGCATTTACAAGGATTATCCACATAACAATCTTTAAGAACTGTAAAAGCCTTTCAAGTTTTTCCTAACATAAACCTTCCTCCAGTGATGTCACCCAATAAACAGGAGTTTTAAATAATTTCATTAGGTCCTTTTCGATGTGTTAAAAATAAATCTCCCTATATACTTCATGATGCTAAATGCAGTATTGCAGTCATGTCAGTGTAGAATGCACAGACATGGAATTGATTGAATACCTCTTTAAGGTATCTTCTCATCTAACACTATATGAAACAAACTCATGCCATCTCAAAATATTGAAAAATCCTCAAAGCCACATTCATAATTCCCCCATACTGAATGTTTCATTTAAAGATAAGACATTTTCAAGTTGTTCATAAAATCGTCTGACTATTGTAAACCCCTGTACACTTCTGTCTTACCCAATATAAAACATTAACATTAAAGTTAATGTAGCCAATATTTCTAACAGAACCCAAGACATAATGTTGCCCCAAACCAAAAACTACACTTCATTGGCTAACAATGTTCTTTATGAAGCTTTGAACCCTTAACGAGTGCCTAACAGCCTACAGTCTACAGGGAGATCTTCGGTTTCTTTGGATGAATAAAGAAATTAAGATTAATCAGGCTCTTTCCACCACACTGGAGTCACAGTTAAACATCTTATTATTTTGCATTTAATTTACATATATTTTATTTACATTGTTCTATTACCATGTTATTATGACTTCATTAAAGTTTTCTTAACTCTTCATAATTTAGAATTCCGAATTTAATTTGGTTTTGAATTTCAATGTAATTTAAATGTAATTAATTAGACGTATAAGGAACATTTATGAAGATGTAATAAGATTTGCCCAGAGAACTCCAACTTTTGAACCAATCAGTAACACAAAGTAAACCTTAATTGTAGTCTAAATATGTAAATGTATGTCATATAATATTAGTCCTTAGATTAGAGATAAGGTTATCTCCATTTTGGAGTGTGTTAAAAGATAATGTGAAATGAATGGTACAAAGGGGGAAAAAAATAACTTAAATGCTGCAATTGCTCAAATTGATGATGACATGCCCTTTGCAGTACTTGGTATTTTCCAATTTCCAATTGACCAGAAAAAGGCTCACTGTATCCACTGTACAACAGTGCATACACTTAAAGTCGAAAAGCATGAACATTCCTGACTGGACAGACGGTCTCTGAAAAAAAGAGAGAGAGAGAGAGAGAAAAAAAATCCTCTATATAAATTCTCTAAGTTACCAATGATTGCCTAGCAGTAAAGTACTTGGTTTAAAATGGAAAAAGTCAAAGTATGTCGTTTTGAGTCAGTGTAGACTTCTTCACCATTTACATTTATATTGATTATTTAAGTCACAATACAACTATAATCATTCATATCATTCCTTAAATTGTAAACTACAAAAAAGCTAAGATTTAATTAAGACTTTAATTTAATTCCTAAAATTATTGTCTACAATGTTTCAAGTTGCTCCACTCTTCACATATTGTCCATTAAATCTATAAAGGAAATTGTTTTTTGAAATAATATACAGTGCATCCACAAAAAAGGAGATGAAGCAAAATATAATGTGGATGTGATTATGTTGATCTGCTGGACAGTATTTACAATAATCCTACAGCACAAGGGGGAGGGATGTAATTGTGAGTTACTGTAATTAGCCACTTTACTACTTGCACAAATAATTCTCATTCCCATATAATCCAACAGTCCTTAGATTTTTCTCCTCCCTATTGTGACTAATCATCAGCATAGAAGATGCTCTTCATCAGCCCACCCGTCTGCTCACCCTAGCTGTTGGCACCGACTGCCACGATAATGACTGAGGCTACTCTGAGACGATGTTTACTAGCTGACAGCAGCACCCTGCTCTCTCTGTATGCTCCAGCAAGCATTTCCATTTAGCTCACTTCTGAAGCTCCTGCCTAATTTCTCTTTGGAGACAGAAATCCTTTAAACCCCATTGTATCCTGGGGCAACATATTTACTGAGGGCTGGCTTTCCAATACCTGAGAGAGATTAACACTGCTCCCTGATTTATGAATCCATGCCACCCACCCACAGGCTTGGTCAGGGGCCCTAGCTACTCTACCCCTCTACTTCCTCTTCACACAATGGGATTTAGGTATCAGAAGGAACACACAAACACAAACATACACTTCTCACAAACAGAAGAACTGGGTTTAAGGGGAGTTTCAGCTACGAATATGCATAGATCATCCCTCAGAATTTCCCTTAAGAAAGGAGAACACAGACGTAGCATGGGTAAATCTGGCTGGCATAGAATCTGGTTGGCAGGATAATCTAACTCAAAACAAAACTTTATAATAGAAAATGTCATGCCTCACTATGTATGGTTTACTAAATTCCATATTGATTTACCACTTTGATATACAGTCAAAGAATATGCAAACAGGTACGCAAGGTCTGTCACACCAGCATGGAGCTATAGTCGGAAGATCCGTGACATCTATCGATTGTTTTGGACTCCCACCATCTAGCTGTCTGTGACTTAGGTGGTCGGATGGCTGCCAGACTGAGTGACAGCCTGGTATTTGTTTATCCTGAATAGTCAATTGCTGGGCCTCTGTACTACAGGAACAACAAAGCTGCTGGCACAGAGTTCAGTGTTTCAGTGGACATGTCTGTCTCTTATTCAATGGAAAGAATGCTTTCAAACCCTCCTATTTTTTTGGGTGGATCATTGTGCAACAGTACAAGACAGTTATAGAGCTGGTAATTGTTTGGTAACATATGTTTCATGGTTAGCCTAAGGATAGTTAAAGATGTGTGATTGGTTTCATCAGCAGCTCAACCTGTGGTTCTGTACTGTAAACAAATCATGTGTAGCTGTGCATCTTATACGTTTCTTATTATCTTTTTTGTATTTTTCATAATTGTGTAACAGCTGATTAAACATCATCTGTTAATGAGACTTCTATTGTCTTATTGTCCCCTATTATGTTCCCTGGACAGTTATATGTACATGCTTAATTGGCTGTCCGCCCCCTAATTACTTGTTTAACAATGGCAAGTTCCTTTGTTTTTTGTTGGTGCATATTCACACAGTCTACCATTTTCTCATTTGCTATTGGTGTGATTAAAGGAAGAAGTATTTTCACTGAATGTGAGTATTTGCATGGTAGTTTGAAGATATCATTCATTATAGACATTTAGAGAATACTGGATTGTTTTGTGTTAATGATTTTTATAAGATTAAATATCAGTTCCAAAAATACAAATTCCAGTTAAAAGTAGTGTACATTTGTACTGCAAATCACATTAGTAAAGGGCTATATATAGTCATGTATCTGCTTCTACCACTACCCAGTAGGGGATGAGCATTTAAACTAGCCCTTATTAGCTATAGGCATCAAGCTTACTTACTACTTACTTGCCTCACCATTATTCCACTAGGATCACATCATGTCTACAACCTGATGTCTGGATTACTACAAGATGCTCTTGGCTGTGGCACTAAAGTGCTTTTGATGCCCCTACAGCTCAACCAGAGTGCTGCAGTCTGCTTCCTGTCCAAGCAAAGCTAGAAGTCTCTGATGCCCTGCCTGTATTCAAACAAGTGCTCCTATATGCATTGGAGCTTTTACTGAATTCAGAATTTGAGTGATTGTGCCCCAGAGTAAGTATACACATCTCCAGCACATGAACCAAGCCCACTCACAAGCCTGTGCTATGCAGTCTTCATTCTCTTTACTCTGTGACTATGGGCCCCATCTTGCGGTTGGTGCACAGTGGATGGTGGGCGTGGCGTGTGTGTCAGCGCGCCTGGATATTAAAGGGAATGAGAGATGACACTCTGATTGGTTTACTGCGTGTTACGTCCAAAACACGCCTAGTCCGACCCTTTTAGACCATGCACCTGGGGCAGTGACCATTTTTCCGCTGTTAAAATAGCAAAAGTGGATTTGGAAACACCCAAAAGGCACTTGTGCCACGTGCTTCACGCCATACGCTATAGATGGTTAAAATGGGGCCCAAAGTGGTCATGCCTTCTTTATTACTTGTTGCCCAGTGTTGGAATATTTGTCTGGCTACAGTGAAATGAGAATTCACTCCCTATTCATTTTATAATCATATTCTGACCAGAATATGATTATATGAACTTTTAAATACACTAAAGCAGATCCATGCTCAAAACAGGGGCTTTATATTTAGTACAAATATAATTGGAATATACTGAAGCAGACAAAAAGCAGAAAAGTGATTAGATAAGTTTGTATGGGTTTTTGGATACTGTTTTTCCCTCCCTAAAAGCTTGTTACCACTGAAGTACATTCCAATCAGCATACATTCACGGTGAACACATCTGCTATTATCAGCTTTGCCAGACCTTCTACACTCAAAACACAAAAAACAAACGAGGTGGCAAGTGTCTGTACTAGCTCAGCCCTCTAAAAATGAAGTAGGAGGTCAAGTTGAACAAATGATAAGATGTAAGTCATGAATTTTGAGAATATAAAAGACTAAAACACAATCTGACTGAGAAACAGAAGTAATTAAAGAATAACAAATGATATAACTACAAAAAAAACAGCAAAACAATATAAATCTGTTAGCTGTCGAGTGTCCTTCCTGTTTTTCATTTGTTTTTCATCCTTTGATGGCGACTGTCGGAAAAACTGATGGAGCTAGATTTGTCAACCCTGTTAAGACAACAGGGAAACACAGCTCTTCTGCCCTCCTGTCATTCATTTGAGAGCTTGCAATCAATGAACTGAAAACAATATAACATGTAGTATATATATATTGCAGTGCAGAGGCAGAGCCAAATGTTTTTAGACATTTCATTCTTGAGTGGGATACATAATGTCTGCTGTGGTATGTGTTGCTTCTAGTAAATCAGTCCTCCTACTGTGTGTGCTACTACAGTATAATAGCTTTTAGAAGTTAGTTGCCTTCCCCTGCCCATTCATGGTTTCTGTACATTACCAAGCAATTGTATTTCTGCCATGAACACAATGCATGCTTTGCAACTGTATTTTATCAATGCTGTTAAGGGTACAAAATCACACGTCTTACTGAGAAGTTGTGTACAACTGACTGGCAGTACAGTACTACTTGACTTTATGTATTGTGTGCTTGTGGAATCAGATAACTCAATGCTTGACTTGTGACAGTTTGCTAAAAACTCAGTCAATAAATTATTTATGTGTTTAAATAGTTAAACTGCAAAGTTAAGTTGTTTAGTGTAGATTGCAACGTAAATTAGTTCCTGTTTGTGTACAGTAGTTCCCTAATCTAGCATTCCCCATGATAACGAGCGTGGTAGCGCAAAGGTAAAATGCAGTGAAGAAGCTGCCAATCTTCTCTGCCATGGAGAGACAATTGGGACGCCTGGGAAATATAGCAGCAGAAGTTTGGCATTAACAATTATAAAAACATGGCACTGTGGCCAACTTGCTTGCCTGCATGGAGCATACTTTCTCCATATTGCAGTGAAGTAAATAATCAAAATGCTTATATATTATTTATTTATTTATTCATTTATTTATTTATTTATTTATTTATTTATCTTAATATGAATGCTTGGCAGAGTTGGGACTTGAAAATATGTTTTGATGCACTAGACAAAGCATGACAGACTGGAATGCAGCAGAATACCTCAACTAGGGAGTTATCCATCCTTTCCTGTCCATCAATCATTAATGGCTAAAGTGGTTCCACTTTCATGCTAGAGAACATAACAATCTTGCATTTGAGCATTTTGTCCCTTTTCGCCAAGCCCCTTAACATCTATCCTTTCCCAGTCACATTGTGCTCCCCCCTCTGCTTCCTCCTCTGGTGCTGTCAGTTGGTTGTGTTATGCATAAATAGTGCAACCAACCATTTTGGTGAACCATGTTCCTGTTAACATCACTCATCTTCAAACAGTTCCACAGATATAGTTTGACTTTGGTGCTTGAATACCTGTCCAAACTCCCAGCGACAGAGAAATGTAGGTACATCCTGTAGATGAACCTTTAAACTTCAAGAAAATAATTATTCTTAATTGTGTTGAATAATGGCTATATTTACTACAATGCAATGCTACCAACTGTTCATCAAGGAAAAACAACAGCCGTTTTAAGACACTTGAAAAATCTTTTTGTTTTTGCAGAAGAAATTTCTGATGACAATACCAACAAAACCGAGCCTATTTAACACATGCACACACACACACAGAGAGAGAGAGAGAGAGAGAGAGAGAGAGAGAGAGAGAGAGAGAGAGAGAGAGAGAGAGAGAGAGAGAGAGAGAGAGAGAGAGAGAGAGAGAGAGAGAGAGAGAGAGAGAGAGAGAGAGAGAGAGAGAGAGAGAGAGAGAGAGAGAGAGAGAGAGAGAGAGAAAAATGTCTCTTTGTATACTTAATTTTTATTTTATTATTTATTATTTTTTATTTGTACAGCTATACTGTACATAATCAAGAAACAGGTGAACTCTTTGGAATTATGTTTGTTTGTTATTGAATGTGATGAGCAGATGCAAGTCAAATTGCAGTTCATGATAAAGTGCAGATCTGAATTTGCTGTAGTGACCCGCAGGAATTTTGTATCCCCACGTAAAATAACATACACTGAAAAATTAATGAGGGAAAAAAAAGACAGACAAACAGGAACAACACAACAACATCATCTCTCTTGTATGTCTAAACAAAATGAGGTGTAGATATGCAGTGTGCTGACTCACCTCTGCTTCACCTTAAATGTGATTTAATTATGAATGAGTGGGAGGATCATTTGCCCCAGAAGATAAAACACAGAGGACCTTATTTCCCCAAAATAGGGCACAGGCACAGATCCAAGTCTTAATTCCTGGCATGTGGCATGTGTGGGTGTGGCCAACACATTTTTGCAATTTTCCTATCAGCACAGGCGCACTCTAAGCTCAGCCAGGCAGAACATGGATGAGAGACTGAATATAATATTAGTGGGAGGAATTCATTATATACAGGTGGAGTTGGGGTGGGCTTCAATAATGACCAATCACATGAGCTCCTCTCATCCCCTTTAAATGCAGTAACGTGAAATGGGGGAGAGGGCCTGAGTGACAGAGAGAAATGAGTTCACCTCTGAAGGCACTGAAGTTCCAAAATATATATTCAGGACACCCGAAGCTGATGTGTTCTCATGTATGCTGCAGCTGGCAGTATACAGGTACTGCCACTCATTTTGTGCAATAAATTAATATAGGGTAATAAACTATGCAGTTCTAAACTCAGTACTGGGGATGCCCAAGATTGTATTCTTAGTGTATGTCCCTCCCCAGATAAATGGGGAGGGTTGTATCAGCAATGGTATCTGGCAAAAAAAATCCTATGCTAAAAAAAAATACGCGTATCATAGATCAGATTTCCATACCAGATTGATCAAGGCCACCAATACTGTTGACCGGCAGGGAGCCATTGAAAACGGTGCTACTGTTGGGGGAAAGAGGAGAGAGGGAAGCACCAGGAGAGGAGGAAGGGCAATGTTTTATGATAAAAATTGTTACTTTGAATGTCAGCACTTGGCTGATATGACGGAGAGAAGGAAGGTAGACATACTGTGTGTGCAAGAAACCAGGTGGAAGGGCATTGTAGGTGGGTTCAAACCATTGACTGTATATAAATATGGAAGGCATGTCTCCACTTCCTACCGCTATACAAAAGTGAAGCCCAAATATCTCCTTTCCAGGAGCTGCCATCTTGCTTGTGTGATATTATTTGGAGGCATAGTCCACGCAGTAGAGTCAGAGGTTTGAGAGTTACTGTCAAAGCTGTCAATCTTGATATCACACCCAGTTTGGTATACTGTAACTAATCAGGAAAAAATAGCTGTTGGACCAACATCAGCATGATAATAATTACCTAAAATAACAGAAAGCATCTTTAGGAAAAATGTATTGATGTGTGTTTTAAATTTCAAAGTCCCATCTCCTAACATGGAGGGGGCAGGATTTATGACATATACTGCTACCAGGGGGTGATCTAGATATTTGGCTTCAATTTTTGGGGGGCAGTCATGACATCCGTATTTGTATACAATCAGTAATCCTGAAGGAAGAGTATGCCAAGAGTGTGTCGGAGGTGAAAAGAGTGTCAGACATAATGATGAGTATGAAGCTGAAAACTGAAGGTGTGATGATGGAAAAGAAAGAAGAATTCTGGAGTGAGTTAGATAAGTGGTGGAGAGTGCACCCAAGGAAGAGAGAGTGGTGATTGGAACGGACTTCAATGGGCATGTTTGAGAAGGGAACAGGTAGGCAGGTATGGTGTCAAGGAGAGAAATGAAGGACAGATGGTGGTGGATTTCGCGAAAAGGATGGAAATGGCTGTGTTGAATACATATTTCGAGAAGAGGGAGGAGCACAGGTTGACATATAATAGTGGAAGAAGGTGCACACAGATGGACTATGTCTTATGTAGGAGGTGCAATCTGAAAAATAATGGAGATTGAAGGTGGTGGCAGGGGAGAACGTAGGCAGCATCGGATGCTGATCTGTAGGAGGACTTTGGAGACCAACAAGAGGGAGAGAATGAAGGCAGAGCTGAGGATCAAAAGGTAGAAGCTGAAGAATTGTTTTGGAAGTTGGGGGGAGTTAAGGCAGGTGCTAGGTGGTAGTAAAGAATTGCTGGATGGCTGGGTAACTATTGCGTAAGTGATGAGGGAGAACACTAGGAAGGTATTTGGTGTGTCATCTGAACAGAAGAAGGAGAGAAATTAAACTTGGGAGTTGAATGAGAAAGTACAAGAAAGGTTAGAAAAGACAAAATGGGATAGTCATAGAGATAAAGCAAGTAGACTGGATAATGTAGGCATACTGAATCAGAAAGTGTTTTGAATTGGCAAGGAGGAAGTAAGATCATCTATGAAGAGGCTGAAGAGTGGATAGGCAGCTGGTTCAGATGACATGCCTTTGGAGGTATGGAGATGTTTGGGAGAATGTTAACAGAGAAGTATAGAAGAGATGTGAAGGAGATGCATTGTGTCTTTGTAGATCTAGAGAAAGAGTGGTAGATAAGTAATGCAAGAGTGAGTAAAAGTAAGAGTGGAGCACGATATGCATGAGGGCAGTGTGACAGCGGTGAGGTGTACGGTTGGAGTGACAGATGGGTTCAATGTTCAGGCTGGATTACATCAAGGACTGGCTCTAGCTTTTTCTTGTATGCAGTGTTGATGGACAGATTGACCAATGAAATCTGGAGACTCTGTGGACTATCATATTCACAGATGACATTGGGGTTTGTAGTGAGAGTAGTACCAGGTTGAGGAGAGCCTGGGGAGGTGTTGTTATGCACTGGAGAGAAGAGGAATGAAAGTCAGTAGAAGCAAGACAGAATACATGTGTGTGAAATGGATAAATGGCAAAGGTCGAAGAGTTTAAATACTTGTGGTCAACTCTTTAAAGTAAAAGGGAGTGCAGAAGAGAGGTGAAGAAGAGAGTTCAGGAAAGGTAGCAGGAGTGTCAAGAGTGATCTGTGACAGAAGGGTGCCAGCAAGAGTGGAAAGAAAGATTTACAAGAGGGTAGTGGGACCAGTATGTTTTGGAAGCTTTGAAAGTTTTGGCATTGACAAAAAGACAGGAGGCTGAGCTGGAGGTGGCAGAGTTAAAATGCTAAGATTATATTACATATTGGAAAATATATTATCAAAGAGGAAGGCCAAAGTTGAGATTTATGTATATGGTGAGGGAAGACATGCACGTGTTTGGCGCGACAGAGGAAGATGCAGAGAACAGGAAGACATTGAAATAGATGATCTGCTGGCGTTCCTCCACCGCATATTTGAAAGTCCTCATTTATTACTTTAAGTACATGCAATATAATTAAATATTCAGATACAAAATCTGGCTTTGAAATTTGCCAATATTTGAAAAGTACTATCAGTGTTTTCTCAAAATATTTAAAAGATGGATGAAGGTATCAATGCTGTGCCAATTGAGTATAAAGTAAGCAGGGCTGTGTTTAGAGCTGTTTTTTATTGCTTCACTGCATATGGGATGTTGATGTATGCCTACTGTGTTTAGGTAGAAGCACACCTCCGGTTGTCAGAGGCTATTTTACACATTGATTATACGGATACACGTCTATGTGCAGAAATGACAACTGAAAATATTTTGGAACTTATTGTAATGATCCTAGTGACATACCAGAGATATGTTGATGCTCTGAGTTCAATGTTTTATTTAAGAAGAGAGCACTCAGTAGAATACAGATCTGCAGGGTACAGTCAAGATGTCATGTTGTATTATGACAAACGGATTGGTTATAGAATTAATCAACAAATGCTCCAATTCAAGATGAGACCAAACTTTTTTATGTATGTTTTTGTACTAAGACAAAAGCCAAAATGTGACCTGCAACAGACTTGGTAAGCCTTGTTTTTAGCTTAGCAAGTGCCAGAAATACTTTTTGCTGTATCATACATATCGTCAAATGGTGATGACTGCTGAAAGAGGAAAGCCTAAGCTTTACAATGAGCTCAGGAATGTTGTTATAAAATAGTTTTTTCATATATTGTGACTCACTGCAACCATGAGAGATCCCTGAGTATACTGTCATAAAATGTGCATTAAAAAATATTAGGCTGATAAGCCCAGTAGTATGTAAGATTAGCTGCAGACAGATACACATACATACACACATGCACACACAAAGACACATGCACACACAACCAAATGCATGATCCCCTCCAGGCTTATGCCAGGCAGAGTTAATAAAAATGTCCCGACAGATTTTATGGAGCTCAGGACACATCATGAGGACAATTGCGTTATTTCAAATGATTTTATTGTTAAACCTGGAATCTGTGAGTAACAGTTTTCCTGTCTGATGTTTAGAAAATGCAGAACATTAGTTTTCCTGACCGATCCTGCCGCCACTTAGGTAGATTTAAATATTTAATGAAGTTTCCTCTGCTGTGCCATCCATGTGTAAAGTGATGCACAGCCCCTCTCTCAAATCAGAGACTGTAGATGAAACACACATATCATTCCTGCTGCTGTGTGATTTGACAACAGCTGTTTAATAAACATGGAAAAGATTTGACTTTCTACAAGTGGCTGGTGGAAACGGAATCCAACAGAACGTAATTATGGGTCAATGGATTACACTCATATGAATGATATTCGTAAGAATTTTCCATACAAATAAATTGAGTTAATTTACACAAATGAAAGGTGTTTTTTTTATTTTGGAGATGTTTGTGTGCATGCACCTCTGCCAACTGCAGCCATGAAAATTTACCTGCATCTGCATGTGTAGTAAGAGTTGGTCTGAGCAGGTTTTACTGCAAACCCAATTTCATGCCAAAGTGAGAACTGTGCCGCCTAATCTGCATAAACACAGCCTCAGCTGCGCTTCTAGTGCGCACCTTTGGTTCCCGGAAATTACCAAACAGGCACGGATGCACAGAAAGTAGACTTGTGCCTCAGGAAAATTGCATAAAGACTGTGTTTGGACCAGCACAGGCATTGCGCCTGCAGGAAATTAGGGCCCCTAATATTATTCACCTGCTATAATCCCCAATATAGTAACACAAGCTTTAATTGCTGACATCAGTTTTCTCAGCTTCTTACAATTCTTATGTAAGACATTAATGTTATGAGGTATGTGTTGGGTACCAGGCAACTTCACTAGAACCATGAACATAAAGTAGATAGATTACAAAATTACACTAAACTTGGTAGATCTTAAATATATCAAATTGCATCATTATGGTAATGAACTACCATTTATAACCAGCTATGCACATATGTATTTGTTTGAATTTTATCTGGCTACTACTATTTTAGAACTATGTTACATTTGAGATAAGAGCATGGGCTTTTATTGTCTTTGTCTTTCTTTTATCTTGTATTGTAAAGCACTTTGTGATGTCTGATCAAGACATGGTTTGTATCATTAAAAGGAACTTTAGTAAGGTTTTGGTAGACTTTAGCCCAATTTTAGAGACTGTGCATTATGAAATTGCAGTGTATATGCTGATGATTTTTCTTGACTCAAAAAGTTTTAATCATGTTGTTTTTTTTTCCTTCTTCTTTTGTTTTTGTTTTTTGCCTTAAACCTTTGGCACGCTGTCTTATATGCAACCTTTGCTCTGCCAGTTAAACATATCATTTTCTCCTGCTTTTCTCTACACTTTATTACCCTGTTCCATTTAAAAATCATTTAGAATATTTAAAGACCCCCTCAAGATATGTTTTGAATAATAACATGTCTGATAAAATGGTTCAAATACATAATTAAGAATTCTTAAAATGAATACATCTCCTACTCCCCTCATGAACAAATTCAGAATCTGTGAATATGTACATGATTTTCATTTCATATAAGTATTGGATACCATTAAATATGAGACCGCACTCTCTCTACTTTACTATTTGGTGTAGTGGTTGAGGATGAGAACCTCCTCAAACATAAGCAAAATGCAACATTAGCCACTTTAATTGCAAGACAGTTGATCCTTTTAAAATGAAATGATGACAAGCCACCCTGTCACAGTACTCTCGGTACTTTTAGCTAGATAGTATGATATGTGAGGCTCCACAGACAAAGTCCAAAGAAGCCTGGCAGCCTTGCATCACCTTTGTTAAAATCTGAGGCAAATGGCATGTCTTGACAAAATGTCTGAACACAACATATGCCGAGCATATAGAATCCCTGGCTGTTACCTGTAATGGTTTCAAGTGTAGTTTTCTACTGTTTCCTGTTTTTTTTTAATATCTCAAAATTACAAATAAATGGCCAAAAAAAGAAGAAAAAAATATTTAATCTGAGCAGAGATACATTCCTGCTTCAGCAGATTAATGTGAGAACAGCCTTCCAGTGTCAAACTTTGTGCATACATCATTATGCACAGTAAAGATCAAAGATCCAACTGAAGTAACAATTAATAAAACACATTTAAGACTGGAGGGGGACTGTAACATGGTGGCTCTTGCCATTCTAATTGCCTGTCTCAAGTGTTCTTTGTGTTTATGTTTGTAATAATGCTTCAGTTCAGTTGTATTTAACTCCACACCTTCGAACATTGTTCTTGTAAACAGGTCTATGTTTGTATAGCTTTTGCAATAAAAATCTTGTCATCTCCTAACTTTTGAAACCATTTCTGATCGTTTAACAATGTAAAAAAAAAAAAAAGAAAAGAAAAAAAAGACAGTTCAACTCCCCTTTATTTATATTTTCAATGGTGGTTATAATTGCCCTATCACAGCTCATGACATGCAACAACACTGGCTGTTTAGATGACTGGCATTGGTAATAAATCATAATTAGATTGTTGTTACAATACAACCACTTTAATTATAGGACATTCGTCTAACTTTCAGTGTGGGCAAATCAAGATTCATAGACAAGCATGTGAATTGTAATAGAAAAGTAGGGCATAAATAAAAACCCTTCATAAAAATGTGTCATTTACCAAAGGAATATCTGTAGCTAACTGAACATATTGATAAGTTCAAACTTGCGCAACTGACTTGAACTGACTTAATGGCTTGGTCTCATAATACAATTTTCATCATTAGAAAATTTAGCATCCAGAGGCTGAGCTTATATGTTTCCATCATATCACAATAATTACAATATTTGTTAGGAGTGGTGTGCCACTGGAGTCCTTCTCCATGAAAACTGTCAATTATTGGCAATAAGATTATTTTAAAAAGTGATATGAAACACTTCTTATCTTACTGTATATACTAATAATGAATCTAAAAGAAATTCAAAGAAAGGCAAACAAACGGGCCACAGCAATTTTTCTACCACCCAGTACTAAAAGTCAGCTTTTACAAACATCTCCAAAATTAAACAGAATTTGAAGAAAGTCATACAGTGCATGCCTTGAGCCCCTAAATTACTGCAGATTGTTACAGCTGCACAGAATTTTAGGTAAATGTCATTCATTTTTAATTTTACAAATGTATATTTTCTTGTATGGCTCATATCTAATATACCCTGTGTCCAACAGTAATACTTGTGTTGGCCTTCCTATATATGGGGCCAGAAGAGCGACAGCTACATTTTAGCATTGAAAATCAAATTTGGCATTGAAAACAAATCCCTGAACAGAAAAAGAAAACATTGGCATTGAAACACTGGAAAAAGTTCTATTGGCACTGAAACAAGTATTGGCACTGGAAACAGTTATAGTGAAAATTCAATCATGGCATACTGGGTAATGTAGGCCCAGTAAGGGTCCTCATCTCTGAAACCGAATGTTGAAAATGAAAACCAGTGACAGTGAAAGAAAAATTGACTATGAATATAAACTCTTATCGGCTAACTCTGACACATTATGTTGTGAACTACAATGTTGACTGATGTGTACTGTCCTTGCCAGTCACTGAGAAAATAAAAACACACCAAAAACATCAAAATGAAGAGACTGTAATATTTTTAATGCCTGTGTTTCATATTTTTCAGTGGAACGTGTTTCAGTGCCAATACCACTTGTTCCAATACAAGAGCTTTAATACCACATTTTATTGTCGATGCCCAAATGTAACTGAATCAATGGTGTGTCCTCATACTCTTCACTGTTCTCTTGGACAATTCAGAAATTCAGAATGATGTTGTTGTGAAGAAGGTTGACTGATTATTCCTGTTTGTTTGGCCTGTAGAACTCTAGGTCATCAGACATGAGGCACTTAGATGTTTGATAGTCTAGACTGAAGCTTAAGGGTTGTTACTAGACAGGAAAAACAGCCTCTCTCATTATATCAGTTCAACGCATTCCAACGACTCATTCAAATTTCATCTCACAGCCAATTTCAATTGGCCTTTGACTTTCTCTCTCTCACTCTCACTCTGTGTGTGTGTTATGAAGGCGTGATTGTGCAAGTGATCTTTTTGTCTTACTGCTCTGTGTTTCTTGTCTGCAATGTTTTTAAATCATTTATATATAGCACTTTAGTCAATAATGGTTGTTTTAAATGTTTAATAACTAAACAGCTTCTCTATCTCACCATTCTCGCTTCTCTGTTTATTCTGGGCACTCTCACGTCATGTATTTCAGTGCTTTTGTAGGGAGGACTCTCATCTATGCACAACCAATCTGACAGACCTCAACATCCCAGCAATTTATTTTTTTTTTTCTTTTCAGAAATGTAACTGATTTACAGAATTATGTTGCACATCAAATATGCATTTATTTGGTGAATATGTGACTTGGTTGTTTATTTGTTTCATTATGTGTTTCTTTTCGTCCTGGAGAAACTGCATTGAATGACTTTACTCTGTAATTGCAAAGGGACATGCTGTTCCATGTGGTCTGGGAAGCCATTTAGAATACTTTATCATTTGATTTGTCTTTTAATAGTATGACCAAATAGAGATAGAAATTTCAATTTCAACTCAATATTTTGGCATTTGTACTCAGTAAAGCACAAGTGGAAGTAAAAGCAATCTATGATCAAGCAAGAACATTTTAGAGATGGACGTGGGCTTGTTACCTAAAAGAACCTTTAGGTTAAATTGATCCTGAAACCTTTCTTACAAACTTGCCTTTCCAAAGAGCGCTACAACTGCAACTCCAAAGCATGAAAAAGTACAAAGTACACTTAGAGATGACTGTAGATTAAAAAGCATGTTCTACCATCTCATTAAAGATGGAAAACATTCCTTTTTTTTTCTTCTGACAGGCAACAGTTTAACAATACATACATTAATGTTCACATAGAAACAAGTTGTTATCATTAATCATGTGCATTGGCTTTTATGAGTATTATCAAACTGTCCTCATATCTCTAACTATCTAGAACTAATGACACTTATTAACACTGTATTTCATTTTCATTTGATTATTTCGTGTTAAATAAAGGTCAAAAACATAGCTGCTGATTTTACATACACTAATTAAACTCTTGATTTATTATTTTGTAATTTAGTTTGTTTATATACTATACATATTAAGGCTAATTAAACCTATACTTCTATCATTACCACTGATGCTCCTTGTGAATACCAGTGCTGACCAGTGCAACCGTAGTGATCTTTAAATATAAAAATTGCCTGATACATAAGACATAAGAAACAAACAAACAAAAAACATTCATGTCATTCATTGAATTTATTAGAAGCTACTAATGCAGTGTGAAGATTCTTTGTCTGCCTGCTTCTTCCCTGTAGTTCATCTTTTTGATCCAGCAATCATATGAGGTTTTTTTTATATATATTTCTTTTTTTTCATCACCCAGACAGCAATTATATCCAGCATAGCTTTCACAATGATGACTGTGAGCAGTATGATGAAGAGAAATGTACGTTTTGGCAACATCATCTATCTTTTGTTATGTTGTTATTTGTCAGGGCTTCTTTGAAGTGGGATTGAAAGATATTTTTCTTACCTCTTCCTATACCTCTAATATTATAGTATTGTATATTAATATCATCTGGCTACAATGTCACTTCTCCTGATCATCTGTTTTCTATATATTTTTCTTTATCTCATGCCTGTATGTTTATGCAGACTAGATATTTTTCTAGTGAATCCTCAGTTACCAAATTAGGTTGAATACAACAATGTTGGTTTGTTTGTCAGAAGGTCTTGATTTGCACTAAAGGGCAATGTTGAGCAGCACTGAGTTTACCTTATAACACTTGTAACATCAGAAACGTGAGATGCATTAGGTGGGATATGTCACTGTAAATTAGGCTGCTTTACATAATACTCATGTCTGTAATTCCAGCCGTGTTAATTGTATCATCTACGTATATTATTATATATTATCATTACAATAGGCTTTTTAATTTATGTAATTTTAAACCTGGTTTATGGGGAGGTAAAGGCAACTACTAACTTAAAATCAATTGATCAGTATTCTCAGCACCATGGACAGCTACAGTAATGTTGAGAGGCTTTTACCATACACTATACATACATTTGTGAGTGCATCAGCAACAGCATTTACCCAAATATTACTTGCTTAAAACTATACTTACTTTCTCTCTTCACAAAGATTATCATGATTGACTGAAACGGATGAGTAGCACCCATCTGTAATTGTTATTTTCTCCAGTTTCATGTCTTTGTTTTCAAACTTTTTTTTTTTCTTCAATTGTGGTAATACTGACAATATTTTCAAGTTATAAAGAAAAATCAAACATCTTTTTTATGTTTTACTCCATTATAAATAAAAAAAGACAGTTAGACATCAGGCATTCACAACTCCCACACTGTGTATGTTTCCTTAGTTCAGATGAAAGCTACAACCTACGCATGAGACTCACCATTTTTCTGTGTTACATAAAGGATAATTAGTAAGTTCACTTTTTAAAAATACCAGAAAATGAGAGGCCAAGATCCAAAAGTTATTAGAAGATTAAATTTTACCCCCAATCACAGAGGGGAATTGTTTGGCATGACAGTGTTATTGTATGGTATAATCTGGCATAGTATGTAGATGCTGCACTTGTCCAGAAAAATATCAAATGCAATGCAATTGACTCGATTGACTCATAAAAACCTTGCTAAAGTTGAATTTAGTCTTTATTATTGTAAATGTTTGTTATTAAACTAGTCAATTTTGTGTTTTTGTTTTGCGTGTTCTGTTTGGATTCCCCAGTATTTTGATTGTGTAAATATTACAACTTAAACAGTAATTGCCTATTTGCCAATACTCATTTTAATAAATTTTATTCTGTCTCCCATGTGAATCCTACTGCTACTTGCAAACAAAGAAGAAAACTGAAAACCCTGAAACTATTTTTTTTCAATATCTGGCACAGAAATGTGGAGTTCAGACTTAATAAAAATGTGATTAAATCACTTATCTCTGATTTATTAGTCTTTTTATTCTTTAAGAAGGTCTTTTGAATAGTCTTATTGCGTCAGAAAAAAGGCAATATTACTGTCAGGCATTGAACAACATGTTGTCATTATAAGACCACCCACTGTCAGGTCCTCATTCAAAATGTTGAACTGAATTGGAGTAATTTTCATATCTGTTAGAAGATGCTTCACACCTCAAGTTAGAACATAGTAGTGTCAAATATCTTCTAGATCCTGCTTGCCTTTGTCAACAACTAAGTGTGAGTCTTTTTAAGTCTGACAGCAGTTTACTCACAGCTACAGTACTTAACCTGGGACCACTGAGTTCATATATTTGGGAGTACCAACAGCAGGTTACACATCTATCATCAACTGGACATAAAATCATTATCCTGCTGAGAAACAAGTCAAAGATCACTGTTATCACTTTAAATGACAGGCAAACAGTGCTTACAAAACAGAATGCCATTGCTGCAAGACAAAAAGAGGCAATACTGTATATTGAAAAACTTATACCATGATGATAAACAGGTAAACAGTTCTGTTTTAAAGCCATGTGCACATGTCTTGCACATGTACGTATGAGAACAAAGTATGACGTCTTTGCAAAGACTTGCTTCACATCAGGTGCTTTATAGTTTAAGTAAGCTGCATTTGGACCATCCAAGACTCTCGCTTTACAGTAAAATACTAGAAAGCATTTCCTCTTAATACTCTAATTTAGCTTATGCAGTTGGTCATGCCTTTTATTATTCATCACATTTATAGCTTAGCTCTTTTCTGACATGCATAACTAATGTACATATGTCAATATAGCATGAACATCTGACATGCCATGAAATGCAGGGTGCACATCAACACTGTTGGCCAATAATTGCTGATATTTTAATTACAGCTTTAATATATTGAAAAATTGTTAAATTGTGTTGGCTTTAATCGCCTGCCTGTACGCTTATGAAATTGCAATATCATCAACTGTGTCTAGCTGTGTAGCTACTGTGATTTGAAGGAAGTGTACCACTACCCACATTATGTTTTATATCAACATAATGACATATAATTTACAGTGACTATATCCTCTAATTGTTCACTGCCAATTGAAGGTTCATATTGTACTGTAGGCATCTGCTAAAGATGGATTTATATATGAATATTTTCCCTTCAGTATCCTCTAGCAAGTAAAGCATAAAGGTTGGTAAAGGTCGAGCAAATAAACCACTTAGTTAAGATAAGGGAAAGCTAATCATCTTGGTTAAACATTGACAAAGTCAGTGTTGACTTAAAGTGTGAGATGAATCTCTGTCTCTAGTGCTGAAGATACAGGCTTTCTATCGATGTCCATTATTCCCAAACTCTTCCCTATCACTTCCCTATCACTTGTTGCTATACAAACTTTACCCTAATACTGAACCATACATACAAGACATAAGTGACTGCAATCCAGGCACCATTATGTTTGCTTCAGAACATATGAGCAAGGATAAATGTTGTTGTGTGTGAATTTAATTAACTGTTGTTTGAAATACTTATTGATGCATTAATAGATATTAATATATGTACTTCATATATACACAGTTGAGGATCTTTCCACAGAACAGGAGATGGACAAACATGCAGATAGAGAAGTGTACAGATGTTTTTCCTTGCTTGTAGACTCCATGTGGACTTAAATGTGTATTTGGTTGAAAGTTAGATGTACTCCAATGGCACGTGGCTTGGTCATGTGCATCTGGATTCATTTGTTAAGATGTTGACATGCATTCTTAGTCAGTAGGCCAACACGGTACTCGTTGAGTGTCTGCCAACTGTGAGTACATCTGCTAAGTTCAAGTCTGTATGAAATCATACGCACACACATAGTTTATTAATTCCACTTGTATTTATGTGGTGCTGGCTGCTCCACCCTCAGCAAGCTGGCATCGACCTTGGGGTGATGCGCTTGATCTTCGCGCACGCTTCACCTCTTAATGATAAAATGAGAAAACTGGGTCGGAGATGTACATTCCCACCAGAAATAGTGGGAAGTTAACATCATCAGCTGAGCACCAAGACTTCCAACTGGGGAAATCATCTCTAAATAAATCAAATGAGTTTCACAAATAGGTGAGGAGCCTATGGGAGGCCCAGGTTTGCTCCTGGGAGGCACGAACAAGTCTGGATGATTAACTGAGAAATGAATGACCTGCTCGTGTTTCCACTAGAAACCTACTTGAGCAATCAAATGACTCTAAATTAAATGATATTTGGTACATTGAGTTCTTTAAAGAGATTGACGTTGTTTTCCAAGACTATTTATTATCTCTTTTCAAGCTGTTTTAGTCATTCCCCGAAGTAAAACCTGTGACGTTTCTTTGCTTTCTTTAAAGTGCTGTTTTAAGACAAAGCATCTTCTGATTTCAATGTCTTTCATGCAATCAGCAGATAATTGAATAAGTCATATTGTTTTTGACATAAAAGACAATATTACAGCTCAAACTATATCCATTAAGTTGGACCAAAGTGAACACTTTGCAGTTATTTAAAACTATTCTGAATGGCGCTTTAAACATAGTTTGCAAAAAGGAAGTATAAAGAGAGGGAGAGAGACAGAGAGAGAAAGAAACGGACCATGCATGTAGAGAACATGAAATATATTAAAACTCACCAGAGTTGGGATCAGAGTTGCCATCAGCTTCAGTCCTCTTATCAGGGGAGGCCTGCTCATAGAAGTCGTCTTGCGCCTGCACCAGAGGGAGAGGTTGTGTGAGGAGGGAGCCACTGCCTACAGGCTCGTGGTCCCCCAGACCGCTGTCACTGCAGCTCTCCTGGGAGCCATCCGGCAGGTGAAACGTGACGCGCCGCTGCGACTAGAACCAAGAGCACAAAACAGAGCCTCTGATGTTAATGCTCTGCTCTGCCGCCTTAAAATTTTGCTTCTCATACAATTACTTTAAACTGAGCTGAGCAAGCTCATGCATGGCACTTGACACACTGAGTACTGATCAGTACTACAGTGTGAAATAAGCAGCCTTAGCATTTTTGTCTAAACTATGAAATATGTGTTAAACATCTAAATGAAAAAGGCACTGATGGATAGTAAGGTTTATTTCCAGTTTCAGAATACCGAGAATGATGGGAGAGTAAAAGATCTATTTTGACTTGGGGCCGAGTTATTGAGGGAGGGGGAGTTAACACATGGTAAATACAGTCACGTTTCACTGCACAATGACAACCAATAACAGCATGCAAATTGCACATCATGCACTGTAAGAAAAATTCAGCAAGGTGAAAAGTGCAAAATTTGTCAGCCTTTCATAAATACATGGTGCAATTAATGTCAGGCAATGAAGGCCATGAAATTCCTATATGTTGGTGGCAGCGTATTATCATGTTTGTGAGGCCTGCTGCAAGAACATTTACAAAACTGATTATTTGGTTTGTGTTGTCAGTTTGTTTGGGTGTTGGCAAAGTCAAAGTGGCCTGCGGAGTTAACAGAAGTCGCCCCCAGGGTGTCCTTCTTCCCACATTCTGCACTCTCATTAAGGAGAGGAATTTCTTACCCACAAGTGTGGTACATGTCTTATAGTCCTTCTATTGCACACACAAACACACACACACACACACACACACACACACACACACACACGGGCGCTCACACACCAGCCTTAAAGCCTTCCTGATTGAATTTCCAATTGTTAATTCTGAGTGTCTTTTCCCCTTGCTCTAATGACATTTTCCTCAGGCTTTTTCATAAGTCCAGACACAAGCTTCCAGCTAACCTTTCGTGAGCACAGAGAGGTCCCTGTCACATCCTTGGTGATGACAGACAGAGACGTGTTTTACAGTAATTATTGGCAAAAGCAAAGGTCAACCAATCTGCAGTCTAATGCAAATGACCTCATTATATATTTTAGAACTGTTCCAAAAGCATGCAACATTCAATTAAACAAAAAAGGGAATAAAGAAAGAAAAAAGGGGGTTGGATGGGTGGTGTTGAGAGAGAGAGAGGTGGGGGTTGGGGGAATAGCAGACCTTAGAGACTGTGGAGCACATGTTGGCTTCAGATTTAAATACATGAAGTTCAATTTGCATGATAGACAGACAGACGGATTTACAGACAGACAGACCGATGGACAGACTGACAGACAGATAGACAGACTGACTGACAGACAGCTGTGACACTGATGTTATTCAGGAGACAAAAGAGGAGAATGAATTGACAAGAAAGACACAATTCTACAAAGTGCTCCATGTGTCTGTTTGCAGAAGACACATTATATTTATCTGTCTATAGCCTAAACCACACAGTGTAATACTGACACATCTGTGACATTTTCTGTTGATTACCGGAAATAATCACCCAAAATCTTGTGCGTATTGACAATAATCTAAATGAGGATTTAAAGTCTTGCATGACTGCTGAAAGTGCAGAATCAAGCACAATTAAATGTAAAGGTCTTTTAAAGCAGTAGGAATCGGGATAAATGTCACAGATAGTAATTAAAGAAGGAGGCAGATGATCAGATATGGCATTTCCAGTGGAGATGACATAAAGTGGACAAAAAATAATTTCCTTCTTTTGTTTGTTTGTGTAGCAGCTAAAGTTTAGTGATTAGGCAATGCAGTGCTATCAGTTTCACATAAGGTGAGGCATGCAACACTTTAAAAACACTGAACACAGAGAAACAGGGGAGTAAGACAAGCCTTAAAGATCTGACATGTTTGGTGTATCTGGATTTAATTAACAGTGGCTTCTTAAGTTTTTCTTCCTGCTGATGCCAAAGACATTGCCCTCAGGCGAGGTAGCCATCTATTTGTTGGCTGCTCTGAAAGTGTCAAGCTAGCAATACTCATAGTGGCAGCTTTTCTACCACTGGGTATATACTGCATATTCTGCCACAAAGTCAATGAAGTAGTATTTAAAGTCAAATTTCATGTATTATAAGAAAACCTGGATAAATGTATTCAATAATGAAAGGATTATATGACAACTTAATATTATATGAGCTTTTGTATTGGGGGAAAAATTAACACAGTGTGAATCTATGAATGAAATGTAATTAATTTTTACAACTTGACTGGAGCCTGGCTGACATTTAAGGTTTGCAATCAGTACATGATGAGTACATGCACATTAGTATTATGTTCAGAAGTGTATGTGAATACTCTGATGCATTAATGAATGAAAACAAAAGGAAACACGGCAGGCAGCAGGACAGTGGAGAGAAATGGCTTCTGCTGCTTGAAGCAGTAAATGAACTGACCATCCTATTTCTCAATTAATGACATGACCAATGAGATATCAGCAGAATTGCCTTCACATACAGTATAGGAGACAAGTATGAGCGCATGAGTTATGTGTGCATGATTTCTTAGTTTATATAATTTGCTTTGATTTCGACTTTTAAGATAGAGAACTGGCTTATTGTTGATTGGGTTACAGTTATGCGTGTTGTCAAACTGCTGGGTAAAATGAAATCTGACTCAGGACAGTGAACATGGGCTCTGTTTGATTAGATCAGAAGAGGTTTACTGTAAGAATATACTATATGCATAGATAGATGTTAATCAAAATATCCTGTTTTAAATAACATGCAGCGTCTGTCTATGTTCCGTGTGTGTTGTCTGCCGTGGTGTGTTTATTTGTGGGTTTAAGCATGTTTGAGGATATTTGTATTTCTCTGTTGCTGACAGTCACTTGTAGTAATATTAGCATAAGACCGGCTTAAACTATCCCTGCTGCCAGTTTACAAGATATTATGGCTTATCTCGCCTGCTAACCCTTATTATCCGCTTGTTTTTATAATTTGCCTGACCAAACACACTCACTTTAACAAACACAAAGCAAATAGCAGCACTTTGCTGCTGGAAGGTTTACATTCCAGCAAGCCTGCAAATGATCAGGAATAATGTTCGCCCTTGGGTCTTCGTAGAAAGGATATAACGTTAAGCAAACTGAAATTAAAATCTGACAGGAACGTGCAAATGACAGCCAGAACTTTATACAAATCATATTAATGGAAAGTATGAAAGTGGAGAGTTTTTGCCTCCTAAGGATAAGTCTAGCTCTACGTAATGTTGTGAAAGTAAATCGTAGCAGTATTATAAATTAATTCAAACTGCATCAGCTTTATTGACCTAAAAGCTTCAGTTTTCATTTTCAAGGACTAACAAGTACCTGATTCAAACTGAAATTGAGTATTAAGTTCTTAAGCATAATCTGCATTAAAAGTCTATCATTCAAACAGACAACAAAAGTAAGAGAATGAGTAGTTATTAACCCTCAAAATCATATAGTGATTGCTAGTACCATGTTATTACATATTTCAAAACTGCTTTGTGCCACTTCTGCTGAAAATCACAATCAGACAGAATTACTGCAAAGTAAAGACACAATGTTGCACAAAACTGATACAACTTTGGTTGTATGTGACAGAAAACAAATAGGGATGAGGCTTATGACTTAGAGCACAAGCTTTAGTACTGCTTTGCGTTTTTTCTCCTCCTGAGTGTGACCATATGGAGCACAGTGTGCAAGTCAAAAACAACTTCTGTGTTGCATTGTGTTCCAAATGAAGACAATATAAGATGACATTTCAAGCAAACGTTTAATGAGAACTAGCACACACTGAGCAGAAAGTGCATGCACACACACGCACGCACAAAATAATGCAACCTCCTCACCCCCACAAATAATCTTATCTAACAGCAGCCTGACACCTGCCGTGAGAGAACACTTCCCACTAGTCCATTCTCACAATCAGACCACTGAGGGAGATCATTCAACCAGGAAAACAAAAGTCATTCTTTCTCTTCCTCTCTTTTTCCTGATCTCTCACTCTTTCTCCTTCCCTTGGAGACCAAAGGTGCTGTGCCATCTGCTGGCCACCTTGGAAAATGCATTTCATATTAACAAAAGGCCACAGACGTGATTGTCTTTGTTCCCTCAGTCATACTCTTGATTTATTTTGTATTTCTATTCCTTGTCATTCTTTTTTTTTCTTACCCTTTTGCACTGCACTACTGTAACTGTACTTCAACACTGCTGAATCAACAAAATGACAAAGCTGGGACTTATCTGATGTCACTAAACCTTTAATAGAATAATGTATTTCCTTTTTTGGTGTTTTATTACAGTATGTTTGGAAAGTATACTTCAGTGTCATACTCTTTTCCCCACAGTGTTCCTCCACAATCCTGACAAGCTGTAAAATTCCATAAAACATCAAATCAAGTGAAACATTAGCAGCTGATAGACACTACCTCCTGTCAGCATAACATTTGGATTTCCTTTGGGCTCATCCACAAAATGAATCACAGTCTCAGTTAGGCAGGGCTCTATTTTGATGACATAAACACAGTCAAAAACAAGCATTTCAAACAGCTTAAAAAAGATGAAAGACATCGAGATAAAAAGAGTTCCCAAACTTGATTCTGTAAGCAACACTCAAATAAAAAGTGACAAATAAATCACAATCTCTCCTGTCTTTGATTTTGACTCTAATATTGACGTAGTCTGCTTTGGCTGCCTCTCCAGAGGGCTAAGTCTGCCGCCTTCTGCTTTTCATCATTAAATCATAGCTAGGCAGTCCTGAGAAACATCTGCATTCTGTCACATCCACAACGAAGCTCGATCAGTCACTCCCTTGCGCTTCAGTTTATCACAAATACACACACACACACACACAAACTCAAAGACTAACAAAAAGATATATAAATCTATCTAAGTCACATCTGACCCATTTCCTAAATTGTAAGCTTGGAGGAGTGGACATGTAGTGTCTGTGTGTTATGTCTAACAGTAGAGCACTTTGTGTTAGTCATTCACAGAACACTTGCTTAGCATGTGATTATCAGCACAGTCCATCATTTTGACTCTTTCTTGGCTAAATGATCTTGCAGATTTATGGATGCACTATACAGCATGCGTGTTTATTTATTTATCCCCCAACCATTTGTCGTCTAATCCACATGAGAAACATGGCACATTTCTCTCATAAAAAAAGCCTAAATTTATGTTTAGTTATATGGTATGTGTATGTAGCCAGACCCACAAGCTCACTGTCATATTTCCCAGATGACAGGTGCTGAGACAAGTTCCCTCTTGCTGATGCCCTCAAAGTCCAATTTGTTTTCTTTTCATCTGTCACCACCTCCCTAATTACCTCCATCTCATCCTACTTTCATACATTAGCATGAGCAGCCCTCCCCACTGGTTTTTGCTTGTTAAATATATATTTGTGTGTTTGCCTAATTTGTGGTAATCATGTCATATATATCACAGTTAAATGGCAATGGTTGTGAAGCAACACAGTAAAATAAATTAAAAGCATTTTGACACTTGATCATAAAACATTTTTCTTGCCGTCTTTGTTTTTGTAGCCACAGGATGACAACGCACAATATTGTAAAACCAACACTGACATATTATCATCTAATAAAATTCATATGGCAAATAAATTGGCAGAGCAGCATTAGCATACATTTGGAATGTTTCTGACCATACATTATCATATAAGACAATATTTGTTTCCTCTTTTTATGGTACTGTAGCACTTTTTTCCCCTTATCTAGTCGTGAACTTTGTGAGGGTGATGAGAATGGTGAGACTGACAATGAGCTGAAAGATGCTAAAATGGCCCGTAGAACTGAAATGAACTGCAGAGCTGGGTGATACTTCTCTGTAGTACCGTCACTGTGAGCGATTCAACACAGAATAGAAGTCAACACCATCCAACAGACTGAACTCCTTATTGAAAGCTCTATGCATTTCACATAATTAAAACATTACAGATTATAAATTTAATGTTATACTACAAGATTGCTAAAATTCAAGGAAGGATGTTAAGAGCTTATTTCCCTCACTTCATCACTATGTACTGTAGCATAGTGATGGTCTAACACTGAGATTGACTGGCTGAAAGCAACTTTTCTTAACCAAGATTATCTTATTTCTTCTACAAAGACAACCATATTAGAACATTTGAGATGCTGGAGGGTTACAGTTAGATGTAATACTCAAAAGGTCTATATCTAGTGGTTTTAGACTATTGTACTGTAGCATTGGCTCTTTTAATGCAAAAAATACATTCTCTTTTTTATAGGCTACAAATCTTAAGGAACAGACCTTGCAGGATTATCTCTGTTGACTTAAGAGTAGTTTTGTAGTGTCTAAGTATCTGAAGTTAGATTTAAACTGCAGCTAACAGGCTCTGTGGTGGTTGAGGTAACCAGCTCTGACACTACAGGCAGCCTACAGCTGAAAACATGAAAGGAATACATTGCCTATGCATATATGTCTAAATGTTATATATTGGTCGTCTAAAGATGGGCATATCTTTACTGTTCCCTTTGGCCGGTTTCAATTGGGGACATATACAGTGTTAGATATATGAAAACATGAATAAAAAAAATCACTAGAAGAAGCATAATTTACCAGAACAGACTTCTTCAGAAGGATGAAATTTCATTTCAAATTAATGTCATCTAGCATCACTTGGGGCTAGAATTGGACATCTTAGGCTCATCTACTCTCTTTCCCGCTCCTGCCTGCAGTGACCTGTTACCTTTTCTGATGATATACACCTCCCTCTCTCTCTACATCTCCATGTTCATTCTAACTTTGTTCTGCTTGTTAAATAACCTGACTTGGCTGATTGAGAACTGTAAGAGTGGAGTAGTTCAACCAGCTTCCCCCTGTGCCTTAAGCAGAGCTGCAGAAACCTGTGCAACTGCCACAGAGCATTAGCGACAAAGTTAACCACTAGTGACTCACTCATGGGTTCTACCCTCCACCGACATCCACAGCCATAAAATGAAAGACACAGCAATTCTTCTCTAAGTGTGTCTCCTGCATCAGGATGAAGGATTTGACACTCAGAGACAGTTAACTACAGAGCGAAGCAGGCTAGGCCCTGAGCACTGAAAGAGGAAGCTTGATGTGTTTATGAGTTACAGTCCATGTGATCTTTGTGCTGCACTCAGCTGTAGACAGTGCACACTCAAGTCACTGTTCTGTACCACTATGGAGGATGTTAGCTTTTTATTTACTTGCTACAAATGCTTCTGAGACACACATCTGTGTTATCACAGTAATACGATGAATTAGAAATTTTAAAAGCTAATCAAAAATAAATAAAATGCATTCACATTGCATTAAAAGCTGCACATTTATTTGTATTTATATGAAACAAAAGCATAATCACCGTCTATGATTGATAATAACCTACAACCCTATTAGCTGTCATGAAATCCTATTTGTGATTCCATTACACCAAATAGGTACAGAAGCACACATTTGTTTAGTTGTATCCCTGTTTATCCTGTGGAAATAATGGCTATTTACACAGCAATGATTATCCAGCTATAAAAGAGATCAAATGTAAATCGATGAAGCAGGGAAGTCTGGTTGATTTTGGCAATTGGTGATCTAGATTTTTTTTGGATAAATGGCATTCAAACAAATATTTTGGTTTGTTTGCGGAACAGACATGTATATTTAGATATTTAGATCATCTAACTCTTATATTTATAACAGCCACATAATTCCTCCTTATATTGTATAGTATAGGCTCAAAAAGAAATGCCCTGTCTATATATTGAATGTATTGTAATTGCTATGTGTCATTTGCACCACATATGACTGCTTTTCGATGCCTACTGATCCACACATAAAAGTGCAGGGCATTGGCAGTGGAGCATTACAAATGAATAAACAAGCTATTTTAATGCAAAAGCTGCTTGAAATAATGTTGATCTGAAAAAGTAACTGTATCACTTCCGTCCTAAAAAAATATCAATACACTTAACAGTAGCCGTTTAAAAAATGCACTACTCTGTCTTTACTTCTTACTGTTCACAATGAATTTTAATTGTATTAAGGGAAGGGAAGTATACAGTATTTTAAGGGAGTTCATCTGATACATCTAGGTTCACAATATACATGGGCACATGTTATATTCACAAGCTTCTTAATTATAACAATCACATCAGAAGAACTTGGAAAATGTACTAAGTGCTACAAAGTGCTAGAATCTAATGTCACGCATGACTGATTATCTGATACTACAGTTTAAAGAGAATCTATGTATAGTTACTGCTGCAACCCGTTTCTTAAGTTACAGTCTACAATTAATTGTCAAGCCTTGCAGAGTTGTGGAGCACACAAATAAGACATTTCTACCTCTACTACTTTCTAATAGCAGAATCTAATTGTCATGTAGGAGGAGGACATTTTGTTGTCTCCATTTTTGTTAAATCACCTCCAAAAGCAGCAGATGTTTATGCCACTTGATAATGGGAGGAAAGTGATAACAGTAGTGATGTTTGATGCTGAAGCACCATGGCAAGGTGTTGACAGTGCCACCAAATATCACAATTGACACCTTGGACTTACAGTGCCAGCCATCGTGGTGTTACATGGGCATACACACACACAGACACACTTAGGCTTGTGTATATTTTGATGTAATATACTGAAAAACTAAATTCTACAAAAGAAGTAATCTGATGTGTCATGTTTCATCATGTATTTACATAATTGCATTCAGAGTTAAGCGAGAGTCAACTAAGCCATATGCAAACGTTTCAGTGCCTTGTCAATTACAGTATACATGTATTATACACACACACACTCCTAATTGAAATACATAAAACCTCCCACATTATGTACAATGTATATGTATAATAAGTCATATCAATCTATTTCATATACAGTATTCCTGAATTGCTTGATACTAATCCTCATTATAGCACACTACCTCAGTGTTGTAAAACATCAAGTATACAGTCCTGCAGTTTTGCCATTTCACCCATCAGGAAATAAAAAAAAAAACTTTTTTTTTTCTGAGAGGACAGTCGCATTGAGGGAAATACAATTAAGTTCAGACCTTAATAATTAATTTTATGGTCAATGATCTTACCAACAATTATTTCTGATGCAACTAATCATCTGGAAAATAAGAATCACCCAGACCTTTTTCCATTTGTTTTGTTGCCAAGCAGCCAGCAATTTCCCCCCCAACAGTTTCTAGTGAAAGCAAAGTGCCAGCATAATGCATAGTGGTGGATAGTGTGTTGCAGTGCATAATTTGTTTTTGTTTGTATGTGATCACCTGCCTGTTTGCATTTTGGGAGACCGTGACCAAAAATGAACACTTTTCTTTCTGTGTGTGTGTGTGTGTGTGTGTGTGTGTGTGTGTGTGTGTGTTGTTGTTGTTGTTTTTCACTGATGGGAAACCATGTATCCAAAATGTAGACTAACACTGCGTGGTGTTCATGTACACTTGCAGAGGGGCAATTTTCAGCACTGTTGAAATTTGTCTTTTATTTTTGCCTTTAAGAACATGCAGCAGGAGTTAAATAAGACTGGATGAATTGGCCTCTCACACATTTGACCTGTTCCTTATATCCACAGCTTCACTATACTGTTTTGTTCTCAACAAATGTCTATTTTCCTCAGATCTAGCCACACCTGTTGGCATAACACAATAAAGAGAAATATGAACAAAAACTTAAGACAAATATTTGAATGACTGAAAATATTTATGGCCGTGTATAGCAGTATGCTGATCTGTTTTTAGAATATTTTAGAGAAAAGCGACAGAAGCATTGACGTGTTGGTGTGATGATCCTCTTTTTGCCTTTGTACAGTGTGTTTGAAATAATATGGTGCATGGGCTTTGCATCCCAAACTGTCTCTTGCTGGGTGTGGATAAATGCAGTAGTAGGAGGAAATAGGCTGCTCTCCTGGATGACACAGTGCAGTTTTCTCTTAGCTGATCCCATGAATGTATAAAAATATTGGATAGAACATGGTGGCCCATTCATATCAATGAAAGCTACTAGTTCAAAGGCTGAAAGTGTGTATCACCTCCTTTTGACTGTAATGCCTGCATTTTAGTGTTCACTGTTTTGTTTTAAAGCTGTTATTCTAGTAATGGATGTATGCACTGCAACAAAAATTCTCTCTGGGCCCATGGGCATCACCTCACCGGCAGGTCTGACTTTGCCCACTTCAGTAAAATTGCTGCACATGCAATGGCTGTTCCTAGGAGACTGGCTTATCAACGTCAGGTCAGAAGCAAAGCTATAGCAGAAATTAAGCTAGCACAGTAGGGCTTAATCACTTTTCTCAATTCTTCTGATAGAACCCCTACTGATCCTAGGTCAGATAAGACTAGAGACTGTTGTTGGCTACACATAGGGCATCCTTAATGTGTTTGAGCAGAAACTTGATAACAGGTTCAACTGGGATTACTGGAAATAACAAAACAACAAAAATTATACTTGACACCCTATTCCTTACCACAGCTCCTTTTTGTAGGTTGGTTTAAAATCACTGGTTTGATCACTAAACTCTGATCTTGCGTCGTGGTTCAACCATTGACTTTACATTTTTGACATTTTTCATGCTGACAAGTTCGCCACAGAAGAGTATTGAAGGCTTTCTGAAAATCTACTGTAGTGAATCACCCCTGTCTCTATTGTCAGTTCAACTGAAGCCTCCCCACCATTTCCGTCCTAGTAGCACCGGAGGATCCTCTTAAATAATGTACAGTGGGAAGAAAATTGACTCCATCTTATCTTCCAGTGATGTACGGACAACTCTTAACACTTAAATAGACTCAATGAAAAATGTCTTGATCTTTTACTTGTCAATGACAGTGACATCAGTAAAAATGTGCCAGTGTTGCCTTCTTTATGTACAATGTTTCTTTTTGTTGCCCAGTATCTGCTATTACTTTGTTCTTCCTGTTCATATTCATCTTTTCCTTTTGTTTTCTTCTTTGGTCACCTTCCCTTTCCTCCGTGTACTGCTTTTGTGACCTGCTCAGTCACAGCTTCAGAAGTCGAACTACTTATGGTGCACCAACAGCCTGAGGTAGGATGTACTGATTTCCCACAGCAGGAGCAAGGCTTACCTGTGACGGCCAAGCCTTTCATACCAAAGGTCTGGTTGTGCAGGTAGATTTTTATATTTAACTGCTCATCTTCTCTTTAAACTCATCTCCATTGATGTACAAATAAATCTCTCAAGCCTTTTCTAGTTTGTAGCATTCTTCAGTTAGGAATAAATTCAATAAGCAACTCACACACCGATTTGTACTATATTGTATTGTCCAAATTCAGTGTTCAGATAATACTTTAAACAATATAACTCCTTCAGCACAAGCAGGAGCATGTGTTTTGAGTTTAAGGAGTAAGCTTGAACATGGCTTTCATGGATAAATGTGTAACTAAGAACAGAACACAGTACTGTAAGTTTGATTTAAGCCAGTAGGGACAAACATAGATTTGCAGTAATACCCAGTGTCAGTAAGGCTTGTAAATGAGGATGACAGATCATCTGTAAGCAGCCTCCAGCTCCCTCTCAGAAGCCATCAACTCAACAGCCTTCAGGGCATTCTGCCCAGTGGTCAACATGTCAGCCGAACAGGCAAGGGTTGCTTGTCTGTCTCTACAAAGGTTTTAAATTACAGACAATAAGTAAATAATTCAATAAATATCAAAAGCTACTTCCTAGATTAATCATTGGGGATACATTGCTTGATGCTTCAATAAACAAACTGCTTTACATTTGATATACTTTATATGTTACCTTAACTGAGCTAACCTTTTTGATTTTCCATATGTATAATTTAAGATATATTTGCACAAATATAAATGTTCAGGTTCAGTAATATTAGGCAACAAGTACAGTAAGTAACGACTGAAAAACTAAGTGTGCCCTGCATTCTGCTCTTTTATTGCTGCTATACACAGGATTATTGAATGTTGCAATTCCCCACTGCCAGAAAAGGGACAGCTAATTGTAGAATTGATAATTAACATCTCAAGAAAACCTCAAATAAAGCCATTTTAGGGGAATTTAAATAATCGAGTAGCTAATTAGCATAACATATTGTATTTCTATGTGACAGTGCCGCATACTGCATGCAATAAAGGCCCTGTATTGTGCAAAGTGTCACATTTAGCTCTGAACTGTTATTGCAAATTGGTATTTTCTACCCAACTGTGGACCTTCTCTGGGCCACAATCTTAAAATAGCATGGTTTCCCCTATTGCAAGTGAAATAGCTGACCAAGTCAATTTAAATAACACGATTTGGGAAGGTGTAATAGAACTCTGTGGTGGAATAATGGTTAATCTAAGGAAAGGCAACTTCCAGCACTTATCCCACAGTTAAAATCAAAAATCAGATTGCTAGCATAGCTTTTTTGTGAATGTGACAGTTTGAATGGATCTCAGATATTCATATATTCAACTGCACTACATAGTAAAAGAACCCATTTAAACACTCTGTCATTTAATGCCAAGAAATCCTACAATCAGGGTAAGTCAGATGCATCATTCCTGGTTAAGCTGCAGGCTTGTCAAACACTAACAAAATATGAAGGTGACATTCCTTCTCAGTAAAATGTTCAGTTTAGTACAAAGATATGCTTTCCAAGTCATGGATATACACTCAAAAAAAATGTTTGCTATTTAAGAATATCCTAGAGCAATAACTTATTACACATCTAGTAATAAAATCCCTAGAGAGAGAAAAACAAGGATGTCTGCGAGTTACATAAGCTGTAACACAAGCTCAGCTGTTTTCGTAAAGATGGGTACCTCCTTTCCCTATCCATATAAAAGGAAACTAAATGGCAGAGACTCAGAACAACTGGTATATAAGTGTTTGTAAATTTGCATGTGCTCACTTGGGACCCTCTTACAACCTGCCAAATAATATTCCAACTGGGACACAGCACTGCCGTCATATAAAAAAGCGATGTATATTGGTTTTTCCTCTCACTATCCCTTGTTACCAATTTATGACAGAACAGCAAGGGGAGAAAGACAATATTGGTGTGAGGAAAATGGGGATGACAGACAGGACCAAGGAAAGAAAAAAAGCATGGAATGAAAGCCACAATATTAGTTTAAAGAGACAGCTGCAATATTCAAACAATCATTCACAACAGCTGACTCCAATGGCTCACCGGCAGCGTGTAAACAAACTTAATGTCTACAGTCTGTATCACCATGAATCTCATAACCTGCCTTGGCCCTGAAGCCTTTTTCTCAGCCTCCCCCGCAAGTCCGGTGGCTTATCACATAAACGATTATTGACTGCTTTGCAAGTCATCAATACCATCAGTGCAGTTTTACATATGGTAAGCCCGGCAACTCCATCATAGTAAGCCAGTAGAGGCGGGAAGGCTGAGAGGCCATAAAGTTACTAGCTTCCACAATGAGAGTAAAAACGTCTGGAGTGGCATTTTCTGAAGAACTGTAGTGTCCTTAAATTGGGGAGTGGATTACTCTGGATTACTGTAAATGTTAATCATTTGACTGCGAGTGATGTGTGGAAAGGGTATGAATTTACCTCATCATGGATTCTACTATGTGTCCGTTAAGACACTTTGAAGGTAAAAGAAAGGGCAACGTGTTCCAGTATTAACAGTCAATTGCTACAAAACAAAAGCTCACGTAACTCGGCTCTGTTATGGTGCAATGTATTGGTATATAAAATGGTGCCTCAGGTCTTGCAGCTGAGCCAAAACAACTTAATGGATTAATTGGGAACCAACAGAGATAATTAGGCCTTTGGGGTTGTATGATTCCACCCCTCGTCGAATGTTGCCTCAGAACTGTGATGTAGTGCGTTCCTGCTGTGTAATCGAGATAATTAACAAGAATGTTGTGTCACTGTCCAAAGATTAGCAAAAAGGAAAGGCCAAATAAGGCTCATTAAAATGTGGCTCCAACCTAGACTTGATAAGACTTATTTACTGACAGAGACTGTTTTCCTTTACTTTCATTGTGTCCCTATGAAGATGGAATCTTAAGATGAAAGATTCAGTTTTGTCATGTTGTATTATTGTTACATTATCCCCTTCAATCAAACCATTAACAGACACTGCAGTTAAGGAAATTGGTCCAACCCTTAATTTGGCAGCCATTACCCAGTGTCCACACAAACACACTGCTGCAAAAAAATGTTTCAGCTCATATGCGAAGGACAGACACTACTGTCATATATTTGTTTCCCCTGAGGAGAAATTACTATGGATAGCTAGCTGTTAGCTGAGACTGACTGAGCCAGGGCTTCAGTTGTTTACTGTGCTCTTATTATTGGATGCCAAGGTGTCCTTCTGTGAGGCTGACAGGCACTGAGTAGTAGGCCAAATTGATTGGTCTGCTCTTGCCCACCAAAAGGACCTGAACTCAATTTGCTTGTGATGGCTTCAATTTCCTTGCTGGACAAAATCTCTCACTCTCACTCTCTCTCTCTCACTCTCACTCTCTCACTCTCACTCTCACTCTCACTCTCTCTCTCTCTCTCTCTCTCTCTCTCTCTCTCTCTCTCTCTCTCTCTCTCTCTCTCTCTCTCTCTCTCTCTCTCTCTCTCTCTCTCTCTCTCTCTCTCTCTCTCTCTCTCTCTCTCTCTCTCTCTCTCTCTCTCTCTCTCTCTCAGCATCCTTCCTCGCTCAAGAGCTGTCATTTAATTTCATTACTCAACAGGGGAGGTTCATGCCTTGTCACATTTGTCTGTCTTTCATCCCTTGCTCTGCTTACGTGAACCTTACAAAGAGCTACAGGGGGAAAAATCTTGTTTTTGAAACAATGGTTGTTAAAGTGTTTCCTGGAATAGTACCATTTGGAGGTTTTGCCCAGCGACATCCAAACCAAAGATTGGTAAGCAAGGTTTCCTCGTACAGAGGGTTTGTAGCTTGATACTCTAGATGAGAGAGCTGGAAGTGGGTGGGTTCTTTTGATAAGAAATAGTTTCCCCCCCCCCCTTTTCACGGTGTCCAAACATGAAAGCATAAATACATAAAGTCTGCGTGAACTGTGCCTACCTTCATTTGGGTGTGATGTGTAAAATAGCTGGGAGACTGTGGTGGACAGATATGTTAGAGATAGATTTTGTCATCCCTGTGTCATTATTCATGCTAGTATTCTGGTGGTTATTCAAGAGAAGGTCATCAAAGGTTGGACTAATTTAAGGCTTGCTTTACAAAGCTTATTTTCTTCCATAACATTTCTCAGGAGCAAAGCCCCAATTTGCTTCTTCCACCATTCTGTAACAACATCTCGTAAACTAATTTCAGATGCACATAATGCCCACACGGTCAACAGCTGATTAGAAAGAAAACAGGATCTAACGCTGGAGTCAACCATAGCGGCCTTTGAAGTGATTACCTTACATGTTTTGGCCTTGCTTTTGTTGCTTTAAGATAAACATGTGGAGCCACTCAGCATATGCCAGCTTATGTCAAGATGAAAGATTTTACAAGCCATTATCAGAAACCCGCAGATTGTACTGAGGGTATTAACTGGCCTCAGAAATGTGCTACAACTGCAAAGATTTTGCACTGATTTGAGGAACAGTGGACGAGGGGGTCAGCCTCTCAGCACTTTTAGATGATCTATGACAGACAGAAGATTAAGGGTTGGCAAAATGTGAGGTCCTAAAGATCGCTAATCTACTACTGTCCAAGATACAAGAAAATGTCCCAAAATGTTCCCTTATTTTATTCATCTTTCTTTAATTTATAATCATACAATCACACGTTCAGCTACAAACATACAGAATATTTTATCAGATATTAAAAGAAAAGCTGTAGGGAACGTGCAGCATGCTCTTACCCCAACCTCTCTATCATTTTGTCTTGCTTTTACTCCTCATCGTCTCAGAGGATATGCTCTCTTCTGGGTGTATTTACCAGCGGTCTTACAAGCTTTTACCTCCAGGAAACAAGCGGCTGATCTGGCTCATATTTTACAATGATTCATCTCGCTCAGTATCAACCACGAGGCATAAATGTGATACAACCAAATTAAGGCCGCTCAGCCAGACAAACAAGCAGGGGAATTTCAAACCTATGCCTTTTTGTTTTTCCTTTTTTCAATTAGCTTTGTGAGCCACTGCAATGTATTGCTATATTAAGAATGATTTCTTGAAGCTGTTTGTCAAGTTGTCGCTATTGTTTGGCTTCTTTCATTGTCTCTTTTTTATTTCAAAAGCAGCATAGATTATTGCACATAAATACATTGACTGCACAATTGCAGTAAATTGACACTGTTTTTCAGTCCAGCAGTAAATACTGCAGTCAATATTGTAGTTCTTGAACCTCAATGTAGTGCTGCTGTTTTTGATTATTCATATCATGTCATGTTGACTGCAAATGTAATTTAATTTCAGAACAACTGACATGTTTGAACTACAGAAGTAACATTAATAGAAGTATTGCCCTCAAAACATATCACTTATTCCTGCTTTCTGAACACAATGATTGATCCATATATTGAAGTTTTATTCTATCCATGCACAGCTGTTTGATCAGCTAAAGCAAAGATGACTTTTGCAGAGACAGTGTGTTTAGTCTGCAAAGACATGCTATGCCCTGCCATCACTGGAGGTGTCTGTTCTGGCTCTCCTCAAGTGAATCAAAAAGCCCCAGAGGGACAAAGCCAGAGGCTTATCCATTGTGTATGGGGAACAAGGGAAAGAGCACCCTGCGAGTGCAATGAAGGGCGAGAGCAAGCTGGACACTGGCGCTTCTACTTAGCTACTACTTAGCTCCAGGGAAAATACACATACGCACACATGTATGCATGCACGCACACACGCACGCACGCACACACAAACACACACACACACACACACACACACACACACACACACACACACTGAATGAAGAGGAAGAATCCTCTGTTTGACATGACAAAATGGTCATTTCCATTATCTTATCGAGGTTATTAACAACATTTTGACAAATCCAAGTCTGTCCTTAATTGTGGTGCAGTTCAAGTAGATTTCAAAGGGTGTATAGTAGAGTGAAGCCTGCATATTGTAAACATATAATAGCCTTGAAAATGGTATGATAGCATAAGTCATGTGCTGACTTAAATTACATCAACCTAATGAAAAAAAATGTTGATGTTAAATATGTTGAAGTTATAATTATCATAATTAAGTCTGTCTTCAAAAAATACAATGGAAATATATTTATACATTACAAACTGACAAACATCTACCAATCCAGCTCAAAGACATACGATGTGATTAATCATAATAATCTGTTAAAGACATGTTATATTTTATTTTATTGCTTTACACATTAGAGAGTTTTTAATAGATGTATTCTTTCCCTTCTCCCTTCTGAATCTGATATTACTTAGCTCTTCCACATTGGTTGTTCTGGTCTTGTTACTTCAACACATCAATTACAATAAGATGACAGCTGTCTTTGTTCACATTCACCAAAGTGGAATATCTCAGTATTATTAATCTTTCATACCATGACTGCAATATTCTCAGCAGATATTCACAGTTGTAATTGCTAACCATTGTCCAGGCATATTATTCATTTGGAAATGGGAAATGCAACCAGACTTATAAAAATACATTTATTTTGAAATGTCCACCTAATCTGCTGGTTGTTCAATATGAAGTATATAAAGTGGATATGAAAGACAAGAAAATAATACGTGTCTCAGTATTCACAATTTTTCTCCTTCAAAGTGTCTGAATTCACAATAAGTGATCATCTTTCCAAAAAAAAAAGATACAATGTTCATAATAATTGGTAGACCTTTTTAGCACAGTAGGTATTCCAACAGACAGTTTGGAAACCAGGTCCTGTAGTATAAATCACCGCAAGAAAAGAAGCAAAAAGGCAAAAAATCTTTGTTCAGATGATTTCAGATGACTAGAGACTAGTGTATCTCAGCACCAAGCCAGTTTCCTGCTCCTGTCTCTATTTGAAAGGTAGTGGTGTATGAAATGCTTCTCACCCTGCCAGGTTCATTGGTAGGAAGATACAACAGAGGTAAAGAAAAAATTCAAAGTCAGCCAATAGGCAAAAAGATTCAGTATGTGCAGGGTCAGAGAGTGAAAGGAGAGGAAAGGATCTTCCCAAATGACTGGTTACCCCATCAGACACAGCATTTGCTTGAATGAGAAAATATGTCCAAACACAAACACACACACACACACACACACACACACACACACACACACACACACACACACGTATATATATGTATGTGTGTGTGTGTATGTGTATGTGTATGCGCACATTGATTTTTCTCTCAAGGAGCTGTTGTGATGCAGCCAGTAAAATTGCAATCTAAAACAACATAGATCTTAGTGCACACACAGCTGTGCCAAGCAGATAAATCAATTAAAGTGACCTGATCTGACGAGTAGCCACATCCTCAGACAGTCTTAATATATGAAGTCACATCCAAAAGACTCATGCCTATCTCAATCTCACCATGGAACTTTTCTTCAGAAACTCTGATTAAAAGACAGCTTGACAATGGTTCAGAGGACAAGCCTACTTTTAATTGCACTTGCACATACAGATGATAAAATCTATTTTTTGTCTTTAGTGGAAGAAGATTTTTAATCACATTTTCATCAAAAGGTAGTCTGATTCTTGACCTGCAAGTCATTTTAATATGGTTTTAATAACACAATAACAAGAGGAATTAATTTACTGAGGATTTCCTTCTAATCAAAGTCTCAAATATAATGACAGTTACACATCCAAATATACAGTATTTTTCTTGTAAAGCATTCTTTCTTGTCATTTCATTTCAGCCTTACATCATCAGTATCTAGAATAAAAGACTAGATCTCAGCTTACTAAGAATCAAATTGCCCATTTTACGATATTGACAGATTGTCAAGATTAAACTTGTTTATATTCAGTGCTCAATATTGCAATTTTCAGGGTTATATTAGTGTTTTGTAGAAAACAAGCAACTACAGTAGATAACAATTTTCATTCTGGTTTGCTTAGCGTGAAATGTCAGCATCATAGACTACAGTGAAAAACCAACCTTGTCCACAGTATGTTTAAAATGACAGGTAATCCACCTTTGTTGTTTTGGGGTTTTTTTTTCTGGGGGGGGGGGGACTGGAAATATGGGCTGATGTTTACGTAAAAAAGGTGCAAGCATTAACAGAAACTGTAGATGCCTAAAGGGATGACACCTCCACAAGTGTTTCAAACTGTGTATCTTTTCCCTCTACACTGTTGTTTGCATTATATCTGTCCAAGGCAATGAGTAAACATTCATTGTACATATGAATGTTTAAACGTATGAAATAACAAAATATAAGTATAGTCCACTAGTCCAAAAGTCCACTAGATTTAGAAAATTCCAAATTATAAAAAGCGATCTTGCAGGATTTCTTTGCTTATTTTATAATACATTCATCTAACCATAGACTCAAGACTATTTAGATATTAAAACCAACAATCAAAGGTTCAGGATTGACCTCTAACCAAGTCCCTTTTGGAGTTGAGAACAAAGTCATTTCTTTGCAGTGTGCAGAGGACGGCTCCAAGGATTTTTATCCTTCACTCATCAGTGGTTTCATCTCAAGGGTCACTCTCTAAGTATCAATCATCTTAGTGCTCCAGTCTCCAGAAACTCTTGCTAATCATGAGATCTAGTGCCAAACACAACAAAGAGATTTCTTAAAGAGATGATTTCTAGGTATGGCTGTTTCAAACTCTATTACCACTGAAGATACAAATGGATTTACATTACACCTTAGCATGTCAAGAGCAGACTGAACACTTCTAAGGCAAAATTAATATGGCTAATTATTGCATACCAGAGAGGTCTCTGTCTTTAATCATCTTAAATATATGCTGCTTTTTATCAAACCACAGAGGGTGTAAAATTGTGAGGCTCCTAAAATGCTATTTGTCTCAAGTACATCAAAAAAAATAAAATCATTTTTAATCATTTGTCTTGGGAAATAATGTACTTAATTCAAACTGTGCTGTGAACAGTGATCTCTCAAACATTAGTTTGATGGGCTCTGTTGCCGTACTCAATATCAAATGGTATAATCACTTGGAGAATTAAGCAGACAAAAGACACTTTTTTCTAAGGAGAGAAGGGGAACAGAGAAGAAAGAGAGGAGGCGACAAGAACAACAGGAGAGAGAGAGAGTGAAAGAGAGAGAGAAAAACAACAGTGAGACAGACAAAGCAAAAAAGAGAAAGAATCAGGTTCCATACGTGTTTTTATAGTAAGACAGGTATGTAAGCCCATAACAGTGGCATCCTGTGTTTTCCAAGGTGTTGAGTGCCTGGCTATCATAATAACCCTTCACTTCAGCTGTCAGTTGATTAAATTTAGCATGCAGATAGTGAGAGAGAGAGAGAGAGAGAGAGAGAGAGAGAGAGAGAGAGAGAGAGAGAGAGAGAGAGAGAGAGAGAGAGAGAGAGAGAGAGAGAGAGAGAGAGAGAGAGAGAGAGAGAGAGAGAGAGAGAGAGAGAGAGAGAGAGAGAGAGAGAGAGAGAGAGAGAGGGAGAGGGGGAGAGAAAGAGAGGGAGAGAGAGAGAGAGAGAGAGACAGACAGAGAGAGAGAGAGAGAGAGAGAGAGAGAGCGAGAACACACTCACTCTATCAGTCTATCAATATCTCCCTGTCTCTCTGTCTCTGTCTCTTTCTATCTCTGTCTCTCTCAATTCATTTCAGTCTGAATCTGCTTCATTGGCATGACAGGGAAAGCATCCACTGTATACTGCCAAGGAACCACAAAGGATCAAGACAAATAATGGGAAAAGCCATTCATAAATGATGGATACTAAATAAATATTTAAACATATTCTGTCAATATCAATAATAGCATATGAATGCGTAGTAGTATACATTCAGTAAAATTACTGCAAGTCCATGTATAACAACCCAGGGCAATGTCTCCCTTCTGGAGACCAAAATGCAGCAAGATTAATTTTATTTTCCTATTTCCCCCAGTAACACCTTGAGCTCTAATTCAGCAGATGAAATATTAGTCATAATGGCACATAGGTGGGCATCTCTGACTTGTATTTTTTTTATAAGACAACATGTACATGTGTCTCCTAAATGACAAAAGAAGCAGAATCTGTTCTTCAGTAAGTCTGTCTTTCTGTGCCATCACTTTACAATGGCAAGTCCATCTCTCACTTTTTCTCTGTCTCTGTCTCTCTCACTCTGACTCCCAACAAGTCCTCTGGCCTTTTACAACAAATTAGCGTCCTTGTTAGTAGGGTTTGATGTGAGCAGAAACTTGGCAGTTCTTGTTCATTCAGAGCACTGAATACAGAATGTTTACAAAGGCTGGGCTCTAATGGACTGGCATGTAGTGAAAGTACTGAGCTCAAAACTTATTTCTTTTGACTTGAAACTTTGTTAAAAACACTCCACACACTTTGCCTGTCAGCCCTGTCTCATACAAAGTATTCTTATAGAGCTGACTTGCTTTGCCATATACATTTTAGAGAAAACATAATAACTGCCTGGTTTACTTTCACTGGAAATACACTTCCAATTCAGGAGGTGTAACATTCATACACAATGTCTATACAGACTGTGTATTGAAAGCAGCATTTCTGATGTGTTCAAGCACAGTATTGAGTGTGGGTTACCCAATTTTGGGAGCCCACAGAGTACATATATAATGACTTTGGGCTGCAGTTATGTACTGTACATATAAGGTCAGCAAACAAGACCAGTTGCACCAGTTGTTGTGTGTGTAGGTAGCAGTATTGACTAAATTAGAACAGTATCAGTTCCATCAGATTAGCATGAAACAGATGACTGAAATCATGGCTGAAAACCATTCTTTGTAGAAAAGGCCTTACACAGTACACAGCATAGTACATGGACGTAAAAGAATGAGGCTTGCATGTTAAGTCCTGTTTTCATTTTTGCTACTTAAACACTTGATTGTGGTTGTTGGAAGATAATAGTTCTGGTTAAATATTGAAAAATGTCTGACCTCATACTTCAAGCCAAGTCAGTTTTAGCCAAGACTACAATCTTTTGCAAACCAAGGGCTTTAAAGGATAAAGCTGACAAATTAACTCTTAGGAGAGAAGTTCATGTACAGCAGATGCCACTGCACTTGGCAAGAACTTGGTTCCGTGTACAGAGATTTGCTAGCTTGTTGTGTTAAATATCACAACCTCTTCATGTTGTACTAAAATTCTTTGAGGAATTTATACTATAACACAAAGTCAAGAGGATGTGGTAGTACAACAAGCTAGCAAAATACTAAAAAGACTGGTTTGTTTTAAACAGAGGTCTACGGCACAGAGGAATAAAACATATTAGGCTTTGCATACACACACACTGGGAATCAGTTCATTGTTGGATGAGCTATCCAAAAAATATGAACAATCACCAACTTTATCCTTGAAGTTGCTCCAATTTAATCATAAAAAAGTTGATAATGCTTTAGTTTCCACGGGCAGATATTTATAGAGGGGGAAAAAACAAACAAGCCCCCCCCCCACACACAAAAAAAAAAGATGACGGATGTTTTATGGGACATTTTCATGCTATGTTGATTAAAAAATATGGAATTGTGTTGTCTGCAAATATATATTTGCTGGTGCAATTTGTTGTATACGAAAAGCAATATTTATGAAACAGTGTTGCACCTAAATAATCCTGGCAACCAGCAAATCAATTACCATGTTAATCTGTTCTCCATTGTTCTGTTCTTGGGTAAAACTAGCATTATATATTGACAATTCTCAGCCTATCAGCGATAGTAATTTTTATTCCACAAGTAAAGTTGCTGTTATGGAAACATCCCGTCAAACCCTGACTTTTCTTTGTATTCTCTACAAGCAGAAAAATCATATGAGCTTTGATGTTTATCTACAGAGGATTCCTCTCATGCCTAGTAATTCCGTTGTTAATTCCGTTTTTTTTTTTTTAGATGTTATATTTTTTGTGTGTGAAAATGTACCTGGAATACAGACAGTTTTCCTTCTGTTTATAGCTGCTCAGTTTTCCGCTCTCATGTTTTCCTCTGCTCTTTGATCAACAACCAAACTTTCAATATCACCAGAGAATAAATGTCATGTTCCCTACAAGGATATTCTCAAACTCCTTTTGGTACATCAGAGCTGAATGAGAATAAAAATAAATAGCATAATGTTGAGCTTTGTTGACTTATATTGCCATTTTAAGTTAAAAAAAAAGAGAATACATACTTTTCAACACAGGAGCACAAAAAATGTCCTCCCTAGTCTGTTTGTTAGAGAAGGCTATGTACTGTATGGATGTAGACCATCAATACCATCTCCATTCATATATCTGGGAGGTATAATGGGGTAAATGGTCTCAATGACACTTGCACACTGGACATTTAGCTAGCTGTTAACTCCAGACACATCTCAAGAGGCCCGGTCCCTGCTCTCTCTCAACAGCTGTGAAACATTGGTTTCAGGTCATGTTACTGTCTTTGCTCTGACCTCCCAATGTATCCATCAACCTTTCGGTCTATCCTGGTGTTTCTGACTCTTCATCTTCATCTGTCTCTCTTTCTCTCTCTCTCTCTGTCTGTTCTTGCCTTCTCTCTCTGTCCACACACACACACACTCGCACAAACTCCCAAGCACTTACCCTCATGATCCGATAATGTGAGTCTAGCACTTGTACTCCAATTATTCTCTTCTACTTGTTCTTGAAAGGGTTCTTGCCTCTCTCTTAGCTAAGGAATGTCATGCACCCTGTGATTTCTGCTGGACTCTCAGAGGCCTTTCAGTGTTCAGCTCTTCAAACACATCCTTTTCCAAACGCACATTTCAATGCTATTTGACCTGAAATTGATTCAACACAAATAGTTTAGGGTAGAGTAGGTGTTTCAGTCTAACCGTGTGAGTTGTGATCAGTTATAGAGTCACTATTGAATACTTGTACCTCTATTAGGGAACAGAGCAGTACATTTCTGTTTTTATTCAGTAAGTAATTAATATCAGTATATCAGTGAGTACTCTTTTTTTTAAATCAATGATGATGGTAACTGGAAACATGAAGAACAATGATAATAATGTGTTTTATAAATGAATGAAGATGATAATTTTAATATTTGTTAGAGACTTTAACTGCTCAGACATATGGCCCACTCTCTACCTACAGGTTAAACACACACACACACACACACACACACGCACACGCACACGCAGCTCTATTTCATAGCCCCATTTCTCTGTCAGTGGTCATAGTGGTCAGCTTCCGCTTGATCTTACTTTTCCCAGAAGGAATGACACTTTTATACCATCTATAATAAGCAGATTTTCTTTGACCTAAAATAAAGTTAATCCTCATATGAGGTCACTGAAGAGCACACATTTGTAAGGCTCTACTCTGTCTGTATCTTCAATGTCAGACTGAATATGTTTTGTGTTGATGTTAGCAGCATTGCACTGCAGTTGTTTTGTTATGTAACTCCTTTTAGAAAGCTTGCAGAAAAGTGCCACATTCTGATATCATGAATAAACTAAAGCTTTCAGCTGCACACAGCTGAACATTAGGCTGCCAGCGAAACTGAGAGCACTGGTACTAAGTTACAGTATAGTGTAGAGATATCTGTGCCGAGATAATCTGCCCCATCTCTCTTGCACATTTGATGAATAATCTCCATCTTTATGGTACAGTGTCATCAAGAGCTTAAAACCAGTAGCATAATGGTGGAGGCTGCCAGTACCATCAAGGCATCTAAGAATGACAGCCACACACAGTATAAGCTCTCTGGGCAGTGCAGCATTAATGGCATCTATACAGTCACAGAGTGACCATATGCTTGGCCATTTGGTCAAGATATGTGCATGCACACACACACGCACACACACTTTATACAACCAACTGTTAACAGCCAAGTTCAGCTCTGATGTGTCTCCCTTCTGTCTGTTGGTCAGTTCCAGGGACTTGCACAGAGAAGCAGCGACTCCATCATTAAAAAGGTCACTACGACACTCATCCTTACTGTCTCCAGGTCTCCTCCTAATCTTGGAACACCACATTAATTGTATGCTAAACACACACATACACATATTTACACATCCTTGTTTGCATGAAGATGAAACACTGATTTCATGATGTAAATAGATGATTGTTTTGTTACAAATGCACTTCTTGTCCAAGAATTCATGACTGTTTCCAACTTTAACAAAAGATGTATAGACAAACTGGAAGTTACATATTTCAGTAGTGATTCACCTGTTGGCTGGCTGCTGCTTTGAAACCAGGGATCCAAAGAACTACTTTACTTTGCTGCCTCCTCGAGCTCTTTTTCCCCTTGTCATGTCTTTGAAGAGGGCACTGTCACTGTAATGTCGCAATACTCAAAATTAATGTTATATAATTTACAAAACTGCCAACTTGCCTCAATGATAAATACTGTATCAAATAAAAAAGCTTGCCTACAATGGAAAGTAGAAGGATTAAAGAAAATAATTCACTAGAATTTATTAGATATAAAGCTATCGGATTTTCCAGATAATTGTATGTATTGTATATTAAACCCACTCCGCCATGCTATTGTGCTACAACAAGTGCAGAGATGCAAAGGTTCAATACTGAATGATGTGCCGCTTCTCTTTCTGTCTCTCTTCATATATTTGTCTGTCTCTTTGTCTTGTGTGCCCTCTGAAAAGTAGTGGTCAGCATTAGCGGGCTCACCTCTATTGCTCCGGAGAAACAAGAAGATCCAGAGGATGTAAAAAGGCAATCTGTCCGGATATGACAGAGATGTGGGCTTTTCACTGGTCACTTAAACCAAAGTCTAATCTCATTATGCAATGGACACAACATACTCAACCACTAGAAAGCTTGGAATGGCAGATATAGTCATTCAAGTAAAATTAAAAAAGCCATTTTCTCTTCTGCTGCGTAACATCTGCCAGTGATGACTGATAAGATTCCCTAATTTGCTGTACGGAAAAATTAAATATCCGGTGGATTCAGTTTCTTTCTTGTTTTTAAAAACTGCATACTGGGCTTGGTTTAAACGAGGCAGCTGTGAGATAGAGGACTGTGTGCTAAAGTCAGTGCAGTGCCTTACCCAGACAAATAGCTCCTGGCTGGTGTGAATCGCACCTGTAACATTGCTGTTTTCCCTCATCATAATTAAAGCCGTTTCAATTTTTGTATGAGGAGGAAAAGAGGAGAGACAGTAGGTCAGACAAGGGGACAAACATAAAGCAAGATGGAAATTTAACACTGAATGTAATTTCCATGCCCTTTTTATTCCCTAAGGGAAACACAGTCCCTGCACTCAACAAACCCCAGCCCCCATTTCCCCAGATGCTCCGCTTGGGATTTAAAGCCCCACAACAAATACATCCTACCTGCTTGCCAGCACCACAAGAGGGAAACATTGTCCATCAGCCACACACACTCTGTAGAAGCATTTTTTTTCTCCTTTTTTTTTCTCTGTGTAATTTGTGTGATTGTATGTTTGTCTTTCACCCCCTTCCTTCTATGTCTCGGTAACATAATCAATTATGTTCCATCCCTGTCAATCTAAAACTTAAAACTCACTTACATCAAAGACCTGCATCCATCATACATCTCAAGGTCACGAATGGACCGAGGATGAAGGGTCGAGATAAATGTGTGTGAGGGTTTTCCTGTAAGTGTGTGCATGGAGAGAGAGAGACAGACAGAGACAGAAGATTGAATGTGTGTCTGTGTGTGTGTGTGTGTGTGTGTGTGTGTGTGTGTGTCGTGTGTGTGTGTGTGTGTGAGAGAGAGAGAGAGAGACAGACACAGTCAAGCACAGAAACAGTGACAGAGACAAAGGCAGAGACAGTGGTGGGGGGCGACTAATGGAGGAGTAGTACAGAGCTCAGCACCACCCTAAGAGCCTCAGTAAGCCAGACTGAGTCGTGGTCTGAAATTAGCAGATTTTTCACTGTGAGCACTGCACATTATCTGGGTGGGGAATGGGGAGAGGAGTAGAGCGGAGGAGCACAGCGAGGGGAGGTGGGGGTCGGCGTTTAACTTAACAAGATTAATATGTTTGCCTCATCTCTCTGGGTTTTATTTCCTTCTCCTTGCAGGGCCCTTGTCAAATCTCTTTGGACAGGCTCTCACACATGACGCTAGAAGGAGACCTGAAGGACACTCCACAGTGTCAAGAAAAAGGAAGAGACTCCATTTTGCTACTTTGTGATTAACATGGGTGTAATGTACCCCAAAGCATGACGGACCTTCTCTGGTTGATTTCCATTGAGTTTCTTCACTTGCTAGTTGGCTTAAAAACTGTCATTTCTGAAACATAAATTAACCTTTTATATGAAATGGACAGTTGGCTGCATACCCCATGCATTTTGAGATATCGGTTGGACGTCTGTCTGTGTGTGTGTTTGTGTGTCTGTGTGTGTGTGTGTGTGCATCTATGGGTACCCGCACAGATGTTTGGTGGTTAGCCAGATTACTGAGCAATAATGAAATCAAATCTCAGGGCCAAAAGAAAAATGAAACATGCGCATTTAGACCATATATCCATAATGATTATGTTGAGAAAAACTGTGTATGCAGACAGAGTATTTCTCTGAGGAGATTAAAGAATAGGTATGATGAGATTAAGGAGAGGGACGAAGCGATTAAGACTGACTACTTTAAAATGATTATGAAAGGCTTAGATGGGTAGGTCGCACACAGCATATTAGAGAGACACGGAGAGAGGCAGGACACAGAGCAATCTGGAGTTTTTGATCCATGGAAACAACAAAGACGAGCTAGCTGTGCTTGTTATAGTCTTATGTCAATAGCATTTTCAACAGTGTTGCTTGATATTACTGGGGAGAAGGGAAGAATAGAAGAGGGAAAACAAAAAGAATAAAAACAAGGCGTATGCGCTCCCACATGACCTAGGAGAAACAATGACAATCAAATGGCCTGCAGCAGACTTTCCCCTCCCTCTCTCTCCCTCACTGTCTCTCTCTCTCTCCTTTTCTGTGTACTTTGATGTACAAAATAGCCCCAATCCATAAACAGCACCATTACTTTCACTGCCTACCTACAGTGCTCTCTCTCTCTTTCTTCTCCTTCTTTTCCCATCACTCCTTCCTCTCTCTCTCTCTCTCTCTCTCTCTCTCTCTCTCTCATGCACATAAACGTGCACACACTTTCCATTTTCTCCAAAGCTACTTTCAAGGTATATTTTGCAAGAGGCCTTTTCTGTAGTCATGGGTAATATGGAAGGGAGTAGAAAATTGTGGGTCATCTATTGCATTGATGCTAGCTATCAGATACTGCAGGTTCAAGAAATACATGTGACTGACAGTGACATATAGCAATTTTTCACACCTCCTCCATTGTATCAGCCTACCTCTCTTTATTGTTCTATCATTCTGTCAAACCTTTCAGACAGCAATAGAAAGCATAAGAGAGATGGAATTCACATCCGCTGCCTGGCATCTTTCTGTAGGTCCAGGTTGTTTTTTTAACACATCCGTCCTTTTTATTTATTATTGCGTTATGTTTTCTATTTTGAAAATGGATGTGTAGTTTAATTCTGTGACTGGTCAAGAGAGTTTGTTACTCAGAAAAATTAAAGAAAAGTTGGCTTGTACAAACAACTGAAGATGACCTATGTTTACAGTCAATGCCAAAGCAGAAAATAGGTGGCCTGAGGAAAAGCTACAGGAAGGAGTTAAGTATGAATGGTAGGGGGTTGGAATAACAAACAAACAATAATATCACAATGTTCTTTCCACCATAACAATAAATCACAACAAAGGCAATTCTGTGATACATGATATAGCACAAAGAAATAATCTATATGATATCTCTAACTGGAGAAGAAAGACACATTACTTCAAAGAGCAGGTAATAGTCAGATATTAGGGGTGTGACGATACACTCAGCTCACGAGACGAGACGAGACACCATATTGGGTTCACGAGATCGAGACGAGACTTTAACTATATTTTTAAGAAAACTTCAATGAGGAAATACATGACTGTTCTTTTATTTGAAATTCACAAAATGGAAATTGAATTGAAATGTTTTAACTAATCATCTTGTAATGAATCACTTTAGTTCTACTTTCTAAATATATAATGATCATATGCAGCACTGTAAATAGAGAGAGATTTTATAGATGGATCATTTTGGTATTTATGGAAACCATAAATACAAAAGTTAGATACAATCACAAATACAAAAAAGTAAATTAGAGTAGAGTAGAAAAAAATTCTAATATATAAATATAAATTAAATTAATATAATATAAAATAAATTAAGTATCCAATTATCAAAAATTATAATAGTATAAATAGTAAATTGCAAAAATCCTGTATCACATAAATACACATGTAGAACAACATGTAAATTGTGTTATAATTTGGTAGTGTGACTCATTTTACTTTTGGCATCATTAGGCTTCCATAGTTGCGCTAGATTCCTCCGCTCCTCCTACCTCAGGCTCTCAGTGTAGAGACCTGAGGTTAACCCTACAGTCTATGGGTTAACCTGCTCCTCTCCTCATCTCATACTTCTGACTGAGATCTTCTCAGCAGGTAGAAGCTGTAACAAGGTTAATGATCCACACGTGACATTATAAAAAGAAGACGTGACGTGCGAATGAGCGATAGAAAACCGATTGGTTTTTTTTTCTTTTCTTTTTTTTTTGTGCGCTCCTTAATTATGGCTTCGGGAGACAACATTCACTTCGACGACAAATACCGTTGCGTTTTCGTCTCGCGAGATCTCGTCACACCCCTATCAGATAATGTACAGTGTTTATTAACAGCACATTAGTTCAACTGAAAAGAAAAGCAGCCACGTATAAATATGCTAACAACACTGCTAACTGTAGCCTCAGTTTGTGCCTCACAAAGAGATGCTGGTAGCATTAAAAAGTCTGATAAAAGACTGAAGAAAGGCAACATTGTGCTAATAATCCAAAGATTTATTATTTTTCTGTAGCAGTAAACACAACACATGACCCACCAATAATTAACTGTGCCATAATCAGAGTTTTATTAGATATTGATGGGCGTGATGAGCGACGACAGTAAATGTTAACATGATAAACAGCAGCAGCTATGTACTAACACTGCTTCACAGACATAGCCTCTCATAGTAGAGCCGCTAGCTTAGCTATAACACAGACACATCTACAAAGGGCATTTACAAAGAATGTGCGTCTATCTCTAGTGGACTTACTGTGTTTCCAGCATGGACATGGAGAGTTTGACATCAGCAGCTAATGGTTGTTATTTTGCTTGCATTTCTTTTCCGTTGATTTAGAGTTGCTGTTTATCAGACCATCACTAGTCTGTTCAGCGACTTTATAAGGAGGCAGAGGTTAGTGGTTAGTAATTCAAACTGAATCGATTCTTAAAATGCTGTTTAAAAAATATTGATACTAGGCACCTGGGTATGGATAGTGTACTGCAAGTCGAAATATCCTAATATTTTGCACTATCAATTTTTTGAAACGTTGTTCACAATTGTGTTTCTACAAACACTCTACACTGTTTTGTTAACCATTATATTAATATTTCCCTATGCTATTCATATGCAGTATATTTGTTTCCTAAACTTAGTTATTCCTTAAACATAGGGGGACAAATCAGAAAACAGGAGACAGGTTGAGTTAAGATCATGGTCCCCCAAATAAAATGTTTTTTCTACACATTGACTCTAGACAAAAACTGCCTTAGCATTATTTCTTAAGTTTTTTAATGTTGTTATTTTGTTTATGGCAGCTCGATGGTTGCATGTTTGAATGGACAGGATGGACAGTAGCAACTTGCACATACAGTACATACGTACATATTCTCACAGCATTTTCTTGGTGGGGAAAAAGAAAATTCCAGCAGCAAATGTTGAAATCCTACACACGCACACTTACATACATAATCTACGTACTGGACAACTGTCTTGTCAGCTGCAAGGTTGCCTCTAAACACATTTAAATACAGTAAATTTGGTTTGGGGCAGTAAATACAGACCAGTCTTTCGAAAGTTTGGAAGATGTCCAATTGAGATGGAGTGTTGGTAGAGTCATGTTGCACTGTGTGTAAAAAATCTCCATTAGACAGTCAGCTATGCTTGAGTCAATACATGCTTTCAGGCGTCTAAACATGTCTTTATACCACTTTTCTTGTAGGAATATTCCCTAACAGCCAGCTATTTTTCTTTGCCATCAAATGGCAAAATCAGGTCAGATAGTCAGGCAGGGCACCAGTCATCTGACATTTCATTAGTGGCGATTGTCACTGAATTGAGGCTTTATGTTGAGTGGCATGTTTGGGTGATCTGTGTTTTACGCAGTGATAACTTTTAGTTAAGTACACTGTGAAAAATGATAGCTTGATATGTTTTAGAGTTGATGAATTAAAGCTTTCACATCATTACAGCAATTAAGTCAGCTTATGGTAAAACGTGCAAAGGATATAGGGGTCATGTGGATATTACATTAATTAAAACCAAACCCAACACAGATGAATCCCAATGTACAGTGAACTGCAATAGACATATTTATAATTATCAGGTAATCATGAAAATGAACAGCCGATCTTTACACTGAGGCCTGAGATATGAAATCTAGTCACATGATGTTGGTCAAGTTTGCGTTTAGAGGATGTCCCTTTGTCCATTCCCTCTGATTACAGTCTCTATCATCCTTCATGTACTGCATACAGAATACTTACAGTTTTTGTTCTTAACCCAAACCATGGCAACAGGCTGACAGTAAATCTTCAACATATTGTATAAGTGAAATGTTCAGTCTCTTTTATTATGTTGAAGGCAACAGCAAAAGGCTGAAAGCAGGAATGACCGTGAGCAGATTTATTAAAATACTTTAAAAACCAACAACAAAAAATCACAAATAATTTCTAGAGAATGAGGTAAAATGAGGCAGACCTTCCTAAGTCAACCAAACCTGTTGCATGTCAACGTCACACAAACGTCAATATCCAAATAAATAAAACAAGATAGCTTGAAAAGTACAACTCTTAAACAACTGTTCATACGTAAGCATTTTGGTGTTTGTCGCTGGGCCTATAACAGAACAACATGAGTCACCTGCAGGTTTCATTTAGCTGAATGGCCTTCATGTCACATATCTAAGGACATTGGTGCTGGCTTGGCAAAATGATATGGATGAGTAATGGGATGCCGCCCACATCCGGACACTCCGGGAAGGTGAGGGGCTGCTGCCAAGCCCCAGTCCCTGTTGACCTCTCCTTCCTGTGCACTCAGCAAATTTGTCGATGACACCCTATGGGCCACTCTCACCGGCAGTGACATATGTCAGCCATTTTTTTCCCCTTGTAATTCTGTTACATGACTGCATTCCATGAATATGAGACTAGAATTCAAGAAATGACCAACTGGAATCCGTACAGGAGAATAACATCTTCACCACTTTGCCAACCATTCAGTTACACCAATGAAAAGATAAAAAAACAAAAAACCTCGAAAATCAAGCATGTCACCTCACCATGTCCACATGCCAACCTATGTTCTTTTTCTTTTTTCCTCTCCTTTTTTCCCTTTTTGATGAGCAGAATTTGGATCTCACTCTGGGGCAGGCAGACACAAAAAGGGCCTCCTAGCACACTGCTGATTCAAGGTTTTAGCCGGGCAAATCTTAGGCACGGAGCTGAGAGCAAAGAGCTGGCCATTTTGCAGTTTGCTCTCATCTGCCAATTTCTTCCTGGGGCTTTCAGAGTCAATCAAAGAGCTACCAGAATGCTCACACCAGTCTTTTAATTATTCATGGTAATTCTATGCCACTACACACTCACTCTGCAGCCCCTGTCGCCTCCCCCAAGCGAGGTGTGCTCTGATGTGTTTATGTGTACTGAATATATAAAGAAAAAATCCTCCATCCATTACAAAACAGACTCTCTGCTCTGCCCTGTGCTACGCTGGCAGCTTTTTCAGGGTCGTCTGGCTTCCACTTCTGTGGGAAGCTGAGCTGATAAATTTTTGGTCCTGTGGAACCCAATTTTTTTGCCCTTTTAATCTTTTCACCGGACATGTTGCACACTTACACATAGCTATTTCAGGCTTGAGCATTATAATTATTTTTTTTTAACCGAATATCTAGCATTCCATTACAATCTCATAGATCTTTTAAGGCAAGAACCCTGACCTCTCGATACCATCTGTGTATATTGCGCCCATTCAAACAGCTCCAATTCCTGATAATAGTCCTGCCTAGAAGGCCAGCCTGATGTAAAAAGGCCTGTCTATCACCAGGGATGTTTGGGGATTGGAATTTTTTGATAAGCGCTAGCCTTGCTGAAATTGCATTCATTTCCCTCAATGAGCTAATTAGCTAGAGAGGGGGCAACTCTGCCATTCTTGCTTGTCCATCAACCTGCCAACAACCATTGACATCACAAGGTAGATGTCAAGTTCAGCCTTTTGTGTCTGAGACAAGCCTATTACCAGGAAGTGTGAGCAGGAGGTTTAAAGTGGGTAGAAGGCAGATTGATGATATCAAAATCTCCTTGTGGAAATAAGCTAAATTACAATAAAAATTCACTCACACTCCTATAAGAGCGTAACATATAATGACTATAAAAGTGAAGAAAAAAAGAAACGGAAAAAATGTGTACATTCAACGAGAAAAATAAAGCTGACTGAAAGGTACTACAGTTAGAGTATGCAGTACAGTACATGCTCTTGATGTCCCTTCACAACATTCATTTCAGGAGTCTCAAAGAAGGTGTTGCTGTTTGGGCCTTTGAGGGAAAGGTGATCTCTCCAGTGCAGGGAAGCTGTTATATTTTGTTGGTTGGCGGTTGGAGAAAAATGGCACATCTCCTCTCTCTGACTTGTCTTCACAAGCCTTGTCAAAGATGAAAAAAAATGGGGAAATGTTTCATGTCTCCTGTCTTTTCCTGCCAAAAGCAAAAAAGGAGGGTAAAAGAAAGCTGGGATAGATACAGTGACATACCAAGGGAGGATGTGGCAGGGATGAAAGCATGTCATTTTGTAAAGGATGATCATGAAACTGCCCCCCTTTTTTTTTTTTTTTTAAGCAGACTTTGTCAAAATTTGAAGGATATATTGTTTCTGCGTTGCCCTACTACTCAAAACAGGCATAGGACTTTGAGATGGGATGTTTACAAGCCAGTCAAATGTGTCCTTTTGATATAAGTGACATGAAGCTGAAGAATGAAACTACAAGGTTTACAATCAGCTGTAATCAACACTGTTGTTTTAGCTCAAAGAAAAATCATTAATTGATCCTTCTGAGAGGTTCAGACCACTCATCTTGATGAAGCTCTGTTATATGTTGATATATTAATGCTTCTATTTATACATACATCTGCAATGATCATATTTTGTTCATACTTTCAACGAAAAAATATTTTTGATCAGTCCAGTTCTTGTTTTGTCATGTTTAGATATTTGCATAACAGTAATAGATAACAGAGCAAATGCAGTACCCACAGCAACAGATGCTCTTTGAAAGTCATTATTTCCAATGGTGCACATCTGAACAGTTTGTCCCTATTTTTTTGGCCTCATCTTTTTGTTATAATTCCATGTTCTAATTCTAACTATTTTTGTCACTGCAAACATAAAATGCTCAAATAGTATGACTCCAACTGGTACTAGATGGTTTAACACAAAATCATATTTTTGAAAAGATTTAAAGGCTATTATCAGACATGGATGGCAACTTTTTTTAAGTTCTAGAATTAAGAGATGTGTTTAATGGATGTAAGTTGGCTAATAAACAGGAAAAAGAACAGTCCAATGGGTCTCCATCACATTTCCAAGTAAGAAAGAATACAAAAGCCAAATCTAAAAAGCATTATAATCACAGATTACCAGATACAAGTAGAAATTAGAATAATAAGATATCGATGAATTTAATAAATAAATATGTTACATATTATATGCAGAAACACTGTTTTTTTACTTCAGTGAGGCAATGTAACACAAATTAATATTTTTTAGTAGAACAATTTGTGACTCTCACAGTTTAGTAAACAAATTTTCAGAATTAATCAAACAGTACAAATTGTTTGGTGAAATACTGAGGCAATATTCATAATATATTTTATCTGTCCCATAACACCATGAATCCGTGTTTGTAAACATCCCATTTACTAAGTAATCCTGGTCAGCCTACAGGGAAAGAATTCAAAGTCCTCTAAATAATGGCGGAAGGCACACTTGGCCTCAAGCATAATGTTTATCACTGGCAACATCAAGAGACCAGCATCCCATAATACCACTCTGCATTCACAGCATGTTTCCTTCATCCCCACTGCGGTGGTGATAAATGGCTAACACTGGAGCAGTGCTCACCTCTGAGAACCCTGGCCTTACCCTTGTGAGTGTCCTGTAAAGCATGTCGATTGTCTGATTACAAACAGCAGCGCTGGTTCACGTTGGTGCCACAAAACACACAACGGATGAGGATATCACATATTTACACAGCAAAGCAGCGTGTCAAATCATTTTGCCCATTCATTGCTATCAACATAAGGGATATTGCAGTGTAAAAACATGAATTTACAAGTGATATTCTCTCTCTCTCTTTCTGTGTTTGTGTGTGTGTGTGTGTGTGTGTGTGTGTGTGTGTGTGTGTGTGTGTGTGTAGAAGGGGTCGTTTGGGGTAGGGTTTTACTGGAACGGCTTCCAGGAAGCACATGGGAATAAAGCCACCGGGAGAGCTAGTGAGAAATGTGGGAAGATGGTGGGTCTGACCACAGATTAGTGGGTGAGTCTGCAGGAGGAGATCACACAACACACTAGCATGTAGCTGCATCTCATAGGCTAACCAAGCAGCCAAGGCAATAACTGTTATACTTACTCTATTTCAAATCTCTCCTTTCAGTCTTCTCTCTGCCCCTACACATTGTCTCCATCCTTTTCGCTATAACTACTGAATTAATTTTGAATCTTGATTGAGTGGTTAACAACCATATGTGTTCCTAAAATATTCCCTAATCACACAGGGTCATGCACACATGCTGTATTAACTTTCAAATGCATGGGGCATGATGCTGACAGATTCTTCTACTGAAGTGCCAGTTCTGAAAATGCTCAATTTGTCTTGCATTTAGTGAGAACCGTGTAGGCGGAGTAGAGAATAAACACTGAGAAGCATCAAGTAATCCCTGAATGGATATTTTATATTGAAAATAACAACAAAGTGTGTCTGGTGTGTTTGGGGGTCATACTGAGCCTTTAGAGGATAACAACAGAGGGAGCACAGGCAGCGAGGGAAATAAAGTGAATTCTATGATGTCTGTAGGATCCCTGATTTCCGCTGCTCAGTGAAAAAAAAAAAAAACCCACTGGGCTGCCAAGTATTGGCTTCAAAATTTTGACTCACTGTGATGTAGCTGTCATCCTTTCAAAGGAAGTGGATAGCAAGAGGGAATGGGTGCATGTACCATGTCTCTCACTGAAGCTTTTCTGAAGTCCAGAGGAAGATGCAGGACTTCTATTTCAATCTGCATGGAAAGAATGCTGAGCTCTGTGTTAATTCAACATGTCATTCCTCAGACTTTCCTTTGAGTGGTTTGACCAGTGATGTCAGATGTTGGGTTTTAGTTAGCACCTTTGAAGGAGATTTAAAAAAGACTGAAATAATATAAAAAATAGTAACATGCATCACGACATCAAAAGATTGACTTAGTAGTTTTTTAATTGATGAAAATTACCTCTCTTGATTAAGATGAAAGGTCAATATATGGTTGTGTTCAGGTAAAGCCCAAATATATGCTATTAAATTACCAACATATTTATGCTTTCTAAATGCGCAAAGTTATTCCCTCCAGTAAATACCAACTGTAGTTTGATCTTTTTTGAATACTTCTTTCAGTATGAGGAGGATTGAATGTGAATAATTGGTTACATGAGTTATTTAAAAAACAGCAAAGTCAAGTTTATTCCTGGGAAGACACAAAACTCCCTTTGAAAAATGTGGCTTTCAACTTTGCTGTGTAGAAAACACGGTCACTGCAGTTTTAATCGAACCTTTTGAGTCAGGAGTTTTCTGGGCATTTTGTATGTAGCCGTCATTGTCAAAGAGTCTTCAAGAATCCAGAATGTACAGCAATTGCACCATCAGAAACTGAGCGAGTGCTGACAACCTGCCTGCCTCAAAGGCTTTTTATTGGCACAGTTTGCCTCCAGGCAGAACATCACCCATATTCAGCCCACTCTGCACAGGCAGAGGGGTAAAGTACTTCCGGGCCTCTAGACCGCTACATTATCTATTTAGTATTAAAAACACACATTGTGGAGGAAAGATACTACAGAGAAGTACAATACTTCCCAAAGCTCTAGTCACTCCACTTCTGACTGTCTGTGTTACACATCTGTGCGCCTTTGGCAGATAAATCACAGTGCTCTGCTCTGGATTGCTTTTATTTTAATTTATGAAGAATGTGTGTAAATAACCTAGAGAATTTTAAATCATTTTTTTTCAAGTTTCATGGAATCTACTTTTTCTTAAAGTAGTTTTTTGATTTCTGTTTTTATTTTTGTTCATCTTTCTTCTTAGCTTTATTCACTAACCAGAGAGTCTTCTTGTGTAATGTAATGATGTAAACGCCAGCAAATTAAAGAAGTCCTTGGAGTATATGTTTTCATTGCCTATTATTAATCTCAGTAAATTAGAAAATATAATAATGGACCATTTTAATGACTTTGAATTCAGGTGTTCTCTGTGTCTGACAGAGCCATAACCCACTTCCCATCATTAACTGGGACTACAGGGTTTTTAGATGATATAGATATACATTAATGCATAGCTGCTGTTTAACACTGTTTGACACCATGTTTTCCAATTTATATATATTAGGTATGTAGCTTGTGCTTGTGCTTGTTGTAATCACACATAAAAATGTGTTTGTATTATACATTCGGTAGCCTGATTTTGTTCAAATCTCATCCTGTTTAATACTTTAACATCTATACAGAAAAAAACAAGGTCTAAAGTGCCAATTTATCCTGATTTTCCATTTCCACACAAGACCAAAAAGAAAAGTAAAAAGTTTAAAATGTTGGACATCTTGAACTGCAGAAATATCTGTCGGCTGTCTCGCTTTAAAAGTCTTAGGAATGTGATTTACTCAAACAAAATAAAGGAAGAGAAATGATCGAACACACTGCTTTCTGTCTTCTTCTCCTCTATCTCCCGCACTAATGTGTGTCTCGGGTGTGAAATGCAATAACAGATTTGGAACTCAGAACCCATAAAAGGTACACCAGAAGGTTATGTAGAAGCCATTACAATTGAATGTACTTCTTTTAATACACATGAACCCTTCTCATATTTAATATACTTACAGTGCCAACCTGAAAACTTGATTTGTGAAAATCAATAGGATGTTTTTAAAGGTGCAGTGTATAGAATTTATTGGCAGCTAGCAGAATGGACTTGGAAGAAATGAAATATTATATTCACAAGTATGTTTCAGATGCTATGTGATCGCATATGTGTACACACACATACCTTAACACTATCTCTCCCTCTATGTCTGTCTTTCCAAGCCAATATACTGTCTCTACAGTCTCATCTTTATCTAAAGATCAGAAGTAGTGATCTCCTCTATATAACTGAAAGCCTTTGAACTGCTTTCCATACAACTGAATTTTTCACTCTCTTCCTTTCTCAAGTCCTTGCTTATTTATTTCTTTATTTCTCCGGCAGTGAGCAGGATTAGTCAGGAGCGGCAGCCCCACTATCAGCCCAAGATGTGCTCTTCCATCCTGCTGCTCTGCTCTGATAAAGGAACTGCTCGACGAGTGACTCAGGTGCACAGAGAGCCTTGTAGAAAACAACATTTCTCTCACTGAAGCACAGTCTTGCATGTCAATGACTGTCAATGGGCAATGGGAGAATCTCACTTATGGTACATGCAATGTTCTATCTGGCATACATGAATATACTAAAGAAAAGCCTCTTTGTGTAAACACCAGGAGCAAGATACACAAAGCGGTTTCCACACATAATTATTCAAATGCCAATTCCTGGCATTAGACTAGATCATTAGATCTAAACAAAAGTTCTTAAATACACATGAACACTACACATGCATCACACATTTACATGCCTCTGTGTGCCAATTGAGTGTTAGTGAAAAAATGTATACAATTGGAAACTTTTGTGTTATAAAGACTAAAGCAATGTAGACAGTCCATGACCTAATTAAAAGTCTACATTTAAAATGATAACCAGAGGTTTGTGACCTTACTGGCATCTGATTATGCTACACAATCATTTCACTATAATTTCTTGTTGAATTTCTGTCCCTTAGCTTCATCTACTGCTGACTTTGAAGAAATGTCTCCCTTTTTTTTGTCAAAATTGACCAAATTCGAGCAAATATTGCAATTCCAACTTCTCCCATGATTCTTCCTTGTCCGTGTCCTCATTTGCAAGATAGCTTCCGGCCAGTTGATATGGAAACTCCCACTGACATTATGTCCCACATGAAACCCTCATCCAGTCATCTGGATATCATTCCAGTCAAATTGTTAAGGAAAGTCACGGAGGAAATTGGCCCTAGTCTCCCTTTGCTCTGGATGTGTCCCAGATTATTTATTATTAAAATAGCCTGTATGCAGCCTTTGAGAAAAGGGCCTGGCCTTGATCCATCAGTTTTAAAATTTTTTAGACCAATCTCAAAATTGCCCTACATTTCCAAAATTCTAGAAAAACTGGCTTCAGAACAACTTCTGGAAGTGCTTAACAAAGACAGCATCTTTGAGAAATTTCAATCTAGATTTCGTAAATTAAATAGCACTATTCTTCTGAGGGTTACAAATGATTTATTAATGGCTGCAGACTCTGGACACTGCTCTGCATTGGTGCTGCGTAATCTAAGCATTCAACACCATCGATCACACTACACTAATTAATAGACTTAAGTATTGGTTGGCCATTCCTGGAATGACCCTGGAGCAGTTCTTCTCTGATTTGTCAAATATAAAGTTTTATGTCTCAATTGATTCATTCTTTTCAACTGCACAGAAAATATGTGGCAATACCTCAAGGATCAATTCTTGGACCAACTCTGTTCTCTCTATATATGTTCCCATTAGGTTATATCATCCATCACCATTACATCTAATTTCACTGTTATGCATTAAACCCGCTGAATGCAACAAGCTGGCCACACTTCAGAGCTGCTTAGCTTATGTTAAAAGACTTGATGTCACAAAACTTTATGCATTTAAATTGAACAAAATAGAGGTGCTTATCATCGGCCCTGAGCACCTCTATAATCAAGTCCAGCCATTGCTCAGTCCCTTTATCCCAAATATTAAGGGCACTGCTACGAACCTGGGGATTATCTTCGACAGTGAGCTACTGTAAGCTTTGAACAAAACATAAAGAAATTAGTACAATCAGTTACTGCTAACTCAGGAATATTTACAACATCAGAGCAATGTTATCCTTTAGCAATACAGAGAATATTGTTCATAGTTTTATTTCTTCACACCTGGACTGTTGTAGCACCTTGCTTACATGTCTTAGTGACCAAGCTGTAGCTCAACCTCAGCCTGTGCAGAACTCTGCAGCCAGACTTCTGGTAAAGACCAAAATCTCTTCTCACATCAGTTTTACTCTCTTTGCATTGGTTACCAATTTATTTTAGGATCCACAAGAGAGGGTGGCATGGAGGTGCAGTGGTTAGCACTGTTGCCCCACAGCAACAGGGTTCTGTGTTCTAAGCGGCTGGCTGGCTGGGGCCCTTCTGTGTGGAGTTTGCATGTTCTCCCGTGCCTGCATGGGTTCTCTCCAGGTACTCCAGCTTCCTCACACAGACCAAAGTTTAGGTTAATTGGTCACTCTAAATTGCCTGTAGGTGTGAATGTGCACGTGAATGGTTGTCTGTCTAATCTATGTTAGCCATGTGATGGACTAGCGACCTGTCTCTCACCCAATGATAGCTGGGATTGGCTCCAGCACCCCAGCAACCCTCTGTCAGATAAGCGGCATGGAAAATGAATGAAGAGACTTTAAAAGTACATAAGTAAACTCTTATCTCCTTACTGTCCAAAAAGGCCAGTTAGGTCTGCTAATTTTCCAGAGTCCAGGTTAAGGTCAAAGGATGATGGAGCTTTTGCTGTATTGGCACCTGAGCTCTGGAACAGTATTCCAGTTAGTATTCTTTCTGCTGATGCTGTTACTGCTTTTAAATCTTGTTTTAAGATGTCTTTTTATAGACTTGCCTCTTTGCCTGAAATCTAGTTTCATTTGTGGACATAAAACAGCTCAGTTGTGCTGACTTTAAGTTTATTATCAATTTATATTATTGCAGTTTCACATTCAGCTCCTCTGAATAGACACTTGTCTTCAACTACATATGTTTGTGATGGCAATATAAAAAATATACCATTATATGACTGAAGAGGTCTAAAACATACTAGTATCTTGGGACTTAAATAACGTGTTAATGAAGTTCAACTTTAGTTTAGGGCTAATTCACTAATCAAGAAGCTGTATGTCAGTCATATCTGCTCAGCCAGGAGTCACAGTTTTTTTCATATGATGGAAATATACAAAAGACACAACTACTCCACCATCAGATGAGCACATTTATTCTGCAGATCTGTACATGTGCATGCTGCGAAGCTTGGCCAAATGGTGCAGTAATAATAAGTGTACAGCGGTCTTACTTTCATGGAGACTGAATTCCCCCTCTTACTGTCTTACCGAGTCTAATTTCTGATAAGTTCAGGCATTGGCTACACAGTCCTGAGCCTCTGAAGTGCTCTGCATTACAAATGAGTCAAAATGACTTTTACAGTGATCTCCCCTGACTTCTGGAGGGGTGGGAGCACCAACTTACATGAACAGCAAAAAAAAAACTGATGCATGCATCTTTAACAGAAAATAGGTGAACGATGAGTCACAGTATGCTAGATTATGTACACTTCACTTTCCTTGTACTTACTCGCTTTTCATCCTTCCCTTCGCTCTTTCTCTCTGTCTCTCTTTGTTTCTCTCAACCTGCTAAACTCAAAAAAGATGGTGGCAATGCAGAAATGCTGCACTGCAAGTACACAAAAGAGTCCACATGCCCTCAGAGATACAAAGGCACACATGCAAATGGGGATGTACATGGGTGCATATGTACAGAAATATAAATATTTAATTATAATGCACACTGACATACACATACACACATTAGTGTTACTATCCTATAAAGCTGTATTATTTTACCTAACCTTTCTCATAAATGCTATTCTAATCTTATCCTAATCATGATTCTAGTCACAACCCTCAAACCAAGTCTTGTGCCTTACATAAACGGTTACATTTCTTCTTATTAGAGACTAAATGAGAAGTGAATTTAAATAATGTGACAGAATAAACAGATTTTTATTGAAAAGCACACACAAATGCTTGCATCAGTCCACAGAATCTGTAAACCGTGTGACTACGTATGATATACTATGATAATGTGTATCTTGCACTCTACAGCTTCACATTAAGGAGCCAGTTTGCTTGGATATGCAGTTTGCTGACTGCTGCCCCTAATTCAGTAATGTTTGCATTTCCAACTGACACCATGTAAACATGAAATAATTGAGCTACCCAAGGAAAAATAATTTCTTCTCATGTTATCAGCACCTTAAACAGTTAGGGGGATTTATGTGATCATTAGTACTAAAAATACTACAAGTTCCCCACACGCAACGTCAATTTTTTCAGCTGAATAAAAGCTTTTAAAGAACTGTCAACATTTCATGCGAGGCCTGGATGTGTCTCTTAGTCATTGCCCTAAAATGTCACATGCCGTATGTCTGAGGTGAATCATTTTTAAATAATGAAAAAAGGAAGAGGGGGAAGAGATGTCCAACTGAGAGGATTCAAGACTAAATATGAAATGAGGAAAATATGAAATGACACAGGGATGGTAAACAGTCCATCTATGTTTTCCCAAAGGATGCCTGCCATACTTTGAAACGCACTTAAAGAGGAAGTAAGGCAATTCAATATCAATCTAAGAGCATTCTAATGGCATTGCAGCTTTGTTTTTTTCCTGGAAAGGAAATAAAAAAGACACTGCATATAGCTGAAAATGACAAAAGGAGTAATGGATTATTGATATATTCAGAATTTTTCCTATGATGTCAATCTTTTGACAGAAAGCACGAGGTGACATACCTCTGAAGATTTATCTATCTTTATCATACAGTAGATGTTTCAGTTTTAGAAATTACATTTTCCTTTATTACTATATCAAATTAGCAATGAGATTCAGACTGCCATTGAGCTTTAAATGAATGACTTAATGTTATCATATTAGACTAGAAATATGACCATTACTGAAAACCAAAGTCAACTTCACATACTTTAGTCTGTTGTACAAAACTGAAGCTAAACAAACATTTCAAATCGTATTTATTCATAATCCACATCCATTTATTATTTGATTTCAATGTGAGCAAAATTGCAATTTCATACTACTCATGAACAATTGCCTTGCTGGAATCCTCATATTTGATCTGACAATAGAGAGTAAGTAAACCTGATCTGAAATATCTGTATCTCTACATCTTTAATAAGTACTTGGTGGTCTCTGTTCTGTTCTCATCCACACTGATCAACATGCTGCCGGACTTTTTAAATGCTAATTCTGTGTCGGTACTGTAGCCGGGATTTTGTAATTGGATAGCACCATGGAATTTAAGGGTAGGCTAAGCTAATTAAAAACATTTGTGATTATTAGTTTTTCACAACTTAGCCTTCACTGCTTAGCAAAAGATGTATATCTAAATATTTTTTATGTAAGTTATATTCATAGAGCAGATCCATAGATTTTGATTTACATATCACTCTATTCACTTCTATTAAGATTAAATATCAACAGCTCACCTTCATATTCAGTTGTATTGTACATGAAGGATTCAAGTCTCATGCTGGTATCTATGGCCACAGAGCTTATAGTTAAAAATAAATATAATTGTATAATACTGCATTTCAAGAATTGTGAATGTTTTATACAAAAGGGCTCATGTATGCACTGTCTGTACAACCAACCTGAAGATGTAAGTCTGTAACTGTACACAGATTCAAGCTGAGAGGTAAGGAGCAAAAAGCATGAAAATAGCCTCAGCAAGGCCAGGTAACATGATGATAAATAGCCTATATATTACTCACTAATGATGAATGACAAGTTAGAGACAACATTAATTGTCACACAGGTACAATTCGACAATCTTAAAGAAGGTTTGGATTGACAGAGATGGACATTAAACCAATATTCTACATGTTAATAAGTCACATGGACATCAGGTTCCAGGCAGTAATAGAATGAAGAAGAATAGAGATTATAATAAAATTATGCTGCCTGTTGCTGTGGCACTGAGAAGAGGTTATTGTGTAAATACTGAATACAGTACATTTACATCTGATTATATTTCTTTATACATTGAGACTATGTTACCTATTAGAACTATCCATTTCTATTGGATAGAAGCTTTGTTTTACAGTTTAATGTGTGGTTTTATTGACTAATGAGGAATAATTGTTACTAGAACCATTTCCGGGCTGGCATAGTCATAATACAAATTAAAGTATTTCAACTAAATGTGGCATTTTTACTTTTTAAGCACATAATGGAAATTGGCTTTTGATTATATCAAAAGTACAGCCAAAGAGTGAAATTTGATTTGATACTAAAAAGTTAAAAATGGCCTGCTGTGACAAAATGTTTTGTGTCACATCAGCATGAGAGTTATTTTGATGCGGTGGGATTTTGTCCTATCAAACTCATTTATTGCATCAATATATTGCAAATTCGATGTACAACAATGTGCCTGTATGAGACAAGGGATCAGCAGTGGGGGGTATATCAGAGAGGGAACCAATCATTACTTATCGAGAGACACTCAAAGTAATTAATGACTTGTGCAAACTGTTGCAAGTGGAAAACATTAATGAATAATTTTCGATACATAATCAAGTAATTAGGAAATGAACTCAAGAGTAAATCCAGGAACTACGATAATGAATACTGGTGATTATCAATTTGAAGCCATCTCCCATATGCCCTCAAGGGACCTGTGCTAGTTTTAGAGGGAAAGAAAGGGGGGGCGGAAGGAGTTCTGTTCTGACACCATGATAATGTGCCAGTGCCACTCAAAGATCCAGTGACACAAAGCTGTGGAGAAACTGAATTTCTTCTATATGCCACCGTTTTCTGTCTGAAGCACTGTCATGTCTGCTCCAGTTCAGTCCATTATTTCAAGTGGAATCATCTTTACGTCTAATCTATCTACTAATCTGTAGCCTTGTGTGCCAGGCTTTCTCCACATCTAATGACAAACATGTTGAAAACTGTGCTAATTATTTATACCGGGTCCTCATTCTGTCAACGATTCAAGGATAGTTTCAAGTGTCTCATGAAGATGTCTGATTTTTATGACATGCCAGGAATGGGCTGAGCCATGCCTGCCTAAACCACCAATTTATTTCCCTGAATAGACTCTTTTCTAGTTTGTTAGTGACTCAGTAGATCCTTTCTGAATTAAAAAACAGTCTATCATTATCGTATTCATGACATTTTTTTTGTTTCAATAGGTGCCAAAATTCTAATATGTAATGTATGTTCAGTTAGACATAACCTTGACTCTTGTCTTAAACTCAAACAAACTTAAGACCAATAACATGAATTACCTTTTTTTAAAGGAGTACACCTCTAAGAAAGACTTATGCTTTCGGATTTGGAATCTCCCCACTTGCTATCTTAGCTTTCGTTTCTTATCAAGATGGCCAGAAAAAATAGAGACACACAAGTTCCAGACTATGTAGCACAGGAGTGGCCTGTATCCCTCAAGATGGAGCAGATGTAAATCTTATCTACATCAGCATATTAATTAATATTCTGATCTCATGGTAATTCATGGAGTTTCCTTTGAAATCCTGCACTCTCTGGTTTTCCAATGGCATTTACAAAATTCTGCACAGGGAGATCAGGCCAAACAGACTGATTACTATCTTGAAAGGATAATACATAGTTTATATGACATCAATCTTTAAGATTAATGCCCCACTCTGGAAATAACAGTTTTTAATATTCAGTCATTGTTTAGATTACAGCTATTGTTGAAGTAAGTATGACTGTCCACTGTTATCACATGAATGTGCTCTGTGGGTCTCTATGAATACATGTGTACCTTTCATTCAATATCAAATAGAGAGAAGAGAATAACAGTATTTGACTTCAACAACAGAGTAGAGAGTACTATCTGTCAATGTTCATTTACTCTAAATAATCACAAATTAGGAAAACACTCATGAGTTGTTTCTGAAATGCTCATACGGGTAATTTTGTTGCTTACTCACAAGGACTTGTTGGATAAACAGGACCTTGAAGCAAAATCTATTTATGCTGGCAGCAGCTATTTACAGAGGATCATATGTGCTAGAATTTAAAAAAAAATAAGCACAAGCAACTTTTGCCTCAAGAGGGTCATCATTTAGTAGATTGTGTAGCTCCTCCATTAAAAGTTGTATCATTAACCTTAACACTAAATCAAACAATGTATGTTAGATTCCTATTAGAAAGGCCATTGTAGGATTATTGGCAACAATTAGAGCACTAGACCCTCGCTGAAGATGTTCAGGGTAAAAAATGGCCATCGATAGGCCACACTAACTAAAATGATTCTGAATTGTTGTACAAAGACCTCTTCTGAAACCTACAATAAGAAAGAGGAAATTAGTCTAACAATGAGCTGAGCATGACTTCCCTCTGTGAATTGTGTTATATAGTCTATTCTGCTCTGTGAGAGACATACAGTAAGTAAGTTATTGCTCCTGTTGATCTTTGTCATATTGTTACTATGGCCTCCTAACACCTTTGAGAAATAACAAATGTGTTAGTGGACAGAAAACAGAGGCAGTGACAGTGGTAACACACCCTTCCTGTACTATACACACTCTGGCCTATGCCTTTGGCCTCAGGTACAGGGACCGGGCAAAATAGAATCAACTGCTTTTTGCTCTCTTTCTGGTACATTAAATGCATTGATTTCCAAACAAAACTGAAGATTAAAATCAAGAAAACTGCAACGGACAATGATTCAATGAATTCTATATCTACTATATATGATTATAGTACATGTTTAGTTTACAGACGGTTCAAACTAGTCAACATAATGGTCACAAATCATAATTATTTCTGTCTAAAATCATTGCGCTGACTCCAGAATGATTGAAATTGTTTATATATCAATGATCATAATAATGTTTGCACCATCTTATGTCCAGCCGTATATATTCTACAATCAATTCCTTCATTTGGTTGTTTTTGTTTTCCTCTGTTTTACATCTCTATAGATTTTCTATTTAATTTGGGTCAGCATTGCGAAGGAAGACAAGGTATTGATTTCTGTCTAAGGGGGCTTATGGGAACCAGGATAAGCTTGTCTTCTTGAGGCTTCACAGCGGGTAGTGACAACACACAGACTATACCCTTAAATCGCAGTGCAAATCTGCTGCCAAAATGGGCTAACCTGAAGAAAAAAAACAAAAAAAAAACACCTGATGCCTCTCACCTTAGCACAGGTGGGCTGTCATATACACATTTCTCTTGAGATAAAGCATGGCAACAGAAAATATCTCATTGTTAAGCAAAAGTATGATATTCAGGTCTGACTGTGCATGGAAGTCGTAGGAGGATCCTGTGTAGTAATGATGGGGTGCAGCATCCCAGATACACACAGGTCAGGATGCTGACGAGCTGAAGTTGTTTGTTGTTTCAAAAGTGGTGATAATTGTCCACTGCCGAACATCTCAAAAATGGCCTCTGCGGTCAACTTAGCTCTTCAATTCCCAACTCAGGAATACATATTCACTTAGACGAGAGAAGAACAAGTGGGACGGAACACAAGTGGGAGCCAATGAGAAAGCCGAGAACTTGAGCATATTATGCAAAGCAGCAGAACTTTTAACAAGTGCTTCGAGTGGAAATGCAAAATAGTGTTGTAGTAGTTGATGACCAAGGGCAAGTGAATTTACCTCATCTTTTCGCTAGGAAACAGCAAACCACACAGTCCTGTAAATACATATTCATACTCTACAAACTATACTCTGAGGACGGTTTTGATCTTAGATTTTTCCTGGACTCTAGTGATTACTGGCGTTATTATATGACCTGACCAAAATGTAGTCACTAGTGGTAGTTGTTTCCAATTTGGACTCAAAACTTAGTGCCCACTCTATGCTGAGGTAAGTGCAGATGACACAAAAAATGGTAAATTTAGAGTCATAAAAAATCATGAAATTTAAATGAATTAAAGGGCAGTATGACAAAAAGCATTTTAACCAATTATGAACAGTATTCTGACATGCTTGATGTGAATATGTGGGTTTTTTTGGCAAGTTGATATCATGTCACTTTTCATATTTCTACTTTAAAATGGAATATAATGCATAAGAGCGGCTGTTTTAGGTGTTAGTTCAGGGATCAAAAGTGAATTATTTCATACTGTACCTATAATGGATTTAAAAACAAAACAAAATTGTGCAGTTATAATGACAGTTCAGTGTACCATGTACATCAGCATATTGGAAACATGCGGGAAGTGGTAGATAAAAGTATTAGTCTAACCATAAGTGGTTTGCTGGTGTTAGAAAATACCACAAGCATATTTGATGATATTCTTGCTTGGCTGATTGGGTCAACTATCCCTGCATGGCTGAAAGGATTGAATGAGGCAAGAGCTTATACAAGAAAGGCTGTAGTGGCAGGAGGTCATTTGGATGGTTGCAGGGAGAATAACTGAAAGCAAATTGTGATACAAGCTAGCATACGGGGCCATGCCCTAATCCGGAAGCACCAGAAAATACAAGCAAAATCTCTTTGACAATCAAGGCGTTTTTTGTTTTTTCGAATCTATAACTGACCAAGGGATGATTGAAATTGGGCGCTGCCTGGGCGATCTTGATTCCATTCCCATTGATGAAACCACTACCACCCAAACACACACACACACACACACACACACACACACAAACACCCACACATTCATACAAAAAGATCCACAAGGATAATAGAAAAAGCACAGACAGACTCTGTATCAAAATAATGCCTACAGGGTCTCTATTTTCCTGTTTTTCAGTCTACTTCTGACTTGCATACACCATCCTTATATCACTGTTTTGCTACAAGCTAACATAATAGCTGTATTATTTATTTCAGCATAATCAATAAACCATGGCATCCTCTGTAGACATATTTTTCTTCTTGAAGAGTTGACTGCCAGGATTTATTTTTCTGAAGATAATGTGAAGCAAGTATTCCTCTGCCCAGTGATAAAAACAACTGACACATCACTCTATGAGCTTGGCAATCTAAAATTATTTATTTTTGAGCATCCCAAGACTTACAGCCCAGAGTCAAGCCAACACACTCGAACTTTGGCAAATAAAAAAGAAAAAGGCAATGGGAGTCATCGTCCTTCAACTGAGGTTTCTTCCTCATCCAACAATGTGCCCTTTTCATTTGTCATTTCCTGTCTTATATTGTGCCTTATTTGAAGAGTAATTTACCACAAGTAGGAAAAAATAATCTTCATAACCCTCAAGGTGTCACAGTCAGGCCCTTTGTCATTCTGCAAGACTGATGTCATGCTACATGTCCAGTGACATGTACCATTAATTTTTCAAGCAAGGTCAAACTCTGTTTCTGTTGTTTGCACATATGCTGTAATAGCAACAACTCTGATACAAATCGCACCACTTTACAGGCCAGCTGTGCCAGAGCAGTTGAAAACAAGTGTGTGCTGTTTTCTCTTTTGTGCCCCAATCACCTTCTGAAATCATTTATCATACAGCTGTTTTTGACTTCCTGCCCTCAGTTGCTCTTTATATATTGCTCTTTCTCTCTGTGCGTCTTACCCGACACGTTGTGCTATTGATCCGTACTGTGGCACCCCTCTCTTAGTGTCAGCACTGCACATGGGATCATCAGCCTCTCAGGTTTCTCTTATGTTTACAAACACACCTCTTCTGCTACTGGACACACGCACATTGTACACACGTGCGCATGTGAACATACACACACACACAGGAATTCAATTTCTGGCTTAGACACACACGAGGTTTAACTTTTATTGGCTTCTTTGCCTTTCTTACTCTGGGGAACAAGGTCAAGCCTCATCAAATTTAACCTCGACACCAGCCTCGGATGAAAGGTCATGACTTCATCCTTCACATCTTTCTTGACCTCTGATATTACCATGTCATAATACATCAGGATTAATGCTTTACCTTACCTCTAGACCTTCTTATTTTATACCACACTGGCCCTATTTCATTTATAGGATCCCCTTTCGCTGCTCTGCTCTTTACTGTGCACGTGGAGTGTCCTGTATTCCTCGAATCACCCTGTGCTTGGCGGGCAGCTCAATCTCAATATCATGTTATCGGACTCAGGGGCCAAGGATATAAATACTACGCACCATAACTCTCTCCTGTTCAATAACCATTATATGCTCTACTTTATACATTAGAAGCACCTGATGGGGCAGTAAATTCACAGCTGCAGCCCGACCATCTCAGAGTGCATCCAGAAGAAAAATGGATGCTGAAGCCAAGAAAAGAGTGAAAATAGAAAAAAGGAAACAAATGTAAAAAGAGTACTGAATAAATGAAGAAAACATGGAATGCAGAAGGTGACTAGTGAGAGAGACTGCATAAGAGAAATTGTGGGAAATAGAGTAAAGAACTGAAGAAAAGAATGAGGAGGAAGGAGCTAGAATGAACAGTTTTTTTATTGGCTTGGCTTTCTCACTGTTACAATTATCTATTGTATTTCTGTAATAAGCTTTATACGTCCAATGAATCATGCATTCCATTTCCTAAAGCCATTCTTAGTCCTGCCTAGCCCTGCAGTATGAGATCTATCTACTCACACAAAATGCTCATGTTCCTCATGCTGAGACCATTTCAAAACCCCTGCCAACATCTGTTCACTGTCCAAGGGCAGCAATCAATAGAAACATATTTCCATCCAACTGTACAGATAAGTAAAGCCCACACTGAAGAGACCATGCACATGGTAATAAATGTCCATCTTCCGAACTCAAAACACACTGCATACAAGTACACACACATACACGCACATGCCATTGTTTACCACATAAGCATGACTGGATGCAGCATAGAGTTTACGCTTCAATGCACTTTTTCATTTGGAAAGCTAGGGTGGTTACCCACAGAGCGAGAGCTGATTAAGAAAACAGTCCCATTTAATTCCTTTCTCCTCAACGGCCAGCAAGAGAAATGTAATTAAAGCCACTAAATCTCCCATGGGCTCTGCTACCTGCTACACGACCAACATGACACGTCGTGTAATTCGCCCGACCTACAAAGGCGACGGCAGTTATTTGCCATGGTTGCCGGGTGAGCGCAGGCCTTTGAATGAGACAGCCAAAGAGATACATAGAGAGAGAGAAAGAAAGAAAGACAGAGGGTGGGGGTGGAGGGAGGGGGGGGACCTGTGATAGCTGACCTCTGTTGGAAGTCCAAGGACACTGGACAGCCTTCAAATGAATAGGTGGATATTGAACACAGTGTAGCTGAATCACAAATACACACACCCACTGGATACTGTACATTGCACAGCCAAGCTTTCTGATTCTATAGCTGACTGACCACTTTGAACTATTTGTAATGCAAAACGAATGAAATGTAGTCTTAAAATATAATAAAAGTCCAACATTTGATTATCAGCAGTCCATTTCCCAACCATTTTAATACTATCACCACTGTCATTGAAATAATGACAATTGGGAATCAGATGTAGATCGCTATCTTGAGACTGAGAACTTTTTTATTATAGTAAACAACAAACAGAGAAGTTTTATAATGCGCCAAATGACTTCCTATATTATAATTAGATTGGATGAGCATTGTATAGGACTTTGTGTGTCAGCATTTTTTGTGCTATACCCATTTGGGTTTCTCAAAGGGCATATTAATTGTCTTATTGACTTTATAGAGACTGTTTGAGGGTATACGTGAATGTGTGTGAATGTGTGAGTGCATGTCTGACATACCAATTACACATCCATGCAACTATTTCTAGAAGAAGCAATTACAATAGGGAGAAACATAATGCATGTCAGAAACATTTATAGGGGAAAAAATACAAACAGTGATAAGTGTAACTGGCAATTTTATGTGCCAATGCAGCAAGTGGTGCAATGCTCATCTAGCAAATAATGTGAGGGTCAAGGTGGTATGTAGCCTCTAAGACTGCTGTACTGGTTTCATGACCTGTCTCATTATAGCAGTCAGCATTGAAATAATAATTGTTTAACCACAGCCACAATTGTTCATAACTTTAAACAAGTGGTTTCAGCAGCCTAACCTTAACCATGCAAACAAGTCACAATGCAAGATTATTGTAGGAAATTCCACACTTCCCAGTAGCATCCTGTCTCTCCCAAAACTTAATTTCTAATGTGAAACCGTTTCCTGATTCAGCCTAATTCACTTGAGATAGCTGTTTATTTACAAAAGATAGTGAGGTGTAATGCTACTCTGCTGGAAATAATCTGCATTTACGAAATACCCCATGCTCCTGAAATTAAAAAGCTTTAAAAAGTATTAATTGCTTACCTATTTGCAGCAACTAAGTTGTTTTGTAATTCATTTTGTTTCCTTTTTTTTCAATTGTTAATGAATGATGTGCAGATTTTAATAATTAATCTCCTTGAGGCATATAAACACACAAATGCTTTTAATGGTGATGTTGTTTTACTGAGCCGAACAACAGGAGGCATCATGCAATATGCAAAGTCAAAATAAAGGAAAAGCAGTGCATAATAAAACCTCAAATAATGCGATAAGGATGTCATTGGAAAACAGAAGATACTTTCTGGCAGCTGGTAAGCTGAACTCTTGCCCAAAAACCCAATTTCTTCTCCAAAGTTTTGTCACAGTGTGTCTTAGCAGTGGATGCTGGGCTCCATGGGAGTCTGTGTTCTCGGAAAACAAGAAAACCGACATATTCACTAGCAAGTCAAAGAAGTCATGCTTTATTTCTTTAAGGAATGAGACTTGTTTTCTTTATCAATATAAAATAAAGAAGACCTCAGTGAACTCTCAAGCAGTTTAAATCTACAATGCATTTGTTAAAAGTACAACAGAATTACGTTGGTCAAGGCTGTTCAAAAAATAAAAGGGTCATGTAGATTTGTCTGCATTCAATATAACCTTCCAGAAACAAACAAACAAAAAAAGCAAAAGCAAATGGGTGTACATTTTGTCTAGACCAATTGTTAGAGTACAATGAAAAAAACAAATTGCTTTGAAAAATATTTTTTCTTTAAGACTCAACCACAAACTGTGACCTTTTGCCTTGTGACTTACAATTATCATGTTTGTTGATGACAAACAGAATGAAGTAATCTACTTAGCACTATCACATAGCAAACAGCTACAAAGACAATGCATTGTGCTCCCTCAGCCATTTAGAAAAACAGCAGCACACGGACTAAGATATGTGACCAAGATATGTGACAATATCTTGCTGCACAGTGCAAATTTGTGAAGGCAGCATGAAATATCTGTGGCAAGTGCTGCTTTGTTTGCTGGTTTCATTAATTCTTCAGGAGGGTATATCTCAAAAGTGCCAACAAATACAGTGGAGAAACATGTGCTCTGGCACCAATCCATGCTTCTAATTGGGAACCTTGGGCTTCAGGAGTGCAGGATGCACCTTCGCTCTGAAAGTCTTCTCCATTATTCATAGAAATGTAAGAATTATAGAACAAGAACTAGCAGCCCTTCTGACTAAGCTTGTAGAAAAGGATGGGGGCTGAACACAGATAAAACGCTTAATAATCTATTTTATTTTATTCTATTCAATAGCACAAACTTAAATTTTGAATTCTGTGTACCTTTTAACAAAGACACAATGATTTTATTTAAAAGTAAATAAAAGTTTCTTATCCTAAAGTTCTCAAACAGGTTGACTAAAAGGAAGAAATTAGAAGACCCAGTGGACTTTAGAGTGACAAACATTGGATTGACCCTTCCTCTGCATCTCTAGTTGCACTAAAGCTCAAAGGGAGTTAATATATCTTAGGCAATGCATGTGTTTTCTTGAACCATATATTGGGTCATAAATAACGTGGCTATGGTGTAGGAGACTAGAAAAATGGCAGCAGAATTCCTGGTGTTGTAATGTAGTATGTGATGTGTGTTGTACTTGAACTGCTCTGAGTCTTTTAGCACAATATGCACAGAACTGTGAAAATACCAAGCATACTTTATTTTGTTATACTGTATATGGAGTGACAGATGCCCCTTCATAGTAAGGTTTTGGAGGTCAAAATACAGAGCGCTGTTTTTCAGCTGTGCACGAGAATGATTTAGACTCACACACTCAAAAACTAGTATAGTACCATACCTATGTGACATTAACTAAAGAAATTTCATTTATGGAGTGTCATACAGTTAACAGCTCTCCATGCTACAACTGAAACTTTTTGTGTGTCATATGCTTGGCTTCTCCCACTCACAGCTATTTTGATGGTTGACCTAAAGATCAGCACACACTGAAGGACACGGATTTTCTATAAATGTTACAAGAAAACACACAAGCCGATTGGTGTTCAGTCTGTATGGCCACAAGCAGTATTATATATACTCCTGATGTGATGTAAAAAAAAAAACAAAAACAAAAAAAAAAAACTTTATTTATATTTTTCATGACTGAAGTTTGCCCAGCCTTATGATCTGAGACCATAAGTGGAAAATATGCAAATGGCCGGTGTTCAAACAAATGTATCCCTCTCAATAAGTTGATTTCTCTTTGTTATTTAATTTTTTAATCCATGCATTCAGTTATTTGATGGGAAAATACAGCTATACAAACCCTGAAACTTTTAGTCTCCTAACATCCTCAGGTAATGCAAGGGCAAGTCTAAGTGCATTTTCCCCCCTATATACCTGCTCATCTCATCCTTCATCAACACATTATTCCAACCATTTCAAATCACTGTTAAATTGAACTGAACTAACTAAATTAACTCAAATGAATTATGCTTTATTCTAGTAGTGCATGTGCGGTGCTAAACTGCTGTGAGTTTGACTTTGATAATGGCCATCACTAATACAATGTTTTATTTCACTTTATTATATATGTCAATTGTATTTAGTTTAGACAGGAAAATGTGAAGAAGCATGAGTTCAACTGCGAAAAACAAATAATATGTGAGGTGAATGCTGCTTTCTTTCTGCATGGTAGTGTCTGGTTGGGGCTACTTTCTTGTCTGTCACATACACTCCTCACACCAGACGGGTTTTTTTTATTGATTACATTGATTATTCCGCCAGCTGTCACCACTCCAAGTGAAGAAAATCCCTCCAGACGACACCAAGTTCCCTAAACGAGCCAAACACACTCCGACAAACAAACCTACAAACTAACTGTCAGGAGGCAAACTGACAACAAATAAGAAAAGTAACAACACCAAATCTCTGTCTGTAAGCAACAGGCAGGAGTCCTGGTTTGAACTAATATCACAGAAAGCGAGCAGGAGTCGAGACAAGAAGCTCCATGTGTCACTGACTCTCCATGCTGGAGTTCCCGCCAGAGAGGATCCCTGCCTCACTGTTTAAGCTGACCTGCAGTGGCAACACTTTATTTATATTTTTTATGTCTTGGCATATTCTACAGATACAGACAATGGAACTATAGCAAAAGGTGTAACATTGCTGGTATGTCTATTACCCCTTCGAGCTGGAGCTGGAGCTGGTTCGGAGCCAGAGCCTGACTAAGCACTGGTTCTTTGCTTTTCCACCGCCAAAGCTCCAGCCCTGAGCCACAGACTAGGGGCCAGAGCAAGAACCGATTACGTCAGCGGATTTGGGGCGGGGCTAACGTTTATTAGCCGGCTAGCGGGGTTAATGTTTATTAGCCGGCTAGGGGGCTAACGTTTATTAGCAGACTAGCGGGGTTAACGTTTATTAGCAGACTAGTGGGGTTAACGTTCATTAGCTGACTAGCGTGGCATTTACAGAGGGTTAAAGATTTGTTGATTTAAAGTACTATTTTTATCTTGTTTTTTTGCCAGAGCTGTCGTCTTCTTCTTCTTTGTTTCCGGCAGGCTAGATGCCTTGCACCATGTTGCTGCCTCTCACTGGTGAATCATGTAAGTGCTTCAAAGACGCGTGCTGCCTACGTTATACAGTGACGTAATCGTGTGGCTCCTTGCCGGTGGAAAAGCAACAGGTTCATAAGAGGTGCTCGGGTTAGCACCAACTGAGCACTGGCTCTAGCACTAGCTCCGAACCAGCACTGGCTCCATCTCGGTGGAAAAGAACAGAACATTTTCACTGCCTATTTTAGCTGAGAACGGTGCATGTCACACAGAAAAAAATCTCTAAATGACAACCACGTGAGATGCGCAGCTCACGCAGGCTCTGTGGCTGCTCTGACCTGTTGACATGTGCGCCAAAATGAAAAGCAAGAGGTTCCACGACGCACACGTGCCGCTCAGGCAGGCAGTGTGTCCCAGGCATACCCTGTACGTTAAAAAGTGAGTAGAGGAGCATGACAAAACAGTGCAATTTGACGCCCTGAGTAGAGGATGCTCCTCTACAGCAAAAATGTTGGGAAATACAAAACATGAGAATGCTCTGTTGCATTTGATCCTCCATTCATCTCTAATACGGTGGGCCTAACCAGCTCCCAGAGGTAGATATAAGTCAAGAAGAAAAGGGAAAACTGTGACCATCCTTCAATAGTTATTAGAGATGCAGCCATCAGTGTGACGAAGGTAAGTAGACAGCACAAGGCTGAGAGAATAAGGGAGAGGAACAAAGAAAAGAAACAGAGAGAAATGGTGGTTGGGGGTAGAGAGGGAACATGAGAGAGACGAAGACAATAAACAGAGCATAAAAGGGGAAGAATATGAATGGGATATGGAGAGAAAGACAAAATGAGAAGTAGAGATGTTTTAAAACAAATAAATGGAGTTTGAGTTGTGATATTCAGGTGTTTCAGTGGGAATTAGTTAATCAAGGAATCATGGAGGAAATAAAGTCAATGTTTCAGATACATTATAGCTTTTCAGATACATTAGAGCACCTGAGAGATATAGTTACAGTTACTGTGGTTATGGTTAGCTGCAATTTAACATTATAGACAAGGACATTTTTATTAAATTACTGTATATGAAAAAATATTAAAGCTGTAAATAAATGTGCAGCCAATATTTTACTTCTTTTACTGGTGAATATTTTTAATAGTTACAAATAAGTTTAATTTCATAGAGTATGTAGAAATAACCTGACATTGTGCATTGTTTTCTTATATAGGTAATACAGCACAATTAAATTTATGTTATTTATCAAGATGGGCTTTGAGAGCAAGATGAGCTGAAGAACAGGGTAGCCATAGCAACAGCAGCTTCACAGAGACATTGCTAACAATGTGGTAACAACTGTGTACTAAGCTAATACAGCACAGAAGAACCAAACACCTTGTTAGTTACAATACATAATCATCAGAATGGTAATACATACAACAATATCCAAGATGAAAACATAATTCAGTGAATATCAAATTAGTTGTCATCCTTGAACATAAACACAGGGATACGAAAACTGCGCCAAGAAAGCAGTACTGTCAAAAACAATCTTATGATGAACTAGATGAAACACATACTACACCACAAATTGAATGACCTGATTATTGAAGTGACTGATTTCATAAAATGTTTCATGATTTTTTTTTTTTTAAAGTTTTCAGTTGTCCTTAATTGAGTTGAGGTCAAAATACAATCCTTTAGCTATGAAAACAACCTTCATTAAATGACATTAATTTAAAGGTCCATCATATACTGTCATAATATAGGCCAAGAGCGAGGGTTGAATTTCAGATGGGCGACAAAAATCATTTAGAAATCAGTCAGACCAAAAGAAAGTTAGTTAACATGGCTAGCATAGTTAGCACAGCCATGCTATGCGCAACCCTAAAATAAAAATAAGGTGGAGCCGCAGTGTTTCCAGTTCAACTACACCATGCTCGGCAGGTGACAGGTGTGTTTATGGAGTTTGTGTGCTCTTCACAGCAAGGATATAAAGTCACACAGCTGATGGACTGTTAGATGCAACCATATGAATACCTTATGTTAACAGACATCTGCAGATAGAAACAGATGAAAGCAGGGGAAGTAAACAGGTAATTAGAATAGTTATAATTACAATTAAAATAGGTTCTTTCAAATGAAACACCCCAAGAAATGAGTGGGGTAGGTTATTGTTCCTGCAACTGCATTTATAACTATTTATTATTATTTTTATTTGTTTACTCAAACGTTGCTTAACCATATCATGTGGTATGCTACTTAATTACACTTTAACAACAAATACTACTAGGACCACCACATACAATTGAAGATGAACATTTAATATCTAGGATTTCACATTATCGACACTACCACTGACTAACCCTGTAATAAACTACATGTTCAACTGTGCATTTTAGATATGAAAATACAAAGGTATTCTGTTTGTTGTTGTTTGTTTGAATTGTTATGATCATATTATTAGTTTGGATATTTCTGGTATAACTGGGAAACTAAAATTAAGTCTGTATTAAATGGAAGGCTAAATGTAAAATACTAAGAAAAATATGTGATATGTCATGGAGTTTAAAGTTATTATACTTATGACTGAATACAAAGAATAACAGATTGATTTACTGTCCACGTGACACATAGAGGGATTTAAATTATTGTATGTATTTTATTTATTTATTTGATAGTGGCCGCAAAAACCTGAATTTGTGTTTAAGCTTCACAAATTGATTTCTCACCCCCTGGGTGATATGTAATGAAAGTTACTACGCATGAAAGAAAAGCAATTTTTCAACACTTAAACAAATTTATGAGGTAAGTTCTCTAATTTGTTTTTCTTTTCACTTTTTTGCCCAATACCCAGATACATTTTCTGCAAAGCTCAAAAGATGAATTAGTTGATAGGCCTCATGCAAGAAGCACTCGTATGAACAAATCAGTTCATAAAATGCATGTACGAGTGATTTAGGAACATTTGTAGCATTCATTCATTTTCTTGTACTCAAGAAAGTCTATTGTAGACTATAATATTCTCCTCTAATATATAGGTATCTCTCACATGACTGCCTCTCACCTCACTTTGCTTTAGAAAGATGCTTTTTAGCATCTAACTTCATGTCAAATCATTCCCATGGGTTCATATATTCTAGCCTAACTGTATCTGGTCTCCCACTGTCACTCCTAAATAGTTAGTGAGGTAACTTCAGCTTTAACTTTGGGTTTTCAGGGTTACAGTGGTGGTTCACTGTTCAGCATAAGTTGCCATAACTATCAATAGAAGAACATAACTGTCAATGTCACAGCCTGTCAACATTACAACTACCGACCAATCAGATCACTGGAAAAAAGAAGTAATCACTCCTACAGGATCCTGACATGGACGTGTACCAGCATTTCTATTTCCCTTCTGGTTTTAAAACAGAGCTTCTGACAAGTGGAAAGATTGTTTACGACACCAAACACATGATAATGCTGCATTTTAATTTATTTTGTGTGACAGCTGACAGTGTGGATGATTTTACACTCTGATTCCATCACTGCAGCTCAGAATAACATGGGGAAATTGTGTGGTGATAATTGGAAATAAAAATGAAAGATTGTCTTTTATTAGAAAAATAATCCATACTCTGTTAATTGGCTCCAATGATTATAAATGTAACATTTTGGTCAGATAGACCTCATCAGTCATTAACTACTTTCCCCACTCTTTGCAAAACCGTACAAACAGTTTGGCTTTATGTTTAAGTGTTTTTTATGTGACACATTCAGAATGGGTTCTTCATCATGAAAACTAAATAGCAAACAATACCCACTCTATACCTGAATCATATATAATAATACCTACATGTATTTTAAGCCTTAGCCTGCTTTTTAATTTGGAAATGATTTCTGGTGTTTCCACATCTTCTTATTCTACTGTATGATTACAGGCTGTTGCTTGTAGGCTTTACAGCCGATCTGATCGGCTATATCGGATCGGCCGATATTTTGCATTTTATGCAATTTGTGAGATCGGCTGTAATGTCTTAATTCACCAATCCGATCAATGTCGTCATGTTGAAACTTTTTGCAGATGCTCCCGTTGCATAGATTGCAGATGGCTTGTGTTTTATCTGTCTCATTTACTCTGAAGAACTTCCACACCGACATGTTTGTTTGAATCCGACAGCTAGTTTTGAGTTTTTTTTACTTTTTTTTTACTTTTTGTGATTGAAGCTCTCCCAGTAATGGTGCAGAACATGGAGCCTTATATGGTAATTTTAGGTGTATGGGCTATTTAATGATCACATCTTATGAATGTGCACCTCCTCATGATTGCCCTTAGATTTCATTGACAGACACCTTGATCAACCTCTGTAATAAAAAATCTAAAAAAATAAACATCCTGAATTCCTTAACTGTTTCTTTTCTGACAGATGGGATCTCTTTTATAAAACATGAAACTTTAATGGAGCATGTCACAATTAACTTTTTGCAAGGCCGTTATCACTGGCTCTAAATTAGACTGTAAACATAAATCAAATATCACAATTGCTTTTCAGTACTACATGTCATCTCTCTTCCAAATCCATTTGTGTGTCTTATCATTGCTCTATAATAACTACTATATTTGGTAAATTCAACAAGACTATTATGTCTCCTCTGAAAAAAATAAAATAAAATTGTACCTCGAGGCAACAAGTACCCTAAACTTCAAGCCTCTAATGATTTGGGTAGCTGCCAAGAGTTGGCAAATTACACTAAATGCTTATTAGATGTTCTAAGGGCTTGTAGATGTTCATATCGTTATCAAAACAATTGTGATGGTAGCAGAGGGACATATTGCTAAGAGTCATAGCTAATGAATCTAATCTAATCTAATGAATTGTAACTATTTTTGTGTTATATTTGCTAAAATCAGTCATTATGATCTGACGTTAGATTAAGATACCGATAAGGTGTGACCAAATCCACTGGCTCTGGGTCCGCCGAGTGGTCAAAATGTGATTTGCAAAAATTCACAGCTCCCGAATCAAAACAACCAATCAGAGCCCAGAGGAGTGTCAATGATGCTGTACACATGCTACTGGCAGCTCCCCTCCCCCTACCTCCTCCGCACAGCACGTGCTCTCACTCAGTAGCACCCCTCCCCCATGCAGCGTCTGCTTTGCTCTCACTCGGTCAAACTGGGTTCCTCTCTTACTGTGGGCACAAGCCTTCAGGTGTGTGCAGCATGCACGGCAGGTTCCTCTGTGGGGAGGGGCTTAGAAGGCAGGACTGCAGCACAGTAGAGAGGAAGAAGGAGGGACTTGGAGGGTTCAAATTTTCAGGCTAAGTCCACATTTTTTTTCATAATTACATACTGCAGCTTTAACAGTGGCCACATGGTAGGCTTAAACAAGGTACAGTAGGAAAACATACATAGGCAAATGATCAGAGTACTGCAGGGGTTAACACATATTCTAAGCGAATACATACTATACAGTCCACACAGCATCCTGATCCTCATCCTATAAACTCAACCCAGGACTGACTGACCACTGAGTCACAATGCAGTAATGAACTCAAAATACAAATATGCATCATCACAGGATGTCAAACACATGAGTGAGTATTACTGTATTCCTTCTCTAGATAATTGAAATCACTGCTATCCAACACACGTTCAACTGTAAGAGCCAGCTTGAACATTAGTAGTGACAGAAATTAAAAATGCCCTTTCATCTCAGTTATACTCAAACTTCAACAGGATCTCTGTCCCAATTTCTAAACTTTGTGCATGTTGCAGCATTTACTTAATTACTAGCATAATTTAGCCCATTTGAGTATTTGTATGCTGGATTCTTGACAAATTGTTAATTGGTTAAGTCAATTTGTATTAACCCTTTACAAGTATATAGTGGACTCATTCTGTTCTGCAGACACAAACTCATTCTCCCAACACTACACCTTTTGTGCTGGCAACTGCTTCCTTCAAATCGTAACTTAACTTGTTTTTGCTGACTTCCAGTGGTTTATCCTCTCATTTTGCTGCAGTGATGTAGAAGTGTACCCCGGGGTGTTTCAATACACCATGGCATCACTGTTGAGTGTAGTTTCACAAAGCAAATGTCAGAGGTCAAACAGGCTTTCAACCTTCAGCCAGAGATGGTTTTGAAACTCTGCTGTTCAGTCTGGTGTTAAGTTACTCCTTAAATTATGTGAGTGGTCATCAGTTTAGTCAGTGGTTTCAGGCAAGCACTCCAGGAGCTGTGCCTATTTTAGACCAAACAACTTAAGTACTATTTATACTTATTTTTACCAGCTGGAATGGATTCATGTGAGTACCAAAGAGACAACTATGGCTACTGTAATGGCCATTCTGTTGCTGACTGCAAACAACATGAGGTGTTATTGTTGCCAGGGGCAGAAGAAGTACCTAGACAGCTAAGAGGCTCATTGGTAAGAAAATCCCTTATGGCCTTTACGTCTTCAGACTTTGGAGTAAGCAAGGACCCAGCCTGAGGGTCCGCGACCATACACTGGATGACTGAGGTCTAAAAAGTCTGTAAGATGTAATGGCTTGAGGCTACATCCAACACTTTTTTTCAAAGGTGATCATAAGTCTTTCAGAAGCCAAACAATTGTCTATAGCAGAGGTGATCTTTGTTTTTTTTGTTTTTTTGTGCATGTCAAAGGATTTGAACAGCTTAGTGTGAAAAAAGGTGGATGTCAGAATGAAGATATAGATAAGTAACCAGTAGAGTTGTAATGAAATTAAATAAAACATTGCTTTGTTTGCATTCAGCCTTTGTCCTTTAAGCCAACAAACTTGTTGGAAAACCTCTTCTTTAGAAAACCAATTACTTCCCCTAACCCTTCATTTTTTACGGGTACAGCGCTGCCTTTTAAAGCATATCACCACTGACCTGCCCTCTGCTATCAACAGAAACGTGTATCAGGACAGACAATTGTGGCTTGGAAGTGAATCCTTGTGCATCAGCTTTTTGAACATGCAATAAAAACAGTAAAGGAACTCATTCATTAAATACTGGTCCACAGTGCCACATGTGGTCACAAGGTCTTCACATGCATCTTGTAAGGCTGCATGAATCAATATTATTATGTTTACAGTGAATTAAATGACTGTTTGTAATATGAAAGGTGCCTGGCATGTCAAACCCACAGATAATTGTCCTCCAATACTGCAGTTCCCCTCAGCTTTACGCTCATTGTTTTGGTTTTCCAGCCTGCAAAATGCATGTTTCTCACTTATTGTATTATTTCTAAAAATCTGCCGCCTCATTGTATGGGCAATATTCAGTTCACTGTTGATATAACTGGATTTCAAGCGTATATGTATCAAAGGAGAGCACACAGTATTCTACTTCCTCTTTCTTGTTTAATGTATTGTTTGTGTTGGATAATCATATGCTGTCATAATTACATACTGACTGTAACCACACACATTCAGTTGCCCAAACAATATGTAATATTAAAGCACAAAGCCTTTTTTGTGTATGGACTGTATGTTCAATCTGAATTGTTGTCCTATTTAAATGAAATAATTGAGACACTTGTCAATTATTAATGCCTGCAGTCCCACACAGAAACAGTATCTCTGAATTACACATACCCTACTAACAATATGCCTCAATGAATGAAATATAGCTTTACCACTTATTAAAAAGACAAATGATGGGTTTTCACTGCTGTATGATAGTATCACTCACACAGTGATATCATTTGTCTGAGATGAATGTGAATGATATGACTGGTTAGAGATCTTATAAGGAAAAGTGCGGGCAATATAGGAGGGATAAGAACATGGATGTTGTCACTGTAGATCAATGAATTTGAATAACTGCAAACATGTCCTGTAAATCTTCCCAGAACTGCTTTCAGAATGTAAAATTGATCACCACAATTACAGTGACAGCATATGAAAAATTGATGGTGATAAATCAGCATGTGACATTATTCATTTCATGTTTTAGCTGCCTTATTAATTTTTATTCTTTATAAGGCATTGCATTACACAAAATATATTTTTATGAATGCATAAAATACAACCTCAAAGGCTAAGGCCACCATGACAAGATATGATGTTAACCAAAAAATAATGATTTATTTCCTTTTCTTTTAAATAAATGACAAGTATGGGTGGCTTTGAATATTTTAACTGATAACGTCAGTGACCATTCTTCACTTTTGAGTCGATTATGTGTTTGTTTGTCAGCTGTGAATATAAATGACCATGATCATATCTTGTCTACTTTCCTTAAAAACAACATCACTTACAGCATGGAGAAATAAATTGGAATGGGCATTACTGTAAAGCCAAACAAAAACCTATCCATGTGGGTCATACCCAAGGCACTCAAACATAATGTTGTAAGCTGAAAATCTAATAACTTGTACATACAAACTTAGCGCTGATTGATGGGAATAAGAATGAAAAATCCACTCACTATTTTTAAAGTAAACTCAGGTTGTTATTCCATATAGTTGGTCCACACCGATTTCCCACAGACTACGTACGAAGAAAATCCCTGTGTGGACTACAACAGTACTCAATGGTGTAAGACTTGGTATTAAAGAGCTGCAGGAATTTCTTTATTAGGTACAAATATGATGCATCATACCTGACGGTATTATGTGTAATGTCAGCACATTATGACCACTATCATCAGTGTTGCCAGATACTGAATTGATACTAACTGCAGTCAACATCTATATCTATTTTTTAGAAGATATTTTGAAGAACGAATAATCTAAACCCAAGGGATAGAAATGCTACAACACTGGATATTGGATTTAATAATTCAGTACTGAACATCACCTCCCCAAATTTTGATGAGTCTTCCTTATTCACATTTATACTCACCATCTTAACCACAATGCCAGTACAGTACTATGGCTCCGCTGTCACACAGAAAATGCATTGATTGGCAGTGTCTCACCATAGTAGACTGACTATAATCCAGCCTGCTGCTGAAAGCTCATTCTTTCACAAATAAAATAACTCTCAACTTTCCCCTGGACATGGCATTCTTTGTTGTTGTTTTTTTACATCAACTTTGACAAAAAAGAGGGTTAGCAGTACTTTGTGTGTTTATGAGTCCACTGACTCATTCTTGGAATGTGCATGGCAGCCATGAATGGGTAAATTGACAAAAATGAGAGTTAGTTTATCTAGATAAATGTCATCAGCAGTATCAATAATATCCCTCACCATACATGCAGCAATGGGAGAATCAAGATGTGTGTTTTTGGAAGAGCTCATGGTACACTTGACAGGATTGAATGATTAAACTTGGGTAAACTAAACAAGATTACAGAGCTGAATGGCTCATATTGATTTATATCATGTTCAGTCAATACCCTTGTTACCGCAATAGATCCCCTGCCTCTCTTCTGCCACAAAAATGTGACTTTACTGTGGTATATAAAGAAGTCACCAAACCATAGTGAGCAGTCAGCTATTTAGCTTGCAGCTCCCTCCTGGAAACTCTCTCCATTTCACACAGCAGGTTACAATAAAGAGCATTAAGCTCGTTATGCAACAGGCCAAATATTTATTGATTATGTTTTTCATTCAGCTTTATCTTCCCTTTCCACTGTAAATTATAGGTCAAACCATGATGCACAGAGGCATTTTAAACACTATTATGTCAGAAGTGTGTAATTCTTCACTGATTCACTCATTCCTGCATTTTTTTAAATTCTATTCATCATACCCGTGATCTCATAGTTTGTGGGGCCCATGGAGTTGTTCGCTTGTGTGCATCAATAGCTATGGTACTGCATAGTTTTCATGAAGGTAAGCATATTCTTTGAGCCGGCCTTTACACAATCTTCAACATGATCTACCAGAATTCTGCCATCTCTGTATCTGTAGTTTGATCATCTATTCATCTGTTACTTAATACTGTATATATCTCATATAAGTACTCTAACAGCTTTAATTCATTCATTTGTGTATGGCTGTGTGGAGTTAAGAGTAATTAACCTAATATGATTTAGCAATCCATTTTAATAAAAAATGTGATTGTTTATTTGAACACATAATTATTCATTATGAAGGTTTGTGCTTTGCTCAGATACACAGTGATGACATTAATGGTAATTAGTTTGTCATATGATTTTAAGATGCAGAGAAATATTATTTTGTAAACATTTCTCAAAGACTGCAAGGTTTGCATCATCCTGTTTGTGAAAATGAACTAATTTGATTAATTATTTGTATTTATTTATATATATGTTGGGTTTTTTATGTTTGGTTGCACCATTTAAGGTCAATCCTATCAGTTTGTAACAGAAAGAGATGAATAACATGCACACATTATAAAAGTAGACCTACATTTCAGCTCAACATAAATGATGACCAACCAAGATAAGCTGTTCTCAAACTAGTATCCCCTCAATGCAATGCTAAATGCAACGTATGCAGATGTAGAAGAGGCACAGTCTATTCAATCATGCTTAGCTTTATTTTCTGAATTAAATAGTGAAAGGAGAGTGCTTATGAGAAATAACCTGCAAAAGCGTACACCAAATCAAATAAAAGCCACATTATGGATTGCATACACTTCAGATTATTTTAATTTCTTCTTCTTTATTTGACCATTTTTAGCCAAAATATATTTTCAGGACCTCCTGAAATTGAATTGAATTTGTGAAAGGCATAAGTGTTAAAGGAAGTAATAAATTGCCCATACCATTACAAAAGGTAGTATATAAGAGTTCCATCACTTAATACCAATGGTAAGTGGAGTCACTTATTACCACTAAGGGCCTCGTCACATTGTACACTTGCCTATACTGTACTTTATGGTAAGAAGTGTTATGAACACAAGAGTAGCTTTCATTTACTGACTTTTTCATAGACCAGTGTTGTGAAATATGAACCATCTCTATGAAACTGGATTGACTTCAGTCAGATGACCAGCGTTATGCAGTGATTAAAAAATGGTATGTTGAGAATGCATTTTGTCACAAACTACATTCAACAAGAAAGTACTCATCTAATCTATAGAGGAGAATCTCTGTGAAGTACTACTTAGCTCCTTGGACGAAAGATTAAATGAGCTACAGCTGGACACTTCATGACATGCAGCCTTGGAAAAATGTATTATCTCAATATTTGTACCTACAAAGTTGAGTTCAATGGCTTGCCTTAAATAACAGTATTCATAAGCTTAAAGTGGACTCACATAGTCCTGGGATCTTCCCCTTTCAATAGTTGAGGTTAACAGTGACAACAAACCTATCAGCACTCAAATTCTCCTATCAAGGTGCTTCCAACAGTGCAATAAATACACAAGGGTGAATTAATAAAGAATGGATTACAGCCACTTACAGCACCACTCTTAAGGTCTGATTCAGAAAAGATATTGAGCCAATGATATGATGACTCAAACATGCCCATAAAGTTTTGCAGCTGAGTGAAATTTGCCTGTGTTTTGTATTTGATTGAGTAAGCAGAGATGTTTCCAGTATTTCAGACTTTTCTCCACATGAAAACTGTAAAGAGCACAAAAGCCTCAAATTAGCAGAGATGTGCACACACAGACCTCTCCACGATCACAAACCAGCTCATGTATTATGCTTCTTTTACTTGTCTAGCATTTTGCATGTAAAACATAATCTACTGAAATGTCAAATATCAAAATATAGCTATGTGACTCAGGCAGAACTGAAAATTGTTTGAATCTTACAATATTGTTCAGGTGTCACTGAATGTTATCTGGGATTTCGCAGAAACATCAGTACTGATGTTCTGTTTGTTGCCCGCAGCTGGCTGTGTTACAGCTGGCTGCAGCATCACACAGCAGCTGAAATGATAACTGAATCTCCAAACTGAGAAAGAGGGTGCACATTTATGCACATGGCACAGCAGTATTAGCTTCATTACTTCATCCTGGATCAGTCAGGATCTGATGGTAATTAATGTTGTTCTGCCACACATCTACACAGGTCAGGTGGAACGCACTGTCTGCCTGACTGAAGATTCCTCCCTTGACATCATCATTCAATATCTGTTCAGTATCATTTAATGTCTCAAAAACTTGAAGATTTGAAGTGAGTGAGTGAGTGAGTGAGTGAGTGAGTGAGTGAGTGAGTGAGTGAGTGATTGTGCACTTCAGCTACCACTGTCTGTAGACGCTAATAATTTCACACTAACTGTGTGTGGCTATTATCGCTGTTTTTTTTTTTAATTGGAGTGTTTTCGCAACAGGGGTCATTTGCATAGAAAGGGGGAAATTTTGTGCCAAATGTAGGCTATGCATATTATCTAATTTCCATATGTGCAAATGGCACAAGAGCACCGAGACACTATTTGCTTGGCAGCGCAGTTTGGGGTGCATTATACCCTTTGCGGATGCTTTGTGAATTACATGGTTTCTTTTTGTCACATTTGCGCAGATTTGGTGGCTACAGTGCTTCCTGTATTTTTCTTCTTTGGCTTCCAAGAGTGGATGATGAAATGAAATGGCATTATAATTGCATTTCCGTGTTTTGAATAACATTGACTGGACAATCTTTACACGATTTCAATTGGATGCACCTAAATCCACTCAGACAGGATTATGGTTGGATTGCTATCTTTCAAATGTACCACATCAATTCATCAAGCATATGTATCAGACCTTTTCCAATATTCTTGCTTTTTGGTATTCATTCGACTTCGAAGTGTGTGTTTATTTTCAACAACTAGCATTTTGCAGTAAAATAACGAGAAGGAACCATATGATCTATTCTGTTGCATTCAAAAAGGCAGTTTGGAAATATCTAAATATAACAAATCAAACTCTTTTGATTATACTGCTTTTCAAATCCATCTCAAGCAAAGCTATGAATTACTGCCAGAGACATTGATTTCAAGCCCTAATAACTGCCATATCAAGGATCAAATCACTTATTTTAGTGATTTTCCAGAGTTGAATGGTGCAAAACAGCGGCAGGTGTCAAAATGATACTACAGAGAAGGTAAATATCAAAGGTAAAAAAGCAGGGATTGTCTACTGAAGCCAGCAGAAAGGTAACTGAATCACATCAGTCGACAACAACACACATCAAATTACAAATGTCTGCAAAGACTCAGACACACCTGCTTGTACACACATACCCACTACAGTATAAATACATCTACTATGCAATCTAATATAAATTGATTTTTAAAAGGGAATATGTCAGGTTTTCATGTAATGCAGTCCATGAATTTTTTTTGGAATAAAGGTCACTGTAAACTACTAAATGCTTGTCCTATATAGCCCTATATAGCCCTATCTATTAATCACTGATGTCCTTGCTAAATATCATCCAGCATTCACAGGTATGCTGGAGGTAACTCAGTAGTCCCACTAAGGTCAATGAGCCATTAAATAGCAGCAAACATTAAGTAAATTAGACCAATAACACATTTTTAAAAATATATTGAATTTGATGTGAATGTTATATTCATCCATGTTGAACACAGATAAATTATGCTGTTATTGGAGCACTGATGTTTGATTCAATATTGGAAAGGAGATGCGCAGATTTTGAAAATGATTGGAACCAGCCGACAAGGCAAGATAGGGGCCTCAAAAGTAGCCTTGTGAAAACTATTTGCAAATTGAATAAAGTGCTTTTTTTTTATCCATTAGGGTGTGTCATAAGTCAAAGTGTCTTTATTGTCACTTCATTACTGTATGTCTCCTTATCTTGTTTCTTTGTTGGGAATTTAGCTTCATAACTGTCATTTACATGTCATCATGTCATCACATTAAAGGCCATTTCTATCCAATGTTAAATTATTGACACTAGCCACTAGTGCTGGTTCCAGTCTAATGAACAATAGACCTTCGGTCTTGAGGCTTGTGTTTGACCAGTCAGGAATGCTCAGTTCTGCATATTTCACCATGATAGTTCCCAATCCAAACTTGGGCATTGGGACTGGAACCAAAACTAGAAATATAAAAGTTCCTGAATAAAATACATCCCTGGAAAGGCTGAGAATGTGAGGAGGGCCATCAGTGAACACATACAGGGAAATCTGCTTTTTTTATATAATAAATTGGGTTATTGTTAGCTGTTGGATCAGTGCTCCAATAATATTGTTTGCCTCTGGTATCAATGCTAGCTGCCAGCAAGTATTAGCATCCAGATTTTATTGCATTTACCCTGCCTTGAAAATGGCATTCCCACCGCTTGCAGTTCCATGCATGTGTTGCAGATTAAGCGGATAATCTAATCAGAATACAATCTGTGAGGATTTATCTGTTTTGACTGTTCAAGGTTAGAACTGCCATAGTAAGACTATTCAAGGGTGGTAAAAGGAAAATTACATTTTAAAAGTTCAACCCCCTCCCCTGAGAATGGTACTTGAACCAAACACACTCAAAGAGATTACTTCAAAGACAGTATTCCAGCAGGAAAAACAGCATTAACATATTGGAAACAATAACCCGTTCACTATTTGAGTAAACCAAAACAATACACAGCCATAAAAAGGCCCCATTGTCATGGAAATTATTCAGGGAAATTAAGGTGTTGCTATTACAGCATACTAGTATGAGAAAGTTGAACTTCAGTTAAGTATGGGGGGCAGCTGTTCATACATTCTGTCAGTGTATTTGATCCAGGATTCTTTTTTATTTGTCTTGACATTAGGGGAGGTGTTGCACACTGCATATTCTATTTTATAATGAAACTTTAAAAGTGCATTGAATTCTCTTTAGTATACTCCATATTCCTGATGGCATGGCTTAAGGACTGTTTCAAAACAAAAACATTTTTTTTCTTGAAATAGGTCATTGAAGCTGAGAGGGTTCCTATATTATATTCAAGGATTAGCAAGTACAGGGTATTCACTAAATTTCAATACTAAACTAGGTCATGACAATATATACTGGGATTAGGGAAATCCATATGAAATACAAATGATTATGTTATGAAATTTCAATCTGTGTTAAAAATAATCATCTTTATTGTAAGGTATTTAATTTTCTCTGCAATCAAACAAAGAAAGAAAAAAAAACCTGGAAGTGAAAGACAGTGGGTTTGGTTAACAGGCTTTGGAGACCATAATATAACAATCTACATTTCTCAGTGCTTCAGGCCACCCTTGTTATCCTGTGACCTGAAATCTTTGGGTTATTTGTCTGAAATACTGTCAATATTGTGAACATGAGGATTCAACTGAGGAAATTCCCCCACTAGTACAATAGTTAGATTGGAATTTGTCCTCACTCTAGAAACAGTCGTCATTAAAGAAGGAACCAGTTCAAATACACCAAACCCCAAGTTTTTTCAATCATCAACTATACATCATTGTTTTAGTTGAAAAATAAATAAATACATTAATAATTTTGTGAACGATAACTCTTTCCACCCACACAAGCACATAGCCTCGAGGACAAAAAATGGGCATGAATCAAAATCCCTGATGTATAATCCTTCAAATAGAAAATCCACTTCAAAGTCTTGTTTCATCCACCCAAGACTCATATGCTCATGCCTGCACCACTACAGTCAGGCCCCTCAGGTACTAGTTTTAGGGTCAATGTGCTGATAAAACCAGCTAATGATGCCTTCAAAGACCACTAGGTCTATGGAGGCTGACCACAAGAGATTCAACTTTTTATTTCTATATTTATAAATATATATGAGCCCATTTATTTATTAATTTTAACCTCCTGCACCTTAGCTTAATTCTTTACCCCTTTTCATTTAATATTCATCACTGAACTCTGTTCAAATTGTGAGTTGATTTTGTTTGGCAGGTCCTCGGAGCCTCTGATCAACCAAGGATTACTGACAGTTGTGAACTTGTTTGTGTACATGGATGCATGTATTAATGTGAATGTGCAATATGGCAAAAGGGCCTCAATAAATGTAGATGTAATGAGAATGGAGTGTATTTTTTTTAAATACAAGAGTAATCCAGTTCCTTTTTATATTCTCAAATATATTCATGGCCAAAGTAAACCACTGATCAAAATCACCACTGTTCTGTGACTTCATTTATTAAGCCTATGTCAGACATGCTGCCTGGTCCATAATTCCTGAGCTACAAACTGTCACAACCAAGTCCAGGGAATTCCCAACAGTTTTCATGAATGCATACCACAATCTCTGCCATGTGGGCAAGAATAATCAAATCATCAGATGCTGTGCAGGGCATGTTTGGGAATAAAACTGTACTTCTTCTACAAAATAATTCCTATTGACTGTTGAAAAAAAAAGGATCATGACCTTTAACCTGTACCTTATGTTTGAAGCAAGAAATTGAAAGGCATTTCATTGAAAGTTGGAACAGAAAGTAATTTCATCAATATGAAAAAGGTAGATAATTCATAGAGTTAAAAGCCTTTTGTAATAGTTCTACTATAACATATACATTTTTCATTGACATACTGACAAGTTTGATTTGTCAAATGCAATGAATATCCAATCAATTGTGCAAATAGTGGTGCATCACCAAATGTGATTCGGCAATTCTGTGCGAACATAAAAAGGTGTACTCAGGAATGATCTAAACCAACTCATGGCTTTCCAAAATTCTGTGATAAATCTTATATGGAATCCTACCAAAGCAAATACATTTTCCAGTCTGCCCTCCCAAGAAAAACAACAGAATAGGTCATAATGTCAGCTGCAAAAATGACAAATGGTTACATTTGAGTGACAGCAGTAATTATGACCTGGAGAAGTAGCACAGTTAAGATTATGTCAATAGAAGTTGACATATTTCCATATTCAGAGTTGATGGGTTGTGTGGCTGGTTAGACCCTATCTTGCAAAAAGTAGACTTAGTGGACTCAGTGGAGACCACTCTTTGCTTCTTGTTTCCAACCAGAAGTCGGGACAGTTTAAAAAAAAACACAAAAAAAGTTACGATTGTCATTGGCTGATGACAATGAAGGTTGCCTTACTTTAAGGAAATAGTAACTTTAAGTACTTTATGTTTCAAGTGATAATTGTTACCCAAACTATGATCTTTTCTTAGCTCTAACCAAGTATTTTTGACAGTGATTGGACGAATGATCTTGCCCTATTCATTACTGCTGTTAGGAAATGCTCCTATGTGTTGTTCTGAAGTGCATGGCTGTTCAGGAGGACATTGAGTAACTTTCTTGGAACAGAAAACCATATTTAACATAAAACATTTAACATTCAAAAGGACCATATCAGTATGATAATATTATTCTTGTTCATCTTACTTTCATCCATTTCCAGGTACAGATACATAAGCAGACCAATTAACTGTTTGACTACATTTTATTGGTCTGGATGGAGACAGTACAGCTAATATTGGCTTTACGATGCATTTACTGTAGAGTCACCGCAACTACGCTGGGGCCAAATGTAAGAATGGTGAACTTAGTGCTGTATCTATAGGCTCATAATACCCACAGCCTCTTCCTTTATCATAAAAGGCAACAAGAGAAGAATACAATGTTGTGGTTAATTTATAATGAACCATCATCTCTGCTGTCCACTCTTCAAATGAATAAACCATATTCAGCAAATTAGAGTACACAGTCAAGCACAAGTCTCATATTCCAGCCAGATAATGCTGATCAAATCTGATAGCTACATGCCTCCATTTTTTCATGCCATTACCATTTTTTTCTAATTCATTTGATGATTTACCTTCTACTGCTTAATGAATTGTATTTCAAGCTGAGGAATGCACCTGGATAACAGTGCTTATAGCTCATAACTTCTACACCTCTGACAGATAAATGTGTGGCTGAATAACTCATACCTCTAAATATGCGTTTACTCTAAAATGCTGTATTACAGTTGGACAACCTTTCTACTATCTTACACATACATATACAGTAACTCTGCTAAAGTTAAAAGATATCCTACCATGTAAGGTGTGGGGCTTTAGTCAAAGTCAGGCTCAGCATACTTGTATTTGTTTGATATGTGAAAGTAAACTATCATTGCTGATTGCATGTACTAGACTTATAGTAAAATGGTTGGCTACAAAAAGTAATTCTATGAATATGTGGCCAAATGAATATGGAACCTTAATGCTAAAACATGAATACAAGTGTAAGAAAATATATTCTGATGTCAAACTAAGGTTTTATTATGAAACATACTGTATGGTCCTGGTCCAGTTTTTCAGGTCAATCATCTGAAAATCCTCCAACAAATCTGGACAAATTCCAATATGTTGACTGCACTGCTGGCCTCATGTGGGTATGTTGTACATATCAAGAAATTTTGTTAGTATCCAGACTTGAACTGCATGGGTTCTCAGTACTGGGCACCACATCAAAAGCTGCCACAGCATCTGCTGCCTGGGAAGCTGAATTTTGTCACTGGAAAGTTTTTGATGATGACACTTGGTTTCATGGCTGCATTAATAAAGATAAGATGATTTTCCGCTGCCCAAGTGAAATGGTCAAATATATATACAGTTTGCAACAGACAGATTTTTTGAGGAAATGCTCAACAGCTGACTTCAGTGTTCAGTGGTATGTTTAATCTCAAATACACACATATTATATATTAATTTTTTTGTTCTTTACTCACACCAGCATATCAACAAGAAGGCTCATTAAATCCACGTTAAAAAAGTATTTGTGACCTTTGTTAAAAATGTATTTTGTTTTTTAATGGCCTGTATTTCTCAATTCCTAAAAAGCTAATATTCTGCAGATACATGCCATTTTTACCAAGCAGTAATGTGTACAACTTGACGGTGTGTCTCTGAACCAATTCACATCACAAAATAAATAGATAAATAAATAAGGATGTTGTTTGGTTGTCAAAATCACAACATTTTGGGTTAGAGTGAGTAACTCACACCAAAAGAACAAGAAGAACTGCTGCAGCAGTGAAGGTGGGATGTCCCTCCAATTGTGTTATTTCACAGTTGATGCTTTTTTATACTTTGTTTTTGATGATGATTTCCCATGATAAATGGCACGTACTGTATTTCCCAAGGTGCACAGCATGTGGCTGTTGCAGTGTGACAGGAAGTTTAAAGCTGCTAATGTGGGTAACAATGGAAAACCGTTTGAGAATTTGAGGGGATGACCGTTTGGCCCCTGAGAAAAGGTAACATGATTGAAACAGATTAACTGATCACAGTTGGAGAAACATTCAGCAGAAGAGTGTTTATCTATCTTTTAAGCATGTTAGATCTTTGTGCTTATGATGTCTATCTATCTTTTAAGAATGTTAGCTCTTTGTGCATATGTCTATCTATCAATTAGTATATGTAGTATCTATCTACAGTATATCTATATCTATGCACTGACCTATCCACCTACCTAGCCTACCTGTCCATCCCTGTTTAAAGGGTTACTCAAATCAATGTCACAAAGGCAGGGGACTCACAAAAGACTGATTTTAAAAATGATTTCAAAAAGACTGGTCAAGTGGCCAAGATAACTTAATTGTATTCCCTAGCATCCAGAAACAATGGATCCTACGTACAATTCCAATAATGCAACTTAATCGGGCCTTTCATTACAGACTCCTTGTCACCGACAGTATTACAGTACGTGTTCACAGCTCTGCAATCCTAATTTGTAATGCATGCTTTGTATTAAAATGTTTAAAAGTTAAACATTTCAAACCCATACGGATTGTAAACTTGGTGCTAACTTGAACAGTAGGAAATCTCACTTGATAGTACAGCAAAACATCTAAGGTATAATTCAACTGAACATATTGAAGCTGCTGTGAGCTCTCGCTTGGAAGTGTAGTTCAAAAAAAGAGTATCACAACAAAATATCACCAAAATATTATTATTGTCAAAACTGTCTAAAAACTATTATTTTATTACACTGTGCCTTATGGTACTGTATCACAATTATGTGAATACACCACTTAGTCATTTATATCTCAAATTTAATGTAAAACACTACATGTAATATGTTTGTTTTTCATATTGGGCATTTTGTTGTGACAACAAACTGATGTCCTCTTTGCAGTTAGATAGTTAAGAAAAAAAACAATGAGTAAAGGTGGAAAATGAGGTTGAACACACATATTTCCCAAGAGGATAGTCTGTGATTCTCCATTTCTTGTTTCCGTAGCTCCAATTAACAGCTTTGGTACCAATTAGTAAAATCAAGCTTTCCCTGACAGAATACCCATGGGGTTATATGTGTCAAGAACCAATGCTTGAGCTGAAAAAAAGAAGTTGGCCAAATAAGCGTGGATCTCAGTCAGGAATAATTGGGGAAATGAGGTTTGTTCTATTTGTTTTTTATTCCCTTTAGTTAGTTACTTTACACATCAAATGTGAGTGTACTGACTAAATAATTTCCAGATACATGTTGATACCACATCACCTCTGCACCCACATAGTCTGAATTACACTCCTGACTGTTTCCTATAAAAGAAAAAAAAACACAAAGATATGCAGCATTTTCAATGTCTTGTGCATTGTCTCCCACATTCTCTCCTAGATTCATCTCCTCTTAACCATCCTTTTAGGATAATGAGGTGTATAGGTCTAGATATGGCAGGAGTATCAATCTGAACGACACAGACAACCCACAGGCCTTGCCCAAAGCCAACATGTTTATTAGAATGCCAGGGATAACAAATGACTTAACATGCTTCCCTCTTTAATAACCCTGTACACCTACAAGATAACAATAACAGAGATGCCACACTGAGTGCTCCTTAATTCAATTAAAGAAGCATGGACGATGAGCATGCCGTGTAAAAAGATGTCCTTGAGGCAGTGATAAACTTCATAGCTGAACATTTTGTGAGAGACGCCAGATGGACACTTTATGTGAATCTTGGGCTTAGATGGGAGGCTGACTCAGAACCAGTATAGTCTCATTTCCAGAAATTCTTATTTTTTCTCCACAGCACAATTGTTTACAGTGCATTTATACACCTTTGTACATGTGCATAGCTGTTGATGTAAAATGTGTTCAAAAAAGTGCAGCAAAGCGTCTTTTGTAATTATAAGTCTGTATGTTTAGGTCTATTGAATGCCTTCTTCCTAACAAGGGAGAACAATCATATATAGGGCTTGATTTTATATGTTTGATTGCTTTTAATGGATAATGTATTTGGTTGTGTTTAAAAACCTTATTATATTTCTATAGTCCTCAGAATATCAAAACAGATTAAAAAGTTATTTTTGTTATTAATATACATATACACTAGTCTGGCAAACGCTAGACCCTACCACAAGTGAGGTAGGGTCTGACGAGCAGCCGTTAATTTCCTCATATTTGAGGCGGGATCAACGAATGTCGATCAAATGCTTTCGTATGCTACTGGACAAACTTACAGCCAATCATATCAAGGATAGACAATGACGTATTCAGAGCCTGTAGGAAGCAGCGCAAACACATCCTTTTTATGAAGGAAAAATCATGTAGCGCAAGGTTTTGTTCTATTTTCAAAGTGAACTTGCCTTCCAATTTATTTAGCACACAATCTACTGCTGCTTTGAACGGTTGCTGCACCTCCGTGGCCGCCATGCTGGATGTAAACAGAGTCACTCTACGGGCATCATCGCCTTGAGTCCGCCTTGTTGATGTGATTGGTTCCCTATCTCAGGCGAAAATTTTGTCTTGGTGGCCATGCTAACTTTGATCTGTGCGATCACACACAGATCTCTAGATGTAATGTGTGGGTGTCTGGCGAGACCACACATATTTCAGTTATCTCGTGATATTTTGACGATATTTATAGCTTTAGCAGTAGCAGCAGAGTAAAAGCCAGCAGGTAAGTGTTTATTTTAATAAACTCCTGGTGTACTTACAAATTTTTCAATGCATCAATTTATGAGTAAATACCCTATTTTTACTACCGTAGAAGTTTGATAACAATCCAGGCATTATTAGTGGGGTCATTTACGACAGCACAGATCCCACATAGTTTGAGACTCAGAGATGTGTCTGGTATTTTTCAACAGGTATGTCCATGCGTTTTCCTCAGGTCCTTTTTGGAGACTCCAAATGGACACTTGGTTACCAAAGCTGTATAACCACAATCAAACACCTATAACTTCACATCCCCTTTGCCTACAATCAAAATCTTGGTCTCTAATGAAAGCTGACGCCATATTATTATTATTATTAATATTATTATTATTATTATTATTACATATAACCATATTTTTTTGTTTGGCCATATCTATCTATCTATCTATCTATCTATCTATCTATCTATCTATCTATCTATCTGTTTATTTTGGTATAAGTCATATGTTAAGTCGAAGAAGAACCAACCATGTACCAAAATGCCGAGTGCGTAATGATATATGGCTCACGGTTGTAAACATCTAGTCACGTGTACTCTGAGATGGACGTGCAGGTCAGGAAATGACGTAAACGGACCGTATATGGTTTGTTATTTGTGTTATTACGTTACGTGTTGGACTAAATACATGGACATATTGAGGAAAGTATTTCGGTTTTAAGGGAACGGATTTCATATTTCACAAGAATGGATACTTGGCGAGCTGTACAGAAAGTGCTGAGTCATAAGATGATCGTTGTGGATAAAGGGAAGACTTTGAAGGTATGTAGGCATTATAGCTTTTCTTACTTAGCTCAGGGGCTAGCCGAGCTAATCGCTAATACTATTACGGCTGTGAGCAACCATATAAGTCGTGAGTGGTATTGAATGAATCAGGACAATCTAAGCTTTCCAACGATGTACGGCATGAATATATATGTTTAAGGGTTGGTGTTTAAAACATCCAGAAGAACTTGTGGCTACCTCCTAACATCCGTCCCGTCCCGTAGACGGAACAGCGTGCGTTAAGTGGTTAATAATGAAATGTACCCCAAATCAACTGTAATAGTCAACATTACTTTCATGTCTTATCCTGCATTTATGCGTTTAATCTTTTACACTTTATTCATAGTTATGTCTTTTATAAAGTATTTTTAACCCTTTACAATATTAATAACAGGAATGCAGCTACCAGCTGATCGTTAGTATGTCCTGTTGGAGCTGCTGGATGCAACAGCACCATGCAGTCATACACTGACTAAATCTATGTTCCTCTTGTGGAGCTTGGCATAGACTAGGTCCAGATGTGGCCAGCTGCAGAAAGAGCTCAGCAATGCTAACTTAGCATTGCTAAGTCTGCTAAGAAACTTAGCTCCATGCTATTGTCTTAATGGCTGCAGCTTTCTGATGCATTTTTCAGAGATATGTTTTAGGTCTCGTTCCCCTGTCGTTGTCTACAACGTTTCGGTGCTAACACTTTGAAACAGCAAACAGATAAAGCAATAAAAGGAATAACTCACACCACATCCAGCTAGCCAACTCCGTGTCTCATAACAGCAGCGGCAGAAGCTCAGGGTCTCAGCTGGTACTCCATCACCTGCTGCTGCTAAAGCCGGTCCGGTCCAAGCTGCTTTATCCTCTTTTTGTCTTTTAGTTAAAGTCTTGTGACATTATGTTTTTGTAGAGAAATAACTACATAATCTTCTTTAATTTCCGTAGCGCCACTTGAACGTTATCTCCTGAAATTACTGTCAGTGGCAGTTTGGGGACAGCAGCTGAGGGGAGGATGTGAATGACAGCCAGAATTGTCCAATCACAGTAGATTAAAAAACATAAAACAATGACAATTCGCTGCCAATAAAAGTGGGCGTGCCCGGGGAGCGCTGAGGTGCGCCCGTGGGAAAACTGAAGGAAGCCAATCGGAGAGCACCTTCAGGTCACGTGATTGTCAAATGTTTGAGGGCTTACCTTTCTTCTATACAGTCCATGTGGCTTACACATGAAGTACATATAAAAATTAATAAAATACCAGTTGGAATTGATTTATAATGAATGCTGACAGGTGCTGAGAGACTAGCAGGCGTATTTTACAAGCACATACTTTTTTTTAATAATTATTTAGCTTTATCTAATTAATTTGTGTTTAATATGTCTAATCACACAATTGACATAATGAAAATTGTGGAACTTATGATGGTGTGAGTTTTCCTTTTATTGCTTTATCTGTTTGCTGTTTCAAAGTGTTGGCACTGAAACGTTGTAGACAACGCCTAGAGACTAATATTTGTGGAGCAACCAAAATACAGGACACAGCAGACTGTTAGATGCTTCCAATATAATATAGTAAAGTTTTATAAACCAAAAAGCTGCATACTCTCACATACTTTTCACTCACACAATTTGTTCATCAGAGAGTGACCTTCATTTAAACCATTTAGCTTAGCTGCCACTTATGTTTCATATACCAATTCAGTCCAAGTATGGACGTGACGGGATGGCTTTGCAGACAATACACTGGAGCAACAGTCTAAAAATACAACTTTCTTTCTGTTTATTCAATTATTCAATTGCTAATCAGTTTTGAATCGACAAGAATCGGAATCGAATGAAACAAATCAAATCCAACTGTGTCACTTGTAAAGATTCCCAACACTGCCACCGATCCACGTGATCTAGTCCCTACCTATGATGTCATACTACTTTGCTACTGAACGTAAGAAGTTTGAAGCTGTTGAATGCCTATTAGAAATAATAACATTTGTGAACAAAATCCATCACTAAAAATACAGATATAGAATAAATGGCTAATGCTGCATGAGTTGTTTGGTAAAATGTGAATGTTTGGTTTCCGCATCTTGGTACATGTGTCCAATATGGCATCTAAAGTTGTAGTGAGTGGATTTTGAAAGCACCTGAAGTAATTCTGCATCTCACCGCTATATCTTCAAAAATTCCCTGAGTGGCCCCAAAATGGAGCAGCACAACTATAAGCCAAACAACATAGCACACTTATTGTCTTTTATCTCCAAGACTAATATATGTTCCTGCCAAATGATGTAAAGAAACACACTACTGACTAAAACACAACAGCTGCTTCTCACAGCTTATTTTAAGCTTCATGAACTACGGACACATGACGGTTGCAAATATTCCTAAATGATTGTGCAGAGACATGGAGGCCAAAACAAGTCTGAAAAGGTCACTTATAATTAGGACTTTAATTAATATGTGAACCTGCTTTCTCGCTGACCGGCTGTCTACCTGCATGTTAATCATTTAATGTATACAAATTATTCTTCCCTCCTCTCTCTCTTTGTCATACACATGCACACACACCCATACAGTATGTGAAGCGTAGGGAGAAAAGAGAATTATACAATAGTAGTACAATAATACAATGTAGGAGTTTTTCATATTTCTTTTCTTATATACAGACCAAACAATGACACAATGCGATTTCTGGTTTCCTTTCCACACATGTGCACTTCTCGGTTCACCTTACTCCCCCCATGTTGTATTCAGAGAAGCGTATCCCTATCCAGGTAGCTGGCCCTCTCACTAATGTTCTTCCTTGTCAGAGACAAAGGGGTTTTAAGACTGGAGGATTTGGCAGGCTCTACCACTTGCAGGCAATATTTCAACCCATCCATCTAGCTAGGATAATAGAGTGTCCTTGCCTTTCAATGCCTGGAGGAGTGACCAGTTATCACAAGCCACCAGCTCCGTTGTTAATAAAACAGAGGATGGGAGGATCGAGTTGAGGAGGAGAAAAAAAGAAAGGAGGATGGAGAGAAGGGTAGAGGAGAAATGGGTGTGTGTTATTTTGACAGACGCCTCACGAAGGTGAAGTTGATCACGATCAGCAGTCAGTTACCAAGCTGGCAGGAGTTCCCTTTTTACATCTTAGCTTTAGTTTCTGTGAAGATAAATTTAGCCCCATCACATCTCTCTTCTGACTGTGGAGAGGGGAGGAGAAGTGAGGAGAGGGGAGATGAGAAGAATTGGAGTGGAGAGGTGGGGCACGCAGTGTTAGGCTGATCTAGCTAATGGCCAAACTGACCTTCAGAGAAAGTCGAACAGTAAGAAGAGTAAGTAGTATGTCATACAAAGCCACTGTGGCTTAATCCAGGTCACTGCCATTACTCATGCCTTTACTACTTACTTTCGTATGACTTTAGGCAGGTAGCTAGGTTTCCACTTTGTGTAAAAGTGATATACAAAAATAAGTGTAATGTTGAAGATGTTTAAGTACCATCCGTTTAAAATATGCTGCACAATTTGTTATATGGTACAGTATATTTAAATTATGCTTAGATTAGGTAGTCTGAACATTTTTGTAAGATTATATTTCATTCATCCTCCAAACAGTCCAGTCAGAGATACACAATGAAGTTTACACCAGGAGTGGGTGGTGAAAGCACACACACACTGCCACATGTTTTTTTTCAATATATGGAGAGGATGACACAAGCACACAGCAAGCATTCATGGATCGAATGTTGTGTAACTGTCTCATGTAACAACCACAACACATAAATCTGTCTCGAGCAAGGTTGCAGATGAAGACATTGTCATGTGTTTCATTCAATGCCCAGCATGTGTTGGACAACTAATCTTCCATCAAATTCACAAAGCGATAAGAAGTGCGATATGAGGGTTAACACAAGCAGTGAAAAGGAATGTGTACATGTCGTTTTTGTGTGTTATTTTGCAGTGCTGGGAGAAAAGGAATACTATAACTATACTATTTCTCTCTATAAATGCTGCCTGCTTCTGAGACAGCTTGTATTATTTAATAATTGTTGAATGTAAACAAATTAAGCTTTCCGAAAGCAAAGCTTATTGGCATAATTCCAATTATTTTAGCTAGCTTGTGCTTTACCATCACATAAAAACACAGTAGCATTTCTTTCTTACTAGAGCATCAGTGCTCAAGAAGCAAACAGACTAAAATATAGTAATGTATAGAGGCAATATCATTTGGAATTTTAGAATAGAGCAGAAGTGGATGCATATGAAGTAATATCGCCCAGGGCCTTTCCTCTTCTTTTTCCTTTATCACATTTTTTTTTCACTCTGCAGTTCATGGACCATTTCTCTGCTGTACCTGATTGAGACATAGGGCGCTTTCACACCACTAGTTCTATTATTCGGTCCGCACCAGGCAGTAAAACTGTTACTATGTAGCATACAGACTGTGGTGTGGTCCGCGTTCACACCTGCAAACGAATCAAGATTGGTCCGATTGACGTTCCCTCATCTTCCGGTAGGTCGGCATTTGGTGCGGAGTCAAGTGGACCAAGACCACCTATTTTTGGAGGTCTTGGTCCGTTTGATTTAGTGCACACCAGAGTGTGATTGATGCTTTCACACCAACGAAAACGAACCGAACTAACAGCTTTTTGTCCGAATGGACTGTTTAGTACGCACCAACTGCTGTTGGTGCGCACTAATGGTGATCTCTTTTACTTGATTCACAGAAGGGTAGTCACAATCAGGCATACTGTGCTGCAAGGCATTATTCACAGTAAGGGCACAGACTGAAATTTTGGGATTAGCAAAACATTCAAAATAAATATTTTCTGAAAGATCCACAGTGCTAAATACAGAAATAGCAGGTGATAATCTGTTTTCTTTCATTTCTTATTAGTGCTCCAAATTATTTAGTTATTTCCTGAAATAATGGCATATACTGTGAAAGATCAAGAACATGATTTTTTACAAAACAAAACAAAATACACTATTTCTGGTTGCATTTCATTATTTATATTCAAAGAAGAAACAACATGAAATATATTATAAAAGCATTTATAGTGAAGAAACATACAACAACTCACATTAGTCTGTGGTCAGTCATTAGCTAGATCTATCATACCAAAATTAGATGCATGATTTAGCAAATATGGCCTTTTAGATGTTGAAACTGTGACCTTTAATTATGTTAAAAATGAAGAAAACAGTTGTATAATACATCATCCTTTCTTGTTTCAAACTGACAACCATACTGGTGTCTGAGGTATCTTTGAGTTTGTTTTTTTCTTTATTTTTATTTACAATGCTAACAGTGAGCCATACTTTTTAAACACGTGAACACAATTACAGTTCATCATCATGCAAAATCTATCAAAAATGGAACAGCAGTGGAAAGGTTATGGCCTTTGAAAATTGAAAAATTGACAGTAGAATAAGAAAACCAGTTGAAAAAACAGCTGTGGCTCTTTCAGTGTTGTGTAGTTTATAAATTGTATCTTAGGAAACAAAGTATAGTATTAGCAATGGCTATTGTATATCCAACCCTACTAAAGTCTCCTTCCTTGTCTCAGCTTATACCCAAATAAGATTTAGCACTCCATCACAGTCTCATTCAAAAGTCTATACACAGTCAACATTAATAGCTGTAAGTGTCTGTAGCTTTTTACGAATGTGATTTTGCAGCCTTGTCAGTAAGTGCATTTTAGAGAGTAATACATTTACCCTATGTGTAAATCTCGTAAGTATGTTCGTCACTGGCTAGTTTTCAGTCTCCACAGTGACACCTACAAGGACTGTTTCTGACATGTCTAATGTCACCTTGGTGCAGTAAAACTGTGCAAAACTGTAGGGTTAATGTATGAATACTAGAAGTCAATGCTGATGTTCTCTAGTTTTGGCAGTTTTCCAAAAGTTATTTCATGACTACATGACTACATGTGACTGTACTTGCATATGTATATTCTCTCTCCACAAAGTATTTTGTGGGTGGCAAACATACCCTATGATCCATATTGCTTTTAGATATGAAATAGTCATATTTTCCATTTGGAATGGTATTTACCCTGAACTGTGTACATCTGAGAAAGCTGTTGTACTTTTGACACACAGACTCACTTCCTAATATTAATGGTTAGATTTTTCTTCATATTCTTCAAACACGCCACTTAGCTCTCATGAAACTGTTGAGTCCTAATATTTGTTCTTAGACAAATTTCACACTGTTAAATTCCATAGTGTCAACTAAACAGCAATTGTAAAAAAAAATAAATAAATAAGGAAGCACACACCTAAATGACGTCGACCTGTGTCATGTTAAGACTTCAGTTGTGTGGAACCAAAAATGTAAACTTCAATTGTCACAATCCAAGCCTTACCCTTGTGTCTTCCTGGGGCTACATAACACTCTGTGTAGATTCATAACTAAAACTGTGTGCACACAAAGCAAGAAATATGCATTTTTTTCATCCAGTTTATAAAGCCATGCATACACATGGTTCTATTTAATAAATCTCAGTCACTGCAGAACTTGGAGCACATGCACAGGCCTCATTTCCACTCCCACAGCTAGTCATAAATGGATGAAGATACACACTGAACCAGCCATTTTCATGTCAGATTGCTTTACCAGTTTCTACATCTGTCAGTGAAACAAACAGGAAAGAAGAAGAACCATTCTGTTGCATCAGCGAGGTTCTCCAACAGCAGAACAGCTGTCATTACGCACGTCTGGGTGGCTCTTTATATCGTCTATATCATTCATTTTTCACATGGACCTATAAACCATCACCGACAGTGATATGTCAGAAATATAATGTATGATGAGTTTTTAGTGCTCATATCTAATCCAATTTTACAAAGTGTGTAAAAATTATGGATAAAAATATACAAAATGAATAGCACAATTTAAAGTTGACTCATATGTAAATTAAAAAAATTATAAAATGAATCACACATTAATCAATGGTATGTTACGTATGGTCTAAAAAACGTGTGACGTGTGCACATTCTCACTGCACATTCTGTGTTTAGAAGTACCAGTTTATGTGCAAGAAATGGTGTATGCATGTTTTTTGTGCATATGTATCATTTATGCATCTGGCCCCTGGTGTTTTTCCTCCACTTCCCATTCCGTGTGTGTGTTTATGGCATAGGCGTGTCTGTTCTCTGTGTCTCTGTCTCTCTCCCTTCACACCTGCTGCTCATACTGGACCTAGTCATCACTAGTCATACCGGCTACAAATGCCCTGCTCAGTCTACCAGTCCCAGTACCATTGCCAAACAAGTTCCTCATCTCATTTGTCTGCCCTGCCTGCCTGTTGTCCGCCCTCTCTCTTGATTCCCTCAGCTCTGCAAACCTGCCAGCCTTTAGCCCATACATCCAGCCAACCTTCCTCCCAAATAACCCCCTGCCTCATGTTGGTTAATAAAACCTTTTAACTGTTACCAGTCTGAGTCTTGGGTTCACCTGTTCAGCCTCATAACACTCTTTACTTCTCACCATACATTGTCTAATTTTTTTAACACTGAAAAGAAGGAACTGAAGCTAAATAAGCATGTCCCTAAATTGTAAATACATTTAATTTGATGGGACATTAAGTGTAACAATGGTTTTTATAGAGACATAAAGAAAACTCTTGTGGGGATACAGCATTGATTGTTTTGGATTCCTCCCACACCAATATTTTAATACATTTGGAAACTCCACTGTTCTAGATAATGGTAATAGATATACATGGCAGTAAATATATTGATCCTAAGTCTGGGGACCGCAGAGTGAAAAACTCCCAATAAATCAATTGGACATATGTAGTCGACGAGGTGACTTTTCCAGTAACTTAATGTATTTATCTTGCTGACAACAACTAGCGCAGAGGATGCAATTTGTGGTACGTTGTGACTACTTTACATGATATACTTAAGCCTCCAATCCTCTCCCTGAGATTTTTTGCATAAGATTAAACGATTAATGAAGGGAAGGTGTCTGCTCAACAGTCGTCCCCAAGATTCTCTAACCATAGGAGGGAATCTTTTCAGCCAGCTGTGCCTTTTCATGTTCACGTTTTGCCACTCTCTAAACCCCTCCCTCACCGTGCAACAACTCCCTGATGCACTCCGAATGACAGAGGAAAGGAAATTATCGAACACCAATACAATAAAGCTGTCTGGTAATTTAATAGGGCTGCTGAGTAGGGGCACTGTGGCCATCTTGCTTTGAGGCGATAATGAGAGTCATCATTCCCTCTTGGGCTGGAAGAAAAGGGCCTCCTCTGTGATGATGGTGCACGTGTGTGTGTGTGTGTGTGTGTGTGTGTGTGTGTGTGTGTGTGTGTGTGTGTGTTTGAATGCGGTTGCATGCGTATGTTTGTCTTTGAGCTTCCTCAGTCCAGTGAGGCCCAATAAGCAAACAGCACAGTGCTTTAACTAAGCCAGAGAGATCTTCCATTGAATACAGCTTGGGGGAGGTCTCTCTCTTAGAATTCTGTTCATTAAATCAGGCTAAAGTCCAAATATTGACTTTGTAAGCTCCATATATCATATTACAGATCCCTCAACCATTTATATGTTTGGGGAATATATTTCAAGTTAATAGAAGAAAGCTGAAGGATAAATGAAACATTTGATAACTGAACTTTATATAAATTATTATCTAATAGGCGAAGTAGCTGTGATGTATCACTACAAGTGACAAGGTGTTACCATTGGACTTGTACTCATGAGAATCATTGATCAAACCATAAGCAGAGGGCTATTTTCGTGTTTTTTTAAATCCCCAGTAAAGTTTCCATTTGATTAAACCATACAAATCCAAGAACAACGTCTACAAGCAGCTTTGTGGACATTAAAGGAGATCCTAAGAGGTACTATCTGAGATATTTACGTACTGCGCTATTGCATCTGTAGTTCTATAATAAATCTGATGTATTGTAAGGCAAGGCAAGGCAATACACAATGGCAACTCAATGTGCTTTCCATAAAATAAACATTTAACAGTAAGAATTGGAAATAAAAAACATGAACCCCCCCCCCCCCCCCCCCCCCTCCCCATTAATAATACAAAATGAAATAAAAACAAAGTACAGAAAAATAGAAAGAGAGAGAAATAAAATACTAGAATAGAGCATTAAATGTAAGGTTGAGGCATACAATTATGATTTCCTTTAAAATAATTAAAAGGACATAGAGTGCAAATGAAAGATTAACATTTAAAATGCTTTGAAGGAGCTCAATCGTAAGCACAGGAGAAGAGAAGTGTTTTTAACCTTGATTTGTTCCAGTTGTGTGCAGCATAACAGCTAAGCTGCCTCACCATGTCTGGTTTGAACTCTGGGCTCCACTATCTGACCTGAGTCAGTAGATCTCAGAGCTCTACAGGGTTTATATTCTACTAACATGTCATTCATGTATTCTGGACCTAAACCATTCAGTGATTTGTAGACCAGTAGCAGAACTTTAAAATCTATTCTATAGCTGACTGGGAGCCAGTGTAAAGACTTTAGAACTGGAGTAATGTGCTCTGATCTCTTTGTTCTGGTTAAAACTCGAGCTGCAGCGTTCTGAATGAGCTGCAACTGTTTAATGCTTTTTTGTGGGAGTCCAGTCAGAAGACTGTTGCAGTAGTCGAGTCTACTTGAGATGAAAGCATGAATCAACTTTTCCTGGTCTGTTTGAGACATAAAACCCTTCACTCTGGATATGTTCTTAAGCTGATAGAAGGCTGTTTTGGTGATTGATTTGATATGACTGCTGAAGGTCAAATCTGAGTATCAGCACGCCAAGGTTTCGGACTTGGTCCCTAGTTTTAAGAGAGAGTGACTCGAGATGTTTAGTGACAGCAATCCTCTTCTCTTTATTGCCAAAAACAATTACCTCAGTTTTGTTCTGATTTAATTGAGGGAAATTTTGGTTCATCCAATGTGTTACTTGCTCTAAACAGTGACACAATGACTGTATTGGACTGTAGTCATCTGGGGACAGTCCTAGGTATATCTGCGTGTCATCTGCATAACAGTGATAGTCTACATTAGAGTTCTGCAGAATTTGGCCCAAGGGCAGCATATATAGGCTGAACAGAAGGGGTCCAAGAACTGATCCCTGAGGAACTCCACATGTCATAGCCACTCGATCAGATTCATAACTTCCAATGGTCACAAAATAACTCTGCTCTTCCAAGTAGGACCTAAACCATTCTCGGACTGTTCCAAGGTCAGAAGCCTGATTGAAATTTGTCAAAAAGGCCACTGGAGTTCAAGAAATTGAGTTGATTATAAACCACTTTCTCAACGATCTTGGCTATAAAAGGAAGATTTGAGATCTGTAGTCGGTTAACATGGAAGCATCCAGCGTTCTCTTTTTTAAGAGTGGCTTAATGGCAGCTTTTAGGGGTTTAGGAAACATGCCTGATTGAAATGAGCTATTTATTATTTGTCGCGAGTTCACAATAATTTTTTTAAAAGTCTGATGGCATTGTATCAAGACAGCATGTTGATGGTTTTAAATGCTGAACTGACTTTTGGTCAACTGTATTAAATTCTGACATCGCAGTTGAGTTATTCCTGGGAGGTCTTAAGGATTGCATCATTTTATTGTTTTGTGTTGATATTTAAGCTTATGGGCTGGATTTTTGGAGAAAGCAAGCAAATTCATTTCATTTTTCTGTGGAAAGGAGTTCTGGAGCGATCTGTTTAGGGGTGTGTGTAAGCTTATCAACCATAGCAAACAGTGTGCGAGTGCTGTTGTTCTTATTAATAATAGTGTCACTGTCTAGCCTTGAGTAACTCATAGTTAAAATGACAAAGACTTTGTTTGTAAAGGTCATGGTGAATTTGAAGTTTTGTTTTTCTCACGCTCTGCTTTCCTGCATTCTTTACCATCATAGTGTTCCTCCATGGTGTTTTCTTTCTGATCAAGGTCGTCTTAGTTTTAATAGGTGCAACAGCATCCATGACATTTGAGATTTTCCAGTTAAATTTATCCAGGAGTTCATCAGCTGACTCTGCACTCACAGTTGGTGACATAGCTATAGGACTAAGGAGAAAGCAAGAGAGCGACAGAGAAAAAAGGGAACCTTACACAATCCCTATACCGGCTGAATAGTGAAAGCAGCATGTTAGCGGCAACAGCTTGAGTCCTCCATCAGGCTTCACAGGATGCGTTCAGGCACAGTATTGAGTGTAGGTCACACATGTTTTGGCAGTGCCCTGAGACCAATACACAATCACTGTAGTGAAAATTGTACAAATAGATTTGCATAAAAGCATAAAAATACATTTCGGGTCACAGTTACATGAGTGTCGTGCAAGGGAAATGCAAGGTGTTAGGCAACCTGTGTAAAAAGCTGCATTGATTAAAATAGAAAAATCTGTTGTGTCAGATGTGTGAGATAGAGGACTGAAAAACATGGCTGAAAGGTGTCCTGTTTAGACAAGCTGTTAGGACAACCGTTTCAAAACACTCCAGTGTAGATGAGACTGGCAGCAGAATGTTAGAGTAGGTTTATGCAGTGCTTGCTTTCATTCTGTGCCAAGTATACTGTATACATTGTAAGTTTAACATACTTAAATATGGCCTATGGGGCATATGTGTGATTGTGTGGGGGCAGGAGAAGACACCAGGCAGAAGTCAAAAGCCATCTTGTACTTGCACACACAAGGGATAAAGTATTCAGACATGGCACTCAAAGAAAGTTGAAAAACCTTTCTACTGCTTACTATTCCAGTAACCATAATGCACATACAAGTGTCTCTCTCTCACTCTGCACACACAAGAGTGACACAAAAATTACAACTTTCAATATATATTTGATCTAAAGGTTATTGCTTATAGTTTCCACATCAATTTAATCTATTGTGCTGATTGTAGCCTCAATGATAAAACCAGTACAGCACACAAGGGCTGTACCTGAGGGCTTTATCCCAACCCATGGGAGTTTGGGTAGGAGGGACTTCACCTCCCTGTGTTTACATTGTGTCTGTACCATCCTCTTGTGAGCTATTCCCATTTGTTGATAGTGAACTCAAAGGAGCAAAACAAGTGATAAATGTTTAATGTGGGGGAAAACAGACAGTATGACTAAATTACAAGATAAGTATTAGTAAAACAAATCGGTACAAAACCAGTTTCCCTCCTTTAGCTTTTATAGGGAAACAAGTACTTCAAAGCATATAAAACACAATGTCAAATGCAGTCATCAATTCATTGTGAGTTTTGCTGCATATATGCACATATTTACATTTTTAAGCTTGGACTAACACACATGGTTAAGCATATTGGCCCTTATTATAATCACTTAGATATAGTTCACTAGACAAAAGCATAAGGGCAGCAGCAATATAAAATATGCTTAAAATGAGGAGACACACACATGGCTGCCACACAGGGGCTCTATTGACAACAACTTATTCAAATCAATATCTAACCAATGGATTCACTAATGCCTAAGTGAAGACCTTGAACTCAAATAAAACATTTAAAAAACAACCTCATGTTTTCCAGCTGAATAACCGATCTATACAAGAGACAGATTGAAAAAAATACAAAGTGGATAGAACTCTTTCTATACAAGAATATCCAACCACCTTTGTGTATGTACAATAGACAGTGATGTGTAAGGACTTTAAAGACTGCAAATTATTCCTGTATCATGACAGTGCAAAAGTAAATAAACTTGGCACTGCCGTTTATAATGGAGGGAGAATATGGTAAGACTCCTAGTTTGCAAGAAACCCTCCCCATGTTGATGTATTGTATTTGATAACAGAGAGTAAGAAAAACTGACATCATTAAGATTCACCAGTGTGCAAGCACCGCAACACAAGCAAACTCCTCCAACCCCCAGATGACTATGAAGCACTGTGTTTTCTAAGCATGGAGGTAATGAGACAAATACTTATTACTCAAGTAAAAATGGCATGAATATTAGCATTGCATTAGGGCATGAATTTAATGATGTTGTAAGTACAATATGACACGGTAACTGTGAGGCAAAAAATGCTTAAACATTGTATAGGGAAGAAGGAAAAAATCTGAAGGAAGCAGTCTGCTCAGTGTCTCACATAAAAGCATAGAAGCGTGTATGGAGTTATGAATGAGAAAATTATGCTGAAATCATAATATAACTGAACATGTTAGCAAAACTGCTGTACAACATAATTTTAGTTAATTGAAGATGAATCTATGGAGATTGTTTCATGAGAAATGGGACCATCAGTACTCACTAAAGGGGTGCAAGGGGTCCAATATTCAGGGTTCAGCTCAGCTCGCGGACGAAGGTCCAGATATTCAGGGTTGAGTTCAGTTCGGGCACGAGTTAACGTTCCCTTCATGGAAGATTGAAAAAGAAAAGAATTAGAATGGCTTATTTAGCTTTACTTTGTCATTTAGGTAGGACGTGTCAGTTTTGAGAGGTGAAAAATCCCAATATGTTTCACTCTGGTGCAAAAAGAACACAATAACAATATAAAATTCTTGACAATATCTAAGTCATGATTCTTAACAAACAAATGTTCACTGCCCTCAAAAGAGCTTGACTCTGTACTGCCATTACTTTACTGAATACAGATATACTATTAGCAAGAAAATCATTACCTATAATGACTATTCATAGTAGAGCAATTAAAAAATGCCAAATCAACATTTCACAATGAATTTTCAACAGAAATTCATATAAAATGAAGAGCAAATTATATTCCAAATGAGGTTAGAATCTAGTTTTCCATTTCTGAGGCCCTATGGCCTAAATGACAGGCCAGTGGAATGGACTGAATCTGCTGGGCCCCATGAGGTCTATGATATATACTGTAATTATCTGCTGATTCTCAAAATGGCTGTGTGTAATGAGGCTATGCTGCATGAAGCCCCAGGCATAAATCACTGTCTTTAACTGACTTCCAGATGACCAACAACAACGCAGAGCAGAAGCAGAGAGAAAGGAGGGGATGGGTTATCTGGGTAGCAGCACTATATAGCATCCAACTTGTGCTTCTTATCAGCACAAGCCATATTGTTAGCCAAACTTGCTTATTTAAGACAGTTTCCTGTCTCCTAAAAATAGTCAACTCACTTGCATATATTCTCAGTTATTTATCTGTTTAGAGCTTGGCTACCAATATATTAACTGCTTGCTGCTTTATTTAGCAATGCAACATAGGTGGAGACTTTTTTCTTGAAGCTGTGTTAGACTCGACTATGTTGAATGGCGTTATGCCAGTCTGTCTGTCAGGCTGTCTGCTGTCATTGGCATAAAACTGTTCCCATAATCTGACTCACACACAGGCATAAACAAATACACTGTTACCACCCCCATCCCAAGACACACACATACACATGCATTTTAAATATGGAGTCTTTTCAAGCATATACAGAATCAGTTAACGGTGACTGTGTTGGGTGTATATCTCAACATAATAGGCAGAGTTGGAATGGTTTGGTGACATACTGTACAATTTAAACAGAAACAGCAATTTCATCTTTTGACTGCACTGTATTAACTGCATGAAAGTATATAATATTTTATGAATTATTATTAAATTATACAATAAATTAATGCAAACTTTTCAATAAAATACCATCCTTACTGTCACCAATTTAGCCTTTGAGGTCACTCAAAAAAGGGGGTTGTATTTCTTAAATTATTTCAGTTGACTCCGGAGAACAAGTTTAGGAAAAATAATAGGAAAACATTTTAAACTTCAGATTTAAGTACAATTTATTAACTATACAGTTCCATCAGGAAAAACAAACAACAGGCAACAGTAAATTAGATAAAAGGTATTATATACACAATCATAAAACATAAGCTTCACCACATCAGCTTGAAAGATGAACAGTAAAAATTGTTTAAAGTGTCAGAAATAAAATAAAGTATCTCAGAGTTTTAAGAGCAATGGTATTTTTCCTCATCACTAAGCCTCTACATTACAGGCTTTCTAACTTCAGCCTCCCTGCAAGCCAGTTTCTTTGTTCTGTAGCCTGTAATAGCAAAATAGCAAAATGAAAGATTTGCAATGTTGATTAAAAGGTTACCAAACAAGCATCAAAGCAATATAGTGGCCACCGTCATTCAAAAAAGTATGTGTGCCATTTACCTAATGCAGTGAAAATATAATTGATTGTATTCATAATGTCACATTATCTCAAACTATTACTGGGGGCAAAAAATCAACACTTTTCTAATTCTCCAAAAATGAATTGTTGCAACACTCAGTGTAAAATGTATGGTTTCTATGTGGCCAACATACACATCTGTGTGTGTGTGCGTGTGTGAGTGAGAGAGGGAGAGAGAGGGAGAGAGAGGGAGAGAGAGGGGGAGAGAGAGAGAGAGAGAGAGAGAGAGAGAGAGAGAGAGAGAGAGAGAGACTTTCTCTATTGCTAACAAAATAAAACAGGGAAGACATATAGCATACAGACCAGACATTCCCAAATTCTTGGCGGAGCAGGTGTAACATGAGCATCATTATGGGGTTGCAGTCATTGGACAGAAATAAATTTTACCAACATCTACAAATGACATGTCTTTGTAGAAAATCTTCCTCAAAAACAAAATGCCACTAGACCCCTGCCTTAATCCTGTTAATATCACATCTCACTAATGAGGACTGCTGACAACAGCTGGCATTTCCTTACCATAGCCAGTGAGCTACAACAGCCAATACCATGGTCCATTATTACATTTTGGCCTGTACTTGTACCATGACAAGTAACATGGTAAAAAATACCACCCATTAGTGTGCCATACTTTTCATTAAACCATATGAAATGGTATTTTACGATGTTTCATTAGTTTTAAAACCCAAACAGTTCTCCATTAAGTCTCAAAACCTCATCACTGAATTGGGAGGAAGTTTTTGATTTTGACGATGCAATTAGAATTGATAACAAAATGTGGCAGTGCATCTTAGCTTCGTGTTCCATGCAGGTTGCAGTTATTAACTTTCGTAAAATACTAAAAATCTTATTTGTGTGGACTTATTATGTGTCATTTTAACAAGAGACTTTTCTAACAACTGATACCACACACATTCTTCCTATTATTGGAGAAAAAAATAGGAAAATATGTGACAGTGGGATAGAGCAACACTCAGAACCTTTATCTCATTATGCATCTTCTTAATATATTCCACTGTCTGTCACTCTAATTAATGGCAGTCTTTCTCCATAAACTGCCCAGAATGTGAGATTATTTATTAGTACGTAGTCATTTATCACTAGTATGATAAGTGACAGAGAGAGTGGAAGTGAGAGTTGGCAACATTATAATTGATCATTTTTCACTCCACAATGTCAGAGTGATCGTGGTAAATCCTTGGTTGCAGTGCGTGATACTGTCAACACTGACAATAAAAATAAGGTGCATGAATAGAAAAGGTTATTGAGATTGATTGAGTCCTGGCAGTGACATGGGGTTTCAATACACTTTTCCATTACCTGAAATGGCAAAAGTAGAACACTTTGGATCGAAATGGTGCAGCCAAAGAAAAAGATAATTAAAGTTATGGGAGCTCAAAAGAATGAAGTGTCTAGGTTTGCCTTGTTATTTTCTGCTTTATTTAGCAGAAATGGTTTCATGGTGCATATATATTTCCTCTTCATTTACCTGAATTTGACATTAAAATTGTTATTGTGACTTATACATTTAAAAAGTCAAAATTATTGATTGTATATAAAAAACTAAAATTAAAATTATCTCCAAAGCTGGTAAAAATCCAATAATTCTATGCAATGGATTTCAAGTTGTGCTGTGACTGATTTGGTTTTTTGTTTGTCTTTTTAGCTTGTGTTTGTTTGTTTGTTTGTTTCTTATTTTTCATTAAAATGCCATAGCTGCTGATGAGACTGAGGCTGGCATGACTAATGAATGTTAATGAAGTCCCACACTGAAAGAGGTCCAGCTACTTACAGTGTTTTAAGGGGGCAACTGCAATACAAATGGACACCAAGATGGGACTGAAATTAAATAAGCTACACACCAAAATGCAGTCACAACAGCCTGTGGCAACAGACGTTTGGTCATTTTGTAACCAGAAGCATGTTCTACAACTATGCTGCAGTGGCATAGGGGCTGATGAATACATTTTCAGTTAGTGTGGGTGGGACTGGGATCCATCATGACCAGTTACATCACAACAATCTGCACAAAAAAGCCCCTCCCAACAAGTAAATGATCTTAGGTGTGAGATGCAATATAATCACAAATGAATATATGACACCTTATTTTCACTTGGGAGGATATACAGTAGCACATTTGCTTAATGTGTTGTTCGTGTCACTGAGAAACCATTAGGCCTACTCAATACAAGAAAATGTTCATTGAGTCACTCAGGATTGCTGGTGGACAGCAGGGACAGTTTGACAACAGGAAGGTGCATCCACCAGCCATTTACTGAAATCTACAGAGAGTAATGACACTTCTATGGTTCCTCTTCCCACACATCCTGGTGTACAGTCTTTTCCACAACCAAACATACAATTTGGAACGAAAAATGTAATACGTTATTTTCCCTGAGAGATGGATTTGTCACTATGCACGAGGGGAAATTGTTCAGGGTTTTTGTTTGTGTGTTCTTGAATGTGTCTTTCAATGAAAGAACTGAAATTATGACAGAGCAGGGTTGATCACCTGAGCAATGCAAGTACAGATCCACCAAAAAAACCTTCACATCTAAATTTTGATACCTGTGCTGACAATTTCGGCATGCATGCAAGTTACACTCAGCATTGGTTTCCAGTTCATCACAGGCTGACCTACATTGACATACATAGACAATGTGATTGTGCGATTTAGAGTGTGCAGTTTATCTAAAACTGTAAGTATTTGAACTACTGGAGTTAAGAGGAGCACATGAGGTGCACATGAATTCCAACACAAGACTGTCTTGCTGTGAAGGGACAATACTAAGTGCTGTCGGAACTACACCTACCTTTGCAATTTAATACAGTCAAGTTCATATTGAGTCACCAAGATACCAAATGGGCTCCAGTGGTGGAAAAAACACTTGACAACTAGACTTTGTCAGCAGAAAGCTCTGCCATATGCCATCATGAATGTGGAGCCCTTTGCGAAATAGCTCTGTGCAGAAAATGTGTTTTCTGCAAATGAGTGTTTCTAGGTACTTCTGTTGTGAACATGCTGTTAGCAGTTGAGAGGGATGCAGTCACGATGTTGAATGCATTGGTTTAAGTTACTTTGGACAAACGTGTCTGTTAAATTAATGTATGTTATGAATGCTTGTATCTTACCATATCATAGTAACTGGTCAGTTTAAAAAAAGTTCTTATTATTAACAATTTGTGTTGCTTGATATGAAAAACACATAAAAGTAAGAATAATAACATATGAGTGAAAGTCTCAGAGGACCTGCAGAGCCTTTCTGTTGAACTTGTCTGTATACTGTGGGCTGAGAAGATGATTTTCATTAGGGGATGAAACACACTTTAATTAGCTTTATACCATTAGTCTGGCCCTTCCAAGACTTCAGAGTCACAGCAGACCTTTAGTTCTGTTTAATTACCTTAGAGATACCACTGCATGCACTCTTCCTTGATATCACAAGACAACATTTGTTTCTCAACAAGTGTGTGTGTGTGTGTGTGTGTGTGTGTGTGTGTGTGTGTGTGTGTGTGTGGTGTGTGTGTGTGTGTGTTTGTGTGTGTGTGTGTGTGTGTGTGTGTGTGTGTGTGTGTGTGTACTGCTAAGAAAAGAACATGACGTTTATCTTGTGACTAGTGGTAAGACTCATGGGGGGAAAACGATACATTACACGTTATGTGGATGAGTCATTCAGGAAGGCCTTTGGTCATGATTTATTTACTTACCCATGTATTTATTTAATTATTAAATGTATTACAGGAAATAAGCATTTAATTATAATAACTGTATTTCTTAAGATGTTGGCAGAGAAAAGTGAGTACAGTTGTCTGAACAGATGATATATAGCAGTAAGCATATTTCACATACAGTAATTTTAATAGTTAACACTTAAAGCACAATAAAAATCAATCACAGCATCATCTGACTTGTCTCAGGAAATTGCCCAGTATGGGTTAATATATTATGGCCATAATCGCCCTGTGGCTGTCTCCTTCATAGCAGCCTGCTGACTTATAATCAGGAGCTGTGGTTATGCAAATGAGCCCATAAAGTGGCCCTGTGTGGGGAATCTCCCTCTGGACATCTGACTGAAATCAGCTGAGCAGTGTTGTCTGGTATTCCATAATCCAGACCCTACTTCATACCAAATAATTTGATTTTGCTGTTTGTTTTTCTTGGCCTGCTTTGTTTTGCCTGGATTCCATCACTGAACAAGAAATTGAAAAAAGAAAAAGAACATTTCAGAGGGATGCGGGGTGGGCTTGGAGGATTGTGCAGTTTGGACCCAAGAAAAGGCAAAGTGTGCAATGCAAAGGAAAATGGAGAGAAGGAAATCGGTGATGATTAGAAAATGAGAACACATAAGAGGATGCTACTAACTTATTTATATTAATCTGTTGAGATGGCTCGGCAAGAAAATCTGTGATTATTATTCTTTGATTTGCAAAGCTATGCTGTGATTGGCCCTTCCTTTGGTGGTGGCATTAAAGTTTATGGGACCCAGTGTTAAGCCCATTTCCACGCTCCCCATTCCACACACTAAGTATTGACATTCCATTTAAGTTGATGACAGTGAGGAGGGTATTTTATGACATGTAATGGAAATGCATGCAGCGGGTATTGCAGTAAAAAATATCACCCAATTACAAGGACATCTTTGCATAGTTGCAGAATAAAGAGGATATGCATGATGCACCTCTGCTTTGTTCAGAAAGAACAAAGGGAAAGGGATTCATCTCAGCCCTGCACCCCTCCACTCTCTCTGCTGTAGTAAAATACATACAAAGAGAATATTCTCTAATGAAAAGCCCACTGTGAGTGTATGTGTGTGCGTGCTGACAGAAACTAATATAGAGATTATGTTTGATATGATAATTAATTACACAAGTTTAAGAGTGCCCCTGCTACATGTAAATTAACATAGACACAATATTTAAAGTGTGTTCGGAGAGGGAGGAAATTTAATGTAATACTGCCTATTGTTAACATGGTTATTCAATGAAGGTACTTTGTGAGTGAATGGAAAACAAATTAGGTTAAAGTGTTGTGACAAGATAAATAAAACTTTGATCAATTAAGTGGTTAAAAAAAGACAGCAGTCCAGTACTCAATTGGGGCAGTCTTGCTGTTACAGTTTCATTCCTGAGCCACAGAGAAGCATTGATTCTCTCTGGCACCCTGTCCTACAGTCGATGCTGAGGCCAGCCCAAACCATTCTCAACAACCACTAATGGCTTCAAGGAATTCAGTTGGACTTGAGGTTGAATTCTAATAAGCAGATTTTATGAATTTGGAGTGCAGTGATGAGAAGGCAGAATGCTGCAGGTCGTCTGGAGAACACAGTGAATGCATTAACAAAGCAGTTCTCCGCCATTACTGCACAGTCGAAATGACTTCTGTTCTAAGATGCTGAAATAAGATTGAGGCAATAGAGAGGTCAGCTTTTCTGATTAAACATGATAGGCAACAGAAAAAAATGAAACCTGATTAAACAAACATTTTATCTGTTTTATGCACAGTTGCCTAAGGAACATAACTACTAATACTAATATATGATATTTATGTTAAGTAAAAAAAGTTGTATTTTCTACTTTCTTATTTTTCTCCTCAGTCCTTCAACTATTCTGTAAGAGTACCTTTCATCTTTCAAGTGTATGACTTCATCTCATTGGGGGTCTGTCTGTGCTTTTGGCCTTAGAATAGTGTTCTCTTGAAGGAGCCATGTACAAAAGGAGTAGAAAGTTGTTGCAGAGCAGCTAGTGGTTACTCTGAGTGTACTTTTCTAACTTTCATTTTCAGTGCATTTTCTTCTTGAGAAAAATAATCATTTCTAAAATAGGTAAACTCTCTGAATGTAGTTCAGCTATAGTTCAACTGTTCTGTGGTCATCGAACAGACTGGTGTAGTTTGTTTTTTTTCAAATATCCCTCATTACTCCTTTCACTTGAGGTTGGCATTTGTGCTGATATAAGTTATGAATACATAAATTTAAACTTAAATATCCACCATTCCCTTTACATTTAAAGTTATCCTTATGTACTGAGCCTTTGAATTTCAGAACCAGGGTTGAAAAGCATGTCATGTTAATTATTTCAAACCAAACCTTATGAATTCTTCAAAAATACAAATGACAAGAAGGGAAGACAGATGATCTGATGAAATCCATTGTAGAGGGATTGATAGAGACATAACCTCCTATTACATTATGCGGAGCACATGTGACAGCTGTTTTATACAGCTCCACGACCATCCTTACACAACACAGACATTTTCTGTCTGTCTCATGTATGTCTCAATCCATTTTCCTCTGTCTTTGTTCCTCCATCTAGTCAAAAGTTCTTTGTTCATTCTCGAACTGCTGCTCTGCTTCAAAAGAGCTCAGCGAATTGAAGAAGCTGTTGCAGTAAAAGTGCTGTGTTTAAGTCAACTGAGGATTCCCCCTTGAGGCCAAGCAATGCTTTCACCCATATAAGTCCAATTTACAAGCCATATGCCCACCTCCAGTCCCACTCTACCCCACCCTATTAAATATAAAACTGGACAATGAAGGGTAGAATAGTTGTAAGAATTTAAAGTAGCCTAAATCCATGGTATCCAATTTGTGCGTCTCTGTATGGGTTACAAAGTAAAAGGCTGCTGCCTGCCATTGAATATGAGCTACATAGAATGAGAGACATTATTCTCTAACCTCCTGCACTGAGAGCATTATATTACTTCCTTCCTGATGGGGATTCTTATGTTCTTCAAAACTACTGACTCACAAGATTGAATCCTGTACAGCCTTCAGGTAGAACACAGTGCACATGTAAACTGAATGGCAGCTTCTTTTTTTCTGTGCCAATTTTTGAACATTTATAGCAGCACAAGCAAGAGTGCAGGGCTCTAAGGATGGCATTGTCAGTTGGCCCAAACCACTTTGATCCAGTTGGAAGTGAGAAACAGCAGAGACTGCATGGGCAGCTAAGGTTTAAAAGCTAATGGGCTTTTAAACCTTTACCAAACTGATAAGCTAGCTGTATCATCCATGTTATGTTTAAGTAAATCCAACTGCAAGAGTGCAAGCTTTTCATGCAACCTCTTGAAAATGTATTTCACACTGCCTTCACTACTTACCCATTACCCATTTCAGAGGGAGCTGCTATGAGAGAACATTATGAATTCATACATGGAACAAACCGGCAATCAGCCAAGTGACAGTGTTGTGCAGGTTCTTCTGCTAATAGCTGAAGCATGAAAATAGCAGCGGACAAGTATGCACCTATCAGTAGCCAGCTTTGCCTGTAATTGTCAAGGTAATGTTGTTTAAAACTGGAAGTGTAGATCATTACATATGTCCTTAACAGTCCTCTAACCTTCATACACAGCCAACCAATCTTAAAGCAGTTTTAGAGAAAATCCCTTTGGGTGAATGTATACTTGTTTTCTATTTTTCCATTTTTTTTTAAATATTCAAAAGCGGTTAAATCAAACCCATGAGCAGTGCATGATTCCACTTGACTTTGCAAAAACTAGTCACTATTAGTCTTCTAGTCTGTCTCCTGCCTCCTTCTAAAAAAGGACTATATTAAATCATGCAAAGGTAATATCAGTCAAAAGTTGTTACTGGAAGCAGCTGTTTTGTTCTGTGGTTTTCCTTATCAGACACTGGTAGTCGCAGTTGGGTTCCAAATGTGGGGCAGAACCCACAAGGCTGAGACAAAAGTTTAACCATCAGACACTGATAGTCAATTAAAATTTCATCAATTGGTTGAAAGGATTCATAGATGTGTGTCTGTCAGCATGCTGAATGCTGTTTGAGAATGTTTATGTTTAAATGTTAGAGACCCTTACAGCTGACAGTGTGAGAAAATACCCATATTTGTCAGCACTTTTAAAGAAATCTGGAACTTGTATAGGAAGCCTTCTCTTTCAGACAGTCTTTTCACTTCTGATAAAGCATAAATCTCACCTTTGTCTCCCTTGTTCAAGTGTTGTTGTTTTTTCAAGTGGGGAATAGGCTCATTGTTGCCCCTCGTGGCTGTCAGGGAAAAACACCTACAAAGACTGCAGGTTGCACCAATTGTCAAGTATCAGTGGGTGGTGTTGTGGGTGCTGGATTACTTGCTACCTTATTTAAACAGCAGCACACAGCAACTTACCTAAGCTTTTCTACAAGAATCAATCAGGATTGTCACTACCATTAATATGTGTGCATTATACAACATGTTAATTTATTTAGTTGGATGAGATTCAATTAGATCCAACCAGCATCTCAATGTCACATGAATAATGTAGGAAATATTCTGTAATAATGTCTTGATTTAACATCTTGATGCAAACAGAACTGTACACGAAACACTTCAAACTCATTTAATGACCAAGTAAACTTAAGCAGCAGAAATATGGGTATATTAATTGCATTGAACCACAAGTCACATGACTTATCAAATCAGAACGAGGTGGTACATAATAATTGCAGCTGTGATTTACTTAAAGTTAGATAATTTTGTAGGTGTCAGTGCAAATGCAATAAATGTGAACTGGAGATGCAGATCTCTTTAGGGACATTCAGTTAAAAAGTCCCCTTGTGTTGAACTGTAAACACTGTATTTGTATATGTAAAATAAATCGTCCTTTTTCTTAGCTATTGCAATCATATTATCAACTCTGTAGGATCTCGTAACACATTACACTGACGATTTACTATATGTTTACTGAATCCCTTCTGCACTATGTCTGATTTCTATGCAGAGTAGAGTACAAGACTATAGACAATTATGCTGTAGCTGAAAATTAAACAATGACAAAGATGATATCAGGTGGAACTAACATATGACTCCCAATTTTTTTGTTTTTATTCTGAAGCAACTTTAATATGTTGAATATGAAATTAAACACTTAATTGCATATATCTTTGACAATTATCTTGTTAACCATCCTCCAAGATTTGAATGTCAGAAATAGCTAATTTACTGTAGTTAAAACACTTTATTGTATCAAAGGAGCATCTGCCGCATTCATCTGTGGGTTGCAGTGAACCTTCTCCTCATGAATATGTAAATCAACAGTGAACCTGAAAGAATCAACCTAAAGCCGAGGGCTACAACCAGCCAGTGTTAAATCACAAAGCGATAAGAAATAATATCAGAGCGGATTGAAATGAGTCAACAGTAGGGCCACGTAAGGTAATCCAATCCACAATTAATAACACAAAGATATAAGATGCTATCTGCTCTGGTCAATCTCTAATATCAGGGAATTAGAGGAACTCAAGTGTGTCAGCAAAGCTAATGGTCCAAATAGCTAGCAGACATACTATACATAACTAACTGTGATTCTTGTCAGTGTCATTAAGGTTTAAAGCTAGTGTAAAGCTGCAGGATTTCCAGGACCTGTGGTCATATCAGGAGAGGAGGAGGAAGTGAGAGAAAAGATCTAAAAGGTCAGCAGTGTTGAGCACAGTATTGTTACTGTCAGCGTGAGAGTTTTTATTCTATCTGTGAGGAAAGATGCAGTTGTGTTTTTAATGAGATTAGAATAAAGCAGGTTATTGGAAGGTATGATGGTCCAAATAATAGCAGCCAGTGACAGAACAGTGCAGTACATCAGCAAAACACTGAATAAGTGAATAATGATTCTGTTTATTTACTCATAATATTTAAGTTGAATTGAATGGTGTCCACAACATCTTTTGAAAGGCTTAATGTATTTTCAGTTCCATAACACCCAGAATTTCTACTCAGGGAAAATACAGTTGGATGTATAACAGAGGTTGAGTTGGTATTGCAGTATTGATTCTGTTTCACACTTTATACAAATGTCTTATGCCCTAAAGGTAACAAGAGAAAATAAAAGTGAAAGACTTCACAGATCCAAGTTTTTCAGGCCTTTGGGAAGAAATTAAGTTCGGTTGGACTTTAAAGGAGTTGTTAGATGGAATGCTGGATGTGATTTTGCCATCAACCTTTGACTAGTTCCAACATGTGCTGTTACAATAAATTCTGAGAGCTGCAGGTCTCTGGCTCTACCCCTGTTCTGTGCAATAAAGCAGTTTTCTTTGTGCAATCCGGTATATTATCCATGAAATCCAACCCTGGAGCACACAATGTGAAATGCAGCATAGAAAGCTGTACAGGCTGCCAATCTTCTAATTGTAGTACTACTGTATTTCATAATGTTTTGCGATGTTTCAGTAATGTGGATTTGTGGCACTCAAGGAATCAAAAGTTATATTGATAATTTTAGATTTTACATTAAATAATAGTGATGAGGAGAAGGGTAGATGGTAGGTAGAGACAAAATAAATAAAGGCCTCTTAAGTGTCCTAAAAAGTGTAGCCAGCTTAAAAATGACTAATTCATTTTTTTAATTAGTACCTCTTACCCTAACCTACAGTATAATTACCTGTTAGAAACTGGTCTGAACTTGAATTGTAAACACCAAAAATCTGAGAATTGCAGCTGGACCCAAGTCTGAATGGACGCAATGTCTGATTAAATGTCTGATTAAAAATGAATTGGCTCTTAACTGATTTACTTAAGACATCCATTATGACTTTTACTTGAGGTGAAAATAAAATGTATCTCTTGTAACAGTCTGTTCTATCTGAGACTATCTGTGTAGGATTAACACTGCCCCCACCTATCTCACCCAAGCTGGTTAGCCTGCTACATTAAGGGCGCTTTCACACCAACAGCAGTTGGTGCGCACTAAACAGTCCATTCGGACCAAAAGCTCTTAGTTTGGTTTGTTTTCGTTGGTGTGAAAGCATCAATCGTACTCGGGTGCGCACTAAATGAAGCGGACCGAGACCCCCAAAAAGAGGTGGTCTCGGTCCGCTTGACTCCGCACCAAATGCTGACCCACTGGAAGATGAGGGAACGTCAATCAGACCAATCTTGATTCGTTTGCAGGTGTGAACGCGGACCACACCGCAGCCTATATGCTACATAGTAACAATTTTACTGCCTGGTGCGGACCGAATAATCAAACTAGTGGGGTGAAAGCGCACCCAACTCCTTTTCGCCTTTGTTTAATCTCCTCTCCTGGACATTTAGCAATGTGTGGAAGTGTCCTGGAAGGAGCCACTGAAAATGAAGTCACCAGTTCCAGGACTGATTTCCTTTCTGATAGTGTAGGACTACACAGAGACAGGCTGCCATAGTAGGAAGCAAGTAGGAAGCCACTACCTAGTGCAGGATGACTGGAATATTTTGAGAACATTTTCTGGCTCGGCGGATGCTAACAACCTGGGAGTGTTGGGTGTCACCGCAACTAATACACCAACCCCCCACTCCCCACAGCATAACAGTCGAATTTCTCGGCATTTCGGCCAGAACCTGATTCAGGGAGTTGCTATTGCCGTAGGATGTGTTACGTTGCTTGCCACAGTGGGGTCATGTCACGTGTGGTTGGGACTCACTGCCCTAGAAAGAGAAGACAGAAAAGACCTCCTGAGAGCTCCCATAGCTCCGGACACTCTTTTTGGGTTTGTTTCATCTGTCACTCAATGCTTTAGAGGCTGAAATAGGAAAGGGCACAGCTGAACTGCCAGCTGCCGCTCTACCCTTCTTCTAGTCAGAGAAAAGACAATGTGCATTGCCCTAACACCACAGTGAGGTGGAGAGCCCCAAGATTGTGCAGCAGATATGGAACTGGTTTGGGAAAGGACCTGTACGTCACAACAACACCCATTGTCAGCTCTGATTCTTCCTGACATACTAAATGCATACCATGGCGGAGAAGGCTGTTTTACATATTTTCATGATAGCCTCAGACCACCATTCAGCACCGTGGTGCACAGAGATGACTGAGATGTTTGCAGCCCAGTCCTAGACTATCCATGAAGTCTGTGGAGCCCTGTCCTAGGAGACAGGCTTGATACTGTCCATGGCGCGCTGTCCATGTTGGTCCAACTTCTAGTCTTTCAAACTCCATGTCCCAAGTTTGTGACACAAGCTTCCTGTTTTGGCTTTCTAAGAAATTTAAGTCTTAAGCCCAATCAGTAATAACCCTGATAACATCACTATGACAGTTTGTGTTTTGTTCAGAACCACAGTTGGTGTCACAGGCTCTTAATGACGAGTAAACTGATCTTTGTGTGTAAAAGCAGTGGAATGCCACACTACAAGAGAAAGGAGTTCATGTTGTTTTTGCTGCTTTTGGTATTTCCTTAAAAATCCTCTGACAGTTTCAGTTAGGCACTACCTGGAACTAAGATCTAGCGTGGTCAAATTGTGTTGTAGGTTTCTCAAGGGGACTACCCACAGGCCTCTAATTTAGTCCTTTGCTTGTCTTATCGTAAAAATCAAACACAGCACAAAGCATTTTCCATGGGGATATTACTTTAGCAGCAATACAAACAGAAAACACTTGCAGCCTCAAACTACATTTAAAATTTTACGATAACTTGTCAGGTATGATTATTGTTTGTATCACAACTCAGTGGTTCCACTTATGTATTAGCTCTCTGTGAACATTGTGTTCACGTTTTTGGAGGACAGGGCCTGAAATGCCACTCAAAATTTGATTTACTTCATTTATTCTGGCAACATTGCAGTCATTTCTTAGGCTGTTAGAATAGATAGAGAGTCAACCTTTAACATAAATGGTAAATGGACTGAATTTGTATTGTTTCTTTCTAATCTTACGACCACTCAAAGCTCTTCACACTACATGACAACAGTCACACATTCACACACATTCATACACTGGTAGCAGAAGATGTCATGCAAGGTGGCTTCTCATCAGGAAGAGTTTCTTATCATTCACCCACACTCACACACCAATGGGAGCCTTTGGGAGCAATTGGGGGTTCAGTATCTTGCCCAAGGAAACTTCAACATGCGCACTAGAAGAGCTGTGGATCGAACCGCTGATCTTCAGATTAGTGGATGACCCACTCCTCCACTACCGCCCACATACTCTACATGCACGTACTTACACACAGAGAACACACACACACATACTTCCAAACCCTATAATAATGTGCAGATCTGCTGTAGTGATCACTGTCTCCCTCCTCAGAGATACTTAATGCCTAAATCTCTTTCTAACTGACAGGGAATCACATAATTGGCTGTGGTCCATTTGCTCACCCCCGTGTGTCCTCTCACTAACAGCAGATTTTAATGAATCGGTTTTACAGTGATTAGAGCTCCTGGCTATAGGGAGGTCAGGGAAGGAGTGAGCGACTCTGACCACCGCGAGACAGCCAAGCATGGATGTCTGTAGTGTGAGCGGTCTAAGCTCAGTGTGATGAGCTTAATCAAAACATTGCAGTTTTCTCTCACCCTTGATAACTCGTTGTCTGCTGTGTCACTGCAGCTCACTCTCTCTCTCTAAGAATGTACATTGCTATCTCTCTCCTTGTCTGCTCATGCACACACACATGCAGTATATCTCTATTTTCCTTTTGTCATAATGCTATTAGTCTCTACACACAGTATCCATGGTGCCCAAAATGTATCTTGAGGGGACTGAACTAGAGGTGACTGAGGCAATTTCGAATTAGGCTTACTCATGTCTACCTTCTTTCACAGCTTATCTTGTGCAACACTTGATTGGAAATGTCTAAAAGGAAAAAAAAGACATAATATATCTTTCATTTAATCATACATGGGTATTTGTAATCATTAACAAAGGCTTTTGCAGATTCAATACGTCCAGCAAATTTAACTAAGGTGGATTTTTCTCCAGTTTCTTTCTATCTATCTATCTCATGACATACACATCATAATGTTGTCTATGTCAGTCATTCTTCTCAGGTTAAGCGATTTACAACAGCTGAATTGTACATCAATTTGCACTGTGTCTGTAGCCAAACACATTTCAGCCCAGCACTTGATCATTTCTATTATTCCTGTATTTCATTTTTTCATGAACCAAGATTTCATTTGAGTAAAAAGAACAGTGCATTCTTACTGCACAGATAGTGCTACCTTATGGTATATGTGTCAGACATGAATCAGAAATGCTGCAATATGCTTCAGTGGAGCTTTATTTTCCCAAACTATAAAGTAATTCCAATACAACAAAAACTTGTACATATTCACCACACATGCATTGACAACTACAGATACAGATTTAAAGCAGGGCTAGTCAACCTTGTCTTCTGCCTACAGTATGGCCACAAGCTTTCATCCATATCACACCTTACAGTATGTCCTCCTTACTGTACTTTTGTCCTGTCTTGCCTGCTTTCAGCACAAATCTTTTAGAGGTAAACTAGAAGTGAAATGAAGCACTCAGTGTGGTATTGCTTAATTAGCAGTTTAGATATGTGTTAGATATTGATTAAATGTAACTGTTTTTAAAGTTGTACTGTATGTAAACTTGTGCAAAATGGACTGTTAGTACAGACATTTCAAAAGAGGTCATCCCAATATATATTTTGTGTCAAAGCAATGATATGTTATCCAATGTTTAGTCAACACTAACTGCTACGTGCTGTGTGTGTTTTGGGAAAAAAATCAGTGTTGAAATGTGTGCAACCAATTGAAAAAGAAAATATGTAAAATGGACAAAAATACTGGAAACACATAATTGCAAGTTAGTAAGATGGGAAACAGCATACACATCAATGCACACACTGAAAAGTCCACAATTGTTAATATTAATATTAAATGATGGCCTCTGCACCTTGCACATTTAATCTCTAAGAACAGTGAACAGGAAATACTCAAAAAACTAAAATATACACATATACCTTCACTTGCATCCGCTGGTTGATAGGCATGACACATAGCCTGAAACTGAGCCTCTGCAGTGATACAAAGCATGGCTCACAGCAGTGTGCAGCAGAGCCAAGTCCACTGATTTACCATGTCAACTTCTCTAATTCACCATGTTCTCCATGTTGGCCAGACAATCCATGTAGACAGCTTCAAACCAACCACACTGACAGGAACTGCAACGGCAGTTGGGGGTCTGCCCAGTGCGTCTCTGGCTATGACACACCTGTCAATCAAATGGATATACAACAATATGCAAGCCAGAGAGCTGTTGTGCGGGTGCTCCTGCCAAAAGGAGCCGCACATGTAATTTCTTTGTCAGCATTGCAATCTACATCCTAAATTATTGATCCTACCAGTTTCTTCTTTCTAGTATTGTCTAATATTTTGATATTATTATTATTATGGAATTACTGTTTTTTTAAGCAGGCAAATCATTTGCAAGGTTATTATATTCTCTATGCACTATGGATACTTAGATATCATTGTTACATAGTAAAATGATTCCTGGCTATACTTTTTTTTTGTGAAAAACACATACTGAGGAAAAGACAAGTAAGGTGAAAATTAAAGATAAAGTATTTATGCTTTTAAAAAAATCACATAGTCAAGAATAATTTTGTGGAAATATTAATATCTGTGGATGTTTTGTGTCATCATTTCTGAGTGAAATACACTGTCTGTATCTGTGTGCCTGTGAAAATTCTGCCCCCATACACACTCACTCATGCATAACATTGTTTTCGCTTGCTTAATCTCATTTATTTTTTCCATCTTTATTTGTTTTGACCATTATTATAATGACTTTATGCTCCGCCCTTTAAGAAATTGGTTCAGCTAAGTCCAAATTGGCCATGAGCAGAGGTTAAAAAGCAAACAGTCTCACCTGTTTCCATTTACAAATGTGTTATTTTCTGGTTTGTCAACTCATTACTGCTCCAAACCCTTTGGTCAAGTCATTGCTTATTCTAGCTATGGTTTATCTGTAAGCATGTTGTAAGTGGGAAATAGACTGGAATTCAAATGCTGCATCGCAATACAATCACTGGCGACTGTGATTTTACTGAATGATTCCTCTTCTTTCAAACTGTCAAACTATCAGACACATTATCTCTGGCCTCACAGCAAGAAAGGCGCAATATTGAGGTGGAAACACCACATGTCCTTAAATTAGATCTGTTGTTGTTATCTATAGCTTTTTTTTTTTTTAGAACTGTCAGTAACATGGAAATTATGCAAAAAGACAAAGAGGAGAAATGCATATACAAGCAGTAAACTTGTAAAATTATTTTTATAGTCTTAGTGGAGCAAGCATAGTATGTTGCATTATATTGAATATTGAATATGTGGTACTGTGGCAATGGCACAGTTTTATAAATACGGCTGTTGAATGAAACCAAGCTGTAATAAAAGTAATGCTTACTGATTATATGTCTACATATACTGTACAGTACACATCTCAATTAAAACCAAACAAATGGAAAACAAATGGACATGATCTATGTATGTACTGTATGTTTGTAGGTTTTCTTTCTTTGTTTTCTTTGTGTTTGTTTGTGTGTGTGCGTGTCTGTCTGTTTTTGGGGATTTTTTTGTTTTTTGAGAGATTAGCTTGTTGGTCAACGTACCGTTACATGATGACAAAACAAAAAATATCCATGTGTCCCTGGCAGATTGTTTGCTCCAGTGCTCATGCTTACACTCTGCATGCACTAACAATGACTGACTGTAAAGCCAACTGAGGGCCTGAATGCATTATTATTTAATTTACACCTACTATAAAAGTGTAATGTGCATCTGGATATATTGTACAGACAATGAACAATTGGATAATGCCCATGTATTTGTACATAATGCTTAATGCATTAATGCTTCTGACTGATAGCTGGACTGAGACTCTTTTATCTATCTATTTATTTATTTTATTTTATTGTTTCAGAAATGTTTTCGTAAATTCTGGTGAGATGGTAAATGTGAGAGACATGATATTTTGCTCATTGACTGGGAGTTGTGTGCTATTGCCAAAAAATATGACCACAAATGGCCAGATGGTGGCACTATAACAAAAACTATTTTGGCCTATAACTTTAGAACCATGGGTCTCAAAAGTTCTAAAATGTAAGTCTGATTGCTACCAAATTTTCAGAGGATCATTATAGAACCAACTTATCAAAAGTTGCATAAAGCTTGTTGACGTCTTATTTAATCATTTAATAGAGATATTGACCAATGAACTTCAAAGGGGCGTGGTCCAGTGCATAAAATAAAACCACTAGGGGATGCTACAGAAGCATGAAATGGGCACGGCATAACACAAATCAGACAACAATGAGATTTTTTTTGGCCAGTCATTCCAAAACTCACAGGATACATTTCATAGCAACGTTGAACCAAACATGTGTAAAACTACTTTGAAATCACTCAGTCGCCACCATTTCCAAAGATGTGCACGGGCCTGGCATAAATTTGGCTATGAACCAAAGACAGTTTGTCCAAACATCACCAAATTTGACGGATAGTTTTTAATTAACCTGTTGAAGCTTTCAACATCTGTCTGTATTGGGTTGAACCCCAGAATCATTGTGATTTGGATGTTGTTTTTATGAGCACTTAGCAATAGCAGGACAACACAGGAGAGATGTACAGTAGAGATGCCAAGTCTGTGTATTGTCACATACATGGGCAGGTGTAAAGTCATAAGGGATATTGTTACTGCAGAGCCAAGACTTATTTTTTGTTTTGCTGCAAGAGTTGTCCTCTGAGACTTTTCAGTACAAGACAATAGGAAGACATGGTAATAATGTTTCTGTCTTGTCAGTGGGTACTTTATCACTAATGCAAACACACGGTGCAGATTGAATTTCCACCTGGATGACTCCAGATTATCATCTCAGCCAAACCACCTCCAGAGGTCCCCGGCCCTCATGTGGGTCATTCTGTCTCTCTAAGTAGAAGAAACCATTACGTCACATCCCTCTGAAATGTGGTTAGATGCCACATAGCATGAGATAAGCTGGTTTAGAATTTGTGCATAAATGTGCTTTTGTTGAAACCAAATTCAAACAAAAATCAGGGCTGTGCTTGAATACAACCATTTCTAAATTGTTATGGTCAGCTGGGCATCATCCATCATCCATAAAGCAGCTCTTATTTCAAGAAGATTTAAACTTTGAGGATTGCTTTGCTTCCTACTCCTTCATCTTCTTTTACCACAATGCACTGTAAGTGGAGATAGTGAGTGTCTCATATTGATCCTGAAGGATGACAGTTTACCGAAATAAAAAGTGCTTTCTAAGTTGTAGGAATGGTCTCCCAGTATGCTACATTTACAGGACTGCGCAATTATGTCAATAATAACTACTACAAAAATCTGATTAAGTCTACATATACCTACCATTGCATTGATTTTTAGCAATTTTATAAAAAGCACAAAGACTCTAGTTCATGCACTAGGTTCATTATAAGGCCACTTAAATAAAAAGTAGTCCATGATTCACACCCTGTCATAAATCCAGTCTTTGGCATGTTCCACAGTGCTCCACATGAATGAGGGTTTGGCATTAAAAACGATGACATTAAAGGATAATGCAAGGATGTTAGTCTGACAGTGTGTATGAAAATATCCACCATGACAGTTCAGCAGGAAAAGGTCAGAATGAAAATGACTGTTCACTCATTATAGAGCTCCTGAGGCAACTTTTTACTGTCACTTGTTAATAAGTGTCAAGGCAGTTACTACCAATGGCTTTTACTTTGGACTGGTGTGGGAGTTCACTTCTCACAACTGCTTTTATCCAGGGTGGAAAATGATAAAGTACAATTACTGTAATTAAGTGCCTTTTAATGTTCCTATACATTATTTTAGAAGTTGACGTTTTAAGTTTTATGGAAGCATGTTTTGATAAATGTGTGCCTCTTTGATATTTATTATATAGTATAAATTTTAGAGGCTTTAAGCACCACAATGAAAACTGGTCATCTGGGGGAAATCAAGACAAGCAGTCTAAAAATATCTCAAGCACTCTTGCCAACCATGGAGTAACTTTTGAGCATCAGCAGCAACACCAGTGGTAGGGGGATGAGAGTAGATATTAAATTTAAATTGTTTATCAATAAATTTAACAAAACCCCGGACAACTACATAGACCACAATCTATATGCAGCCACACAATGCTCCTAACCTGAGGGCATTTATGCCTTGAGTAACTTTAATTTCAGATTTTTTTTGTCACAGTCAAAGGTTGTGTTTTATCCTTTTGAATAGTAGTAAAAATTCAAAAGGGCAGGTCTTACCACATATGAGCCTGTCACAGCACAGACATAAGAAGGGAGAGTAGAGTTGAGCGGTGTGCAGCAGTTGATAACAAAAAGCAACTTTTTGTTGATAACCCCCATGCCAATGAGATGGTTTAGTTTCTGTCTACGTATAAGTTGTCATGTAAATGAACTGAAACAACAAGCTCAGGATGGTTGGTGACTCACTGATGGTTTTTGAGAGGGCGTGTCCCCAACTATGTTGCCAGTCCAAGACATGCTGCAGGACGACCCACTGCAGAACTTCAGAAAGTGAGTTGAGCTCCCCAGGGTTGAGGTAAGGCTTACAATATTTCTTATTGTTGGCAACCTAAGGCATTCAATGTGTGTTAGTAGTGTTAGTAGCTGGTTCAGCCATAAGGCTTAGTGGTAATTAAAGCCTCCAGCTCTAGCAACAAATCCTGTACTATTTGTGCCATGACATTTGTTAAGGCATAAACCACATAACCTGACAAGTCTCATTCAGATAACTGATTGATGGAAACCTTTAGTCATATTGCCCTCTTAAGTATGGAATGTAATAGTTATATGATAAAACAAAACACTTTGTTGCAATATGTGACAGAGGCTGATGTTACACTCCCCATAGAGTTTGACATAGGTCATGAGACAATATGTCCCCTAGCAAAAACAACCTATACAGCTTATTGATTCTTTTTGACATAATAGGATATTGTTTGACGGCCTTTTCTATTTCCTCTTGACTGTGTTGGACAAGGCTCTGCTTGCATTTTTACAGATAGTTTGAGAATAGTAAGGATTGTTAGCCAATTAAATGTTGCTCCCTTTGACAATCTCGCCGTTAATGCTAAATTCAAGCTACATTGTGCAAATTGACAGATTGTCTAATTTAGTCTGCTGACTTTGTTATTGCTACATTAATTCAGTATAATTGTGGAATATTTGGGCACAGGCTTTTTTAGCTTAAATGCTTTGCACCAAGCATACTGTGATCCAAGAATTTTTTCATAATATGCAAAATGTTTGACATCAAAAATAAGAAATGTCATAATTAGATCTAGTCATTAAATACCAGAAGAAGAAAAAAACATGACTCTCCATCCTTATCAAACTACAGGTATTGAGTGCTGTGCCATAATAGTCCTTCACTTTAAACACAACACCAGCTGATTTCACTGATTAGTTCTCTAATCAAAAACTGTGCTTTAAGCATGGCTTTATTTAATTAGGATTTACTCTTTAAGTCTACTTGCAAGAAAAATTAACAGAAGTAACAGATTTGAGTCATATTTTGAAACTGTCTTAAAAAAAATGTTATGGCACTCTTTTCTTCTCAACTTACACTTTAATGTTTAGTGATACCAAAAGAGAAATCTAGAAGATTTGCTACAAATCTGTAGCATCTGTTGCATCACAAATCCAGATAACAGGCCTCTTTTTTTTTATGCTCCCGCCCCTCCCTCTCCCCACCTCTGTTTTCCATGTGCACACACTCAATCGTCTGTGTTGACTGACCAAGATAAGACATCAGCTGCGAGTCATCAGGCACAAAAAGGGCCTGCGGCACGCAGCTTTGCCTCGTCTTGACTCGCCTCACAGCGAGGGACATCTCTCCATCCCTGTAGCAATCGATGACACCCTGGTCACCTCTTGTCCCAGCTCCCCCTCCATCTCACTGATCTCTTCCGCCAACGTGTGTTCCCTTTGCATGTGTGTTCCAACTCGTGACTCACTTGTGTCTGTACTTGGTTGTGCATTCACTGAGACAAACTGAATTAACGAAACGGCAAACACAGCCGGACTCATACTCCTACACATGTACCAAAGAAAGTCAATTATTGTAAATGTTTGTTTGGGAATCTGATACATTTTAAAGCCTACTGGGTTTTCATGTTTACATTAATACTTGTAATGGTTTCAGGATATATTTGAATGTTTACGACATACTCGCCTTAGTTTGGATGCTCAGTTCTCTTATTCTCAGTTCTTTTGCCAGCATTTCCACTGAGATGCATTGGCAAGAGGTAATACAGTGAAAATCTTGTTAGTATTCATTATGAATATACGATAAATAGCATTAGAATTATTATGAAAATATATCATAGTAGATGATAAAGCATTAATGATATGAGGACTTGAAGTACAATTTCACACAGAAAGAAAATTTAAAGAGCAAATTGTAAATGAATTATAAGAAAAATTGAATGGCGAATTGACATAATTAAATGGTAATGTACATGGACAGTGAAATTGAGAACCCTGAAATGAAAAATGGAAAAGATTAATCGGAAATCCTTTAATTATAAAATTGACATTTAATGAAAACTGTAATGAAAAAGAAAAACCAAAAAGGAAAAAGTGTAAAGAGCTGCAAAATGACAACAAAGATGTTTATTTTCTAAATTTCATGTACACTTCCCCTCCATGATCATTAACTGTAATTTGAATATCACATTTCCTGTCTTAATTTGCTTTTTAAAGACATTTAATTACTCCCTAAATATCCCCAGCTGACAAATAAAAAGAATGTTTACCATTTTCTCTCTTAATTATGCATCTACTTTTTAAATTTTCTTTTGGGTGAGATCATCCGCCATAAAATCACGGCAGACGGACTTGCTTGTAAAATCACAACAACTAGCTACCTTTATATGCAGCTAATGTGATGAGTAGCAAGAGGGGTTGCTTTGAAAAGTACAAGCTCAGAGGATGAGCGGCTGTGTGAATAATAGGACTTGTCAAATTCTCACAATGCACCAGAAGGATCACAAGCACTCTGAGCTAAAAATAACCACCACAGTGGTAATGAAATTAAAATGACTCTGCCTCTACCCTCCGATTAGAACCAAACAGACTGTTACAAATACAATTTAAAACTTCTCAGTACAATTTAAAACTTCTCACGTGAGAAACTACTTCATTTCAAGTAGTGTGCGGGTAGTTGGGGGTGTTAGTCCTTGTGTGTGGTAATGTATGTGTGTTTGTCTGAGTTAGATATGAGAAGGAGAAGACAACCCTTTCTCCTCAAAATTACACTTTTCTTCCAATTACCTTTTGTAGGAGAATGATCAGGACTTTGACAGGAGATCACAGTTTGCATGAGTTCCACATGTGGTTAGGTTAAGACAACAAATACACTTTGGTTAAGGTAAGGCAAATACTGCTCAGTGTTATGTTTGACTTTTGGCTTTTTTAATATCTAATCAAGACAGCAATCTGTCTTTAGCCTTAACCAAATGCTGTGAGTGGCTAACTATATACATTAAAAAGCTATTGACACAAACAATTTACTGATTGATTCTTTATGAGCATTTTGTGACTTGGCAGATTTAAAACATTCCTCCTTTTGTTGATAAAATGCAATTCAGATAACATTGCAACTCATAACTTGTTTGCTGTTACAAATTAGTGAGGTATTAGTTTGTAAATATAATTTGAAAGAGACAGCGTTGTGTTTTGATATTAGTCATTCTCTGTCTGAGTCCAATACCGATGACCAATGCCAGTTTTTTTATCGAATCTCATTCTGGTTATTGGCATATTATTTGATTTTTAAATTAGTTGAAAGATCCCTTTATTTTTAGCAGATTTAAGCCGCCATAGACAGTCAGCCATCAATAAAGATGACATGTCTTGTAATTATTCTTGCTTGAAAGGTCAAATAGAGAAAAAATATTTAAATATTCTCTTTCCATTCCAGCCCACCCTCATTAGAGAAACCACAGTATAGGTCTAAAATTCAGAACAGCATAAATGACCCATAGTTACGTTTATACCATCTGTTGGAGGAGACCACTGTTCGCTTCATATTTCCAACTGTGAGTGTTATGTTTCCAACTGTGAGTTGGGACATTTTTGTAAAAACTGTAACGTCAGGGGATTTACTGTTGCCATGGTGATGATGTTTGCATACATTTAAGGAATTATTAACCATATTTCAAGTGATCATTTTAACCCAGATCTTTTCCTAACCCTAACCAAAAGGTTTTTGTGCCTACCCTCAGCACCTCACACCATAAAACATAACATTTTCTTTTTTTTTTAGTGATTTGTAATGATTTTGGAAAATAACCACTTTAAATTTTAGATCTATATTGCCATTTAATAATGAGGATGTGTTGGCAATGCTCAAGATAAATATCTGCCTTTTTACACCCGATTTTACTAGAGCTAAAATGAACTTATACTAGAGTATTATGATTACAACTTGGTACATTAATATACTCTGCCGCAACAAATGCCTTATCGTTTTAGACACGCGAGATGTTAGATTCCCTGGCTTGTGTGCTCACCTCAGTGTGCAATATTGAAAACACTAAATACATATGTTGACTTATGCACTACCAGCAATGTGTAAGAATAGTACTGTACATCAGAATTTGCTTTGAGAAATTAATAACTTGACTTTTAAAAACATGTTTCTTTACAAATCCCCATTGCTAACAACTTTGGAACTAATTCTTCATTCCTGACAGTCTGAGTGCACCAGAGTTTGCAGTCAACAGCTACTGTACAGTGCTATATATGACACTGAGTGCCAGTGTGTGACTGGGTGCAAGCAGATCAGACTGATTCCAACAGAGGTGGCTCATGGACAGGATATGAGCGAATGTTCGAATAAAGGAGAATAACAAATTCAGCATGTCAGGCTGACTGCCAGTGCTGTGATTGGACTAATACTCTGTGGTTTTCCGAAGCGGCCTCTGTCTGTGCACATTGGCTGCAGCATGTCAAACCCTATCAGAAATGTCACTCTATACAGCAGAGCACAGCTCAGCACAATACGGCACCACAACACAAACAACAAAGATCAAGAGCCACACTATCTCAGTATGACACTCCTAAAGACTGCAAGAAGCCCATTCTCTCTCTCTCTCTCTTCCTCACACACACACACACACACACACACACACACACACACACACACACACACACATATACACCCAGTCAGATCCAACTCTCCTCCTCTCTCTCGCACACACACACACACACACACATGCGTGCGCACACACACACACACACACACACACACACAGTTAGATCCAACTCTTGCATGAACAGATGTACGCTCATAAGCACCCACTCATATACATGTATGCACATGTATAGATGTATTCAGGTCTTGTTATAATCACAAGCTCTAAGGATCTGACTTGCAGATGAACAAAGACTTTGTTTTCTCATCCTTCAACTCAAAGTGGAGGCGCCAGTCAGCGTCAGAATGAGGGTGTGCAATAATAAACAATTCTGCCTACAACACAATAAGAAGGTACTCCCTACTGCTAACACGGCTGCACACACCTGCTCTTGTTTGGAGCAACTGGGTAGTCAGATCATTTCCTTTGTTTTTATCATCTAATGGCAAAATTGTGTGCCACAGTGCACAGCTCCCCAGAGTCTAGGTAATGGTGGGGAGATACCACCCTCTTTCCAAAGCTATTCATGTTTACTCTTATGCAGAATGACAAGCACATGCAGGGAAACTGACAATGTGCAAGTGTAAATTAGGTCCCCTGTCTGCTCTGCATTAATTATGAATTAAGTATAATTGCGGTGGGATTTTCTGTAGTCAATTCACTTGGACTGACTGTAAAACGAATATATTCCTTGCAAACAAGCTGTACATTTTAAAGAACTTAAAAAGAAGAGCTCAGACGCAGTTGTGTTTCTGTTGCTGCCAAGGAAAAAGGAAGGTGAGCAACAAATTAAAAAATATCTACAATGTGCTTAGTGTTTTGTGATTTACTTCTATTTAGACAATACAATTGCAATTGATAAAAATGTGAAGTTTTCCCTTTTTTTGATTGCTAAAATGTACATTTCATGTTCTATTTATCAACTTGTTTGTCTGTTTATCACAAAAACAAAGCCTAATCTAAATTATATAGGTGCAACTTCCTTGATAATTTAGTAGCATATTTCTGATTCTGTATAGAACAAAGTTTACCTTACCTTACCTTGTATATTTAAATAAAGAAGAAATAACCGACATCATAGACCTGCTGTTGACAATTAAAGACTTTATAAAGACCACTCCTGATGCTATAGATCAGCTGCTGTGTGACAATACACAGACATCTCTGTATTTTCTCTGTCTCTGCTATTGTTTTAACCATGTTGCTCTGTATAATTTTCTAAGATAACCAAGTAATGAAGATTTTTTCCGGCATAGACGCCTTTATTGAGTAGTAGACAGACAGGAAACATGGGAGAGAGAGGGAGGTGTGACATGCAGCAAAGGACTTCCGGCTGGGATTCGAACTGGAGTCGGCTTTGTACGTAGCATGCACTCTAACCACTATCCTGCACTCACGGGGCTGCAAAAAGACTTACATGGCATACAAACTACACAATTCATGCCAGCTATTTACAGATACAGAAATGGAAACACATACTGTACCCACAAAGACAGTCAACCAAAGTAAAAGGTTTGTGTTTTTGCAGTTCTGTTGGAGTCTGTGGTATCTCTTTTTGAGGCTGTACAAAGACAAGTGAAGTCTGCCCTAAACTAGTACATGTTTGTGTGTTCCTGACCTTGAATTGCATGCTGTCCATCCGTTCATTATTTTGGCACTTGGTGCAGATGTTATTTTGGTGAAAAGTGGCTATTTGCAGTTGCACTAGAAGAAATGCACTTAAACGGGTTCTCCTCTTACTGCAAATATAACTATACCAATGCCAAAAATAAGGTACATAGGTGAAGACACAGCAATGAATCACCACAGCCCTCCAATTTACACTTGCATAACCCTACAATGTTGCTCTCTGCTCATATGAACGAAAAAAGTTGACCCTGTGTGCATTTACTAGCACTTTCCACAGGTCTTATTGAGTGCATCATTAAAACAGAACTATATATCTGTTAAAAAGTAAATGTAATGCCCCAATGAGATGCAAGAAGGTGTTGAGGTTAGATGTTAAGGCATGTGCATCACACCAATAAAAGAGCAGATTTTTCAATTCACACCAGGACTCGGAATCAACCTCACAATTCACTGCTTCAAGGGTATGAAGTGCAAATTCACTACAGCTGTTATAACCAGCTGATGGGTTAAGTATGGAGCAAATGTTACAGGTGCTATTTTTGGGCACAGTTCACTACAGTTTTTTGGCTGAAAAAGTACACATTGAACAATTGAAAAATCTGTTAACATGGCAGGACAAACTGACAAATGAAACAGCATGGAGAAATATTTATACAAGAAGGCACGAACAGGCAGTGATAATAATAATAAAAGTTGTAACAGATGGCCATTTTTTAATTTAATTTTAATTTTATGTAGCACGTCACTTTTAATGCTGAATTTACCTGAAGACACCAATAATAAATAATGGTTTGTAAACAGTATTGTGTAACATTTGCCAGAAAATCTAAACTGGCAGATATTTAAAAGGAATATTGTAACTTTTTGATTGTTTAATAAAGAAACACGTCTTGCCTCCAGTCAATGTGGAATGGCACTTTTTCCTTCATTCCAGGCAATGGTCAATAAATGATTCTCCATCATGAGCAGGCCTGAATTTATTCACAATGTGTCAACACATTTATATTTGAAAAACATTAACTATTAGTTTGAGGTATTATTTTGCAGGGGCTTATTTTGAAGGATTTGCATAGCATTATTTTACAGGATTCTAGGATTCTGATAAACAGCAAGTACTGAGCCATAGTCTGTTCTTAAATGGGATTTTTGGGCAGAAAATTATTCACACAATAATTAGTCAGAGTAATGAGAGTGACTTAGAGTGAGTGCGACTGGATTGCATTGAACATTATATTTCTGCCCTTTTCCATAAAAGATGATTGTATGAGAAACATGCTGTGATTGATTTGGATTTACCTAACACCGAGTCAATTGGAGAGGAAAAAGGTTACAAGGTTCTACCTCATGTTTGTGAGTCATAGTATACAACATATAATACGCACTTTTCATTTTCTGTCATTCTCTCATTTTCTTGGAAACCAGTGTAGAACAGATATTGTATAGCCCGACGTTACATAATAAAAGCATTACAAAAGATGCTGTCTTTGTGGAGAGGGCCAAGGTCATGATACAAACAGCACCCAAATTGTGTTTGCCATACAAACATTAAGGGACCATCCCATTATTCCCCAGTTACTGTTAGCTTCGGATTTTAATTACATACAAGTTAATGTTGCAAAATGATTCATGCTTCATTCATTACAGAGGCTACTCAGACACAAACACATGCAATGAAATGAACTAGCCAAACACACTCACACAAACAATCTTAGACGTTGAGTATTCTCAGCCTGAAAAAGACCTATACAGCTGAAAATGGCCTCCCCACTCACAGAGAAGAGGACTATTATCATGACAGCAGATATGTAGGACTGTCCAGTGAAGAGCAGGCTAGTGCACTATAAAAGAGAGGGGCTAATTTTCACTCAGTGGGGTTATAATGAGCCTTTCATCCTCTTATGCTGCCTGGTTACCATTGGAAACCATACAAGCTCTGAAATTAGCACTACAGCAGAACTACCACAGCATTTATAATAAGGTAGAGTAAATAAGTACAGCTTCAGATCCAGATATTTCACTGTATATGCTCACCGTAAGGTTGATAATTTGTCTCCCGTTGATTCGAAGCTCTGCATGACAAATCACCTCTAGACCTCTAAATATGATACTTTTTTCATTTTACGAAAAACTAAATGATAATTGCGAGTTAGTCATCTTGCACCCAGACTATAAATATGAAAAATATGTTTTCCTGAATAGAACCGCTGCATATTGTGTGTGTAATGTTTTTCAAATAAGACATTTTGAAAGTCGGCCACCTTCTTCTATGAAACTACATTATAAATATCAGGAGCTGTAGGCAATTAGTTTTTTGTGATATACTGTCAGGTTCAGTGCAATTTTAAAGAAGTATGGCATCAGACTTTTTTTATAATACTCAAACACCTAAGAAATAATATATATTACTTTAAAAACCCTTTTGATGTTAAACTAAAACAAAAGTGCAGTAAGCCATAAAAGAAAAAAATTCACATTTCAAATTCTAGTTAGAAACATAATGAGGAGCATATTATAAAGCAAGACTGTGTGTGCTTGATGTGCAATAAAAAGGGCTCCCGCTGGGGCACATACTATAAAATATAGAGATAAGATATAAATTCATTTTTTTAATCAGTGCATAAGTGTCAGTAAGCGTCACCTCCTGAAATCTCTCTATGAAGCAAGCATTTACGTTATCTGTGCAGAATTAAACACTTCTGTAAAGACATCTTCCTATAGAGGCAAACCAACGAAAGCAATTGTGCGATTGTAAAACCTCTTGAAAGATTTCATTGTTCCAGTCTTAATCGTTTGGGCAGTCTTACACCTCAAGAGGCAGAAAAAGCCTTGAGCTAGTAAAGACGTCCTGCAGCATTTCTGATAGAGGAGTGAATCACCAAGGCGATGCAGATAATACAAAAGATAGCATGAAATACACTCAGTGACACATGGACATGAAGTAGCTCTGCTGAGATAGTCTGAATGCGAGGAGGTTAGCCAAACAAACAGATTGCACATGAATGACAATGAGGCAGAAAATTGGTGAGAGCGGCAACAGAAAACAGCAGAAGCAATATTGCATGAGGGCTTTAAAATATGCAGGTAGGTTGTGAAGTAGGTTCTGAGCACACAGGCTAGGGCACCGTGCTGCTGCCACCTTCCAAGCACACCCACATATGCTCCGTACTCTCTCTTTCTCTGTCTCTCTGTCTTTCTCTATGCCCCTCACTTTCATTCACTCACAAAACCACAGAAATAAAGGAGGGAAGCGGTCTGACTGAATGACAAAGTGAGCATTAGAGGTTAAGGGATGAATTTCCCAGCATCTTTTGCCTCCGCCTCTGACCATCTGCCTCTCTGGCAATAGCCTTCCTCTCCTGAGGTTAAAGTCTAAATTGGCAGTCAGCTAAGCAGCCACTTAGAGAGAGGGTTCAGGTGGGTAAAATCAAATAGTTATATACTGTGTTATACACTTTTAGTAAGTGCATATTGAAAACAGAAAGAGAAGAAAAATGTGGAATACTGTTAAATTGGACTGCTGAATGTTTGCCTTCTAACAAACAGGGATGGGGAGAGAAGTGAGGTGAAAGGAAATTGACAGGCAGGTGGTGAATGATGAAAATTGAGAAATAAATTATGGGATAAAATGGAAGATACATAGGAAGGAATGGAATGCAGGCATAAAAGACAGAATATTGAAGAATGCAGAAGGAAAATGGAGTGATTGGAGCAGCAGTGGAGAAATGGTGAAGAAAATGCAGGGTTGAAAATTAGAAATTAAGAAAGAGCAAAATGAGGAAGGGGACAGGAAACAAGGGCAAAACATTGGCAAATGGCTTATTCTTAGTCATTGGATGGCAAAAAAAAATACATATATGCAAAGAAGAGCTTGTCTCTGAGGTAGCCTGTGGTCTGGTCCCTGCACTCAAGCTGAGACAGAAAATGAATACTGACAGAGAGAGAAGAACAGGGGAAGAAGAGGGGAGGGGGGGGGCAAAAACAAATGTCAGGCTAGTATTAAGTCAGACTCTTAAGCCAACCCTCTCATCTTACACCACACAGACTACACTCTCCAGAAAACCTAATAACTAGGCTAGGAGGTCCACAATAACCCATTTTAATTAGATTTCTCAGTGCTGATTTTATGCTAAACAGTGAGGCAAGGCTAAGATGTGGTGACACTTCTGGGGTGGTGTTTGGTTTCATTAGCAATGTGTAGCAACAAAAGACAGATTTACAACTGGACCACCACCCAAGTATTGGGCCCTGATCCCACATTCTCATGGTTACCCCACATTCAGCCTGGCATGCCAAAATGCCACCCTTTATCTCTCTGTCTGACTTGCAAATGCAAAACAACAAAGGCAACCTCATGCACAAAACAATAAGCATTATGGAAAATCTTGAATGTGTTGCAAAAGCAAAACATTAGAACAAAATTGCAAGTCTTAAATCCTTGGTGTCAAAGGTCCAAAATATCATGTTGAAATGTATGCTATTCACTGGAAACTGATTGTTCTAATGAGAATGAAGCCTATGTTGTGTTTACGTGCTTATGTGGAAGCACATATTTACGTGTGTGTGCGCTCGTTGGCCTGGCAGCAGCAACTTCGAAAGTAGGACCGAGAGCCTGTTACAGCAGTCCCAGTGTGTGGCCTCCCTTGGCACACAAACACAAATTAGCTGAGGGACGACTGCTGTGGCAGAAAGCTTCTCTGCAGACAAAACCTCTTAATATTCTTTCCAAGTCCATTAAGGCCTCAAGAGATTGGCCAGGATTGATTGTTTGTGCTTGATATTACCAAGGCCTTCAAAGCCAGATCCTCATCGAAAATTAGAGATGGCAGTTGGTAAACCCTAAGGAATTGAAAAACTAAATACAACTGTACTGTGTCTGGTTTAGTGTAAATTTAAGGGCTGGGCTTGAAATTAGAAACCAGGTCAGTTTTGGGTCACATAAGCTTTAGAAATGCTGCTTATAGGCTACTGACACATATAAAATAGGCTAACCAAAGTAAAAGCGGATGTTTAATAATAGGAGGTGGTTCAGTTAGATCTGTATAAAAGATGCATTAATAATAGAATATGCTGTATGTATGTGTATGTGTGCTCATGCACAAAACGGAAAGTGACAAAATGACCCGTGCTTGCACTGCAAAGGACTCCTACCTTAACAACGCATTTGGAGTCACGCTGAGCTGTCAGCACTCTGTACTGTATGCCTTAATTACATTTCAGAAAAACAATTTTGCCGATATGGTGAGATCATTTCCAATAAAGTTCCCTCTTGTTTTTAAGAATGTTGTAGAAATCTTTATCAGTATTGTGAAACAAGACACAGGTCAAGTTGATTAATGGTAGATCTGTTACATTTGTATATTAAAACCCAATGGGCAGGTCATTTGGCTTGTTTTAAGAAAATCTTTTTTTGTTGTTGTTGTTGTTTGTTTGGTGCTGTTTTCTTAACTGGAGTGTTTCCCTAATGAAATACTGCATAGCTAACATGATGACAGACTGATAGAGGCCAGCAAACCTCATGACCATTACTAATCAATAATGTCCTTCTTTGTCTTTAGGACAAACATGGTTACACACTGTCTGTAAACACAAGATCAAAGAACATGCTCCTCTAAGATATTAATCAGTCAAATCTGCCCACTGTGATGCATTTAATCCCTTCTGTCCTGCTCTGGTTATGAATATCATCCCAGAGGCTGGGCTATTAATAAGTGGACACTCACACACTCACATGCACACACTTCCTACTGTGAAGATATGGACCAGAACAAGGCAGTCACTGATCTCTATGGGTGAACAATTTAACACAGTGTTGAATAAGTGTTGAGGGAATAAAGTCCCATCATCACTGCACAAACACACACACAGAAACATGCACACATTCAGATGTGCACATGCACCATTCATGGGGGATTCCATGTGATGTATGGCCCTGGGCAACCACAGTCCAGAATCAGTGGCACTGAAGGAACCTCATTGTTCCTGGGATAGAGGCTGAGCTGGTTTCTGGGACACTGAAACACCCTATCAAGCATGTAGCGGGGTCACATGTCACATGACAGACAGAGTCACGGCTTTTTACAGATTTGAGCAGAAGTTTAAAAAAAATGAGGGGCGGCGGTGTTACATCCTGTCATGTCAATGAGTCAGTCCCACTCCTGCCATGTTGCAGATGTCACATGATTTAGCAAACTTAAGCTTCAATTTCAGGTTTTGAAGCATTAATGAAAAACATATTTTCATTCATTTTATTTGACGAAAATACAACAAAGTGGTATTTCACATGTAATGAATTGTAATGCTGCGTCCTATATAAGCTTCTTGCAATGGTACTAAGTGGGATAAAAACTGTGGGCAGACAATCAAGGCAGTCATATCAACAAAAGTAAATAACATTTCCTCTTCTTCATATCTGAGCTTGCATTAGAGCTTTCTTGTATATATTTCAGTAGAAGTTGCAGCGCTCTAAAAAGCATCCCCCTGTATTTTATATTTATTTTGCATGGCAAACTCTAGCTCCTGAATGTTACAACTGAAAGAAGCCATAAACCCCATATATTAAAAAAAAAAAAAGTTTCCTGGAAAAGCAGTTGTGGCAGGAAATAGGAAATAAATCTGGGTGCATATATCCATTATCTGTGCACGTTATCGTCAGAGGGGAGACTGTGGAGAGAGAGGGTCTCTATGTGCGCCGTAAGATAGGGGAAACCAATTTTCACCTCCTCCCTCCTCATCCCCAACACACTACTTGATTCAGCCCTCGCTAACTCTGCACAACCAGGACTAAATCATTTCATCTAAATAAGCTAGCCAAATGTTTTACACCTCTGCATATTACTGTGTGGCGATAAGGTGCTGGTTCACCATTCCGTGCAAAGCATCTCTTATTTCCCTTTCTTTGTCCGCTCTATGGCCCTAACAAAGAAGAGCAGGACAGGAAGCTTCTGCCTATGCGAGGGCTGCAGAGATAGAAAGTGCAAAAATAAGGAGGTGAGAGTATTTTAAAACCCTGCCATTTCGTATACCCTCGACGATAAAACAACAGACAAGCCATATTTTATGTTTGCGTTAAATATTCCCATGTGCGGCACCTCTATGACAGCTTATTCTCGGGCAGATTTATCACAACCCTTATCTGCTCAACTCACCAGACAAAGGCAGGCCGCGCAGCTTACACAGTAGCATGCTGATGCCTGAGGCAAAAGACAAAGCATACAATCAATACAAATCTGCAGTCTATACATTGAACAGGAGTGGGCTGACACACATCCTTCCAGCAACCATACATCACAACTTCTTATCTAATTAGCTCCCTGAAGAGCATTATATATCTACTAATTCACGCATAACTCTCATTGTACTCTCTGCCAAGGAAAATCATATGCTATCCACACTAAGTGTAGTTGCTCTTTGTTGTCATGATAAAGGGAATCTATTAATGATGTGGTACAGATTTAAGGAAATATATAATTAGTCTTAACACTGATTAATCAATGTTCTTCATCCAGTTCGCCATGGAAAATAATTTATACTTAATTCTGTGATCTTCCACAGTTCAATTAGAAGGATCAGACCTCTCCCAGTGCTAATACCAAGACAGCGAAAGCTCTCATCTGGAACAACAGATATCAATGGAAATTACTTTTTTAATAATTGGAATTTGACCAATAGTTTCTGCACAGTATTAACTTTATTTTAAAATAAATGTCATCTTATGATATGGAAGCTCAAACCATGGTTCACTACCGTCGATTATATTTTTGGAAGCAAGCTGATCATGAAGACAACACGCATTATTTTGTATGTTTAATTTTCCCATTGCAAGTATGTTGATTCGTCCCCTTTTGTTTCCATGTTGTTCATTACTATGTGCTTAAATGTAAATCCTTCAAAATCCCCATAAAATCATATTTATGCCTTTATTCTAAGTAATGTGCTTCCTGTGAGAATCGCTGTAGCACCAATGAACAAGTTGGGTACTGTATCTAAATATCATATTTATTTCACTAAAAGGCTCACAAGCTTAAACATCATTCAGAGGAGAAGTGTAAAGACCATTGCACGTCTCTTTGTCTTGATATGTTTTTGTTTGTTTGTCATCCAGGGTAGATTTCCTAAGCACCAGAGAGAAAACCCCCTGCTCCACACTCACATATTACACACAAATTCATACCTGGAAGCTGCCTGGTACAACAGGCTTATCCACCGAGCAAACCCTCTGGAGCAAGTGGGGGTTAAGTGCCTTGCTTAAGGGCACCGCAGTGGTGGTTTCACTTCCCCAGTCTAATTTATCCTGCCTGTCCGAGGACCGACCCAGCAACCTTACGGTCAAAAGTTCAATACTGCAACCTTTAGGCCATGTTCTCTCTTTTTGTAAGCGCGTATGGATTGTACAGTATGTGTGCATTTGTCAGTCCATCTTTTTTTTAAAAGGGGAATAGACAAATAACATTTGCCTCAGGCTCCCAGTGGTGTGACCACTGCACCTACATTCAATAAAGATCTTATACATACATTATAGTGGATGGGATTTTCCCTCCCTGCAATATCACGGCATAACTTACTGCTGTCCTGAAGGATTCTGGGTGAAAATGAAAATAGTTTTTCTCTTTGTCTACAGTGAAATACATGTGGGGATTCAGCGTAAGGAATGCACTCACCTTTTTTCATTTCTCTCCCAAAAGGAAAATATAAGTGAATAGATACTGGTCAGGAGACCACACTGTCACTGGAGAGAAATAAGACAGTGTGCATCAGCAGCAGCAGGGGGAAAATAATACAAAGCTCAAATTCTTCGGCCCTCTTCAAGTGTCTGACTGATCCTGATTTTAATGCAGTGCAATGGTGTCGGGCAGAGGACTAATTTAGTGGAGCTCCCAGCAGCTCTATGTTCAAAAGGCATCTTGCAATTTGTGTAAAGATGAAAATGTAGCATATTTAGTGAAGTCAAGATGTTGCTGATTAAAGTCAGTAATTAATCCTAATTTAACTGAAATATCATGTTATGCTTCTTATCTCCTGTTGTTATTGCTGCATGTTATCTATAACTCACCTGGATTCAAAGTTATCACACCATGAATCATTTCTTTATTTTTATGGAAGGAAATGTTTAATAATGATTTTACTGCTTTAATTTTTTATCTTTTTGACCAATAGTCTGTTATGTCAAAATCTGTTTACAGTAAACTCAATTTCTAGCAAGAAAAACATGTCACTTACATATGTCCCATATCAATTCTTTACAGTATAAATGCTTTAAACATGATAGAAGGAGACAATCATTTTTAAAGCCATATCATGAACTATAATGATGTTATGCTGTTACCAATCTCAATCTCAACTTTAACCCTTATTGGGTTATGTTCTGAGTCCTGAGTGCGCACTGGAAACATGCTCACACCACTTCACACACATACTGGTATTTATAAAAATGCTGCAGAGTGTGATACTGCAATGTGAAAAGGAGTAAGAAAAGAGAACCTCTCTGAGGGACTTTTTTATTTGGAGCCTTAATCTTTTCAGCACATTAGAGGTCTCTACGGTATCTCAGCAAAGTTCAATAAAATGTATAAATGTGCAACCACACATTTTTTTTCTTGTGAAAATAAATAGGTGTAACCTACATATTGCCCCCCTGAAATTGTAGAGTCACGTAGTGGGTTATAACCACATACAAATATATTTATATATATAATATAGTTGTACTTTTTTTCATGCTACTATATAATTATACTTCCCTACATGTCAGAGGCAAACAGTGCACTTATAAATCAAGTAATACATTTACTTGACAGCTACAAATGAACATTTCACAAACAAAAAAATTACCCACAAAATATGATGTATTGCTATATTAAAGTAGCCAGCAGTGTATAAAGTGGTTACAATTATATTTCAAACAGCCACAACAATAAATAGTTAGTTACACATGAATGCATCCATAATAATATCAAATCATATGATTGCATTTTTTCTGCCTAATTAATACTATTACCTTTGATATATCTTGCTCATATAATACTCCAGTGTTTTTATTTAAGTAATGTTTTGAATGCAGATTTTTTTTCTATTCTTGTTGCATTGCTACTTTTACTGTAGTAATGTGTAGAATACTTCTTCCACCACTGAAAGTGAATTATATGTTTGACCACTTACAGGTCATCAATCAATTGCCTTTATTGGCTTACTATACATACCAGTGCATAATGGCAATGAAAGGACTGCTTTGAGAACAGTGCTGGTGGAAGACCAAGGACAGCATTAGTCTGGTTTCTGTCCAAACAAGGTTAAAAAGGCATGTGACATCATCCCTGTGTGGATAATTGCGAAAGTGGGCATTATGCTCTGTCATGTGCACTCAATTTCATGATGAAAAAATTGTATAACAGAACAATGCGAACACAGGGATTTATAAATCTGCTGCAAAGACTGTATATGTAATGCTGTTGTGCATACGCAGGCTTTTTGTCTAAAAACTACACATCTGGTCATTGGAGTGATTTAGTCTTAAATCTTTTGTTGAGACAAGAATTTGATCGTGTGTACTTTGTGTTAATTGCTTCCCTATTGGCAAAACGTACACGTTACATTTTGCGATCAGCATATTAATCGAAGAAATGTTTTGTACAGAAAAATTGACTATTCATATTCTTTCACTAACCATACGCGTATAGAAGTCACACTTGAGAGCATCTCTAACACTGTGTGCTTACAAATGTAATCAGTGCAAGAGTGAAAAAAAAGGAAATCTGCCACACTAACTTCAACAAATTCAATAGCATGGCGACACTTTCAAAGATCCATGTTATCTACAGTCTTACGATCCAACATGGATTCTACACCTGGCCACATGTATTTGCAGGACACCGACACCACATTCTGACAGAATGTTCAGAGATGCAATACTAGCAATGCCTTCTTTGACTTTTTTTGGAAAGGGCAGGCAATATGATTATACTTTAGGTCAGGAGTCAGATTTCAAATTCCCATCAGTAAGTGCACACAGCTTTTTGAGTGACCGTATAGATGAGGTCAAACTTTAAAGCCTATATTTATTTATTTATCCTCTATTTTTTCCTCATTCTCACTCAAATGCAGACTAAGCTTTGCTTCTGGCTTTCAAATGGAGTGGACAGATTAAGCTGAGTTAGGCCTACTTTCCATAGATGTGTTGGCTTGGCACTTTGAAATGGCTACCCCCCACCCCCAACCCCCCCATCGCTTTCTCTCTCTGTGCAAAAAACAGCAAAGAAGTGACAAATCTAACTGGAAGGTAGCTGGAGATTAACAATTGAAAGTATGACTACAAAGAGTCAGTTCTTGCAAGGAAAAAAAGACACATTGTTCAAACAGGCTTTCTTTCCCCTCATATTTCCCACAATATACATAATGTCTTCAGTGTATTACTGTTTGTTATGATGTTATGATGATGCTGGTAGTGATGATAAGGATGATGATAGTGTGGGTTAGGAAATTAGTTTCTTTTTTAAATTGTTGATATTAGATCTTGGTATGAGATCAATTTTATGATGCCAGTTCTTTCAATGTGATGTTTTATCGCATTGTTTCCGCAAGTTACTGTTCAGTTCTTAATGTATTCTTGCACACCTGATGTAATTAAGCACTGTTCAGTTACAAGTGTTTCCTCCGCTCCACCAATCAGAATTAAATCTTAATTGGATTAAGTGTGCAAAAATAAAGAGACACTGTTTGGTAGAGAAGTGTTTGAGAACTGGGTATTAAGACACAAACCATAAAGAGAAGTTTATTCATTTTACCCAGAGTCAGACAAACCTGTAAAAGGCCATGTTTCTGCATATATAATTTCAGTTAATTTAACTAAAAGCCACATTTGATTAATATACACACACACACAGTTCACACACTGCATATTTTGAAAGTAATTCAGAACACAGTGGAAGGATCTTGTGAGTACCAACTAACTAAAATATGTTCATAAAAACAAATGGAAGGTTTCTACTTTTTTCCCACCTTAGAGTAATACCAACATAATTGTCTAACACCAACTTTTTAAGTGTCAAATTAGCTGCTAGAGTTTAAATGACATTCAGATCTGCATGAAACAAAAACTTTGGATTTTGCTGCCTATTTCTCACAGTAAAGTTGTGCGATTGGAAGTTGTGTATTGTCATTGTATCATTCATGATCATGAACTCTTAGAAAGTGAGTGCATTTAAGTATTGTTTTAAGACAGATCTGGAAAAAACTGTAGGCTTATTCATGCAAAGTATTAAACCCTCAGCATCATTTTGAGAGCAGCTGCTAACATGATCCCATTAACATTCATGTATTTAGGTCACCAAGGCCAAACTCTGCATTCAACATGCTTTCGAACTGCACGCAGAGGCATAAAGACAGAATGTGCTCCTTTGACTCTGTAGAAGGGTAAACAATACCAAACCAAACTACCACTTTAAATTAACATTTTACTTTCATTGTAAGTCGAATTATTATATTGGCTGTGTGTCAGTGACTTTGTGTGCCTCATTTAAAATAATAGATTCAGTCAAACCGGAAAATCTGTTTGCTTCTTAAAATACACAACTTGGCATTATAATCAGGCAAAGCACTTGTTTACGGGCAAACGCTGATTAGAAGTGGTTCACACATGGAAGCTGACTGAAACATATCCCAGTTTATGCATAATGTCTTATCACAACATCACACAGGAGACCAAACAGACAAAATTAAAAACAAGAAAGAAATGATCTCTTTGAAACATTTATTATGAAATTATAAAGGTAGAATAGCACTGTTCAAATAAAGCTTTTAAAAACAGAATCGGAGTTGCAATGTACTGAATAATTGGCAGAGTTTATTTCAGATGTAATTAATGTATACCCAGCAATGAAAAAAAGAAAAAAGGAAATAAGCAGGGCAAGTAAAATGAAACTAAAAAAAAAAACAAAAAAAACAAGTCCATTATTGTTTAACACAGCACATTAGGCAAGATTACCAGGAGTTCAATTTACATGAAACATCTCATATATACAAGAAAGATTTACATCGATGAGGGTTACAGAGTTTTTGTGAGCTATTAGACCCAGTGGCAGAGCAGTCAATGGCAGTCACATTTCAAGTCAAGTGTGGCTCTTTGCTTGAGGGGGGTTTTGGCTGGCAATGCCATTATCACAACTATTAGTCCAGACACTGGCACACGCTAGTGACAGAGCAGTGGCCTGTGTGTCACATGAGACAACAACCCAATGACAAGGACGCGTCTCCCTCTGGGTTTGTCATGTCAGGACATACAGCACCGCTTTGCCCATCTTTTACACATCCCCCCACTTCTCTCTCCAATGATAAAAGGAGAGATGATGGTAACAGGAAGAAAGTGGGGCTACATGTTGAACACAAAGCACCCTGATCTGTCACAAATGATCAGAACACAAAGGTGAGCACACCCTTGGTGATTTAACATTGCATGTAACAGCATTGACCCCGATAGAACATGGGTGAAAGGTGTGGGCTGGAGACAGGGGAGATAAGGAGTGGGTGGAGGGGCCAGGTGAGGAGTGGAAAGGAGATATGGGTTGTTAGGGTGGGGAGGAGGGGAGGGGGGGCATTCAAACAATGAAGTAGCATCATAACTTCATCTTTTTATATCTTTTCTTTTTTGGAGACAAGCAAGCAGTCAAGAAACATTTTCTTCCACCCTCTACTCTCATATTTAAGGTACATTTTTGAAATTTCAGATACCTTAAAAGCTGCAGTTTGTCTTTTTCTCATCGTGCAGTGTTGGAAAAAATATGACGCTAATATGTCAACTTGATTGATTGCCTTAGAAAAATGGGAAATGTGTTTTGTGAATTAGTGAAAACATGGAGATGAATTAAGCAATGACAGTCCCATACAAGAGCCACAATGACTTTGGTTTTTGTGTGAACATTAATTTCACAAAATAAACCCCTGAAGATTGATCAACCAATTTGCTTTGAGAAATTGCAGAAATGGATGACACTGAAGTCAGTGATGAATGGGTTGCCAGCCAAAAGTGATGGACTAAAAAACAAAAACAAATGAAGACATTAAAAAAAATCACACACATGCACACACCTACATGTATATCCTTTCAATATATGACAATCTGACAGACTAAAACTTATGGATTTGAATACATGTATGAAAATGGTTAAAACAGAAATGAAAATTAACCAAATGTTCACAAAAAATTAAATGTAATTCCTGGTAATTTGCCATCATCTGTGTTTTGGCAATTCTGCACCTGGCAGAAATTGACAATGGTCAAAAAGAAAAAAGAAAAAAAAAAGCTATAAATAAATAAATATATTAATATATTAACAATCAGTAGCACTTCATTTTTTCTCAACAGAAGAACATACAAACATATAAATGAACTCTGCAGTTCAGCCAGAGTACCAACACGGTGCTTTGATTTATTTTGTTGTTTTTTGCAGACAAAACTGGATCCCCCTTGGGGCAATGATCTACTCTGGTAGTACTCACACCCACTACCTTAGCATAGCCCGCAATCCATTTCATTTCCTTTTACCCACCTAGACATAGAGGACATGACAAGTTTTTTAAAGAAATACAATGTTCTCTGCAGTAAAGAGCCCTTCAGATCCCACACTGATGATTTAAAGCTTTGAAAAAACTTCACTCAATGACTTATTGGCTTACTATCTCCTGAGAGCTACCTCTGATTTGAGGATCTGCTACATTTTACTCAATGAGAGAATGCAGTAGTCAGGTTCAATTTTCTTCTTGCTTCTCCCTTTTTATTTGGTGATTTGCTGTATTCAGTTATTTGATCTGTTTAATATTGATTCATATGAATGAAATTGTTGTAAAGATTTTACAAATTGTTTTCTGTATTTCTATGAAAATTTTAAATCCACTGGTACGTCGTCAGTCAAAAGTATTTTAGACATGTACAGTAAAGGAGATCACAAACATAGTATCCCGGAGAAGTGACAGGATAGCTGCGGAGATGGATGTACGATCACAGTCGGCACCAATCACTGGCCTCTCTCCATCTTCCTCTTTCATACTGCCAAACTCTGTGTCAGCACAACCCAGAAGATATTGCAACAGACTTTTCCCCTCAGGTGCAACATTGTCATAGTTCATTAATCTTCTCAAACTTCTCCTGCTGCCATCAGCCCCCGTACATACTACTAATCCACTTATTAATGTGGCAAATGAACCTGCACAAGAAGGACGACTCCCCCAAGGCTCCATAATTACAATGGTCTGTACAAACTCCTGTTTGCATAGAATGTCCATTCATTAAATGTACTGACAAGACAATTCAAGGAATATGTCGCTAAAGATTCCCTGTTCTTCCTCGCTGTCCTTTCTCTCATACTGTGCTTTAAACTGAATACTACATCTACTGTGTATTTCATGTCCTGCTTTTGTGGCTGATACTGTAATAAAAAAATATTTTTAATGTAATAGTCACAAAAATTGGGAAAATTATACGCAAGTCGGATGCAGGCTGCTCTCATTCTTGGTAGACAAAAATTGAAACAAAAGTCTCCAGAATCATTTTGATTAGGTCGATCTAATATTGATTCTTGTCACTTGTTCTTTATGTGCTGTAACTATAGAGAAGCTGCCAAAGAGGGAGCTGTTATACTGTGTCCCCAGAGCTAAGGCATGATTGGTGCTGCAGAGGAGCACATCAGAGAAGTGTGGGATAATTGAACTGTACTGTAGGTCCACACTTCCTTTGAGAGCTTGCATCTTTTCCGCCATGCTGAAAAATACTAACCCACAGCAATTAAGCCTTTTTACACACAAGAAGTTGATGCAATATGGTTCCACAACTGTGAGCCGTATATAAGGCCCATAATTATGGCTCATAACATATAATATAGATTCATACTACCACAAGAAAGCAAAGGGGAGAGGATATGTCTTATGCATTTGCAAGAACCTACATAAGGATGTAGATAAACTGCCTTATTGTCAAATTCACTATGGTATTTATTTATGGTTAATGGTGAAAAGTGAGAATTAAAAAATATTTTTTTTAATTGATTAAGCATGGTGTTCCATACACCATCTGACTGACTACTTTTAAAGCCTGCACTCTCAGCGAAACCATGTTAATGTGTCCATAATATGAGCCTTGGTATCTGATGTACAGTACATGGATAATGCGTAGCCACTGGGCTCATGTTATGTGAGTGAGCCACATCTCCCCTTAAGAATACTGAAAGGAAGAGAGTGCGACTGATGGTGAAACGGCGATGATTATACTTGGTTTCTTAGATGCTTGTGTTGCCTTGTGAAACTAGGACAGTGTTTTCATGCTTTTTTCCTTAGTGTTGTTTACACTAATGTAGGTCCCTGGAGGGTAAATAATAAGTGAAAAAAGAAGGGAAAGGCAAGGATTGCTCCTATTGCTATCAGCAAAGTTAGCAGTCTCTATAAAGCTGATTCCACTAGGCACTCGTCTATGATGACGCTGTAGTGGATGTCTTCTATTTCTATTCCTTATGTTCTGTATTCTTTAAGAGGAAGATGCCACTGCAAACTTCATGCCTTGCTGTTGTTCTCAACCTTTCTTTCTCTCTGCCTGCTTGTTAATCAATTTTCTTTCAGTTTCCTTTTTATCGATTGGTGCTGATGTTGCATAGAAGTGACTCTTGAGAACCCGAACAAAATGGCTTTTCAATTCTTAGAGAGAAGGTCAATTTTAAAAGCTATTCCCCCAAGATTTGCACGTGTCTTTCTCTTAAATGTCCTCCTTCACCCAATAGTTTATTTCATGTCAACATCAGGCAAAAATGGATGATTGATAATGTTTGTTAGCTGACAATGTAAAGGCTTCAATCAAATATTCTCTAATTTGCCTTGGTGATGTTTCATATCACACCTTAGTTAACATACTGTCAATACTGAGCATCAAACCACATTTCACAAGGAAAAATAATTGGTAATGCCTTTAAATGATAATGACTTATTATCTATGTATATATAAGAAATCTTTTAATAATGTAGTGATTATTTTCCAAAGCGCTCCTTCTCAGCAGGGATATGATAATCTGATATTACTTTTTAGACACAATGTCTGTTTAAAAATTCCCTCAAAAGCTATTTTTTTGTAAGTGAAAACTAATCTCTCTGTTTTTATTCATTATGCAGGCAGAGCTCGAAGAGAAATATGACCTACTGGATGAGAGACTGTTTATCACTGCTCATGTGATGGAGATGCAATGCGCATGTCAATACAAATGGTTGAACTGTACAAATAAAATCAAAATATGGACGTAACAATGGCATTGATGACATATCCTTTATCCGGGATGACATGTCAGTGCAGTCAGTGTAGCGTAACCATTTTACCACAATCAATAAGTGCCATTTAACCTCAACATCTGAAGTCTTGATCAGTGAGATGTCTTGGAGTAATTATGACTGAGAACCAGCCAGATATGCCTTAACAGTCTTCATTACTAATCTCCAAAGACAGATATTAGCTAATAGTGGAAAAGTAGAAAATTACTTTTTCTTCTAATCATAAGAAACGAAGATAAGAAAGTGTACCCTGGTGTGCAGTCAAATATATTAGTGCATATTTATTTGAGTAATTCATAGATATTGCTAATGGGCAGAGCATCTAACTTCCCATGGAGCTTCTCTGGTAGTGCATTTTCTTTAGATCTAGATGTGTTTTGAATCAATAAACTAATTGTGATTTGATTATGAGCGTGTGAAATTTATGACACAATTGTTAGATGTGATATTTATAGGACATTATTGTCCAGTTCTGAAGAGTGGATGACAGGAATATAATTATTATATTGGCAAGACTCAACTAGGCCAGGGTGAATAAAGGCTGAAAAGACAAAGCAGAACAACTGAGGCACAACTTGAGGTCAGTTTCTCAGCTTAGATAAGGTTTACCTTTACACTATACACAGACGCATAGAACAATTTTATCAATATAATTGTACAGAACATTGCAGCAGAACATGTGTGAGTGAAAATATCTGCAACAGTGCATTATCTCTATAATTAATGGCACTACATAACACACTGGCTCTGTTTGTGTGCTTCTTTGAATCGTTTGTCACAATTATTGATTCCAATAAATCTTGTGTGGAATTGTGGGATGACTGAGAGAATCAATGAAGTTGTGCTTACAGTATGGTGTCATATCTCATGTGTCCTCCTCTAAGGGTTGCACCCCCACCCCCTGCGCCACCATCACCCATTGCATCGTCTCATCTCATCTTCCTCTCTCCACACACAACCAACAACACACACACACACACACACACACACACACACACACACACACACACACACACACGCACACACCAAGGGCACCTGGCAAATGACGGCAAACTGAATGCCTCTTTTGACTGCTACCTCTCACACAGAAACACATTAAATGCAACCCCAGATGCAGTGACCCGGAGGTATGCGTCGATAGGAGTCGCACAGTGTCACCCCTGTAATTCCACTCTCTCTTCCGGATAGATCTTATCACTCACATCTCTAACTGCCATTATCAATCTTCCCCGTGCAGCGTCTGCATCATTAGGCGAGAGTATTTCACTAAGAACACCAACATAGGTTTCACTCCTTTCTTCTCCTCCCTTGCATTTATAAGTCCACTGCAGGTTGGCGTAGTGCCAGGCTGTGCCATGCAGCGCAACACTGCCACCTAAAGGTTCAGTACCACCACCTGTCAAGTCTGACCCACTGACAACACTCTCACTCTGCCTGCTTTTCTCCCTTTGCGCGCTCTCTCATCCCCCCTCTCTGCTGCTCTCTGTATTTGTCCACGTGTGTTCCATTAGATTAAAACTGTGTTTTGTGTAGTGGTGCTTTATTAGCAGAAAAATTAATAAGGCTTTGATAAAAAGCAGCATGGATTACGTTGAAATTTGAGGCTCATTATTGGCTAATCCTTTTTGAATTGGATGTGTATCAAGTTCCAGACAAGCTTCACTCAGTTCGCTAGTGTGCTTTGAGAGGAGGCATTTAATTCAAGCTTAGATGATGTGGCAAAGCGTACAGTGACATTCACAAAACCACCGCAGCAGGCTAATTATTGACTGTTGTTATTGCTGCAGGTGTTGAAAAGGTTACAAAGTCTTTTGTGATATTACAGTACACACCAAAACAAAGAAACAAACAAAAAACATGAATACACTCAGTTTCATGACGAGAGAGGTGAAAAGTCAGCTAAGTTTTTTGGAGAATGTGTGCAGCATTTATCTAGGATGAGAACAGTAATTTGAGTAGATAGGCAAGAAAAAAATGTTTCTTTCACAAAGAACATTGAGTCACAATTAATGTTATGTTGGTACATTTTACCAGTGATCTAACCTGGGTGCTGAATAGAGAAAAAATAAGGCAAGGCAATCACTCACCCACTTGCATTTTTGTTAAATAAGACTTTAAATATATTTTAATGACAAAACATCAGTCTATAATTATTCCCCCAAAATTATGCATGTGATTGCTGAGTCCATAATTAACTCCATTACTTAGCAGGTGTTCAAGTTACTTTTTTAATCTTTTTTTTCATGTTTAAGTTTGAGAAACAGTGAAACTTGCTGAAGCAGTATGTCTCCTGCACTCTTTTTTGTTGCTTCACAGTAACTTAGAGTGAGTCTCTAATCTAGACTGGCACTTTAGCACTGTGGAACAGGGCAGTTATAGGCAGTACTTATAGACCAGTAAAAGTGCTCTTTTACCTGCTGTCTGGTGTGCATGGGCCCCTTCGTCTTGAACCCTCCTTGGGAGCTGCACTCTGAGGCACTGAAGTGGTCGGAGCTTGTGGAGGACCTCTTGGAAAGGGTGTCACAGCCCCCAACAAATGTGTTATCCAATGGGAGCTCCTGAATCACGTGATGCTTCTTCACTGAGACTGGCGTGTCGGCCTTGAGGTGGAAGGCCGACTGCGGCGAGGCGGATTTGTAGTGCCGGGCCAGGTCTGGGCTGCCAGGTTTGAATGTTGTGGTAGGTGTGGCATTCCAATCAAAGCGTCCAATCCCTTGCTCCTCCAGCTCGGTGGGCAGGCTGATGGTTCCGTTGATTGGCTCGTGGGCAGGATCGTCAGGTTTGTTCCCCTCAATAGTGACAAAGTTGAGCAGAGAGCTTTTTGGGGATTTTCTTTTCTTGCGCTTTTTCTTCTTATTCTGCTTGTTCTCTGTGTTGGGTGACATCCACTCAGCCCCCTGTTTTTTCCTCTGTGCAGCTTTGAACCTGGAAGCATGGCGGCAGCGCAGCAGCACAGTGACAAAGATGACAATAATCACCACTAAAGCGCCAGTAACAAAGGCTATCATTATGGTTAAATAGTCACCACTTTGATAAGTTTCACTGCTTTCACCAATGTTACGGTCAATTGGGGTCTCCATGGTGCGCCGGATGAGATCATAGATTAGTGTTGAGTTGCCCACAGTGTCATTGACGTAAAGAAATACCAGAACTAAAGTATGGAGGGACTTAGGATATCCCAGGTCACTGATGTTGACCACTAATCTGTGTAAGCCTATGTCAGTCACTGCTGGCTTCTCCTCCAGAGTAATATTCCCTGTGACAGGGTCGATCCTAAACAGCCCCTTGTTGTTGCCGCTCACTATGGTGTATTTGAGTTCTGCATTCATCCCTGTATCACTATCTACAGCAAACACTTCTGCTACCACAGATCCTGGGATAGAGGAGAGAGGGACAAGCTTGAAAGATGTGTTGGATGGAGGGAACATGACAACGGGGGTGTTGTCGTTCACATCAATGACATTAATGGTCACCTTGGCAGCTGAGGAGCAGGGAGGCCTGCCACTGTCTACAGCCCTGACGTCAAATGTGTAGGAGCTTTGTTGCTCCCTATCAAATGACACATTAGATTTTATCACCCCAGAGTAAGGATCCAGTATAAAGTTCTCATTGTCATTCAGTATGGAAAGAGAAACAGCAGCATTTTCTCCAGCATCTGAATCTGTCACAGTTATCACTCCAACAGTGCTGTATTTGGGGAGATTTTCAGACACAAAGAACTGAAAGTGGTTGTGAGTGAACTTTGGATTGTTGTCATTTTCATCCAGAACAGTTACAATGACAGCTGCCTGTGTTTGCAGAGGCGGAGTCCCATTATCTCTTGCCGTTACAGTGAAGAGGAACCTATCCTGATCTTCCCGGTCAAACACTCTGGATGCAGTCAGAACCCCTGTCTTGCGGTCAAGATCGAAGAATGACGCATTTGGTCCCAGCTGATAAACTATCTCTGCATTTTTCCCACTGTCCTCATCTGTGGCACTAAGAGTAGTAAGGAACAGGTCGCGTTTGTTGTTTTCCATGACAGCCAGCTCAATAACTGGCTGAGTAAAAATAGGCGGGTTGTCATTTTCATCCTCCAGCCTCACTCTTACCAAAGCAGTCTGATTCAAGCTTGGTTTCCCAGAGTCAGAAGCTACAATTTTAAAGTTATATTCCTTGGTCCCTTCATAGTCAAGCAGTGCTGATGTCTCTAACAGATATTGGTTGTCATACACTGCTTTGAGATGGAAGGGCACATCCTTCTCTATGAAACAAATGACCTTGCCGTTGATGTCAGTGTCTTTATCTGACACTGTGATGAGAGCTATCTTGGTATTGATGGGATCCTTCTCTGACAGGAAAACCGTGCCGTTAATGGGACTGATTATGTATCTCAGGTCTATATTAGGTGGATTGTCATTAACATCAGTCACATTTATTGTAATAGTAGCTCTGGCAGGACTCGAGCTGCCATCACTAGCTAAAACAGAGAGCTTATGTATAGCAGTCTCCTCCCTGTCCAAAGGCCTCTGCACTGTGATTAGGCCTGATGTTGTATTCAGTGCAAACAGTCTTTTTGTAGCAGGCGACACCTGAGTCCCAAATACGTATCGAATCTCTGCATTTGCCCCTATGTCGGCATCTGTAGCTTGAAGCTGCACAACAGATGTTCCAATAGCAGAATTCTCCGGTATATGCACCTCTACTTGACTTTCCTTAAACACTGGTCTGTTATCATTGACATCAGTTACAGTAACTTGAAGAATGGCAGTGCTGGATTTCTGAGGACTGCCACCATCCTCCACTTTGATCTTCATTACATATGTATCCTTCTGCTCTCTGTCCAGATTCTGCTGCACAATGAGCTGGGGCCACTTCTCCCCCTCAGGTGTTTCCACTATGTCTAAGCCAAAGGCACTTTGCCCATTGATCAGCTCATATTTGTGGACACTGTTGGGTCCAGTGTCCGGGTCAGTGGCAGAAGGAATAGCAAAGCGGCTGTTAATGAGCGTGTTCTCTGGGATGGAGATGTTGATCACAGGGGATGGGAACATGGGGGCATTATCATTTGTGTCTTTGACGATTATTTTGATCTTAATCAGCCTGAAATAATCATTAGGCAGAATGACCACTTCAATTTCAAAGGAGCACTCGCTGTCCTCAAACGAGGGACCAGGGCACAACTTCTCCCTGTCGATTCGGTTTGATGTTGTGAAAATCTCTCCAGTGCTGCTCAGAACGCGGACCAGTGGGTTATCTCCTGCCTTGGAGACAAGCCGGTACACGAGATTAGCACTTGCTCCAGTGGCAGCATTTGTGTGGGAAATGTTTAGGTCCTTTGGTATGTTTCCAATGAGGACATTTTCTTGCAACTCCTCTCTGATGGGATAGATCAGTTCTTGGGCAATTGAAGGATCTAACCATATGCAGGCGAGTAGGGTGCCCAACAGGTAATAGTCTTTTAGATCCATGACAATGTAAATGTGTTTCCAGCCCAAACACAAAGGTCTCTCTCTATGCAACGGTGTTACAAGCAGTGACTCCTTTCATGTGATGGCAGGAATCTTCCAAGGACAAACCTATGAATATATGACAGAGTTTCTATTCAGTTAAATAACTTGGCCATGCACAGTAATTAAATCTAATTAACAAACAACCCCCCTCCTGACAGTCATCTGTCATTAACTTTTTTTTAACATGATTTAGCCAACTATTAGATATGCCCAAAGCATTAATACACAGGGGAAAAAAACATCACCAAAACACTGCAGCATGTCTATTGCTCCCTTTCTAAATCCTCCACATTTTATGGTCACTAAGAATTTTCAGCGCCTCAAACCCCCATGGCCACAAAACTTCACAACACATTATACAGTCTTATTAATTTTACACTTAAATTGCCCAAATTAAAGAGCTTTAGCTGTGTGTGGGCTCCTACACGAACACGAATACGCATGAATGAAGCCTACAAAAATGAGATCAGGCAGATTTTGGATTCTTAGTGGGCATCTGAGACCTATTCTTATCGTACATACCCAAATCCTTTACAGCGCAGGAGAAAAACCGGAGTGTGTCAGCTCATAGTCTTCTCATCCAGTGTGCCTGCGAGCTTATTCGGGTAAAGATATCCTTCTCAGTCAGCGCCGTTAGATTTGGCTTTAGGTCCAGGAAAAGAAGAAAAAAATTAATCGCCCCGCGGGAGTAATCAGAGTCAAGAACAGGTTTGGGGAAAAAACAGCTGGTCGCACAAACTGGTGTAAATTAAAGGCTGCATATGTCGCAGTTCCTTTCCCCCCATTTAACTTCAGGAATGGACAGGATCTAATTGTGCGACCTGCGGTGATTGCGGTGATCAGCGTCGCTCTCCAGCAGACACAGCCAGGTGGTCAGTGGTTTGTGGTGTCTTCCATTAAAGCGGTTCCCAAAATCAATGCTCATGTCCCGTGCACGTCTTTCTTTTCTTTTTTTCTTTTTTTCTCTCCCGGCTACCTGTTAAGGTGAAAGCCCCGACGAGGTGAACGCAAAAAGAGACACTCGTGTCCCGTCATGATTCAAGTTCACGGAGCTCCATCAATAATCAGGCGACGTAGACACAAGGTTAAAAAAGATCATGAAGGCATTAAAGCAAAAGAGAAAGAAAGGTGTGAAATCTCAGAGTCGATACCACTTGGAGATGCCAAACTAAATAGAAATGATGTTCAGTGTGACACCAATGCGCTGCGAGTATGTGCCGTTTATCCATGCACTCTCACTCCCAGAGCAGAATATCTTGCACTAACTCTCTGTAAACCCATAGGAGGGGTGGTGAAGTACACCACACCGACGCCCCTCACCCCGCCGACCACCGTCATTGGTCACCGCCCCTCTCTTTCAGTGGCGTCGGCAAGCGGAGCAGCAACAGGATTGGCCCGAAGTCACGTCACTTAATGCAGACCGGAGGGTCGTCCGCGGTGAGATGCTCAGTGAAGATGCTGCAGGCTGCAGAGACGTTAAACTAAAACCCCGAGGCTGGAGGGGGATGATGATGACGATGATGATGATGAAGCTGCTAGGCCTACTGCTGCTGATAATGTAAGGGGAAAAAAGAGCAGCCGTCTTGTAGCCTTTACACTGTGGAGGATTATATAAAGGCAGATAGCAGTCATTGGCTCTAAAGGGGCGCATCAAACACAAGCCAACCTGTTAGGCTGTTGTCAGGTAGGCTACACTAATTGAGGTGGGCATAAAAAGCCATGAAACTGAGGCACAGTGGGGGAAAAAAAGATGCACTTCAACGATTTCCCATGGATATGACTTGCCAATGATAGACACAGACATGCACAATACAAGCCTTGTGTGAGAGTCACTAATAATTGCACTCTAGACAGAGAAGCCGTTGTCTAAGCATGTTTGCATGGGGTGCATACTCACGCTCTGTCCGCCACACTTGGCACCCTACAGCCAGTCATCAGCATCTGTCCGTAAGAAATAACCTTGACACTTATCCCAGTCATCAAAGCCATACAGCAGCATGTGGTGCGAGCTCTGTGCGTAATGGGTGAATTGCATTTCTTTTTATGTTTACTGCCTCGTGCTGGAGCTCTGATGATCTGAGGGGGCTATGATGTGACTTTGGAATTGCCCATAACTGGAGATGATCTTACTTGACATGTTTCAAAGCAGCGAGAGATGGCTAAACTGCGAAATTGAGTCGAGTAACTACAAAATGACATGTCAGAAGTGACACAAGGTAACCAGAAAATAGCAGATTGAATAAAATGGAAATCAGAGTCAGCCATACAGATCCAGACATAATTTAATTCCTACTGCCATCCAGTCATTACTTAATTTCAATGCAGTAGATAACCCTCAATTTCATCTACGGATCTCTGGCTGTGGTGGTGCTGATGTGAAAGGCAAGCTGTTGAGCTCAAAGGCTGAGTATGCTGTCATGGTGAACACTGCCATCTTCAGGTGGACCTTGACAAATGCCTGAACTGTGCTGTGAGCTGCAGGGCTTCAGAACACATAACCAGCCAACATTTCTTAATCAAGACTTGTCAACAACCACGAGAAGTGACCACAGTATGAATGACACAGTGAGAGACTCAGTAAGAAGCAAAGTGTGTGAATGAAGAGGCAGTAAAAGTGAGAATAGGCCCCAATGTTGGCAACAGTGATAGAAGTGACGCAAAGGACATGGGACCTGTACCGTTGAGGTGAGAACTAGTCTGCAAATGTCTCCTGAGAGTCTGGCTTATTGCCTGGTCAGCAGTCCATTAGCACAACCAACCTGGTGGCCTGACCTTTGTGCCTCTGGATCTAGCCGTCAGTGTTCTTTGCTGGAGAGAGTGCAGCTAAAGGAGTGATCTGTCACTTCAGTTTAAAGTCTGACACCCTGATGTGGAAGAAAAACTGACAACATAACTGTACAGTAGTGAAACACTTTCTTGCTGGCCAGCTGGAATCATTAGGAACTCATCACTTGCTTTTACTTTCTCAGTGGGTGTATGTGTGTTCAATTTTTTGCTTCAAAACAAGAACTGTGTTAAGGTAAGGTCTAAATTTTCAACATCAACAAAGGTGTGTTAGTATAGCGATAACTGTGTCATTTTTGGGAGAATTTTTGAAAACAGAAACTTGAAAGCATCTTGTGAAGCAAACATAAAAACACTGTAATGATCATCAGCAAGCCATTTCAGATAGTCATGTCTTATTTATTGCACCTTAAAGTTGATGAAATGGTCACTTGTACTTCCATTTCTACTATGATTATTTCTCACTTGACCTGAACTCACACTCCAGGGAGTGGCTAAAACTGCCCAGCCTTTAAATCCAAATTTACCCCTGTCTCTTAGGTTTGTTATCTCCTTATTAAGGCTGTTTTCAACTGGCTGCAAGCTAATGTTCCTGCCAGTCAAATTACTGACAAGTGATGAATAATGTAGTATGCTAATTCCTAGGTCTTATGGTGTAACTCCTACAATCTCACATCGAAAAGAGAGCCTAAGGGAAAGGTCCAAACCTAAGGCCTTATGATTCCCCATATAACAGGTGTAGTCAATCACACTCTTCACCTTGGTTTGATTCACACACTGACTTATTGACTTGTTCATGCTGTTGAATTGGCTTCATGAATAATACAAGGAACAAATATGTTTATCTTTTGTATCCATTAAAGTACAAGGTCAAACAGGTAATTTATGTATTTTCTAACTTAAACAAGGTCTTAGGAGCTGGTGCTTGAAAATTTAAGCAGTTGATGTCACAACTTTAGCGGTGATACTAATCCGAGAAGCAAGTACTGTGAAGCTGAAGCCAATGTGGAAGCAATTTAAGGTCCAGTATTATTATTCCCTTAATAAAATAGATATCAACAACTTTTTTTTTTAAAAGATATTAAATCAGAAGAACTGATTTGCTTAAATCTATGTTGTCAGTTGGATTTGTGGTAACAGATTTACAAGAGAATATTGTTTTGATGACAAAAATCTCAGAGATGAAACTGTGCTCTGTGATGAGTATAGTCTCAGAGAGAATATTGTTCCAGTGGTACAATTGTAAAGGAGTACTTTAAAATAACATTTTTTGGTCAGAAGACTGAATTTTAAGATCTACACTTAAACATAACTGAGGTAATTCTCTGTGATAACCTTCACTAGTGCAGATGAGAAAAAAGTCTTCTGGGTGGATGCCATTTAAAAGTGTGAGAGGTGTTTGAATGTCATTTCTGCCTCACTGCACAATGTCTGCATGTTCAAAATAACACAGAGGTAAAAGTGACAGCTAAAAGAACTCAAATTATAAGATCAATTGTATCTAAATAGATTAAATTACATGTTGTACATCCTCTTAGAATAAACACGAAGCACATATCTAATTTACTCTTTACTGCCCATCTCATTTCCTGTAATCATATGACTCAGAGCAAAATATCAGAGGTGATATTATCACATGAGCTGAATATTGTGATGCTGTATCATCTAGAGTATCAGCCAAGTTTACAATCTGACTTGTGCATTGATCCAAGTTTTTGAGTTTTTTCATTCATGACCAAAAATCTCCAACAGAGACATTGTTTATGTCAATAGTATCTTGAGTTAGATGTGTAAAAAGCTAAAAGATAGACTATTTTCTCTATGAAGTTTTAGTAATGTGTAAATAGAAAGCAATTTTAATTCCACCGGGTGCAATGGTTTTATTTGTTCCCCGTCAATACCACCAAAGAGCCACTGCAACAGCCGATAAAAATTTAGGCCTTTTCCCTTAAAACCCATTTGCCTGTGCGACTTCTCACAAGAGTGGTAATGACCCAGTGGATAATTGGCATCACACATGCTGTGGACCCTGAATACTAATCAGAGCCTCTAATCAGGCATCTCCGAATTAAAAGTTTAGATACACGAGACTGAAAATTTAAAAGGAAATGTTTTTCATTTTCTTTGAAAAGGGTTTCATTGAAATTTAAAACTTTGAATTCCCTCAAGGAACTGATGTTGTATTTCTTAACAAGGTAGTAACAAGGTACTTTGATATTTTCAGGGACAGAAGTTTACAGCTGTGGGTTTATAAGGTTAAATGTAAATGCTTTGCCCAAGGTAATTTTTGATTTACCATATGGAAACCAAATAGACAAGCCGTGATAGCTGCTGAGTTTTCCTAAAAAAAAACAATTTAAAAGACATTTTTCATGCACCCAGTACATCCTTCACAGCCTGACGGTTGGCATTTGAGATGTATAATGCCATTCATAATAATCCTTTGAGCATTGATTGACACGGTGTTTGATCAAAAAAGATATCCTGGGTGGATTAGAGTTTCAAGATGCCAAAAGTGCAAGATATCCCATATAAGAAATGCTTCTTCTGTCTTCATACCCTCCCTCTCACTGTAATTTGCTCTCTCCCCTTGCTCTCTGTCTCTACTCATTTTTTTCCCTTCTCCCTGACACATTTGAATCACATATCACTTTCCAGACTGTGCACCGAAAAAGGTCAAACAACCCCCCCTATTCTCTTTTTCCTAGTGATGTGAAAGCCAGAAGCCTGCCTGTAGTGGCTGAAATGGATCTTGGTCAAAGACTACTGTGAACCAGGAAAGAAAAGTTGAGCATGATCCTATTCGACCTTGTGAAGTATCAATGAAGCAGTACAAAGTTATAAGATACTTGACATGCACTCCAACACCAGTACTTTTGCAGATCATGTTGTACCGAGTTGTACAAGTTTGACAGGAAATGCATGTAGTTAAAGTTCATCTTTATTAACCGTTCAAAAGAAAGTTAAAAATACATGTTTGTGTCTCCATGTCTCCACTTATTCTGATTGATTTAATAAATGTTTTATTTTGCAGTATCTCCCTCCCCTTTGCTTTTCTGTCGCTGTTCTAAATTTATGCGGTGTAACTGGTTGACATATAGAAATGCAAGACTTCAGATGTCAGAGCTTTGAAGAGTCTGTTTATTAATGCCCATAAAAAGGACTATTTTTAATAACTGACAAGCAATTAGGTACTATTGTCTTTCCAGTCTTTTATCAGACTGTGAAATTTCTAAAACAGGCTCCAGTCAAGTGAGTGGTGTGGGATGTACAACAATTCTATGTAGCGCTAAATCTGTAGCTACAGAACGGTCCAGTAGTGACTGTATCTTTTAAAAGAGCGTGATGCACATTGAACTCATTTATTTCTCATTAGTTGTAATTATGACTCTGGTAGTAAAGACAACTCCTGACAAGAAGGAAGATGGCAAGAAAATGCCTACACATATACTGAGACTCCAATGTGTCATCCTAAAGGTCAAACTTCTACATGGCAGTTTTTGTCACACATTAGCCAAGCAGTTTCACATTTACTAAAAGGATGAGGCTAATTAGTCATTTGCACAGTTACCGGGCTACTTACTTTATTTATATACTATGCTGCATAAAAATGTAACAAAGACAAAGATCTAAGGCAGTTAAGTCTGCAAGTCTTCCTTTTCATAATTCTATAATCACATACTGTTTAACAAAAATTGGTCAAATCAATGAAAATAAGGGTTCGTCACACAAAATAAGTGAAATGTCAAAGAATCCTGCAGAACAATTGTCCTGATACTACTTAGATATTCACATATAGTCGGGCGTCCACTACAATTCTTATTATCATTCACATTAAGACAGAATTATGCTAGATTTAAGAGAGAGGTTGGCAATTTTTCAAGTCAGTCTTAAAATAAGTCCAGTCAGTCACCATGGGGACAAAATCCACAGCCCTCATTTTTTGCAAACATGTATTTAATAATTTAACTGAAGGTAATATGATGTTTCAGTGGTCTGAGTTAGTCAGATCAAAAGGATGTCTTCCACAATTACAGTATTTTCCTTTTTTGTGTCTGGACATTGTGTTCTTGTTCAGCTGCATTGGAAGGATCAAGACAAAAAGAGGGAATTTGGCTCTTAAAATACAATAACTTTGAAAGATATTGACTGTATTTCATCCATTTGGATTTAATACATTTTGCACAGAGTGAGGGCTGTGGACTATAACCCCCATCACTTACATTGAACATGCATTATGAAAGAATCTCCTAATGGTCAGTATGATCAAGAAGAATGATTACAGCAAGAAAAAACATTTGTCAATGTTCATTTAGGCACTTGTTTATTCTTTTAGTACAGACTTGAAAAACTCATTTAGGATAGACATGAAAAATTGTGAACCTGCAGTTTAATGGTTTAAAGTGTTCCCTATTTAGAGTTGGATTAAAACATGTACATACAGTATTTAACAACACTCAGCAGCTGAGGCATAATGTACTTTACCATATTTGATAATAGCAGTTTTAAATATTACACTTCGGTTAATCTATACTGTAGCTTGAGAAATTGGGATGATCTCACCTCTTATGGCTCTGTTGTCTGTTGACTTTATATTTGACTATGCAGCTTTAAAGCATGTTTATTTGGGCAAAATGTATAAAACATATGTGTCTATTGGAAACAATGTAATACAAGAGAAAACAGCATTACCAAAGATTAAGCATTAATAAGTCTGTCATGAGGAAAAATACTTAGACCACTGGCAACATCAAATAGATTGAACCTCTTGTGAGGTTTCAGTAAGTCCAAAGTAGCAGAATAAAGTTGGTCTTCAAAATGTCTTTAACCAGACTGAACAAAGATATGTAGAGAAAGAAAACAACGAATGTTCTGCTGAGTTCCACTGTTAGGCTGTCAAAATACTAAGATCAACCTGTAGGGGTGCAATTATTTTTGCAGCTACACTTTTATGTTAAATACACCCACTTATCAGTTTTAATCACTGGTCTAACAGAGAGTGACTCATTCCCTCTGAATGAGTTTTCTTGAATATATCCCATAATTTAAAAAAGTTAATTCTGATGTTGGCTATAGATACTAATGGGAAAAAACAGAGAAAGAAGCTAATTGAAGTATGAAAGTGTCTATTCACTTCAGTAAATGAGGCTTCTCAACAAACCTTGTCATATTCATAATGCTATATTCACATCATGTGAAAGCTATTTAACAGTTTCTAACTAGTAATTGCCATTCAACTGGTAATTGCACACTATTTAGTATTCTTTATGAAAGCTCTGATATATCTGACTCAGCCTTAAATAATATGCCTGGAAAGCCTACAAACACATTGATCAGTTTTTTTTTCTGTACCATCATGAGTAAATCCTTCTATCATACAACCATTGATAGCTCAACAGTAGACACAGTAACTCATTACAAATACAGATCCCGTTGTCATATATTGGTTTAAATATATTTTGAAGAGTATATATGTACTTTGCTATGGTTATTAAGTCCTGGTGTACAGGGACTGATAGTTCATATTTGATATTTTATGTAATAATTATAGCATACTGTTTAACAAGACATCATTCAAAACATGTCTAGGGATGAACTCACCTTGTTGAGTAATTCAGTTTTAGTTGAAGGAAAATGTTTTGTTTTCTTGTCTTGCTGTATTCTAACACATAATGTTCTTGTGTTGAGGAAATGCCAGGGTGACTCCACACATCATTTTACAGGCAGCACAAGCTTTTAGCATTCAAATCACTGCCCAGACAGATAAGTTATTATCAGATGACAACATACAATTTATGTTTAGCAAATGAGAGACAGAATAGAAAATATCACTCTTCCCCATGGCTACATTTCCAAAAGCAGAGATTCAGCCGAGAAAATAGTGTCATGTGTTGTTGTCATTCTTGTTGTACGGTCTGAGGCAGGGACTGCCAATAAGCATGTTTACATGTCCAATACAGCAAACAGCGCCACATGACTGACCACTTCAGGCGCACTTAAAAGATAATGCATGCTATTTTCATATGTTCATATACAATATTGGTTCTTTGCCCTGAGAGTTGTTTGTGAAATGGGGATGTTTCTCATCACTAAGGTCTCATTCAACCGTAAATAGAAGTCATTTTAAGCACCCACACTAAGTGAAAAACACATAGCTGGTGCCATACTTTACAAAAAACTCCTGAGCGACAGATATGTTTTTATGAACAACCTTAAATGTATGCTGTTGATTGATTTTTATTGACAGTGAGTGCAGTAAAACCATATTATGGAGTCTTTGAGGTCCACCCTTATGTCTCTTTTATATAATAATGTGCCTTTTTCATGTACTGTGCATTGTACTTGCTTGTACCTTTCTCCAACAGCTGCAATAGAAAATAACATGTTTGGACTTCAGAGGAAAAATGACAGGAAACATTTTTATTCATAGTGACCCTATTACAGGTCTAAGCATCCCCCTTTTCCCTTTCTTTCCTGAAAATCCCAACCATCCATCCATCAATTTTCTACCTCTCATCCATGTCCAGGTTGTGGTGGCAAGAGTCTAAAAAGATACCTTTCATCGAAAACCATCTGTTATTTTATCCATAATAGACACTTAAATTTAACTATTACATCCTGCCTTTAAGGGGCTGCAGCTGGTGGAAACGTCTGGAGGAGGAATCACAGGTGTGGAGGTGGATGCATTTCACTTTCTTCCTCAGGTTTTATCCTGTAACCTAGGATGAGTGTGACTCCTCTGTGGGGATTCACAGGAATGAGTGACTGTAATTGTTTCCTAATGAGTTTCCTCTCCCCCACTAATTGGAGATCACATTGTCTATTACGATCTATGGTTTACTCATACATCAGCAAAATGTAACTACAACTGTTGACTGATGAAGTGTGTTCTTCCCATAAAAAACATCCATAAAAAACAGTGAATTACATGACCTGTTCTCTGAGATGGATGCCAGTCTGCAGCAATGTTTCCCCAGCATTTCTTTTCCTTTGTTTTTGAGATATGTCTATTTCTAGGCATGCAGGTGTAAACAACAATGGTAAAAAATAAAATAGAATGATATATTCAAATCAGAGTGAAAGCAGAGCTTTGCCTGGCTGCCCGGTACCTTGTTAAATCACAGAGTTAACAGTTTTGTAGCTGAGTGATTCTCCTGATTGTTCTCTTACTGTGACTCTCAAAGAGAAGAAATCAGCACAAGTGTTACAGAAGGACACTGTGAGCATGAGCATCTTCAAATATATAATAATCTCAAATTAACTCAAGTTATCTGAAAAACATGAGCTTTGTAGATTTCTTCCTTTGCCACAATGTTGACCTTTTTCTAGCTTATTGATGTCATCTGTGTGCTTAAGAATATTGGTGTATATGTAATGTGCTCTAAACAGACCTCTTGTACCTGCCTGTTCATTAGCTCTTAATAAAATATCTCAAGGCCAGGCCATAATCAAAACAGTATTACATTTTTTGTGTGTTTTGTCTGATACAGATTTGTAAAAGTGTTAGAGTGGTATTTATTCAATTCATTTTATTTATTGCCTGTTTAGTCAGATGATCAGTGCTAGCATGAGTCTGGATAGTTCTATATAATTTTCCATTTCCTAATGTTAACCCTGCATTTATGTTTTGTAAACTCCTAATTTTTAAAACATTAGTTAAACTGATCCTTAGATAATTGCGATATTTACTTTTAAAAATCTGTCACTGAATGAATTCCCTCTAATTAACAGTATACTTTCTTTGGCATTACCAAAATGACATATTTACACATAGTGTGTGATTTACTCTTAATTCTGTCAAAACTGTTAACTGTAATCTGTGTTATTATTGAATTTGTTATTGTTTTGTTGTTGTTGTTGTTTTACTTACTGTGTATATCATTGACAAGTGCTGTATTAAATTATTCATGAACAGGTTATATAACCCATGAACAATGTATTTCCTCATTAAAGTTCTATTACTACTTTGAAATGGGATAAACATGTGACATATAATAATAATCACCAAACAGACCTGGCAAGATTTCAAACCACACATTTATCTCTCCTCTCCCTTTGACCCAAACAGTAATTGATATACAGTAGTTAAAGTGATATGCACCACTACCATATCATTTTACTCAACTGGCAAATATGACAAAAAAAAGCTGAAGAAAAGAACGAACAGGGTACTGTCCATTAAGAAATTCCCATGATAAATAATATCATTGTGAAGTTCATATTGTTCATGTTATTATTTGTTAAGTGCATCTGTCAAGTGTTGATATCTGTATGGTCAGTTTTGAGGCTATTTTCTGTATTGGATCGTATCAGTAATGAACTTCCAGAGGTTGCTTAGCTACACAGGTCATTAATGCCGCCTCGAAGCATTTCCATCTGAATTTTATGTGTCTTTGGACTATACAATCGCAATGTAATCACCTAGGACATGTTAAAGACAGCATAAAGAGGTCAGAGAGATAACCCTGATCGCCAACAAAATTGAAAAGCAAAGCATTCCCCTCTCATCTCCCTACACAAAAGGTTTAAGACTGCAGTGTCAGATTTGGGTTTATTTCTGGTAATTGGATAAAGTAAGACATTCTTTCTGTGGGTGTAGAATAATCTTTGCACACTGTGTTAGTTTTAACAATATATAGAACATAAAAAGTCAATTTCGAAACATTCTCTAAAAGGTCTCACCACTACAGCATGATAGATCATATCTCTGCCTACTGGTATTATCAGAATTACTCTGAGTTTCTCAAGGATTATGGCATTGTATATTTGGTTCATGGTCCATGTTTTCTATCTCATCAGATTTGTGAAACTTTATGGTAAATAACGATCAGTGATTTCCTCTGTTGCATTGTTAGTTGCTGCTATGTGTATTAATAACTTAGATAGTTGCATTAATTCTATGAAAGCAATATGTAAAATGAGGTAAAATACACAACACGTTCCATTGTAAAACCAGACCAAATACTGTAATTAAAAACATTGTGTTGAAATACATGACAGGATAATTACCTCGCTTTCCTTTGTGTTTATGTGCAGATGCAACCAGTTTTCACAATTTGCATACAAATAACTTGACTTCACATTTACATATTTTTTACCTTTTTGCGCGTCATTTAATCTCATTAATTAGGTTCAGGCAAAAAGACACTTGGCTAGGATTAGTAAAAGATAGTTGGATAGTGCTCTCCAGCTGCCTTCGCAACTTTTTCCCAACTAATTACCTCGCCATCCACCAAACCGCCTCCCCCCTAATAAGCCAAAAATCACCTTATAAAATAAAAGAAATTGGCTTTATATTGACGTCACTTCCCTGGGAAGGATAAGTGTATCACCTGCATGCAAAATTGGACTTTAGCATATGCACTGCATGCAATTTGAAAGTGTAAAGTTGTGTTATTTATACGCAGATTGAAGACACCGGGCTGGCAGATCAGCACAAATCCCTTTATAAATAAACTACTTTTCTAACAAATCACACCCCTGTGCTCCTGCTGAGGTTTTCCTTGTATGGAAGGCTTAACTCTGTGACTCTGTGTCTGTGGTGTTTTGGATCTTTCTGCCACAAATTAAATTTGAATTGTTCCATAAGAGGTCAAACATCTTGTGAGAATAAACAGGACACACCATGAAATTAGACTGTTGTTGAAAAAGGCCAAGGTATACTTAGATTTCTTATTACAGTAGTGTTTGCACACAGATCCGTGTTGTGGCTGCCTGGTCTGTTGCGATGTTGAGCAGCCATACACCCCCCTGTCCCCCCACCACCCACCAACCCCATCCAACCCTCATCTCCTTGATACACAACAGGTTTATGACAGCAGCAATATCAAGCCAATTTGGGTTTATTTGTGGTGCTCTGATGAAGTAGGGAAGTCTAAGTAAAATCTTTAAATTATATTTGTGTTGGATTGAATGTTCATCATAAAAATACAAACAACCACCATGTTTGTTTTAATCAACACCAAAATAACAATCTTTAGAGAGTCAGACATATGGAGAAAAACCTGAATTTTAATCAACCTTGTTTTCTAAAAATGACATATGAATACATGGTTTTGAAGGAAATATGATTGCCTCATGGATCAGGCCCATTGCAGACTTCTACCACCAGGCTCCGGAAAAAAATGCATGCATGTGCTGCTAAACCTCTGCAGTAACATAACAGAACATAGTCCCATGTGCCTCTAAAGAATGTGAAACAATGTTGTTTATAGCTGCACCAACTGCAAACAGTTCCTTGCTGATTGGATTGGATCGTTTGTCTATGGTACCCCCACCCAAAAGATTATATTTTTTATTGCCTCCTACAAAAATACTCGAAAAATAAGATAAATATATTTTTGAAGTCAACAAGAATGTGGAATCAATTTTGAAAACAAGAAAAGGGTGGAATTAAGTACAAAACATCGTATGTGCTGACATTTTAACAAATAACCGGCTTTTCCTGCTGTGATAGATTTGTCTACATGGATTTGCTACAGTGTCTGAGAGCAACAGCAACTCCTGTATATTTGTCGTCCACGGAGGAGATGGCCATGGGGAACATGTTGGGAGCTTTATGTTAAAACACTAATCACTGCTAAGAGCAGATAATGTAGGAAAAATATGCTGTCATTAAAAATTTTACAGATAGGTTCATTATGAATATTTTACAGACACTTTGCATACTCGTTCATTAAAAATGTTGCCTCACCATGTAGATTTTGAACATAATCCAGGAACATTTTTGTTGATATTTGTAGTACACAAATGTATTTTTTGGGAGACAGGTTGTTATAAACCAATGCAGTCTTACTGGAATTTGAATGCTGCTTTCTGTTGTTATTGTTACTAAGGGTATGGTAATATTTATAGCGTTAGAAGTGGATACTTACTCTGCAGGGCAGTTTGTAGAATGACCATTAAAGCCAAAAACATTTGTTCTACACGGTCAACACCACTGCCCCAACTCTATAGTTGTGTTTGAAATATACTTGGTTGTGCTTTCACAGCAGCAGAGGGAAGGTGTGAAGAGCGAATATGTGTGAGCCGAGGTGCCTTGGAAACAGCTCAAACAGCTTGTGTGTGCCAGATCAGTGTTTCCAATACATAGGCCTTACCTGGGCAACCTGCCCAGGCAAACTTGTTCCCACCCAGGAGCCTTTTTAATTCAAATTCAAATATACATCACATAATACCGACCTGGCTATGGACGATGACAGTCTTCCAGCACAACACTGGAAGTGTGTAGTGTAATGCAAAGACTGTACCACTTCAACCCTGGACTCCAGTCACTTAGCTGAGGGTAAGAATTCACTTCATAATTCATGAAACCTATAATGATGAGTCTAAACAATCATTAATACATATCTGATGACTATAGTATATTAGAGCATTTAATTCTCAGCTTATTTCATGTCTTAACTGGGAATGCATCTGTGATGCAGACATGTAGACAGCAATAACTGTGCATTTAAGTGGCATACTCTAAACAATCACTGCTAGTGTGCAGTATTTTACAATTAAACAATGGGACACGGTAAACATTAGAATATAAAGTGAATTTCACCCATGTGCATTTGCATAAACAGGTTGATGCTTCATTCTGATGTGATAGTAAATGTGCTGTGCTGTGATTTGCACTTTACTGGAGACTTAATAGCAGCTTTGTCCATTGGCTGAAGGATATTAAAATGCCTGTGGATTATATTTTAACTTTAGTTACTGCTTTGGATTACTTCAATTACTTTTGTGCAATAGTGCATACCATCTGTCAGTAGAAATAATTCCACAACAATACTTTCAACTGTTTCAGAATTAAACTTTTTTTATTCATAAATCAGTTGCCTTTTCATCATTTACAGCAATTAAAGTATTATTATTATTTATACAGTTATACATGTAACATTTATGGAGTGATTTACGATTTCAGAACTTGTGCATCAACAAAGCAGCAACAACCATGGCTTGAAATTGAAGCCAATGCGGAACTCCCTTAAAGTGCAATACCACAGACAGTCACTAGATGCTGGCTCCAAAAAAAAATCAATGGTTCCATTAGACTCCCGTTCAAAATGTAGGAAATTATCTAATTTAATACAAAGTCAATACATTTTTTACAACGATTCATCAAATTTAGTGATTTTTTAAAAAATTAGGGTTAGTCGCAAAATCAACATTAATCACCTGCTCAACAGATTTTTTCTCTCCCAGTCATACATATGTTGGCTCCAAGTAATCAGACAAGGACACTTAATTATTACTAAAAAAAACTTCTAAAAATTCAACCTCACAAACCTCCAATGTGTATAGCTAACCGTCATTTCTGCCTGCAGTCAGTCACGCTTGCAGAATTGGAGTAAAGATAATTAACATATTGTTTGTCAGATCAAAGGATTCACCATGAAAAAAGCAACAATTATAAAAGTGGTTATATTAAGGCTCAGTTTTTGGCTGAGAAAAATGAGCAAAAGAACAGTGTGTGCATTTGTTGTGGCTGGCTATGTGAAGAGTGGGCAGGCCCAATTTTGGCAGCCCTCCAGTTGTCACTCAGACAATAAAAAGTCCCTTGTACTTTAAGCACATACATTAGAATTTCCATCCTTATTCTGTGGGAGTATGTTGCCAGAATGGCTGCAAGTGTTTTCAGCAATTTTCCTGAAGAATTAACTTTTCATCCTTCTTTTAAATGCAAATGTTCAAAGATTTTCACAAGTTTGCTAAATGGTTTTTGCACATTTCCAAATATGTGTTCTCAAAAACAGAACCTGACTCAAATTTTGCATATTGAGATAGACACTTTAATCGCTGTACAAACATACAGCATCAAATCTGAACATTTCAGTTATAATGCAGCCTCTTTACTCTCCATTAGCTTTGTTGTCAAATGAATGACTGGCTCCTCCCTGCCAGCTGCAGCCACTCCCATTGCTGATAATAACTCAGCCTCAACAAGGGAGCAGGTGCATAACACATGTCTGCAGCACTGAATTGGAAATATTAAATACAGTGTAGTCTTAGTCTTAATATTTGACCATTAATATTAATTATACAAACCTATATCTATCTAATAGACAAATGACTGATGGAGGGGTTTGTACTTTTGAGAGATGTTTCTCTCTATATTATGTTCATTGCAGCTTGTCTGAAACATCATAAAATATAAATATAAATACTTTTAATGGAAATCAAACAACGAGTTGATTCCTTCTTTTAAAAAGATCAAACTACTATCTTAGTTGTAGGCTCAACAAGGGTCCTGTCATTTCATTGTCACTGTCTGTGTTAAGAGACACATTTGAAAATGAATAAATAAATACATAAACATCTTTAATAATTACTGGAAAACAAAGCAAAACTGGACTGTGACAGAGCAAAGCTTGTTGCCATGGAATTGACTTTTTATAAGCCTGACCTCACTGAGTTATTTCCTGTCAGTAATTTATTTATTTTGTGTCCTTTTATTTACTGGTTTATTTGAAATGTACAGATAAATACTGCCTCAAAAAATTTACATAGACCTTTGTATGTAGTGTGTATTGCCTATGTTTAGCCCAACATTCCAGATTAGTCTAGATTAAGTTGCAATTGGATGGCTATGGTTTGTTACAGTACTGATATTAATTTATTGTTTAAGAATGTTATAACCTCCCTTATGAAATTCTGCCATTTTTTAACACATTAGGTGTGTGTTTAAGAACAGCTAAGCTCATAGAAAAAGGAGTGTTGCTATAAATTATAAATGGGGAGACGTGTCTACTTATGAAGTGCTTATGAAACAGTACTATATATATATATATAGTACTGTATACTACTATACTACTGTATACTATATATATGTGTATATATAATGATCCAGCTACAGTTTTTGAAATTATCCTGTGCAAATTAAAGGTAGAAAAAAACAATCATACAATCTTCTTGCAAGACTAAATCAATAAATAAATACCAAATCTTATGTTAATTTAGAAAATCTTCAAAAATATGAATATTCATATTCACAAGTACTTTGTGTCTTACAAAATCATTGGATAACAAATATTTACTTTATCTTGTTTGTTTGTTTGTTTGTTTGTTTGTTTTTTTTTGGGGGGGGGGGTTATCTACACTTATGGCTTCTTAGTGTACTACACAGGAAAGACAGCATTTGTGTTGAGACCAAATGTGACATTCGTGTTTCTCCCTGTGGAATATGAAATTGTCTTTAGCTCTCAACAGCAAAGAAATAATCACTCTGTCTTGTAAATAGTTTAAAATATGATAGTAACAGAAGCCATATGCTGAAAGTCATCTGTGATTTATTAATAGCATAATATGTGAAACATATAAGGATCTAACATGTTGGAGTAAACATGTTTACTTTTACTTTGTTCTTAATTACAATTACGCTATTGCTGAATAAAAAGTCGCTGTTCTCCATAAATAAATTCATTTCCATTTATCTAACTACATTTAAGTCTAGGGACATCATTTGCATGTGTTTTTGTTGTCTCTGTATTATAGTATTTTGTGATTTTAATTGATTCTCTGCTGGATTTCAAAGCCACCATGTTTTATTCTTAGTAGAGATATTCTTAAAATGTGTTTTGAACAGATTACTATCAGACTGCGTTCAGTGTGTATTCACAATTCAAACTGGAGCTCTACAAACCTTCCCCTAAATGTAGTGCTATTGTGAGTCTAATGGAAGGATGCCTGTGTGAGTTCTGTAATAATGGCAAGAGGGAGGGATGAAAATGGAAATCGTGGCTCTCTTGTAGCCCAAGTGTGTTTGTGAAACTGAGACATGACCTCTACATCTGTAGGCCTGTTAAGCTCTTAAGGCTGATATCACCTGTCGCTCTGCTGTTTGCCTAAGCGCTGTGTACATAAACACACCTGGCTCAAGATACCACTGAATTCTGATTATAGCCCTCTATCATTTCTCTGAGACTGATTTACCACGTCTCCTGACACTGTGTTAACAGGCTGAAGAAATAAAATCTTAGTCTTCCACATACTTTTTAATAGCCCGCAATTTCCTCTGTCTCCCTGCTGTTGTCACTTCTGCGTCAACCAATTTAGATAGCCTTCTTTTCTTTTTTATTTCTTGCGCTCATTCTCTTTTGTCTCTCTCAAAGCTGGCAGAAGGATGCCATCGATCTTCATGAGGTTTTGATACACATCGTTTCACCTCCTGCAGTACCTGCTTTATCAGGAGATTGGAGGAGGACGGATGACTGATCAGACTGATATAGCTTCTCTCGCATTTCAGTGACAACCCCCCTGCCCCCCTTCTCTTTTCTCATTCTGCTTCATCCTTCTTTCCTCTCCTCCTCTTACCTCCTACAGGGTAATTGAAATTTGAACAGCTTTAGCCTAGTGTTTGACTCATTTTGACACAATCGTACCTTCATATTTTGTGTATTTCTACTTAGCTCGGTAAAGCCACTCGCAGCACATAATTTGAAATGTATTTCATAAAGTTGTGGTATTGCATTTCAGAGGTTTACATCCTCCCCATTTTAATGCATGTTTAAGCTGTTCAGAGGATCCAACATCTCCAGCGAAATTAAATTCAACGCATCATGTGAATGCTGAACAAACTAACCAACCAAATAAGCAAATTTGTTCAACCTTCAAAAAGGAAAATAGCTAAGCCCTTGAGCAGGGAATCAAAAAGTCCCATCTCTTCCCTATAATATTTCATCTGGAAACAGGTCAACTTGATAAAGGAATTTGTATGAGGATGATTGATTTCCTGAAATGACTAATTTCCTTTGTGCAGCTGGTATCAGTGAGTTGATATTACATTGGAGGGAATTGGGTACTTGAGGAGAATAAGATGCAGGGAAAGGTCACGCAGCAGGTTAGCCTTTCAGGAATCCCAAGCAGGAGGTAACCTTGACTGAATGATCATAAAAAATAGGGACATATGTTGACAAACAGGCTGCATCTGATGTAAAAGCCTGCCTGACCATTAGAGAAATGGTACTGTGCCATGCATGTGACTAATCTAATCTAAGTTTAGCTGAATAAACGTTATACCGCTGATGGCACAGAGATGAAATGATTAATTTCTGACTGATAAAGCTTCACCAAGGCCAGGCAATAAGAGCTCAAATTACTATAGGACAAGACTGTCTGTCTCTTCTCCCTAGAGGAAAAGGAGTTTACTGTCTTTTTCTACACATTATTTGCATCGATGCAAATAGCTCCAGCATTTCATGTTACAGGGCACTAAATGCTTTTCAGGTCATTTTAAAATAATGTGGCTACAGTAACACAATAATGAAGACAGCAAAATGGAGGTCAATACATACATACAAAGACCAAAAAGAATGAAGAAGAAAGCCATAAAACTGTATAGGTGGCGGTGTTTAGCTCAGTGGGTAAAGCATGTGTTGAGGCTACAGTTCACACTGCAGGCAACCCCGGTTCAAATCCTGCACCGAACGGTCCTATTCTGCCTGTCATTGCCCATTTCCTGTCTTTCTCTACTAACCTATCCTTAAAAACCTGTAGGCTATAGACATTTCCAAATGAGAAATGAAATTCTGAAATACTCATCTAACTGGACTGAAGAAGTTTATTGTGTTGGGGACAAAAAACACAGCTAATGAGACATAACTTGTTAACTGTTTGCCCCTGTTTACAGTTTTTATGCTAAGCTAGGCTAACTGTCTGAACGCACATTTACAATACAACCAATGCTGAGAATCAATTAAACATTAAATTAATGTTCAAGCCAAACAAATATATATATTGGTTTCCATCATTTTCTTTGTCTTATTTCAAAGTATAAAAAGCATATTTGAGTTTTGGGAAATTGACTGATCAAAACGAGACATTTGCAGATATCACCTTGGGCCCTTGGACGTTTTGTCATGCACTTTCACTGTCTGATATTTCATACAATTTAGTCATAAAAAAATATAATCGATAATTGATAAGGCCAATTGATCATGAAAACAATCATTAGTTGCAACTCTAAAATTAATTGTGTCTATATTTATTTTGTTTGTGACTAAAGGAACACTACTAAAACTATCAAGACTACACAAGAGAAGCCTTTAAAACCTTTATTAACCACTTAACGCACGCTGTTCCGTCTACGGGACGGGACGGATGTTAGGAGGTAGCCACAAGTTCTTCTGGATGTTTTAAACACCAACCCTTAAACATATATATTCATGCCGTACATCGTTGGAAAGCTTAGATTGTCCTGATTCATTCAAGACCACTCACGACTTATATGGTTGCTCACAGCCATAATAGTATTAGCGATTAGCTCGGCTAGCCCCTGAGCTAAGTAAGAAAAGCTATAATGCCTACATACCTTCAAAGTCTTCCCTTTATCCACAACGATCATCTTATGACTCAGCACTTTCTGTACAGCTCGCCAAATATCCATTCTTGTGAAATATGAAATCCGTTTCCATAAAACCGAAATACTTTCCTCAATATGTCCATGTATTTAGTCCAACACGTAACGTAATAACACAAATAACAAACCACATAGGGTCCGTTTACGTCATTTCCTGACCTGCACGTCCATCTCAGAGTACACGTGACTGTTTTGTTTACGTCCGTGAGCCTCTTCTGCTTCTGACGACACCACACACAAGCCAATCGGTGCTTAGGATTAGGCAGTACATGTCTCCAAAGCCAATGAGGACATGTGACCGACAACAATGACGACGTGGCTTTGATTGACTGCTGTTCTAGCCTATGGAAATATTCGGTGAAATGACGTTGATAACCTTTTAGCCAATAGTCAGAGGTTTCCAACGGTGTATGACACTAAGCTATTAAGTTTGGCTGTCCATAAACAAACTCCAAGCGTAACCGGCGTGCGCCCTGTGCGTAAAAGAGTTGAACCATATATCATTACGCACTCGGCATTTTGGTACACGGTTGGTTCTTCTCCGACTTAACATATGATTTATACCAAAATAAACAGATAGATAGATAGATAGATATGGCCAAACAAAAAAATATGGTTATATGTAATAATATTAATAATAATAATAATATTAATAATAATAATAATAATAATAATAATAATAATAATAATAATATGGCGTCAGCTTTCATTAGAGACCAAGATTTTGATTGTAGGCAAAGGGGATGTGAAGTTATAGGTGTTTGATTGCGGTTATACAGCTTTGGTAACCAAGTGTCCATTTGGAGTCTCCAAAAAGGACCTGAGGAAAACGCATGGACATACCTGTTGAAAAATAATTCTGAAAAATTCATCTTTTGGTCTTTTGACTCCAAATTTGGACTGCATGAGGCCAAGACATGTGGCTGTGGCCTCATTGTGTCTATATCCTGCTGAGAGGTCCCTGAATAGAGTAAACAACCCCATCATTGTAACCTCTGCCACTCTTTGTCAGTAAGTCACAGAATCACACAGACACTTTTACAAGAATCCTGAGAGTGTTTCCTTTCCAATGATACCAGACACATCTCTGAGTCTCAAACTATGTGGGATCTGTGCTGCTCACAACTTGGGCATGTCGTTTAGGCTAACAGCATAAAAACAGGGGCGTGTGTTAAGTGGTTAAATTGGCTATTGAATCTTGCAAAGTTATTGCACCAGGGTGTTGAAGCACAGCGGTCTTCATCAGGATGTACTGTATCACACATGCAGCTCTATTTTTTTTAAGACAAAGCTATATTCATTTTCCTTACTGTTTTTGCACTTGCTGCCATATTTGGCAGCATGGTGGCTAGATATTTTCCGCCTCAAGCTTCACAGCACAGGTTTAAATTTTAGCCCTTACTCTCACTGTGCAGCATTTGCATCTTCTCCACATGTGTGTGAGAGGTTCCTTCAAAATCCTCACCACACAGGCAGTTCAAGCTGAGTGAAAAAACAAAACTCTCACATACAGGTGTAAAGGGACTTAAAATGTAATACAAACATTGTGGGGGGCTAATTTAGACTTTAGGCTTTTTGGTGTTTATTAGTAAAATGATAAAATTAGCTTGCTCATAAATCAGATAGAACTGCCATTTTTGACACTGACCTCAAACATGTAGCTCCAAACCCATCCAATCTCATCCCAGATAGGAAATGAAAATATCACCTTATCTCAGAATTAGATTTACTCCCCCAACATCACAGCCACCACCATCCTCCTCCGCTACCACAACCGTCGAGTGCCTGAAGATGTTTTAATATTACATGCCATCCATTTGGTTTTAATATTTAAAGTCTGAACCATTGATGTTGATTAGAAGCTTTCAGTTAGCTTATAAAGAAAAACAGCTGCATGTAAAAAGCACCACTTTTTCATGTCTTTAAATGTGATTTCGACTCATTGTTGTTGCTTTTCACCGCTGAACATCCTTTTGAGTTGCCACAGCATACAGCAGCAAGCAATTCATGTACACCTTTTCAAAGAGGGTGAAAATAACTTGTGTTAGTCTTAGGCCTGCAGACTGACAGCTCAAAACCTTTTGCCTTGAAATAATGCTTCTTATTGTAGCCATGGTAACTGTCAGTAAAGCCTGTGTTTTTTGTCCAATCAGAGCTTCTATAATATAAATGGCTTGGACCTGATATAACCATTAATGATAAATTAGTCCTATAAGGTTGTCTGTAGAGCTAATGTTATGCGTTGAGAATCCATGCCCTGCTAAAACTATAACAGAAATACCTTTTCATACTTCAGCGTTAAACTATTGACAGAGTGTCTTGATCAACATTGACTACCCAGAAAGATAGATTTGTCCTGCTTGAATTAAGTAAAGGATGTGGAAAGGTGACAATAATTACCAGCAAAAATATTAAGGGAAAAGGGATTTTCTGGTTAAATTGCCTGAGATTAATTTTAGCCATTTAGAGCAGCAGGGTCTAGTAGATCTGTATGAGCACAATGGAGGGAGAGACTGTTAAATTAGGAGGATGCTAAATGAAGGATAAGGTCAGAAATGGGAAACCAAAGTGTTGGGAACAGATAAAGGGCTTGAGGAGGAAAGAGAGCAAGGAGAGGTGGGGAAGCCAAGCCTTTGCAGGTGGCCCCATTGCCACCCAAACGTGCTGGTAATAGCTGCCATTCATTATCAAATGTACTGCTGCCTGGTGCAAGACCAAGTACCTCATCCATCCCTGTCAGCTAGTGGCATGTCAATGACAAAACCTTAATTACACCATTAATTAATAGAACGATTTTTTCCAGCATGCTCTCTGTGCCTGATGTTCGTTAAGCCTCCACATGAGCGATTGCTCATGCCACAATACCATTTAGCTGACAGAAGTACACAGAGAGAAAAAAAACAAGTCAATGAAATGGCATCCCGAGGAAGGAAGGCCCTGAATAGCACTGCAGAGTTCTATTGATTGACAAGATAGGGAGAGAAAGTGGTTGATCTTGTTAGATACATCATCAATTGAAATAATAATCACATCCTTTCAAAAATCCCCCATTGTTTATTTGACATGCAATGAGAATTTCAAACAGTACTGGAAGACAAATTGGTTCTGAAAGGGGACAGATGGGTCAGTAGGATGGCCTAAGCAGGAGCAATAACCTTAATTGGACTCATCAATGAAAAAGCTTGGGATATAATGTGAAGTCAAAGAATAAACTCTTCCATACAATTGTGCTGGCTTGGCTTGACTCGGTTTGACTTGGTGCATCAGCCCAGCATGGAAAGCATTTGCATCTCTATAACAACAGGGCCAACCACTTGAAGGTGTGTCTTTTATTGATGATGAAAACCAGTGGGCTATATACATCATGGCTGTGACTGTTCAAAGTTGTGGCTGTAAAATGGTAGATAAACATATTACATTTCCTATAAGGCTAAAAGTGATCCGGAAATGGTGAAATAAAGCATATACAAGGTAAGTACAATCAGAAACACAGGAGCGAAATTAAACAAACAGAGTTTCAGTTACAAGCTAGTAAAGTACTGAGTCACAGTAGGTATGACAACACCGCAAACCGCTTGGAGGTGGCTTGGGTGCACTTCGGCCCAAATTCGGAGATGGTCCATCTTGGCTTTGACTCAGCACAACTCAGTGCAGTAAAACTGATAGTGTAAATGAAAATCAACACAACATGGTTTGACTCAGTACGGCCAGAAGTGTCATTGGAAAATCTCAACAGGCCAAAAGACAATAAAAGGTTATATGTGAAGTAGAAATCCAAGGGCCACTACAGCAGCCCCTTCGGTTCTTTACCAGGTCCTGGGCAGGAACTAACCAGGTTCAAAATCAGAGTTGCAAAGTGTTCCTTCCAGCAGCGTAAATATCGATGGTGCAACCGGTGCAGCTGCATTGGGACCCAGATGCCGTGAGGGGCCCACAAAGGAAGAAAAAAAAGCAGGTGTCCAGCAGCTGTCTTATTTTTGTGAATGAAGTAGCTGGTATGGGAGGAGGAAATGATAATTTGTCCAATCACCTTGATGGCTGTCAGTCATGATGAGGCGCGATGACGTGACGTAGTTGTTTCTCCTTTCAGCAGGAAAAAAAGCAAGTGGATGAAAGTTGACTAGAAAAGGTAGTATCATGTTTAGCAAGCCCAAACAAAAAAGCAGCACACAAAAGAGGAAGGAAAGAAAGAAGCAGGATGAGGGTAAAGCTAAAATGTCCAAATTAGACATGTTTTTTACTTTAAAAAAGCTAGCATGCCGCTGGAGGCTAGTGGTAGCTTGCCAGCTAGCTCCGTAAATGAAGCAGCATTGACCCTATTGTCCCGCTTCTCTGGACTCAGTGGACTGGCTATACCAGAGACATTATAATAAGGCTATACTTTCTATTGAGAACAGCAGAGTGAGGACTTTGGACCTGAGCAGCGTCGTAAATGACTTTGCTGAGTGCGAGGCCCGTAAGATGAGCTTCTAATGAGTGAGTACAGCTTCTCTTTGTTATGAAGTGGAATTAGTGGGATTTAAATCTATGGCAATGTACTTGTAACTTCATATGTTGGAAAATGATTGTGTGATATAGGTGCCACATCCATTCATTAATGCTGTGTTTTTGTAAGGCATATAATGAGCTGTGTTTTTCTTGATAGTTATGCTTATGGACATACTGTGCAAGATGTCTTTGTGTAGCTTTGTTAGTGTCGGCTATATTTGAATGTTTGATAGTTTGGAGACATCGTCAGGCTGTGGTAGTTTGAGCCCAGGTCAGGGCAGACTATTAGATAAGTGTTGATATGGAGCTTCAGCTGCTGTCCAGGATGAATGTGTGGCCAGTCACCTGTAATGTTAGCCTACATAGTGACAATAGCAGTTCTCCCGAGTTCTCTCGTGTGTGTGTCCAAGCATGTGTGTGCCTGCGCTTGTGTTTAGAGCGGGGGTGGGGGGGCCTATCACCATGATGTTACGCTGCTGGTTCCTTCTCTTCTTTCATTTCAACCAGAGTGTATACTAGAGAGTCCTATACTGTACATCTATTCATGACCAGTTGATGACTAGGAGTACCTTTGGTGGATCGTTGAGAGGGATATAAGACATCTATGAAACACGATACTGACTTTAAGAAAATCTTTTCCTTCTGAATGCATTTTTAAAGTAAGCTTAATCAGTTTTCCTATAGATGTAGAATAGAACATGTTTAAATGTCTATAATAAAGCACATTTCAACCACTATCACCACAAATCTTTTCAATGCTGTGACGAAAACTGACTGAACAGATAATCACATACTATTAATCACTGCACACATTACACGCCACACCATGAAATAGATATTATTAAGGTCACAATAACAATGATGATAAATGTGAGGCAACCCAGTGTGACTGCACGGCACTTAGTCTTAGCCTCACACTGTATCTATGCAAAAACAATGAAAAACATTGCTAATGGTTAATCTCTTTAATATTCATGAAGACATCTCGCCATTAGTAAAATTGTACAAAATAAAAGGAGCCACATCAAATTAGAATCGCCAAAGAAGCCAGGAGACGGGCAAACAAAAAAACGAAAAGGTCGAAATGCTTGAAATTGACAGTGGAGTGAAGAGAGGCTGGTTACGGAGCTGTGACTGGTGTCAAGGCCTCATCAGTCGCAAATGGCAGGCCAAAACGCTGAATAAAGGATCAAACCACCTGACTGTGGCAGAGGGGAACAGAAAATGACCATGGCTGTGGAGTAAGGTGGGCTAGGACAGTGAAATAAAGACCAGTTTTAATGAATCTCTATTACTTTTGCACAACAAGTGATATTAGTTTAAAAATTAAATTAAAAAGGAATTATATATAAAAGAGTCACAGCCAAGACAATACATAACCTTTTCTTTACATTATTGTTGGCAGGACTACTGCTAAGCCATTCTTTTTACTTTACATCACCGTTATTATCTGAACTTTTGTACACAAACGTTTTCCAGTCAAAAAGACCAGTGAATATGGTCTGCTCTGCCACCTTTATGGTTGAAGTTTGGTTAATGAGAACAATTATGCTCTTTTTCGTTTTTTGGAATTTTTAGACTGCTATGATGTTTTTAGTGGAACTAGGGACCAAAATGAGATTACAATACTGATGACAATCTAGGGCAGTACTATAGGCTTTAAAGAAGGCCTGAAGGGTTTGATTTAGGGTTTAGGGTTAGACCCATTCTCAGTCATACATCAACTATTTACACAACCCTGGATATTTTTTGTATTTTTATGATTGTGCAACAGTAGGGGTTGGATGTAATGCAAAATGTGAAGCCCAGTTTGATTAAATATATGAATGTAACAAATGCGAAGATATAGAGATTTAATGCACACACATGGACACACATATCACACTCATATTATTGAGGAAGACTTTTAAAAAAAGATCATTTCATAATAAATACCCTCAGTCACATCGTCTTTGAAATGTGAAATCAAATGAGATAGAGGTGTTTGGAGTCAGGTTTTCGGCTAAAGGCGGTCATTTGACATGAAGCCCACTAAACAGTAGTGGAATACGCCCCCAAACACTGCTCTTCCCTCGACTTCCCCCAAAACCTGACAAAAACCTTTATTTTCCAGGGAGAAATAATTTAATAGAATGGCTTTAACATTAATCAATCACATTTTTGATCTATCAAGGAAAGGTTCATGTTTCTGTGTTGCTAAATGATAAATACATAATTCAAAGAAAACCTCAAACAGCAGAAAGTTGACAACATTTGGGGCGGTGAGTCTTCCAGTCTGCTCACCGGAATTATACATTAAAATACATGAATAAAAACAAGAATAAAATCTCATTCAATTTTGAGTCATAATTTCATCACTATCACACCAACTGCTGTGACACTGTGTTGGTCTAGACTTTGTAGACACTCGTGTGGTCTCTAGTCTGTCTGTCATGTGTTGTCAGACGAAGGAGAAGAAGGCGAGTGACATACTTCCTATAACCAAAACTCTTGTTTTCTGTCAATGAAATGTTTGAAAAATAAAAGGTGTGTGAGTGGGAGGGGGCAGCGGGGCAGAGGGGTTTCCTTATGGGAGCACATGACATCACTTGGGATTCCCCCGGTCGTCCCACTTTTTTCTTTATTCCTCTCAACAATGACAGTTGATCAAAAAGCGGTTATGATGCACAAAACGCAAGCTTGACGTGAGGCTTGCATGTCACATGACGTGAACGCAGTTCTATAGAAAAGAATAGGGCAGAAAAAATGTAGCCATCTCACAATTTATGAGCCCAAATTGTGAGATGGCTACGTTTTGCACTGCGGACCAACATAGCTGTGATATGTTTTGCTGTGAGACTGGGTTGTTATATTATATAAAAAGAAACTTGAAAGGAAAAAAAAAACAGATGTTATTATTAAAATCTATTTTTTCTTTTTCGCAACTGAGCTGAACAGACTCATGTCAAAAGCCAAAGCAGGATAGCAATGCCAAGTCAGATGATGCATGTTGAACTAGCCTACTGAAATGCGGATCTGTCCTGTCTATGACCTGAAGAGAGAAATAATCTACCCAAAAATATGCAGCTGTGCAAGCAGAGAGAAGTAGAGAAAGGGGGGATGAAAAGAAAAATGATTATGTTTATGCCAAGAGGTACCGTCTAAATGATCAGATATTAATTACACTCACATCTAGGAAAATGTACAGCATGATTCTTACGGCTGATAATGGAGTCTTGTATTATGTTTATGTTAGGTGGAAAGATAAGTCCCATCATTATCATAAAGCACGCAAGTCAATGTTGGACTTGCTCCAGTGGGAGCTATTTTGAGGTTAGATTTCCGTCTGTGCTACAGTTGATTTACTGCTTTATGGAAGTAACAAATACTCACAGGTATTGAAATAGATTCAGGCTAATGCCACTATAGCTTAAAAGAAAGCCAAGCCTTCCTCACCCAGAGAGCTGGCTCTTTATTATTGTGTGATCCGCATCATTATTACAATAAGCACACAGGATAATCACACCTCATTAGTTATGTTTGATATTAATGGGAACAATATAAATACATTCCCCCTGTGTTTGAAATGGCAAAGCAGGAAAACTCAGTTCCCTATCTTGCTGCTAATGCAGTGTGGGTAAATGATGGGGCTTTGTGCTGCTAGAGCCTGGGAGAATGAAAATGCAAACATTCCTTATTGATCCTCTGAGTGGTTATATGGTATGCATCTGCATATGTGACTGTATAATGACAAACATGATCCCAGTCCAGCCCTGAAAGAGGCGATGTGTGTTCAGACTTTCTCAAGCTCTTTCTGAAATACTACAGAGATTTCTTATTGATAAAAACCATGTACACCACAAAGTTGTGGTGTACACGTCTGTCTGTCTGTCTGTCTGTCTGTGCACATATGTAGATAGCTTGCAATGTGGGTAAGGAGAACAGGAGAGCATAGCTGAGTAAAAGAAGGTCATGGTATTACATATCCACATTCAGTAACAGAATATGGCAGACTGTGTGTGATGCTGAAATCTGTCAGATCTCCCTGCCCGGCCTCACTCTCTGTGTGTCCTGCTTGAAATTTCTGTTTGATTCTTCGCTGGGGAGAAGAGGCAGTCATTAATACACCGCAATATCTTCCATGTCCTTTGGTGCTGAGGGAATCCTTTACCCCATCCCTCCTCCAAAGTTATGTAAATCAAAATGTGCATCAAAAGCCATTTGCCACATTAAGCACAGCCTGCAAATATATGTGTACATGCAAGCAACCTTGACAAGCCTATGACTCCCTGTTGTATTTCAAATTCCCTCACCTCATTTAAAAATCAACCATGCTTAAAAAATGAAGACATAATCAAGTAGCTTGCTTTGAAAATCAATGGATTCGACTTGTTTACTTATGAATAAGAGAAATGTGCTATTTGCGTCTATCAGAAATTCTCTATTTGATATTTTCCATTTGAGATATACAGGAGAAAAGATTCATACATTATTTAAACTACAACACTTAAAACCATGTTGCCATACAATATATTCTTGGTACTAATGCTCCAATTTTGTCAAATAAGTACAGAACAAGGTGCTTTTTTATTATATAATTTCTAAGCCAACTCTGTAGAGATCCGTTTGTAAAAAACAATTTTTAAAGTAAGAATTCCCATGACATTGACCTTCTGTAGAGCCAGATTCTTAGTTGTGTGTCAGAGTGTTGCAGGAGCTACAGCTGCTCCTCCTCCAAAATGTAACTACACTTTCAGGGCTGTGAAGATACCATCTGGACACCACCAGAGCTGTAGTTGGTCAGCTTGGGCTGGTTGTGAACTCACAGGCATGTTTCCACTGCTGGAAGAGACAGTTGATAATACAAATGTGAAGAAAGTTACTTTTTTTGTACTAGTGGACAAATGATTTTTTTATGCACTAAGAAAGCAAGCCTTCTTTCTGAGCTTGTCACCATAGGTGCAATTAAGTATTTATTTTGCAATAAGTCTCAAGTCTTAGCTATAAAGTACAAAGTCTCAACTCAAGTCAAGGATCTAAATTTAGTTTTTCAAGGCCTAAACAAGGCCCCAGACTCAAATAAGGAAAACATCCCGAAAAAAAGACTTAACAAGGAAAAAATGGAGGAAACCTCAACAAAAGACAAGAGGAATCCCTCTGACTGGATGAACAGACGTGCAATAAATGTATGTACACAGCAGAAGTATTGGTTTTATTTGTTTTCCTATATTTATATTTTATGGGTTGCTGTGCTTACACATTACATGATTTCACATGTTGTGTTTAACTTGCTTTTACTGCTGTGCTCAATTGTATTTGCATACTTTTAGTTTGCTTAATGTTTTAAACGTCCAGTAGAAGTTAGTGGCATGTAGCAGAATGGACGTGGTAGAAATGGAATATAATATTCACAAATATGTTTAATCACCTGAAAATACTGAAAAAGACACAGGTACCACAGACTGACCAGTATGATAGAGGAAACCACCCATAGTAGCATGGTGTGGCATAGACCACGGGCAGAGTTTGGAGCTCTGGCCCAGTTATATGAGTATCAGAGACAAAAGTACAGGCGAGTTGGCTGGTTGTGGGGGGACTAGTTACTGCCGGTTATCTCTTATCTGCCCCAAGGACTATGAGCCACCAGGCGACTGATAATTATGCTTCACCTACAGATAAGTCCAGCAGCATCTACAGACATTGTTAAGTAGGCCAATGGTCCAAAACCATCCTTTTTCATCTTTTAAAGATTATAATTTTGGTCTAGTGTTTATGTAATTTGTACTCAATTTTTTGGTTTATGGTGAGGACTATGTGTGTGTGTTCATTGAAACAAGTAATCTTGTGATATACTTGTTATAGTTGGGGAAGACTAAAACACCCCTGTGAGGAATATGGTTCAGCCTAACAGATTGGAGGGCCTGTTTAAGTGCAGAGTTGTTGGTTTGAGGAGAGAAAGCAGGATGGCTTTATAGCTGTGTCTATGTGATCATGCCTAACTTTGTTGAGCTTTTCTGAGTTGAACAAGATTATGTTTTGTTTGATTTGTTGTTTTCTTTTCATTGTTTGAAGCTACACATGTACTTTAGTTGCACCTTGTGAATAAATCACTTTTTTTAGTTCGTTTTTTAGTCATTGAACTAAATCTGCATCCTATCACCTTCCATGGCACTCTGGCTAAGCTTCCTCACACTGTTATTTTCCCGTTTTTGTTTACCACAACATGACTCGCTGCAGACTATTTTATCAGTCTGATTCTTTATCTTTGCTCTCAATCTTTGCTCTTCAAGTCAAAAGGTGGAAGTCGAAAGTCACACAAGACATTGCTGTTAAAGTCAATGTTGAGTTGAAGGTCTTTTTTTGGATTTTTCAGTAAGGCATTAAAATTCATGACTCAACTCTGATGCAAGTACAAGTCATACGACTTGAGGACCAAGACATTAGGACCAGTGTATATAATTCTAACAACCTTTCTACTATTGAATTGTATAAGTTTGCAGTTTGAACCTCAGCAAAGCCTTTCCAAATAACTGTAAGTGTATTTATTGCAAAAGTATAGTGAAATGTTTTACAGTCTCACCTTAGCACTGGTGCTGAAATTGGAACTTGAATTACCCTTTTCATGTAATGAAAGAAAAGTTCACAGTTGGGTGCCTAACTGGTAGCATTGACACAGTTAGAAGTGATGGACACAATTGGTTGAAAACCCATTAACTGCACTTTAACATTTAATTTGTCAAAATCATATGAACTCTCTTATATTGGTGACATTGTGAGATTGTCCCCACCAGAAAACAACACAAGTAGGAAAAATTAGTGCTGCTGTATTATTATTAGAGTAGCACAAGAAAGTGTGACTTCAGCATGGTAGACCATATTTCTCATCCTGTTTCTATCCATACTGTTTTCTTTTAACCGTATTATTCAATTCTTTACCCTAAAGTGTTTTTTGTGCTTAAACCAAATATTGAAAACAGCAGTGTTTAGTCATTGCTTTTGAAGAACTCTTTGGACAATGTATATTTTTTCTTGACTCTGCAGAGCATTCAGTGATGACAGCCTTTCTGTCTATTCTATAGACATGTAAAGTTAAGTTATAAAGAGAAGGTATTCAAAAGCCATTTCAGTTGAAAGGGTATCTGCCGAAGGCCATTTTAATGCTCAAATGGATTCCTGTGTTGGAGCAGATTGAAGTGACGGTGGTTTGACCGCAAGAATTAATATATACAAAAGGGGCTAAACAGGAGAATAGATTGCTGTCACAGTTGGTAATTTCATGGCTTGATTGATTGCTGGCATATTGTATTGCTCGTACTGAGGTGATTAATCCGCCTTTGCATAGTTCAAAACCTCTATGGCTCTGACTTGTTTGCCTTACCAGAAATGCTGTCAAACGCAATTGTATGTCACTTTCCTTTTAATTCCATTATTCCTTTCTTAATTCCTCTTTAAATACCCTCGTCCTTTCTGATATGTTCAAAAGTGTACGCACACACACATAGGAGCATGTGAGTGAGTGAGGGTATGTCTGAGTGAATGTTAATAACCTTGCATTGTTTACTCAGCCTTACATATATGCATGAGTTGACAGTCTTTAATTCAGCAGTGATAAAACTGTAGAAAAATTCCAGACAGAAAATGAAACCTGTCAAAAATGTACACAATCGAAATTTGTTAAATTAATGAGATGAAAAGAATATGAAAGGGCGGCAGCAGGTAGACCAGATGACGGGGTCAATGGGAGACACTATAAAACTGATTATGATTGATGATGACAGATCGGAACATTTGTGCAGGCAGGGGAGAATTAATTGGAAAATTAGTAACCATGGTTAAATAATTTGTAGCCAACAAACAATATGCATATATCTTTCTGTAAGAGTGCTTTAATCATTTTAGTGGAAAACTGTTTAATACTACAACAGCAGACATCTCTATTAAATATTTGATGCAGATGTTATTTTATTTTTTCACATTCTTCAATAAAAATTCTAATAGTAATAGTAGTAATACATAAATGGAAATACTGTGTTATCAAGCTGGAAAGCGTGTGCTATATGCTCTGCAATTACATCCACTCATATCCTGGGAGGCATGTTCAAGATGCAGATTGAGTGTTCAACAGATGACTTCCATAGCTGTCGATTTTATTTCCTCACAGGATGCCATCCAATAATCTGCAGGTCAGAGCACATTTGCATAAATAACTCAGTTTAAGTTATTGTTAAACCTAGGCATGATATTGCAAATTCCTCCCCAAGATTGCGAAGTTCAAAAATTAATTGGACATCCAGGCAGTCATTTAGCTTAATCAGTTTCCTGTGGAAATTCTGACACACCACATGAGGTTATTTCTCTACACTGCTGATACTGCTAAGAACAGAAAAAACTGAGAAATGTTCTGGGGGGTTTTAAAGAACAATCCTAAAATTGTGTTTTTCTACATTTTTAAATAATAATGATAAAAATAATGATATAAATCCATAGTGTCCAGACAGTAGAATTCTTCTGGTTAATTAAAAAAATTAATAACAAATGTATACCAGCAGCTGAAAAGATTTTGGAGCTGAAAAAGGACTTTCAATCAATCTAATCAGACTTAGATTCCCTATATCAAACTCTGATCATTTCAACTTATTATAACAAATGTCTTATGGACAAAGGACCTGAAGACAGGAGTCTAAAAATAGACTCAATTAAATGAATTTCTTTGTTCAGCCATGCAGCCACAGGGTCATTAACATAGACTTGGCTTAATTTGTAGATGATTCGTTATTCCCAAATTGAAACACATGGTTAAGTGTCTTGGTGGGACTTTGATGCCCAGAGCATGTCCTCTTCAATTTCTGCTAGAATGTCATGATCAGAGGCACGGACAGCAACAGGAAGCAGTATGCAAATATGAATTCAAAAGGGCTTTAAAACCACAAAAAAGAACAAGCCATCACAAATGAGCTAACAAATCTGTCATTCCTCATGTCTAACATGAATGAACATAGGTGCACATCAACACATGTTCATTTTAAGTTGGAAATTATGGTAGTTTTTTCAGTTTCCAATTGATTTGATCTCTGATCTCTTTTTCAGCTGCTGAATCTAGTCACATGTTCTGACAGAGGAATTACATAACAAGCTATTCTGTAATGAAAGGCATGACTGAACTCTGAACCTGAGATTTCACTCATACTTGAATTATCCCGGGAGATTACTGACCAGCCACGTATTGTGCATACACTGTAAATCACTGAGGAACATCAAAACGACAAACAAAAATATATGGATTGAAACCCACCTGCAAATGGAGCTCAGTGTGGCTTGTATATTTTGCTGTACAAAAACTGAAAGTTAGCAGCTTGCAGTTAACAGGTTTGAAATGTTGTGTGCCAGAAACATTGTATCTGAACTGGTTGAAATCAGCATGTAGCCTACTGAATATCATTGATTAATTCAGAATTTAAAAAAAAAAAAAAGCAACTCAATGTCAGTTTGGGGACTCCTACATACATCAGGGCACATACAGATTCTATAAAACATGTTAAACACTAATCAAGTAGCTGTCCAAAGGGCTCTCATGTAGATCAGACATGTCTGCCTTCTCCTCCAAGAAAAATCAAGAATTTAATCTATTATCTGAAAAAGTCCTTCTTAGTGTCCACAGAGGCCATGTCAGCTGCAATTCTCCCCGTGTGCGGTCAGCCGAAACAACTGGAGCATTAGATTGAATAGAATAGTATTTGCTGCAACATTAATCAACTTTGTTCCAACTAACCCTCAAAATAGTTGGAACCAAATGTACAAGCACACACACAAACACACAAGTTCTAATGTCAAAGATCAAATCAAATCTGTTCTTGCATTAGATCATTGGAGGAAGCATTATGCAGCAAGATTATGTTGGATTTTTAAATCAAAATAACAAAACTTATGTAGGCTATTTGCAAAAGGTTTACCGGAGCATGCTAACGTAAGGCAATTTACATGTTTAATGTTAGTTAGATATTAGGCTATAGTTAAAAGACATGTTCACAATTTTTGAAATCTGTCAACAGTCAGGTGCTAATATGAACACTGAAAGAGGTTGTCAGCAGTAATCATTCCTCCTGTTCATCCATGTCATATCAAGTGGATATCTGTCACATTTTTTGTATTTTAGCATCAAATACCCTCTTTGTGTTTCCTTGAACAGTGTTTCCCTGTTTACCTGCAGTAGAAGTATAGCAGTGTTTCCCACACATTCATTTATTCGTGGCGGCCCACCACGAAAGAATTACGTCGCTCGACCTCGCTCATAAAAGCATTATAATGGGACTCTGTCTGTGAATGTAGCTTGGTGTTACAATTCCGGTGCAGTAGGTGGCGGTACTATGCAGTAACTCCGGCAATAAAACCAAAGAAGACGCACTGGTCGGCCAGAAGAAGAAGAACGACGGCGGGATGTATGTATATGGTTTACGTGTTGGACTAAATACATGGACATATTGAGGAAAGTATTTCGATTTTATGGAAACGGATTTCATATTTCACCAGAATGGATACTTGGCGAGCTGTACAGAAAGTCCTGTGTCATAAGATGATCGTTGTGGATAAAGGGAAGACTTTGAAGGTATGTAGAAATTATAGCTGTGTCACTGTTTCCTTTAGCTGAGTGGCTAGCCGAGCCAATCGCTAATACTATTACGGCTGTGAGCAACCATATAATTAGTGAGTGGTCTTGAATGAATCCGGGCAATCTAACAATGTATACAACAATATATATGTTTAAGGGTTGGTGTTTAAAACATTCAGAAGAACTTGTGGCTACCTCCAAACCTCCGACCCGTAGGCGGAACAGCGTGTTTTAAGTGTCTGCAGTTCCGATCCTTCATGTTGGCTGAAACAGACAAGTCACCCTCAAACATGCTGAAAACCATGTTGAAGTTTGGCCTGCAGTTAGTCTTCCCTAATGTTTATGTGGCTTTGAGGATGTTCCTCACGTTGCCGGTGACAAACTGTGAGAGGGAGCGCTCATTTTCTCATTTGGGGAGAATCAAAAATGAGCTGAGAACAAGCATGAAACAAAAACGCCTGAAGTCCTTATCATTACTGGCAATAGAGTCTGAACTTGTCAGAGACCTGGACTTTAGCGATGTTGTGGAGGAGTTTGGTAGGAGAAAGGTCATTGCATAAGGGAGCTACTCTAATGTGTGTGTGTATTCTTGCCTCCCAAGTGTTGTTAATGTGCATTGTTTTTTTATGACTCGGAAAACATTTGTTGTTGGGATGTTTGATATTGTGGAGATTCTAAAAACAGGTTGTTTGCTATTCTTTGAAGTGTTTCTGCATATCTGAGTGTAGACTGTTTTGATAATACACACACACACTGCATGTGCTGAGAGTCTTGTGTTGAATTTATCAATCAGTGTGAATTCTGTGCAAGTACAGGAGTTTCCAACAACTACTACATCCACACTTGTACACTAGTAAACTAGTTGTCTGTTGTGTTGGTGCACATACAAGTGTGTGTGTGTGTGTGTGTGTGTGTGTGTGTGTGCGCGCGCATGTGTAAGGGCCTCCAAGAGTCTGGCCCCAGGGCCTCTGAATTCTTAATCCAGCCTTGGCTATCAGTCTATTAATCAATATATCTAACCTGTATATAAATATGTACATAAAGTGTTGTAGTTCGACCACACCACCACCTGCCTGTCCTGTGGGAAACACTGTATAGTAACAAAAAGAGAGCCTTTTTGGCCTCCATTACATACATTGTAAGTGCATTATGAAGGGATCTTCTAATGGCCACTATGAATAGGATGAAAAACTATGGCAGAAAAGGCTATTTCAGTGTTCACATGGGCAGCTGGCTGTTTTTAGACAGTCTTCAAAAATTGTGAACTGTCCTTTTTAAGAATCAAATTAAATTACAATGGTTTACTGTACATCAGACCTTTTATATGATGGCTCATCCTGCAGGACTTCCAGAACTGTCACTATATCTTTCCTCCCATTAGCAATAACACTGCTGTCTGCATATGGAAATCAACTAATTGGGGCTAAAGATGGATAGTGACCCTCACATTTGGCTTGCCAAATAGAGCAGCAGTTCATGCTGCTTTTGTAATAAGTCCAAAAACAGAGTTAATATCTATGGAGATGAATGGAATATAATGTGCACTAATAATTTGGAATTGGAAGAAAAGTGTTTCATAAAAAACAGAAAATTCCCCAGGTAACGACTGGGACTACATAATATTTTAGTAGTTTAGAAAACCCTGATTGAGAGTCTTCTGACATTCATCATAACACTGATATCATGCTTTGGTCACTTGAACTGCAGGCTTAGTAATGAGCTGGCTAATAGTTGGCATTGCTACCAAAAAATAATTGGGAAGCCCCAGATGAAGCTAAGCGAACTGCATACCATCAAAACAAAAGATAAAGCCTTAAGCATCCTGACAGACAGTTCTCATCCTTTATTTCCTCAGTTTGAGACTCTGGGATGTGCTAAGGGTGCCTTTGGCTACCCAAAATATTTTTCCCATGTCTTTTATTCCATGTATAATCAACATTTTCCCACAGATAATAAAGTAGATTCTTTTGTATTGTATTCTATTCTATCTTAATTGCTGTGATGTTTTTGGAAACTTTTTCTAAACTGTCTCTCCTCTGAAGCGATGATACTGCTTTGAAGGCATTTTTCGGTAAAAATGCAGCAGTGTCAAAGTGGGCATGATGTGATGCTGCAAGACTTGACCACATGCATAGGGAGAAATCTGCCAATCCGGCACTTTTCTGCTTGTTACTTACCCCTGACCTGCTCTTAAAAAAATGCAGTCAGCAGCATTGCACCACCTCTAATGATGTGTAATCACAGTGGTTTTCCTGCATAATGCCTTCAATGTTGGAAGAGACCATCAAGCACCACTGATATCCAGGGACATTTTAGGCAGATGGTAATACTCTACTTCACTTGACAGAGAAAGCAAGAGAAGACATATTTTCATGCCTCAATAAATAGACTATTGAATAGGTTTAAAATTGGACTAGACAGTCATGAATTTGTCTAATTTCATGATAATTGTATGCCATACTGTATGTTCAAAATCATGAATGGCTTTAATAGATGTTTCTTCTTATGCACTGTATGTATTCCATCATTATCCTCAGAGCAGAGAGAGAAAACCATCAAAGTTATTCATGTCAATCTTTAAGCTCTTTGGAAAAAAAGGCATGCAAAGCTGTTTGAAAACTCATATCCATGTTTGCATATGCTCATTTCATTCCATCTTGTACCCCATTCTGTTTCAAAGCAACTGAGAGGAAAGTAGAGCCACAGTTGAATTCAAATGCAGATGCAATTAAATGCAGAAAGAGAAGAATGTGACTGAGGATGTTTATGCCTTACAGACTTCCCTGTGTAAGTGCAAAGACTCGACTGCACTCCAGATGTGACTTATATTGAATATGATCTGGAACTGAAATTAAATACATATGAACAACAGGGTACAATTCCCATTTAAAAATAGATGTTTGATGTTTTTTCCTTTTTAAAGTAATACCATTTACCTACTAGCAAGGTCACAGCAAGAAAGATGCAGTTGTCACACCTGTGCATCTCATCTCCAGACACCTCGACAAACCTAAAACATGAGCCAGAGCTCTTTTTCAGGACTTTTCATCTGCATTTAATACAATTAAGCCTGAGTTACTCCTGTCCAAAATGATTCAGTTACAGATCAATCCAAACCTCATTTAAAGGAGCAACATTTTTTCTCACAAAGAGAATACAGCTAGTAAAGGCAAATGATACATTTTCCTCTCTCATCAGGCTCAAGGCTACATTAGCTCACCTCTGCTGAACCAGTTTCTTTTAAAATGCTTTGATGATTCCACCTTATTATCTCTGCTGACTGACAGCGGTAACCCCAGACTGTAGCAGTGTAAAGTTGACTGACTAATTGAATGGTGTGATAAAAATGCTGTTATTATCAATACTAATAAGGCAGAGGAAATTATTTTTTGCCTTCCTCCTGGTTGTCGGTTTGCTTCAGTGAAAATCCACAATGTAGAAATTAAACAAGTCTATTCTTACAAATACCTGGGTATGCAAAATCTGTTTTTGCTTGTGTTTTTACTGCAAAGTAGCCTGGGCTATTCAAATTGTTTTCAGTTTCATCCATCATTTTGAGGGTCTGAAGATTGGTCTAATAAGCAGCAACACAGAGCTATCAGGATGCTTTGCTCTCACACGCGCTGCATTGATAGTCACACAAACACACACACGTTGGGATGTCTGTGTGTGTTTTTACTACAAAGTAGCCTGGGCTATTCATAGTGTTTTCAGTTTCATCCATTTTTTTAAGGGTCTGAAGTGTATTTCACATTTTAGCTGCCAAAACTCCGCTGCCTTATAGCCTCTCTAATTCTGGTCCTGCGCTGTGCTCAGTGTGCTGTGTGAGAGGGGGAGTGGCCAGTGGCTAGAGCGGCAACAGCAAATGTGTGCTTCTTTTACCGATATATTTATCTATATCTTTTACATTTCTTATCCAAACATCATCAAATTTGCCACTGCACTTACTCGTGCCCGTAGCAAGACACCTGTCACGTTTGAAATCAATTGGATGAACGGTTCAAGAGATATGCGAGTAACAGACAGACAGACGTTCCTGTCATTTATAGATAGATACCACTCTCTTGGTAGACTCAGATATTTTGGAGCCAGTAACCAGATTATTTTATGTTTTTTAAATCAGTTAATCAGTTAATAAGAGTGTCATGTACTGCAGTACAGCCTGGCTCAGCAGCCTGTCTGTGGAACCTGTGGGGAAAAAAAACTATAAATCAAATCCAAATTTGTGCAAAGATTATCGGGCAACCTGTGGCACACAAGGAGTGTCAAGTAACTCACAGCAAGAGCTTGCTTAGACTTACTAACAATATCTCTTCTGAGTTCTTGCAGGTTTTACACAGAGTACTAACTTCTGTCCTCTAATAAGCAAATTAGAGTCCCTCAATTTATATGCAACAAGATGGGAAAAAAAAAGTTTATTAATTTTCTGTCTGTCCTGTTGCTAAACCAAAATGAGTGTGCTGCTAACTGAGAGCTGAAACCAGTGGATGTAATGTGATATGTCATGACTGACTGATGTGTTATGTACATGAAAAGTGTCTGTTATATTGTATATTTAATCTGTTAATTGATTTGAGTTTAAACTGTCAAAAAAGTTGTATTGTATCGAATTTTTGGAAATCAACATGAGGTGAACATAGAACATTAAGAACAGCAAATATATAGAGCAGTGTAATGTCTGAATGCTGTTTTGGGTCAGCAGTGCATTAATATAAATCAAGCAGCTACTGCATGTTGGCTAGCAGCTGTTTGGGGCCCCAAGTGCAATCCCAAGAAGCACCTCGGTCTCCAACAAGTGCTAGCTGCAATGAGGTGCATCATGGTGACTTTTAATTTCCCTCTTCACCACATCATATTTGCAGAAGGCCAGGGAGGGGAGTAGAGGAAATAGATCCCCAGATTATTTCCATCTATAATTTCTTATCTAGTGGTGAGAATTCCTCCTGCTGCTCCTCCACTGCCCCCCCCCCCCTCCCCCCACAGGCGCTGCCTTTTACTCCCTGGGTGTGCCACCAATCTAGAAATTGAATTTGAGGGGAGGAAATTAGAAATGAGGGCATTTTCATTTCAATTTATCTTTCCAATGAGACATTTTATGTAGGGCCTTGCAAGGCTACAATATGAGACTCCCACACAGTTGATACCCTTCACCTAGCGACCTTGTCACCTACACCCCACTGCCACCCTTTAAACCCCCACCAGCCTCTCCCTTTCTGCTCCCCCACCCCTTTAAAGAGCTCTACATCTTAAAAACAGTCAATTTTCAAGCCAAAGTATGCCACCTGCTTTTGGCAGCTGGAAGCCCTGGCAAATGTAGATAAATGAACAGAGCCACCTGAGGGATTTTATGAATCTGCTGCTGCTTGGCAGATTTATTTGCTCCCCGCCACAGAGAGCTGCACTGGTAAGCACAGATTACGGTCTACAGCACAACTGCCCCTGCCCATTCTCCTGTCCTACCCTCCCTGTGTCCACCCGTACAAGCACTGTAAGGTTGTTGACCTGTAATTCATCAGTATTCAAATTCTAAACTGTAGCCGTGTGTTTTTCTACATCTTCCTCCACCTCACCATCACAGCTCTGAACAGATCGTGTATTGCCCTTGGGAAGCTATGAATATGTTTGTTTAGTGCCTGATCTAATCTTACATCATTATGCAGAGGGGTATTTGAGTAAATCTTATAGAACTGTAATTTGATTTTTACCAAATGCACAGCTGATAGTGTGTATTTACAGTGTATGTATATTTATAGTATATTGCTCCAGACTAATTTTAGCTTGACTGAAGCAATTATATTCATTCTGTATGTGCTTTGCTTTCACTACAATATTAACTTAATTAGAATATGGAAAAAAATGCATTTCTGAAATCCAGTTATTCATTATTTGAAATGTCAACATTATGTTTTTCAGTCCCTTTGTGGTTATGATCAAACTATATCAATATACAGTAGCCTACATTATTAAAGCATTGGTGTGAATACAAAAAATTGAGTTCATCATGCTGCCTTCAATGTCAGCTGAACATGTCTTAACTTGTCATACCTGCTTCACAGGTGCCAAATGCAACATGCTGTGATATATTTGGAAAGATGACTACACCACCAATGACCTCATATGATTATTTACATGAAAGGGCTGTTTCCTACCACTAACACAACATACATGCAAGTCACAAACCAATATCTGATCAGACGTTATTAGATTATGAAATGTAGATAGAGGATTTCCATTAAAATCGTGTGGGTGTGGGTGTGTATGTGTGCACGTGTATTGTGTGTGTGTGTGTGTGTGCGTTAATCTCCCATTGAGCATCATTTATTTTGCATCTGACTGTATTTCAAGTGCTTCTTTCCTGGCAACATTAGAGTTTTTAATGTCTGCCTGATTAATTACGATGTCAATCAAAATCATATCTAGTGCTATAGAAGCAAAAAATAAACAAGCAGATGTTTTGAAGTTGTGCTTAGATAGTCAAGTTAAACAGCATTAAAAAGATTCTTACATTTCCATTGAGGGTTCAAGTAGCTGTCATTTTCTACACTGATCACGTCATTCATCATCATCAAGTCAAATTTCAAATCCATTTAAAGAGGACTTTTGACAAATGCTCAAAATTATTTTCAGAGACAAAAATCTAAATACAGATTTAAAAAATAATGATGATAATAAATCTATATATGAACAAGCATGTCACTTATTTAAAATTGTATGTGTGCGTGTGACTGCAGCTCTAAATGCAGATGTGTGTGAGTGGATAAGAGTACTAGACCAGTCCAGGGAGTATGTAGGTATAACAATTAAATGACAAGTCTGTTGGAAAGGATGGGAGAGAAAACAATACAAACATTCAGTACGTGATTTAGATGATTCACATATATCATGTATACGTGCACATATGCACTAAAAGATATAACTATATATAGGTTATATTGTCTCTTGAAACCGTTCATTACAGTTCATTTACAGCAAGCAAATGACTTGTCAGTCCTTTGTGACCTTGTGTACATTTATACTATAATGTGTTCTCAGGTTTCTCTTACAAAATACATCTTGATCTCAATAACACTTCCTGAGTACATTTAGCTTAATGGGCAAATTATATCCTATAGTGCATCGTTTGAATGACATCTTAAGAATAAAATATGTTTAGATCTGCTGTTTAGCACAGGAATATAACATCCTGCAGTAGCTACCAATAAATGTAGTCCCAACAGGTAGTACAAGTCTGACATAGGCTATGAGCAATATAGTTTGGTGCTTATTCGTTTTCCACCTCATATAACATAGCTAAATGTTAATTTAAGGTAACCTAAAACAATTCTGATTATATTTTGGGTTGTTTTTCAACTAGTGAAGCTTCAGTTCAAGCTGGATTTGGTAAAACTGAAATGTGTTTTTAAGGCTATTTGGCAACTTTGTATGACTTATGATTTGAACTTCACTGGAGTTGACACAGTGACAATGCATTGGCTTTTTTCATGTACTTTTATAGATATGTTTGTATGTAATGTAATAGTATCTACTTGTTTTTATGAGAGGGCAATACCAAATGCTTTGTCATCAGTCAATTGAACTCGTAGGCTATAGATGAACTGACAACCTTTCTCCATCTCCCTCCTCTTATCCTAAATCCATGGAAGAAAAGCAAGTTGAGTCCATTCCCATATTGGCTGAGCACACCCACGGGACAGCATTTAATACTCTCATTAATTAATTGTATGTGGGAAGCAGTTAAACCAATATTGAAGCAGACACTGACTAAAGGCATGCCAGTAACTGTGTGAAATAAACTTCCTATTTTACATGTACCCACCACTATTGTTCTTGAGTTCACGCAGAGTGAAAGTGCAAAAATTAATTATGTTAGACATTACAGTTAGAGAACATAATCATGCCATGTGTTCCTGCAGACTCTATTAATAACATTTCACTGAGGATTTATTTTCCATATTCCATTTTGCAAAAGAGCAAAACTGGAAGCCACTCTACGATGTGATGCACCTTTTATTCAGTAGCATCTATTAGTCGTTTATTTTTGTTATCATAATAGATTGAGGGAGAGATTGAGATTTTTTTGTCACCTTTTTTGCAATGAAAAGTTTATTCAAACTGGTTTGACTGACATTTGTTCATTGCCTTATTTGCAGTGAGAGGAAATTCTTTTAGTTTTTGCTTTTGTTAAAGAAAAGCATGATGGCAGTAACATTGTGTTTTTTATTCTCATTGGTTTTGATAAAAGCATAAAATATAGTGTTCTACAAAAAGGAGTATTTGCTACATCTGGCTGAACTAGGTGTATCTATTTGTAAGATTAGCATGTACACAGTTAGTATTCCTAGTAATTTAACACAACACAGGACGTAACGCCACAATCCCTTATGCCATAATCAAAGTAATATTTCCACAAATTCAGACATGGTTACTGCAGAGAACATCAGGTGGCACTGCAGTGACTACAGCACATCATCCATCAAGCAACATGCTTACCGCCTGCCTAATCTAAATTTGATGGTTAGTGGTAAAAACTGGATTAAATATGTGAGTGTTCCAAGTCTTTGGGGTTGTCGCTAGTTGGAAACTATGAACATCAACTATGAGTTGAGTTAAGAGGTAATTGAAGAAAACTTTCTCCACAGGACACACACACACTGGAGACAACAAACTATTCAGTATAACAACCTCATGAGCAACAGAGTCGAGCTGTAGCACCAGTCTATAAATATCTGTAGACATTATAGATCCGTACCTATCCAATGCTACACAGCTTAAGAGGATTTGCTAGAGGAAATAGGAGACACAGGCCAACGCTGGTAGAGGTTCATTTTGTCTGTTGAGTGTGGATTAAGAAACATGAAGTCATAAATTCAGTGGATGAGACAACAACATTTAGCAAACTAAGGTTATATTATTGAACACTTTATGAAGCCACTACAGATGGCCTATAAAGTACTGTGAAGTGTAAGCAATGCTCTAGCCTGCCTGATTTTCCAAATGGTTTGATGCTGATTTTAGTCACTCAACAGTTCAAACTCCATACACACTTGTGTTTTGCCTTCACTGACAGCTCAACTGAACATAATATGAATCTTTTAAATGTCCCATCTCATGGGTCCTCCAACTCTAAAGTGTTATCATGTTAACTATTTCTTATAGAGTGATCTATATTACAGTCAACATTTTATTTATACATACAGTAAAAAAAAAAAAAAAATCAAAATTGCAAACTGAAAATACATTAAAATTCCAAATGTCCAAGTCAGTTTTTTAAATTATAATCAGAGTTAACTTTTATGATGGCCAGAAATAGTCAGTCAGTCTAAGTACTGCATTATTTACAGTTAAGATATTTGGCTTCTGTTGATCAAACATGACACCAAATGTAATGAGGACAAGAGGCAATAACAACAGTAGATATTGCTGTTTTTGATCTATCCTTAATAGTTGGCAATACTCTCTAGCCTGAGGCCATGTCCACAAACGGCCAGTGTGGCTCACACAGATAGGTGTTGCTTTTTCATAAAATGCTCTCCAGAGTGGATACCACTGAAAAGGCTGGTCTTGCTCATCTTAGATGCCTCTACTTTTCCAAATAACATTACACCACTGTCACCCACATTTCCCTGGCACTCTTAGTCTTTTCTCACTCCAAGACCAATCAACTGTATTAGTAATTAAGGTAATTGTGAATTACTGTAACTATGGTGCTGAAAATCTTAAAACCCACATAAAATGCTGTAAAAGTCTGTCAAGTTAAACTGTATGATGATATGGGCATCATTAAAATGCCAGAAAGAGTGTGCGCTGTTATAAATTTAAAATCCAAGATGCCACAATTATGAGATCAGCGTAACACACTGTAATGATCCATAGCAAATTATAGCCTAGTGAGAAATTAAAGCCACCATAAATTAACAAAAAAGAATTTGATGGACTCAGGTAAAGTTACTAAGTCCATATAGTATACATATGTCTAAAAAAATGTCCATTTGAAACCAGCTTTTACAATATATCTTGAAATCTTGTTGTACTGACCCATTTTTTTCTTTTTAAACTAGTCTAAACCAACCATAAAGACATCCAACACCCATCTGTTTACCTGTGTCTGTGAACCTTGGTCTTTAATAGACCTGTTATTACATCCTGGCAGATAAAATAAACCTGCAGCCTGTGCTCTGCCTTGCTCTCATTCACAGACAAGTGTAATTCATGTGCATATAACAGTCCAGCCGCCCAGAGGCAAATTTAGTCACCAAAAAGTAATGCAGTTCAGATTATGTCTATATTAGGTGACAAATGTCTGTATTTGGAGGTGGCAGGTGGGGTGGATGGCTGGAGAGATAGGTGGCAAAAAGTGGACGTAGCTGCTAAACATTCCTGTTTGCTTCCTGTTTCCAACTGCAACTCAGGACAGTTTAAAAAAAAAAAAAACGTAAATACGATTGTTGTGATGTTTACTGTTGCTATGCTGACAAAGGTTGCCTAGCTCCATACCACATTTCAAATAATAATTCTATCTCACACCATGATCTGTCCCTAATCCTAACCAACCTAATCAGACCTTAACCACAGCACACCATAAAACATAATTATTTTTTAACAGTGATTTGTTTTTTGGAAAGCACAGACAAATGCAGCATATTAGAAAACACTCATATGGGTCGTTCTGGAGTGCATGGCACAATTGACCCCCGTGGTCATTTAATTATGAGGATGTGTTGGCATATAATCACTCAAAAAGCAAACTAAAACAGTCTAATAGCCTCTGATAGAGAAAATAAGTACTCACTCATGCACAAATAAGATCCCATTGCTGCTGTTTCCCACACAATATTTTCTTTCTTATCACTGGTTGATGAATTCATTTCATAAATCTTTGTTCTCAGGTTCTGCTGTGAAACACACACCTCCTGGTTGTCCTTGAGGAAGTCATTTTATATACCAAATAAATGTGTAAGTGGGGTGACAAGTGAATCAGTGTAACACTAAACGTGAGGAAGTCCATTCTACAAAGTTCTCCATCAAATGATCACTACAGTACATACAGGTGCTGTAATCAACAACACATCTGGCTATTTAACAGTTGTTGGTGAGAAAGTGTTCTTGAAATACTTTGAATGCAAAACCTGATGTGTTATCTTGTGTTGCCTCGTGTAATTTTAATTTTTTTTTATTGACTGACTCACTCTGATTAACGGCTCTGAAACTGAGAGACTTGTTAGATTTCAAAACGGCACAAATCATGTGGAAGGTCAAAAATAAATTACTATCTGAAAGAATCCAAAGGTTGTTTTAAAGGTGTGGAAAAAGTCAATATGACTCAAGAGAAATGTGCATATTTGAGGAACGGGGTCATCAATTATATAACAAAAAATATATATACATCCATTGTATCTCTGTGATATCTGTTCATAACCAGTTGTAGCGAAGAGCTAAAAATGTCTGGTACCCTTTTTGTATGTTTAAAAAAGAAATATAAAAAAATGTGAAATGAGAATGTTAGCATTGCAGATAATGTAAAATTCTATGTGATGTTACTTTCTGACATCAAATAAGTTTTCTTTTGTAGAAACAGTAGGCGTAATAAGCTGTAGATTCAGCCTACACTGTTTTAGCCTGTAGGAAATCTTGTATTGTTTTCATCTATTTTTTGGCTGTAATTGATATCGCATTGTCTGTTTGTTTTTTTTTGTTTTTCTTTCTTTTATCCCAATGATTCACAATCTGAAAAATAAAATCAATTCAAAATACATGCACATATAACATTGGTTTATCATATTATTACTCAATGAACTATAAGACTGTCTCCACTCTGAGATATAACAGTTCTCTGTGGGTATGTGGTCACATTAGTGGTCAGAAATCAATCACCATCTTTCACTTTTTACATATTCACACATGTTTTTATAGATTTTAAAAAATGCCCTAGTTATCCTGCAACCTCCATACTGCAGCACGTGGGTGTATTTAACCCCTCTACTACATAAAACACACTCAAGTCATGGTCTTTAATATATTTTCACTTTTATTTACACCTATTACAATGCACATTTATTCATATGGTTCAGTAAAATGTGAGCAACTAAATAGCCTTGAGAGTGAGGAAAGTTATCTAAAGGCAAAACACGACCCTGAAAATTCACAAGCATGAAAACTAGCTTGGTAATTAGATGCTAAATTAATCCACGTGGACCAATTAGGCAAGACAAGACATGGGGGCTCTGTAATGCTTTGTCAACAGAAACGAAACCAGTACAAGGAGACATATGGGTTGAGGAGGAACAAGTCTGAATGAGAGACTGAAAAGGGAAGGGGGCATGAGAGCATGTACCCTGATTAAAGGGGAGAAGAGGATCAAAGAGATTTTATTTGGCATGTGTGTGAAGATTAAACAAACCTTTAGAAGAAAAAAGGGTCCCATCATTTCCTGTATTAAGTTTGAATTAAATTTTAATGCAGAAACATTGCTTGATCTCTTTTACAAATGATGATGCTTTGATTTGGATGCTTAAAATGTAAGTGGAGTCCCTTAGCCCAGTGCAGGCTCGCTAGAAGTTCTTCACATTTCTTTTTTTCTCTCTCTCTGCTCAAAACTTGTCCTTTCTGCTTTTTAAAAAAATAGATATTTTGAAACATTACACATAATAAAAGTGAAAAGTTTATTTACCATACCTCACCTCTATTTTACCTCTAATATGCATATGCAGTAGTTCTGGTTTCATTTTCCCATTTTTGAGACATCCATATCTGAGATGGAAGTTAATGGAATTTGGTTTGTGGGTGTTAGAGCATTTTAAAAATTACATTTTAAAAAGGTCATCAGCAATATGTCTCTCTACAAAAAAATGTCCTGGTTGCTGTAACATGCTGTCATCAGTTTTTCTAGTGACTTTGTACTGAAGGAACAGTCCATGTGAGAACTGACAGACGTTAATGGACAGACCTGTGATTGTGAAAGGTGATGGGGATGTTGCTGTTGACTTTGAAAACTTAATTTTTTCACTAGTGTCAGCATCACAAACAAATGTCAAGTCACCTTCATTGGATTGGGGGTGAAGGAAAAACCCAAAGGCAAATCTCAAAGTCTCAAAACCTGGACAGAAAAACTTCCAAACTATCAGTATAATTAACTCTTTTAAAAATCCAATGTTCTGATGTAGAGCCATTATAATGGAAAAACATTTTACCACCTACTGTGCAATAGTTACTTGTGCCAATGCACCATGCAATACCATGCTAATCAATTCAGTTCCACCTCTCAGTCCCTTCTTTTTTTTTTTTTTTTTTACATAAAACAATGGTTTTCCTATTTTAAATGTACCTTGGAATATGCTAAACATTGCTCTTTTATGTGTCTTAAGTTGATCACCTGATAGAGTTACATGGCTGGTGCAGGAAGCCATAAAACCTTGGCTGGCAGGATGTGCAGGCTGTTTTCGTTGTGCTGGTGCACCTGCAAGGGGAAGATAAGGGCACTGATGATAACAACCTGTCGGCATTCTGACATTTCTCTGGACACTCAGCAATGAGCTGTCGGCCACAGCCCTGCAGAAAGGAGGGAAACCACATTTTGAAGGGGAAAAACTGCTTTGTCACCAGGGTCCTTACAAGCCATACTAAATGTTCATGCATATTTTCCATTGGTAGCCACATGGATGATTTCCCTAACAATAGTAGTATAATAGTAGTAATGTTTATCAAGAGTAGTTTGGAATAACACTTTTATTTTGGCACAATACACAATCATTTAGATAAAAGTGAAATAATAAAATAGTACACAGTGGTACATACTCACTTCAAATGAATTTAAACAAGCAGCCCTCAATGGAATTTAATTGCTCAATTAAAAATAAATGCTAGTTTTAAATATATTGCTGTCTTATTTTAATTTTCAGAAAGATTTAAAGTACACCTGATTAACTACTTTGGATGGACAATGCTACAATATTCTGCAAAGTCTGTTTCGTTGTATATGTATATCCATCATAAGTCTGAAGTCAATATATGTCAAGTGATAAAGGATGAATGTGACAGGGAGTGCCATGACAGATATCCTCAATTTCTAGACCATTTGGTCAGAAAGAGGCAATGCGGCTAGACAGAACTAGACAGATTGAGGTCCATGCATTTGTCTGTACTATATCTTTCAGCATTGATTGGAAACGTAGGTAAAATTAGCAACTGTTGAAAAATCAAATAACCAGCCTTTTCAGTGTTCATATTGTTCATAATGAAACAGACAATTGTAATGGCTGTAAACTTGTACAGCAGCTGATCGTGAGCTGCACTGTCCGTCAAGGTGCGGCTCAAACTCCACAACATAAATACAGTGACATTTCACTGCTACAGGCAATTTTTACGATACAGTTTTGTACATTAATCCACTCTTGTGACACCAGCCTACACTTTTCCAGGCATGTTGAAATATGTCAGCTGGAGGTGTTTACATTAATTTAAGATTTAGAGGTCTTGACATTCACAATGTGAGAATTGAAAGTATTTTTAGTGGCAGTTTTTGCAATGTTTTATGATCTCAAGCTTTTCTTTCCCAAATACAGATTTATTATTGTCTCTTCCAAGTGCCACATTTGATTACTGAGAACACTAATACATGTTTTCACTTGTGGGCTGCTATTGCATCAAGTATGGGGGTATGATTGTAGCAGAATTATTTGTAAATGTGTGGTGACTGGTGAGTTGTGTAGCCATATCTCAATGCCTGTGTGCAGAATCAAATTTGGAAATGTGCAAAAAACTTCTAAATGCATACTGAAATTTGTGAACGTGTACAAAAATCTGCAAATGTGTACTCAGAATCTATGTGGGTAATCCGAATTGTCAATGTGTAACACAATCTCCAAATCTGTATATATATATTTGCAAATGTATAAAGACTTTTGAATATGTAAACAAATCCGTAAATGCAAACATAGCTCAGTAAATATTTAGACATATCTGTATCTATGAATTGGATGTTAATGTATGAAAACTGGTTGTATGTTTGTAACACTTCTGCCATTGCAGAGATCTGCCAAAATGTGTGGTGCATGGATATATTACAGGTCTAAAAATATAAAATCTTCATGGATCAAAAATTCATGATAGGAAAAATCATCATTGACCTTGTTTACAGTCTAATGTGTCCTGTCAACAGTTTCACAGATGTCTCTTTCATAATGGTGGTCTATGGGGAAAATGCTCATTTCAGTGGTAGGGGTATTTTTCATTGCAGTACCATGAGTGACCACTGGGAAAATTGGCTGCAGGGCTGAGTGGCAGAGCCCTATCCAGCTTTTATCCATGGTGTGGTGATTTTGTCTGTAACTCCAGGTTTTCTTCTCCCTGAGCTCAGGCTTACAGTCTCACACTGCCAGGCTCACCATCCTCAATAAAGAACTTCTGCTTCCAACATGGACGTCTAAAGGAGGCTCCCACAGTTGAACAACCAAACAACACGGCAGGATGCCATGCAGCTGCAAAAGTCACTGCACTGTTCCCCACTGCTTTAACAACAAGCAGAAACTGGCACACTTACGTTTCCATAACTCTCAAGATCAAGAACACCATGTGTGCGTAACATATAATAGTCATTTATTTACAATATCATTTCAACTTTTTTTCCCCCAAAATATAAAAATAGGGAAAAGTAATTTCAAATACAGAAACTTTAACTTAAATTGAGGCCAACTAAACAAACAGTAAGCTAAACTAAAGTGAACATAAGTGACCTCCTCAATGACACAGAAGGAGGGTTTATATAAAGAGGTTTGCCTACACTGACATACAAGGAGGGCAGGAAAAAAAGATTAAAATCAAAAAACTATTTAGAAAAACAAAACTTAAAGCATCAAACTTATTAATTTTAACTGGATCCTGAAAGACAGACTTGCCAAGTTGGTGTCTTCCACTTCCTGTCTGCCACAGTATAAGAGGCCATCTTTACTGGAGGACCTGCTGGGTTCATGAAAAACAAACATAGAGCTTAAGTTAATACCAGCAATATATATTAATGACAAAATATGAACCAAAATTTGTGCACTCAAATTAGCAAACAAACTGTCAATTTTAAAGTGTGTGAAAATAAAAGGCTGTGTGTATGTCATTACCGGTACTTGAAATGTTTATATGTTAGCAATGTTAAACAGAAAAACTACTAAGACTGGTTGCTGATATGTGGTGCCACCACCACAATGAGTGAGTGGTTGCTCTTCATCATCACTGTTACTATACTGTTACTATACTGGTTGTACCTGAAACACTGAACTGAACACTAAAATATTTTCTGTATTGTGTTTAGAGTGAGTTACAAGGACCCAGTGTGTTTGTCTGCTACCGTCTGATCACATCTAATCATCTGTGCTGAAGACATTCCTTCATCTGCTACAACGAGAGGCAACAGTATCTAACCAGGTAAGAATGTTTCCTGATACACAACAGCAAGCTCAGTTTAGAAAACCTGCTTTCTGGAACAGACCACTGATAAGAAGCACTGAGAGAATTGTGAAGAAGCTTTTGGCCTGTTATAGTGTTTAATTACTGAAAACTTCAATAGGGAAGGTTCTGGATACAAAAGAAAGAACTGAGTAAGTGGGTTGAATGCCATAGGTTAACAAGACACTAGGGAGCAAAAAGGGTTATTAAATATAGTATGTTGTGTCTAATATAGAATGATTATAAATAGACCAAGTGGAATACAACATGCTATGTATGCATATAGGTCCTATAAGACAGGAAAATGAATCTGAATGTTTATATACCAACATATAAACCTAGACTAAGACTATGTGTGTTAGAGGCACTGGAAACAAATGTACAGTACAGGCCCCAATGATTGGATAACCCACAGGAAGGGCTTGATATCAAAGTTAAAACCTAGTTTAAGATGACAAGGTGTTGAGGGAGTAAATCCAATGAGTTTCCTGCTGCAAAAGCTCCTTTATTGTCTCCTCTAGGGGTTTGTTTGTTGCTCTTTTTTTTGTTTGTTTGTTTCTTTGCTTGCTTTTTTGGTTTGGTTTGTTTTTTTTGTTTTTTTTTACATTTTCAGTGCTCAAATATATCAGTGGGTTCACAATACACATGTGAATCTGGTTATATGTTTGTAGTGTCACTGGTCATTTGACTATACGGTATATGCCTAATTTCTGTCATGTGGGTATTTGCCAGAAGAAGACCTCTCAAATAAAGGAAGCTCTGATTCAGTGTGCAGGTACTCCTCCTATCTAGTTTAGTGTTTCATTACAACATAAAGACCTGTAATAGTAAACGCACACTAAGTTCAAAGACATGCCACCTACGCTACATTTACAGTTTAATAAAATGAAGTGACCAAGACAAATCAAAGAGCTTTACATAAGACAAAAAGCAATGATGGGTGACTGAAGCCTTAAGTTTTAGGGTTTTCTTTTTACTGAAATAAATGATCTATGGTCTTTAAACTCAGCAGTATAGTAACATCTAGTCAAGACCCAGCGTTGTGGGTGGACCCCAGAGGTCTAGGACCACACATTCAGGAATTTGGCCCTCCCAGGAGAAATCAGCATTAACATCATTTTAAAGCACAGACTCCAACCCCAGTTTGACAATGGGGCTTGGGGATAAAAAATAAAATCAAATTTCCAGGGAGAAAGAAACTCCTGCTTCGTTTGTTTGTTGTTTGTTTTGTTGTGTTTTCCATTTGTTGTTTCAGGAGTGAGAGCAAAGTGAGACATCTGTCCTCCTGTTTAGTATCTCTGCTCTGAAATGGAAATTTTACAGCAGCTGTTTAGCAGTATGTAGCATCTGAGCGGGAAGTCTGAAGGCACTTAACTAAGGTTAGCATGCTTGGACTAACAGTCAAATAAGATACATTAAAAAGGGATGATGCTTGGCATAAAGCTATGTAAAGTGGAATTGTTAGCCACTTTCTGGACACTTAAAACCAGGAGGACTTTTTTCTAAAGTAGCAACAGACTTTATATCCATCTCTTGGAGCCATTAATATCTAATAATACATTTATCTATGTACACATTTACAGATTTGGAGATTCTGTTACACATTTACAAATGTCCATGTGTTTTCAAATTATTCTGCTACAATAATACCCCCATAAATAGTTTTATGTAATATTCATGTTTCATGATTTCATGCTAAATGACTGCAAAGAGTAGCATGCTGTTCCATAGCACTGGGTTTTCTAAGGATGAAATTAGGCCAGTAGCAGTCCATTATCTCACGCAGCATGGAGTACAATATTTTTTCATTTATTTATTTATTTTTTTGTTCAGACGTCAGTCAAGGTGACCTTCCTATTTCATTGGTGTGGCCTCCAGCCTACATAATATCAGTGCAGTAATCTTACGGATGTGGGGCGTCGGGAACAGAATTGAGCATCAGGGATAATAATCAGGTGTTTTATCCTATCTAGTGTGACATGATGAAAGACAATTGATAGGGAGTGTGTGAGTCCTCGCGGTCAGTGTTACAGCAGTGGACAAAGGTTTTACTGTGCCCATACAGACAATACAGTATGCTATAATGAATGTAGAGAAGAAAGAGACTAGGTGTGACACATACCAAAGCTGACCACCTTCTTTTAAGTTAAGGAGCTGAACCACCCTGAATGACTACTTAAATTCTCCTGCAGGCATAGAGGCTTGAAGAGGACAGAAAATGTGTGGAGTATAGTGACACCCGTTGTGTTACAGAACTTTAATAGAACAATACAATTTTGAAAAGTGAAAGTCAGGAGACGATAAGAGACTGGCTCTCAGCTTGAAAATGTTGTCACTGGAGCAGAGTGTGCCTTTTCAGTTGCATAAATCATTGACATAAAGTTATTTGATTATTTGTTGCATGTGTTAATTATATGTCATGTATATGTCATAGTTTCACACGTTAATCTCTAATGTACAAATATTGGTAAAATGCCTGTATAAAATTATGTAATTTTAACTATAAAAAGTAAGCAGTGGGTGTTAATGGGCTATAAGAGAGAGAGGGTGTGAGATGAAATTGAACAGGGTTGTTAAGGACTCAAACAGACTGAAACAGATTGTAACTATGATGGAGATGTGACGCAGTTTTAATACAACAAAGCCTCGTCCAGTGGACATTCTGAGTCAGTGTGAGCAACAGCCATCAGTCATTTCATATCAAGTGGTTGCTTGTTAAATTAATTTTAAAAAACAGGGACCTAACCCAGATGTACCTGTGTTGCTCAGATGGACAGGCAGTCAGTAATACCTCCACTAACCACCCATCAACAGCATGGTTTTAATCCTGCTATTATTCAGAGGCCTGAAAAAGTCACTTTTTTCATAACCTCTTGGAAAATCTCATTAAAATAAATAATACATATTTTTTTATTATTGCAGAATTGCCACGGGTGAATGACTGCTCTCTAAGTGGAAAAAAAAGTTTAGCTCTGGCCAAAAGGTGCACTATACTCTGAAGGGTGCACTTCACTCTGAGTGCAGCCCCAACTGTGTGTAGATTATATTTCATTAAGAGACAGAAATCCATGCAGGTCAGGGGTTCTATTAATGCCTCCACTTCCCTGAAGACTAACAACCACATATGGCTTACTTGGAAAATGCAGTTTAGTGCCCACCCACATGGAAAGAAAGAGGAATTAGGGGCCTATTAATGCAATGCACAATAGCACAGCATGCTACAACTTTGCTTCACTCTCTCCTCTTCCCTCTCTTGCAGTAGTCATCTGTAGCCATCACCGGGGAGAACTCCACATTGTGCCCATTACACATATGCGCTCATTATCATTAATGGGCATACCGGTCCCTACATTAAAATTTCTGCAGATGAAATGGGTTAATGTACAGAATTCCCTGTACTTTATTCCACAGAAACAATTTCACCACCTGGAGGAATTATGAGCAAGCAATGACATATAAACAGCTGATTAGGGTCACTCAACCATTGTTCACATCCCAGATATTTTTTTGGTTTGTTTGTTTTTTGGGGGGCTCTTTGTTTGAACAAGCCAAACCTGTACCACTTATTTGTAATCCTAGACTCAACCCAGCTATTCTACCTAATTTTCCAATCAGCCATTTTTGTTCAAGGTTTGACTACCAAAATAATATTTCTTTTTTTAAATTTCAGTTTAGTTTCATTAAAATTACAACACTATGCATTTAATGACCTTCTCAATGCATGCATGTATAATTCATAGTCTCCCTCAGTCTCCCTGCAGCCTTAGATCATTTTGATACTGTTTTCCTTGAGCATTTGGGCAATTGTTTGCAGCAAAACTTCAAAATGTGTCTCAGACAGTTTCACAGCCTCTTTCTCATATGAGGTTCCCCAGGGTTCAATTTTAGGTCTCTTGCTATCCTTTTTATAAATACATGCTTGCACCCAGAAAAATAAGCGACAATACCAGAATCAGTGCTATGCAAATGGCACTAAAATGTATTTCCTATCTAAATGCAGCACCCAAGCTGAGTTGACTATGCTTGAATGTCTTTGGGATAAAACCTTCTGAAACTGTGTGGTTCAGAACATGGATCACGTCTTCATAAATCAGATCCAATATCATGAATCTCTGTGTGATAGTTGATCACTGAACTATTACATTCAGTATTATTTTTTCTTTAAAAGATCTGTCTTAAATTTGGCCCCTCCTGTCTGGCCTGGAAAATGTGTTCAATCTCATTATGATTTGGATTTTGCCATTCAGATGTCTCCTGTCTGCAATTGTTTTACTGCTGGTAGATTATTTTCAATACATAAAAAAATAGATGTTACCCAAAACCCTCTGTATTTATTCTGGCTCCCTTTAGAATATTGTATTAAATTAAATGTTTTACTACTTGTTTTTAAAGCCCTGCATGGTCTTGCTCCTTCTTATATTACAGAACTATTTACACCCTGTAGTACCCTTATACCCCTTAGATCCTTTCAGCCGAGCTCTGTTAACAATCCCACAGTCTCATCTAAAAAGGTCCCAATACAGAGAAAATATCAAATCAGCTGAATGTGTTAATATTTTAAAACAACTTTTTTTATTCCCTTGCATACATTACTTTAAAATTAGACTTTTTATAACAATGGCACTGTACCAAGCACGTGTTGTTGAGTTTGGTGGGGCATTTCATGTTTTTGTGAGAGTGGACTGTAAAGAGAGGACAGGAAATGTTATTTTCTTGGTGTGGATGTATTACATTATAGAGCTAAAGAAGGTGGAGCCAATCAGTCCTCCTACCAATTTGCCCCTGTGGAAAACTACTGTACTGCAATCCTTCAGCCCAAAGAACATTTCCCCCATAATACATAAATGAAAATCACTCACCTTTTGGCGAAGTTCGCCATTTTGAAACCAAAATAGATGACCTACGTAAATCGTGCAGATCCGATGACAAAATATTTTGGGAGGACAGCTGGAGAGGGACGGGGAGAGTGACAGGGGGATTGACACGCAGCAAAGAGACTGAACCCATGGTCGCTGCGGCTGGCATGAGAGACATACGACGCTCGCGGCTCAGCGCGTTTAATCAGAGATTCCATTGAGTGTTACTGTGACGGTGAGCTGCAGCTGCGTCATTAACGCCGCCACTGCTTCGAAGTCGAGTCAAACACACACTAACAGTCACCATGCTAAGCTAAGCTAACTTATTTTTTATATATATATATATATATATATATATATATATATATATATATATCTTGTGCACTTGAAGGAAAAGTGTGTTAGGAGAGAAGGATTCTGCCAGTGTCAAACAACTGGATTCAGGAATAAAGTGCAGCTCATTTCTTCCCTAGCATCATGTGACCATGTATAGATACTTTATTATACACTCATACTGTCTTGTAGTTCTGCTTGAATTTCCTCTCAAAATGCATCAGATTGATGCTTTCAAATATGAAATATTCAAAATTTTCTTCCGGGGGACCATGCCCCCAGACCCCCCTAGAGGGGTCGTATCCTTCTCACCTTTTTCACCCATGACCAGTTTTCATGTCTGATAATAAAAGAGTAGTCTTTAAAACAGGACAGGATATCCCAAGGTGCTAACAAAATGAATTATTAGTCCTCCTTGGATTATGAATTGTAAACCATGTTTTCTTTTCTTATATATTTGGACGGCAACCACCTTTTAAATCAAATGAAAAGGTGCCATTCTTAATACATGCATGATTCATGGTCAGCACATTACACCTGCAGGTCCTTTGTTTTTTGATGTCATCAAATGTGGTTGCTTATTTGATCATTCAGGGGGTCATCAACTCCTGCTCTGTGTTCATGGAGTTTTCATACATGACAAGCTAACATGTGATAATGCAATGTCATTTTTTCATTAAATCAACTGAATGTCCACATCAAGTAAAATAGCAGCAAAATAATTGACACTTTTATCTCTAGACTTTACTGTACAAGACTTTGTTGCAAAGCTAAAACAAATGGCTCAAAGCCTCCACCACAGTCATGTTTTTGTTTGTTGTTTGTTTGTTTTTTATATAATATTTAGAGTTATGATATGTAGCCTCAAGTTTCAAGGTTTAATGGCTTTAATACCATCTTTCTTGCTATCTCGGTGTTTATCTCTTTCCCTTTTATTCACCACAGTGGTACTGCAGTATTACACTATTTATTTATATTTGCTCCAACTCAAATGTCTCATGTTGGTGTGATGTAAAGAGAACCTATACAGTGTATGACATTCAATGCATTTCTTAATTACTTAGAAGTACAAAATAAAAAAGACAGGATCTGAAGTAGAAATAAAAGAGATCAGTTATTTGTTTGTGTTATATACTGACACCAATATGAAGCAGGGAAACTTTAAGCTTTGACAAATTCAAAATAAACTGTCAAGTGACAAAGTGTTCCTCTCTTCAAAGCTTTACCCAAGGTTTCGTTAAAAGAGAGGAGAGTAATTAAATATATTTTTGTACACAGTAACATTTATCCTTTATTGCCTCACATTTTGTCATTCAAGCAAGAAGAAAAACAAAAAGAGCCTAAAATAGTTCTGTTTGACACAATTCAGAATTCTAACACAATCTTACCTGTTTAAACATTTAAGATGCTTTTTGTCTTTTGTGAAATTTGAGGATGTAATTGTATTTTCTTGCCTTTTTTTGGGGATTTTTAATTTGTATTGTTTGACTTTTGTGTGAAATGTGTTTTTGCTTGCCGAGCATCCATCTTTTCATCTGAAGTGTAATTTAGTAACTGCAGTATTTAAGTAATTCACTGTATTGATGTGGGCTGATTCTCACTTTCCATTATTGTTGTTGACTACAGTTGGTCTATAGCAAGGTTCATGGCACTACTTAATAGGGCTTTGCATTTAATAGACTCCTGGACTGCTTTGTTCAGATGTTGCCAGTGCTTTATAGATTTTATTTATTTTTCTGTACACGAGGGAGGACATTGACTATTCAGCTTGTTGTTGCAAGTATTTCAATTTAAGATTCACAGTTTTTTCAATGCCATTACTATATACACTATATACACTATATATGTATGCTACATATATCACAGCAAGCATGATGAACATGTATGAATGTTCTTGCAAGACCACAAGTTCAAGTTCAAATGTCATTCTGTAGTCATTCCAAAGTTGAAATCTCTTGTTAGTATGCTTTGTTAGACATACACATTTTATATTGTTGCCCGAAAACAAAAACTACATATTGTACGACCAAGCCAAATGACCTGTGGCTTTCAAGAAATATGGATTAGGTCACTTTTACATTTGCACTGATTTAAATGTGGTCTGACATCAGGCCAGTGGATGTGTTGTAGCACAATAATGCTATTTCAGCCTCTCAATTATGTTCCTATGCAGCTCCGGACTTCATCACTAGGACCTAAAATGCTGTCCCTAATGTATCTCTAAAGCAATTACACTGTGCTCTGAGGGCTAATGAATATAACTTCCTTTTTTGGTTTATTTGTTTCTTCCTCATGAGATCAAACTAGCTATTAGTCATAATGTTCCAGAATTTGATCAGATTGATCTTGCACTGTGACATGCTCAACAGCATCAAATTGTTTTCAAAGGATGGAAATAATACAAGTAACAAGTGCCCAAGGTTGTCAAGATTTGTAAATACAGTACAAGCCAGTGCATTTAAAAAGAGAGAATTTGTTTTTCAATGGATCAGTGCTTACTACATGCCACAGATTTGTGATATGAAAAAGAAAAGAAATAAAAGCAGTAGCTGCCAGTCATACATTTAAGCTGACTGAATCCAAAGCAAGTAAGTTGGCAGTCTGATTGATTTTGGTGATTTTGTAATGAGATACATTTTTATTAATTTCTGTCTGCCACTGTAAACATACAAAGATTCAGCTTCACCTTGTTCTTATCCAGAATGCTCTTTACATGCAAATCATTATAGAGGGTGATGATGTGAATAAATAAAAAATCATTGAGTTTGTTCCTTGAATGTATCAACAGCCACATGTTCAGTTTGACCCCCCAACAAATACATATTATTCTTGTTTCATGTAAATGTGCACTTTACTGTCCTGTATATTAAGAATACCACACTACAAGTACAGTATGTGTCACATTTTGATAATCCATAATTTTCTCATTGCATAGAAGGGACTTTATATATCTCATATCACGGGAGATGAAAACAGATCCAACGCCTCGACTCCACTGAAACTTACATAAATTGTCATTTGTGTTTAATGCTCCGACAGCCCTCAGCCACTGATGTGTGAATAGAGGACTTCTACTCCTCATAGGCTTTGCTATTGGAATATCCAGCATCCAAATTCAATCATTTTACTTACATTATCCACACCATTACTTGACTGAAAGTTATGATTGAGCTGCATTTCAACCAGTTTGATAACAAGGAAGCAGACTCTTAGTAGTTTTTGCCACATTTTATGAGTGGACTGGGTTTTTTTGTTTGTTTAATTATACAGTGACTTGATTGAATAATCACTCCAGGCGATCTGATTTTCTGAGTAAACAAATGGGTTTATGGCTGAATTTACACAGTCCATCTTGGCATGCTTGAGCTCTCAGGGTGCCAGATTATGCACACACCCCGAGTTACACATGATAATTACAAAATGTCCCATAAATACTCTGTTGTATTTGCTCTCTTGTCTTTCATTCATCATTGATTGATGACTGTATTTGATTGAATCTTTATTTGAAATACATATTTACTCAAGGAAATGGAGAACAGTGATATGTAATTCCTAGGTATTTAGATTAGATGCATGGTCACACACATTGGTAGCTAATGCGTTTTCTACCTGCAAAGTATAGTGTAATCTGCACTGCAATTTGGTAACCTTTTTAATGGTTAACATATTCTATTATTCCCAGTCATTGTTTTAATGAAGACAGATGTAGCATGACTGCACTTCTCAGGTCTCCCTCTGGTATGGTTTTAGCAGAGTGATGAGTTTTTGGTGCAAGAGGGAGGAAAAGATATTGTCAGAGAAACTTAAAAAGCAGAAAGATAGAGAGAGACAGGAAGACAGAGACCGAAGGAAAAAAAAGGTGAATTTACGATAAGTGCCTCTCTGAACCGAGGGTGTAAATCCTGATCTGCAATGATACTCCTTTAGTATTCCATTGTTTTATAACACAGGGTCAAACAAGCAAAGACAAAAAGACTGAATATCACAGACAGGCAGATGAGGCCAGTTTCTGTTTCAATAACACATAAATTCAGGAAACAAGACTTGCAAATACCTGTCATATCTTATAAAAAGGTGATGGTAATGGTAAAATTCCCCCAGACACAAACAAATACCTCTCAGCTTGTGTTACGTCAACCATCATCTGAATAACAGTGGAGCAATTTGGATTTTAAAGAAAGAAACCAACCATGAATGCTCTAACACCATTTTATGGCAGCAATTTGTGATAGTCAGGCTACTCAAAATTGAGAATGGTTTGTTTCCCTGTGTAGTGATGGGTTTTTTTTTCCTTTTTTCTTTTTGGTGTACACAGTCTGGCATCTTCTGTCCTCTGCTCACATATTATTTCCTACATTTGAGCACACATTTCTTCAGTGTCCTAACAGTTTGAACAAGGCATTATTATTTCTGTTCTATAGAGTTTGTAGGTTTGCTGCAGCATTAATCAGAAATAATTAGACTTCATTTCTCTAGATACGGCTGCTCTCTCAGAAAGACACTTGACCTTCATATGGAACAGTATATGGTATAGTATGCATACTCTGTGACTCTCATTAGTTTGTTAGTTTGCTTCATAAAAACTAGAATATGTCCTCACACGTTTGGTGTTGAATCTCTTCTCATTTTCTGGTGTGATTGCTTCCTTAGGGCTGTGAATCACAGAATTAGTCACATATGTTTGTAATTTTAAGGACTATCATGATAAAGATAAAAAAGGTGATTATTGCTTTAGTTAAACACTAAAGCAAATAGGCTGTGATTATGGAATAAAGTAAATTTGACTTGACAGTGTTGGTAAAATATTTGGTCTCTAATGAAAACCATAAGAATTGAATCAAGATTGTCAGAAATGAATGCATCAGCCATCCTATATGTTAGATTAGAACCTGTTTTGTAATCCTTATGTGGTGGGGAAACTGCAGTTCTCTCCCTCACTTTCTTACATCAGTTACATATTTTTATTGCATGACACTGCTGTCAGTTTAATTTTCTTATGCATCCAACAGGGACTCTGGATGTCAACTGTTCCTTTGCTGGAGTTAAACTCTCTGTAGGTTATCTTCACGCTAAATTGGTGTCTCAATCTTTTCAAAAAACTGGAACGAGTACATCTGTAACTGGTTTGAATTCATAACTTTTTGCAACGCCATCTTGCCGTTAACCAGCGACCTGTGACCACTAAACCTTCTCAAAATCTGATATGAATCCTGGAACACTAAATCCCCTTAGCTGTTGCAAATAGGATTCAACAAATATTGAATTTTTTTATCTTCCTGGAAAAAGGTAGACCACCAGTGTTTTTTCAGTGTTAAAGACAATGAATTAAAGAGTTTTGGTTTGTCAACGAGCCAAATTAAACTACTTAACGAGTTCACCCTTGCAGCCATATGGAGAATGTACACACAAGAAAGAAGCAGATGGACAGGTGATATTGTTTTCTGTACACTAAAGTGGATAGATGGTTTAGACAAATTGTAAGATCAGGTGTTACCCAGCTGCCAGCTTGACAGAAATAACTTCATTTAATGAGGGAGATGTTTGCAGAAAAAAACAAAAAAAACCTACCAAGGCCATTATGATACTGGTGCTTCAAATATCTTACACAGCACTTTACTTCGTCTACAGTTTGTGTTGTCACAAAGTTATGTACTCCATTCATATTTGACATTTTCACTAACTAGAATAAGTTTCCAGCCTTGATAAAAACCCAAGAGACAGATGGGAAGAGTTTTGACAAAATCTGTATTTTTACTCTGTAGCCAAAACATTGCTACCATCAGCAACACCTATTAATCAAAGCTTGTTTTTTTTTATTTTTCTAGTCAAGCAGAGCATTATGTAAAATGTTTCATTGCTTTACAAGGTATGATGCTTTTTTTCCACAGACTTAAAATTCAACTTCGATTAGAGGACAGAAATGTTCTATATAGTGAAGGAAGCGTGCAGAATCTGTAAGAAGCGGTTAAATATATTTCTGAATCTTTTCCCTTTGGCTATGTTGCCTTGGTGTTATTAAGTCAAGGTATCCACCACACTCCCTGAGCCATAGCATCATTTGACAGAATACATTTAAAACTAAATCTGAGGAAATGAAGGGAAATGAAATTTACTGGTTGATGTTTACTAAGGGACTCATTCAAGTGCTACTGCAGGTAATATCTTGGCTCAATAGGCATTATAGCTGTATACTGTAAGTACGCCCCATTTTTTTCACAACCTGGATATATTTATTTTATGTGCGACCTTACAGTATATGTTTATTGTGTTTATTTATATGTAACATTATTGTGTCTACACGCTGAGCCCTGAGATGCAGGTCTTTATGTGGCTTTCCAAATGATGAAACCAAATCCATTTTTATAGTTACCACTACAGACCTCTGTTGCTTTACTGCTTTATGAGCAGTGGCAGTGTAGACTTTAACCTTGAGCATGGATGCATCTGTGAGTCCCTTGTCTCTATTTCACATATAATTATTCTGTTCTCAAGTGCAACATGCTATTATAGGACACCTAATGTGGACATGTTACATTTTGCTAATTAATTCACAAAGTATGCCATCATCTGTTCCACATATGTCATTTTAGGTTCATGATACAATAAAGCAAACACAAACACAGTTACATTTATGTATATGAGAATGTGCAGACGCCAGCTTAGGTTTCAGGATAAAATAATCACATTTAATAAGTAGTTTAACATCTGTGCAGTTTTTTGATTAAAACATTGGATATTTTGGATGAAGTGAAGCTTTACTGTGAGAGATATCAAGCTCTATAGTCCTTGCAACAAAGAGAAGTGTTATTATTCTCAGTATGAAGCAGAAAATTAATGATTGAGCATCATTTTTGTAACTGCATGTGCTCAGTGTTGTGTGCGTTTTTAAATAAAAATTTAGATCTTCAAAAGAATGAATTTCCACCATGATCTGTTCATCAGTCTATCACCATGCCCCTAGTCTACGGAGCACAAAAGCTTTTAACCTTGCAGAAATGGTAATATAAGATATAAGCCACAGATAGCAAAGCAACCAGGCAGGCATATCCTAAACTTAGGGCTAACATTCTCATTCCTGAGTTGAAAGTAAACTGCCTAAAATCCTTTCAGTACCCTTTGCAGTGATGTGCTGACTTTGAGCATGAAAAACTGATTTCTAAACAGAAAAACATCTTCTCAGATTCAAAGGGTTGAACTATCTAGGAAGTGTGGGAAGAACATCTGCTTTGACCTTGTGTGGCATCAAAAAGCCCATAAATATTAAAAAAGCCTTTGTCGGATCCTTTGCCCTCAACAGTGCTGAGAAAGGTCACAGCCCAATCGAGTCTAAATCTGTTTTCTAAAACCAAAAATGACAACTTGTGTTTGGTGTGTAAGGTCTCAGCTTGAGCAATGTTATCATCACTATTGCATAATAACTCTGTGTCACTACAACACAGGTCACCCAACTGAAATCTAAAACTAGCAAAAGTATTATTTGTAAAATAGAATCAATATAATATATACTGTTTATTTAAAACTTCATATAAAATTCTGTTTATGGTTGGGCTTTTTTGCTTTTTTATTATGTATACTAGGAAAAAGGAGGGAAAGATAGCAGGGAGTCCCTCTCTCAGCACAGCTGTATGGCCATGGAAATATTTATTGCCCGGCTGGCCCATAAATCACAAATGTATGTCATATGTTGCCATGACAGATATACATAAATCCTCCTCTTTTATATTACATTAAAGTGTATTTTCTGTCAAGAAATGTGTGTATTCTAATCTAACACCAGCGCGAGACAATCAGCCAAATGCAGGAAAACAAAAGAGAGGAAACAAATATTATGAAATGCTGAAGCATCTAAGTCCATTGTCAAAACCAGTAAGAGCTAATCGGAATTGATCCTTATGTAGCAGCAACACTCAGGAAATCCATCCATTGATAAACACTTTCTTGAAAAAGTCACGCTGTGGCTCCAGGAGTGGTTTTTCGTTTCCATTTGTGAAAATGAGCCGGCAATTTATTTCTAATCCAAAAATGGTAGGACTGGGCTAAACACAATAGTGTCTGCATTGCTCTCTCAATATGATTTATGGGACAGAATCTCTGTATATTTCTTTGGCGATAATAAGAAAATACAGCAATAAATCTGGAAATGTCAGGCAATTTTGTTATCACCTTGTTGGAATATCTGAATACATTATCTGCACAGAGGAGAGGATAGGAAAGGAAAGGAGGGGAGAGAAAAGGAGACGTGGAAGTGTGTTAGAAATAAGATAGTTATAGTTTAGTGGACAGTTGCAGAATCACTGCGATAAGAGTGCCCAGTAATTCCACACAGAGCGAGTCTTTGTGATAGGTAGATAGGTAGATAGGTAGATAGATAGATAGATAGATCGATAGATAGAGCTCACCCAAAAAACACATCTCAAAATTAGTAGGGTTTATGATTTGTTTTATCTATTTTTAAAATAATTGAAATGTCACATTTCAACTGCTTCTCTGATAGATAGATAGATAGATAGATAGATAGATAGATAGATAGATAGATAGATAGATAATTGATCAATCAAGAAATAATCAGTATACAATGAAAATAGTAATTGGTTGCAGCCTTAATAATTTTGTTTTGAAATTTCAGATTTCCAATTGGTCTTGTGACAAATTATTTTAGAGGCAGAAGGTTTCTGTCACAATAACATCATCTGTTCTGTTGTGTGGTATACTATCATATAATTATGTATCATTATTGTGTAATTGTATAATTACAGCTCCTGCTGCAGTAACACAGAACAGAACACTTGATGCAGAATTTCTTGAGGGGATACAACTTTTTTATGAGCTCTCCTTCTCCTTCCTGTACAGCAGCAGCAATCAGTATTCAATCGTTTGGGATAAATAAAGCCCACATGCACAGTCTTGTAGCTGGACATGCTTGTCATCATTGCAAAGGTCATTGAAGCCTCTACCCAGCCACCCTCCCACACCAACCCTCTGTCACTCGCTCGCTCACGTACACACACACACATAGTCGCATAAGGAGAACTGAGCACACAAGGAAAGAGGCTGGTATGGAGATCACGAGCTCATTTGTCTCTTTATCAGACTGTGTCTCCCTCTCTCCAGAGGAGGTGTCTGTTTGAAGAATGTGCCACGGTTGGGAGGATGAATTTGCATGATGAACTTGGAATTTATTTATTTATTTTCCATCAGGCAGCACCCCACCACCACCATCATCACCATCCCTAAACCTGATTTCCATTAAACGCAGGGCAGCTAAAGATTCTTTTGTCAGTTAAAGGCAATGTCTTCGATAATGATTGTGCCCCTTAAGTTGTCACACATGGAAAAGCAAAGATTTGTTACACCTCCACAGAACTTTCAAAGATAAATTGTTGGTATAGTATTGTAAAGCATCATAGCTTTAGAGGTGGTGCACGTTAGGATGACTATCCACTTGAAATATCCATTAAATGCAGAAGAACATCTGAGGAATATAATATGATGTTGGTGTACTGAGTCAGTGATCTGCTTACATCCATCACACTTTGTTTCACTTTGTCATATAATAAATGTGTTGAGCACTGACTTCTAAGCTAAACATCTCCTGATTGTTCTGTTGAAAATAGATACGGAGAAATTTATTTTCACAGATGTTGCACTGCACACATTTTCAAATACACTTAAGCGCCCTTCAAACCTTGGATGATAACTATAGGGCTGTAAGATGCTCTTAAAACAAGGAATTACTTTGTCAGCACCACTGCAACTATAAATTCAGACAGAAGGATAACTACAGCCACATTCTCAGACTGACGTTTAGAGCCATGAATATTACAACCACTGAAAATGTGTTTAGTTGACAGCACGTCCATGTGTGACCTACTGAGGGATGAAAGCAGTAAGACTTTTATAAAATTGTGGCGCCCATTTGATGAGAACATTGATCTGTACCTTGTTTCACAGATATGCTTGAAGAAGTGACAACTGCCAACTCTCTTTTTTATTCTTTAATGCCAGCACTAGAAATGTTGGCAGTAGGAAAGAATAAAGGTGAAATTCACCCTTTTTTAGGTTCTGATAGAGCCTATAAATTGCTACTTGTCAGAGATGAAGAACACATGTGATAAATCAGATTGCCAGCATTGACCATAATGTGATCATTCTACTTGCTCTTTGCAGCCAAACTGCCATTCTGTCTCGTGTGTATGCATACTGTTTTAAGACTGACATGGTTTGAACCACTGGGGCACACTAGCTTCAGGATTATAACCTAAAGTCATTTGGTTTCCTTGACAACTATTTGGAAGTTTAGCGAATGTGGTGACAGCACTGGAACCAGAGATTCTTCTGCTGGAACCAGTCAAACTTTTTCTTTTGTTTTGCTTTGCTTTAAGTATGAGAAATGTGAAGTTGTGTTCCAGAGCACTGGTTAATTCAGCTCATTGATTTGTTTACTTTTGCAAAGTTTTTAATCCTCAAAGTGAGGGCGTAGTTACATGTGCAGCACAAGAGAAAACGTGACAGGCGCATCATCACACTCAAACAGAAAGTGTCAACATTAACTTTCATCTACTCATCTCAGCTCTGAGTTAGTTTTTTTTCTGTATGCAGCAATAAGCAATTACACATTGATTCATGAAGGTGATGAGTTTGTCAAAACACTGATCCATACAAACATGAATGGAAATACACACTGAAATTGCTTCATCAATGATTAATCAGCTTATATGTGCAACCCAGCTGCATGTGTATATATTTGCATGTGCATGTACATCTTTGCCTGTCCAAGCATCGGCAGTGTCTCATGAGACCTCATTTATAAAGCTTGTGTTTGAAAAAAATATTTAAATAAAAATAAAAACCCAGATGGCTATCTCCATGCATAAGTAAGGATTTCTAGAATTTAGTTGACGTTGCAATGAACCTTTATATATGCATGTGAAAATATGAAGTGCTTGTACATGTAGCAAGTCAGTCAGAATGTGGTACAATAAGAAATGGATAACATAAAGAGGAAAGACAATACTCAAATCCATTACAAAATGCAATAAATGTAACTGAACATGAAATTAGTTGAGTTGATCTTGCTTGCCTTAATTGCATTACAGTAACATGCATTTTGTATGAGATGTGACTCACATTATTTTTACAGTATCAAAATGTGTCAGTTGTGCCTTACCATTGTTTAGATCACCATTGGACACTAAGGGTCATATCTCAAGCTAGTACAATAAACTTACTTACAATTTTAACATTTGAAATCTTCCTTATATGCTTCATAATTTCTTAGGAATAAATACTATGGTTTATTAGTGGTGCACCGGAAGGCAGGTAAGTTTATTTTCAACTTCCACCACTCCCACCCCAACCCAGCCTAATTCTCTTAAGTCTGTGTTTTCAACTCAAATTAATTTACAAAGCACATTTAAACACAAGAGTTGCCTAAAATGCTTTATAATCAAAACAACAAAAGCCATAAACAACACAATAAAAACACAAAGACCAGTTTAACAGACAAAAAGACAAAGCAATGGAAGTCTCATACTCGCTTGCCTGTTCCCAAGCAACAAGGTGTAACAAAGCGTTGGCGGTAGGGTGTCACTTCATAGTTATTTCATAGTAATCCAACATGTAGTATGAAAAGAACAACATAGCACTTATCACTGTACTGAAATGGCACTTCTGTATGGGGATTACATTTTTAGTTAGTTATCACTGTTTGATGCAGTGATTCAGTATCCTAATGCTAATGTAAAGTAAACTAACATTGGCAGAAGCATTGGTAACACTTATTTACACAAACTAATTATAACCACTAATGATGACTGCATTTATTGCCATACACATCCCAATAGTTCTCATTTAGTTGACACTGTTGCCTCATTAATCTCATAAACATGGCTTTATCATCAGAGCAAAGTTACAAACCAGCAGCCACAGATGTGGATTGTAACATTAGCGAGACATATTCACATGTTGGGTAACTCAATAACTGCTTGTTTTCATGACTGTGTGGTCACTTGGCTGAGATCCTTACCTGCCCTCACTCAGTCAGTGTAATGCTAGCTGTTAGCAACAGTTTAGCACACAAGTCAATAGTTCAGATGTTTTTGGTGATAGCAATCACGTCAGCTTTAAACAACAGAATCAAAAATAAAGTAATTTCACCTCATTTGAAGACATGTTGCCTTTCCAACCTTCTGTTGTTTCCACTCATGGCTACTGCTCAGCAAAATATGCATAGTCTTACTAGACCTGAGCCACTGAGTGGACCTGCCAACTGGCCAGTGTTAAGAGTGCACTCATGGATATAAATGTAACGGCACAAATATGAAGGAGCATGAGCTGAAAAACTACAGTTTTTGTTCAGCCTGGTATCACCAAATGGCATATGAATAACATTCCAATTCCTTAAGTCATTTCACTTTATTTTTTGCTTTACACGTCATCAAACCAGATGTTTAATGACAGTAATGGACATTTTTGCCATTTGACAATTTTAACCAAAACAAAAATGATCTTTCCCTAAACTTAACCAAGTGGTTTTGGTGCCTTAACCTAACCAACAGCATTTAATTACACATAAAAAGCTTAAAATGTGTAAGTATGACATACAAAATGTCCTTAAAAGTGGCATGCTATTTATACGCCTCCCATGGGATCATGTTATTTTGTTTAGTTGTTTTTACTTTCCTCACTTTGTAATTATTATTCTATGAGGTGATGCACCTCTTAAGTAACCTAACTGTTGAAGTCTTATACTGCCCAATTAGAGTTTGTATAATGGTACTGGTATATTATGTTGCCATAGCCTCTCTAATGTGCCTGCAATTTAGAATAAACAAAACACACACAAAAGTTGTGGGTAAGTGAACAAAAGTAGGTTAGATTTAGATTGCACAATGTGTGACTTCAAGTAAATAGCTTGTACAATGGCTTATGTAAATGATGTACTTTATGCAAATGTGTCTTATTGCTGTTCATGTTCACAGCTGTGTTTGTAATGACGTATAGTGTTCTGTTTTCTACAGTGGACTGAAGAGAAAACTAATCACATTCTGTTCATTTTTGCAGGTGATCTGATCTATTTCATATTTTATATTAAAATATACACTCAAAAATGAGTCTCTAAGCTTTTAAACCCTGTTGACATTAGAATTTACTGCAAAAAGTCAAATAAATTACCCATTCATAGAAATCTATCATTTTATTGATTGTTCAGCATGGCCATACACTAGAGCAGATCCATATTGGCCTATTGTTACTGTGACTGCTCCCCGTGTGACGCAGCTGTCCCTTTTTCAGTTGAACACCTTGTTATCTTGATTGTGTGAACCTGCCCCTAGCTGAAGTCAGCTAAAACATTAATTGGTCACAGGGAAAAGTTCACATACCTTCCAGCCATTCGTTGCACACCTTTTGCAATATTTATGTTCCCTTATGTAAGGAGCTCCCTTTGATAGAACCAATCGATGAGTATATGAACACTGTCTACCTAAGGAAACACGGCAAAGACACTATTAAAAGAGCAAGAAAATGGACAACCCTAAATTCTATTTGGGCAATGGTGCCCATGCAGGCAAATGGAAAAAATCTCTGTATTCAGTGTGGAACCGTGTGCGTGCTGACTTTGATCCCTGCTGAGGTACCTGAAACCTGGACCTTCTCAGTGTGAGGTTATAGCACTTTGCACATTACTGGGTGAAAAATTGCAGTATAAGCCTGCGGTAAGCAACCATATAAACTGATCTCAACATTGAACCAATGAGCTTTTTTTTGTAAATATATGTTGTCCACGTCTGAAATCTGGACTGACCTCAAGATATAAAATATGAATCTCAGTGCATGATATTTCCTAGAAAAGCCTACCAGTAATTCTTGTTGCTACAGGACATATCACGTAACCACAACATCCTGGTTTAAAATCTAGCCACGGTGAAATGACATTTTCCCTCTCTGTCCTGTCTCCTTCCTCTGTGTTCTATATAATGATGGCAAAATGCAGCAAAAATAAAAGGTCCCGTGCCACATTCAGCATCATTATTCAGAAATATTTCTCAGTTTTGATGAAATCTTGAGCCTGCAAAGCTTTATTTACTTAAAAGCAATTCTCAGCCCTCGGTACACTGTTATGTGGACTGTGGTAACTAAGGATCCAGACTCTCAGTAGCCTGTTGTGTGAGTGCAGCCATCAAAAATTCTCTTTTAATATCCTTTGCAAATAAAACATTGTGTTCGGTTAGTTTTTGAAGATCCCCAAGTCTCTGTCTCTCTCTTTCTAGTGCTTTCCAGCTGATGCAGCCTACAATTATTGATCATCTCGCAAAAGCATTCCCTCTCGTAGCACAGCAAGGACAAGAACTCATGATTTAAGAATAACATTTTTTTTTTCTTGTTTCAACTGCCTTTATTTTTCCAGCACTCAGAAAAATACTGTCACTGATTGATTCAGTTAGATGAGTATGCGATGGCTGTCCGTGCACACATAGTAAAGAGGTAACACATCTGTAAGACCTGCTGATTGATGATTAGGGAAGTAAATAGATAAAAGACAGAAAACAGGTCAACCTCTGTGTCTTTGAGATTAGAAACATGTCGGACTGTAGATACACATTGTGGACAGTATGGAGGGGAAGTGGCACAAGTGACACTTTTGTTTTCACTGAATTACTGAGAACACCATTTTACAACTGTAATACAGATGTGGAGCAATTGTAACGCGCTGCAGCTCAGTTGTAACAGTGCCAGCGCCTAAATAGAAGCCTAAATATATGAATTATTTTATAAAGAATAATTCCACTTTAATGCATCATAATTGAATAGCCATCATTTTTTTTATCAGTGATTATGACGGCATACAAGACAAAGTAATTTTTGCCATCTTCCAGCACTGCAACATCTCTGGAACAAGTTTGATGGATTAAAATATGAGGAATCAGACAGGTCAGTCAGATAGGTCGTAAAAAAGCCATCTGTTGTGTCGTGTTATCTATGCCACCCAAAATAACTGTGTGCATGCCCAACCACAGTAGCTACAGTTGGTTGAACTGGGTACTGTATTGGATATGGACAGTTTGGGTAATATTTTTTCACCAGATGAATTTAGCTGAGAAAAAGGAGTGATTCTCCACGTACTGAAATGTTCAAGATCCCAATTTTTATTCATCAATATCAGTATTAACTAAGATGTTGGTACACTGGAAATTTCAATGGGACATGTTTTTTTGACTTTGTATTGGGTTTTTTGGCTTACACCTGTACCCGAGTGGGGTTTTATTTGCTCAGACATGTTTCTTGCCACATCTATTGGACTTCCTTTTAGTGATGCTGACGTTTTCCCAGCAATTAACTCAAAGATTAAGATATTATTATTACTGATAACAGCATAATTACTGATAACCAGAATGATATTATATATTATATTTAAACATGTTGTAGGTGCAGAACTGTAGAAACTCATAATGTACTGTAATAAAAATGTTGAAGACAAAGTAGTAGACTTTCACATGAAATAAAATAAGAGGCTAGTAATAATTTATTGGAAAAGACCTTCCAACCAACAAAACCGTGAAGTTTTACTGGTACAAACCAAATCCTCGCTTTTGGGTTCAATTGTAGGTTTAAGTCAAATAAAGAAATGTATGGCTGCACAAAAAACAGGCCATCATCCCTCACTGGCTTCCCACCTTTGAACTGCAGGGGTGGAACATCTGAAAACCTTCCCAGCACTGTGAATGATGTACAAATGGGTCTGTGTGTCCTTCCTTTTACAAACACAATTGAGAGGCTTATAAAGCAATTATGAGTGAAAAACCTCCAAATACACACAAGCATAAGACCTAATTTGTACCTAAAATACTAGTTATTTTTTAAAGAATAGCTGCCAAAAAACCCAGCCAAAGTGTTATAATGGATTCCATTAAATGTAAAAGGTTATTAGGCTTTGTTATGAATTTTAACTTTGCATTATATTCAGTGTTGAGCAAGCTACTTGAAAAATGAAATTGCATAAATATTACTCATTAAAATGTAATTGCATTACTAATTATACAGCAACAAAAGTAATGAGTTACATTACAGTACCTATTTTACATCATTATTACATTAAAAAATAACATTGTAATGACGCCACCCAAAACAAGTGTATGGTTGTTTCACTATTAAGTCCACAGAAAGAGCCAGCTCCACCAAAGTTGCCTTGTGCATCTTCTTTGTTCAACACATGTAGAAACAAGTCTGCCCCCAAATTGTCAAAGTAACTGAGCATTAATGGATAATGTAATGTAATGTACCTAATGTAATTCTGAATTTGCTAATTGTGATCCCTTCCACTTCTCCTTACTGAAAAAGTAATCGCATTACTATACCATCTTACCCTCACCCAACACTGATTGTATGATGTTATGGGGTCTTGTGCTATTATTACATCATGCATTTCTGTAAGAATATATGTAAACAAACAGGAAACAACTGTTATCTCTTCAGCAGATAAAAGTGTTGTGAATGTTGTTTTCCCCCCACGTTTCTCACCAACACATTCTCTGTCTCATGTTTAGAAGCTATACGCCAGAATTTCAGGTGGCTTTGCTGTTGTAATCCTCATATTAGTGACACTTCATTTGAGCCCCTCTCACTAATCTCAGGTAGCGGTTACACTTAATGATTCTCCGGTGCCCTCATTCTGCTTAAGTAAATGGGAAAAGGGGAATGAGACAGACAAAGAGGCTGAGACACTGAAGGTAAAAAAAAGTAGGGGAGAGGGAGAGAGAGAGTGGTGAGAAATGTGGCTCGCTGGAGTCACTTAGCAGGGAAACAGTGCCATCTGTTGATACTGATGGGGGGAAGTGACAGGAACAATGCATAAAAGACATACAAAATTCAAGACAGCTTTCATGCATGTGTATATCTAAAACATACTTATCAATTTGTTCATAAAAAATAATAAAAAATAGCTCATTTATTCTCAGGCCCTCTTTTTCTGAAAACAATTTGATAGAGAATACATAAAAATCAGATTCGTCAGCTTACAATGGAGCAAAGAAAAAGAGCTGCATATGGCAGAATGAAAATGAGTCACCAGTGAATCTTTTTTTAATTGATCAGTCTCTTAGCAAAGCAAAGGCAGAGGGGGAAGGAAAACAAACACTCCAGAAATGTTGATTTGGAACAGACACTTCAGAGAACAGATTAGACTATCTAATTATCATCTTTGCCTTCGGATGACGCCTTTGATGTAAATGTGACTGCAGAGTCTTTCCCTTCACTCTGTAAATAATGAGAATTCTAATTAATGGATAGAATAATCGGGGGGCTCATGGCCTTGGTTTGCTTCTTATTAGGGCCGCTTAAATCCTGGGGGATGGACGGCGGGCATTTAGAAGGGCAATGTGGAGGGATGTTTGTTGTGTTTTTTTCTCAAGGAATTAGGAGTGTTGGCCGATTTACTGGCAGGCTGGCTTTTATGTTGTCAGTAGCGATGGAAGGGGATGTCAATCATCTTAGTTATTGAATAAAAAGGATGTTGCTGTAGATTTTCAACAAGTAGATTATGGTTGTGTAGGAGCTGTGACTGGGTTTTAAACTGGGATGATGGGAACTTTGTAGTGGAAGTTTAGTATTCTCCTCAACCATACCGCTATTCCACATGATTAGTATGTCTCATTAGTGTTTGCTTAAGGATTATGAATGCAGAGACCAAAATGTCATATATATTTGTGCATACAAATTATTTGTTGCTCATTCAGCAGAAGATGAATCTTTGTTCAATCCAAAAAAGAGTTCCTCCAAACAAGCAATTTTGAGATGATAAATTTTAAATGTCAGCTTGAAAATAAACTTTCCTTTAGACGAGTTTAGAAATGAAGATTTTTCACTATTTTTCCAAGAGTCTTCTTTCGAGACTTGTTGCAGTTTATTTATGCTACAGTGTCACATAAATGGTGATTGTAGTTTAAAGCCACATAGCAGTCAGGTGAATTGTCAGAGTCACTTACTTTGCGAGACGGTTAGATTTGAGAGCTCACTACATCACACAATGATCCATCTTGTCATAATTCAAGTTATGCACCCAAGCAGTCAGCTGCCTTACAAGTTAAGAAGTTGATAGACAGATGGTTCATCCAATCACTTGACACACATCCATAAAGACAGAAGTGAATATGGTTGATAGATTAGATGAGTTATTATTATTATTATTATTACATAGCACATTTAAAACTGAGTTTATAAAGGGCTTTGACAGACATAGCAAAGGCAATACAATACCAAAGTAAAGACATGACACCGAAAGCAATAACAAGACCGACATTAAGAAGACGACAGTAGATGACAATGAAAAACAATAAAATGAAGATAAAAAGATTAAAAGACAATAAAGAGATGACATCACATAAAAGGAAGTCTGTAGAAATTATTTTTATGAAGTAATTTAAAAGAAGTTACTCATTCTGCAAGCCTTATCTCCTCAGACAGGTCATTCCAAAGCCAGGGAGCCCTTATGGGAAAAAGCACAGTCACCTTTAGATTTAAGCCTCAACATTCAGCCAGAAGAGCCCCACCTGAGGCTATAAGGCTGTGGGCTGGCTCATAAGGGGTCAACATTTCTGTTATGTAGCTTGGAGCTTGGAGCTTGGAGCCAGACCCAGACGACGTGCTTCAAAAGTGATCAGTTAAATGTTAGAATCAATTCTAAAATGAATAGGGAGAGAAGCCAGGATTGGGATGATGTGACGTCGTCTGTTAAAAACCAGGAAGAAGCCTAACTAATAAGTACCTACAAAATCTTTACTCTCAGAATGAGGCAGTGCTCGTTTGTTTTCATCTCCTGCGTCTGTCAAAGTCTGTATTTGTTAGTATGAATGTCTCCAAAATCCAACAACCAGAGATCTGAGGCCCAAACCGGTGATGGTGTCAGTATTTAAAGCCTGAAGCTACTGATTTGCATTACTTTGCATAGCTAGAATGAACCAGTGATTTTGTCTAGCTAATGAATTTTTGACTATACATAATTGTATAGCAGTGTGTTTCTGAAATCTACTGTTTATTTCATCTTAAAACGATCACGAGTTAAAGATATTATTCTAGGTTTCGAAAAGTTTTAGTGATCATGGACAGAAATGTAGATGTTTCAAATAATAGAAATCAAATACTCTACACAGCACAAATTGAGGATTAGTTTTAACTGCCTTGGCATATCACAATATTGCATCCTATCCTATCCTGTGTTATAGAGTATATCTCTACAATAAGTTTATCAAAGATACATGAAAGGACACATCTGGGAAAATAAAGAACAGTTATAATAAAGAATTCTTGATATAAAAAAAAGTCTGCATACCATATGAAAACAACTATATTCAAAACAAAAGAAGGCTATTGTGGTTTCCCTGTCATTTGGATGTGTGTGTGTAAGATTAAATGAATAAATTAGGATTCTTCTACAAGAATGAAGCATGTATTTTTTTTTTATGAACACACATAATTAATGGGCCAGCCAACATTCATGTCAGCTCTGCAATATGGAAACATAATCTGTATGCGTGTAGTGGCATCTAGTTTGAAGTCTTTTGAGGCTGTCTAGTGCACTGTGCTGTACTGTATGATAGTTCGTTATAACTTACACACACTAGCTCCACTGTGTTTTATTCATGAACTGCCGTTGGTCATTGCTCATTATTCAAGCGATCAGCGCTCCCTATTGTTCATGTACTACCATCCTTAACATGTTGTATTTTTATGTTAACCATAACCGCATGTTGTTTTGAGATACCACCTCTGAATTCAGTCTGCAGTTAATTCAGTCCACGTATGAGCATTTGAAGGATAATGTATTTGTATTTTTAATCAATAATATATCAACAATATGTATATTCCCTTATTACAATGCCTTCCTAGTGAGAAACCTCCAAAATGATCAATTCTCTTCAGCTTCAATTTGTTTTGTAGCCTCTTTAAACTTGCTGTTGTGGTTGTTTAGCACACACACACACACCTGTTCTGATCCACTCTCATCAGCATCATATCCAGCTGCAGCAGGCAACACAACTCCTAATAAGTTTACAGCTTGTTACATTGCCGTTACAAAATGATGACTGCTTCACATTTCAGTTCATTTATTATGTAGCCTGTTTAGGACTCACACTGACTTAAATGTCCCCTAACAGTAAACATCAAGTCAAATGGACTGACAGGTAATTAGTTAATTGGACCATATTCTTGACCATCCTGCTTTGTTGGTAGAATAAAGTTCAAATAGCAGCCTTCACTGTACAAACACAGCACATAATTGGAGTAAAAACACCAAGGTTTCTTTCACTGAACCCAAACAAGCAAAGTGTGAATTCACCTAAAGCTTTATGGCTACTGCATCTACCATCTGGAAGACACCACCACTCTTATTAACTTGTTTGATAACAAAGTTATAAAGCTTATGTTTTTTTATTCTCAAAGGCTCGAGGTTTAATTTTGTTTCATCTAATTTTGTGCTTGCCGCTGCCGGTGTAAAATTTATATAAATGAACAATCTAGAATTGCTTTTCACGGACGCTGAGAACGGCCATGCTTTCAATTCTTTATTTTAATGCTGTTATCTCTAGATCACAAGTTAATTATCATGATTTTGGGATAACAAAGCTCCTTTTCCCATGATAACAAAATAATTAACTTGTGATCTTGAGATAACAGCATTAAATAAATAATTGCAAGTATGGATATTCTTGGCTTGTGTAGCTTTTGATGATTGCTTTCTATATTTTATGATATCAAATATAGAAGCAATAAAATATTAAAAATAATATTACCAATTTAGCCAAGCGTTTACCAACCACCAAGGCAGTTTTAATGCAGCTTGCACTGAATTACTAAATCTGGAAGTCTGCCTGAAAGATGTAACGCCAGTTTTCCACAGCTATTATTATATTTGATTCTATGTGGTGGTGGAAAATAATTTAGAAATCTACAGCCAAGTGTGTGCTGCAAGTTTTCATTTGAGCTGAGATGGCAACTGAAACAGCCAGCACACATGGGCTGTCATTCTTATGTTCCTCAAACAATCCAGTGACAACTCATTCTCTTGGGCAGTTGTCACCTTTGAAGTGGCTCCTCATCAAGAGACAATGTGTCCTCATGGAATGAAGGTTGTCATTTACAGTGGTTTTACTGCTTATTACTGAGCGAGGAGTCAGTGACGCCTGTCAAAACACAGGGTGAGGAGGTAGACATGGTGCAGTTCTACAAGTACCTGGGGGAGCATATCATCAACAGGCTGGACAGGACTAATAAAATATGTTGTACAATAGATGGCAGGATACTGCTCTTCAAAACCATCACTTCTATCAGTGATGGACAGCACACTGCTCTTTACACTGGTGTGTAAGGGAGAAAACGGCGAAGTGAATGGTGCAGGAAGGATCTTCACCAAATTTGAGGGGGAAAAAATGTTTCTATTGTCTGAACTTAAATGGCATGGAGGAGAGAATAAGCTAGACAATATACCATTTCCCACCCCCTCTATAGTGATACTTGGTGTCTACTTCAGCACCCCAAGATGCAGCATGAAGTTCACCAGGTGCTCATGTGTTCCACCCACCAACAGGCTGCTTAATTTCTGAATGGCCCTGCAAACTGAGAGGGTGTTAAAGCAAGCTGTCTGTACTAACCTGGCTCTTAACTAATCCATATATTTATAATAATTTACTACTCATACATGTATATTATATCTAGGTCATAATTCCACACAATCCAGCATTAATAATGTTTTGCATCATGCTCTAATAATAACATTGCACTATGAACAGGTGTGGTACCTCTATCTTTGAGCTTTTAAGAGGGCGATAGTTGCTAATACTCAAATCCAATCTGTAGCTACGTTTTAGCATCTGTGGAAGTTTAGTTTTAAACTTGTCCACATACTCTGACACTTCCATTTATATGATTTGGCTATTGACAGCTTTGACTCAGGAGGTCTACTAACCACAGGGTTGGTGGCTCAATCCCCGGCTCCTTCTGTCCATGTGTCCAAGTAACTTTGAGCAAGATACTTAACCCCAAGTTACTCCCAGCACCGTGTGTGTGTGTGTGTGTGTGTGTGTGTGTGTGTGTGTATGTGTGTGTGTGTGTGTGTGTGTGTGTGTGTGTGTGTGTGTGTGTGTGTGTGTGTGTGTGTGATAGAAAAGCACTATGTGTAAGTGCAGTCCATTTACCATTTTAGCACGCTTGTTCCTGTGTATGTAAATTATGTTGAATTTTGCAAACCACTTTCTTTTAACCACTGGGTCTCAAGTTATACGGATTAGGGATCTGTATTAGAGATGTTTTCATTACTTCTTAATACAGAATACATAATCATACAAGTTTTATGCACATATTATGCTACTACATATCTCTGCATACATGTATGTGGGTGTGATTGTCTGATTCCCATACAAAGACTCTTTATGTGGGAATCATCATAAACTTGTGGATCAACTGTTTTGTACTGTATCATATTCAAAAACAAGAAACACTGGAATATGTTTGGGAAGTCTGCCTAACTAGGAAGGTGGTAGAAGGCAGACTCAGAGACTTGCATATTGACATTCAACTCCTGTGAAAGTATAGTAAGTACAGTTTGAGAGACCAAATACTTTAACATGTATTACTGTTGTGTTTCTATTCCCATTCTCAGTAAGCAACCATCATCTTGTAAATGTTGTGCCTAAAACATTAGACACATTATGCTTATGCGCATACTGACTCCTACACCTTTCTTTATTGTATTTGTGTTATTGTCTGTTGTCTTTTCCAACTAAATCCTATTACTTTTGCTGCTGCCACATCCTAAATTCCCCATGAGTATCTATGAAATTTAATCTCAAATGAGGAAAATATATCCTTTAAACTCTTTTCACCATATTTGAAAACCCCTTCATTGTGCTTTTTTCTCCATGTGTAATCATCTTTCATGCCATATTTCTTTTTATTACTGAGAGCTAAAGGATATACGACGTTTGGACACATTTTACATTTGTCTCTATTAATTAAAACTCATCTAATCTGTAGTATATACCACAGATTAAATAATATGATTTCTTGGGGCAACAGTAATGTTCAAACACCATTGTGTAGATGACTGGCAGCCTCCACCAGACGCTCACAATACACTGCATTTTGCATCGTTTGGCAGCAGGTATGGTCTTTGTTTCCTGGAATGGCAGATGGGGAAATATGCTAGGATTTGAAGGATTTCTTTAAACAAATGCCATTCAATATGAGAAAGAGCAATTGTGCTGCTCCTGTGAGGAGTCCTGTTTGTCAGCACTGAGCTGAAACTGAAAAACTGATGAACGTCTTTGTTAAGTCTGTGTCACAGAAGTAAAGAATCTTGCTTAATGTGTCAATTTCTTCTTCTGCAGAGTCTAAACTTTAATTCCTGTGTCAGGACCGGCTACACATTTGATGGAATTGATATTAATACCGGGAGAGCGCACACTCCACACAGGCTTGCACTTTCATCTGAGCAGAAATTTACCAGAACTGAGTGCAACAAAGCCCCCAGTGTGAATCCCTCAAGACCTACCAGGCACACAACTCTAAATGTGGCTCACCACCGTGAACAGGGGTTCATTTCAAATCCATTAATTTTACAGGAGAGTGATTTCAGATTGGAGACAATAATTATGTAGAACTGTAATACACCTACAATATATTTCTTAGCATTTAATCTGAGAACTAACTACACGAGCTGGGAATTTGACATAAGTGATTATATAAAAGACTTTTCATGATATTTCTCAGACACTCTCCTGGGTGTGAGTGCCATAGGCTGGTGTTTAATTTCTTTCAGATTATTCATTTAACAGCAACCCATGTTGTTTAATCTGAGAGATTAAGAACAGGCTCACAGACATTTGGGAATTTCTGTTTCAAATAGTTCAAACTTAAACCCAAATATGTAAAAGTCTTAAGAGTCTATTACAGATATTTCGATGATGATGCTACAAGAGCAATGCCTAAAATTGGAGTAAATTGCAATTCTACTTGAATAAAATAATTTTCAAAAAAACAATTTAAAGCTAAATGATTAAATTAAATGAATGCAATGGTGCTGCAGACTGGTTTCAGTTCACTAAAGGGACCAGAACATTTTTAAAGACACACTAAGTCATTTTAACTGGAATTTTAATTGCATTTGAAGACAGTGACTACATACTTGATAGGATTAGCCATCAAACCCTCAAAAGATTCATCCATCTTTATGTCAGTCGTCCTCCAGGACATCAGGACCATGATTGGATAAAAGGGGAAAAAATGTTACCCGCCCTGTTGTCATTACCAATCCAACACTGGCAGATCTATTTTTACTTCAAGTAATGAGGAAGGAAGTTGGTTAATTCTGCCTTGATCCTTCTTGAAAGCCTAGTGGGGGTTTCCGCCCATGTAAAGAGGGAGAAGGGCATCTAATGGCTTCTTTAATGTCTAGTTTAAATATATCTTTTTCTGAGAGACCTTTAACAAAAAAGTGTACAGATGAGCAAGTGTGAATATCATCCTGTCATTTTTTTTTCATTGGCTCATCTCATACTATATGCTTTAGTGGTTGTGTTAGATGACATTTCCTGGAATAGAGCGATTGCTGCAGTCCATTGCTTCTGATAGTCATAATTTTTAGTAAGGTTATAATTATTTGTCATATTGATATGTAATATATTGCCATGTGGTAGATTTTCTGGAAAATCAACCGTGCAAATATATATGAAGAAAATAACCAGACAATGTATATTTTTGGATAATTTGGCAAATTAAATACTTGACAAATTCAGGTACTTCATTATATCAATGCAAAAATAACATGAGGAAAGTCCTGCTCATTCATTTTCAAAACTCCCCGCAATAGCATAATATTCTCAGAGATCAGTCTAACTGGACTTTTTCATTTTTATACTTTTTTGGTTGGGGCTCACAAAACTCATGAGGATTCAGTCTCTGAGGGACATGAACGTCTGTGCAAACTTTGATGGCTTGTTGCCAAGATATTTCAGTCTTGGCCAAAGTATTGCACAGGCCGATGTTTCCATCCATATCCGTGCCGCTAGCATGGCTAAAAAAACTTTCCCCATGATAAATATTCACTTGTCACTCCTTATTACATACCTCCATTTATGATGTGTGGAAAAACAACGAGAAATACAAACAGAGTGAGACAGATTATGCATGGTGTCTCCACTCGGCAGGGTGGTAAAGCATATCAAAGGTTGGCGAGACTGCACTGGGCAGCTGCTGTGGTGTAAAGATGTGCCATCCTGCCAGACACACAGATGTAGAGTAATGAGTCATTGTGTACTGGAATTTTGTCAAAAGCCTGAATCTCTCTCTCGCTCTCGCTCTCTCTCTCTCTCTCTCTCTCTCTCTCTCTCTCTCTCTCTCTCTCTCTCTCTCTCTCTCTCTCTCTCTTGCTCTCTCTCTCTCACACACACACTTCATATCCTCTTCTCTCTCCCCCCTACTGCCTTTTTCTGTGTCTCTTGTGCTCTCTCTTTGTAGTGTGTGTGTCTCTCTCCATGTTTATAATTCCATTAGACTCAAGTTTTACTTTAATGAAGTGTATTCAATGCCTGTGCTTCTGTGCTTCTTTATTTGAAGAATGGCACTGATGTAGTGTTCAGATGAGGAATTGAGTCTCACTTGTGACCACATGGTATAAAATAAAGTTTAATAAGGTCAGATTACACAAAGCAGCAGCAAAGGGCAAAATTTGTAAAGGTCACAGGCAGGGGTAGAGAGGTCTCAGCATGCAGCTCAGTAGGGAAAAAGGCAGAATAATATGACAGTGGGTAACAATAAAGGACAAGAACACAAAGTCACTGAAAATGCTGCATTAATTTATAAATCTTTCTGTCTCTTTTACCTTTTATGGACTGTGTAAGTCACACCTCACATTTGTCAAAATGAGTTGAGAATCTCTTTGAATGTCTTCATGCACCTTTATTATTTTGTCCTTGGGGAACATGCTGATCATACAGACAACAGAAAAATAGATATGGCTGTGCGAGCACTTTGAGAGGTTTCTATGGGTGTAATTATGACTTACAGAAATCACAAATCACAGATTTTCAACAAAGAGGCATGAGATCTACTATTTGTGGCATTTAATGCTTTCCATACTTGACACCAAGAGAGTCACTGAGACCATTATTATTATTATACCATCATGTTGCAGGATTCATCCTCTGGAGACCATGAATGTCTGATATATTCAGTCACCATCAGTCATTTTTCCAGAGTGAAATGGGCTGCCTTTAACAATAACCAACTGAATATGAGCTGATCCGTGCTGATGAACTCTTAACAAAGAAACCTGAAGCTTTTTAAAACTACTCTCAATTGTAGCCTTGGATACTTTTTAGGTTGAGTTTCAATAAGGCTTTGTCTGTTTGAATTGTAGTAGTTGATATCAGGTCTGTCAGATGTTAAATGGATCAGGTTGACAATATGGTCAAAAAAAGAAACATATTTGTATACAAACTTTCTGTAAGGAAGCTTAGCCAGACTAGCTAGAAAGGTTACGGGAAGCAGACTCAGACTTATTGAGTGACTTTTTAAAAAATCACTTGACCACACCAAATGAGCCCTTGTGAAGTCACATTGGTATCAGAGAGGTGTTGTACTGGTTTTGAATACAGATATGCTTCTCAATCTGCTATGCTACCTAGAAACAGAACTGTAGACTCAGTTTAAAAGTGATCTGTTTTAATATTCCTTTGTTAGACTTTATTGAAATTAAATAACAACAAAGCTTTGAAAGCAAAAGTATTGTGGCAAGGTGTCCACCCCAAATGAAGCTTTGTTTCATCATACATGTATTGGGAGTGTGTTATGCTGGTTTGAATGTAGGTTTGAATGCAGGAATGCTCTTGCCAATTGTCCATAATGCTTAAAAGTGGACAGGTTCCCTTTTTTTGCATACACCAAATTTGCATTGACTTGTTGAAAGTGAGAGTTTGTACTGAAAGGGTGTGTGTGTGTGTGTGTGTGTGTGTGTGTGTGTGTGTGTGTGTGTGTGTGTGTGTGTGTGTGTGTGTGTGTGTGTGTGTGTGTGTGTGTGTGTGTGTGTGTGTGTGTGTGTGTGTGTGTGTTGTATGCCACCCAAAGAATCCAAAGCAGCCACAGCCAGTGCTACAGTTGAAGGCCAGCGATACTTGGCAGAGCCTTTTCCAGAGGAGAAGACCCATTAAACTACTGGGCAATACACACTGCAATGTACCCAAACCTTTTTAAAATGGTTAATACTTTCACATGCCAGCAGCATTGGTGCCATGTGAACGAGTCTTCTCCAAAGCTGAAGAGGAGGTGAGCAAGAAGAGGAGCAGACTGAAGCCTACTTCTGTCGAAATTATTTTATTTTTGACTAAAAATCTTCTAACCCCCTGCCCATACACATCAAAAATCCCCCGCACTTGTTTTATGTCTTTTTCCATTATCACTATCATTTTTCTAGCTGCAACATACTATGCAGACATGTTTATTCCTTTATTTCATGTCACTGCTTAATGCCAATTATAATATAAATCTGTGACAGAGCTTACTGTCCCTAATTCATCAGAGAGTTTATAATAGTAAGAAGGGCTTAGGCTACTCCAAGCCTTATTAACAAATGACTCATTATCTCCATATAAATTTGTGCATGCGCGCACTGAGACAGCTTTTGGCAAATAACCCATATTAAATAAAAAATTATAGATAATATCAAATGACAGCAGTAAGCAAACATATATTTGTCCTGTTTCATGGCATCTTGCCCTGAATCCTTCCATATAAAAGCAATGTCAAAGTTGCCCAGCAGATGTCACCATTCTGACTGTGTCAAAAGCTTCGGCACAATTTCTTCATATGATTTACTGCTTCAGAGAGCTTTGTTTCTCACATCATTATGTCAAATCTACAACTCTCCCCATAAATAGACCCTCCAATCTGTTAGGCAGAACCATGTTTCTCTCACTGGGGTTTCAGTGTTCCACACCTATAACAGGTAAATGACAATGTTACTTGTATCAGTTAAATTGTTTACACATACTGTCAAAACAATTCTTCTAGCCATAAACCAAAAGACTGATTACAAATAACACAAGTACTTAAAATAAAATCTACCTTAATTTCAATATGACCTCCCCATACTTGGTCTAACCCGTGACATCATTAGTGACGTAAGAGAGAGCATAAAATCAGGAGGTGTGTGTAACCCCGTTTTATCTCCTAAAAAGCATGGTGAGTGTGGTCAATGACAAAGCAGAAATGCAGATGTAAATGTAAAAAAGAAATGCAAAACACAAACAACCTGGGACTGAGTGCAACAGCAATGCTACGATTAGAGATAAACTGGCGAGCAAATGGCAAGCACGGAAATACAGAAAAGTTTAAAAGGGACAACTGATGTCTCATCCATTTTACACACTTTCCCACCAAAAATATGATTAGGAATGAAATATAAAATAGGATTAAACTTACATAAGCACAGAGTAAAGTGTTTTTTATTAAATCTTTAGTATAAAACTGTACAAACCGCTTCTAAATGCTACATTTTAATTTTAATACCACAGTTATCCTTCCCATATCCTCCACCCACCTCTCCCCACCTAACACCAGCTTCAGTTGGACTTGCGGCACAAGACTGTATCCAAATATGTTCCAAACTCAGAGACAATGCAATGTGTTATCACCAGTTACAGTGCCATCCGCTGGCTGGCACAGCTGATGTGTGGACCCAGAGTGGCTGGATGTGGAAGGGAGATAGGACGGTCTGATAGAGCCCAGGGCTAAAGAAGAGCATTGTGTGTTACTAAACCACAGACCCACGGTGTTGTCTTAGTTATGCATCAGAGAACTGGATGAGCCTTCTTAAATCACCCAATTTCAGCTCCCCAATTCCCTCACTATCTCTCACATCCTGCCAGTTCTCTTATCCGCTCAAACATGCAGAGCTACTGTATGTGTAAATGCTTAAATAGTGCAGATGAGCGGTTGCTGTCCCATACCCTTATGACTGATCCTGTTCTCTTTCAGGTAACTCAACATGAAAAGGTCGACCTAATGGACCGACTGCTGGATTGTGAAAATGGCTTATTGCCGGTAAGGTTCAAGAGACAAAAAAGTTTGAAACTGAGTGACACAGAAAAGATTTTCAAGGGTGCAATAAGTCAGGGATGAAATAGGGAAAGCTCAAAAGGGTTGCATTGATTGATCGTTCAGCAAACCATAGAAAGAGAGATGGAGAGGAAATGGCTCAGAGATCTTAGTTTAATAGTATTCTTTCAGACAGGCATGAGCTAATCATCAGAAAGTGTGACTGACTTTGAGTTATCACCCCTTTTATTGTATCAAAATTGATCACATTATCCACCATCCATCTCTGTACATTCATCTCTGGTGAAAGTGGTTGTCCAAAGCACATAATGGACAGATTAGGAGAAACCCTCTGTTCTGGCAACACTCAATATTTCCCCATTAGTGTGGTGGCCTCTGGGATTAGACCTTTGCCACACATTAAAGATGTCAATACTGCTAATATTGTTTTTGGAGGTCCTCCGCCGCCTTAGAGCTACAGCTTGTGTAACCAGATCTGTTTGATAAGATCTATTGAACATCTCTGAGACTAGCAGTAGACGACCTATGAGTCTTATCTTCTATTTGACAATGAAAGACTGCAGGATAAAAGTATTTTCTCAAAGCAACTCTACTCAGAGTATTTGAGCTTGCAGAATCTTGGTTCACAACACGTCGATACTACTGACCTGCTATAATTGGGGGGGGAAATCACCAATGATCTTGAATTAGAAATATTTGACACAATTGTACTATTTAATGATTTATATAAAATAGTGTAATAAATAGTATAAAGCATAGTGTAAATAGTGTAATTACAGAACATCAATGATGCCTCTTTGCCACAAGAGGGCACCATTGTACTTTCTTAGAACATAAGATCAGAAATCCAAGCAATCACATGCCCTCATGGTACTAAACTGACACTATGCATAATGTATCATTTAACCTAAGGTACAGTAAACATTACATTATCTAAAATGTGTACTACAGAAGTACTGTAAAGACTCTAACACACTTTGTAACAGTGTCAAAAATGTTAAAAGTGCATGGTGGGAAAAACATATGATTTGACATTTTTTGCAGATTAGTGAACAGTGAATAATTTTGTCATGGATCACCAACATTACAGCCTATTATATGGCCAATTTCTTACAGTGCTGGCTCATGAATAACCGTAGACTGAAGCAATAGCCCTCAGGACTGTCCTGTATATAATTTCAGTGGTAAATGAAAACATATACTCCAGCGTGTGAGTGTCCTCTTGGTGCGGCATTGCTGAGGTCATATCCATGGGGATGGCCTGGCAGTGTGTGTGGACAGGATGAGGAATAGAGCCCTACTTTCTGAGTTAGATAAATACCTCCATCCGCCTTGCAAGAGCATTCACCGGGGACAACACAAAGACCAAAATCAGCAATACATAAGCATTAATAATTAAGCAGCCACACACAGAGTGAGAGGGCAATGGGAGGGAGGGGTCCTGGACGGTGCACAAGGTTGGCTCTGAAGTGATCCTAAATGCTGCTAAAGTCTCTGAAGCTTGTCGCAGAGGACAAATTTTAGCTTTTTCTTTTAGCTAAATGGCAAAACTATAATGCAGTGCAGTGCCTGTTCCTTTGTTGTACTTTCATCATCTTTCTCTCTGTCCCTCCAATTCCCCCTCTTTCTCAAACTTGCCTCTGTGTGTCTTGTTTCCATTTGCTACAAGTCCACATAGATTTCTCTCATGCGACTAGACGTACTGGGTCAAACCTATCCTATGAACGGGTAACACCCCATGACCCAACCTGGCACAGTCTGTGCCTTATCATTTATTTATGAGAGCCACTATCTGTGCAATGCTGAACAAAACAACAGTGATGTCACTGCTTTCATTTCTTTCAGTGTGTTGACTGAATGGCACAATCCTTCGAGTCATCATGTTTAGCTATAATCATTAAAAAATAACTAATAATAATAATCATTGAAACCTTAAAGTAAAAAAAGTGCTGTTTTTTCAATGCTACTTACAATCAACAGAATCTAGTAAGGATGGGTTGAAAAGTTTCTCACCATCACACACACACGTGATGTTTTTAGGATGAGTCCTGTAAGAGCATTCAGTCTGCAGGCAGTTTTATTTTAGAAGGAAAGGGGGCTTTGGTTTTATGTTCCTGTAGGGGCTCTGGGACAAGTGGAGGTCTAGGATTTCTTCCAGTGTCACTTTGTCCTTGTGGAGTTTTCTATCCCCAGCTCATTTCTCCCCTCCCCTATCTTTTGTACGTCTCCATTGCCCACCAACAGGAATGGTAATTACCTCTGTGGACTGCATGGAAGATGAGTTTGTGTGCTTCTGTGTAGTTTTTTTGCAGTGTAATTTATAAATATGCCACTAGGGGGAGAGGGAGAGCTGCTGACACAGGAGACATGAAAGAAAGTGGAGGATGAATAAGAGAAATGGGAGCAATATGGAGAATGAGAGCACCTGAAAGAGAGAAAGGGGTGTACAGTTTAACAGAGTGAGAGCATGTCTGAGACAGATAGAGTGGGAGATCAGATACAGAAGATAAGGAATGAAAAGGAGAAATGTGAGGAAACTGTTGTGTAAAAAGAAATATAGGAAAAAACTGTATCATATCAATCAACAGAGACCAAGAAATTGAGAAGAATTATTTGTCTGTCTGTAGTTTTTGTGCATGACGGCATGAAGGAGTAACCTGTGCTCCCTCCCAGTCATCTCTAGCATCTTGCTCAACATCGTATTTCCATTCATAGGGCATGGAGTGAGCAGTGACCTAAAGGAGACCCTATAATTATCCTCTGTGTCTGTGACAGGCCCGGATAATCAGTCTCACTGGGAATACTGGCAGAGATCTGTGGACGAGTGATTCTGAAAGACCTAATCCTCAATGAAGCACACTCACAGCTCTCACACTGGTAACTGGAGTGCTCTCACAGTCACAAGACAGCTTTTTTTGTTTGTTTGTTTTTTTGTTTTTTTACCCACTAACAGGTCATAGTGTGTTTATCTTCACGCCTCTCTCTGTGTAATCCATCCCTTATTCTTTTTTCTGTTAATCTGTTTCTGTATATTACACGTTTTAGTTTCTCAGGAGCAAATGCTGTTCCAGTAAATTGTATTTTTGTTTTCATTTAGCATAGGTTATAGTTTATATAGGTTACACAACATGGTGTGGAAGTATAGATAAACTACAGGGTCAAAAAGTTTTCCGGCTTTTTCAAAGCTTTTAATTTCAACGCCAACATTTTTTATGAATTTAAATTTACACAAATGTTAAATATTAGACACTTTCTGAGAGTTGACTGATACCACTGAAAATTGTTTCAGATTAAGCATAATTAAGCGTAATTGGTCATTACATCTAACAAAGCATAATATTACGTTTTTTGTGTGTTTTTTTTTTTTTTCAATATCCAGGTGAAAATATTTGATGTTTTAGAAATACAGTTTGGAATTCAGTGCAGTTTGATAGCATATATAATAAGCCAAATAATAAGGTTCAAGTCACATGACAGTGAGTGTCAGGGCCTCGGGTAGAAAGCAAAACAGTAAAGGTTAACATGCACACCTGTGCTTTGAAGTACACAAACACACACACATCCGGATGTGTGCACACATACACAGTTCAACATCTCATACATTTTTCAAAGAAGCTTCACAAAGAAGTCAGTGTTTTGGCACAAGCCACAAATATGCAAAAATATACACTTTTTTGTATCAATAAATGTCCCAAAAAGTACATCGGATACATATAGATACTGTATATATTACATCATCTCTTATATCCCCCTCTCAGTGTGCAACAGGAGATGTAATCCTTTCATTTGGGGCTCCAAAGTGTTGCTGGTCAAAGTTCACAGAGAGATAATGATGTGGATGTACACACTGGTTGAAATTTCTAATGTCAGGGATACTTGTGCAACTCTACCTTGTGCAGGATGAGGAGAGCAGAATTCCCACAGGGCGCCTGGGAATCAATTACCATTTTCCTGAGGCAGTGGATTGGCTACCAGGGAATGACAACATGCCAGACAGCCACATGGTTAGGCTGTCATCATTTGATTTACACATAATCAACTCCTAATTGTATCACATTGGGCTGCAGGTACATGTAATTTAAAATAGAGTTTGAATTCACAGGGGTTTTGGCAGGCAGGGATATTGTGTCCCTCTGGTAATGAAGAGGAAGCGAGAGCTTTACTGTGGTTGGCCTCTGGTAGCCCTGTGCTGCTAACCGTGCACAATGATGGAGGCTCGGGAGCCAGACTTTTGTGCTTTGACAGTTTGATCGACAGCTGACATGACTGGCTTTGGAGTTGCCAGTCAGTCCACAACTGAAAGTAGCCCCAATGCAAGTGTCTTCGGATCAAGAAAAACTTCAAAAGATTTTTTTTTTCCTGTATAGTATTGTTGTCTTCTTTCTGTCTCAGGGTGATCTGCTCTGTATCCTCTGGACACTATGGAAGTTCAAGAGAAGCAACTTTACAATGTGGAACTATTTTAGACTAATTTTACAAGTAGACATAAACTGGTATCCAGACTCCTGCTTCTCAATGCTGCTCAGTTACTGGGCAACCTTACATTATTTATTTAAATACTGTATGTGACACTCAGAGAGCTCTTACATGAGGTGAAATGCAATAAATCATCTCAGCCTCATGAGGTAAGAGATGATATAATACAGCCCCCTCTTTAAGTATTGTCTAAATTTACTTCTATATTGCATCCATGACATCAGAGAGAAGGCAGCAGACTCCCCTGAGCATCAAAATGCAGACAGACTGGGGGGAAAAATCACATGACTGCTATATTAATCTACTAATTATGGTACTTGATCAATATATATTTTGTTCTTGTTCAACAATAACCATTTATCAAGTCAAGCTCACTCACTCTGTAAAGGATAACCTTTTAAGATGTCAAAGATTATGTTTAATATGCAGCTTTTAAAAACATTTATATACATCAGTAAAATACACTTTAAGGCATTACCTTTAATTCAAACTGACAGTACTCCCTATTGTTTAACAATTTGGATGTTATGTAAATTATATGCAATTAAGGCAAATTAACTTCTGGGGGAAACAAACCTGAATATTTTAGCTGAACTGCTCTACTGTGTAATATTTCTATAAGTTTCTGTTCTAAATGAAATTCAACAAAGTGCATCCCAAACTTCTTTATGCCGTGCCAAAAAAAGTAAGGGAGAAAACACCCTCCTGAGCACATTCTTGACATTTGAAATATCTGTTTAAATTCATGAAGGAGTGTCCATTAACTGAATAATCTGTTCACCTGTCAGGTACAACTTCCAATGCTATTAGACAAGGACAAAGACAAAATAAAACCCTGAGGCATGTCTGTTGAGAGTAAATAGAAAAGTTTTCTTTCTTTCTTTCTACATTTCCAGCTTTTAATCCTGTATAAAACACCTAAAGAACTAAACAGTTGTTTGGAGGCCATGATGAAATATGAAATAAACAGACTTGATTGAAGATTTTCAGCTTTACACAAATGTCAGATATTTGAGCTGTGTTACAAACAAATAAGTGATGTTAGCAAAACCCTCCAAAGTGAAAATTGATTTCAGACTTGTTTAGAAAGTAAGTTGTGGGCTATTGGTGTCTGGCATTTTATAGTTGATTTTTTTTTTTTTTTTTTACATTCAAGTCAGTTTTTTATATACCTGGGAATGATAATGTGGTTCCATCTTGTTCAGACATCATATTTGGGACGTCATTATTGGAAAAATAAAAGCCATACCATAAGTCTCAGATTCTAACAGACTTCCAGGTATTTAGGTGACTGACTTAAAGCATATAAACTCATTCAACTATTTTCAGGCTTTTCTAACACCCTGTCGGTATACTCATAAAGTCATTTTCTCACAAACATGGTTGCATTTAACACATTTGCAGACTGAGCAGACTCAATTACATATTGTTTTGGAAATAGCATTAAGTGCTTGTATAGCTACATGCAACCCTTTGAACAAGAGTTTGTTTTGTTGATGCATTTTTTCGGCATTCAAGACACAGTACTTATTTCCTGCATGTTTGCCTTCACCTTTATCCCTATGACCGCACTGTCAAAAACCAAACTGAACAAAACACATAACATATATTTACTTTTCTTTTTTTTTATTCTGACAATTTGGACCATAGAATGCATTCTGCTAAAGGTTTCTGCATTTCCTGTGTAGCCTGTAGTTTCATCTAACCACTTTGTGCTTTATTACTCACAGTAGAGCCACACTGGAAAGCAGGACTGACTGTACAGGCAGGCAGCATATGAGGATTTATGACAGCGAGTGAATAAATAAATAAATAAATAAATAAATGTTTGTAAAAAGTATCAAATTCTACAATAGGACATTTGACCTGCTGGCTGTAGAGTTAGCAGTTTAATTGAAACAGAGAACCCTAACAACAATGAACCCAATGACACCCAATGTCTACAGTAATAATAACATCATAATCTCTCTATAGCCTTGAGTCCCAGAAGTGAAAAAAATAATATAGTGTTTTTTATATATTATATGATTATTATGAGATGCCAGAAACATGGCAACAAGACAGACACACACAAGCAAGCAGACACACACACACACAAGCACAAAACAGGAAGTCAGGGCAGCCAATGACAGCTCAAAAGCCAAAGGCCACGGCAGCTACAGGTGCACCTCATTCTTTACTGCCTGACTGAGATGGATCTCAGCAATTTCTGGTGACTAGCGTTGCACTAAGTTGAATCTAAATAATTCAAGACCTGAAACGATTTTCAAATTGCTTTTATTTTGAACAGAATACAAAACAGACATTGGGAAGAAAAAAAAAACACTTTTCCCCCTTTTTTCTGTGAGTGCAGAAAGATTTGCTTGTCAGGGAAAAGCATGGGAAAAACATCGCTTGGTAAATGATTTCATACATCTCTTCGTATTTCTATAATATACTGCAGACTGTAGATTTCCCCAGAATGCAGTGCCATTTTTTTTTAAAGCGGCGCCTTATTGCAGCTGTTGTAATTTTTTTTTCTTTCTATTTTCAAAGATCGGCACTGCAGCTTCGACATTAGTCAGCATTTGTACGGTCCATAGCTGCAGTTTCTGAGCAGCAAATTTACAAAGCAAGCTGTCTCACACACACAGAGACACACGCGCACACACACAATCTCTCTCTCTCTCTCTTTCTCTCTCTCTCTCTCACACACAGCTCCTCCACTTAACTCTCCCCCTCTCTGCTTTCTTTCTCCTGTTTTTTTTTTGCAAAGTAAACAAACATCATTTCGAGTGATTCCTCACAATCCATCCCTCCTGCCTCTGTAGTGTGCTTGAGCCTGCTTCGCTGTGCTTGTCAGAAGAGCTCCTTTAATCGCTCACAGTGCCGGCATGTGATGTTCAAGGCCCCGCTCCTCCTCCCAGCCATCTCCTCTCTTTATCTGTCAATCACAGCAGCATGAAAAAAAATGAAGCCCCGATGCCTTTATTTCAAGAGGTGCCTGATCAATATCATCAATCCATCCACCTCCCCTGCTCGCACACCCCCCAACATGTTCGTTCTCTTCACCCCCCTCGTTTCTCTTTCTTTACTTCTCTCCCTCTCTCTCTCTCTCTCCCTCTCTCTCTATCTCTCCTCTCTCTCTCTCTCTCTCGGTTGCTGCAGCTGTATCCATTTCCTCCTGGCAAAAAGGGACTTTATGAATAAATGATACTGAATTGCTGAAGGTTCAGATACTAAATAATGAATTTCACCACCAAAAACACAACAACTTCTCCAATCATAAAATAGCTCTCTCCTTCCATATTGATTGTGCTTGTGCAACCAGATGCAGAGAGCACAGTCTGCATCCGTGCAAAGAAGACCATACAAGGGGGGGAAATGTTATAAAATGATATGGAGCCACCTGCTTTTTTTTTAGCTATAGATATGTGATAAGAGAGGTGAAGAGCTGGGTGCCTATGGCGGGGTTACACTTTTCTCTGAGCTCCTCTTTCCTCTTTCCCGACGCAGTAAGAGCGGAGAGTTGATCTGGGGGAGGCGGAGGAGAGAAGAGAAAAAAATCTGAAAACTTTTCCTTCACGGGACATTTAAAGTAAGTGCGGTCATCTATTCAGTGGTACGGCATCTGGCGATCGTGTATGTGTGTGTGTGCGCGTGTGTGTGTGTGTGTGCGCGTGTGTGTGTGTGTGTGTTAAAGCTGGCTTGAAGAGTATTGGCTGGTGAGGCCATTTTTAATTTTTTTTTTTCCTCAGGTCATAGTAGGTTGAGGTGCAGCTGTGATAGTCAAAAGTTGCTCCGCGCTGCTGAAATGATATTTTTGATTAGTCATCTCGTTGTTTCCTATACAATAATAATAATGTTAGGTGGAAACAGCTCACAGGGGCAACAGCTATGTAAATGAGAACGTGTCTCAGAGGTAATGGGGTTATTGTGAGAGAGGGTTTACAGATATTGTGTCCTATTCTTACCTTTGCATGCGCTCTAATGCCTCCTCATCTAAACAGACATATATTAGATACAATACAAGGGGGTGAAAGTTTAGGGGGGTAATTCAGTTGTAAATGTGTTTGTGTGTGTGTGCGTGTGTGTGTGTGTGTGTGTGTGTGTGTGTATGACAAACATTAGATCAGAAAAGATTTTACATTGTGAAATTTAGTATACTTTTTTATTTCTTACCACTCTCAATCTCTGTTCAATTTATTGAGTAAGTGTCTTTTATAGGCATCTATAAATAAAAGATAAAATATAAGAGTAAATCTATTTTTAGTTTAATCAAAATTACAGTAATTGCTCAAACTAAACATATGAAACATAAGTCTAAAGGATAAATGAGTATTACTGTCTTTCCCCTTGTTTTATACTTCTATATATCTCTGTATTTTTACAACATCCTGGCATTGTTATTTGGTGTTATTATCAATTGATTTATTCCACTTATTCTATGTATTATTCAGGGAAATGCATATCCTTCGTATGTTGTACTGTATGAGGGCACATAGTAATCCAGCAATTCATTGTGGTGCGGGATAAATAATTGATATCTCAATGAATATGCAAATGAGAACACAGAGAGCGAGTGAGAGTCAGAGAAGAAGACGTGCTCCTGGTGCACGGAGCTAAACAAAAGGCCCGTGTGATTTCCATCATCCAATTAAGAAATATTACAGCCACCATGTTGGGACTGCAACCATTTAGAGTTGTTTTGGGTCCTGCAGTCGTGTAGCTTTGTGTTGTGCTTTTGGGGAAGCCTTTGAAGTAATTGTGTTCTATATTTCCCTAGATGGGTTTTTTTATTTTTACATGTTGAGATACAGTTTAACTCAATAGACAATAATTCAGGAGAAGGCGGGGATTTATTTTAATGAAGTTGGGGTCTATTAGTATGTAACAGATGGATAGTGTATTCACAAATGCACTATTCATTTACACAGCATCAAGAATATATAGGAATGTGTGGCGTAAAATTTAAATATAGGAACATTTTTACATTTCTTTCTGTTTCTGTTCACACACACACACACACTCACATGTCATTTCGTATTGCTTCCCTGGTTTGCATTAGCCTTACAGCCTACAAACTCAGGGAGGAGAAAGCTGCGCAGCAACCTTTCAGCGCACAACTCTGAGAGAAAAATTAAAATTTGATGTTAATCAAGCAGACTGAGAGCTGGAGATGACAGGTGCTTTCTACTCTACTTAGTCCAGTCTCTTTCCATTTGGCATCACTGCCGAGCTTCAACTCAAAGTTGCCCTTTTTAGCCCCGTCAAATGGAACTTGCCAATCAGTCATTTCATGTTTTAGCAGCATTTATGGTTTTTGACCAAAGTGCGTGACTGTGACTGATTCTGGCCCTGTGAATTATTTAACTGATTGATGAGAAAAGCTATAAGGGGAAAAAAATGCAAGCTGTGGATTTTATGAGTTACTGACATGGAAAATGTTCAATTTGTTGCAGTCGGGTGTATATAGTTTATAGATAATTTAGGTATTGTGTAGCCACCAAATATCTACATACTTCTTGTGTGTGATTTATGTAGATGTAGAAGATACGTTATATAAATTATAAGATATATGAAACATACCTAATTTTTTTCAGACTCTATACTCCTCTCATGCACCGTGTCTTTTACCTTATCTTCAGATTATGGGGTCAACCCCCCTTGTCCACACACACAACCACACACACACACACACTCATATCACCCCCAGGGACCTTGCTCTCAGACAGGAGTCACAAGGTTGAGTTGGTCATTATGGAGGTCCTTGACTAAAGCTCAACACAAACTTACGATGCCTAACATTGGCCTCCTATATTCCCAGTGAGTCATACATGGAAACAACGTGTGTGTGTGTGTGTGTGTGTGTGTGTGTGTGTGTGTGTGTGTGTGTGTGTGTGTGTGTGTGTGTGTGTGTGTGTTGGAGGTGGGGGAGGTGAGCCGGAGAGTGAACAGTGAGAGGGCCACTACCCTGCCCTGCCAAATCAAATATCACCTGCCTGTTGTTTTTGTAACTAATTGGAATACAACTGAAATAAAACAGGACACAATTTCGTACAAAACTACATCATGCTGTAATCTAGACTGTCTGAACTTCCTTGTGCATTTGTCAGTGATTCATAATGACTGAACACCAGACCAGAAAAAGCTTTAAAAGATGGAGCTTCACTGCATTTTAGAGCCATTTTAAATCTTATTTCCCTGCTTCCTGGGCAAAATCTGAAAGAGGAAAAAAAAAGATTTCTCCTCCACTCTGTCGAGCCCCTGAATTATTAGGGGCATCAATATCTTTAGCATATTGCCAAGGGCTTCCAGACAGTATCTGCTTTCATTATTAGTGTCAGCTCAATTATAGCTCACACCCAACTGTTTCTCAACATCTAATAGCATCAATCGACAGGGATGGTTGATGAGCCAGCTCTCGCACACACACACACACACACACACACACACACACACGCACATTTACATGCACACATACACAACCAATATTTGAATCCTTATGTGTGTGCATGTGTGTTCGCACCTCCCGCCCATCCGTGCGCGCTGTTGCGTTCTGTCATCTTGCTAATGTACACGGCTGAGAGGAAGCACAGGGCTCATAATGGAGGCCATGTTCTGAGTGGCGATGAGCAGCTGATGCAGCCTGGCCCATTTTCATCAAATATTAATGGCATGGAAAAATACACCCGGACTGAGGCCTCGTCCACAGCCAAACTGGAGAGGCTGGGGGAAAGAGCAATGGGGAGAAAGTGCAGCGAGTGTGTTTAGAAGTGCTGTCTGATGGCCATAATTAGGGCCTCTTCAATTAAAAATTCAAAAGCCCCAGTTTATTTGAGCGCATGAATCTTCCACTCACTGCAGCATTTATTTCCCTTTTACAAAGTATTTTATTTTACAACGTCAATTGAACTGGGCTTCTCTCCCTCTGCACGCCTTTCTCTCTGTCTCTCGCTTTCGATTTCTCGCTCACTGCCTCTCAAGTCAGAGAGCCATTATAAAAGAAGAAGAAGAAGCGTTTCTTACTAGTGATAATGACTAATAGTATGAGGTATGCACTTGTTGGGTTTTATTCCTATTCTAAAAGGCTCAAATAGAATAAAATAACAATAAACTAAGATTATTTCTAATGCAGGTTAACATTTGACTGGTCAAGACCCAAATTACTCATGACAACCTTCTTTTCTTCCATCCCTGCTCCATCTAAGAACAAAACCATCACTGACAGCATGCAGTACAACCTTTGGCATGGAACAAAGAAGATAAAATGTAAGATATCTGGCCTGTACTGTTTTTTCTTTTTTCTTTTTTTTCTCTTTCTTTCTTTTATTATACAAACAATCGCTTCACCTTTTGTGTCAGCATCACAAGGAGAAATGAGCAACAAACAGTGGTGTGAAAAAAGCTAAGCTTTGGGGAAACACTGACTTCCTTCCTTTTTTGCTTCGCTCCCCTATTTGTTCCCCATGCCCTCTTTTTTCCCCCCTCTCCATCTTCCCTCACTATTTTTCTCTATTGTCTTTCTGTCTTCTCTCACCCGTTTTCTTCTCTTTCTTCCTTATAGTTCACCTCGCTCTGACACACATGCGCACACACACAAACATGACACACATTTGAGCAGTCTATTCCTCTTTTGAATAACACCTCTTTTATTAATTCGGGGCTTTTCTCTCTTGCCCGCTTAAAACAGAGGGGAGATGGGATTCTAAAGAGCTGCCAGGGGCTCAGTTTGCACAGTGCTTTGATGTCATTGAGATGCTGCGAGAGCAAACACACACACACACACACACACTCACTAGACACCTCCACATAACCAGACAGCATTCTCCCCCCTTCTCATACACACATATATAAACATGCAGAGAGTACAGATGTGTTTGTGGCTGCTGCAGCACCACACATGAATGTTCACACTTTCTGTCTCCATTTCTGCTTCTTTCTGACCCATGACATTGTTTTCTCCTTGATCTGTGCTTTTTCATGAATAACATGTAATATAAGGTTTGAACAAAAGGTACATAACCCCCATCGACTCTTGATAATGTACAGAAGACATAGAGTAATTATGATAAAACACTTGGTCACAGTTTTGGATTTCCTTGTGGAGAATAAATGGGCATAACTTAGCTTAGACACACACTGATTCTCATCTGTTATCCTGATAGGTTAAAGAGATTCTATTTATCTTCTCGCAGAGAGGTCAAGAGCCCTGGGAAATGGAGGGAATACTCAGAAGTGGGTCCATGTCTTCATTATGTCCAAATGAGGTTGAGAGAGATTGGACAAATACGACACGTGCGCTATTCAGCACTTCATATTCATGATCCTATTAAAATGGTTTGGAGTCATTTTCAGAGCAAATTTGATCAGATCAACCCAAGTCGTTGATGCTTATAAGAATTATTTGAACTTAGACAAAATGGAAGAGCTTGTAAAAATGAATACGTATTGTACTCAAAGTGACACACAGCGATTTTCATGTAAAGTTAAGTATGGCGGCGCTGCTTGAGCCTCATGTTATATAACTCAAAGTGTCTGCCTCATTCCTCTCTTAGTACCAGTGTGAGAAGCAGATCTTCATTCTTTGTCACTGTGTGTGTGTGTGTGTGTGTGTGTGTGTGTGTGTCTGTGTGTGTGTGCATACGCATGTACTCTGGGTCGCAGTGCCTCCAACCAACCTTGACTAACAAGCATATGTTAATTATGGAGGAGATCACAGGCAGGTCATCCAGCACTCTGCCACTAAAAAAAGGAGTAAGATGCATTACTGGAGGGCATATCCAGGGCTGGGGATGGGTATAACACCATCCTACTGCACCACCTCCCCTTCTTTCTCCAGCCTCCTCCACCCCTCTCATCATCATCCTTCTTTCTCATTTCTTGTCATTTAAAAAAACTTGCTCCTTAAAAATAAAATCTCTCACTGCTTTTAAAGTTTTGATTTCATTAATGATGTCTACTGACCTCTACTAGTATAACGCTCTTATTTTCATAATTTCAGTCATTGTTTTGTATCGGTTAGAATGTACAATTTTAATAATGTACTCACTAAAGAAATTACTGCTTATCAGATAGTCATCATCTTTTGTTGAATCAAATCATCCACTTAGTTTATTCATTAAACCACTTTATTTGGATATAAGCAGATCAAAGTGTTAGTTATCATCCTTCATCGTGCAGGAAAACTTTGTAATGTATGGTAAGTCAAAATTTAATCCGACAGTCTGAGGTTTGGCTGATCATTTTACCTTTTGTCTTATATGTTTTATAACCTTGGTGGGAGTTTATTTACAACTTCTTTGACTGCTCAAGTTTCTGGCTTTCATCAGATTTCTTCATGCACTGTATTCCCAGATCGCAGCTTTTACTTTGATGAGCACAATATTATCATAACTGAGAACAACCAAGACAAAAACTATGTAAATCAAACCAAATTCTTCTTTAACCATAGCTCTCACATTAAGTAATAATCCAGAGAGTTGCCAATGCTGTCCTTTTGGTTTGTAAACTGCACCCCACCTGCCTCCCTATGGTTTCTTCCTGACTCCCCTTGCTGCTCCTTCCCCTCTCTCTCTCTACCTCCCTCCCTGACTGTCTCTCTGTCTCTCTCTCTCAAACACACAGATGCACACACCCCTCTACCCTTATACCCCCTACCTCTTACCCCGCCCCCAGGCCTTGCCCCAGAGCACATTGATTCTGCTGTATACCTAATTACTGCTCATAATCTATTCATTTCACCACCACCAAAGAGGGCAGCAGCTGTCACACAACACACCACCAGGGGACTAGAGGAGGGACACTGGGGCTGGAAACTGGGATGATGAGGGTGAGGATTAAAACTTGGAGGGAAGACTGACGGGCTTGAAGGCAGCAGCAACAACAATTGCTCCTCAGAAGGCTTCATACTGAACATGTTTTGCTCAAAATAGTCAGATTTGATGTGTGATGGAGATGTTTTTCTGCACTCTAAGTCTCAGGTTGTTTTGGCTATACGAGGCAAAAGGGCAAACACACTCTGGATTCTCTCTTGTTGAACGTGTTTATCACAGTGAGGTTGTTGAGAATTGGAGTCTGGCAATGTATTGTGCTCTCACTGCCATTTAACCTCTGAGTATTGAGTCTGGCTCTGTGCAGGAGTTTCAGTCGTTTTTTGGCTTTGTGCATGTACTATAGCAAACACTGAGTAAATCTATAACTATTACTGCATAAGGTCTTCCAATTTATTTCTGCAGCATTTAATTTGGGAGCATTCTGTATTAGTGGGTCTCTTTAATCTTACAGTTTATCTGCTGTTAACATTGTAGGAAACCAGTAATGTGAAAACATAACAAAAACATCCAACTCCAAAGTTTCTTGTGGTATAAAAGGATATGTTATAGGAAATAAAAGCCCTAACATTACATTAAAATCTGGTATGTAAATTATTAATAGTACATATCATGCAGGTAGAAATGCATTTTGGCAGCATTAGAGATCATTTCCCCACCATCTGTGCTCCTGCTCTTATGTAACAAGTTCACAACCCTTGTGTTGAGAGTTGACAAGAGACATTCTGGGAGACATATGGAATCATTAGTGAAATAGGAAGGGCAAAAGCTGCAACACTTGTCATGGCAAAATAAGTCCTGGAATGCATTGATGTCAAAAATGTATCATAAAGTTGGATTTTTGTGAAACTATACTTAGCTATAGTATATGTTTATAGGTATTTAGGATCCCATCTCCACTCACAGCCGGTGCAGTATAATATGGACTGATGAATTATGTTAAAAAATGAGCCTGTGTCAGCAGATTGATCAAGATTAGGGTGTTTTCAGCAGTATTCTTCGCTGCTGGTATCTGTTCAATAATGCTCTGTTAATAGGAGAGCATAGATGACCGCACCACTATTGTATTCAAAATGCCCCCCCCCCCCACCCCCATCACACCCCACACACCTGTTATATTTCTATCTCTACTTTGCATTGCATATCAAATATTTACATGTAAAAATGTTCCTATGTCCATGCTTATATCTCATCACAGGAGGAATCTGAGTGAATTTTTCTGCATGAATTTTACCTGCTTGCAGCTGTGAACACGAGTAACTTTCTCTTCTTTTTTTAACTATGAGTCTAGCTAGCGGAAACTCGACAGGTTTCGACAGGTGTGCAGTACCTGACAGTTCACCCAAAACGTTTGCATCTGAGCCTGTTCCCTGTGCTTAAAAAAATGCTGGTATATTATGGACTACATGTCACACGATAAGACCTGTAATACTGAGCGTGGCACTGCAGAAGTCACACGGCAACATGGTGAACATACCCAGAGAAATGCACCTCTCTGCCCGCCCAGGGGTAATCAGCATCTGTTTGTTTAATCTGCTTAATCTGCTGGTGAGCTCCACTGGGCGTGCCTAATTAGCAAAATTAATTTGTTAAGACATTAGCGTCGTTAGAGATGGCCAAATGAAGCTGCACTGTTTTATGCAAATGAGGCTGTGGATTTGGCTGGCCGTGTTACCTCAATTAGACCCTTCTTTGATATCTGCCTCTTTTTCTCTCATTCTGTGTCCCTTCTCTTTCCTCCCCTTTCATCTTTCCATTCTCCTCATTATCACTGTCAGGTTTCGCTAATCATGAAATACTGCTATTGTATGACAGCAAAGATGGGGCAAGGAGAGGGGAGGGGAGATAACAAGGCTCTGAAACTGCTAATCATGACAAAAAAAAAAAAAAAATGGGGATCTGGGTTTTCAATTAGGGCGTGCACTCTGCAGCACTATGACTGTTATCATCACCACTACCGGCACTGTGTGTGTGTGTGTGTGTGTGTTTGTGTGTTGCGGCGGGAGCATTTCTTCTAGTGTGTTGGTGGGGTAATTAGTCTCCCGTACGTCGCACCCCTCGCAAGCCTGTTTAAGGGTTAATGAGGCCCCAGCAGCTTCTCAGCATGGGTTGGGGGGGTTATGTATGTGGGTCGGGGTTGGTACAGGCCTAGCTTCAATAAGAAACCACCCATAGGACTTCCCTTTGAAGTGTCATAGGGTCCCCCCTTGTTCCGGGTGGCTCCTGTTTCATTTGTCTGAGTGGCAGCATAAAATATAGATGAGCTGCCAGACAACACATTCTATGCAACCCTCCACCCAAAAACCCCTCCCTCACACAGCACTACACCCTCCACCCCTGACATTATTCACAGATTAACCAAGGCCTCCCTGTCACCCGATAATGACCTCTCTCTCTCTCTCTCTGTCTGTCTCTCTCTCTCTCTGTCTCACTATCTCTCCTGATCTAGCGTTGGAGGGTGACAGTAAAATTAGAAACACTAAGCTTTATTTGTGATTTGTAAGCCTCACAGCGACAATAAATGAGCCTAATATCACTGGAGGATGAGTTAATTCCAACTATTACATAAGATAATATAGATACAGATAAAGTTTACAATGTGTATTTGCTAGTTTTGCCCTGAGGTGGGGTGTGTAATGAGTGATAATGCAATAGAAGGTGCGAGTGATACTGCAGCCTTGGGGATTTGTAGTTGCGGACTCCATTGTGTTGCCCCACTGTATTTCATCTTTCCTGGTCCCAGTGGGATGTCCAGCAGTCCATTTGAGCACCATCTCTTGTGAGGAGTTAGCCTCAGTCAGCTGAGCCCACGCACGATAAAGGCCATATCACTCACTGGTGAAATATATCTGCGACCACTAACAAAAGAAATGTTAAATCTACCAGAAATCATGTCATTAACATTGTCTGGATTCAAGAAATAATGTTTTGGTTTTTTTGGGGTTTTTTTATGAGTACGACAACTCACCCAAAGCTAGAAACTCAATTCTGTTTTGTCATAATAAGGTTTATTGATTATTTGGATCACCCTTTAGTTGTTACCTTGACAACAACTTACACTACATACAATAAAACTTTTTATCAACACTAACCATGTGAAATACAAGTCATTGGAACAAGTCATTCACACAGTTAAATATTCATTTTTATCACAAAAAAGATGAATACTGATTGTTTTTTAAAAACCTTTTCATTTCGAGATTCTTAAAATATGTAATACAGTAGATTGTTCAATTGAGATATGGTTTTGTACATCACAGTTTTTTTTATTGTAAGTCTTAATTCCTATTAATTCGGACAGCAGTATCATTGAGAATCTGACTTTTTGACAACCTGATGACAAGTGAAAATCACAAATCCTCTGGTTAACTGCCTCTCGCTATCAGAAAATGTAGTCAACAAGTTATTATTCATTCAAGTTAATAATGATACAAATAATACGTTACCAAGTCCATTTTGGCCATACACCATCTAATAAGAAAACATCAAGTGTGTGTATAAATCTTACAAATTTCATTTTAGCTGTTCATATGTTTCATCTCTTAAAAATCTTAAACTGAATTGTAGCCTATTCAGCTAGAGTCCCTCGATGTTAATGTTTGTGCTTGTCTTTATTTCCAAAGCGTACATCAATCAAGAGAAAGTTAGAGAAGAGCATTAATATGTCCTCATGATGACAAAATGCATTAGAGTCGGGAGGCACCACATTTCATTACAGGCTACAGGGACCTCTAATTTGATTCCAGTCCACTTTGTGGAAACGACAAAATGTTATTACGTTCAGCGGGTGTATCAAACATTACATAGCTACTATTTATTTTCACTTTATTTGCTTAAGTAACACAGGGGCATCTGCAGGTAATTGTTTTAAGCCTGAGAGAGTCTCTGTACATAATAAATCATCTTTTTCTCCTCTGATCTCCTGGGAACCTTGACACTGGCCAACTTTAAATGGTTTCCTTGGAACAACTCCACTTTTTCTCCACTCACTTTGTAAAACTTTCTCATCCTAATTATTTTTTTGTTGGAGCAGGCTATTAGACGAGCAGCAAGATTGCTTTGACCTCTGTCTTACTTTACATGTTTGCTTCAAAAGTGGAAATAGATAACGGAGTGGCCTGCCTGTCGACAGGGTCTGTTCTAATTACTGGATGCATTCTTCATTTGAAACAGGAAAGTGGCGCTATGCAAGATTAAAGACAGCATATAGATATTACAAATTTAAATAGTCGTCCTTGGGGAAACAGTGTTTGTCTTTGTTCTATATAATTTATGACAGCGTTTTAAAGGAATCAGGTAAATTTTATGTGGCGTTGGTATAGAAGAGTGTGATAGGTGGGGTGAAACTGAACAAGAACAATTAGAAAATTCAGTCTTTTGAGTTACATCTTTTCAGCGGAATACAGAATAGAAATTAGTCTTGATAAGACTGGGTTATCTTCCTTTGACAAATGCTCAGGAAATGGAGATAGACTGTGGCTGCACAGGAGCCAATTGAGCAGCAATTACAAACAAGATAACAATTTTGCTTCCATGCTTGAACTTTGAGGAGGGTATAAGAGCTGAGAGGAGAGCCGAGGATGAGAATGACACAGAGGAGGGGAGGAGGGGGCAATTTTAATCTCGAAATTATTATATCTGGACTACTGACTCTTCAAGGTTTATCAGATTGCTTTTCCTAATCATTGCACCCTGCGTATGTTTGATCTCCATGATGAACAGATGATTAGTTTTTCATGAAACCATTCAAGCAAAACGCTCCAACATGAGCTGTGGCGAGACGCTGTTGATTTAGCTGTTTGAGAGGCAGCCGGCCCTCCATCCAGCATGGGCGGGAGCCCACATGGGAGTAGGGAGGGGTCAGGGAGGGTCAAGTCTATGGGTAATGATACATCACCTGCTATATATTTAAGGTTTTGCTAATTCTCCTCTCAATTATGACCATTCCTTTGCCCCGTTGGCCTCAGATGCAATGAGGCGACACAATCAATTTGAGCCAGGGTATACATTTTTGGGCAGGGAAATGACACCATCCAGATGCTGCAAATCAGAGGCGGGTAGCCCAGATGATCCCCTTCATGTCAACTTGCATATATGATCATGTCAGTGTCTGCCAGGGGATGAACATGAAAAAATATAGTTTATTATAAAAAGTTTATTCATTTAGTTTATTTAAATCCTGGAGAAATATAAATCTGATACAAAATGACACCATCAGCACACTATGGGTGACCAGAAAAATAGGAACCCTTTTAGACTTAAAATAATCAGTATATGTTAAGATTACGACTTTATTCATTTATTTATTTGTTGAGCTGAGCTGAAACGATTAGTCAGTTAATTTGTAAGTCCATGAACAGAATGTATTTTGATAATAAATTTGCTTTGTTCCTATTTAGTTTTAGTTAAGTAATTTGTCAAACAAAAAAACTAAAACTAAAACCTAACCCAACACTAACCATATCCTCAATCATAAGGGCTGGCTGTATGTGTCTATTGTGCTTGTAAATTGATATTGATCACTTTTGGGGTTTTGAATGTTTATCAGACAAAAAAACCAAAAGAATAATTAGCAGATTAATGGATAATGAAGCCCTAGTGTTGAATCAATTCTGTGGTATATGAGACTATCATTTATTATATCCAGATGTGTTAAAATTCCCACCTCAAAACATTCCACAGAGTTTACACAGGGTCAGTAATAATTCAAAGTCCCCCTCGACTCAAAAATGTGTTTGTTTGTTTGTTGGTTACGTCAGTTGGATGTTTGAACTTCAATGTGCAGAATGATGAATGAGCAAAGTTTGACACACTAAAGGCTGTTTTCCCATTCATCTTTGGAGGAAGTGGAAAGTTTTCTCTGTGCTCATTGAAAATCTCCGTTTTAGAGGTTGTGAGGAGTTGTAGGAGTGTGATCTGTGACATCACAACTATTTTTGGAAGCCAAGCTTGACCCAGTATTCAACTTAGACAAGTATGCTTCCCAGTGAGCATAATGGACTTTTACAGTGAAGTAGGAGACATCTTGTTCCAGCAGGTACTAGCAACTTTTGAAATGGACAGTTTTATATATTTATCAGTTCTGGATTGTTCAATGAGGGAGGAGTAGATAGCTCAGATACAGTAGGTAAGGGAGTGAAAGTCTAGGCATGCCTTATAATCTAAAAAGACTAACTTAAAAGCAGTATTCTGAACAAGCTGAAGACTTGTAGTGGCACAACTAGGAAGACCAAAGAAAAGGATATCACAATAGTCAAGTCTGGAAGATATAAATGAATGGATTAAGGTTTCAGTATCACAGTTTTCAGAAAAAATAAAGCCATCAATGTTAGCACTCAAATTCCCATGCAAATGCCCATATTTGGCTGGTTCAACAACACATATCTCTGTTTTATCAATAATAGCAAAAAATTCACACCCATTATTTCTTTATTTCTAAAGGACGTGCCTGTAAATGTAGGAGTTGGAAAGGGTCATTTGGCTTTACACGTAAATAAAGTTGTGTATCATCAGCGTAACATTGAACATTTATTCCATATTTGGAGAGGATCTTTAATAAATATTACAAGTTTCACTAAGGTAGCATTTACAGTTTTTTTTCTGGTCACATGACTTTGGGGGACGAAACTGTGTTAATAACTTTCCTCAAATAAAAAGAAGTTTTGGCATTGAATTTGCAATGATATAGTATTATTATAGATGATGAATTGCCATTACAGTATATTATTGCAGATTACTGATTTCTTAGTGTAATGGAACATTCCTCTTAAATCTGTTGTGCAACAACATAAGCACAGGAACTCCCCTCAGATAAACCACTGTAACCTCTGTGCGTGAAGCTCCAGCGCTCAATATCTCAGTATATTATGACAGCATATGTGAACAGAGCGAGGGGGATGAAAAGAAGGTGAAATGGCTTTTTAACCAACAGAGAGCAAGGAGCTGCGGGGGGGCTCAGTTCACCATGAGCAACTTTGTTCTGCTTGGGTAAAGTAAAGAGGAAGACAGGAAGTCTTGTGCTTACCTCTTTTGCTCCAAAGCTGTGTGGTATAGGGCACACAGCAGGCAGACCACATGAAGCCTATGCATCTCCTTTAGTTTTCACACTGATTAAGGTCTGAGACACGCAAACTACCAATGCAGCGTATCATTTAGTCCTAATTTAATTCACTAAGTAGCTGAAAACAGGAACTTTCCTCACTTCCTGTTTCTATTGAGGCTCTTTTTTTGTTTATTTGTTTTGTTTTGGTTGGTTGGTTGGTTCTTTTTTTATGATGTAAAGCACACAAATAAAGTTTCAGTTTCAGTTTGAAAGTCGTGTCATAGCATGCTTCAGGCGTGATAAGTGTTATTTTGTTCAGCTTTGTACATTTTGCTTTTCATCATCATCATCATCACCATTTGAAGTGTTTTTCTCAACCCAATTTTAAATACTTAAATAAATACTTACTGGATACTTACTGATCAATACTGATATTTCACAGAGAAGGTCTCTCATCCATCCAAAACAGCTGGGATATTTTCTCAGCAAAGGTCTTAAAATGGCTCAGCAAATACCATAAACTTTGCTTTTATGGCAGCCAACTTACTGGCAGAAGAGACTTCAGAAACTAACTGTTGTCTGCTATCTGTTAACAGACGCCATCGTCAGTCAATTCCACAATGTCAGCAGTGCAGAATGAGAAGTGTCCTGTTAATTCCTAGATGTAGATTCACTGTTTTTCTGGCTGCATCCTCTGGACAACATAAAAAAACAATATATTACTCCTCTGATAATGGGAACAGACATAAACCTGAATTTGATCCATATGAGTTCTCAATAACCTCCCGCATATTTAGATTTTTTTTTTCTATATGACTGTTAGCTTCTGTGGAAGTGAACAACAATGAGATAACATGGAAACAATTCACTACTGGTGTTTGCTTTAGGTGCCTATTTCACATCTGTTGTCTATTTTGGCTTTATTGTTTCCTCACTGTTATAGTTCAAGTCAAGTCAGTGTTATTTACAGAGCCCCAAATAACAACAGAAGTTATCTCAGGGCACATTTCCATACAGCATAAAGCATACAGCAGGCTGAGACCATATGCTTTATTATACAGAGGCTCAACATTCCCCCGTGAGCATGCACGTGGCGACAGCAGCAAAGAAAAACTCTCCTTTAACGGGAAGAAACATGGAGCAGAACAAGGCTCTAGGTGGGTGGCCATCTGGTGGGGTTGGGGGGGAGGACACAACATCCTATATTGTAGTACGAGTTCATTATTGTGGTATAATACATTACAGTGCAAGTCTGTCTTGGCTGCTGACTAAGAATCATGTGATTGTTTAAATAAATACAGCTTGATATTTAACGACAAAGCTAAATACAGTAGTTCTATTTGAAGGATATTTTCCAAAACTAAAATATATTTTGTCTGTAAAGGTGAGTTGCTACTCCTCAGCTACCATTTGTCAAACAGGTAGTTTTTTTAAATTACTATTAGTACAGTACTAGTTTACAATCTGTATTTTTATGCACCTTCTCTTTGTGTGTTGTTGCCAGTGTAGCTACAGGAATGAAACTGCTATTCATTTATCCATGTGCAAATTGTTTGATCACATTAAAGATATGTGTTTGCTGGGTTTTATTTGTTGTCACACAATGTCAAGATTTTGTTTTGTTTTCCAGCAGCAGTTACAGCTAACATAAAAACATGCAGTGTTGGTTCTGCTGCTTTGTGTAAGAATGATGGACTTATATTCAACTGCTTTTCTGAATATCTATAGTCTTTACTTGTGATATTCCATCTTTCTGGGAGTCAAGGAGCTCTCCAGCTTATTGTTTTCATAGCAAGTCTAGTACCAGGATGAGAAAAAAACTAACAAGCGCTTGTCAGTTCTCAGCCATCACTCTCCTGACAAGCCACTCTTGTGGACTTCTCCTCTTATCTTCCTTCTTTCTCACCTTGCAGTCATCTGAGAAAGCACATTTCACTGCATTTGTGTGTGTGTGCGTGTGTGTGTGTGTGTACATGCTTGCCTGCAAGTATGTGCCTGTGTGTGTGTATACGTGTGTGCTCACATGTGTCAGAAACTCGACATGATCTTGTCTCCGGTGAAGGCCTTGGATCACCCGGCCCTGCTCACTCCAGACCTGACAGTGCAGCTGAAGTAATCAATATCTCTCTGCAGTCAAAGGTGGGTTCTGCCATGAGGCCGCGGGGGTGCACTAATTGATGGAAACTCACCGCTGGCTAGCTCCATGCCCTGCGGCGTTGGAAGACGGCAAGCTAGGGCCTTCCTCTGGAATGGAAGGGGAAATAGAGGACAGAAAGGCCGAGATCATAATCAGGAGGGAGAAAGCTGTTTGGTTTTTGTCACTTTTGTCTGTTTACACGTATGGCACACTGGGATTTTACATACCTTGGACATGCTGCTTGTTGGGTGACATATTTTGCACTTTGGCAGTTTTTGGCTGACTTTTGGTCTTATTTTGAATGACATTAATAACAATGGTGTTTTGGTGCACAGGTGCAAAACCTGTGGTGGATTCTTTTCCCCATTCATTTATTTTTGCTTATTTTACTTTCACTGAACCAACTGGGGTATATAATCCTGTCAGTTACACACATACAACTGTTTCAAAAGAATTAAACTGGAGTAAAAACTGAAATGCTACACTGTACTGTATAAATGTTTGTGAGACACAAACATTTGATTGTAAACTAACACATTTCACAGAAACAGTATTGATTTTAAACAAGTGGAAAACAATGGCTGAACAGGATGATAGCTTTATGGTCTATTTAATGCTACATAAAGTAACATTGAAGTTGATTTATTATATTCATCATCATAACCAGCCTTCTATAAGCAAGGTGATGAAAATTACCTAAATAATGTGCCATATAACAGTTGAATCTTCTGTTCTGTTGTTATAAGTGTTACAGACAATGGTACTTTTCTCTTACTTGTTGAAGTGACTCTGCAAATTATCTCATGTAGAAAAATCACACCCATCAGAGTTTTCAGTCAAGAGGAAAAACCCAAGTGTCCCAGAAGAAATAAAAGATACTTTGAGAGAATGCCCACTGACTTGCCTCTTGTTAAGAATATATTGTTATGGTGCAGACTAAGCACGCCATGATAATTACCATCAATAATTGAGTAAGGGGAAATGGTAGAAAGAGCTGCATTCAATGCTTGCTAAATGTGCCTGTGAGATGCTGAGATGGACAGTCTGGCTAGCTAGCTAATTTGGCTCCTTTTTATGTGGCACAGAAGATTATCTTTATGTTTCCACCCGCATAGCTTTGGCTCTTGTGAAACCTGGAAAGCGAACATGTAGTATTTCCTGCCATTGCCATTTATCAATTGTTTGGTAGTACATATCGATCCCAAAGAGCATCAAAACAACATAAAGTGTCTCATCCTGCAGGGCATAGTGGACTCATTCATGAATATGAGCCTTTGGCTTGCTCATATAAAATACTCTAATACAAAGCAATAACTTTGTCCTTATTGAGATCAGATCATAATGGATTTATACTTTAAATGAATGGAAACCAAGTTGCAAACAAGCATTATCTCCAGCTATGTTGTAGACAGTACACATCTTAACATTACAATTATTAAATGAATATACTCAATTGAAGATACTTTTTTTTCTTTAAAAACATTTACATGCACATTGGGAGTAGGTCATGTCTCTGGAAGCAAATATTTTAGGATCAAGTGCAAGTTGCTCCTTTTTACCTCTGTGTTGTACTCTGTATATTATGCTGACGATTACCCTTCTAGAAATCTTGATACTGAGATAACCTTAACGCAGAGCTCGCTGGAGGGCAGTTGTTGGCAAGGGCTGTTGCTTGAGTCTTTCGGAGAGGGAGCTTGCCTCTGAAATATGCCACGGATCTGTTGCAGTCCAATCATGTCCATGAATAATGTGATCAGCAAAAAAGAAGGTAGTGAGCCTACTGAGGAGAGAAAAACCTTGAAACTTACTGTATTATCAGACTGAAGCAATCTCACAAACATGTTGTGCTGCAATATGCGGAAACCTTGTAAGCAACCAGGATGTTATAATTCAATTGGAAGACATGTTTCTTATTTCTTTAAATAAAGCATCACCAACCATGCAGTTTATACATATTTGTACTTATGGAGTTGGACACGGGTTTTCAGCAGCACACAAGCTATAAAAACATGTTAAGCAGCCATAATGTAGCTTATATGTGTAAAGGACTGGTGAGTCTTCCACAACAAAGAAAGTTCAGAGTCAGTATTGACTGAAAACGATAGGCTAACCCCCTGGGAATAAGGTGCACTTTCCAAAATGTAAATCAGGCCTTCCCTGAGACACACGGGCCTCTTCCACCCCTGCTGCTAAGAGAGCTTTGCCATTCACCTTTAAACAGCAGAACAATAATCAATGGAGCATTATTAATGCTGAAATCATTCATGTGCATTCCTTTGGTCCCCTACTGAGTGTAAAGCCACTGAAGTCATGTAGCCCATACAGTAGATTGTATTACATTCACCAGATAGTAGAAAACTGCATACACTGACCTGTGTTCTATTGTTATCCTCTCATCATGGCAGGTATGGTGTTAACATTAAAACACAAAGAAATTACAATTTTCCTCTTTTTTAATATCACCCAGAGACATCATTGCTAGGACTGATCATGAACTATTAACACAGATCAGATGCCCCTGAGGCCTTTGATACCTTCTGCTCTTCTTCTGCATCTCCTATCTCTACATTTCACTTAATCCCTAAGGTTTTTGGGCTCCGGTATCAAGAATTTCAGTCTTGAGACATAGAAGAATCATGTATGTATGCTTCAATCTTTAATAAGCCGTGTTTCCATGCCGTGTTACACACAAGCCTCTGCTCCATCCCTCAAAGATCCTGCTGTGAATTTTTCATAAACCATGTCTCTGTTTCTTGTTCATGAGCTGTCTCAATACACAGAGGCCTATTCCTTCCATGGAGTACAGCCCGGCGTATTTATTGGACATTAGAAGAGGGTGAGCGGAGCAGCAGTGCTCAGCAAAAGGAAGAGGAAGGAGTGAGCGCTCTCCTTCATTACAGGGGCCAGATATAAATCAAACTAATTATGGAGCCACAACTATATCGAACCCATGGAGAGGAAATGAAATGATCAGAGGCAGGTCACAGCTCAACACAGAGCGAGTTAATGAAAATATTAATTACCTGATGATATAGTGGGAATCTGGAGCTCCCCTCCCTCCCTAGCCCCCTACCGCAGAGAGCATTTGTTTTAATTGAGTAATAATAAGACTGTTACATTTGGCTGAGTCACTTGATTTGAGTGGGTAATTGACCAATAAAGGCCCATGATAGCCAATTATAAATCCAATGTAGCGCTAATTACTTAGCAACTCTTAAAGTGTTTGACTAACACCGAGAGCGTTAGACTTCTGTGCAGACAGTTATTTTAAAAGTCATAAAATAAACGCCAATTGTCTTCATGGAGTGAGTTTGATCCATATGACAGATGCTAAATTAGTCCTAGTTGCCTCAATAACTGTCTTTCCTTCCATCTCACACACACACACACACCACCTCCCACCTAACATTTCAGTGTAATTTGCTGTTAATATCAGATTTGGGCCCCATGATCGATTTCCTCTGTGTTTTCGTTCTGAATTATTCAGTAGTACACTTTATCTCCTCACCTTCCCCTCTCCCCTGGATCACAGTTCCTTACCCCAACCCCCCACCTCTCCTTCATACCATTTGTCACATTGGTCAATAAGTGGGTGATATTTGGATCCTGACCGTGTGGGACAGGGTGACTTGTAGGGTGTAGATGCAAGGGTGGGGGGGTCCAGACAGATACTATTGCACAACAGTCAATCATGGTAATTAGAGGAGGTATCAACAGTAGTCTGGTCCACTGAGGTTTGAGGTAAAGGATGTTTTGAAGTTCACACTATTTTTAGGATGTCTTCATTTATTCTCTTGAATGATGGAATGAATGAGCTTTTCTGACTTGTAGTGAGGATTTTTTTTACATGTTAATTAATTTATGTTTAATTAGTTACTGCCAAAAAAAAGGTTAATTCAACATGAAAACCCATTTGTAATGACAGGCCTTTTATTGATGTTAAGTTTGTAATTTCCTCTGCTTTTATTGACTTATTAATCATGCATTAGGATGCCTGCCTCAGATGAATGTTACATACTTTCCTGTTCATACCAGTAGCTTTTCAAATTTGCAAAATGTTACTCGTTTATATTTGAATAAGCAGAAAGAATGGTTTAATGTAGGTTCCCATACTCAAAAAACAAAATTATGCATGTCTACTAGCAAACCCTTATTATAGTGTTTATATATATCATGTTTGTCTACAAGTTACAACCAGTTAACCATTATGTGATTCTTCCTTTGTTTGATTTTAATCATTTTTAGAGGCTTTGAGGTGGTAATTAAAATGATCTAATAAAAAAGCAAAACTTTCTCAGATTAGAAGCTACAGTTTAATTGTCCAAACAGACCACACATACATGTATGTAAATGACACAGAATGAACCTAACAACACAATATTACATCATTTGTTTATTTGTACAGGTCAATCCTCCTTGATCAACTATCCAGCCATTTTTCATTTTTTTGTGTTAAAAAGGCACCGATACATGTAATGACATTACATTTTCCTTCAAATTACATCATTGTGGGTCAACAAATGCAGTGGACATTGCATTGTCCTACTATTTGTATTTTGTTTGTATGTAAGCCAAAAACTATTTCAGACATTATACTCTGCAATAGATGGAAAATACTGTCAAAAAATGTACTTATAGATGTCAATTTGTTTCACTCACCAAGGTGGATGTTTGGAGGACAAACTGATAATTCATTGTTAATTTACTGGATAATTAAATCCAATTAATAAATAAACTAGCATGTAATTACAATAATTACACCAAAACTATGCTCTGCAACACTTGCACAGATGTGAGCGTTACTCAGAATTGAAGCATAATTAGTGTTATCAATTTATCTAGCCTGATGACATGATGTACACAGCCCTGCTCTGTCTCACGGGGAGCCCATGAATGAATTTTACATAGTTTGTGGCTTTCCTCCATTCAGAGTGGCAGGCTAATCAGTACTTTGTCAGAGTCAACTCCAGCTCCACCTGTCACAGCTGTCAATCTTTTGAAGGAGCCCATGAAGTCCCCCGAGTAATAAACTGGAGAGCTGATTTCACACCGTGTGACCTGTGAGGTGTGAAGTCAGGACGCTGAGGACATAACAATCAATGTCAGAACATGTGGTATTGATGAAAGGTGTCAGAAATGGCTGGAACTTACAAGAGATCCTGCAGGCACTTGGTGGGCGTCTCTTGGGCATGATTATGATTAGTACAGAATGTATTGTGTGGTATAACAGTGATGTTACGCAGCAGTAGCAAAGGTCTATTGGCTGGAGTAGAGACTGTCCTGATAATGGAGTCAGAGGATCTTGGTGATGTGCTTTTGAGGAAAACATCAAACTTTTACCTGCTTCCTTTACTCTGTTAAACTCTCATAAAGATCATCTCACTCCATACCACCTCCCTGCTGCAGTAGAGCGTTTCATTTCTTGTCATCTTTATTATGTGTTGGCTGGTCGATTGGTGACAGGTTGAGGTGTGCTGATCTAACAGCTGTGTCATGAGTCGGATATTCCAGTAAGGGGATCTAGAGGATGATATTCCAGTCTGAGTAACAAGAGGCTAATAAGATCACAGAGAGACGATCAATGGCGAGTAAGCTGAGCTCTCTCTTTGTCTCTTTATCTCTGAGACACTTGTTTTCTTTTTCCTCTTGAATGCTGTCTGCTTTTTGCAAGGTTCTCAAACATCTGCACAGTTCACTGAACATGTCAGGAGGATGTGAGGGACTGCAGATGCTTCAAGTTTCTTTTAAAATGAAAATAAGTTGTGTTAAGATGTGGGACTGCGTGTGAGCATGTGCCCTTGTGCTTGAATTAACTTGGTCAAACAAAGTGAGGAACTTAAGAAAACATTCTTATCCTCGACTGAGTCAATTCAGTTATTGTAAAGTGATGGGTGTTGGGTGTAAAATTAATTTGAGCATAAAAAAGGGTAACAGTTGAAGTCAATTTTAATATTTGACATTTCTCTCTTAGGTTGGTGGAATATTATTGTGAGATTTGAACCCAGCTTCAGTTCTGTGCAGCCATTGTGAAAAATCATGTCAGTATTAATTTTAATGAAAAAGAACATTTTATTTTGAAAGCTAAGCAAAGATCCCTGTGCAAGTTGCAACACAAAGCTGCAATAACATTGTGTGTTTGTACATGCAAAAGGAAGAAAGAAGATGGTGATTTTTTTCTGCCCCTGTCATGGGAGCAAAAAATCAAATTGCCATCAATCATCCAATTAGACTTCTGTTGTCTTGCTAAATGAGCCATGGGACTGTGAAGTGGCACAGCCCAGTGGAATATGCATCTGGAGTGAAGGGGGGGGGGGGAGATGGAGAGATGAGAGACTGGCTGAAAGATGACAAATACATTATAGTAGTGTACTATTTGTATTGTCGCTGACATTCAAGGGGATAACTACTATATTCAGCCAATAAGGTTTGTGTGTGTGTGTGTGTGTGTGTGTGTGTGTGTGTGTGTGTGTGTGTAGGACTGCATCAACATTTGTTTCTCTGCATGCTTCTCAGTCCGAGTTCAGCAAATGAGTTGAACCAACCTTCCTGGGCAGTCTTTCCTCTCTACTCCAACAACTCATGAAATATTTAACGTGCCTCACAGTAACCCCACTCTCTCTCTCTTTCTCTCTCTCTCTCTCTCTCTCTCTCTCTCTCTCTCTCTCTCTCTCTCTCTCTCTCTCTCTCTCTCTCTCTCTCTCTCTCTCTCAAACACACACACACACACACACACACACACACACACACACACACACACACACACATCGTCCTCACTCTTTCACAGTTTTCTTTCTGTCATACCGGCTGATGGTCACGGGATGGAAACGTCAATGTCCGCTTAGGTCCACCAGGTTTTAAGTGCAAGTGATACCCCACCCCCCAGATAGTAGCCTACATGTCACACATACACACACACACACACACACACACACACACACACACACTGGTTGAACTTCACATCGCTATATTATTTCGTGGATCATTTCAGTCCCATCTGATTGTATTGAGACTGGGTGTGTACAGAGGTGGCTGGATACAAATTTGACACCCGGCCGATCGGCAGCTGCCGGCTGTTTAATCAACAGTGATGAATATTTGATGGCGTGGCGGCGGGCAAACGGTGGCCGACACTCTCCTCATTATCGAAGTCCATGTGTACAGAGGAAGATATTCAATATCTACCGATGGGGAACTGGCCTTCCCCCGGCCACATGAAATCCCTGCACAAAAAAATAGATATATTATATGCAGCCAGATTTCTTTTTTCCCCCTTTTTAATGGAAAATTGATGAGAAATAATGGCGTTTTAATACATTGCAATTTATAAAAACTAGACAATTGGTTCATTTTTCGGAATTTAATTTTAGTAAAAACATAGCTAGTTGGTAATGGTTTGAACATTTAACTCGATCAAAGAAGCGGTGGAACAACAACCTATGACATACTGCCATGTGAACATTTCTAATATTGAAGTTATGGCGCAGTTTAAATGGGGTGCTGGTATTTAAGAAGTTAATCATCAAAAGTATTCAGGATGATATCTTTCTGACTGATTGTTTCAATTGTAAAAATTTCCCTGAAGTACTTATTTAATTCTTCAAAATGTGAAGTAGTGTGTAAATGTTCACTTTGCACCATCATCCCACTGCACAACTATTTTGATGGTGTGAAAAAAAAAACCCTTTATATCAGTATGCAGCAAGAAACCCTGCAATGGCTATCAGAAAGTTAATTAAGACGTTTATGGTTGAGTGAGTCAGTACAACTTTAAATACCTACTCAAAGTGAATCTGTCAAGTCTGCTGTTTTCTCTGTAGATGAATGAACATTCACTTCTTATTTTACCATATGAAAACTTTAATTTCAAAGTTTAGAGAAAGAGAGAGGAATAACTTTCAGGGTTGAAACAGAAGGAACTTAGCAGTGAAGTGTTGCAGTTTTATGTTCAGCACCAAGGTCAGCGACATGAAAGACCAGGTAGAGTATCCTGGTTCTGGGCTATACCTTGTATATCATGTAGGCCATTATTGTAGTTATTTTTTTTTTTTTTTTTTTGGGGGGGGGGGGGGGGAGTTTGGGTTGTTGTTTTTTTGTTTTTTTTTTGCAGAATTTACTAAATAGGTTGAGTGAAATGTGTGGCACATCTTTGCACGGCCAAGTGACTTCAGACTCACAAGTTCCACAGCATTTATGAACCTTGTTGCATATTTGCAGCATCAAAAGAACACAATGACAGATAAGATGATATGTCAGTAGAAGTTAGGCTGCATGACTTATTGGTTGTCCAGTGTTTATCATGAATAAACAAATAAACAAACTCAGTCGGAATAGTCAATATGCTACATGCTAATGCTTATAATTGTTCTCTAGTTTGCATTTCATTGGCTTAAAACAATAAGACTAAGACACTAAGACTAATGTTTGGCATTTGTTTTTTGTTTTTTGTTTTGTTTTTATACTAAAAGTAAACAAAGTGATTAAAAATATATTAAATGTAGAATACAGAAATAGGTAAATATTGCAGAACTAGTAATATTTTATGTTGTTGGTGGACCAATAGTAAAGGTTGACCTAAAGTTTGAATTTTTCTTTCGTTTGCTTGAATTTGCACTGATGTCAATGGGAAATCTCCTTATATGGTGTCTGTTTCTCCTGTTTCCGGTCGCGTGCCTCCTCTCTTTACCACGCGCCCTCTGTCTGCAGCACGTGCGGCTATAATGACTACAGGAGACTGGGTTCAATACAAAGGTTCAAAGAGCACTCCGCCCGGGGCCACGACTGCAGGAATTGGGAAATAAATGACATTTAGGCAGTGAGACGGATTTAGCATAAAGTGACATTTAGGTGGCAATGCGTGTTTTTTGAATTAGCTGAAGCATCCTGCAGTCTACCAGTTCAGACATAGACGAGTGTTTTGATGTTTTTAGTGCTGCGTTTTATCAGCGTGGATGTCAAGCTGAAGGGCTATAGGCAACAGGAGGGTTAAAATATAGGCCCTAGATTTCCGTCTATAGTTTCCACATCAGCTTCAAGGGCACATTAAGATCAAATTGATACTGAGGAATTGAAATATAGGCTTTGTCTCATTTTTGTTGCAAATTAAATACCAAAAGAGTTGAGAAAGGATTCACACAGCTGTCAATCACAGACATCCACTGTGATTTCAAGGCTCTGCAGTCATCTTGGTAAGCAAGTTTTAACTCCAGCCAAACTCAGATCATCTCACTGGTTGAAGATGTGCTAATCAGTGAAATCCACCACTGAAATGAGAATGGCTGCTTACCTGTAGTCTCTGGGATGTCCTATAAAAATGAGCTAATGTGGGAAGTTGAGTGTTTAAGTCATCAGAGGGTGATGACAGTAAATCTGTAGACTGGCAGGGTGATGAGTCTTTAAAACTCAGATGTGCGTTCATGAAGTTTCAGTGCAAGTTAGAGAAGTTGAATCAACAGCTGGATTCTCTGGGGAATTAATGGAGCAGTAAAGATTGCAGAGACAATACGTTTCTAATGTTTGGTGCTGCCTGGCACACACACAAAAAACGTTACAGACATTTTTAAAACTGCAGCAGATGTTGAACTTGGTTTTGGATGATCTTGGACAATGAGGGCCTTTATGGGGGGTTTGATTGACTGTGCAGACATTGACTATTTAATGAAATCCTATAAAGTACTGAAAATGTCAATTTGGCATCCAAAAGGCTTCAGCTGCTCATTCAATTTGGATGACACTATACTCTCTAATTAAAACTGTTATCGGTGCCTCATTTTATTTCTCTCCGAAATTCGAAAGTATGTGACATAGTCCATGCCGTTTTGGAAACAGATTAGCACATCTTTCATCCTGTGTTTGTGACACTCAGTTGGAGTTAGATGTAGTCCATAAAGGAAAATCGCCACAAAGAAATGCAGTTTAACAGCTTAAATAAACTGTTTTAATAATTAAATTAAAAAAGAAGAAAAGAGAGAAAAAAGCCTGGACATCATTATATTTTAAGAATGATGTTGCTTGTAAACATATTTTAATGTTTAAATGCTCGTTTATCTGATTTGTTTTTCTCTTGTTGAACACTTTTGGGTGCCATCAAGCTCGAGTTTTGTTAAATGCTATAAAAAGAAAAAGTGTGCTGGCAGAATGTGACCTGTTTGTGTGTGCGCTCCATACAAATATCAATTTAAATTGTGATTTTTGTTATGCAGGCAACCTGCATATCCTTGAAGCACGCTTACCCGTTTTCTGTCAGTAGCTACATGACAAGAGGTCAGCCCCTCAAGATCAAATATTTTTTCTTACTAAATGACGGATTTATTAGACAAATAAGTTGTTCGTCTGACTCTGAACCCTCTGTGATTGAAATATACCCCTGTGTCAACAGCATCGCCTCTCAAACCGGGTCCCGGGCGATGGAGGGCTGCCACAGCGGATTACTGAGCAAATATAATGGGAAATGAGTGCAGATCTGAGGGATCTACCCCTCCACATCCCCGGTTTGACATTTCCGTCCAAAGGCCAACCTTCCTGTGCGTTGTTAGATCAACGGAGCTCTAGATGGGAGCTCTTTTTTTAAGACAGGGCAGTAGTAGAACAATGTCAAAAACAAGGACGCACGCCAATTGAGAGAAACCGAACCAATGCAATATGTACAGGCCCCGTTTCTTTTATACTTGGGCTTGCAATGTTGTAATTATAATGATCCAATCCATCTTAACCTGGGCGCCTAACAGCTGCGATTAGAGTAGGCCCGCTCCCTTCCGCTCAGAGCCAGTAAAAAGTCGTGTGCTCGTAAATCTAAGCGACTGCGTTACCATAACGTGTGGTGAAATCATTATTTGGCGACGTGGTGTCACAGACTCTCTCATCTCGTCTGTCAGGAATCCAATTTCCTTTTATTTACATCCACAGTATAGATTAATTACTCCCCCGACTAGTAGCCTGGAGGAATTAAGTTATGAGATCCTCTGGTAGGCTCCATGATTAATCCATCGCGGCCTGTGTGAGGAAACGAAGGAGGACAGGGTACGATTAATACAGCCTGGAAACAGTGAGATACGATCTTTAACACTGTTACATAATAATGATGATAATAATAATAATAATAATAATAATAATAATAATAATAATAATAACTAATTATTGCATAAAACTTTTTAATTTGATAAAACTAGAAAATAAGGTTTATTGTTTTGTTGTATAATAATCTTTTTTTGTTTTGCCCCAAGTTTATTGCATGCTCAGGTGGGAGCCTCAGTGCATCATGGGATGGGACAACTGGAGGTAAGGGAGGGTGTAACGGTGTCACCTAAAGGATCAGGACATGACTACAGAGGGAAAGGCCCTTTCAGACCCAATAACGATAGCTTACGATCAGGGTGAAGCTGCGGCCCGTTATTGATAGAGCTTTAAGGGTTATGATATCGGTGAAGTTACTGATGAAATATCCCCCCCCCCCCCCCCTGATTAATAGAGGACTCTGTCGTAACGGGCTGACATATGGTAGGCGAGGCAGCTGGGGACGGTACCTCAGGCATCCCCTACGGCCATTAACATATTAGAGGCTATTGTGCAGGCAGACAGTCCGACTTCATCCAGAGCCCCTGTGCAGAGAGACAGCACCCCAGGGCTGTTTGATATAGGCTTTCAATAATGCATTACTCTTCAATCCGCCAACGGAGCTGTTCGTGGTGCTGAAATTATTGCCATGTGGCGAGTATGGTGCCGCGCGTGGAGTGTTGCTCCTCTATAGGTTGTGTTAGATGCGGAAACTTTAAACACATAAGATAAAAATAATGTAAAAAAGATAGATAGATAGATAGATAGATAGATAGATAGATAGATAGAGAGATAGATAGAGAGATAGATAGATAGATAGATAGATAGATAGATAGATAGATACAAGATGAGATGAGTGAAAAAAAGTGAAAAAAACATGTTGGAAAGTATTCTGGCTTTTCAGTTTTCTAATCATTACGATTATAACAAGCAGGAGTTTTTGGAAACTTGCATAATGGAAGAATAAAGCGATAATAAAACGTAATGTGGCGCAGAAAAAAACAGTAAAAGTATTGCAACGTGATCTGTAAATCGCTAAAAACTAACATTATAATTTTAAAAAGCTATTAAAAAAGCTTAGGAATGTATCTGTTTTTAACGTGAACCTATGCTAAACATTTAAAATATGACTGTTATCCATGACTATCAAGCTGGATGAAATCAGACTGAAAAATATTTTACTCACGTTAAGGAAAAGCTCACTCGTCTGTCCATGTAGCCAAAAGCTAAAGAAAAAGCAATAAGGAGCAGCTTTCTCTGCTGTTAAACAGCGGCTTCCCTCATCCGGCTGCTCCCATGAAACCCCGTAGCTGTCTGAAAATATTGCATTTTATAGCAGCAAATTGCGATTAATATTGCAATACCTGCATTTAAAAATTCCGGATTTTTTTTTTCCAACAAAAGATATCTGGCAGAGTGAAGAGACATATTTTGGAACAGGGTTAAGGGTTATACAGTGGTCATTTTGAATTAAAGAAAAAAAACGTTTCATCTTTTTTTATTTTCTGATTCTCTCTCTCTCTCTCTCTCTCTCTCTCTCTCTCTCTCTCTCTCTCTCTCTCTCTCTCTCTCTCTATAGCTGCTCTTCAGTTATTCTGACTCTGCTGTGAAACTTCATTAAATGTTGATTGTTGAGCCTGCTTCAACACTGCAAAAGGCGGTAACTCCCAGACATATGTTTAATTTATGAATTAAAGCCTACTTTACTGTAATTAATGAATCATATTTTGTGTGTGTTCAAGCATTTAACTATATAATAAATAATAATAATAAGTTTTATTTTCACAGACCCAAGGAGGACGCTTTACATACAGAAACTAAACATAAACATAAATAAATAATATATCTTTAAAAAGGTTGCTAAAACACAACATGCCTGTTACCTTGTTATTATTATTATGATTATCAAGAATAATAATAATAATGATAATCATAATAATAATAATAATAATAATAATGTATGAACCAAAACATTCACGTTAGATTACATTTTTTAAATGGCACATATATGTCGATTTGAAAATAAGGAAAAAACCAGGACGTTGATTATCTTCTGTTTTAAGGCTTGAAAAGGGCCTGTGAGCTGTGATGTTTGTCTTTTAGCAGTCCTTGACTTTGATTTGGTTTCTATAAATGCTGCTGAATTTGGGTAATTTATTTAACCATGAACTGCAGACATCCAAGTATTATTTCGATAGCTGAAACATTATGTGCAGATGTTAAAAATGTCAGAGTAAAAGATCAAATTGGGTCATTTTAAACCACACCAAACGAGCATCTCAGATTTTAAAAAAACATTTCCGTTTATGTGGAGTTGTAGACATGAAAACATATGTCAATAAACACCCAAACAGACATTTAAACCCTGAACAACAGTGGTCAATGTAGGGCCCAATCACAACCAGAAAGGCGTCGTTTTCTTTCTTCAATTTATTAGAAGATTGCTGGAACACACCTCCCCGTTGAATTTGGCTTACAGGATGAATAGTACCAATGAAAGTAAGAGGACAACAGAGGAGAAGTGGTGAGAGAGAGAGAGAGAGAGAGAGAGAGAGAGAGAGAGAGAGAGAGAGAGAGAGAGAGAGAGAGAGAGAGAGAGAGGAGACAGTGGGACATTTCCATGATGCACATGTCAGCCGCAGGTTTGTAAACATACTTGTGCACAAAAGTAAAAGATTACTTACAACAACGTTTCCGTATAACAATTAACACGACAAACAACGTGGTGATCTCAATGTGAAAACAGGCATTTAACAGTGACTTACACCATCCACAAAATAAGGTCTATCAGCAGACAGCTCTACTGTGCGCAGTGATTCTTCTTCCAATGCATAGAGTGTTTGCACTGCAAACTGAAAACACAGGAAATAGTTCTTTTTTTCATTGTAACCTCTTCTCCATGAAGCACACAATGCTTTCGTGCTCTCTGTATCGGTTTGAAACTTTTAACTGTGATGCCAATGGTGTCGATAGACCCTATAATTTATTTCCAAAAAAACACAGGAGCTCACCTCTTATAGGCCTATGTGATAAAGTGATGTTTGTATATACAAAATCATTTCGACATGACTGATCTATAAACCTAAAGGGTCCTTTGTGCAAATTTAAAATAAATATATCTATAGGTGTGACAGCCTGTAGAGGCTCAATTCCTGCCCGTGAATTTCATGCAGGCCTAAACATTTTTTTCGTCAGCCATAAGTTTGCAACTAAATTTGAGTTTATAGCAGCCTCCAAATAAGAATAAATGAACTGATGAATAAATGAACAGTTTCATGAATTATTCTATACCAACAACGACAAAAAATCAAACCAAAAAGCACAGTTCAACAATCAGTGAGGTAATTCGTAAATGGCTATACTTCAAATAATAGGCCTATCAGGAGAAAATAACTCGCTATTGAACCAAGCAAATTACCTCTGTCCACATGTTTTAAAAGGCAATGTCGACGTCGCTAAACTTTTCCCTCGTAACAACTGAGCGAAATTTTTGTGTAATCTGTTATTTGCATACTTCACATTCACCGATAACGTGAAAATAAACAAGATATATGAAGCCTCATAAAATGGGTAGCCTATCTAAAGCCCATTGTGCGCCAACGTGTAAAATCGCTGGAGACAAAAGACTGAAAATGGTGTCTTAGTGTCCCTTGGTCCCCAAATTCAGTCACACAACTTTTTGTTGTTGTTTCCTTTTGTTTGCCCATCAGTGAGCAGCGGAAAATTTCAACCTCTTCTGCTTCTGTCTTTGGTTGCAAAACCACACTCGCACCACATTTTTTTTCAGGTCCAACTTTTCAGCTATAGCTGCTATTTTCTCGGACGACGGCCGAGGCTGTACGGCGAAGTAAGCCTCCAAAGACCTCTTTTCGGGGGCCGCTATCGAGGTCCTCTTGCGTTTCTTTTCACCCCCGTTGAAAATGTCAGGTTTGCTCATTTTCTCCCTCTGGGCCCCCTCGGCCTCCTCCAGCCAGGCCTGGAGGATGGGTTTGAGCGCAATCATGTTGTTGTGGGAAAGAGTTAACGACTCGAATCGACAAATTGTACTTTGGCTCAGTGATCCCACGCCGGGAATTTTGAGATTAGCCAGTGCACCACCCACGTCCGCCTGGGTCACCCCCAGCTTGATCCTCCGCTGCTTGAAGCGCTCCGCGAAAGCCTCCAGCTCCCTTGGGTCTGTGTCCGAGTCATTGATGGAGGGCAGTCCGGTGTTAGTGAGCCCAGGGCCTCCCTGACTCCCCCCGTGATGGCCCGGTAAGAGCCCGTGGTGGGTGAGAGGCGAGTTCATACTCATAGCCTGGTGGGAGAGGTGACTCAAGCCGTGCATGTGAGAGTGCGGGTGGGCAGAGGAGGTGGAGATGAGCCCTCCGCCGCCACCTCCGCCGCCTCCACCACCTCCTCCGCCGGCCCCGTCGTGCGCACTGGACATCAGGGACAGGGACTGCGAGCCGATGTGGTCCATGATGTCCTGGGGTTCCAGGTTCTGATGATGGTGGTGATGGTGATGATGATGGTGGGCTAGCGGCACGGTGGATGTCGACGAGCATGGCACCGTGCTCATCGTGTGGTAGGTGGCGTCGGGCTTGAACGGGTGCGTCTTGCCCTGGGACACAGCGATATCCACGGCCGCCAAAGCCTCAGCCCGGGCCAGCAGGGTCTCATCCAAGCTTGCAAATATGTTACTCTGCAGCTGCAGGGGTGAAAAATAAAAGAGTGAGGAAGGGAAAATGCAGGGGTGCGAATTGGGTTGGAAAAAGAAAAGAAGAAGAAAAAAAAACAGACAAGAAAGTGAGACGGCAGAAGAAGAAGAAAAGAAAAAACATAAATAAATGTATGTCAGTCGGGACTTTTGGCGACACATTACACAGCCAAAGTATTCCTTCAGAAGCGCCAAGTCATAAAAATTAATACAAAAACAGTAAAGCCAGGCTTTGCGTGAGCATGCTTTCAAAAAGATCACAGACTATCCGAGTGATTGCCGTGGAATACATGAAAAAAACATTAAGTGCTCGTCTTGGCTGAATGTGCCTCGGAGCACCTCTTGTTATTACGCACAGACAGCTTTCAGCGCTACATGCAACCTAGGCACGAAAAAAAGGACAAAGTCGAAGTTTTTGGGGGATCATTTACCTGTGGAGTTTGTAGACAGGCTCTCCTTATAGCTTCCGAGCTGGAATGCAGGGTGGTGTACTTGTGCTCGGTCATAGAGGGATGCATGGCGAAGTGCGGCTGTTTGCTGTTCATGGACATCATCTTGGCGAGCTTCTCCAATTAAAGTGCACGGGAAGAAGGGGGGAAATCGGCTACAAAAGCTGGAAAATAGTCATAGATACACAGTGATCCTTTGCCTATCCAGTAATGATGCGGCTGTGTAGTGCGCCGAGTGCAGCCTTGAGCCCGGAGATCACAGAGATGCCTGCAGTCTCTCAGACGCACTCATCTGTCTACTGTTTCCCACTGCTGGGGATGAGAGAGGCTCTTACACCTGAGCGCCTCAGATCTCGTCAAGCCCGTGCTCGGCTGCTCTCGCGAGACACGAACTGCCAGAACAGTGAGCAGGCTGACAGATAAAAACCGCTCACAGGGCAAGCAGAAACATCTGGAGACTAGACGCCTTCGTTTTTAAGGGCTCACTCCTACACATGCAGCCACGGAAATGCACCGGTCCCATTTGCCTTCAGGCCTTATTTTTTTATTTTAGAGGCCGTAAAACATTGACTAAAGGCTGTTTATTTTAATAACCATCAATTTTAGATTGCTCTTTATCCATCTGATTTCAGGAAGGTTTTTTTTTAGTAATGTAATCTTGAGGGGGAAAGTGTCAAAAATTCTGTCAAGTTTATTAAAAGTCCAAAGTTTACTGAAAGTCCCAAAAAAAATGTCATTTAAGGGACACGTGATTGACTTGATCAGTTGTTTACATCTCTTTTTGTCCCACTGTCTCTCATCTTAACCCCTGCAAGTAATGAGACCTCCGCCTCATCATCAAAGCCCATCATCACCAGATGAGCACTAAACAAATTGATTTAATACACCAGCGTAACCTTGTACACAGTCTTTACCTAAATTAATTAATCCCAATGAATTAACACTTCATTTGTTCAAACCACAACGGTTGCCCAATTAAAATTTCATGCAGCGATTAGAGGTGTGTGAAATATACATGATATCGTTAAATTTGCATAATAAATAAGGCGCTCTCTGCTACAATGCAATTACTGTGCGTGTGAGGTTAATGTGTGCCGTTACAGGCTACAACATGCTTTTATCGGCAGCGAATTAATATTTGTTACTGTTTAATGTGATACAGAGCACCAGGAAAGCAGCACAAAAGAGCAGAATATGATTATGTGGAAAACTATAAATTGAGAAATTAACATTTTTTTAGGAATGTTTGTCCACTAAATATTAGCAAGATTATTCCCCAAGTTAAAATATCCCTTAAAAAAAGGGGCAAAATGTCAATTTTACCACAAAAATCTAAGCCTATCCAGCCTATAGTAGCCGATGTAAAATCAATTATATGATAAAATAGTCAAATAATAAAAACCATTACATAAACAAAACACAAAAGAAAACACAGTTGCATACATTGTTTCTCATTGCAGTAGAATTTTATTTCCCAACACACAACACTGTAATATTTCACTCACAACACTGTTTTTCATGATGGTCTTCAGTAAGTCTTCAGTATGGCATGTCATCTTAAAAAGTTAACAATGAGGACCACGTTTACTTAACAGCTTGAAATGACAAAAACAGGCAACTAGACTGAATATTTGATCAATGTCTCAGCACAAAAGAGAAATGCACCACAGTGTTTGTTCTACAGCACAGACAGATATCAGTTTTGTTTTAAGCAAAGCTTTAAAAAAATCTATTTAACAGCCACAAAAACACTATCTGACAAAACTATCACATGTTGTCTGTACATAAAATAACAGACCAAATACCAACAGCAGACCATACGTTACAACTTAAACATTGCATTTCATTCATTTATTCTGAAGCAACATATTAAGGTAAAGGACTTGCCTGATGATTTTCTACATGTTATTATTATTATCGACAAATCTCATGTACAGAGCCAATCCAACAAGTACTGTGTAAGTGTTATGTGTGTATCCAAAGCTTGATTTATCTTATTCATCCATGCCATAGACCTCCGAAGTTTTAAATACTCGTCAATAAGCCACACTGTTGCTCTGGGTGACTGTCTTTTGCTATAAAGAGTATGGAGATATCTTTTCTTTTTTTTTAAGAAATGGCTCAAAAGACTAATAACACATTTTTCAGTGTATAGCTCTGTGCATTTTCCATTTACAGAGCTTTGCTAGCTTGTTGTGTTACACATCACAAACTCTGACTTTGTACTGGAGTCATTTACTTACTAAACCAACTGCTGTGGCCATAACCTCCATAAAGAAGGAAAAGGTGAAGTGTTTTTAATAGTTTTTGGTCAATGGCACAGAGGAATGTTAGGATTTGGATATACACACTTGTAAGTAGGATCAATTCATTGTTGGTTTGGCTCTGCACATGAGATTTGAAACATATTTGGAATTGTCAACCATATCCTATAATTGTGTGGATGTGGAGACTGACCAAAACACATTTCAGCTCGTAGTGCGAAGAGAACACCCGGGTTCAGTTTGTACTACCTTCTACATGAGCTTGGAAAGTTTTGTGGGACTGCTTGTATTAAAGGGACTGTGTGACTTTCTCTTGATAGGCTGGCCAATGCTCAGTGTGTGCCTGTCTCTTGTGTTCACAGGTTTACTGGTGCTGCTGGAGGAAGAGGAATAAGAGGAGGAGGGGGGGTTTACATGATCATGGTGTTGGCCAGCTGGACTGAGAGAGCCAGAGGGACCAGCCTTATTCTCTTCCACTGAATCAAACAGCAAATCAAAAGACAGTTCTTCGGTCTGAGAGGCCTCTTCATGCTCTGCACAGCCAGGGACACTGCTCTCCCCTCCGGAAACCAGTGGAGAAAAACTTTCTTCTGCACCGCCTTTTGAAGCCTCTTTACTATTCACGGTGCCGTCCACGAGGTCACGTGATGAGCTGTCGCATTCTGTCACACGCTTGCGGTCGCTGCTTGTCGAGACTTCGGCACAGGTTTGTAGTTCTGGGACGAGAGTGTTGTCCAAGTCTGTAGGAGGGGAGGATGCTAGGGAGAGGTGAGACCCCCGGCTACTGGAACTCTCTCCATCCAGCATCATGGAGTCCAACTCGGAGATTTTATCTAGGTAAGCGGCATCCATGGAGGCTTCACTGGAAAACTCGAAGCTATCGGGCTCCACTAAAACACTGGTGGATGTGGATCCTTTCACCAAGCTGTCTTTACTTGCACCTGGACAGGATTGGTCATTAGATTTAGATCTCTGCCAAGCACCCCAAAAGACAGACTTTGAGGGCTCCACATCAGTATTTGATGGCAAGCCTTTTGGGAATTTGTCGAGGCTACCACATTGGTTGTCTGTGGCGCTACTACTCTTACTAGGACTAGGAAGTTCTTCAAAAGTAAGTCTCCTAAGATAAGACGCAGGTTTAAATGCAACTTTCTTCTCACGGATGCCGGGGCTTTTCAGTGTCAGGGATTGAAAGGCACTGGATGGAGTGGAGGGTGAAAAGTCAGAGGAGGTGCTACACAACTCCTCTCCTTTCTGGTTTGCAGTAACATTCTTATTCAGCTCCTTGTCGTCTGCAGATGGCATAAACATCAAACTGTGATTTCTAGAAAATGTTCGACATTCTGCCTCTGGATTGCTGCAGATCGACCCCCTCTCATTATCGCTCAAGCTCCTTATCATCATGCTGACTTTCTGTTGCTGGGTGAGAGTTTCTGACCTGGCCTTGCTATTCCCACAAGTCTCCTGCATCTCAAGAGATCTCTTTTCAGACTTTCTGGTTTGAGATTCAAGGTCTTCAATGTACTGGTCACTGCGCTCCAGAGCCTTCTTCAAGTGGTCCACCTCACGTTCGTACTGCTGGATTTTTGCTTCCAGTGCTGCTACTGTATATCGACCAAACCTGGGGAAAGTTCATTTTGTCTTTAAATATATATATGTACAATGCGAGCAGGGAAAAACAATAACTTTTTTTTTTTTTTTAATACATTCACAGACCCTGTATTTATTTGTGTGACCCTTTTTTTATTTGCCCAACGAAATGTAACTCAAGTTGATTGTTTAAAATAAAGTAAAACTGAGATATAAATAAAACAGTTAACTTTGTCTTTTAGAATATCAATTTAGATGTGCTCTGTAAATAAGAAACTGATTCATGTGTCATAAACACCACAAAGATACTTACTTCTGAGGAGATCTGCTCGTCACCTCCGCTTTCAGTCTCATATTCTCTTGTACAAGGTCGACATTTTGAGACCGCAATGCTTTATTTGCCTGAGGATGGGACAGTAACACATTTGTGACATGACGGATTAGCACTGAAACCGCTCAGACATACGCTACACAGAAAGATGCATCAATGAAGCTCATCTTTATCAGTGTCTCTACTGAGAAATGGTAATACCTCCTTAAGCTTGTCCATGTCCTGCTTTACTTTATCACAAACATCTGTTGCAGCTCGCAGCTTGTTTGTCCATTCTTCCAGGACATAGGGGTCGACTGTTTTGTTGTCTGTTTGCACTGAATCAGTACTGCAGGGATCCAAAGCAGTCTTCAGGTGTGACTCCAAATTTAGATTTTTTGTTTTAAGCTCCTCGTTTTCTCTGAGGAGTCCTTCAATTTCTTCCTGTTAGAGAGAAATCATATGAAACTGTGAACAAGGTGAAGAAAGAAAAACTGGTTAAACAATGACTCAGAGCTCTTGGCTTGTCTGTGTGCTGGGGAAAGGTACGTTACAACAAAAACAGGTGTTCTCTCTCAGTATTTCTTCCTGTTCCAAGTCAATAACTGTTGTAAATGCCAAGTGTTAAGACGACCAATTAACCGCTCTACCAAAAACCAAAGCTGTATCAACGATGAACTGTTAAACTCTGTTGATTCAGCCAATGCTAACATTTTGTGTTGCTAAATCCCATAAAGAGTCTGTTTAAGAGGATTGCTTGTTCTTGCTTTTGAATTTACTGCGACAATGGCATGAGGGACTCATACCTCATACTCCCGTAGAAGCAGTTCTCCTCTGGTTTTTCGGAGACATTTCCTTGTGGAGGGGCTGTCACTGTGATCACTCTCATTTGTGCCTCCTGTAACAGAATATATGAGTCCAAAAGCATACAGATTAGATACCAAACACATATTATGTATAATGTAGTAACTTACAATATGAAACAGGATTTTACAACTCTGGGAAGATATCTCTTTTCTTTTATCTCTCTTGTAAATCGATCAACCAGGTAAACTGTAGAATTACCATTCACATAAAAAAGTGCAAATATTGGTCTAAATACAGACTTATATATTATTATCCAGCTGCTACCCAATAACTAGGCTTTACACTGTCAGGATTTTAGGGGCCGATCACCGATCAGTGAGTTTAAATAAACCGATCACCGCTCCGATCACGTCTCTTTTGTCCACGCTTTGTTTCTTAAACTCGGCATGCTCCTCCTCGTGTTCCTTATCCAGGTACATTTGTGGTGTTGAAACATTTTGCAGATCCTTCCCCACGAGGTACTTTAGTGTTGCTCAGATTGCAAATAGCTTGTGTTTTATCTGCCGACACCACCGGCATGTTTGTTTGAATCCGACAGCTCATGACTCAAAAAACTTTATTGTCCGTCCCATCGTGACAGGGCTCAAAACTAGCTGTTGGATTCAAACAAACATGTCGGTGTGGAAGTTCTTCAGAGTAAATGAGACAGATAAAACACAAGCCATCTGCAATCTATGCAACGGGAGCATCTGCAAAAAGTTTCAACATGACGACATTGATTGGATCGGCGAATTAAGACATTACAGTCGATCTCACAAATTGCATAAAATGCAAAATATCGGCAGATCCGATATAGCTGATCAGATCGGCGTAAAGCCTACCAATAACACGTAAAATGAAAGGAAAATTATAAGAAGTGGGGGTGTTACCCACTTGCAGACTACTGTGTTGGATTTTTTGTGTGAAAACAAAGTCTTTAAATCTTTTAAAATGTGTAACTATTCCTTTGAAGTAAAACTTTGGATAATACTGTTTACATATCACCGACTGCTGGATGACAGGATTGAGATCACATTAATCTTACATCTTTATAGGAGGATAGCCTTCAATATATCAAAGACTCACCTGGATTTCTATGTGTATCATTCTTAATTTGTTTTTAATCAGACAAAGTGATGCATTACAGCAAGTTCAAGTTACAGAGAAAAGCAAAGTGCAGCAATAGTTTTTAAAACTCTGCTACAGGTTTTGCAATAAATATTGTATTGCATAGCTCAAAGCATTCAGAGTCCCTTTAGCCAGGAGTTCCATGTTTGCATGTTAGTGAGGAATGTTTTTGGTCAGTTTGCAAGGAGATCAAATGTGATGAGGCCAAACACCCCTTAAGCAGGAAACTTAATTAGGATGATTGAGATTTTAAAAAACTAAAAAACAATCATCATCATCATAAAATGCAGTATGGAGGAACAAAACTCTACATGCATGAAAGCAAACATGCATTTTAACATCACTTCCTAAATATCTCACTAACGTCCTCCTGTCTCTGCCATTTCTGATGACATTTCTCACCAAGTCCCAGGAGTGGAGGACCCAAGTGTGACACAAAAGGTTTCTCCCACACCAAAAGTGTCTTCAACTAAAACAACTTGTAAAACTGCACCTTGGTAAATACTTTTTTTGGTATCTGATAAAGTAGCCTGGCTCCCCACTTTATTAAAGACCTGTTTGATTTGGTGGATCAAGAAACACACTTCTATTGGTCTCAGATAAATGAATCTCAGAGTTATGTTTATAATGCTACAGGGACAATGTTAATCACAAGTTTGTGATATGCATGTATAAGTCATACTCCAAACTGCATGCACAGCTTACCAAAGTGCTAAGTCCAAAAAGACTGTGCTATCTATTTCCAAAAGACATTCCTGTTGCATTTTCCTTCTGACTACATTTAAGTAAAGTATTCATCTCTATCTATCAAAGAGCCACATTGGCATTGAAACAGAGCTTTTCTGACTGCAGTAGTGTGTCACTTGAGAGAAAAATATGGTAATATCAATCATAATCCAATAACAGTGTATTTTGATTGTTACTTAAAACACATGCTGAGGTTGCATCAGATGTACTGAAATTACCCTGGAAACAAACACGGTACTTGTCTGACTCAACATAGCTTAACCGAATATCAAATGTGAGTTTTTCAATTAATAGAAACTTCACAGTGATCACATGTCACTTAAGGAACAACTGGTAAAACACACATTACATCCACATGAACACACAACACAAGCAGACTTATTTTAGCATGTGACGATGACTCAAACCTGAGAAGCTGCAGGTAGATTAAGCCTCACATTTACCTATTGGGTTGTGTGTCTGAATGGAGCGAACTTACTCACCGATGATTGCTCTGCAGGGGCTCTCTGCCGTGATGGGCACTCTGCAAGTGGGACACTGGCTAGCTTTCTTTAACCACATCTCCATGCAGCATGAACAGAACACGTGGTGGTTTCCACAAATGACCGGCTGCTTGACCTGAGGTACACAGACAAAACATGCAAATTATTCTATAGTTAACCTTGGTTATAACGTGCACTAAAGCCAACAAAACTTCATTTATCCAACGTAAGCTGCGAGAACTTGTTGTTACGTTGAACATGTACGTTAACGTTGCTAGGCAGCGGGTTATATCGTCTCACGTCATTTTTGTTTAACACTAACGGTGGAAGTTTTGAAAAAAAATAGAGCGGCAGTTACCTTTCCGAGACATATCTGGCACGATATCGGCAAGGTCAGAGAAAGCGTCGATGTCTGAAAGTTGAGAGCCATGTTTCAAAGAAATACAAAGCACATACATACATACAACATACAGCACACAAAAAAACACACACACATACACTTCCCCTGGGGAGGTACAAATTTCCCACCCGTATCCGCAGCGCGCCGAAGACTCAAAAACTACGGAAAGTCAAAAAGGCCCAAAAAGTCAAAACGGCGTTCGCGAAAAAAAAAAAACCCCAAAACAATATAGTAACATTCATCTGTTAGTGAGCCTTACACCAGTGCTTAAAGGAAATTATAAAAAAAAGATTTTAGAGTTATCTCTGCTATACAAAAAGGTAAGTCAATTTTTAGGGAACACAAGAACTCCAAAGTAGGCTGTCAGACACATATCTCAGCTACTTCATCAAGTTGTAACGCTGGCGTTTTTGTACACAGACATGGGGCATCATAGCATATGACTCACTACTCATTAGGGGCTGTCACCATCTACCGGATTAAGCTAATGTAAGTGCAACATTTACCGTCCTATTAGCTTTGTAAATTAATGGCTTCTACCAACAATATCTGCAGTTTGCATGCTAGGTGTTGGAAATGGGGTTAATAAGAGCAGAAATAGTATCCTGACCAAACGAATCAGCTAAAAGTGCCTCAGAAGCTCTGCAGTGCAATAACTCTGTGGGTTCATCACTTTTATACAGTCTATGGTTCATCACTACATGCCAGCAATCCCATCACCTTATATCAGCCTACTATTTTATTGTTATATATTGATTCTGGGACTGCAAATACAAAGCGTGAATTTGTTTAGCCTAAGAGGAAATAACAAAACAATCAATGCTCAGTATTAACAAATGTAAAAGGTGTAATACACCTCTTAACAAAACTTTGTAGTTGGCTTACTCCCACTTTTCCTATTAAATTAAGTCAAAAATGAGAACGTGGGAGATTTGAGGAGTAAACTTACTTCAATTTGATTGCAAAAATAAACAGGTTAGAATACATTTTGAATCATTAAGAATCAGCACAAATGTTTAGCTACTCAATGACACTTGCACAAATACATAAGAAAATGTGTCACTTTATATTTAAAGCTGAAAAATTAACAGGCTTAAAAACATTATTGGATTCAGCATTTATAATGTGTTTTAAGACACATTAGCATGTCTTTTTGCAAGTGTCTGTGAGCATATATTTTATAATGACACACCAGTGGCTATAAACAGTGGCTTTACCAGCATTTCTGGATTTTCAGTATCTTGAAGGTGCTAAGAATTTGACATGAAGTTACCTCTCTCAGATGTGTTTTCATTTTCACGTTCCAGCACTTTCACATACTAATATCAACCATCAATGAGTGTGCTGTCTTGTGGGCCACATTCAGCACATATAAAGTGTGGATGCTTGAGATTATCTTTATGAACACCAAACATATTAAAGAAGCGCATATGAACTTTTGCTCCTTGGACAGATTTTATGCTATAATTAACATGAAAGAGGGGCATGGTACTCTGAAAGTTGTACATCACACTATATCATATGCATTTTCCAGTATGCACATGGAGATGCTTAAAATGGGGTGTGATTTGCATAAGAACAATACACTGGAAAATAAATGTTAAAACTGAAACTGAAATAGCTGGTCCTAAAAAGAGTTTTCAAAGGTTTAATATTCAACTTGCAGATAAGGCAGCGTACACATACTTTCTATTTGGGTTAAAATTAGCATGTAAACAAATATTCCTCGAGTAACTTCTATTTATTATTTACACAGTAAGAATTATGGCAAAACTCAGAAATAGAAATAGTTTTCTATAGGTTAATGTGCTCCCAATAACAACTACTGTAACAATGTCCTAACATAATGAGGTTTTGTTTTTCATATTCGTTGTTTTGTAACAATGACACATTTATAAAATGAATCATAAATAAATTAGTTTGAATGAAATATCAAAAAGAAAAGCTCTTCATCAAAACATGACAATTTCTTACTTTTGATGGCAACGGCTTATATTTTGCAAACCTTTGTCTCCAGCAAATTTATAAATAATGATACAGAGTGATAATATTAGCATAATTTCTGCTACAAATGACGTCTCAAGCACAGTTTACCCCTCGAGAGCCATTACTCAAACCAACATGTCCTGCACTTCATTGTATCTCAAACCAGGACATCTTCTCAGAATCTAATATGATTACAATTGACTGACTACAAAATAAGCTTGTATACTCATCCCATATAAAAGTCGTTGTTTGGCTGTTCACCGCAATATTAAATAGATCACAAGCCACCATGTGTTGTCACTCATTTGTCATTGCACCATTTGATTATGGGAATTTCTGCAGTAATCATTAATAAGTTTAAGACAAAGTAAGTTAAATGTTGTATCAGTTGAAGTTATTCTGATTTTATACTTTACCTTCACCAAATAATAATTGATTAAAGCATAAACTGAGTTTGAAACACCATATAAACATATTTAATCAAGGAAATATTCAGACATGTACAGATATTTTTAGTAACCGTTGGACCAAAAAAAAAAAATCTGGATGTATTTGCCATCTTACAAGCTTTTATTCAAGCCAATATTTGTCTCAATCTCACAAATGACTTCAAAGAGCACCTGACACACAAGATGCTGTCAGACACACTTTCTGCTGTGCCACAAAATACCTTCAAATTGTAACTGAAGTGGTTCATGAATTCGTTACTGGTAAACTCTAGAATAACCAATAACTAACTGAAATGCAAAAAATACCCATTTTCAAAAGGTCCCATTGTCCCTCACAGATTGCATTGCTTTGCAACAGGCTAGTCATTAATTGGTGACAGTCAATTAATCACAGCTGGTAACAGACGGCTGCATCTATTGATCTTGTCTGAGCACTTATTTTTCATCCTTAAATGACACCGATTGCCAGATTTGACCAGCATGTGTAATGGACAGTGAAGAACCAATGACCCGAGTGTCAGTCTTACCCCTGGTCAGGATCTCGATCCCCTCCCCCATCTCTGGCAAATAGCATCTTTACCATTTAGCTTGGAAAGGTTTAGACTGCCCTAAGAGCACAGCAGCGAAACAGTGCGCTCTGGTGCTCAGATGACCTTTTCTGTTTAAGGCTTAATCTCTGACAAATGCTTGCTTTAATTAGCCTGATACCCCCTGCTTAGACTGCCACCCCACCCAGCTCCTCTCTCCCCCTCTCTCTCTTACTCTACTCTTCCCTCTCTTCCCTTCACTCCCTTACGGGAATTCTCAAACACACATCAATGTCATATAGATAGGACTGATTTGACACCCAGGTAGCCAGAGGTGGGACAAAATGTGAGAAATCTGCTTTAAGGGAATGCTAAGTCAAGTATGATGTTCAAAAGAAACGGTATATAAATATAATAGAGGAAAATGTCACGTCAAGTTTCACATTATTGGAATTACACAATATCACTCAAAAAGGTGAACACCAGTCTAGTTTGAACGTTGATAACCCTTCAACAGTCAACATGCACCAGGAGATACATACATAAACAACTCCTATGAAATGCCTGTTTAAGGGTTAAAACAGACAGTATAAAATATTACATCTGTTTTTCAGCAATGAAGCTCCAGATAATGATTACCCATCAGTGTGTTTTAAAGTGTGACAAAAAACAGCAAAGCACAGAGAAAGAAGTAATGATGAGGAGGACATCATAGTATAAAGATTAGCCAGTTCACATTAGGAGGTTTAAGATAACATGCAACCTGCAGGCCTCATCTATTGATTAGCCATTATCAGAGACTGTAGAGTATAGCAAAGTGTGTGTGTATGTATGTGTGTGTGTGTGTGTGTGTGAATTCAAGAGAATAACAAAAAATATACTATAAAGTATACTTTATATACATTTGAAAGTGTCAATAAGTAATTTTCATTTTAATATAACATGCTATCATTTACTGAGTAACGACTTAAATAGAGAATTTATATACTATTTGAAAATAAATAATGAAATGTATATTGTATAAGATGTCATAAAGCAAAAAGAAAAAAAGTGTCCTGCAAAGTTCTGAACATTAAAATTAAATTGGGCAAATATTGCTGATCACTTTCTCAACACCACTGAAATTAAAACCTCGTCAAGCCTGAGCTTCACCCAGAGACTGCAGCGGATCCTGCATCCCTCCCACTGCAGTAGCAAACACAAGTAAAATAGATGCATGGCTACAAATCCCTGTTTTATTGGAAAGGGGCCTAATTATTAGGATGTAAGTCAGGCTGTGACTGGAGGGCCGTCTCCTTGATGCGGGCCTGGTTTATATTTATCCCCTCCTCTGCAGCTGCAGCAGCAGTGCCACCATCACTACCAGCAGTGTGTGCCGCTTTTATTACATCGCCCACAGGCAGGTTCAGCCCTGTCACAGTCACACACACACACACACACACACACACACACACACACACAAACACACTCTCGCTCTCTCTCTCTCTCTCTCACACACACACACACATCCACACAGCCTGCAGGTCTCGCAGCCAGTTGAGTCCCCTCCGCAGCAGAGTTACCCCACATCCCCATGCAGCCCCACATGGGCCCTTGGGACAGTGGAGGGAGGGAGTGGGTATTATGGTAATACTATACCCTGCTGCTCCCTTCCCCTCTCCTGCAGCACAGCTGGGAAAGGACCATCATTACAAGTATTGTAGCAATCTGTTTAAGAGGGACACATTGGAGAGGTTGGGTGACAGAGAGAGGATGAGTGCTGCATACATAGATCACATAAAATATGATTAAAATGTGTGTGAGGGGACCAGGAATAAAATGCAAAACTTGTTATGAACACCTTATATCAAGTCTACTGTCAAAATGGCCAGCTGTAAATCTCTATTTTCCCCTCTTTACTTTTTTATTTTATTAAAGGTTTCTTATGTTGAGCTGGTCATATCTCAAGATAGGGGCCTGTGGCACATAAGAAATAAATAGGACATAAAGTACTTGAATCTCTAATGCCTCATATAGCTTTACCAATCCATATTGTAGTGTGTCATGAGCTGGAAATCCATTAGAAAGTGACAGAAATCAAATAGCCTTGCAATAGTGCAACTGTGCTGCTCTTATCGTCAAATTACCCTGATTTCATGCAAAAATTCTCCAGACAATTATATTTAGACAGAAATGAAATCCAGGAGATGTATCACTTGAGTGTTTATGGTAATTGATAATAAAAAAAAGCTATGATGTTCACATGAACACATATCTAAATGCTCCTTTAAACACCTGTTTTGCAATAGATTAATGATTATGGATCAACAAAGTCAGATTCTTGTAGCTTTAACAGGTCGGTCAATCACTCACTGTCAGATTAGACTGCTCAGAGCTATCCGTCTACATGTCTTGTTTTGGAGCAAAAGAGCAGGCCGTGATTCATCCTCAGACTCGATCATCCTCGCAGTATTTTTAGGAAACAGAGATATCCATTACATCCCTTTTTTCTCTCCCTGCGCCCTCCTTCTCTTTCTATTTTCAGCACTGTTTTGAACAGAAAGTTCGATTGATAAAGCACAGAATCTATAACTGTATGCACAGAGGTGAAGGGTTATTGAATAGTCCAAAGATGAACTATTAAAAATGCATATTATCTCATTATTCCTGCTGCCAAATAACTGGAAACTATATATGCCACAAGACAGAGAATGATTCTCTTTTTCTTTTCTTGGCCTGACAGAGGGCATGTGAAAAAGAGAGGGAGGGAGCAGAGAGGTCTTTTCAGAGGTCTGCTCCACTGCACTAATGTCCCTGAAACCTGAACCCTTATTGGATCTGAAGGGCATTATAAGACAGGCATCCTCCACTCTTGTTTAAAGGTGAGGATTAAAGGTGAGTGTATTACTAACCATCCTAACAGCATCAGTGTGTTGGTTAAAAAAAACAAAAAACAAAACACTTTAATATCTGTACAGTGATTTTTTCATTTTTTTATAAAAACAACTACTAAAAGTGAGCAGGTGAAACAATGTCCAACAAAGACATTTGTCAGCACCCACCCCCAGCACCCCCAACTCCTCACCCTCACCACACACACACGCACACACACTCACCAGGAGGCCTTATTAATTATTTGTAGCCACTTGACTTCATATTGTGCTGCCAGTGGCTTGGTCAAAGATTATAATTACCACTTCCCTGTTTGTATCATTTTCCATCTCCTGTGCTTTTAGTGCAGTATTACTTGGCTTGTCCCTCTCTCTCCCTCTCTTTCTCCCTCTCCCCCGTATACACAAGACCAAAAGTGCAGGCACATCATTTATTGATAAGACAAAAAGAATGTAATGAAATTATCAATGTTCTTGAATTAATTATGAACATGATTAAGAAAGCTAAAATCTCAGGAGCCGGTCTCTCATTACCCATTCACTCTTAGGGATTGCTTTCATTCAGGGAAGGAGAGGCGAAAAAGCCTTCCAGCAGAGCCCACTCCGGTTCAGCCCTTCTCCCTGTGTGCCTGTCCCCTTGTCTCCGCTGCCGGGACTGATTGACCAACCCTCCGACAGACCGGCCGTCAGCACGCCCGGACGGCTCTCTCGCACCCATGCTTGTTACTGTGATGTCGCCAAGCACTGCCAGCTGCCTTGTGGCCTCTGACGTTTGCGTGGAAAAAGAGAGGATGTGCTCAACCTCCATCTTCTACATCTGCGTTCAGGCTCTGGGGTCTTGACCCTCCTAAAAAAAGAAATGTTCAAGGTAAGTGAAACTTCTCTGACTTCTTATTAAGCTTAAACTGTCTTGTGTAAAACTGTAAAACTGCTGTAATTGTCATGGAAAATGATTTTTAATTTGTTAACTGCAAGAAAAAAAATAGTTCCACTTTTATTTCACTACATTAAAATATTATTTTGGTCAAAAGGTAAACTCAAAAGTAATACTGATATTCTCTGTAGTATCACCAGAGGGATGTCAACTATTGCTCGATAAGAAAAAACTATTTCATACGACATTCTGGTCAGAATAAAATAGGATCTTTTTCTGATATAATCCTTTTGTTGGTTTACATTCACTGTTATTTTCCCACTTGCAATGATTAACTCTAGTTCAGTCATTTGTGAAATAACTTGTGGAATTCATATAAGTGGATTTATCCCACCTGCATCACAGGGAATCTACTTTTGAATTACTTTGAATAATTATTGAGTGATGGGAATGATTGGAAAAAATGCTTAATCATTGCTTTATGTCAGCCCCCAAAATGTCGCACTCTAATTAACATTTGACATTTAAAATACAATATTTTAAACAATATAAAAATAACATGCAGCTCCAGACATTCATATTCATGGCATGTCTTCTGATGTCTGTGATTTTGTTTGACGAATCTCTGCTGAAAATGTTACCTCTGAAAAATACGTGTTACGCCCATTTTTGTAGCATGCAACGTCATTTTAATGTGATAGCAGCACTGCACGTTAAACTAATTTCAGTGACTATCCATTTTATATTCAGTGAGTGCTCTGCAGAGCTACATATCATTGGTTCAGTCTATCTTTCTTCTGCTCAGTCACATGGGACAATATATGGGGCAAATACTCCCCAAAGTATTGGGAGTTTCAAACAAAGTCTCAAACCCACTATCTCTCTCCTACTCACACCATCTCTCTTTATAACCACCTTTCTAGCTTTCTCTACACATACACACACTCAGACTACATATGCATATGCTTCATCATAATAGAGATACAGAAATACCAACCTGTGCACTGCTTTAGCCCCTAATGCAAACAGAGTATAAACACCTGCACATGTACTTACTGGAATGATTTATATTTACGCTACACAATGTTTTTACCACGGCAAGCTTCATGTATTATAAAGATACTCTGAGATGAATGTTTAAATGATTAACAATTCACAATAAGATACAACACAATACAAATTCGGACCTTTATTATAAAATGGTATTTGACGATTTTGTGGGAAACTCAAAGCAGTTTGATATAAATGCTCTGCTCTCCTGTCACTGAACAAAAAACTGCTTTTTTCCCCTGGTATTGAAAATGATTTCATGATTTCTGCTGCAATATCAAACAGGGGAAAAACAGATTCACTGGGAGCCACACAAAAACAAGAGAGAAAGAGTAAGAGATCTCAGGGGTTAATGGCAATCCTCCCGTCCTAGGGATTGATCCAAGTATTGGATCGCACATAAAGCTGCAGTTACTGGATATTACCCTGCCGCTATCGGCCTGCAGTGATGGCCTGGATAAGAAGTGCTTACCAAAGAGGATGCTCCTCCAGGGCAGATACGGTTTCCCAGCCCTCTGGGAACAACAACCACATGCTTGCTGCTTGCTCAGGAACTTTCTACCTCATCGAGTAAATCCAGGGGCCTTATCAAGTTACTGGCCTACTGAACTGCTCGAAAAAATGTTTAGACCTCCTCAGATTTTGAGCTGTTGTATGGGGCAGGGCAGCAATTAAATGGCACCTGCTTTTCAAAGATAAGACAGTTGATTATTTGGTTTGGTTCAGATGGAATGAGGTTATCGCAGATTCAGTGAATGAGCAAAGTAATGGCCACAATGTAAATTCATAGATTTTTGCTGGCTTAGATTTCAGAGTTGCTGAGTTTCTCCTTAAAAGAATCGTAAAGTTTACTCTTTGCTTCATGCAGACTTCTTCGCTGTACTTGACTTGATTAACTATGGTAATTGCTTAAAAGCCTTAAAATGGGCAGACTTCAGGAAACTGTCCTCCAACCAGCCATGCCTACATTCTCTCTTGTGGTTTTGCTTCAGATTTGTACAGGGTTTTGCTGATTCCAGATCTGCGCCAAGGTGGGCAGCTCAACCCATGAGCATCTGCTGTATGCCTCTCTGTGGTATTACCCATGAAGCACCTGGCTCGTGCCACACGCCAGCAACTAGAGCCCAGATGGCAGCTAAGCAGGCTAATTATTTCAACACAAAACTCTGATGTCCCACACCAGCACTGTGGGGCCACTTTGGCATTCTGCATTTCTCTCTCTAGTTATGCTGAAGAGGATGCCTGCCATGGAGCTATAAAGATGTCAAGTGGGTAATCATGGTCATAGACAGGCCCCGGTGCAGTGCTTGGCGTCCAGATGTAAAGATGGTCATATGTGGTCCCCTTTAGAGGAACAGAGGCATTTGGCACTGGTAGGATGGCACATTGTCTTTGCCCATAGTGCTCATTGATGCAGATGCAGGCTCATTATATTCCAGAGTTGACAATAAGATATGTTTTGTGAGCACTGATCTTCATCCACACTTGAATATAACCACCATAAAAATGCTGATTCAGACTACAATTTCCAACTGCATGTGAATGAAATATGAAAAGTAGCATAAGTGGCATTTTGATGCACAGGCATTACTCAACATGTGATTTTAGACAATGATTGACTTGGTGTAAGATGCATCTGAGTGTTTTTTTTAGGATGGGACTCAATCAATATCCCCTCATTCTTTCATTCATTCATTCATGGTTCACTTGTCTGTCCCCTGCTGGCTGTCCAGAGGTATTGTGATGTCTCCAGATGACACACTGAACCAGGGTCATGCACTTCTCTAAAATACTGCTGCTGAAATCCTCTCATTGTTTAGGATACAGTGTGTGTGCCCCCCATTTGAAATATAGCAGCACTCTAAACTCAAACAGTACATCTACTCTATCTCTTCTCTACATCTTCCTCTCTGTACGTCAGACAGGCTATCTAGCCGCCTCAACATTGTTGATTTACTCTCCAAGAATGTCAGCTGACACTTACAAGCTCTAAACTACTACAACAGAGGTGTCCTGCAGGCTTTAACCAAATTATGCCTGGTGGTCCAGTAACTGAACAGTATCAACATCTTTATCTGGCATCAAGAGGTTGCTGTTTCTCTCTACATCTTCTCTGAGGTTGATGAAGTGTTGCCATTAGGGCCCATCTCTTGTATCCACAGCCACATGAGAGGCAGAATTGGCTGCGCTTGATAAAGCTGGCACTTAGAGCAAGGTGCAGGCCCCCTCAGCGATAACCTACTGACTCCAGCATTAAAGACTCCCCCAATGGGAAGACGGCCTACATCTTGATCTATTGCCTCTTGTCGGAGAAAATTATTGCTGGCACTAGTCTGTGTATTTTGTATTTCTGTAGCCCTGTGTGCAGGCATTGCAAGTATATCTCCCTGGATGAGTGTGGAAAATAAGTTTAAAATTAGGAAGGAGTTTAAAAAGGTAAAGACCTCCAAAGGGTCATAAATGATGCAATATTAATGTACTATATATGCAAACACACACAATTTGTTACATTTATTTCCTAACCTCAAAACTAATTAAATTAATTGAAAACTGGATAATTTTCTTTTTTTTATACTTAATTATATTTTCTATTATTTTAAACTTTTTAGAGGCTTTGCAAAACTCAAACCAAATTTTATAACCAAACTTATTACTAAAACACTTAAAAACTAAGCATTCATGTATAGGAACATTCAGCCACTATTTACAGTTTTACACATACAGGAAACTGAAATCTATTGTTGTGTGTTTGAAGACTCAAACACAGAGACAAATTAGCTGAAATAAAGCAATAAAGACTCTAATTTGTCCCAGTACGATTCTACCTCATCCTTTCACCCTCCTCCTCCTCTTTCCCTCTCCGGCTCCTCTCCCTAAAGTGTATCCCATCTGCTTTGGGGACCTCTCGCCAGCATGCAGGAGCAGGATAAGCACACCATTTCCCTGTCAATACTTTGCTATTAGTCTCTGCAGATCCATATATCACTGGGCTGTAGGCTATGAGCTGGTGTAAGGTGTTCTTCTTATCTGAATGGCTGGGTCTGAGGTTCTCCTCTCTGCCCTCCGCTTTGATTTATCCAACTGGTAGGTTAATGAGAGATGGAGCCTGCCCCTTTATGCTTGCCCTGGGGTGGTAAGAACATGTGCATGTGAAGGGGTGGAGTGTAGTGTGAGGGGGCAAAAGGACGTAAAGTGCTACAAAACTGAATCCAGTGTCATCAGCAGTAAATATAGACGATAAAGAAACAAATGGGGGAACAACTATCGACTGAGGAAATGTAAAATAGTAATGCTGCAAATGCTTAAAAGCTTGTTTGAGTCTTTGCTGACTGAAACTGACATCATTATTATTATTATTTAAAGGAGTAATTTGAAATTGTGGAAAATAGGCTACAAAAACCAGAGTAGAAATAAGGCTTTCCACTACTCTTTGTCCAGAAGGAGTGCTGACCTATGCTAACTGTCTCCTGGTTGCAAACGTGAGAGGGTTAATGATCTCCTCATCATAACTAATAATGTGTTTCCCAATATGGCACACTATTCCTTTTAATATGGAACCTTTAGGTCTAACTTGAAATGTAACAAGTAAAGTAGAAAATGAGGGAGAAAAATATTAAATTTCTCTACTTTATTTTACTCAGAGTGTGTGTGTGTGTGTGTGTGTGTGTGTGTGTGTGTGTGTATGCGTGTGTGTGTGCATGCTGTTTTTGCTCGTGGGAAGCCAGTGAGGGATTATGTCTTTGCATTAATGCTTCTGGTTAGTTTAACAACTGCATTCAGGATTTAGTGAAGTGGGGAAAAGGGTGAACCTCTTAAGTGGAAAATAAGAGTAATAATAATAAGTAAACAGAAAAGCAAACATTTAATTTGGCTTAAGAAGCTTTTTTCTTTAGACGTGCATGACTGTAACGTACAGCGTAATGACAGGCCTGTTGCGCTGGGATTAAAGGTTGTTTCTATGATGACAGCTATGACAGCTGCATGTTGTATCTCTCCACATTCATGGACAAAAGGTGACATGAGTGTTTACTAAATGAAAATAAAAAGCCATCTTAAAAAGAGATGTGTAGCTTTTGAACACTTCACTAGATCAGTGAGTTACATCGCCTGTTACATCAGTGAGTTTATGACCTGCAGATATTTGGCCTCAATCCAAAAAGAAACTGTCTAATGAGCAAGCTGTGTCAGTGTCTCTAGCAGCTCCTTCTCAGCAGTCTGCCTGTACAGTTCACAGTGTGTGTGCGTGAGTTTGTGTGTGCGTGTGCGTGCGCTCGTGTGTGCGTGCGTGTGTGTGTTTGAATGCAACAGAAACTCTTTATATTGAAGGCATTTAGCTGTGGGATAGAGAGGGAACGCAGGAACCCACACACAAGCACAGCAGGGGAAGACAAACCACTGCCAGATAAATGTCCTACTTAGCTATTACTGTACACTGTAGTACATTTCAACAAGAAGTCAGACCCCTCCCCCTGCTTGCTTTTTACACACACACACACACACACACCTTCGATGAAAATATCTAGCATATGGTTGTATGCTTCTAGCTCGTATCCCAAGGCCAGTTTCCCAGCTGGTTCCCTGAGAGAACAGAGAGAAGGGGGAGAGGAACGAAAAAGAACGAACAAAACAAAAGAAAGGATAAGATAGAGTGAAGAGGAGAAGAGGAAGGTGGCGGAAACGTACCTCCTACCACTCCTCAGCCGATGGCAGATGTATTGCAGGTTCGGACTGTTAAGTACCTGATAATTAGTTTGCCTGTGAGGCATCAGTCATTATGTATCTGTAGTGACTAACAAGGCGCTATTGGGGATGGCAGCTTTTCTCTGTGATTTAACACAGAGTGTTATAGCGAGGCTCCTTCCAGATTTTTAAAAACAGCCGAGCATGCTGCAAAGTAAGAACACACTGAGAGCTATCAGTGGTTCTATTTCCTAAAATTAAATCTGACACATTTCCTAGCACAAGATCCACTTACTTGAAAATTGTGGCCAACATCCTGTGGCCCATGAGATGTTGCTGAAACCTCTGGAAGATTCCAATAAGTGGACCTTGAGCTAAGAACATACACAAGATTTGGATATATTGTATGATTTTGCAGCCTGGCACTGCTGGCATTGTTTTAGTTTCAACAGGTCATATAAATATACTCTCCCTTGTCGTCATATTGATCCTGGATGTTATCTTTCTCGCAAGGACGGTGTAGTCACAGCTTGTACAGACACTGTTTGCACTGACCTTGAGTCGGTCTATTGAGTGACACATAGCAGAGGTTGTATTGAAAGCCCACCTAATAATGATGTCATCATTATACGCGTAAAAGTACAATAACACAGATGGAGCACATTTTCATACTCATCAAACCATTCAGTGACCCTTTGTGCTGCATATTGAAGCACATGCATTCATTATGGCTCTCTACTCATTTATTATGGTTTTTCCTTTAATGTCTTCTGTTGCTGTGTGGAAGTAGTGTCACATACACTCTTCTTTCTTGCATGAAATTGTTTATTCCTGAAAGATAATTACTGTACATAATCATTATATATCTCATATCAAAGATATGCCCTTCAATTAGTTTTTCTTTATTTGAGGTGACTGTAATATTCTGGCATGTTGGTTTTTTGCTTCTTCTTTTTTTTACCTGTATGAATGATATAATTTAATTTTGAAATTACTGCATATACATCTGAATTGTTATGTTGTCTGCAGTGGGGTATTAAAAAAATAAATAAATAAACGGGCCCAACATCAAAGCCCTGAGACATCTGAAGGAGAGAATTGCATTATAGTGAGATAAAACATATTTATTATCTTTAGATCCTGTAAACATAAATTACAAACCTTCCTCTCACCATTGCCTCTCTCATATATATGTGTGATAATGTGTGTTTTGTTTGAATTTATGAAGGCTAGATTTGCAGAAGTAGTGTCAGGAAATTAATCACCAGTTATAATGATAATTGATTAATTGTGAGCAATTTCTTAAAGAAGAAAAATGTTACATTTCTTCACTTCCAGCTTCTTTTCTGGTTTCTTCAATCTTCAATGATAGTAACGTGAGTATCTTTGGGTTAGGACACCTTAGGTTGGGAAATGGTGACCAACATTTTTCACCATTTAAAAAAAAAAGACATAATTGATTGAGAAAATGATCAACTGATTATTCGATTGTGAAAATAAGCATTAGTCGCAGCCCTATTTGCTGTAGCTCTGGTGCAATGCAACAATCCAAATGGATCTAATTTGTTATTTAATAGAGATGTTTTTGTGGATTTTTGTGACTTGACAGCAGTTAGAGTTGTGAATAAGAGTCAAATTGAGTTGAATACTTAGTTATATAGGGGGGAAAAAGAAAGGTTTTAATCTAGATCTTAAATTTGTTTGACTCTGCAAAAGACAAGAAATGACAAAGGTATCTATTAAATATCACCGAGGGACAAACAGCACACACACAAAATACCCAAAACAAGCATAATTACTTTCTTACAACTGCTGAGAATCAGATCTGATTCTAATTTGATGCAGCTGGGAGCTGAAAGAAACCATTTTGCATACTGCTGCTAATAATCCGAGGGCCCTGCAGACATCCTGATTGTTGTGATTGCTGCTCTGCATTTTCTTTTAACAGTCAATAACCTGCAAGCAACATTGGATTCTGCCTTGAAAGGGTTAACATGACTCTCATGTACCACCGCCTCAACATCCATCATGTTTCTCTGTAACCAGATCATAGCTTCAATCACAAGGAAGATTAGATAGTAGTCTATTAATCTCCCATATTAAGCAGATCCATTTGTGAAAGCAAACGGCCCAGAGAGGCCATCCTTTCACTTGTTGTCTCTAAATCTGATTAGCAAGCATAACGACATGTTGCTGAGGGTCACAGGAGATATAGATTGGTCCTGCCTGCATCTCCAATCTCATTGACTGGGGTGTTGGAAGAATGAACAATTTTATGTTCAAGGACTCCTGGGGATTTCTGTTGTAGTCACCTAGTATATTGAACAAGCAAGATCACATGAAGTGGGGTTCATTTGGAGTATTTTCATTTGCAAAACACTGCAATGTATTTTTGGTCCCTCTAAATATTTTATATGAACTTTGCAAATTTGGAGAAAATCAATGTATTGCATAAATATAATGCAAAAACAGTTGGCACATACTCAGGTCTCAACACTTGTAATTCTACGAGTAAGGACATTTCATTCATTTCATTAATAAACAAACAGGACACATTTGCAACATTGTCTGGTAGTCCGGTCTGTAAGTCTGTGCTGTGATGATGAATACATCTGTCCTTTCATAAACATATGCTACAGTGACGAGAAGAGCAGCAGCAGTGGAAGAAGCATTCAATCCTTAACTTGAGAAAAAGTAGCAGCCAAATTTAAAAACACTCTATTACAAGGAAAAGTCCTGCAAACTGACTTAAGTTCAAGCCCAGAAGCATTATCAGTTAAATCTTCTTAAAGGGTGAAAAGTAAAAGTACTCATACACAGAATGGCTGCATGAGTGTAATATTATTATATCACCTATATCGTTGGACCATGTTGATGCTTTATAGGACCAGTGTGTAGGATGTAGTGGCATCTAGCAATGAGGTTGCAGACACCAACAGAACAGTATACCTCTCCCCTCACCTTCCTCTCCCAAGTGTGTAACACAACTTACAGTAGCCTTGAAACATGCAAATGTGCAAAAGGCCCTCTCAATAGCCAGTGTTTGTCTGTTCTACTGTAGAAACATGGCCATGCATGCCATGCATAGTGGCCTCTGTGGAAGAGGACTTGCTCCCTATGTGGATAGAAAGGCTTACTTTTAAGGTAACAAAAACAATCAATGATCAATAATATAACAGGATGCTGAACTGTACATTTTATCAGTTTCTATATGTGTTGCTGAGAGTTGGATGACAAAATTGATATCACTCTATATATGTACAGTAAGAGCCTCACATAAACACTGTAAACTGTAGGGAAACAGCTAGCCTAGCTGTGTCCAAAAGTAACAAATCCACCTACTGGCACCCCTACAGCTCCCTAATTAAAACATTATGTCTTGTTTGCCAGGCAACCATTAGACACTCCAGGAAGACAATGGTCCCAGCCAAGAAATAGTCTGGCATATGTCCTCCAGTAAAATGACACTTTTTACAGGTCATTTTAACACCATGGTTTTTGCACAGATTAAACCAGTGAGATATAATGTGTTAAGTAGTAATGTTTAGAGGTGCTAGTAGGCAGATTTTGTCACCTAAAGTCTGACAGAACAAGGCTAGCTAGCTGTGTCCACCTGTTTCCAGGCATTCTGTTAAGCTATGCTAACCAGCTGCTAGCTTTAGCTTCATATTTAACAGGCACACATGAATCTCATTAAATAACTCTCAATAAGAATGTGTATTTTCCAAAATGTTGAACTGTTCCTTTAACATAAGTTTAGGTACTAATTGCTCATCTGTTGGGTAAGGAAAGAAACTCTTGATGTTGTGAAAAGATGTTAAAGTCTGAAAACTAATAAACAAAACTTACTTCTTCATTAGAAAAGTTGACACATTAAGGATTTAGAAAAAAGTGTAGAACTTCATACAGATTGGGATATGTTTGACCCAGAAGGACACCTCCTTTCTACATTGACCCAGTCAGAGGTCACCATGTCAGTGACAATGATGATGAAGATTATGCAGATGATGTCATTGGTCTTTATATAGCCTTCTTACCTCAACACACACTGGAAGATAGCTAGCAGTAACGTTTTGTTGGGTATCTGGTGTCTCTCTCTGACTTGGCAGGGACGAGGAGGAGAAGCAGGAGGAGGAGGATGAGGAGGAGGAGGAATATCCGGTTACAGCAGGGAGCAGCGAGCGTGGGGACAGATCTGTTTACTTGGGGAAGTTAATTGATTTGGAGGAAAGGTGGTGAGGGGAGAAAGGAAGAAAAGTGGTAGAGGGGGCACAAAGAGAGGATGGGGGGGCGAGGGGTCACTGTGTTCACTCGCATCTCTTGGTATTGATCATGTAACTGCTCCTGCCATAACCTCCGATGTCTTCTCTGCTTTTATTGCACAGGAATGCCAAATAAGTGTTTCTTGTAAAAACAGCAGAGAAAAACAACCCATGCTCAATGAGAGAGCCAGACAAGGCAATAAATCATTAAGGTTTGGTTCACTCATTAAGATCAATTTTACCTTTTTCATTACACTCTGGCCTCAAGAAAGATTATGTCACAAAACATATCTCAGTGTGCTAAGTAGGCTTGTCAATAATATCTATATTTAAATGTATCAATACCTTTGATCCAAGTAAAATTGGTATTTGTCTGAAACAAATATTTGGTATTTCTAACGTGACAAAACAAGTAAAAAATTCACAAATTGGAAGTTAAATAAAAAGCTAACATGAAGAATTGGCATATTACTGTGACATTTAAAACAGCGTGTGTTTGAATTTCATTTTTATTCTCTTGTATAACACTTTGTAAGTCTAATTATCATTATTATTATGAGGGAAGATTTTTCTATGACTGTGTATGACAGTAATGGACTGAGAGCTGTTACTACACACAAACAAAAATTGGCACAGTCATGCGCATTGTACCCGTCAGGCAAGATAGAGAAATGAGATGGAGAGCAGTGAAGTGCAGTCAGCATGCCGTCCACTTTGTATTGGATAGACCACATTAATAATTTAACAGCAAGGCTGCTAGCTATTATTACAGAAAAACAGTGGACTGCATCTGGACACTTTCCTCATGTTTGTATGTCAATACACACCTTGCCCTCGTGGGCACGCTGGACCACTGTGGAGCTCACATCTTAAAACAAGGGCACACTGAATAGGTCATATTCACGAGGCATGGTGCAAAACTCGCTCACTGTGTTGAAACATCAAGTTAACAGGTTAATCAGATGAGATACAGAACACCTGAATAGGAGGAAAAGAGAAAGCAAAGCATTTTATTTTACTGTCTGCCAGGTCTGTCCCACCATTATATCGTACAGTATGTCGCTCTGTACATGATGCTTGTGTGTGCATGTGTGTGTGTGTGAGCGAGGGAAAGAGAGAGAGAGTGAGAAAGACACTGGCAAACAGGTACAGAGCAGAGCTAGAAAGAACAGGGAGGGCTCAAGGAGGGGGTGGTTGCTCAGATTTGTTTGCAGTGTCATTTGTAGTTCTCCGCTTCTTCAGTGTTGGTCCATCCTGTCTAGATGGACATTTCTCTGTTATTCACTCTGAGGTTATGGTTTTAGATTGAGGGCAAAGCCCAGAGCCTGCTGTTTGTTTTGAAGGAATCTATTGTCAATACAGAGCCGGCGGAGCTCGAATTGTTTGCAGAGTTAATAGTGGTTTGATGATGTCATTCTCAGTGACCTGAAGAGAAATTGACCCCTGTTGTGTGAGTATTTCTAAAATGCCACCTGCACAATTATGGTTGCAGTGTCCCTTGGCTGTTGTATGTAGGGTTTGTTTTATCTGAGACACACAGACGTAACCAAAACACATACACACACACACACACACACACACACACACAATATGTACTTCCACAGTTTAATTTGCTGACCCGTACCTCCACATCTTCTGAAGACATGTTCGTTGAATGTCAGTAGAAATTAGGTTCCCCACAGTGACGACGAGATCATTTATTCATCATGAGTAACTTAGAGCATTTCACCGTGAACCTTTTACAGATATCAGTCCTTTTTGCCACAGCATATAGTAAAGTGCTAAAATAAGACACTTTCAAGAGTTGAGTTCTTTAGATTTTTTTTGTTCTATTTTTTTATGTGCGCTACAAGAAGGAGTTTTGATTACATTTACACATGCAAACACAGCAAGAAAGACAGATACTGTAGATATGAGCAGAAAGGGATCCATGGCAGTCTGAAATTGCATTCATCAAACATTCACTGTTGTAACTCCTGCTCATATCTCTCTGATGCCAATCGTTTCTAAGACATCTTCTGCTAATGGATCAAGGGTTTTGTCGGCATCTCCATATAAACTTTTATTTATTTTTTTAAACAGCTTTTCTTGTATTAGTTTAAATCAGACATTGTTATTGATTTTTACAAAGGGGAAAAATAAGACAGAAAAATAAAAATAAAAAAGGAGGGTAACAAAAAGGGAGAAGAAAACAGAAAAATCTAATCCTCTAGAGAGATGTATAATTCATGCTCACAACACACTGTACCAGACATTGTGTGTGTGTGTGTGTGTGTGTGTGTGTGTCCTACTGAATACTGTTTTATGCTGTAGGATGATCATTGTGTATGTGCTGTATCCCTGTCTCCATGTCTTTAGGGTTCAGGTAGCCAACAGACTGGATTTAGCTCGGCCAGGACCTAAGTTGGTCATGGTAGGATTCCCTCTGTCTTCACTCGAGGCACGACATTATTTATTTCGCAGGTGTGCTGTGACTCATTGTATACAGCCTGTGTTTGTTGCAGTGGTCTCTCTTAGCATCGAATCTCAGAATCCACATGTTTTTTTTCTTCAGTCTGTTTCTGTGTCTGAGAATATGAATAATATAAGAACAAAAGGGAAACAAGTGAAGGGCCAACCTGAGGCCAGATTCCTCAAATTTCTAAGATTTCTTTCATTAGATTTTTATTTTTTCATTTGAGAGTGTTTTACTCCACAAAATTGCAGTAATAAATTTATGAATTTAGAAAGACATTTTACAATATTAATTATTTTTATATTACCACCATCATTTCTCTTTGTGGAACTCATTTATTGCTAACATTATTTTATGAAAGTAGCCTATAACTGATTTATTTTGTCCCCTGTCTCATTAAAAGAAGTTAGCAAACTTCACTTGCAGTAATTGGCCTGTAGCCTGAAAGTGGTCATCAGCACCAATGCCAGTGTTCATGTTAACATAAAGTGCTGTTTTCTATGTTGCTACTTGGGCACAAGAAAGAAACTGATGAGTAATTGCACATGGAGCGTCCTTAATATATTATTAGCAAACCTTTTGTCTTTAAACTACTCTGTGAAAGTGGCGTCTGGTCCTGTGAGTACTGTAGTCTGACCAATATGCTCAAAAATCACCTGAACTTGCATCTAACTGAGTTTCATATTACCACTGAGCTGTCCCTTTTCAGCAAGAAAATATGCCACTGTTTGGGAAAAAAAGTTATGATGGGGTTTAAAGTCACCTTTTCAACTTTTCCAGTTAAATCTCTATTAACATATGATGTTACAGAACACAAACAAGATCAAATCTTCCTCCACCCCAGTGACGGAGAATAACAGATCATTTTGCGTATTCGTACTCTCAAATGCATTTTGAAATCAGTATAATTGAGAAGTGGCAACACTCACATTCATTATTACATGTTTATATGCTTACTAAGCTAAATGTTTTTTAAGTGTGTATGTACCAGCTATATTATGTTGAGAGTGTAATACTGCATGGCTGCACTAGTCACTTGATCATGAATTATAAAAGGAGAGAATTCCTGTGCGTGTGAAATGGCATTGTTCACAGTTTGTGTCACATCAGTGCATGTTTAACTAGGCAAAACAAAAGCTTTTCAATATTTTAGTGCGCAGGCACTGAGTGAGTGAGGAGACGTGGCTGTGCTGCCGTTCTGCCTCCTCCTGTCTCATCCTCTCCTATCTGGTGTCCTGTCCCTTTCCATCCTCTGAAGTGCTCTCCTTCTCCTCTTAAGATGACACCACCATGAAAAACACCTCCTCAAAAACCATTCTCCAACTCAGCATCCCCACGTCAGGCCAATTTTTACACAACAAAGCCGACAAGAATTGACTCTCGACCATTCCTCCTCATCATCTATCACTTCTCCATCTGTGCTGTACCACAGGCTTCATTGGCTTCGCCGTACAAGCCTTTTAAGCTCCACACTGGGTTTGAATAGTGTGCACTAAAATTCAGTGTTAATCAAACTCCAAACAGGTACAACAGGGTTTGGGTCTCAAAGGCCCAGTAAAAAGGCAACACTACAGAAATGATTAACATGGGGGCTACTGAACAGATGTGGAAACAGAGACACGGTAGGAACACAGAAATTTTGAGAAAAGACATTTTTTGAAGAATAAGAGGAAGCCCATCCTTCATATGTATTTATTTCTAGTTGAATGAGCTCACATGCCATCAGGCCTCTCACCCTTTTCGATATTATTAAGGGTTTTTGCACATGACGCTGAAACCGCAACAGAGACTGGTGTCCCCCATCTGCTTGTATGTCTTTGTGTTCCTCTCCTGAGTCAACCACTGAGAACAGCTTAACGCTCCCCACAATCCACTGTGTGTCCTTGTGCAGGAACTTGTCTGATTAGGCATTGGCTAATTAGGTCTGACTAGCCAGGCTTTTAAGTCACACGCCATCTTGCGTGAGGCCTGGTTAAAAGTTGATGGATGCACAAGACATTAACTGTCGAGCAGACGCGTCACTACTGATGGGACTTTCACTTCCTGATATGTTGGACATCCAGGAGATTTTTGGAGACATTTTCCTGGTTAAACAGAATTCAAAACTGGCCATTTGAATATATGATGGCAGTGATTATACCTTATTGCTGCCATTTAAAGCCCATCCCACCACAAAAAAATGTGTTTTGTTTATTTGTTATTTCACTTGGATATTTAACCTTCACTATGTGGAATGATGCATGTGCACACTTTGACACTAGAAGACTGTTTCACATTTATCTAATCATAGTTTTTCTGTGCTTTAAATCTCAGTTTACGTATGTACATAAGCATGATTTTGTGACATCACAACTACTTTTGAAGCCAATCATGGTCCAGTAATTGACTTACATAAGAGTGACGCAGAAACTTGAAACCTCCAGTGCATAAACATTGGGAATGGACAATTTTTGCATTTTCATAAATTCTATATTTTGATTTAATGATTTAAAAATGTTTCAAATTTTGATAACCCTAATATACAGGCAGAAATTCCTTTGAAACTGGAGAGGAACAGTCATCAACAGTTATGTATAGTGTAAATCACATTTATCAAACTACCATAGAGGGATCAGCAGAAACAGTAACACTAGCTGATCAGATGTAGCCGTCAAAAATCACATGATGGATAAGCAGCTAAAGCAGTGACAAGTGACAAAAAAGCAGAGTAGTCAGATATTAATCTAGACATTTTAACTTTGTCATGGGAACAGTTGCCAGCTGCAAGGCGCTCTGCTGATGTTTAGCCTGAGGGTGTGACAGACAGGAAGGGATGTTATGCTATCACAGCGTTTGATCACCGCTGTCACAGGAGCACAGGTATCAGAGAGAGGCTTGTATCTCTCACAGCTGTTCAGACTCGGCTGTGGAGCTTGTTTAGATACTGGTGTAAATGGGCTAAGCAACATTTAACTTTGAAGATGTGAGCCAAGCTCTTCTTCCTTTAAATCCCTCTGAAAAGTCATGTGCTCTACAGTCAAGTGCTGCTCTTTCAAACTAAATAGACAGACCAGGCAAATAAACGTGTGAGTCAGCGAAGCACAACATTAGTCTCTGAAGCTTTGTTATTGTGTTAACTGTGTGTTAATAGGCATCACACTACAATTACTCGGCCTGCACATAATGGAAGTTTAATCAATGTATGGATCCTGCCCCCTACTGTCAATAATGAAAATGACATCTATAATCAATTAGTGGGTCCTCAGTGTTGATTGGCTGTAGCCTGACAAATGATCAAAAGAAGGATTCCTTTCATTTGAACCTTTTTTTTTTGGGGGGGGGGGGTGGTTATGTTCAGACACCAAACTGCCAGCACTTATGATGCAGATATTACAATACATGACACTGTTGCTGCATTTTAATATGAATAAATACAGAATGTTATATTTAGGTCTATGATGAATATATGCTAAAAAAGGCTTTTATATGTCAACGATATACATGTGTGGACTTTTGTCCACACACGTGTCTAATTGTGATATTTTACATTTTATCTTAGAAAGATAAAAGTGATAACATAAAAAGTGTAATTTATTTTCAGGACTTCAAATAGCAATTATTTTCATTGTAGAATTATCTGCCAATGATCTTTTCAATTATTTGATCATTTGTTGTGTTCATAAAATGTCAGAAAATAGTGAATAATATCCATCACATGGCTCTAACGTCTTAAATTTCCTGCTTTTGTCTGATCAACAAACCAAAACCAAAATATATTTAATTTACAGAGATATAACACAGAGGAGAGCAGAAAATCCTTTCATTTGAGAGGCTGGATTTGGGAAATTGCCAGCATTTTAGCTTGGAAAAATCACTTTAAGGATGAATTGAGTGTGAAATAGTTTCTGTAGATAAACTAATACAGTGCATCAATTGACTAACCATTCCAGCTTTATACTGCATTTCTTCACACTCAATGTGGACCTGATGTGGATAAACAGTTCATTCTGTTTAAGCAGTACAATGAGTAAATAAGCTGTTTTCAATGAATCTTTAATGCTTTTCCATCCAGCTCTTCCTTGTCATTCTCTCTATATTTGACAGAAGGAAGGCTTTGAGATCCATCCTGATTATCCACCGTCTGTTGTATGCAGGGAACACAGCAACCTCTTCTGGACAAAAGTGAAAGTAGCAGAGTGTGTGATGAAGCCTGTATAACACAAGTGAGTATCACCTATGAGTCTGACAAAACTAGCTTTACAAAAAATATGATGATCCTTCAGGAAATGAAATTGCATTTTATTGTCATTGTCTGTATTGCTGCTTAACAGTTATGTGCTTTGAAATCCAGCCAAATCTTAAAATCCCAAACGCATCTCAACAGATAACTAACGAGTAATTTGACTTGAGAAAAATCATATTATTGCCTGGGGAAGCGTTAAAAAGTATTCCCTGATCAATGTATCTGATTAGTTTGCTTTGACGCTACACTGGTGAGCTAATCAGGCCAAAGGGATCAATGGAGTGGTTGTCACGCTGCCTCGCATTCCTTCTATCTTCAGATAACTACAATGTAAATGACTGGGTACTAAAGGAAACCCTACTGGGACGCATACTAAACTCTGCGTGTGCTGCATTGTGCACATGGGAATCTCTACAGACACTTAGCCAGTTCTTAATCAGTAGTGTGCGAAAAATAGGTCCCTATTACACAGCCCTCTCTGAGTCTCTTATCATCATATTTGTCAGAGCTGCTTTATTCATTTCCAGATCAGTTTCCTCAGTATGTAAACTTTACAGCCCCTTGTAGCAAATCCTTGTGGTGCGATCCTTATTGTTGCTGATAGGCTCTGAACCTCTTTTCTTCCTCCTCCTCTGTCTCTCTTTTTTCCCCTCTCTTTCTTTCACAGGCAGTAAGAGCAACGAGGCCACCAGATGCTCTCCCGCTCTATTTGTCTTGTCCCTTTCACAGACAAACTAATTGCTAAACAAAAGGTGCTGGCGTGTCCTGTCGAGTACCCTTGTAAATGCTTTACAGCCACTGTCCCATTCTGCCGGCTAGTTAAGTGGCTAATTATAAAAGGATCACAAAAGAGTCTGATTAAGGATAAAGGAGAGGAGGAGGTTGTGGTCCTATAGCCTTCGAGAAGGGGGGGGGGGGGGGGGCGGGGGGCAGGCGATACAATTACCTCAACACAAAGTACCACCAATGAAACTGCCCAAAGACATGCAGACTGATTCTTTGTTACTGCTGAAATAGAGTTATTGTAGAGGCTGTAATGCTGCTTCTTTATAACCTGTGAAGTGTGGTGCTTGTATGAATTGTTTATACAAGTGGGTGCATTTAGATAAAGCAGGAGTGCTCAACCCTTCATTGTGATCCTTTTCCACCACAGTGCTGTAATCCAGGGCTGCAACTAACAACTATATTCATTATTGATTAATCTGGTGATCATTTTGTTAGCCAATTAATCGTTTGGTTTATTAAATCAGTCTGAAAAAAGTGGAAAACAGCGACAATATTTGAAGGCGTGGGGAAAGTTTGGAATGAATCACAAAACATCTGTGCAATTGAATGCAATCCAATACAACACCAACACAAACTATGGCCTCAGAGTCAAGTCAATCCCTCACTTGACAGCCTTCACAGAAACAGAACATGATGAGCTTCACAAAGGTAGTTTTCTTTGCAGTTGCAGGGCTACTGGATTGGATTGCATTATATTGTACAGGTGTAAGCTGTTGTTGTTGCTTTTTGGAAACAGGGGAACAACAAAGGGCAGAAAAGAAGACTGGGAATGTTTCTTTTGATGTGTGTCTGTGCGTGCACGCTTTCATCTGCTCCCGCATGTGTGAAAATGTGTCCCTTCACCTGATGATGTGTTCAAGTGTGTGCGTATGTGTGCGTGGGTGTGTATGGCCGAGAAAACAGAGAGCCGCTGACTGCCTATCTTGACAAAGTTGGGTAATTAACGACAGAGCCTATTAAAGGGAGAATATTCAGCCAGTGATAAATGGCTTTAATAACAGGGCCGTGTTCTCTCTAACAGAGACAGATCCTCCTGCCACCGTCTCCCTGCCCACCAGATAAAACTACCCAGACTCCCATCTCACCACCCTCTTCATCTTGCCTTTTCCCATCGGCAGTTTCACTCCTTCTCCTCCTTTTTTCTCTGTCTTTGTGTTTCCTTTTTCCTCACTTTTTAAAAAATTTTGCTTTTCTCTTAAAGATTCCATCTTTCTGTCGGTCGGGTATGCTTTTTTTCCCCCCAAGTTGCGTTTGTACTTTCAAGATTTAGTCACATCAGACAAGATTTAAATTGTATTCATGTGCACAAAAGCACACTGTACAGTATTCTCAGATACACGACATGTGGATAACGTGTTAGTGCCATCTTTTCTTCTACCTGCATGCATGTTTGGTGTTTTTGTGGACGTGTTTGTGCATGTTTGTCTTGTAAAACATCGTTAGCCTCTTTGTGACGGGGCCATGCAAATTGGACAGTTAAGAAGCGCCAGGACCGATTTATGTTCCCGTGCAGCCCTTTAACAGGGGCTGTACTACCACTTTATGTGTCCTGGTGGGTTTGGGGGCAAGGGCTGACCACAGGGGTCACATTCATCACAGCCCTGTATTGTGAGATTGGTCCAGATGTCTGTCCTCATTAGAACAGACCGCTCTAAAAAGTGAAAACATTCAAATGGGTGAGAGTTAAGCAGTCACTCGCCCATGTACACAATTGAAACTGTGTTGCAGTGTTGAGAGTGGGAGCTGAAGATTTAAAGGGAGAGCTCCTTAAAATAACAACTCGACCCCAGTGGTGTCTAGCCATGCAGATAGTTTATTTGTCCTGGTTTTAAGATTTGAGGTTTGAGGTTTCTGTGTCCCCCCCAACACAAGGCTCAAAACAAAGAAATTACATTTTTAAAAAGTAACAACACCTTTTTGGAGAAACAGTGTCTCAGTTAGTGTGGATGATCCATGGAGCTGTTTGTTTGAGTAAATATGGCACTGAATCTAGACATATACGTTGTTGTTGTTGTTGTTGTATTTTGTAGCATTTTAAGTCTTGATATACAGGAAATAAGGGCGAGAGAGACGCAACAGTGGTCTCAGGTTGAGATGTTGTCGTTCATGGTCAGTCTCTTAACCCTCAAGCTACAAAGTCACCCTGAATTTTTGTAATGTAAATTATATGTGCACCACATATTCAATTCCATACACCTCCATAATTTTGGGTGGCAGCAGAAATATACATTGGCCCTGAAACCTCAATGCAGTGCAAACTAAGAAAACACAATGCAAAAAGACAGAACACAAGAAAACTAGGAAAATATCTTCAATCAATTTTACAATATGTGCACAGGGAAAATGCTACCAAGTGAGAAAATACAAAACAATACAGAAACATGCTTTTGTCTTTTGCTTGTGTTCTGTCTTTTTGTCTCATTTCTTAAGTTGGTGTGTGTTGAGCTTTCAAAGCCTTTGTAGAAGTCTCAAAGGCAGATATCTCAAAACCTGGTCAAATAAAATCTAAACTATCTGCATGATTGGATATTACTATGACTCAGTGAGACAACATCTTGTTTTGTAATTTGGGTGAACTGACCCTTTAAGTTTGTAGGCATGGAAAGAAGAATGTGTAAAAGATGTATATGATGAAAAAAAAGGGTTAGGGTTATTACTTTGTGTACTTTGCAGACTTAGGAAAGCCTGAAACCACAAGATTGGACAAAGACAGAAAATCACCACAAAGAATTGCACTGCTGCGGTTTGGCATTAGGTTTGGACCCTGTGAAGCATACACACACACACACACACACACACACACACACACACACACACACGCCAGGTTCCTCTCCAAAGTGACTCTCATGTGTGGTGGGACCTTCACACAGAGGTTGTAGCATCAGGCATTCTCTCACAGGACCAAAGGCAGCAAGTCCATTAAATACACATGAGGGTCTAATTAGGGCCCCCCTTGTGCAGCGGGCAGGGAGGTGGGAGTCATTGGGGAGCGACACTGCCAGCACTCACTGACACCCAGAGAACACACTCTGCAAATTAATAGAGAATGACCAAGAAGTGCCTCTGTGACTGACTGAGACCTCTGCTTCCTTGGAGGCAAAAATGTTAAGTGCTGATTGCTCTCATTAAATTTGTTATAGTGATATAATTATGAAAATATGTCTGGGAAATGGGATGACGCTTGGTGTGTGGTTAGTTTGCATACTATGGTAAATTCGATATGAATGTTTAATATTTATATGGTTCTTGTGACCTTTAAATTAAGACCGGGGAAAATGTATCGTCGAGTCGGTGTTTTAGTTTGTGGCCTCATTTCACTCGATTTGTCGGGTAATACAAAACCATTAAACATCCCTGTTGTGGTCTACAGATGAATGATAGTCAACTATTCTCACTGAGATTAACATAACTGATCATTTTGCTAATTTGTTCTGAATTCAAGCAGGAAAGGAGACTCGACTATATTTCCCATTATAATTAGGTTGATAATAACATTTGGTGAATTATTGCACTTTTGTTATTCAGGAGGAAAGTCTTTCCTCTGCTGCGTGTCAGATGAGATATTACTGTGGACATAATTCTTATTCTGGCAGCAGCACAGTGACTGATATTATTTAAATTACACCTCCTTGGGCAAAGTATTCGGAAATACTTTGCAGATGGGAATTCATCACAAAATGGTATTGAGAAAATGAGGGACATCAGGGTTTGATTTCACTGACAAAAATGTCTTCTTTTTTTTCAGACGGAAATGAGTAACAACAGACTGAGGTGTGCAGTACGCTACAAACTTCCTCACATCCTCCTATAACCTTCCAGTCTGATGTATTTCTTCACATCTATTCATTTCATGTAATGTATAGATCAATTCTTCCATTCTTCTTGGCAAAACTGTCCACACAGTTTTGACTGGATTGAGATCTGGACTCTGATTCAACATTGTAGTTTTTAAGCCATGCTTGTATACCTTTGACTTTGTTTTTGGGGCTTTTTCTCTTGCTGGAAAACAATTCTTCTCCCATATCGCAGGTTTCTTGCAGATTGCATCAGGTTTTCCCCCAGGATTTCCCTGAGCCCCTCCTGGGCCTGCTGCAGACAAGCATCACCATCATGCTTCTCAGTGGGGATGGTGTGCTTACAGTACTTATATAAAAAAAAGAATTTCACCCCCCATGGATTGATTTGTAACACTGAATAAAAGTAGATTTAATGTGGCTTTTTGATATTGATGAACAGAAAAAAAAGATCCTTTTGTGTCAAACTGAAACCAGATCTCTACAAAATGAGTTAAACTCATTACAAATACCAAATAAAAACATGTTTGCAGAAGTATTCATCCCCTTTAATAGGACTCCTAAATCATCACTGATGCTGCAAGTTTGTTTTAAAAGGCACATAATTATTCATACGTGTGTAGTCAGGAGATTTCAAGTGTATATAGGATTGTAGTACGGCCAAATATGACGGCCAAGAAGCACAATTTCTGCCTCGTCAGATCACAAAACCTTCTCCAAGAACAGTTCAGTCTCTTATGTGCCTTCTGACAAACTGTAGCTGATGTCAAGTGAGTTTATTCTAAGAGTGTCTTTCTCCTCACAGCTCTGTCTGATTTCGGCTTCTGAAGATTGTATCACCTTCAGAGTTGTCACAGGCCTCTTGGTGGCTTCCATCGCTGGTGTCCTTCTCGCATGCTCACTCAGTTTTTGTGGACGGGCTGCTGTAGGCAGATTACAGCTGTGCAACACTCTTTTCATTTATTAATCACTGATTTAACTGTACTTCAAGGGATAAGTAACTTGCAGATGTTCTTGTATCCTTCCCCTGACTCCTGCTTTCCAGTCACCTTTTCACAGAGCTGTTTGGAGTGTTTCTTTGTCCACTGACTCACTAAGAGTTTGATCTTCTCCAGACAGGTGATCTCCATTTAATGTCTAAAAACAATCAGCTGCACCAAATTGTGATGTATCTTAATATTTGTTAATAATTTAGATCCTTTTGTGGAGATCTATTTACACGTCGGCATCTTTTTTTGTTGATCCATGTCAGAAAAGTCACATTAAATCTATTTTCATTCAATCGTGTCACACAATAAGTCATGAAAACGTCCAAGGAGGATGTATACTTCTTTATAGATCCTATAGATATGTAAACAAATAGATAGAGGGAGACCCATACCCTTTGTACAGTTGGTGTCGTTCTCTGTATCTGTGAACTCCAGCAGAAAACCCTCCTCCTCTCCTCCACACCGACTCCGCTCCGCTTTCTGTTCTCTTCTGCTGTGACAGCTTTGGCCTTTAAGCTTGGCACTGTTATCACTTGGGCTTCACATTTTAACAAGAGTGTCATTAATGTCACCTCGCTGAGCATTGTGTCGCGCTGACTGACAGCTGTTTTGACGTTCTCTGCTTCATTGACTGCGCACACATATGTGGATGGAAGGCTGACTTACAATAATGCAATACTAAAAATGTCAGCGGCTCCATTTAACTTTATTGGTTATAAAGCCAGTGGCTAAGGGATTTTTTATGGCCCACTTTCTTAAATATCTTACAGTGAGATAGTGCTGTCTAAATTGTATTATACATTATAAACTTCTACAAGTATAGCAGCAGCCGCACAATGGAGCACAATTCAGTGTACATTCTTGTGTTGATTAATATACTAAAGTATCTTCACACAGATGGGCAATGACCATGGTGGCCAAATGACTTTCTGTATCAAACACAACAGACCCTTTGTGTTTACCTTTAAAGTGACAATATATCTGATACATGCATATTCTGAGCGGCAGCTAGCCGAGTTGTGCTACACATTAACTGAACTTTAACCCTGCATCTTTAGCCAGCGAGCCATAATCCAAACCCATTCCACATCTTTTGGTTTCTCGTACTGTTCTATTACTTTGTATTATTATACCATATCTGAAATTACAATGTAATGGCGTGCTGTTAGACTTTCAACATAAACCTGCCACTCTAGGAGTATTACAGCCACTTGTGAAGGAGGTTTATGTGTCTAGGTAGTTCTGCACTTTTGGTAATAACTGTCCTCAATCTTTGTTTCCTTTATGTGCTGTATGATTGTATGTAAGTCTGTCCGACACTAGCTACCCATCAGGCCACAGTACCTCATTAAGCCTGATTTTTTTCATGTACCCTGGAGATACCAGCATTGTAAAATGAATGGTAAAACAGGATTGTCTTACATATTTTCCTTTAAGAAAAAAGCCATCCCATTTCACTAACATATTTAACATTTTACTACGAGGACAAGAACTCAAATTCCCAAAGTACCCAAAATGAATTACATTGTGGATTATCATGTAATTATGGATCTTTCCAAAGTCTGATAGAGCAGGAAAATTGAGTTCTGAATATTTCATAATGCATAGCACCATCTTTGTTGAGGAAATTATTTAGGGATAGCATGCTCATTTGCAGAATGGATAAAGGTTCATAGCGAGGCACCAGAGTGCAGTAATTGGAAATCTCCAGTGGTTCAAAAGAGTCATTCAAAGATGAGCATGTCTACTCGCTAACTGTGTGCTCAGTTCATCATTAATCCTCAAGTCCGACATCTAAAACCATCAACTGCCATCAAAACCTATCAAGCTATTGCCTTCAAGGATATTTGTACCACACATAAATCACGCTGATACGACAAATGTGCACTTTGTGTTTTTTTTGTTTGCAGATGAGCACTGGCATCATCCTGCCTGAGCAATGGTTTCTGAACCACAAGAGCCACGAAATGGTAACTCACACACACAGTCTTACCTTTTGATTTTGATTCAAAACACATAATTGAGGTGTTTAATAAAACAAGTATTGATTCTTTAGGCTGTGTTAGGAAGGATAATGTCCAGACAGATGCAACTATCAGTATCAGACAATGAGAGTAATTTTAAGGCGTACCATAAAATAACACCAACATTACAGAGGGAAACAGAACAGCCAAACAACTAAAGGTTGGATAAATTACACACTTATACTGTATGAACACTCTGACTGGGATGTAAAAGAATAATTTTGTCGCCTCTAGAAAACATATGAAGAAATGCCAGTTTTGAAAAATGTCATCTTTAAAAGGCAAATCTAAATGTCAGAGAGACAGATACTTTACACATAGAGAGCGCTGCCTTCTGGGCGTAACACAAAAGGCGTGAGAATAATATTTTCTCCCAGCTGAAATGAACTGCAATTACCCGGCATCAAGCATACAAAGCAGTACACCCGCGTTCGCATTCACATCGCCTGGAGAAGAGCGTGGTCACTGTTTGCAACATTACTCAGGAAATCAGAGAAAGAGAGCACAGCAGGAGCAAAAAAAAAAAAAAAAAAGTGCTTATTTAATCTCACAGGGAGAAATAGACTTCACTATATTGCAATCTGCAACATGTAACAAATTACTACAAAACTAAATTTTAAAGTATAGTTTAAAAATATAAGTCATCTTAAAGCAACTGATGATTCTTATGGATTAATGGGAAAAACTCAACATCATTACAGCTCATTGATTCATTATAACTCACTATGCAGCTGTTTCACCACACAATAAGCTACTGTTTTCTTTGTATTTGCATGGGCGCCTTGAATACAGTTTGTGTGTATGATATTTGTGCGTGGGCGAGAGTTTGGCCAAGCTGCTGGCATGAGGTCACATCTCTTACCCAGAAGAGAGCAGAGATAAAGCAAGTGGAGCAGCAAGCCCTGTTTAGGTCTAAATTTTGCATGCTGGTGAATGTCAATCAAGAAGCAAAGCAAGAATCAAGCCTTTCTCATGTCCTCAGTTTGTTTTGAAGTTTGTCTGGATGGAGGGTGGTGTTACTTCTCAGTGGGGAATAAAAGCAGTGGCCTGAGTGGGTAATTCAACCCTATTTCAATCATCAGTGGAGCTTCTGCAGTTCAGTAAGTGAATAAAAGAAAAAAAAAGAAGATGCGGAAGAAGAAGTTGAGGTCCAATCAGGGAGGAAGACAGAAGAGGAAAAGATGGAGTCGGGGGAAAGTGACAAACAATCACCTGTCTGCTGTCCCTGCTCAGGTGTTTCTCTGTAAATGGTTGAGGTCATATGCCAGGTCAGCGAGAGCTAATCGTAACTGGCTAGAGGGCACCTTCAACCCACAGGGCATTTAGGTATCTCTTCAACCCAGCGGAGAACCACCGGGCTCTTCTCTTAGCATGCAAATGAGACAGGAACAAATGTCCCATCACTTCTGGGGCTCCATGTCCCAAAGTGCTTAACACTCTTCCTGTCAACCCCCTCTGCTCCAGCTGCTTCAACCCCCTTCCTGTACCTCCCTCACTCTTTTTCCTCGCTCTTATGTTCTTTAAATGAGCTTTCCAACTCCACTTTCTCGCAATTCAATTTTACAAGGCCATTATCCCGGGTGTAATGTGGAGGTTAAATATATCGGGGCAGACGTTATGTGAAAATAATTAGTGCTAATGAATAATGCACTCATTCAGCTGATGAAGGATGGTTGTCAGGGTAATGGAGTGCAAGGGATGGGCCCCTCTGACAAATGAAATTAAAATATTTAAACACTGTTTTACGATATTACCGGGTCCTCACACTCTTTCACTGTTACCTACTCACTACGTGGAGCAGGCCGGCCTCTGTGTGACATGATAGTTGTTTCATTACTCACGCACATCTGTCTCGCTGAAGACAGAACTCGGATACGAGGAGGAAATGTCCATGCGCCACACTTTTCCAGTATCTTACAACACGGCTAATCATCCCAGCCCCCGGTAATCACTTTTAGCACATCAGAGACGTCAATCCTATCGACAGCCTTCTGTGTGTCTGCCACATTATATTTTGTTCCCTTTATTTATTGTCACTGCACTCATTTGGCCTCTTACGATCTCATCCTGCAGCCATCATGTGACAATGAAGGATGTCTGCTTTAAATCGTCCAGTTTACAGCACTCTCCCAGCCAATTGACCTTCTTGAATCGATAACGGTGGATCAGGAGCTCTGCGACTGACAAATGGTAAAACATGGGGACAAAGGCTTAACTCATAAAACTCTATAAGGTTTCTGTAAGTATTCTAAAATGTGTGATAAGTATATAGTATATGTAGTATTGTATAATTATGTATAAATGTATAAAATCACTTAAGAACAGTTTTGAGGAACTCTGTGATTCTACTTTGCTATATCTCAGAAGGAAATACTGTAATTTTTAGCCCACTACATCAAATCAGTATTTCAGTGATCCATATTACATAGTGATATACTTGGAGATGGAACTACACAACATTAGATTCAGTTGGCAAAATTATCTCCACCCTGCCAATATTGGAATGTTTACACATGAATGCATTAATAATAATAATAATATAATATATATGATAAATACAACATGCTGAATTATGGGGCCATTATGAGAATGTTTACTTTTGATACTTTAAGTACAACTTGTAGAAATGATCCATTCATGATGCGTCAATTTCATTTGTACATAAGAGAAAATTCACAAGGAAACTGAGGAATGCCACAAATGCCCTTAAATCATTTGTACATGTGTTATCAGTTTACATTAAAGAAATAGTTCCTACAAAAACTGTTCACAGTGTTGTGTATATTATCCAGAACAAATAAGACATTGTTCCTGGAAAAAGATTTTGCTTTTTTTAAATGTAATTTTAAATGCGAGTGCCACAAATGACCGTTCACCTCTATTGTTTTGGGACAGAAGCAAATATCTCAAACCTGGGCGAATAACACAAGTAGATCGCAGCATAGATATGTGAGAAAATATTTTATCATTTAGATGAACCAATACTATAAAACACAAAGACAAAAGATGTGAAAAAATCTGCACCACACAATATCAAATATCAAGTTTGGATTATGTTTAGTTTTCATAGGACAATGTGTGCCTGTTATCAAAAGGCTGTAAGCACTGAAGTGTGCTTGCTCGTTCCCTGGGGCCCAGCAAAGATAGCCAAGACACTACACCCCGCCACATCTGACAAGTTTTTTTTATTAATCTCATATTTTGCAGAATGGCGCCATATACATTTGACTTGTAAAACAGACCTAATTACGGGGCCTGTAGTATGCAAGGCACACATCAAACAGTAAGTTACAGTAAAAGCCTATGATCTCGGCCGCTTTCTCCCTCTTTTCCTCCCCTCCCTTGCCTCCACAAACCAGAAACACTGATTATAACAGGGACATTAAAAGGGAATTACAGCGAAACAATTTACACATAATGTAGCAGTCATATGAACAGGGAAGAAGGATGGACAAAGATATAGCAGTATTAATAATACATGCTTTAATTAAGCAGCTGGGAATGCACAGAGCTGGATCAAGACACAGGGAAAGACAGACAATGAAAGAAGTGTGTCCAGAGAAAAAAAAGAGAGAGAAGAAGTGAGAGAAAGACAGCTGAAGGAAAGGAAGTGAAAATGGGAGACCAGATGACAGAGAAACTGTAAAACAGGGTATGTGGTGGAGGAGGAAGGAGGAGGAGGATCGGAATATGTTACTATGGGTTTTCTGCACACCGTGATTCATGGGCAGTAAATATGCAAACGCCTGATGGCCATAAGGCAATCAGAGGAGCGCCACTCATCTACATGTTGCACAGTGGGCTATAATCCATCTGAGGGGCAAGGAATAATGATACCAGGAAGCTGGAATAAGAGCAAGGCCTGTTTATTACCTCAGACAGATCCATAATGCATACAGATGTGAGGGAGGAGTGTAGCAGCCTCTGGCCAGAGGACTCCATTCAAAAGTACAGACAGTAATATTGTTTTTAGTGTAATGAAAGACTATCTGATTGAATCACCTATTAAGGCATATAAGTCTTCTGTCGTATAAAGTTTTAAAACAAGTGCTAGAGCTGTAACGATCACTGACAGAGTGGAGAGAAACAGCTGGAAATACAAGACGAGGAAGAGAGGAAAGCGAATCTGACAAGGCAAGGCTCAAGGCAACAGCAAGGTCACCTATGAAAGATGTGGATATTTCAATATGGATACGCTCATGTGTAGTGAAATGTAAGGTTTTAATTTGTACGTCTAAATCCTTGGCTATCGTTAAGCTCACAGCTGTATACACAAAACCTACCGCTGTCAATAAAATTGTAATTTCACCTCTTGGTGTCATTGTGTTTACTTTTCTTTATTTGCAAAGAGACACTCTCTCTCTCTCTCTCTCTCTCTCTCTCTCTCTCTCTCTCTCTCTCTCTCTCTCTCTCTCTCTCTCTCTCCCTCTCTCTCAAAGACAAAGACCCTCCTTTCCTGCCTCCCCACAGTGGACATTAACACCAGGATCCTACTGGTGCTGGAGTAAGTAATAAATTGTGTTCAACATTGATAAACTAATGCAATTACCTGCAGGGCAAGCAAGTCAGCTAATTTAAAGATACCAGGTTTGTTCATGGGGTGGGAGGCTCTGAATAGGCCCCACGGGTGAATGATGGCGCCTTTATTACATCTGAGAGGTCAGATTGGTAGCACTGTATTAGGATTGATCTTTTGATCCCTGCCTGGAACCCCCACATACTGTACCAATCTCATCTGGCTAAGGAAAGAAAAAAAAAACAGCTTATCTGGCGCAAAGGGTTAACTCTGCCAGCCAGGCAGCCTAATTGAGCACCACACATCTAAGCTACACAGCAGAAACAGGAACTAAGAGGGTCGTAACAAGCCAGGCGTGACTTATTCCCATAATAAACCAAGCAGATATCTAAATGAGCCATTGAGCTAGCCCGAGGGAGGAAGGCCATTAGGCCGCGTGGACCATGGGTACATATTTGTATATCTACAATTGCCCCATCATTTGCATATGTGGCTTGCTATAGAGACGTTAGCCGATGCCTGGACCCAGGGGCCTAATGACACAACACAACAACCTTGTCTTCATTCACATAATCATAAACAAGTTAGAGACACATTCATTTTATCCAAAAAACTAAAAGTGATTTACATGAAGGATCATTTAGGCTACTGAAAATAAAAACGTCTGGAGGTCTGCTATATCCAAAAAAATACCTAAACACTTGTAACTCATTAACTTACAAACATAGATCTATCATGAGTGTATTTTTTCTGGGTGGAGGCACGGTTCAAAGAGTCATTATTAATGATCTACCTAGCAAACAATCATCATCGTTTTTTTTTAAGCTGACACATTTTTCTCGCTATAATCACTCTTCCTGTTCATACTTGCCATTAAGAGATCCCTTCATAACAAAATCCAGCCCTCCTTCTGTGTAAAAATGTATTTAAAAGTTTACTTAGAGCTAATATGAGGCTTCAGTTGTCCAAATTAGTCAGATCAAATCAATATCTTTCAAAATAACTGATTAGTAGTGCCAAATCCCCCCTTTTTGTTTCATTCCTTCCACTGCTACTGATCAAGAAAACACTACTGAGATGTACAGATAATAAACCTTTAGATATATTTTTGCTCAAAATGAAGAATGTAGATTTCATCCCCATCACTTAAGCTTCTTCTAATGGTCAGTATGAACAGGAGGAATGATTACAGCAAGCAAAACCTGTTTCAGTATTCATATGAACATCTGACTGTTGTTTTAAGAAAGAGAAAGAAAGAAAGGAAAAATTCTGAACCTAGATTGCTTCCTGTAGGCTTTCAAATTAAAGGTTTTGTGGATTTAAATGAAATGCAGATTACTTAGAGGTAAAACATGACTTATTTTATGTTACATGTATTAGAAAACCCTTAATCAGCAACAGCACTAACACTGATACCCAATGGACTTTATTATTTGGGTTTCAATAAAGCTTAGATGTGGTGCTTAAGAGTAACAGTAGCTATATGGTGTCCTATAAATGTGATTTTTGTGTTTGTGTGTTTTCATTAAGGATCTAATGGCCTTATCAGCTTCTGACTGTGCAGTAATGCCCCATGAAAGGATTTGTGTTAATGATTGAATCTAAGCATATTTAAGTAAAACAGTACATTTTAATTAAATTGTACAATTTGGATTTTTCATTAAAGTAACATTAAAATGAGAGATGCGTTTCATTATGGTGTTCACTTTTATTTAGTCTCCTTCTCTTTTGAGTCAATATGATTTCTTTGGTGGTTAATACATGACAAATACGTACAATTAAAAAGTCTGACAAGATTTTAACACCCATCACACCAGGATAGGAAAATCACAAAAATTCACCAACTTTGCATACGCTATCTGTTATCCTGCATTGTTATTAGACCTGTCTGTGAGGTTGTTCAGTTCAAATAATAACACATGGTTGTCAGTAATCAGCAGAGTCTCGTGGTAGCAGGTCAAGGGTCAGCCTTTAATGTGACCTCTGACACATAATTAAATTGCCATCTTTAACCTCAGTTACAACCTGTCACAGAGCATTGGATTACATGCTGCAAATCACTGCACCAATCAATGACAGCAGAGAGGGCAGGAGGGCGGGGCCTGCGGCATCCAACACTGTCTGCACAGAGCTTATCTTTAATGAAGTTGAACTGTACAGTGATCGTGTTAGTGTACAGCCTAATTTAATTCTGAATGACACACCGCAGTGACATCCTAACAGGGAAAAGGAAACTGCAGATAAGGCATCAATGAGCCACTCACAGCATCTGGACACATGATTTGTTTCCACTATTAGTTATGCATGTTTTTAATGTGAAAGAAGCTACTCTATTGGTGAGCATATTTGGCTTTATAACATGTTCTTCATACACCAAACATGAGTTCAACTTGCAGCTTTTGTTACGATTTATAGACGTTTTTCACTGAAGAAATGTTGTCATGTCAGATTAGGAGAAGCACAGGTATAAATAAAACATGAACAATGGCTGACTTCACTTAGCTGCTTCAGTATTCAGTCTTACTGGGATTGTTACGTCCCCGAATATGAAAATAATAGAGGATGAGGGGAGTAACAGTGATGTTACATGAATAAGGTGGAGCCTTCATTATCAGTACCCCCCTGCCACACACACAAACACACATGCGTACAGGCACAGAGAGCAGAGGAGAGAGACGTTGAGCTGGGGAGGAGTGGACAACTTTAAATATTGTGTCTGTACAAACAGTAACCAACTAATCCTGCATAGTGTACCTTTAAGACACAAATACTGTTGTATTCTTCTTTTTATTCAGTACTTACTTCTACTGAAAGTGCATCTCATGAGATAAATTTGATACAAATTTAGTAACTGAGTGGAAATATCAGTCTAGATCTGAGATTGGGATAGAACTTTGTGTTTAATTAATATGAAATTAAACTATTTATTTTTCTGAGAGTCTGTATGGACTTCTACATGTTGAGAAGCACTGAACAACAATCAACATATTTCAGATGAAGAGATATATACCCTACAATGGGAAAAAAATTAACATATAAAGAAACTTATTCTAAGCATATTCTTAAGAGACTGAATCCAAGAAATACAAATTCAGAACGTATTGGCTCCGAGCAGGACCATGTTTTCAGTTGTAAACAGATTAGCTACAGCTCTCTGGTTGAGGTGTGACTGAAGGAGATTTATTGTGATTTGCAGGTTCAGGGCGGCTGTGTCTTGATTTATTGATGGCGTTTCCCTGCCAGCAGGGTTACCTGGGATCTGTGGTCCATCAGAGGCCAGTAGGCGAGGTTAAAGGGCTTTGTTAAGTCTAACACAGCAGTATTTCCTGCCAACATGTCCACTAAGCAGACAAACTGAGGATGATGGAGAGAGGTTTTATAAGAAACAAGAGTCTCTTTGTCAGGTAGCAGAATAATAACAAAAGATTTCTTTTATGCAACACAACATTTTACAGGTGAAGGTTTTCTTCTTCACACAGGCACCGGTTCCTCACCAAAACCGCAACTTGGTGTTACAGGGGGGAAAAAAAGTGTCCCCAAACTCAAATGATGCTGAATGACTACGACGATTATGATTTAGAGGCTGCTAGTTTTGTCTCAAACTGTGCCTTGCTTTGTGGCCAGGGGCCCTGTGTTGTTTAAAGGGTTGTCGGGGTATAAATACTAAATTAATCATGCTTTGGCTCAACTTGCTAGGGACTGAAATTTGCTTATGGAGGCCCATGATCACATAAAATATTAATGGCTTTACAGAGAACTAGCATTGTAGCGGGGGCAAGGCGTGTGAAAGCATAGAGCACTGTGATGGGAGGGGTCACTGTTGATTTGAGATCAGAAACACCTTCCTTATATCTTTACCTTAAGTATAAGTAAAGGACACAAAGTGAGCAAAGATTTGTTTGAGCAAGTTAATCATCAATAGCATTCGGATGGGTTTTGTCTGTATTATTCTACAAAATTGGTATTAAATTGCATGCAGCAATGTTTTTGTGCTGTGAAAATGAAGAGATAATATTCAAATGAATGGGAATAAATAAATTAGAAGTGTGTAATGTTATGCATTGTCCTAGTTGTTGCATATCCATATGACCGACTTCTTGAGCCCCCGAGGGCTTCAATAAGAAACTACAATCATTTTCATTGACAGAGAGCAAATCTGCAAGCAAACAAAAGTCAAAGTTTTCCTGTGAAGCATACTTTTGCCAACTCCGTACTCAACGGGCAAAAAATAAACATTATTAAAACTCATTTTAAAATATTATGCCATTTGTCTCTTTGACACAAATCAGAAAGTAAAGATTTTTAAAATGGATGACTTGGATGCTGTAAACTTGTTAGGTCGTATTTTCTGAGCTCACACAGAGCGTATATAAACATCTGCTGCCCACTGAGGCACAAAGGGAGGCGGGCAGAGCACACAGACGTCCCTGCATGCCGGTCACATCCACAGCAAAGTGACATGTGGACATCATCTTAAATTCTCCGTACCACATTTATTTATGTAACTACTCCACAAAGGGATACCAAACAATTGTCAGGAAATGTGGGTATTTCTGTCAATCAAACCAGTCCCATGATGAATAAAAACTACAGGCTCATCACATCTACACAAGTGTGCAGCTAAAGCTTGTCTGATCACAAATGGTGCTGCTGGTGCTCCCTTTTCCTCTGGTATGTTGAGTCTGGTGACACCACGGTAGGTAAATGAGATGGCAGGAGGGAGCATTTAACACTCCCCTACTGAGAGACGGGGGGATGAGGGGACGTGTGGGTTTTTTTTAGTGGTGGCGCAGGGGGGAAACGGCTTAAATGATAAACAGCAGATATTCGATGAGAGCAAATCTGATTTCTCACAATTATCTCTGCAAGCCTGACAGGCGTCAGGGGTGGCCCAGGAACACTTGAACCGGTGGTCACTGATTGGGTTATTTGTCCTCTCTTATTTGAGGCCGATGGAATTGTGGGGGCTGCACTGTGGAGAGACTCTCTGCAGGTGTGTAGCAAACCCCACACAGAAAGTGAAATCCCATTTACCAGCACCTGCATATTAGGTCAAAGTAAAATTTTAACCCATGTTTGGTCAGTGTGAAGTGAGAACTCAAGACTATTGTTTAATGACATTAATTCAATGTTATTGAATAGAAGAGAGACATCTAGGGCTGCACCCAACTATTACTGTCATTATCGATTAGTTGCTTGGTTCATAGAATATCAGAAAGCAGTGGAAAATAAAGTTAATCTTAATCTTACTATAAGCAGTGGCACCCGAACATTTTCTGCAAGTTCTTTCTTTATTTTACCACAGGGTTATTTTTGTTTTTGTGTGTCCTGCTCTCACTGGTTTGAAGGGAGCGTGACTCAACTGAAAAGAGGTGATGCCACATTTTTTCCTTGAAAACAGTTAAAATTGTAGTCACAGCTGAATCTGAAGACACTTGTGGTTGTTTGACAATATTTACAATATTGACACTAACAACTTCACCCATATAGTCCAAGGTGTTGCTATCTTAGGTGTGGACGTATCTGCTGTAAACCAAGCAATTACCTGTGAAGGATTAATACAGTAGCTATCAATCTATCAACTTAAACTTAGATTACGCTACCATTACCAACAGTGTTTAATGTTAAAGATAAATACTTCAAAGTCTCCCTCAACCCAAAAATATGTTTTCTACCTGCTCCTACAGTTGGATGTTTGAGTTTGACTGTGCAGAATGATGCATGTGCAGAGTTTAACACTGGGAGGTGCTCTGTGCTCACTGAATATCCAGTTTTAAAGGGCAGACCCATGGGCTCAATTTGTTTCATCACTTTTTCACCCAATCCTGATCCATGAATTCACAATTGTGATGTGCAAACCTGAAGCCTGAAACACTGAGAATAGACTTCATAGTGAAGTAGGAGACATCTTTGCTTATTAATATACTTTTTAATGAGAGAGGAGTAGATGTCATTATTTGTCTAAATTCATACGGAGGGGATCTTTAATGTCCGTGTAAAGTAAGAATAAATATGTGTTCTCAGTTTGACATACCACAGAAAAGCGTGTTGTTAACCACCCTGCCAAATTTGAATGACTAATATATGAAATTAGGCTTCAAAGCTGTGTAAAATTCAGCCTCTTTCTCTGCTACCAAACGCTGTGGGAGTGCCCACCGAGTCCGCTGAAACCCCGCCCCCTACCAAGTGTCACCTGTCAATCAAAGTCACCACCTCTACGTTTGAGAGCTTTCTGTTGCTAACTCAGCAGCTAACTCACTAACAGTATATAATAGTAGTAGTGTGCGCTGAATGTATTTATACCTCTACAGCAGCAGGGGCGGGTTTATGCTAATCACTGCCGCATACTCAGACCCGCCCACTAAATCCTGAACACAGAAATCTTGAAACAGTTTGTGAAGCCTAGCTCCACAATTCAAATCTAAATGGTTGAAATGCTTTTTACACCTTTTTTTAGAAATATATTTATGACTTATTTAATGTGTTTAGAAGAAAATGTCTCAATTCACTTTACACTGTCTTTAACTTCAAATCTGGCTAGAAAGACTTTGACTTTGTCTGATGGTACCTAAAATCTTTGATATGTGACAAGTTTTTGTTGAAATCTCAAATACTTTGGTGTAAAAGATGTCTTGAGAACACGTAGCAGGCAATCAGTGATCACACAGTCTATTTAGGATTAAAACAGTGATCTACAATTCATTGAAGAAAAATATGTTTATTTGTCAAACAGCAGCGCATTTTTAAAACAAAAACTATTACAGTTATACAAAATTCAATTTTTAAAATGTTGCATGTCAAGGCCTCTGGGGGAAAGATGATCCTGCCAACAGTCCACTCCTGCAACAAAACAAACAAAAGCATTTTTTAGTTTTTGTGTTATTTTCATTATAGATATTTTAGTCAAGTTGTGCAAATAGGCAACATATAACATTAAAATGTTATCAATATCAAATGATTTCATGTCCTTACCTCGGTATGAAAACTGTATGTATGAATTACCTTACCGATCCAAAACAGTTTAGAATAGGAGGAATTTTGTAGGATATTTGCTCTTTAGGTGAAGATGAAGGTTTTTTTTTGTTTTTTGAAATGGTCTTTTAACAGCTCTTTTCGGAGTGTTGTTTTTTTTTCACTGCCACAAAAGTTGTTTTTTTTTTCTTTTCTTTTCTTTTTTTTTTTTTTGGGCAGGATGTTTTCAGACCATTTCAATTCTTTATTTTTTATACAATTCAAAGTAAAGCCAAGAACTGAGAACCAAAGATTTCATACAAATCATTTAAACCCAGACATAAAATATTTACACAAGCATTTAACCAGTCAACCTAATACTATACTGCAAAAGCTACAGTCTGTCATTCAGCTGAATTACAACACAGGTTTTTGTTTTCTTAAACCAAGAGTTTAACAACAAATGTGTCTTTAAGTGATCAGTCGTCACATGTCCAGACAAAATAGTTGTGTTTTGTGAACCCAAAAAAAACAAAAAACAGAACTATTTCTACATTAAGAGCATTAAAAAAATTCACCATTGCTGCAGCTGGGATACACATTAAAAATGAATCAAACTTGCACATGGTTCTTCTGCCAGTTACATATTTGTGAGGGGGGAAAAAATCTAAGCCAAACAGAAATGTTCCTGGTTGGATTTACAAACAGGCATTGAAATCTTGTAAAACTGCTGGACAGCTGCTCGTCTTCCACGCCAGGGCGTCTGGCTGATCTTCATCTGCGCCAGGGACGAGAATCGTTGTCGTCTTCTTCCTCATCGTCATCCTGCAGCAATGCATCATCACTTAGCGACTCTTCCGGGTACTGTTAGAAAAAGACAGACTATTAGAAAGCGAACAAAAGGCAACTTTAAGTTTAAAAGACATGTTTCTGTCAGTGTCAATAGCAGACTTGCCACATTTATTATATACATAGAAGTTATTACTACACTATAACGACATGTTTAAAAGCAAGAACACATTATTTTTAAGTTATTTCTGTCTATCAACATCATCCCAGATTCCCATTTATGACTCTATTTATCCCATTTCCTTGTCTGAACCTTGAGAAACATTGTCTGGTTTCCAGGAGTATCAAAGCACTGAGACTGTCCTGCTCCAGGTTATCAACAACATTTTAATGGCAGCTGATGACAGCATGTGCTCAGTCCTTGTTCTCTGGGATCTTAAGGCATTTCTGGTACAGTTTAAAATGGTCATCATCATCTTACCTGTGTCTCTGTGAACAACTATGTCTCTTCATTCTCTTCTACTGAGTATGGAGTGTTTCAGGAGTTGGTTTTGGGACCAATTTTTACTCTTGGGCACATTATTCAAAGTATCTTTTCATTGTGATGTTAAATGAGATCAGACTCTGGACCCTGGATTACTGGGTTCACTGACGCCGGACTTTGTTTTGTCAAAATGTTCCTTCAGCTGAACTCAAACAACGCAGAAATCCTTGTTATTGGGTCCCAGCACATGCCAAAGCAAATTGTGCTGGTTCCCTTTTGGATCTTGTCAAGCCTGCTGTTAGGAATCTTGGTGCCTGCTTGGGTAGTAATTGAAGTTTTGAGCAGAAAACACCACAACGCTGACGCAATCATGCTTTTATGATCTATTTTAACTTTTAAAGACACAGGGGTCCATTTTGTATGCCTTTACCTTATCATGCCTGGATATTGCAACATCCTTTTTATTTGCCTGAAACCAAAAATCAACTCCAGATTGTCCAGAACTCAGCTGCCAGGCTTTTAACCAAAACCACCAGATGTGATCACATCAATCCTGTTTTAGCCTCTTTACACTGACTCCAGCTATGTTTTAGAACTGATTTTATGATTTTTCTTATTACTTTTAAGCCACTTCTCCTTGCTATACTTCTGACCTCTTAGTACAGCATACATCAGTCTGTACTTTGAGATCCTTGGGCAGAGGTCTATTATCTGTTCCACAGGCCCAACTTAAAACTGAGAGAGTTTGCAGTCAGGGCCCTGAGACTCTGGAACCATCTGCTCGAGGAAACCAAGTCGACTAAATGTGTGTTCTCTTTTAAGTTTCTTCTTACAACATATACTTTTATCAGAGAGCCTTTCCTGACATTGTTTTAATTTTCTTTGAACGGTCTTAATTTCTTTATTTATGCTTTTTCCTCCACTAAATTGGTTTTTCTCCATGATCATGTTAAAACCTGACGATTTTATGACTTGTCCATTTTATTTTGCTGCCTTTGTGAAGCACTTTATAATTCAGGTTTATAAAGTGCTCAATGAATACATTATTGTTAAATAAATTAATATTATCATTATTATTATTATTTATTGGAGGTGTAAAAAGACTAAAGGTTCAGCTTAAGAGATTATCTGCTTGGAAAGGAAATGTGTGCATGAATTCATTATGTGTGTATGAGACGCTCCATCCCAAGAAAAACAGGGAGACCAATCCTGCCACATCTTTGCTCTCAAGTGTAATAGCTCCCTCTTGTGTTTTGTGAGTGCAACACAACCGGAAATGTAATGATTGTAATGTAACTGATTTGATAGCTGAACAGAGATTTTCTAAATATTCCTATATTCATTTTTTACACTAGGTTGCAGGAGCACTAAGAAGGAATGACTACTGAGATAAGTGCATCAATGAAGAGAAAAAAAATTTGCAATCTGACAAACCTCGTCCTCCTCTGGTTCGGCCTCATCAGCATCTGCAGTGCTGAGAGTGGTAACGGGCTTATGCCAAGCCAGACGTAAACTCTGGTTGTTCAGCTTCAATCCATGTAGAGCCGCCTACAGGTGGACCAAACACCAAGAGCAGAAGAAGAAAACACACAGTTAGAGGGGAGAGAGAGAATGTGTGTCCAGAGTTGTGACTGTGATGGGCTTAACAAAAATGTAAACAGGGTGGTGTGGTTTTTCAGCTGAGACAATGTGTCACACAGCACTGAGTCCAGAAAAATGGAAAACATAAAAGTCAAGGAACATATTTAAGTCAGCTGGAGGGTGACTCACCTGTTCTGCCTCTGCTCTTGACCTGTACGTGATGACTGCAGTCAGGTTGCTTTCATCAATCTGGCAATCTTCAATCTCTCCAAATTGCTTCAAAATCGTGAACACACAACATTTTAGTCACTTCACAAAACAAACTCGCATCAATCCTGTGCAACTGTTTTACAAAAAAAACATCTCTCTTGTCTTCTGTCATTGCAAGTACCTAATGAGCTATTACAACAAATCCTAAGTAACATCTCTCAGTGTTATTTTTAGTTATTTTTAGTAACTTATTCTCACTGTTACATTTACCGTGAGATTACACAAACCATACTTATTCAGGGTACTGGGTGAACTGAGATAGATCAGTGGACTTGATGCACATGATGATAAAGAAAATGTCTGCCAGGACTACTGTGTAAAAGTTATGCAAAACACATTTTCACTGTACTAACTGTCTACTAGTGCTTATACTCAAGTAGTTACCAGATGTGCCACTTCAACACCATATTATTGGTATTTGGTCAAACTAAAGTGTAAATGTCTTTTGTCATGCCATTGTTAGTCAGTTGCACTGTGCAGTTTAACCCAGCAGAGGGCACTGTTGATTATTTCTGCAACACTGAACAACAATAATATTTCAGTGTACTGTGAGATATTCATGTGGATGAAGGTGCAACACATACATACTTATTTTAGAAATAACTGCCTCAATAGGCTTATGTTTTTGTTATTAAATTGTTATTACAATAAATTATTAGTGTTATGAGTTAGCTTTACACAAAATGATAATTCATGTCATTTTAAGCTATTATGTTCTCCTTTTGTTTCTGTAGGGGACCACCACAAATGGTCTCATCCACCCCCTGAACAGTTAAAGAGAGAGAGAGCACTTTAATACATAGTCCTTAGATCTCCCACCTACAGTTCATCAAAAACCCAAACTGGATATCACATTTCTTTTTCCAAAGCTGACTTACAGCAAAGTGTGGCAGCAGGTCAACACGCTCTGCCTCAGTAAAACCAGAAATCTCCAGCGCTCGCGGCCGATGGTCCACGACTGCGTGCACTGGCAGACCTCTTCCCCGCCCTCTAGAGCCCCTTCCCCGGGCCCTAAGAGCGCCACGACCCCGAGGAGGGGCCCCACGGCCTCGTCCTGGTGACAAGAGCCCCCTTTTAGCCGCCTAGGAAAAAGCAAAGATAGGGATGGAAAGAAGTCAAACAGAGCACAGAAATCTGACAACACTCAGCTTTATCCTCTAAAACAGAACTATAGAGATTAAATGCAAAATACCATTCAAAGTTTTAGCAGTTAGAGTAAGTAGCACTTAAGCACTTGATTATAGGCTTTGGGGCCAGTTTTCCTTTCTACAGATTAAATCAATACCTCAATTTGAAGCTGAGTATACTTGATCTTCAACAAAGCAGTGTCCTCTCCGGCCTGTGTCTTCTTATACAGGTCCAGCTCTGCATCTAGCAGTTCCTTCTGTGCCTGAACACATTAATGAAACACATCAGGGTAGATTATAAATCAAGCAAGTACTAAGCAAAGGCTTAGTATTTCTAGATTAAAAGGAAAAACATATTTTAGAGGCCAGCTTTCATCATCTTAAAAAAATAAAAAGGTAGAAATAAAGTTGATTAAACAAAAACATATAGCGATGTACCAAATGCTGGACTCTTCAACAGTGTGACTAAGGTACGTAACTAAAGGTGCTACCTGGGCTTTGCTCTTGGCTGTGCGCAGCAGGCCGGTGGCACTTGAGACACCCTTTATCTCCTCTTGCAGTTTGGTGATGCTCTTGGTTAACATGCCTAAGGTCTCCATGATTTTGGCTTTATCCTCTGCTTTCATCGTTTTGTTCTTCTCAAGTTTGGAGATCAGGAGCTGCGGAGTAACAGGGACAGAAGTATAGAAAATCACAAATTCAACTCTATCCACGGTTTTCAACAGAGCACTAAAAGCACAGAGCCGCAGGTCACATGGGACAGGACTGAAGAAAAGTTTCATTCATAATTAATCAAACAAAGCATTGCTTAATTAAATACAATCAGTGGTTTTGCTGCTTCAGCCTTTCTTGGTCTGGTATGAACAGAAGCTTATAGTGGCTAACGTTAGCTTTAAATAGGTGTAGTCAGTTTGTTGACTTTCTGATTCTCCCTATGCTCAGTTTCAGTATTCACCAATATCCAATGAATGACATTTGTGGCCTAAGTGGCTGCTATTCAGCAAAGGTTGCAGTTTCCCTTTAAAAAGCAAACAAAATATAGCGTGCTTATACATGATCATCCACCCATTTGACTAAGATCACAGTAAATGAGTCACAGATCCCACACACGGCTTTCAAGCACTGCTGGAGAATCCACACAAACAAGCAGCAGAGGCCACTTGCAGTCTGGCTCGGGAGTCTGTTATTTAAGTGGTGAGTCAGACCTCTTTTACAGCTCACACATTTCACTTTTGTACAAAGTAGACAAGATGCAGACGAGTGATAAGCACATCTTCATCACAGTATATCTTACCTTCTGCGTTTCGATGTGTTTCTCCAGTATTTCCTGCTTCTTCTTTCTAACATCCTGCTGTAGTCTCAGGGCTTCCTGTGAAACGAATAATGGGGAAATCAGATACTGCCAGCTGTTCTTGGTAGGAGAAGGCTAAATGACTTGCTTGCAACCTATTTCATCAACTCCCCTTTCACACATTTTCAATAGACCAGGTGTGGCAAACTTGTCTGAATGCTTCCACACTTTTCCCACCATTCCCTGCATTCCTCCTCTCACCTGCTTCTTCCTCATGGCTTCTTCTGTGGTTTTCTGTGCAGCCTTCAAGGCAGCAGGGTTGAAAACGGTCTTTGTCAGGCCCATGGAGGTTGAATACACCTGAAAGGGGGAATATTTCTTTAACACAGTGTGGAAGAGAGAGAAGGAAAAAGAGAGAGAAATACTACAAGAAGCCTCAATTTTAATGATAAAAATGAGTAACCCTGCCCGGTGAGGGGACTCTTACCTTTTCAACAGGAGCTGCTGGTTTGGCAGAGAAACCCAAACGTTCCTTCACTGACACTTTAGAGGGATTCTGCACCAACGGGGGAAGAAAGATTATGTTTATACACACACACACACACACACCATACAGATTTTGGCAAGCACATGAGAAAAGGCACACCCGCGTCCACACACACCTGAGAGGCTACGGAGGAATCTTGGGAGGGCTCAGAGTTCGAAGGGATCATGGGTCCGAGGCGATCTTTGACAGACTGCTTCAGAGACGTGGCCGAGGGCTGCTGGATGTCAGAGGAGATTTTAAATCACATTACGACTCATTGTTAGAGTGAATGTTAACAAAGTCACTGTCAGACAAAAATTCTGATGTATTAAGACCTCTAGCTTTCTTGTGACATCCTGAACTTTAAAGTGCATTTGTGTCATGTAGTTTAAGCAACTGACTTCCTACATCTCCTACAATTACTCATTGCCCGGTTAAAGGCCTCCCTTTACTGTAAATGTTGGTGGAGACGCCACTGGCATTTATGTCAGAAGTTTTTCCAATTGAGGAAATGTAAGAGTCGAGGGTGAATAATGCTGTGGTGTGCTGTGCCAAATTTCTGAAATAATCAAAGACACCCTTGAAGAGTTTGTTACATCACACACACAGACAGACACACACACACACACACACACACAGACAGACAGACACACTGCAAGCTGTGACTGCACTGAATTATGCTCTGTGTGAGCTGACGCTAAAAACGCTAAACGCTAAAAAAAAAATGTCTGCCTATTCCAGGAGGATCTACTTAAGGCTGCCAAAGAAACCTCTTGATTCTTTGGGACTTATTCAATCATCTATTAATCTTTACTGGTGCTCAACCCTAACCCTAACCCTAACCCTAACCGTAACCCTATAAATACAAAAGATGATATGAAGCCATGAGCCTGAGCTCTGTAATAAACAAAGTGTAATTATCACCTTTCTGACAATGTCTATACAAACTGAAAATGTACAAGCTTTGTGGAAGTACAATTGATGGCAGAGGTATTACATTTGACTGCATTAAATTGCACAGGTGTGCCCTGATTAAGTGCTTAGAGAGTGTAACTTTCCAAGGGGAAAAAAATGCTCATTTACAGCTGCAAATAACACTTTTAAAAATATGTTTCAAGAGTAAATTTGAACCAATATCTTAATTTGCATGTGTACCTCTATTTAGCATTTCTGGGGACTTTTAGAAACACTGACAGTGTTAAACCTACAGCGTGGACCTTAAATAAACATCCGTTACATTCAAGCTTTTGCTAGATGAGTTCACACAATGCTGATTAAGCCTATCAGCACCAGACAAATCTCTCTGTATTTCACAGTCCAGAGCTTTTAATCTGGTGTCGGGTTTGACGTCCTCACGCTTGCCAGATGAATGCATAGTGTGCATGCTCTATGGGCAGAGGCACAAGAGACTTCCGCTGGCTAAGCAGCTAACTTCCGGTTAGCTCACTGCTAACTTAAACTGGGATAAAATAATTGAACTCAAACGGCTCTTGTAGACTCTAAATGTTATCACACCAAATGGATCAAATTCTAATAGTGAAAGTCATTTTGCCGAGGCTTTAAGATGCTCAAAATAATTTATCCACCGTTTTACAGCCACAACAGTAGCGACTAAGTAGGCGCAGCCTATTGCATAAGCAACAGTGTTTTTGTGATTACTCTCATTGCCAGAAGGGGAGGTAACAATCCTGCATTCTACCTTCAAAAACTAAATCATTTTACAACCAAAATATGATAAAAGTAAAATTTTTTGTAAAAAAAAAAGTCTTACCGTGGCTGGCTGTGATTGCAACTGCGGCTGTAAGTGCAACTGGCCCTGATTCTGGCCGTCACTTCCATTCTCACGAAACCAGTGCACCCTGATAAAGCGGTTGTTGAGAACAGCCTCAGTGCTTTGCATAGCCCGCTTTGCCTCGTCTGGGGAGGCAAACTGGATCAGTGCCCCCTCCGGGTCGTTCTGGTAAGCCACCTGTTCAAAACAAATGCTGGTGTTAAACATTGCACAGTTCATCTGAGCTTTGTAAGCTTGTTATCAAGAGGATACAAGAACAACTTAAAGTAATGTTCACCTCACCCTTTGACTTCACACATTCATCATTTATACTTGCAGGCAAACAATTAAGTCCAATTTTATGATACACAGACAAACTCTTATTGTAGTTCCTTTCAAAACCATCTCTGAGGATCATTCTGGTGTGTGACATCCTAGAAATCACAAATATTTGGTGATTTCTATTTGTCCTAAAGTTTCTCCTGAACAGTTATCTGTGTTCACACTAATTACACAATAATCTTAAACAGACTATTTTATCACTGCAGTATACCCAATTTATTAGTAATACTAATAAATCTAACTGCATACAAACACAAATAATATTCATTACTATTCTGTGACAAACATCAACATTGACTCTTTTTTTTTTTTAACCCTAAAATTTCAATACAGACACCAGATTCACACACATTGTCCACATATAAACCTTCTACTGTTCAGCATTGTTTGCCTTTTAGTTATTCAAGCATAATTATACTACAATTAACCATATAAAAACTCTGAGTTTCATATCTACTGACCTGCAGGTTGACGATGGTGCCAAACTTGCTGAAATGTTCATTGAGTTTGCTGATGTTGTTGAGCTCAGAGGGAATTTGTCGAACCAGCAGCTTTGTGTTGGGAGAGTTGAATGGGGCTCTCTTGTGGTAGCCCTGGTGGTTGGGTTTGTTAAAGTTGGGTCTGAGCAGAAGAGAGAAATCAAACTATTAAATGAAGCCGGTCAGAAATATAAATCTGTAGTGTTTGTTTAAAGCTGCTGTTCTTTCCTTCCTTATGTAAAGATGCTTAAAAGGGCAGCATTTTATTTTTATATTACAGCAAAAAAAAAAAAAGGTGCCTTACTTGTCAAACCAGGGTTTCTTGATGGGGATACCTCCATCATGGGTAACGGATGATCTCTTCCTTGAATCGGACTCCATCACAATCCTCATACTGTTATTTGGAATCTTGTCTGGAAAGGGACAAACAGCCACAGGTCAGCTGTGAGACTACACGGCACACAGCTAGAAATGAGATCACAACTCAGGTAACATCGGTATTACAACGACAGGACACACAATTACGGTGGCATGTAATGAATACCGGCATTGTTCTTGTTTGTGAAGCAGCAACAGGCCATCGCACTGACAAAGTACCAAGCGTGATAATGATAGGAGAGGAACCCAATGCACCACAATGTATTCAAACTTAACATTATATTTCTCTTCCGTCCTGCTATTAACGTCCTTTGTAAATCATTATCACAAGAGAGATGTGACCCAACAGTGCTGAGATGGTTTTCAGATTTAAACAAAAATACCTCTTTGTGGCTGGTCAACATCCCCCATTGTGAGGCCGATCAGGTTGGGTCTCTGGGCATTAACTCGGTGGCGGTACATGGGCCTGGAGGTATTGGTGATGCTCGGAGCTTCCGGATTGTACACATCTGAATCATAGGTGTCTGGTTAGCAGAGAGAAAGGACATCTTCAACGTATTAAACAGCCAAGCAAGGCGTCGCATTAAAACAGTTTTATAATTACAATGTTAAATTTGTAACTTGACACTCAGCCCTTACCGGAGGTGAAGAGTGGTGCCGAGGCCTGGGGGAGTGAGGAGCGCATCCCAGAGGTGACGATGGTGGGAACAGAGCTGGTGATGGAATTGGGAGGAGCATCCATGCCTGACGGTTGTAAGGGAGGAAGGGGAGGAAGGGGACCTAAAAAGACAGAGAAAAGCAAAATGTTATAAAATGAGTACAAGCAAAACACTCTAACTGGTCAAAGGATTTCTATAAATCTGTACTTTAACTGGTTATTGTTGTAACTGTAAACCAAGTCAGTAGCTCTTCTTCTTGCACACTTACGTTGTTTAAAATGTTTGAAGTTAACCTTTCAGACAGTCTTCAGTTGTAAAAACAAATGTTTTCTCTCTTTCTCTTTTTTCTTTAGATGTAAAACTAATTTTAATCATAAACATCAGCATTGTTGATGTATCTCCTGTGAACCCATGGCAACAGCTGACAGGACAAGTTGTTGCCTAGCGATGCAGTTCCAGTCAGGTGCTCAATACATGTAACTGAATCATTCACACACTCTGCAGGGTACTGTTATTTTAATATAGGATTAAAAACAAGCAATCATAGAATATTTGATGGTTTATTATTACAAACAACAAAATGTAACATGAAATTAAATTAGACCAAGTTTTCTTGAAAGTTTTGTCAGTGCTAAACTCGTGTTCTATGAAAAATAACCATTTTAGAGAAATGTCTGAATTCCTACCTGCAACAGGTGGAAGGCTAGGTGGGAGACTGCCTGGTGGGGGTACAGGGGGCCGCAGGTTCACAGGTGGGGGGTTCATGAGTGGTGGAGGGGGTGGAAGACCTGGGGGCGGCGGGGCATCCACGCCTGGGATCGGTGGAGGTTGAAAGGGCAGCATACTGGGCAAATTGACATCCTCCACTACAACTGGGTCACTTCCATGGTCAAAGGGACACATGTCTCCTCGCATGCAGAAGCCTTTCTCTGGAAAAGACACACACATGCCACATGTCATGCCTGTTCAGAGTGTTTTCTATTCTGGGAGTATATTTATAAAAGTATTATTATACGAGTTACTCTGACTGCCAAACAGATTTAAGTACACTTTTATTTGAAAGCAAGTTCAACCCGCTTTCCTTACCATCATAATCACGGCATCGCTTCCTTGGTTGAAGAGGTGGTGGCCTAAAAGGGCCGCGATCAACAGGGTGCTCAGGGCGGAAGTCCGACCAGCTCTCTGTGGTGTTGTTGCTATGATGATGTGTGGGAGCGATGACTGTAATGGTGCTGCTCAGGGTTGGCACAGGGAAGTGTGAAGTGGTTGCAGTGGAGACCAGAGCAGCTGGGGCGTAGCCATCAGCACCCTCTGACCGGTCCACTCGATCATGATCGTACTTTAACTTTCCAGAATCGCGTTCTGCAAACAGACAAGAATGACAATGTTAAACAGTAAACTAACAATCATTATTTCACGTTTCCTGTGAAAAGCTAGACTTGTTTCCACAGTTGTTTTAAATGGCTTTATTCTTAGTTGATCCATTTCTCAATATCCAGTCATCATTTGTCTTTTGTTGTCTACTCTACTCATGATGTGCCAGTTCCAAACAGTGACAAAACGATACATTTGTATTTGACTCATAAATAAGCAAAGTAACATTCATGAAGAAGCAAACCAATTACACACTTGTGTTAAATTTGACAAAGAGATTTCTGTAAACTATGAGATAATCTTTGTTTAAGAATCTTCATGCTCAACTGAAATGTAACTGGACACACTTGAAAAGTCAACAACTAACAGGGTCAAAGTTCAAAAAAGGTGAACTTTAACACATTGCAGAACACCTGAGAGGATTTGAGGACCAGGTTTTGGGGTCATTGTATAACTAGCACAAAAAGGTGATCACGTGTAGACAATGTTAGATCATTTCAGATCCATCAGTCAAGCTCTTACCTCTACTTCTGCTTCTAGACCGAGTTCTGCTGTGTGACCGGCTCCTGCTTCGATCGCGATCTCTGTCCCTATCCCTGTCTCTGTCCCTTTCCCTGTCCCTCTCTCTGTCACGATCTCGAATGCGATCCTTGCTCCAACTCCGGCTGCGGCTCCGACTGTAGCTGCGACTGCGGCCCCTCCTGCGATTGTAACGATCGCGATACGAGTCCCTCCTTGGCAGGTTGCGGTCATAATCCCTCTTCCTGGAGCGGTCGTCTCTCTTACGGTCATCCCCTCTCCTAAGAAATTCGGATAAGAAAGGACGTGACAGTAAGTGAGATGAAAGCAACGTTGAATTTGAGATGCACCACAAAGTGATGAATGAGTGGGAACATGCGGGTGTACACACCTGCCATCTCTGCTATAGCGAGAGCTTGATTGTGAAGGGCTGTGATTCACTCGGCGAGAAAACTTCTTCTCTCGATCCTCTTCCCGGTTAGGCTGAAAAAAGAAATAAGTAAATTCAAATACATAATATAAGTAAACTATTAATCTGTCTAACTGCTGACATTATTGGCAAGTTACCTCATCTTTTTTTGGCTCATCTTTCTCGACTTTGACCAGAGAGAGCTCTGGCTGAGGGAGGTAGCATTTATTGTTGATCGCTTCAAACAGTTTATCCACGAATTGCTGCGTCTCTGAAAGCAGGTGAGACAGCAAATTAAAGAAAATGGACATGACCAATACCAATTGAGAAATTAAACCACAATTGCAAAATCAAGCACACTAAAACTTCTGTTTTTCATGGCTGTCTTGAAACAACAGTCAAATACTCTGATGAATATTGAAACAGGTTTTCCTTGCTGTAATCATTCATCCTGCTCATACTGACCATAAGAAGGACCCTTTATGATGGACAGTATAAATAATGGGGTGGCAAATTCCACAGTCGTCCTCCTCCCATTTGAAACTTAAGCCATTAAAATGAGTCACACCAAGTCTCCACCACACCAAAGTCTGTCTTTCTGTTATTATAGGTCCACAGCAGCTCAACAAGAAAACACTGTCCGGGCAATTTGATGCTAAAAATACTGTAAATGTGGCAGATATCTACCTGATATGACTAGCTCAGACTGCTGAACCCTCATACATGAAAAACCTTTAAATGCATTTCTGCATAAAATGAGCACAAGTAAAGGGGGTCTTTTAATGGTCAGTATGAACAGAAGAAAGGATTAAAGCACACCTGACAGTTCTTTTAAAAACAGTCTTGAAAATATTGTGAACTTTATTACTTATCTTTATGAACTTATCTTTTAATTACCTTTCTGAAGAAATACATCCAACTGGTCTATACAGAGGGCTTTAAGTTCCTTTTCAGTTTTGTCCTTCTTCACCAAAGCAACAACATACTTGGCAAGCGCAGAAGGGTCTGCATCACAGCTGGGATTTTAAAGAAGACGACACAAGTTAAGTGAGACAAAAGAATGCAGCAGCAAACTGCTGGGAAATGTGGTCTGTGAACAAATACAGTGCATTTTTAAAGAAAATAATTACTGACTTTGAGCATGTCTACCACAAAGGACACTTAACTGGAACAGCATTAACACAGATGAGAAATGACTACCTTAAATATATTTACAATAATAACTTAGTGGGAGCAGTCTTACTAGATTTTTGTTCAGCTTTTGTACTAGACCATAAATTACTGTTAGACAAAGTTAAATGTCACACTATATGCTGGTTTAACAGTTTTTTGTCTAATAGAAAACAATAAGTATTTTATTATAGTAGTTTTTCAAATATGAAAAAAGTACAATGTGGTGTACCACAAGGAAGCTGTTTGGGGCCTTTACTATTATCCATTTTCCTCTCGTTCTAAATCAAGTTAAGAGCAGTTATGCATGCAGATAATACAACACTATGTTTTCCAGCAGTAATAATTGTCTTAAAATCAGTTGTAACGTGAGTATGGAGTAACAAGACAGTTCTTAATCTACTAAAAACAAATAAGATTGTATTTGGGTCGAATTTTAGACTAAAATATAAGCCACATATCTGTAAAGGGATCTGGCAGTTATTACGAGATGTGCCAATTTTTTTACCACAACAATAAATTTCTCGTTTGGATTACTGTCCAACAGCATTGTCAAGTTTGTCAAATTCAGACTTAGAAACTGCAGTAAGTCCAAAATAAAGCTGCAGGGCTCGCTCTGAACTGTACTTGAAGAGCTATCAGAATGCACATAACCTTGTTGGTCACTGATGAGAAAAAAAAGAATTTCCCTCTTTGGGATAATAAAGTTGACGTTGACTTTGAGGACAGTTATTTCTCTTCTCTGTTTTATAAGAAATATTTCATTGCCTAGAATCTGAATATCTCCTACCATCAAATTTCCATATTGTAGTAATGGCCAATTTAACTTTAATACTAGGAATATATCAAGAGGTTGTTTTTAACTTTCTGTCTCAAAACTGAATGCAAGGATGAAAATATGGAATAGTTTTGCATAAGACATTTAACAAGTCAAGCCTACCTAATGGCACAGAATGGCAGCCCCTCTCAAAATAGGACGTTTGCCTACATAACAATTAATTAGATGAGCATTAATGAGGAACTTTCTCTGTCATTTAACATTTTATCCTATTTTCCAGTCATTGTATATGCAGTTTTTAGTTGTAGCAATATCATTTTGGCGCTGCATCAAATGTTTTACTGACTATTTAGATACAGTGTTGTTATTTTCAATGTTAGTAGTTTTACTGTCGTTGATTCATTGTGTGTTTTTTTAGTTTAGGTGCACCTGTGCAATCTAATTCAATCCAATGTTTTGAAGCTTATACATTTCCAGATTTTGTTAACATTGTCAAAAAGATGATAGCTATGTTTATTACTGAGGTGTTGATGGTGTACTGGGGTGCATTATATTGGGTTAGGGTTAGTTAGACAAAGTATTATGAACACAACTCAATTTCATGCACCCTAATACACCATCAACACCACCATGCCCTCAATATTCAACATAATGCAAAATGATCACCTTCCTGAAAATGTCAACATATACTGAAAATGTATACACTTCATGAATGTAGAATTTAAAGCAGAGCTGTTGTATTGGATTGAATTAGATTGCACAGGTGTACCTGCTCCCTTTGCCTAACATTTTAGCTCCATTATTGTTATATTATGGTATACTGTTTAGTTGAGTGGACCCCTGGAAGAGTAACTTAGTTGCTGATGGGGATCCAAATAAATTAAAATAATACATGAATTAATAAAGAGAAACATGCATTAAGTGATTTATTTTTAGGTTTGTTGCAGGCTCATCAAAGCGTGCATAACTTGACTAAAGAATATAAAGTCAACTCTGCACTGTGTGTCTGATAGTTTTAATACTTACATGGGCTCGAGGGTTTCGGACAGCCACGTTTTCAAGGCATCGAGGTTTTCAATGATCATTTTAGATCCAGCTGGTCAAACTATCCACCTCACGTTGGCTGAACGCGACGTTAGCTAAGTTCAGCTAAGTTAGCATCCGTCTCTCCAGGCCCCAAACGTGCTCTACCACTCTCGTGGTGGATCAATTACTGATTACGGAACCGCAGAGGGGAGTGCGCCTATTTGATCAGCATTTACTGTAATTGTACTGTAGATTGCTAATGCTTTTTATCAGTCAAATGTTAAGCGCGACCACGACTTTGTGACTGAACACCTTACTAGCTAACATGCCATGGCGACTATTTACTTCCGCTCGTGTTCTCGTTAGCAAAATATCGCGAGACTGAGAAGTACACGACCAAATCACATTTACTCGACTCATACACTGGGGTTTTTTACAGTAGGCTATGTACTTTTACTTGAGTAGATTTTTTCATGCAGGGCTTCTACTTGTAATAATGTTTTTACATTGTTGTATTGGTACTTTTACTTAAAGGATCTGGATACTTCTTCCACCACTGAGCATACGTTTATGTATACGCTATAAGTATATGACAATGGTGCACATAAAGGCTGAAATGTACATCAAATGAAAAACCAGATATGTCCTAAATTTCAAATATTTTAAGAGCATGAGGAATAAAATAAGAGGTTAAAAATGATCAAAGTTAACCATGCAATTATACTCGAGTCCAGACTATCAGTCATTCAGACATGATTCAAAGTAAAATCTAATTGTAGGCTATAGTTTTGTCACAGTCTCCCTTTGACACACCTACTATACTGAAAATGTATTGTCAGTAGATCGTCATGTATGTATTGTTGAATTGTAGCCCCAGACAAAGAACACCACACAATTTGTAAAATAATAATCACTTTTATTGTTTCCCAGTTTTACTGGAACTACAGTATACATGGTATAGAAAGACTAAAGAGCAGATAAATACAAAGAATTCTAAAAAGGTTTCCATTTTCCTCCACGCAAACCAGTGTGACCCTTCTAAATGGCTCAGTTCAACAACTTGTCATATCTCCCCCTTGCAAAAAACTGTTTTGTAACATACATTATCTCTCAAATATTCATAGTCTATCATACATTCTGGTAAAATACCTGTATTCGCACAATCATAGAAATAAAATACTGACAGTTTTCAATCCAAATATGTTGTCATTATTTGATCAAATAGATAAATTATAGATTTATTATTCTCATTAATTTAGTTCATAATTTTTCCATTTATTAGTTTGGGTGTAAAATAAAACCCATTAATAATTTCCTTTGTGATTCTTATACAAATACAGTTTTTATACTTCATCTATTCATTATAGATTAAAATAATGAATGTCACTTCCTTGATTAACTGTCTGAATGAAAAATGGTGATCAGTAAAAGAACAAAATTTGGCTTTCAACGTGGCTAAAACAGTCATCAAATAAATCTCATTATTTACATACATACATACCTCTACAACAGCTCATTTTGAATACATTCATGGTTGCCCTTCAACATTCCCAGTGAAACGCTTTTTAAAAAACTCAGTTTAAATGATCATGTGTGCACACAGCACTATTTAGTACATGTATGCACACTGATATGAAAGGAAATAGTATAATTATATAGATATAGTTCACTTTTCTATTTCTCTATTTCGAAAAGGACAAATGGAAGGACTAACAGTCCACAGAAAACTGCAGTGGTTCTCACTAAGTACAAATAATATACACACACGAGAACAACTTCAAACTTTACATTATTGGTCCAGTATTATTTCTGTGTCCTCCTCGCTACCAAACGTGAGAAGGTGATACACATTTCTTGCCTGAGTAAAACCTCAGTCGCAGCTCCATATCTTTAACAGTGGACAGTGTACTAAAAGTGGTGTATGTAAAAAAAACCTAATCATGAATCAATGCGATTAAAAGATACAGTACAGTAGACTCTACGGAGAGGAGTTTGCATCTAGTTTTCTCTGTCGGTGAACTGCAGGTCGATGGGGGCAGCAGGGCAGAGCAAGCCGTGGGTTTTGGCCTTTACATCATCAGTGTTAGGCATGATGCCAATGTGGAACCTTTGAATGAGCTGCACAGGAACCAAAACACAGGTATCATTTTAATAGGAACACATCACACATTGTCTATGCATGCATTGATAGGTGGATATGTGTATGTTTGAAGACAAATTGTGAATACATGTGTGTAGCTAAGAGTGGATTAATCCCTACCCTTGCAAGAGCCAGATGCATTTCTAACTCTGCTATTCTCCTGCCAATGCAGCTCCTGATGCCATAGCCAAAAGGAATTGAGCCAAAGTTGTCAACACGATCTGTGTTATCTTTCCGCACCCAGCGATCCGGACGGAAGTCTGAGGCATCGACAAAGTTCTCCCCATCCATGGAAGTTGAGTAGTGACACAAGGCTAACTGTGTCTAATAAAGTGAAAAGACAAAAAAACAAAACAACTGTCAGTTGTGTAATGAAAACAGCTGGGCTATTGTACATGCATCTGTATGCAAAAGAGGAAGAGAGAGATGCATGAGTAATGCATGATCACATTACATCTGGTTTCACTGTAACCTTTTTTTGGCTCACTCTTACGGTCTCGGTTTTTCTTCAGCACATGCACATTCTACAAGTCCCTATCAGTCTTACCCCCTTGGGGATGAAGTATCCGCCCACCACCAAGTCATCCTGGGTAACCCGTCCGTTGCCTGGGAGAACTGGAAAAAGCCTGCTCCCAGGGAGGGAGAAAACAAAGACGGTTATTCAGCAGTACCATACATTGATCTTTTCACTAGTCTAATGCTACGATAATAGGCCACATAGTGAGAAAGCTAATGAACAAATTAAATATAATGATGTGAAGTTACTGAGTAAAGGCGAGCATTCATTCTTTTACACCTAGTAATCTTTAAGTCTATTAAAAAATAAAAATAAAAAAAAAGATCCATGCAGTCTATACCTGAGTGTCTCTTTGACCAGGCCTCTAATAAGAGGCAGTTGAGGTACATCATCGGCTGTGGCGATTCTTCTGGGTCCCAAAGTCTGCATCACCTCTGTAAAGATTTGCTGCTGTATATGAGGGTGCCGTGCTAGTAGGTAAGTGGCCCACGACAGTGTGAAGGAGGTCTAGGAGAATGCATAAGGATTGTTGATTGAAAATTATTTTCATGTACATTAATCTTTTAATGTATAACATCTTAGAAAGGGATCATTAAGTCTCTTTGGCGATGTTGCTATTTTTGTTGGTTTTGCAACACGTTTGCAATGCAAGCTGATATAAGAGTTTCTATGTTGCGTAAGTCTTGGGAAACAGTGAGGGGCTTTTGAGAGAGAGGGGGCTAATTCCACGTGCTGAGTAGACACTCGTGTACACTCCTGCAGCTGCATTCTCAGGCCTTTATCCGTTGTCTTACATCACCCACTCTTCTCATCCAATTGTACCTTGATTAAATGTACTCAGTTGTATCACCCTTAACAGCAACAACACTACTGCTCATGTTAAGAAAATAATATTGATCCTAAATAATCAGATAACAAATCTTTCATGGAATCTTAAATCTGCCTTAATTTGACTTCACTCAACTTACAATGGGCTCCCCCTTGTTACCACTTCCCACACATCTCATGCATTCCCTTTCCCATCCGACACACCCTGATCATTTTCATTTCCTCTTTCCTTTATTGTAACCACCCCACCTACTCGTACTCAATTGTCTCCACTTTTTCCTGACTCACTGAGCAAAAGAGATGTACTGTCTCATTGACATTTAATGCAAATGTGCAAATCATATGAAAATGCTTGTCATATTTCCCATGTTCAGATCTTATCTATTCTGGCTGTACCAGTCGGCTTGTTAAATCAGCCCACAGCTTACTTCTTGCACATCTTTCTTCCTGGCATCCTGGCATATCTTTCCATCCACCCATGCATTTCATGACGTACAGTTATCGGAAGGGCAGGATGTTATTGCCAACATCACACTGAATACATCCCACAGGTCAGTCTGAGGCCAGTGTCTCCTGGTGGACTGACAAATGATCAAAAAAGGCCTTTGCCCTTGTATATATACTGCTATCCTTTTCAGTATCTTCACAGATTTACCCCCCCCACCCCACCACCCTGTCAAACCCCTTTCCTCATCTAACCAACATTCTTCTAATGAAGTCCAGCTGGCACAGACGCTGGCAACACCTCAGACAAAGCCAGAGAGGAATCATATGACAAAAGCTGATCCAACCACAGCTCTAAAAAGGCTTAAGTCCCCCACCCTCCATCCCCCACATCTTCTCTTCATTTTCTAACATCCATCGTTAGCTCCCTCTTCATTGCTGTTTCATGTCAGCGTCCCTCTTCCGAAAGCCCACCCCCAGTTCTCCCCCTCATCTCACCTCTGCCCAGCATATGCTATAACTCTGACTGTGGCTAACGCGTCCTGACAGCTCTTGTGTGTGCTGAGTAAAGGCAAACGCACCACAGGGTCAGGTAATGGCTCAGCTAAGTCCACCCCCTACCAGGATGTGGCCGTTGCAACAAGTTCAACAAAAACACACACATACACACACACCCTTTTATCCCATGGCCCCCCCAGCTCAGCACAAAACACTCTACACCCATAATTCTGATTAATCTGACAGTACCCCAAACAAATTAGGCGGCAATTGTGCACATGTGCACATAGCGCTCACACAGATGGAAATTCACACACACACCAAACAGAGATGTGTGAAACAGTTTGAGTTCAATTTCAAACAATTTCTTCTAAATATGTTTAATTTCCTGTTTGTTGAATTATGCTGTGTGGGTTTTGTCTAATGATTCAGTGGGACCATGTTCTAATCTGACAAAGAATATTATATATATCATATATATCATGCTGCTGCTCCTCTCCAGTGTTTCCCTTTCTCCATTCTTTGATCTGTCAACTAAACAGGTAAACAAATGCCACAAACATGCTTCTGGGGAGTAAGAATTTGGGACTCCAATAAGATAAAACCAGCAGTCTCCATTATTTACAAGTGCCATCCAATTAAGGTCTAATGGAAACACATTAACACACAACACAGATGTCTGGAGGAGGAAAAACACAAAAGCCCCCCTGTGTAGATCTAACAGACATAGACAAATCACAAGAAACTAAATCTGAGTGTGAGCAAGTTTGTCAGTGGGATACTGTGTAACCCCCGATTCACTGCTCTGACCTGACGCTGGCACAGGTTCACAGGCATGAATGTGGCGCCAGAAACTGAACCCTTGAAACTCAACACTGACACACACACACACACACACACACATACAGTCACACACGTGTGACTCCCAACCCTTCCACCTCCTGCTAAACCAACACTCACTGCACCTCTACACAAGCCCCTCTTTGCACATATCCTTTAACACTTCTTCAATTAAACACACCACACGTGTACACACACACACACACACACACACACACACACACACACACACACACACCGTGTCAACTCCAGCCAGTAGCATCTCGGTTGCATTTGCGTAGATTTCCTCCATGTTCATCTCCCTGGTAACGAGCAAGTGTGTGAGCAGTCCCCCCTTCACCTTCTCTCCCCGCTCCAACTGGGCCTTGATCTCTGCAAATCTCTTATCAATGTGAACAACGCCTGAGATCAGACAGAGACAGAGAAGGTGGGATGAATGGTGAAGGGAGAGTGGAGAGCAGAGAAGGGAAGGGGAGTCGAGTGAGGGTGGTGAAGGAAAGGAAAGAAAGAAGAGAAGAGGTTATGTAACAGAGGGACCCCATACTCCCACAATCCCATGGTACAGAAGAGATTTATATGCAAATCAACATTCCTTTCCATTGATGCCAGGCTATTTATCTACCGAAATTTTGCAAATACTTAACTAAGCCTAAGCCTCACTGTTTGGGATATAAAAAAATTCCACAACGAAAACCATTATCTTACTTGTTTAAACGTCTAAATCAATGTATATGTGTCTTTTCAGAAGATTTGGCATCCACTAACTGAGGGTGGAGAAAGCCATTCTGGAAACAAGCGATCTGTTGTTTATCATCAATCTCTCTGTCCAATTTGATTTTTGATAATGCAAAAATATAGGTTTTCAAAATGGGCCTTCATTAAAACCCACTCAGAAAAACTAATCTTAATCTTAAATCTTAAGGAGCATTTCACCAATTTTACATATGAAAGTCAGTTTGCTCGTACTAGCCTGTGATAACAGTAATATAATATCCTCTGTGGCTGTGGAGGAGCTTTCTCAAGTTTAAAAAAATAACTGTTGATAATATCATTACGGTTATCTCAGCTTGGAGCTCAAAATGTATAACAAAGCCGCGGGAGCCTCTGCTGATTCAAGTGTGACCATTCTTAGTTATCAGTCTCTTGTGAGTGCCCAAATGTTTGAAAAATGTGAGCACAAAAACACTTCAGTGTCACTTTAATATGAGAGTAACCTCATTATTTAGGCAAAAACCAAAACACCACTATAAAAAGTATTTATGTGCATGTGTGGTTGAACATAACCAGCTGCAGACCACTTACTAAATTTGAAGAGGCCATCCCAGGAGAAACAGAACTCCTCCCACGGTTTGGGGATGATGGGCCGGAGCCACTTTGGGATCGCCCCAGCATACATGGTTGTCTTGAAGGAACTGAACATGAGGTGCAGGGCATTGATGTAGTTTTGAGTGTCCTCGGGAACTTCGTTTTCCAAACAGCCTAAACGACACTCATACAAAATGGCTGCCACACCTGTAAAGTAAAAGGAAAATTGGGGGGGGGGGGGGGGGGGGGGGGAGTGTTTCAACAATGTTATCTAATGAGTCCTTATCAGTCAATTCTTTCTTGACTAAAATGAAAAACCTTAGTTTGAGAGTATGTTCCTCTTTCTTGTCTATTTTCCTTCTGTCATTGCCACTTCCTGCATCTGACATCCTCAACAATCTCCCGTGCCCCTCATCTACACTACAACTGCATGATCCTTTTCCACATCTCCCTAAGCTTCAAGTGGATCCTCCCTGACCATGTTCACCTCCTCGTAGGCTTTGTACTAACCTTCCATGGCATATTTGAAGAAAAGGTCATTCACATTGTGGACAGTTGCTCCGTCCGCCTCCTGGCTGCGTAGAATACAAACTCTCTTGACCAGGTCATCTACAACTTCGTTAACATCATTGGAGAACACCGCCACATCACGTGGACGCATGATGAGCTGTCTGAGGACACTCCGCATCTGGAGCCAATCTTCTCCCTCCCTAGAAAAATCAGATACAGAGGATAAGGTGAAATATTGGTGCAGGTTTCGTACAGATAATCACAGACACATAGACGAAATGACCTGGTTATTTAAGAAGCTATTGAAAAAGTGTGAGTATGGGTGCCAAATGGGGCAGGTGTGGTATTTCAGAAACAGTAATACAAAGCTGACTTCTGAGAAGTAAACAACCAGTTCTGTAGAAATGATCTGATCCTGGAACGGTTCATTCAATAAACTTTGTGCTGTGCCCAACTAAACTACAGTGATTATTCTTTCTGGCCGATAGTAATTTACACAAAGATTAAAGGTTGAAAGGGACTCACGCTGAGATCAGGCCTGTGGAACGGCCTCTCATGTCTCTGTACTCCTTCCAGGACTCCATGTTAGCTCTCTGAGGAGCTGCACCCTCGGCCCTCAGTACCTCAGCCACTAGATCACGGTCAGCGATTGAGACCACCAGCTGGGGCCCAAAACGGGATTTGAAAATTTTCCCATACTTCTTCCTGTGGTCCAGCTGTGAAACAGTGACAGCAATTAACTTGCAGTTACATTTGGTCTCACTCAATAAGATGGACATTTAACCCTTCATACACACACACACACACACACACACACACACACACACAAACAACAAAGGGTCCTACCTGAATAATATTTAGGAGTAGCCTAATAGAACAGTATCAGTAATGGTGAATACCTACAACAAATAAAATATTGTTGAGGATGATTAGACATGTGTCATGATCTATTTTTGTTCTATGTTCTATCTTGTCCTGAATTATTATCTTTCCATGTATTAATATCCCCATATGTGTCATATTTCCACATCAAATGAAGAAACCCTTGCTCATGAGACTGTCTGGCTGTGTTAAAATGAGAAACCAAAGAGAGAAAAATTCATCTGGATTTCCATTGTGCACTCTTATGAAACGTGTCATGTGTCAAAATGTTTAATTATCAGTTTGTGTTACTTTTCAACACAAGAGACTCAGTGAGTAGTGATTTCTTCCTTTGATATAGAGCTCATTATATGACAAAGGAAGACTTTATCACCAGAGACCACGATTACAAAAGGAGCAATCAATGGACACATCAATTTGGTTCATTTCCACATTTACCACTTTTGTAGGTTTAAATGTTGTTGTTTTTTATGCACACTGAGATTAAAGTGCCATATGATAATTTGTAAATACTTGATAAAGTAAAAAACGTCGCCCTTTTGCCTCACTTGTACACGGTTACACAGCTCATACCTTGAAGTGGATATCCGACCAGCGTTCAAACTCCTGGTGCGCTTTTACGCAACTGCCTGTGCCATTTTACGCGTAAGTGGCAAATTTGACTGATGCAGAGAATATACAGACTCTTGCCAAGCATATATACATATTTTAATCCGTGATTCAAATTTGGGACAAAGCACCAACACAGACATCATTACCTGAATTTCATGAATTCTGCCAAAACCGTCTTTCCAGAAGAACTCGATCAAGTTGGATAAGGTGCTGGGTCCGGGCATCTCCTGCAGGGTCTTGATTCTGGTTTTCTCGCCGACATCAGCCGGTGTGATTAATCTTTCAGGTATGGCCTCTTCTCCAGCGGCAGAGATCCCAAAAGCCTTGCTGGCTGCTGATTTGTGTAAGGCGCGTACAATGAAAAACAGCTGGTTATTCAACCGGTCGCCTTTTAGATTCTTCCAGCATGTTGGTATAAAATGTCTCGGGAAAGCCATTATTTGCTTTTTGGATACTTTTCGGTGTTCACGTGTGCAAAAGAAATAAATAAATAAAAAAGAAAAATCGAGTCTTTTGCAAAGTTTAAAAAACACGCAGAATTCACATCTGCATATACATGGTGTAGAACAACACGTGTGCACGTGTAGAACAAGTCCAGCCTGTATGGTACTGTAATGTTAGATGGGTCTATTGTGGAAGGCCTTTATATAGCTTCTTGCTTGTACAACCTCAGACGTGGAAGAGGATTGGATGATCGCTTCAAAAAAGGGAGGGATAACTCTGTATTCGGATGTGGGCGTTCCCCCCCTCCGCACCCCTCACAAAAAAAAGCTTTTGGGTTCATTCTTTCATTGGGATACAACGTGCCAAAACACAGTTACATCACACCAATCAATCAACATGTGTGCACGCGCACCCAAACCCCTGCACAAACACACACACACACACACACACACACACTGAATGAACAGTAATGTGATTAAAGTCACATGAAACTAAACTAGGTAGTAAATAAATGTGGTGGTGTATTAGTCATAAAACAAAGTAGAGTCCCTCCCCCAGTCTAGCTCATGTAAGCACACGCACAAATTCAGAGTGAGGTGATCTTACAAATCATCAGCTGTTTACACCTACACATGTAACTACTCACCAGTTTGTTAATGTTTAGCAGTGATGTTTTAAGAAGTGGCCTGCTGATAGGCTGCTGGATATAATCCGTGGAGACAAGACTGTAAAGAAAAGTTCTGGGGCTCATGGATTTATTTGTGTAACATTTCCCTTTAATCCAGTAGGTTATTAAACCTCTCCAAAAGGTAAATGATATGACAGTTCAGCAAATGTAAAATATGTGAACATTATTCATGTCTGTGTCTTAGAAAGTGCTCGTGCTATTATGAGTTTGATAAAACATTTGGTGCTTTTCAGTAGACATGGTCAGATTTGACCTCAGCAGTGCCTTCAATCCTAATATTTGGCTTAATTGCCTTTCTTAGAAACTAAACTATAGATTTACAAAGTGAGTGCAGATTCATAAACCTAACACAGTGACTGCTGCACTGTGGCTGTGGATTGGCATACCTGGCGCAGGGATTAAAGGGCCCATCCTGATATCTGCACTACATTTTAATGTGACTGAATGCACAATACGGATGCCTTCATGTACATATTCACCTGTGTGTGGCAGGAATAACATTTATATGTTTGTATAGTTTACTAATTGATTTTAAGTGTTGTCATGCTTCAGTTTGCCCGCTGTGAGTAACAGACAAACCAGAATAATCATTATTAAGACAAACATTCATTTATTACTGATGCAAATAGCTTTCCTGGTTACTGCATGGCTTGTGAAAAAACCCACAAAAATATTTTATTCTTTAAAACTGTAGAAGTTTGTCAAACATCTTATGTGAAACAACATTCACAAATCATTCTTACAGTTCAAACATATCACCATGTATGATGAACTTGACAAGATAAATCAAAAATATTTCTTTTACAAAGAAAAAATAATGTTAAAGAACATTTTACAGTAGAAATTTCACAACCTGAACATCCTGAAATGAAAACTAGCATCAACGGGGCAATCTACAACAGATTTACACACCATAGTTGTTTAACTGGATAAATGGAGCCAAATTCACTAAAGTTTATACATCCTTGGTTTGGAGTTGTATTCTTAGTGAAGCATAGATGACATGATGATGAATCCACTCACTGACAAATGACTGAAAGATGTTATTAAAGCTGTTACTTAATGGACTAATATCATCATACTGCATCAAATCTCTTCCTACATACAGTTATTTCGAAGAACTGTCACTGAATTTCAGTCAAATTAAAAAACAACACACTATTTTGTTTCGAGGGAACAATGATGGTTGACACTTTGTCTCGCTTGGTATGCGCTGCATTTCAGCTGAACATGTCTGAAACGGGACATCAGATATATCACATATCACATCTGAGCCCAGCTGGGAATCATTCACTGCAACATGTACGTCACCATCAGCGATCAGGAGGAAGTTTTATATATCATCATTAGCTTCAGATAATACGTAGCTTCAGGAGGTCTCCACTGACTGTTCTGTTCTCCAGACCAGCTGGACGATCTGACCCTCAGCCTCAGAATAACATTACTGCTCCTCCACTTCATCCTCTCATCCTGTAGCAACAGTCTTTCAGTGTTTCTACTTTCGGAAGCGCTTGAAGAGCGGATGGACGCCCTTCAAGGCGGCGGCTTTGCTGCCTCGGCTCTGATATTCCATGTAAACGGTGTCGTCTGCTCCTGACATGGAGCTCATGGTGCCTGGTCGCCTCGAGAACTGATCAGGAGGCAGGAGACAGAAAAAAAGACTATTGTGATACACAACAAAGCAGAATTGTACATATACATAAGCAAACATTAATGTGCGGCTTTTCTGAGTCTGAGTTTTAAGAAAGTGCTCACCTGTGGTCGTCCGCCCACCTCTCCTGCCACCACTTCCTCCTCAGCATCCAGGTCTGACGCAGCCAAGACCTTCTGAAGCAGCTGCTGTTGATCATCTCTAGTGGAGAACATTAAGTCCTCTTCCTCCATACCAGCCAACTTGGTGATCACCTATAAAAAGAGTGCAACATTTAGACAATATGTATGATGAAACATCACATTACACTGAGGGCGTATTCACACCAGGAAAGTCCTTTGGTCCGCTTATTTAGTCCGGACCAAAATACAATGTTTCTTTTTTGGTTTGGTGCGGTTCCTGTTCACATTGCGCTTTTCGCAAGTGGACCAGAATTTGTCAACAAACCCACATGTGTGCAAAGATCGTTCAATCATTGGACAAAAAGCTCCAGGTTCCAGGGTCCGTTTGGAAGCGAACCGAGACCACCTCTCCGACTGGGTCTCGGTCCGACTGTTTGGTCCGCTCCAGAGTTCGATGGTTTGTGTTCACACCAGCCCAAAAGGTCCGCACCAGCGATTTTTTTGGTTTGGTCCGAACCAAACAAGGCAGGTGTGAATACGCCCTAAGATATGACTAAATGCTTTGTTTTTACTTCTGTGATGTTTTCCAGGCATGTTGTCATTTCATATGAACTTCATTCCTCTAAATATAGTAGAGAGGCTTAGTAGAAAAACTAGTGAAGTTCTCTGCTGATTTAAATTACTTCTGTAGCATTCATTGTTTTTTCCACCTGAAACTAGACTCTAATTGGCTGTTGCCAGAATCGCTTAAATTTCAGTCTTGAATGTTGTTCCCATGTGAATCCCCACAAATAAAGATGTAATCTATCATATGAACTGGATACAATCTGTGGTGTATATTTCTGTAGCAGCACAAATAATGATAACATTGTCTGGAGATTATATGACGTAACAAGGGTGAACATACCTTAAAGCTATAGCCCTGATCCACTAGGAACCTCTGCCTCTTGGTTGAGTAAGCCATCTCCTGGGTGTCCTGTGACACCAGTGAGTAGAAGTATGCATTGTACTCCTCTGCTACCATTCCTAAACAGGGAGGCAAGGTACAGTGAGATTGGCTGCCTCTGTTCAGGCACAACAGTCAATAAGTTAAAAAACAGCTGCTCACACTGCCTAACCTTTCTTGGCTCGTAAGACTCTGCCAAGCCTCTGGGCCTCCTGCCTACGTGATCCACCATGAGAGGAGATCTGTATCAGAACGTTGGCTTCTGGCAAGTCAAATGAGGTGTCTCCGACCTGTTTAGTTGCAGGAATAAAGAGCAAATCCACATACTTATTAGCATTGTGTCACAGGTCACAGTGCTGCTTTTTAAGTTTACAATTTTAAAAGAGATTCACAAGCTCTAGATTTTCTCTTACACAAAGAATCCCAGAGAAAATCTTTTATTCATTCACATCGAGCAATACCTAAAATATCGATGATTACTGAATTGCTTTATCAATAATAAGCAAGGACAGTGGTTAATGTCTGGAGGAATGTGTAATTGCCTACAGCATGAAAACAAATCAATGTCAGATGCCATAACTGGATTACTACTTCTTTTGGGTAAGACTCAATTATTAGTCCCAACACAATTCAACAGTAGCACAGCGAGGAGGCAAAAGATTAATGTTTGGTCAACTGTCTGGAAACACTGTTGTGCCACCTACAGGCCACAGTAGGTGGCTGTTTTATTCTCTGTAATGTGACGTTGGGTGACTTGAAAGGCGCCATCAAATAAAATGTATTATTATTATTATTATTATTATTATTATTATTATTATTACTACAAGGGGGCACATGGTGGTTAAATGAATACAGTTACAGGACATTCACAGATTCATACTACATCGATCAGTTTACCTTGGAGATGAAAATTGTGTTGATCTTGGGGTTATGTTTGAAGTTCTGTAAAATCTGCATACGCTCCCCTTGAGACGTTGGACCATAGATGTAAGGCCTTGAGAGGACAACGAGAGAAAGGTATTAACAAACATAAAGAAATTGACTCTAAACAGGCCATTGACTGAAACGGTCAAAGTGCTCTTTTTGTGAATGACTTACTTGTTGAGGCGGATGGCATATTCCTTTAAGGCAAAGACATTATCAGCGAAGACAATGATCTTGTCATTGCGCCGTTCGTGGAAGCGAATGAGAAACTGGCAGGCGCGGAACTTATTGGGGTTCATGGTATAAAGCAGGATGCGCTTCTTCGTCTTGATGGCCACATATTCTCTGTAAAACTCTGGAGACATCGGGCACCACACCTGAAGCACAGACAGGGGGAAATTGTTAAGGAGATGAACGCATTCTCACTTCTTAATGCAGCCTCCTGTCGGATTACAAAAGCAACAGTACACAGAGTGTGTAATAATGGAGGAAGCAGTAACAGACTTTAGTGTACTTACTGTAATATATAAAATGTTAGCTCATTAATCCTCATTAAAATACATGTTGAAATAACAGATGTAAGTAACTGACTTTTGACTGCAGATACAGCCCACAGCTTTGCCAAAAATATCACTGAGTCATATTATATTAAGATTTGTGCAAGACCAATTCTGCGCTGATTTTAATGATGGAATCTCATATTCACACATACTCATTTAATGTATACATTTATATGCAGAAAACAACACACAATCAAAAGGTGACTCACTACATAAGACGTAAAATTTTGAAACTCTGTGTCAACCTTCTGTTCACATTTTTGTCCTTTTATCTTATTTACTGTACACTCTACACACTACAGTGCTCACCTCTGCACACTGGACTTTGGCAATGTAGCCATTGTTCTGCAACTCCATCCAGTTGGCCTCAAATAGCTTTGGCCCGATTAGGAAGTTGAGGTCCACAATCTTGTCATCTTCTCTCACCAGCGTAGCAGTGAGCCCCAGTTTGCAGTGCGCCTGGACAATGGTCAGAACACGACGAAACATCCTGGCTGCAGAGAGCACCAAAATTATTATGTTAGCGTGTATATCTAACATTGTTGCACTGGAGAGGTAATTCTGTGAGTACTATGGTAACTACTGTTAACCACTCACCAGGAATAGTGTGCACCTCATCCAGGATAATGAGTCCCCACTCCTGGCTACGCATCCACTCCATGACCCTCTCAGCCTCCCAGGAGCGCTTGGTTGTGTGGCCCAGCATAGAGTAAGTGCTGATGGCTATTGAGCAGCCGATGGGCTTGTCCTTAGCATCAGAGGTGAAGCGGCAGATTTGAGAGTCATCAATCGTGGACCACATCTTGAACTGAGCCTTCCACTGTTCCACTGACACAGAGGAGTTCCCCAGCACCAGGCAGCGTTTACGCACTGTGCAGGCTGCTGTAACACCCACCAGAGATTTGCCCGCTCCTGGAAAGCAAAGAAGATAAATAAAGAAATTTAAAAAAAAAAAAGCTTTTTACATTTAAACATATGCTACAAAAACATAAATGATATTTGTTTAAGGTTTGACTGTTTTAAAAATGTCTATTACAATTATGGAAACATTAAAATGAAGCTTCAGGACAGTGTTTTTCATTCCAATTATTAGGTCATTTGTAGGGGTGTGACGAGATGAAAACGCGACAACATTTCTGGTCGAAGTGAATTTTGTCTCGTGAAGCTATAATTAAGGGGCGCACGAAAAAAAAAGAAAAAAAGACGATCGGTTTTCTATCGCTATTATAGAAATCGCTATTGTATTTTTACTGTGATAAACAGCTTTGATAGAATCGTTTCTGTTTTGTCACATGTTCCATCCTTCCACAACAGTAAAGCAGCTGTCTCACCGCAGGGTAGCACAATAACCCCAGAGCGAGCACGTCCATTCCCAAACATCTTGCGCAGACTCTTTTCCTGGTAAGGCCTCAGCACAGCAGTGGGCTTCAGGTCTATGTTGATGTCTGGGTTGACTGTGTCATTGCGAAAGTCGTACTCTGCAAGGAGGGGGTACTCCAGCTGAATGCAACGCTTCTGCAGCTCTTCGATCATCTCCTACATCAAAGCAGAGAAGAACAGTTCTGTATCAACCTGTGGTAATACAGTTTGCAAGAACAGTCCCTTCTGACAAATGCATCAACACACAAATACAATGTTAAAGCTGGGGTGGAAGACTTCTGTCTCCCCCTTCTGGCAGTAAGAGTAAATGGTGGCACTCACATTCCCATAATGGATGTGATGAATTTAATCCATTTGGTCTGATAACATGAAGAAAGTCTAGAGGAGCTGCATGATTAACGGCTAAAAGGTCAGCGTGGTAATGTGGCACCAGACATGAGAATTAAAAACTCTGCATTGAATGTAACAAATTAACATTTAAAAGTTCTGCACTGCAGGTCTAAAAGCAAGAACAAAAAAACAAAAAAAACGATGTATAAAATCTGAAGTGTACCTGGCGAATCTCAAAGGACACAGTCTGAGTCTCCTCTTCCTCCTCTTCTTCCTTATCCATCTGCTCATAGTAGCTGAAGATGTCCTCGGGGACCTGCTGGGTTGAAGTTTGTCCCTCAGTGGGCTCCTGTGAGGTGGAAGTTCCTCCCTTTTCCTGAACAGACTTGGAGATCTGTAGATGCAAAGAGACATTTGTCAGTGGTCATGAAACTGCTGTTTTTCTGTGTTAAGAGACAGGAAATGTAGAGTTGTTTCCAAAACTTGACATGTGATTGATTTTTATTTCATTATCAGTATAATTCATTCCTGCTTCACAAGACGTGTGTTTAAAAATAGGTTTTGATGTAAAACATATCTTTATACTGAGATCTTTGTGTTAAAACAGTAAGAAATTATTTTATGTGTTTCTGTGTGAGGACAAAAAAAGATGGTAGACGGCATACCGCTGACTTGCTGTGGATGACTTCAGTAATGAGCTCAGTGTCCGCTCCATCTGCACTACGGAGACGACATTCACGGATCACATTGTCCTGCAGAAGCCGCTGGATCACATCAGGGAAGGCACTCTCAACAAAATACCTGAGGGTGGACACAGACAGCACAGTTCAAAAGTGCTGCAGGAGGATTCATGATGCAAAGACAGAATGAAGGGATGTTGAAATGACTCTTACCTATTGTGCTTCAGCACTAGCTTGACTTTGCCATAGCTTACTGTGCAGAGCTGAGAGAAGGAAAAAGGATTATATGACACATTTTTTCTCACAAATACAATACATTCATAAATTTTAGAATAAACTTCCACCCCCATTGTCCTCCCCATTAAAGACTTGTTCTCATTCAGACCTTAATGAACTGTACGATTCCATCAGGTACAGATGTCTTGCTGAGTTTCTGCAGGTACTCCACAATGTCAGAGGTCTGCAGCCCCACACTGACAGCTGCATACAGGGAATACGCTGTCAGCTTGTACTCATGGATATGGTTAGGCCTGCACACGGGCTCTGCAATGGCCACCAAGAAGTCCTGGGCATACTTGTACACTGGTGAAAAGGCCTCTAAAAAGATGTGTCCATCTGGAGCCTGGAGGAGAGAAGAATTATAAAAATGAAAAAAAAGATACAAGGATCCCTCCCTTAAAATTGTGTGTAAAATCAGGAGGAAGATTGCAAGGTGTAAACAGTCTCAAGTCAGGAAATCAAACATCTAAACACATCTTACCACCCAGAGGGGACGTGAGGAGTGATCATTTTTCAGAAGCATCTGAGAACGGTAGTCTTTGGCTCCATATTCGTCCAGTTTGGTACTGGACTCTTCCACTTGTTTCCCAGCAGCAGCAGGTATGGCCTCCTGAGACTCACTGCCCACCACCTCTTCTTCATCATCTTCCTCCTCATAGAAACGCTTTTTGGACTTTTTCTCTGTAGCCCAACAATACGAGTTTATGAGTGAGACAAATAACTGGCACAAATGTACCTATATATATATTCTCCTGTGATATGTCAATAAAAACGTTATCATACATTATGACGATAATGCACAGGTTTATCTGTCAGTTAGTATAGCAAATACATTTTGGAGTTTTTCTGCTTTCTAAAATTTCAATGACGGCACATGACACTGTATGTTTGTGTACTGTGTACAGCTGAAAGCACTAAATACACAATACAATCTATTTATGAGCAATTCCTGCATTTGGAAATTTTATTTTTCCATTTTAAATTTCACAAACGTTTCATAGCATAAATGGATTTTAAGTAGCCAGTCTTTTCATCTAAATTTGATCAGGGCTACACATTCTATCTTCAACTGTCTAATGTTGTGTGTTTTGACATGAGCCTAGTAGCCATGGACAGACTACCAAAACAGGCTAACAGATAATGTCAGGTAATGTCAACAAGAAATATTGAAGTCAAAGCAGGCTGCTGTAGCCTGAAATAAGCAGTGTTGAGATCTAGCTACAGTTTCAGGAGGAGAAAATAACCACTTCTTGTTATCTCCCCATGAACTGCCCTTTATATCTAAGTTAAGTTACACCTGCAAATATTAAGCTTTAGCAAGCTATGTACTCAGCGATGATGTTCAACCCAGTCCGAGTGCAAAATGACAGAGCGATAAATAAACCCACACATTAAGAAAAAGTGAGTGAAATATTTTCCACTCTCGGGATCTCCATCTGTCTGCTTGAGTTAGATGATAGCTAGCTAGCTTAAAACGTAGCTTTAGAAACTCACCCCGATCTCCTTTATCCTTTTTACCCATTTTTACAAACTTTCAGATAGGTAATATCTTTTTAAACACATATAAAACACGTCTTCATAGTCAGACAGATGCTCTCACGAGCCTCGACAAAGACGGAGTGCGTAGTAGTGCAATGGGGCGGATGTAACGTCACAACGAGGAGGTTACATTTCCCGTGTTGGCCTTCAAAGTAAAATCTTAATCGGAGCTTGTCTTATTTGATCAATCTTTTATTTGTGGCCAATTAATGCTTATTTTACTGCACTTTTTTGTTTGTTCTTCTGTATATATTTTATTTTATGGTTTTAAGATTAAATAGTTTTTAATTACTGAACATTTTTAGTTTTTGTGTGGCTATTTTTAGCCAGTTATTTTTTCGCACCCGCATTCCATAAAGACCCGCCCTACTCTGCTTCTAATTGGCTTGTATTCGTGAGTTTCGTGAATTATAGCCAATCACAGGCCGGGTTGTCGCAGAATGCGGCTGGGAAAGAAAACACGGAAGCTTGACACAAGATGCTGAAGCTTTACTGTTTACTTCCTGAGTTAAAGGTCAATCTCGTTGTTTGAGGATCCTGTGGTTTACGAAAAAGCTCCCTTACCTTTAACTAATTACAGAGTTAGTAAGACATCAGACAGGGACAAATATGTCGTCTCATAACGTAATCGGACCTGCCTTGCCCCCGATGTTCAGAGAAGATAGTGATGAAGACTCTGAAAATGAAAGCGGATGTAAGTCATGTATACAACTAATTTATCTTATCAGACGCTGTTTTAACCACACTTATGTCAGATTACGTGTAGTATAAATCACTAATATTAGTGTGAGGTTGTCTGTGATGGTTTTTGGTTTTCTTTTGTCCCCCTGTGTTAGTCGCTGGCCCCGCTCTGCCTCCAGGTTATAAACGGGGAGAACCGTCGAGCTCATCGGATGAAAGTGACCAGGAGGTGTTGGTCAAAAGAGCCAAGACTAGTCACACACCTGCAGAGTAGGTTCTTTAGTCTGACATTTAAAGTCCCCTTCCACACAAAAATGTGTTTTTTCTTCTTGTTTTTACAGTTGGATTAGCTTTAATATGAAGTATGAGTGTGTACATTTTTTATTTTTTGTTTGCTGAAAGTGGAAAATGTATCTTTGCTTACTGAAAATCAAATTTTAAGGTGCAAGCCCTTGAGTGTGATTTGTAAATAAAAGTTAAAAGATAAAGGAGAAGGCGGAGACACTATTTTAAGGAGTAAATCATGGTAAAGAAATCATATCAGACACACATGACTGTTCAGATGATCTTTTGTCTCTACACATTTCTGCTGGGGCTCTTTAAAAAAAGAGAGAGAGAGAGAAAGAAATGTAACAACAAACACACAGTAACATTTGTCATTTGAACAGGGCAGAGACGACAAAGGTACCAGAAGAAGAAGAAGATGATGGTTTCTTTGGACCAGCTCTGCCACCAGGATTTAAGAAAAAACAGAGTTCACCAGAAAGGTGACCAAATGAAAACCATACAGTACTACAGGGAATATTATGAAGTGAAAATGACAAATTGTGGATGACAGGTTGACTAAATGGTTAATTGGTGAAGCTGTAACTTCATTGTATTCTCTCAGGCCACCTCTGTTGGGACCAGCTTTGCCTCCTGGGTTTCGCAGAGCAGCATACGATGACGATGATGAAAATAATGATGAAGATGGAGAGGATTTCCCAGGGCCTGCACTACCCCCAGGCTATCAGGCTGAACCCTCCAGCAGCGAGGGAGAGGAGGAGGGTGAAATCGGACCTATGCCGGCCAAAGGGCCCGTTCAAGACTCTGTGGCTCTGGACTTTGAGCGCAGGGCAAGAATGATGAAAGAGAAATTGACTAAAGATGTAAGTTCAATTTTTTCTTTTATTTTCTTTTTGCTCCTTTATTCTATTACAAGTGGAATTTTTTGGTAGGAAAGATTTGATGGTGAGCATATAACCAAGATGTAATAATATCAATCTACAAATAGCAAAGAAAAGACACTACATCAAAAAAAATGTAAACATGTAAAGCAGCTTCTAAGTCCAAAGTAAAAGAGGAGGTGCATATGTACATGTATACACGGTATAGAAGAGGAGTAATGAGTATTACGTTTGATTGCATGTAATACTGTGAAGTTAATTTTCAGTTGTTTGTATTGTGTAACTATAAAAGTATATTTCTTTTGTGTGAAACTGTTGAATTATGCGATGAAAAACTGAGATGAGAAAATGTTGACTCGCCATATTTATTTAATGGCTAGTCTCATACAGTGTAGTGTAGTTCAACATTGTGCTTTAGTTTGCAGAGCTCCCATATTCATATTATAGCATATATTATCCTATTATCCAGCATCCTTCATCAGAGGCAGAAGCAGAGCCTTGCAATGTGCTTACTTCACTTTGTGTTTTTAATGTATGAACTTCACTAGTATGACATTAGGATGTCCTGTTTATTTTTCATACCTTTTTAAAGCATTTCTCCTCTGCCACCTGCATTTGTGTCTGTGTGTATTTGTATGTTAACAGGACACTCCTGAGGTGCTGACCAGAGAAACATGGATGACAGAGCTCCCGCCAGAACTGCAGCACATTGGCTTGGGGGCACGAACTTTCAAGAAGAAGTCAGGCCCAGAGAAAGGAGACCGCTCTATTTGGACTGATACGCCTGCAGACGTGGAGCGCAAGGCCAGGGTAGAAAATTGCTTGTTAATAAATAAACAACTGTTGTTATACTTAGCACTAGTAATCTTTTATCTTGTATAATATACATTTTACCTACTTGTTTTCCACGGATTTATTCTTGATCCACAGGAACGCCTTGAGGGAAAGAAAAAGGGTGAGGTGGAGAAATGCAGTAACGTTCATGTCACCAAGAAGGACATAGAAATGGCAGAGAAAGTGACTAAGTATAATGTAAGTAGTATCACCATCCACATTCTTTTTTCCCTAATATACACCAGATGTAATGTACATCTACACATACAGTAGGGTCCTAAGTGGGCTGAGACTTTTGGAACCTAATGTATGTTGACATTAATCTTGGTACAACATTTTTTTTCTACCCACCCCCTGTTATTAGGAGTCTAAACGTGCTGAGTCTCTGATGAGTTTGCACACAAAGACTATGAAGGAAAAGGCAAAGGAGGCGGGTGACAAGCCAGTGGAGAGGAGACCATTCGATCGGGACGCAGACCTACAGGTCAACCGCTTTGATGAGGCGCAGAAGCAGCGGCTGCTGAAGAAATCTCAGGAACTGAACACACGCTTCTCCCACAGCAAGGAAAAAATGTTTCTTTAAGAAGTTGTCAAAATGTACACGTTTGAAGGTGCTGACCTCTAGTTACTATCTGCCTTTTTACATAGGTTTGTAAAATATGAACCATGTTTCTATCAATGCTTATGTGTGTAACAAAAGGAGAATTGAATTTTATGTTGGTGTATGAGGTAACTGAAATGGACTAAACATTAAGACATTTACATGGCAGACAGGTCCTTTTATAGGAATGTATTCTGTCATTCAGTGTAATGCTTACAGTAAATGTTTCAAGCAGGTTCAAGCTGTTATAAAGCAACAGCCAGTGGATTTTGTAAATTTTACTTTGTACACTGTATTAGGGCTGCTGATATAGGAGAAAATATTACAATTAATAAAGTACATTTTCTATATTGATATACATCAGGGTATCTTTTGAGATCTGGAAATTTTATTTTTGGAAGTCACCTGTTATGATCAATATAGAAGTTATCCTTAGAATGCCCAGACTTAGTAATTGCTTGGTATTAAGTAGCTTCACAATTCATGATATAAAGCAATCCCACAATATAATAGCAATGACATAATAAACTATTTTGGCCAACATAATTGCAATTGTGTGTAAACACTAGTGATTCCTGCGTGAATAGCATCAAATAAACTCCATTTAGCATTAATGCTCAAATTACAATGCTCATTCGCTTCAAATTACTGGATCTGATATTGATAATGTACATAGTGAGTAACTCTTGAAACCTTGCTTTTCAAACTGATTATATTATCAGGACATTGTGCGTTAAATGCCTCTTTTCTTGCCAGTGATTTAGCCCTTTGTAAATTGAAATACCAGTGAGTGATTTTACTTAGTTTCAAGGAAAACATTTTGTACAAAATGCTGTGAAATGCTCTGTTATGCTGTGTGTTCCTTTGCATTCTCTCATTGTGACTTTTTACATGAATAAATTGTGTTTTTTAACATATTATCCATACGTTGTATTTTATGGGTAATGTTGGGGAGTAACTAGTTACATGTGACGTAGTTACACAATGTAATTACAAAATAAATGGAACTGTAATCCATTATAACAACCTGTGTGAGAACATGTTACTTAATACATATATTACTGTTTTTAATTCTTTGAGAACAATATATTTTTTAATATTTTGAAGATAAATCATGACATGGGCTTGAATGGTGTCACAGTATATATTATGCTGATGCCAGACTTTTGACTTTTTTCATAAAATATCTTTATTTTATATTTAAACATGAACTAATGAATACATTTTCAAATGAGATCTATATCTTGCTTTATAAGAAATTATCCCCCTTATACATCATGTCAGCATCCATTAAAAAACACCTGAACATAGATTTTGGTGGGCTCAATGGGTACACTTACCCCAGCAGCTGAAAACATTCCTTGACATTTAGAGAAGTAATAAAGAGGTAATATGTTATAAGCTTTATTACTTTGATTAAGTGATTGGTAACTAGTAATCTGTAACCCATTATTTTTCTACAGTAACCTTTCTAACACTATGCATTGGTGAATATGAGGGGTATACATCATATGCGCAAACTGTAAATTGGATCTTCAGAGTTGCCGTACGTTCTTAAAGTATTTTACGCATGCGTTTGGCGCTTAGCTCAATAAGCTAAAAGCATTGTTTTAAAACCAAAATGTCAGAGAAAACAGAGGTGGATTTAACTGGTGCCAAGCTAAACACCGGCGTGTGGCTTGTAAAGGTACGTATATAAACTCTCTAACAAGACTAGTTCATTTGATTTGTTTAGTTTAAACGCAGCCAACATTAACAGTAATGTAGCTTAGCATCTCTCGCTATTTCGGGTGAATAAAACCGGACGCTGTAGCTAATAGTGGCTACATACGACAAATACAACAAACGCTTACTTAAAGGACAGATTTTCCAAGTTACAATTGTTTCACTGCAGCTCAACGGGGAAACTCAAAGAGGGAATTTTACAATAAAAAGACTGCAAATGAGGCAGATATCCACTTGATATGACTAACTCAGACGGCTAATATAAATAAACATTTCAATGCATGTTTGCACAAAATTTGAGGGTGATCTTTTAATGCCCAGTATGAACAGGAGAACTGATATGATATGGTCACCTGACTTGTTTTAACACAGACTTGAAAAATCCTAAATCTATTGTAGAGATTTTTATAATTAGTATGTGACAAATAACCTCATACAAGAGGAAAAGTTCATATAATACCACAGTGACCGTTTTTAAATGAATGTACATGTTTTACTTTTTAATGTTTGTTGTCCCTTTCCATGCCTTTTTAAAAATAAAATGAAATCCTCGTTTCTTCATACAGGTGCCCAAATACCTGTCTCAGCAATGGGCAAAAGCGACTGGCAGAGGCGAGGTTGGAAAACTCAGAATCTGCAAGTATGTGAAACAACTAAGCATCAGTAAAGTAGCAAAAGTGAGCCTGTCAAGTTTAGGCTTTTACTGTATGTGTGTGTCAGTATGTGGCAAAAGTTATTAATGTTAACTTGTGTAATTAATTAGTAAATTAAAAGTGGATGTGGAAAGAAAGGTAAGAGTAGTGTGTGCTGATGATGGGTAAAATGAATGTGAATATCTAGATAGCTATTGTAACTTATGCGTTTCAAATGGTTGAATCCTCCTCTTGCCAATCAATTGATTCTGATTTTGCTCATCATTTTTATCTTTAAGGAAAGGAAACCAAGGAAAGACAGAGGTATGTATGATATGTTTGCACATCACTCTATTTATGGTCATGTACAGGGACAGACTGCTTTACCCTGAGTCAGAATATCAGCTGATTATCATGAATTTGGTAAACAGGTTAGACTGCACTTTTCTTATTGTATGTAATAGGAACCCATGAGTTATGATAGCAATCCTTATATAGTATAATTTGGAGTAAACACAAACTAATTTTGACCAAACACCATGACTGGAAACATAGTGACTAACACTACCTTTTATTTCAATACATGCTGTAACTTTTGCATGCATGTATTGATTTTAGCTGCACTTTAAATTGTGCATAATTATATGGACAATTGTGCTCATTCTAAACCTTTTTGCAGACCTTTAGTACGTCTTGAAGATCATCACTTTTAAGGAAATGATTTGATGTTATACCATAACATATTTTTTACTATGCAGTCTATAGACAGTCAAATCCAGTAGAGTGTGATTCTTTATACTGCATTTTATTGATAATTGCAATCCATAATTCAGTTGTCACTGATACTGGACAGTACTGGACTCAGGATAATGACGGTGAGATGAAAAATAGAAAAGGAGATGAATAGATTAAGTTTTGGGCACTTCTCTTCACAGGTGTCTTTCACTTTGAATGAAGAGCTTACTGTGATTGAGGGTATAGAGGACAAAACCGTTTCTGCGCCTCGTGAGCACCCATTCACCATGCAGACAGTGGGAGGTCAGACATTGGCGGTCTTCACCGAGACGTCGTCAGGTAAGCTTCTGTTTTCAAGCTTTGAGCCCACCTGGAGGCTGCGCTGCTTCCTTATCTGCTGCTTGATGAGGCACTGGTTATAATCCAAAAAAATATTGATTAGTTTTCTGTGATGTGAAATAATCTTGGCACCACAGCCCACAGGTAAGTTCTTGTGTAATCAGGTGGTGGAAGCGCCCATCTTGCTACTCTATGTGCATCTTGCTGTCTTCATGCACAGTCTTTCACTCGCTTGTCTGCCCTGCTCGTTTTTGTTGTGAACTCTCAACAGCTTTTCCCTAGAGTGTGAGGTTGTCTAAAGTCCTAACAAAGTCTTTATATGAATTATACAAAGTGAACACTCGACGGAAAACAGAAGAGAGCTGGTCTGTTGGAAATTTGTCTTCATCCAGTCTGATCTGTGCTTCTGTCTCTACATGTAACAGGGTTTGTTTTTGTTTCAGTGTTTGATTATCAATCATTTTGTTTGTGGCTTAAACTTTTTTTAGTCCACCACCAATCACATCAGCTGATTGCGGATATGATCTGGCACAATGGCCTAATTTTGAATTAATTTATCATTAAACCAATATCAACGCAAATCACTGCTGCATTTGGAGTTGATATAATTTGTGCATGGGTTTCTTTGGTTTGGTTTGAGCTTCACCAGCTCTGTTTGCCCTCTGATTGTAATATGGGTGTTTTGATGGGTGCAGGTGAGCTTGTGCTACTTACATTTTTTTATTTAGGGCTGCACAGTTTAAATATTTTAGTTTTTTAAATTAGATATTTAATAAGCACAACTAGACATGAAATTCAACGGAGATCTGGCCAAAAAGGCAGCTGCTGAAAAAACACTGCTGCATTTCCCAAATTCGTTGCATCACATTTCTTGAGGGGAAAAAGTGTTCATTAAAATAATAAGTTGAGTATTTGTGCAGCCCAGTCATGGATATATATTTTGTAGTGGGACAGGGTATCTGTGCTCGCTTGTTGTGAGGGCATGCTTGCTTTGCTCGTGCGCACGCTTGTGTGCTCAACAGCGATGAAATCAAATATATGGAGGAGCTCTGTGTGATTAATCGTTTCGTGTGCGACTAAACCCTGGGTGTGGTTCTTATTGTTCGCTCCCCTCCTCCCACCGTCTTCCAATCCCTATATTTTTATTTTCACCATCCCTCCCTCCTTGTAGGCCAGTCAGAAGAAAGATCTGATGGCAGCAGCTCAGGTTCGGGGGCAGGGGCAGGTCCAGGTGAGTTCACCGTTTCGCCAGCGAGTGATTAAGTTACATCTCTGGGAATCAGACACAATGAGCGCCTGTTACTTTCACAAATGAATGTCGTTTTTTTTGTATCATAATAGTAACCCATATACATGCTTTGGAAGATGCATGTATTGACACCAAAAAACTAGACATAATCCTCATGTAGGGCAGCTTTGCCCTGAAGCAGCACTACGGCCTCTTGGTTTTTTTTTTGTTTTGAGGATTACTGCACAGTTCCATGCCAAGTTTTAATATGTAGGTTGCGCTATCTTGACCTGAGGGTTTGAGTGAATGAAAGTCAGGACTGTGATCAGACGGGGTCCAGGGTGGTGATGGATTTAATGCCAGTCCAGTTGTGACGTGGTGTTGGCAAAGAAAATGGGATATGTGACTCCTCTAATGGTTCGTTTGACTGTGTGGACATGAGCAGCCTCATTTCAACACACTGTGATGTGATCTAGTGGTGCTGTCAGTGACGATAGTGTACTGACAATCTTTTTGTTCCCCCTGAGAAATCTAAACCTTCCATGTGTAGAATGTTGAATTTTATGTGATTTTATATATTATCTTCTTTTTTTTTCTAATGGCACACGTTGTAGTTTATAGGTAAATGAGGTCATCCAGGTACAGTCTGGCTGTGTCAGTAATCACTCGCTCTCTCACTCATATACTGTACATAACACTGAATAGTTTATTCTATAATGGTGGTAAATTGAACTTTCTGACAATTATGGCTCATCATTTGGACCTTAACTACAGTGCTGCGGTATGGACAGCTGTTTCTGGAAGGCTGATTCAGAAACTGACTTCTTAGTAGCTGATTTGGAAGATGTTTTGTGAGTAGGTGTGAAGAATTGTGGCGTAAACTGACTTAATTAAAACGAGAAGTAGATGGCCTTCCTGGTTTACTTTGCCTAAACCGTAACATTTGACTTTGTATGTATTGTCATGTCAGATTTAAACAGAGCCATATCTATCACGTAAATCTACATTTCTAAGTTTGTTCACAAAACATGTCTTCTTTCATATATTCTTTCTCTCTTAGACGTATACAACCTCTTCCCTTCTTTACTTAAGTCACTTAAAGTAAGCATGCACTGAAAATGTCATGGGAACACACGGATTACACCATTTTTAACTGAAATTGTGATTGACTCTCTTCTTTCAGATAAAATAGCCTTGGAGGGAGTGGTAGTGCAGAGAGCCGAGTGCAGACCTGCTGCTAGTGAAAGCTACATGAGGCTGAAGAGGTGAGTAGTTTTAAAGTGTTCACACAGGTTTACAGAATAATAAGAAGATGTATAAAAATGTACTGTTGGTAATGGTAAGTGACCAGAAAAGTAAAAACTCTTGTAGAAGTATACAATGCCTGTTTTAATTTGATGCTAAAATCACAAGTAACTTCAAACAACATGGCAGTAATGGAAGGTTTTGTCTGTAGTGTTGCATTATATTGTACGTTTGTATGCTCAGTATATGCTGCATGTATTTTATGTATTATGTATAAAAATGATTCTTATCATCTAACAGGTTACAAATTGAAGAGTCCACCAAGCCTATTAGGCTGTCACAGCAGTTGGATAAAGCTGTCACCAGTAACTACAAACCTGTGGCTAACCATGAAAACAATGTAAGAAATAAATTCCACGTCTTTTTTTTCGTTCATCCACTCTGTTGTTAGTTTTCATGGCTTAAAGAAAATGTGCCGTGCAATCAGTCACTAAAAATCATTTACAGTTTCCAGACTGTCTACCCAGATTTGTATCCAATGTGTAAATGAATGAGCCATAATATGCAATGCCAGTGGTATGGCTCTGTAGTCTAGGCTTACGTGATAACTGATCTGTCTGTTTATTTTCTTTGCAGCTTGAGTATGAGAGGAGAAAGAAGGAGGAGGGCAAGAGAGCAAGAGCTGACAAGCAGCAGGTGTTGGACATGTTGTTTTCTGCTTTTGAGAAGCACCAGTACTACAACATCAAAGACCTAGTGGATATCACCAAACAGCCTGTGGTAAGACAAGAGGGCAACATGGTGGGCTTCAATTTAGGTCTAGAAGTAAACTTAACTCAAAGTTGATCCAAGTATCTGAAGTTATTTTCCTTCTTATACAGCTGTTCATTGTGAGAAATGTTGGCATACACATTTTATTCATTCAGAAACGAGAGCAGTGTGTTTTAACTTTTCTGTATAACTGTCTTCTTCTCACAGATTTACCTGAAGGAAATCTTGCGTGACATCGGCATCTACAATGTGAAGGGAACACACAAGAACACATGGGAGCTCAAGCCAGAGTACCGACATTACCAAGGCGACGAAAAGACTGACGAATAGAGCGAAGCACCACCAACACTTTGATGGGTTTCCTTCCCTGAGCAGGCCTCGGTTGGACCGTGGAGCTCATAGCTGACTTCCTCACATCAGGTCTCAAAACACACTGGATTATGAGGTCAAGGGTTGAGACTTACAGGAAGAAGTTGTATCTCCTCGTTACCTTGTAGGAGATAACGGGGCATTAGAGAACTAATTGAGGTTTTACTCAAAGTGTGCACCATCTCTCCCTGATATGGTCTTTGTCACACCCCTGAGATAAAAGCCGCTCACAGTATTTGGTAACTTTTTTGTCCATCAGAGGAAAAGGATTTAAAATTTTAGGAAGCTAAGTATGCATTTATGAACCATTGGTTCTTGAATTATTTTTTAATGTTTTGAGACAAGTATATCTGAAGTCAAAAGGTTTCATGTTTAAAGAATAAGCCTACAGGAGGATGTCTCACAGGTGATAGCTCCCACCACTAATTTTTATGTAACAAGGCAGTTCTTCTTGTAGATGTAGGACTTGATTTTTTTTTTTGTACTTTTGAAAAAGAAAAAAGTGGGAGACAAATTCAGTCTGTGCTTATGTGAACAGAAAACCGCTACCTTTGCTGTTTTAAGGGTCCTTAGTTACTTCAGCATGTCTTCACTGTATTTTTAAAGTGTTTCACATTGGAATAACTAAATTTGTTTTACACTTTTTAAAATGCAAATAAAAAAATTCATAAAATCTAAGTTGTATTCAAGCAGCATTTTGGCATACCAGGTACATTGTTTGACTTCATCTCCTTTTCAGCCAATGTACCATGCTTATGGTGTATAAATACATTTCATTTTAAAAACAGGCCCAAATAGTGAACATTTGTAGTGTAGAATTTGTTTCAGGTTTATGGTTTGCTTATTGTAAGCATCACACAGCCATGCAGTAATGTGAGTTCATTATGCAACAGGACCAAACTATCAAATATCCCCTCTTCCAATAAATACACAACACTTCTGAAATGAACATATTTATTTTTTCAAAAAGACAGGATGTCAATTTAATACAGTGCATGCACATTTATTATGCTTGGAATGGACATAGTGTATAAAGGGCTGCTGGCAAATGAAAAACTGGCTAATGGGGAAAATAAATTAAAAAAATTCCACAGGACCAATCTCTGACGTTCAGTCTCGTGATCATTACCTACAAGAAAATGAAATGAAAACAATTAAACTACACAGCACACAAATATTAAAAAGAAGCAAAACAAGTAGCGATAAAGAACACTCAGTAAATGGCATAAAGCTTTCATAATCTGCCTGCTAAACACATTAGACATTGAACTAATAACAGCAAAAACTGGGCTTTCACACTACAAACACACATTCACCCACGTATTTGATGTGGGACTATGCCAAATTAATTTAAATGTATGCCTCAATTCAATCTGTACTGCCATGGACTGCAGCAGTCAGAAAGCGCGAGGAAAATTCAGTTTAGCATCTCTTTGCAAACCGAGAAGCCAATGATGTCTGCTTCAGGTCTATCAGTGGATGCAAATCGAGGTCTATCACCAACTAAACATTATAATGATCCCTCACCTGTTAAGTGTCTCCTCCTGACCAAGCTTGGCTGACTGGAACAGCTGCTGTGAAATCTTCAGTCTGTTTTCACATCAGGACTGGAAAAGGGTGAAAGACATGATATTTAACAATTTAAGTATCCAGAGTGCCTAGAGGCAAGAAAAACTTTCAGTGATCTCCAGATTCATATTTGAGCAATTGTTTCAATTTATCATCCCCTCTTCAATCCGAGACACCATTAAAAAAGGTGTGCAGAAAGCGCAGGGATATTTAATATTGCATCTGAAATTTAAAAACCCAGGACACCTCACAATAGAGAGAGCCCAGGCTGTCAAAGATGCAGCATGTGACCAAATGGCTTGATCACTACAGTAGTTGGATGTAAGCACATACAGAGTTAACATATCTTTACATACTTTTCAAGACAGGCTGCAGATCCAGTCTTGTTGGTGCTCTTTTCTCAGACCCATTTTCTCAAGTCAGGCTGCCAACAGACTGGTGTTACATCTTTACTGTGGTGTTCTGCTCATGCACAAACACAGCCATCATCCTCCTCCATCTGGCATGTGCAGATGTCCATCAAACAGCATGTGGACAGCTAGAGAAACACAGTACAGAAGAAAGATTATTAGCCACTGGTGCAAATATAAAGCAAACACTCGGTGTTTAATACAAACTGTGTAGTCTGCTTTTTAAGGGCTTGCTTTGCAGAGCAGTGTGTTCAACGTTTTACATTGTGTGCTTTAGTTACGTTAATTTTGAAAATGAGTTCAAGTTAATTTAGCAAGTGTTACTTTAATGCTTCTTTATTAGCCATCTCTGCTACATTAACACATTATAGATAGCCTTAAAACAATCAGGTAAACCAAACCATCTAACATGGTTAGTTTAACAGGTTTAGCATTTTGCTTGATAGTCATACTGTAGGCAGTTTTTTATGGATAAAACATTTAAAAAAAGGTTTAACAATAATGGTTTGCTGATTATTATTGTGGTGTACTTGGTTTTACTCCGTCAGATTGTTGTTGTAACCTTTATTCAGCAGATTTATATGTTAAGTTAGCTGTAAAAGTTAGCATTAGCTAGAGAACGCGCATGGTAACAATGAGGCCATAACCAGATTTTTCTATCCTAGGATGGCGAAGTCATGACCAGCGCTACACGTGACCCAGGCAGGAAACCAGTTCTAACGAATCGAAGGCAGAGTAGGGTGGGTCATGACTTTGCCATCCTAGGAGAAAAAAAATGGCTTCTGGGGCATAGACTGTATTCTGGAGCTGGAGTCATGTTAAATTTCAACTAGCCGATAAAGAGTATATTTTCCCCAGACCAAAAACCTTTATATTCATCTTCCCATTACATTCTTAAATCATTTGTATTTAACAGCCCTCGATGTTAAAAAAAAAAAAAAAAACTTACAAGGAGTCATGTTGGTGAAGAAGACTGTCAAGACGAGGAGGCTCCTTCAGTTTCCAGTGAGAGAGCAGCACGGTGAAAGACCGGAGAGTCTCAAGCTTCCAGGTTAAATAGGTTTCCACTCTTGGCTCATTCTCGCCCCCTTGAGGACGAAGAGAGGAGACTTTTGCACTGTTGTTTTTTTTATGGTTGTTTTTTCGTTTTTTTCCTTTATTCTTCATTATTTATTGAACCCCAAAAAATTATATAATAAACACATGATGCACAAAACAGGAAATAATACTTTTTTGTCAATACAAATCTTATGTGAACAACAAAGCCCTCTCCACACTGTCGTTCTCTGGTGTTCATAGCTGGAGTTGAAATTTACAAAATTGCGACTTGTTTCTTCATAATGTAAATTAGCTTATTTTCTCGTATGGTTTCCGTGCCAAAAATATCGGATACCCCCCCCCCCCCCCCAAAGTATCATTTTCTTTTATCAAAAGAAAAGTATTTCTGAGATGGAAAATAAATTGACTTTACAGTAGTTTTAGTGTCCGAGTAGCTGTAGCCCTTTTCAGTTAGTTTGATGCAGGAATATTAAATAGGCTGTAATCCATTTTAGCCAACTTTATGCACATGTAGCCCATAGCTATATCTCAAAATTTCTGCACATTGCACATTAATTTTTATCTGTAGCTATGAGGGTATATTCTGTAATGTAAATCGCAGGAACTTCTGCATATTGCACATTTATTTACACAAAGAATCCAGTTTAATGTAGTATTTCATTTTATATCCTATTTTGTCTAGTTTATTGTTCATTCGTTCTTTTTCTTTTTTCTTTTTTTAGTACATTTTCACCCATACTCTTTTTTTCAACTGTATTTTTGTGTCAATTTGAATTTAGATACATCTTATCTTATCTTATGCAGGGCTAAAGTGGAGGGATCGATATAGTTTCATTAGGATATGTGCAATAACTCCATGATATAGTCTATTAGTGTTATTTGTATTGTGGCGGCGATATCTTGGCAGAAGCAGAGTGACACAAAAAATGGAAATTAAAATAAAAAATAGCGCACACTGTGAGTTAAAAGTACAGATCTTAATAAACATTCAGACGTCAAATTTGGAGCATAAGGCAAACGCGTGTGCACGACAAACGCGCCCCTGAGTCTGCTCCCATCAGTCAGTGAGCTGACAGAGGGGGTGCAACACTTCTTAATTGGACTGCGCGAGGGTAAACTGTGACCGATCAGCTTCCTGCGGATTTATATGAAGACATGAAGACATCGACAAAGAAGACTTAAGAACAGGTAAGATTTTAGAATGACAACATTTAAGGATAAAACAAATTAAGTGTGACCATGTATTGTGTGGCCACTAGTAATGTATTATGGTCTGGATAACCTCCAATTATCCTGCTGCTGGCTCTTTAGCAGTGGAATTAAAAACTAACAGGGTGGGTAATGATGCTTAAAACAATGCTGAGTTTCTAATTCAAATGAACATTTGCTTATAGTCTTCCACAGATAGTAAACAGTGAAGCAACAGCCCCAGCTGCAGTATGTTCAGAGCTGTGTTTGGAAACAAGAGAGATGGAGGAGGAGGAAAACGAGGAGATAAAAAGAACCAGAGACACTCAGGTAAGCACAAACACCCCAAATTACCTGTGCAATAAAACTGTGACACCTCAACTTAAAAGCAAAGCCAGTATTGCACCTTTTGGGCTTGCATCTTGGTCTTGCCTTCATTACATTCCTCAATAGTTGGGATAATGATGATGAAATGTATTTTTTTCTGACACTGTAGTCACAAATAATAGGAACTGTGGGAATGTATCTTACACTGTACACACAAGCACTTGCATTTTCTGATGGAAATATTCAGGTTCTCTTCTCTTGGGTGGCTTAAGTAGAGCCAATTCAATTAGCCTAATTCATGAATGTGTTCCGTCCTTCATGCAGTGTCCCGATGCTTGCATTTAAAGTGTGTCAGGAGAAGTTAGATTGGGTTAGGAAAACATCCTGACCTACTAAAAAAAACATACTGATTTTCACTAGAATTTGTGAATGGGATACAACTAAATGAATCTGTGCACTTGTTAGAAATGGTTTGCATCTACTGTAAACAAGCTAAATGGTTTGTTGGCTGGTCAGTTGGAAGTAAACAGAAAGCTGTGCCAAAAATGTGAAGATTATGCTGTTGAAGTGAAGCTAATGTTTTTTAAAAGCTGCATTTTCACAGGGTGAAGTTGTCAACTTGCTGCAGTACAGAGGGGAAGGCAGAGATAGATAACATAAGTAGAGCTCAGTATTAGAGCAACCATGTTGCTCATTAATAATTGATCATGTGCTGCTCTGGGTAGCAAGAACAGAGAGGAGGATAGAGAACTGTGTCAGTCTCATTAAAATGATATAGTATGTTTACAGTACATTGAAATGGCTCTGATCATTCACAGAGAGATATCACTCCTTCTCAAAGGCTGATCAGAGAAAGGTTTTAATGGTCCTTTTTAAGAATTATGCAAGGCCATATCAGGGGAATTTGTAATATTAGGTAGTACAGTTCTGTTTCCTTGTTTTGCTTAACCCAAACAAACACACATGTAAAGAGAGAAGAAGTGAATGACTCAATTTTACTACAGGTAAAACTACTACAATCTGGTATTATCAAAATAATTGACAGTGACGTCTCTACTCAGCTGGATTGGAGAAATCTAATGCACAGTGTTTATTTAGAAGCACAGGATCATTTTGAATGGCTGCAAAATATTTGAAATATTGAATTGAAATATAATAAGTCTAGCCTCTTTATTAAGCATGATCCCATTCCTTTAAATAGATGTTCTGGCATTGCCAACTTTCCATTACCTCATTCAGCAATATGCCTCCAAGACAAGATATGTTCGCTCTGTTGCAGCCCTTATGTGAGGCATATTTGATACTGCTCCCTTTGCGATATGTTAAAGCTAATATACAGCCACAGTTCTGTATAGTCATTTAAACTGTACTGGAGCTTTCTCATTGTGCTGCTTTAACATTTACACCTGCCCTTCTCCATCTCTCCACCTGTCTTCTCCATGTAGGTGTTGAGGCATACACTCACAGCACTTTGCAGAGCAGTAGCAGCAGGCGGGCCGCACAGCCCCAGGGCCGTGATGGCTACACAGAAAGATCAGCAAAACTGAAGAGACTGACCAAGGGTGTGTCCATTTCTTTACCGTCCTCGCCTATTCTCCCTCGCCAGGCCAACATTGGTCCCTCCCAGTCCTACATCAAGTTCCCAGGTGGGTTGATTTGAAATACTAATAATACAAACAAAACATGTCCTCAGGATTCACAAATGAGCATGACAAGAAGCTGTGCATCAGGGAATAGCTGCAAAAATAGCAGAATACTTTCATGATTTTACCTTGATTAGCAGAGAGCTTCTGTGCATTCAGCTGTTCCATACATGTGACAGCAATACAAGAGCATACAGACTGTGCCCCCAGGGCCCAAAACATGTGACAGATTGTCAGAGTAAATTATAGAACAAGATAACTGAAGGCAAGGAACCCCAATTAGGTAGGTCAATTTTGAGATATTATATTATATTGGATAGTACACACCATATTTTTTGAAAGAAACTTTGGTTTGATCAATCCAACGTTACTTTGGTTCTGACTGAGAACCATTGTCCCATTACATTTCCCCTTTTCTTTCTCGTTTCATGTTGATCTCTGCCATCCACTGCTGAAAAAACTAAAAATTACAAAAACAGTCTTATAAAACTAACATAGCTGTTTTATAATCAGTATAATTTTATAGCATCTCTTATATAAAATATGCTTTTTTTGGACAAACTCCTTTTATGTCATTCAGTAGGTTAAAACAAAATGTTCATCCTGTTTTAAGAAGTTTTGTAACTACCAAACACATACACTTTTGCGAGTTTAAAGAAATATGTATTCATTTAAAATGCAATCATCAAAACAAAACGTTTTGTGACAGTTTTAATAATGATGTAAACTCTATAATTAATGATTAAAAACAAAACCGTTTACCTGGTGTGTCTGACCTTAAATAAACACTAGGTGGCAGCGTCCTGCAGCAAGTTCAGCCATTGAGAAAAGGAGCTATTTCATGCAGCAGTGCCTTGTTTTTCTCCAGCACACTAAATGAACATGACAAGGAAAATTACAGCAAGTAAAAATATATACTGGCATGGCTTTTGTGTGTTTGGTATCCATGCAAAATCGAATATGAAACTGTGTGGTAGACTGATCAGAGTGAGCCACACATCTACATACATGATTCAAACACTGAGTAACCTCGAGTGTGAAAATACGGTAATTTCTGTGTTCACAAACATCTCATCCTTGTGAATGATCTTCAGTCCTAAAGAATCTGTGCTTTCAAGAACCCTCAGATGTTGTTGCATAAATTGAGACACACCCACACACTTCAATATGAGTGCACCGCTGTCCCTGTCATCACACACACACACACACACACACACACACAAACATACATTAGCAGTGATAATATATTATAGATAAACACCCACGATACAGTGAATATTGTACTGTTTGCATGGCTTGCACTCTGTACATACTGTTTTATACTCCTGGGACACAATTCAAATTCACCGCAGAACTCATCTGGAGAGGCTTAATCCCCCCCCCCCCCACTCTCTCTCTCTCTCTCTCTCTCTCTCTCTCTCTCTCTCTCTCTCTCTCTCTCTCTCTCTCTCTCTCCCTCTCACTTTCTTTCATATCCCTCCCTATCTCCACCCTCAATCCCTCCCTCCTTCCCACCCTGCTAGCTCTCCCTCCCTCTCCCTTCTCCCTCTTTGCTGTGGCCGAAGGACGGGTAAGGAAGCTGGAGTATGTGGATGGCTCTTCCGATGCAAGAGAACCTCTTGTCTTTGCCTCGTGCCGTGGCAAGACAGATCACAGAGGTGAGAACAGGAGCGTGTGGGTGTGTGTTTAGCATCATGTCTGTTTTCCAGGTATTGATCAGGGAAGCTGAATGGGGATGAATGGGGTAGAGATGATAGAAGAAAGGTTATGAAAGTGAGTGTGTGTCTTACATCTAAAAACGGCTTTGTGTTAAGTTTTCCTTCTCAGGTGTATATAGAGAGAATGGGGTCTGTTGATTCATCAGTGTATTATTGGAGTGAATTTGTTTTATTACAGTTTATTAAGTCTTTCCCCTCACTTCTCTGCATGTTTATTATACAATTACAGTTAGTTTAAGACAAGAAATGTATAAATACCACATCTCTCTCAGTTTTCTTTGTGTTTTTCACCAGAAGGCTACCCTAGGGCTAAACAGATTTTATGAGGCATCTTCCATCCCGGTTGCCAGGCACCTCTCAGCTTCCCGTTTCCAATGGCAACTGCTAGGTGGTTTGATGAATAGTACTGGACATTCAGTGTGTCCTCATATTACTCCAGATTGAATCTCAGTGCTGTGCTGACTAAAAGCAAAGTTGTTTCTCCTCCCCTTCTTTCAAATATACATCCAAACTCTCTACCCAAGTCTTCAGGAGCATTTCAACATGTGAAGTGAAAAGTGTTTTGAAAAAGGCTGTAATTGTGGTGCCTTATGAAATATAAATGGCCAGGTTTGCCTCTCAAAATTGACCTTGATCTCAAGGCTAGGCTTGTGTTTGGAACACAATGGGGTTGAATGTACGAGCAATGTAATGCTGTACCTTTTCAAAAGGAGAGAGTTAGTCAGTTCGAACCAATGAGAGAGAAACAGTGGAGAGAAACATTCAACAAAATGAATGTGATGTCTAAATGCAAAGATGTTTGTGAGGAGGAGGGAGCTGTTCCTGTAATCCGTGATGTCCTGTCATCCTGTTTATATGCCTACTCAATATGCATGTTACTCAGCTGATAACAGTACATAGATGAGGCGTGAGAACTGAGGAATGTATTGCTCAGCTGTTTAAGGCAGAGTCATGAGAAGTGAGAAGTGTTAAAGCCTCTACTCTGCAGAGGTGTGCGTGGACCTAAGAGGAGCTGGGGTTGGAGGTCAAAGCATTAGGAAGCCTTAAACAGTGATAAATGAATGCAGCACATGGCCTGTGTCAGCCAATCTCTCCAGGAGCAACAGCGAGGACAGAGCCAAGGCACTCCTTCTTTCTGCTCCAGAGTCGACACGGAGCTCATTGAAATTCACAACCCATCTCCTAACAGAGAGCACCTGGCAGGCGTGTGCATAGGCATACTCACAACCTCACACAACCTCTTTCTGTTGCCTCAACCAGGGACTGGAAAGCCACTGTCTGTGCATTCATAATCAGGACAGCTGGGGCTGTGCTGACCTGTGGGTGCATACATTTCTTCGCAGTCCACTAGCGATGCTTCTTCGTGGGAGCTTCACGAGCGAGTCGAGTTGAAACGAAAGCATCAGTTAGATGGTGGATTCATCTGGCTTGCCATGTTTCTATTTGCCTCTTAATCCATGTGTCCTAAATGTGTGTGTGTTCCAGACCTCCACGTGGAGCCCCAGCCGGGCTCCTCCCTTTCTACCCAGGAACTGATGACCAGACTATGTTTCTTATTGGGAGAAGCAACACCCAGCACTGCTAGCTCTCCTATGGAGGACAGGAGGGAAAAGAAGGTAGGGCAGCATATTGATTTACTGGCCGTTTGGATGGTTTATCAAACAATCATTTTTTCATATCACCCAAAGTATCTTTTCTTCTTTAATCATTTAAACACGACTCACTGAAGACTAATTGATTTAATATTAAATTTGACTGTGTGCAAAGCAGTTCTTTGTTGAATACTGTATGTGATCTGGCCACTCTAATCCCCCCCAGAAAAACTGATCAATATAAATCTCAGAACATCATTTATTATGTTGCTATCCTTCTGCATGGCCCCATTTCTATAATCAGTGACCTGTTAGTTTAACCCCTCTGTATGATAGTGCTTATGGCATGTGCTTATGTCTCTCCATCTCAATGCCTTTGCATTGCTCAGCCTTGGCCCATTTTCTCAGCCTCATTCCACCACCTGAGCTCCAGATACAGTCAGTTTCACAGAGATAGCAAGGCTCATATGAGGAATGTGGGTTGTCCTGGCTAAGATAGATGAGGCTCTGGTATAAAGGGAATAACAGTGAGCTGTTTCAACTCTGCTGCCTTGTCTCCCGACAGTCTCTGCTTTGCAGAAATGTTGCATCAGTAATGAAGAGACCTGAAATGCATGTGACCAAACTATCAGGATAAGGAACATGAAATAAGATCAAGAGATCATAAGAACATTTCTATTTATTAACAAATATGTCTGAGGATGTTTTGAAAAGACTTTGATCTCTTCTGCACACATCTCATGGAGCTTTCACAGGAAAAGTCACATTAATAATACATACTAATAAATACATACGTCAGAAAGTAATGCATACTTTTAAACACCTGTAGGGAGGATAAATACTTTTCACAAAAGAAATGAAATTTGTGAAAAATAGGCATTGCTATTCTTGGAAGAATATAATGGAATACAAAACAATAGAAACAGGAACTACAGCCTCTAAAGTGAACATTAAGTTGAAACATCTCTCTGACACAGTCTCAACTAAAGTATAACATTATAAGCTTAACAAAAGCAGGATTAAATGTAGGGCTATTATTCTAGATTGCAATATCCAGAATTGTGCAAATGTAACCCTATGAATATATTTTCTCAGGCTCATTCAATCAAACATTAGATTATATTTCACTGTTTGTTTGTTTGTTTGTTTGTTTTGTTTTGTTTTGTTTGTTTGTTGGGGGCTGCTACCACCATGTTGACTTACTGTGTTTAAAAACCCCTTTTAATTCCTTGCTTCATAGTAGAGCTTTACTTACACCAGGTTGCCAGCAGTGCTGCTGTCCAAACACACACACACACAGTACTAATTTCAAAAAGCAACTGGGGCAAGACCTTTCAACTCAGTAACACTGCAATGGGACCTGCCTCCATCTGCAGTGTTAGATTTCCCATTTCTGACTCATTTTCTGTATTAGATATTCTATTTTAACTAGCATTCAAGTAATCACATGCTGTGTTTGCTGAATTGTCTTTACTTAAACTATATCCTTATGAAGTCAGCCCTGTGTGGAACAACAGTGTGTGTGTGTGTGTGTGTGTGTGTGTGTGTGTGTGTGTGTGTGTGTGTGTGTGTGTGTGTGTGTGTGTGTGTGTGTGTGTGTACAGTGGCATTTACAGTAAATTGTGAATGTCTACAGCAAGTGATTTGGTTTTGAACACAGCCAACTGTCATCATGAAAAACATGGAAAATGACAGCCAGGATGAAAATAACTGGAATTATCCTTTCATTTCCCATCTGTGTGCACACTCAAACATGCTCAGTCACAGTCACACAAAACTGTGTGCATGAAGGCGAACACTGTCACACAGAATGGTGTGCTGTTGAAAACGAAGGCAACTTACACTGTTAATTTACAACACTTAAGTATGTTTCTCTTCTTCTGCCTTGCATATAGGTTATAGTCCCTCCATCTGTCTTAACTTGATGCCACTTCATCCTCTTCGGCCATTTATCTATATCTGCTTGCTTTTTTTTCAGTGTGATACCTCCGCTCAAGGAGGGAGTCCCAGCTCCACTCTGACCTGCAGCACTGCCTCTCCATGTTCAGAGAGCCCCTCTTCCACCCTGAGCCCCAGTGTTGGAGACCAACAGTTGCCCCATCCTTTACCCCTGCCTTCACCCCATTGTGGCTCCAGTACCAGCCCCAGTGGGACCCTCTCCAACCCTGCATCCAGCCCTGCTCCTGGAGTCATCACTGGGAGCAGCCCTGGGCATCCTTCTCAAAGCCCCACCTCCACCCTGGAAAGCAAGGATAGTGGAATCATAGGTGAGAGTCGCTGCTGTGTATGTATTAGAAGTCCTGGCCGGGTTTTCAAATGTTTCATCCACAGAGAATAAGGTTTTGTTAGATTTAGATTGTCTTTATACTAGGTGAAGCATGTCTAATACAAAATCCAAGCCATGCATCACCAGAATAGAAAAATGGGAGCTAAAAAACCAATCAACGCTCGGCCTAGTTAACTCTATATGGAAGCACTTACCTCATCAGAAATCCTAAATATGACTGATGTCTCTAAAGTGTCACACCTTCCTAGATGGATATAGTAAGTTAGATGCAGCATCACTTAGTTTTAAGTCCTTGTCACATGTGTACCCCTACCCCATAGCTAGTTTCTCTATGTCGCCTGTGCCACTTCAGCCTCAAGGCTTCAGCTCCCTCCTGTCAAAACTGGGACACTGCTGTCTTTGTTGCTTATGGGTCTGATTCTCCTAAAATAGGCCAAGTTTTTCTCTCTAAATATAGTTTTTATTTATAGTTAAATAAAAAAAGGGCAAAGGGCTCATCAAGTACAATAAAACCCTTTGATTGATAAGTTTTGATTGTACAACTATTAAAACAATTGGTGTATTTTATTGTTGATTGAGTGAATGCTGTTTTAGGTCCTCTAACTTCAATTCTTGTGGATGGCTATGCTCAGTTTTGGGTCTGGACAATACAATCAACAGAAAATTGCAACGGTCCTCAGATTTGAATCAGTTCGATTCTTGCGTTTATGGCAGTCCTACCTAATCCACATTTTCTCTGTGTGGCTCAGCAACCATCACAAGTTCTTCTGAGAATGAGGAGCGCAGCATTTCAAGTGCGGATCTGACCAAGGATGAAGGCCCAGGGGTCAGTGCTGGTGTAATGGGCCATACAGGCGAGGACAGCCATCCTGGGGCCACCAGGGACAATCTGACAGCCCAACCAGATGAGACCTTACCTAGAACTGACATCATGGAGGCCAGGACTCCGCCCCCACCGAAGAGACCCCTCCCACAGCACCACATACACAGTACTTCCTCCCTCATGATGCCCCGTCCAAATTCTGTGGCAGGTATGTATTCATCTGTTACTCTGTGATTAAAGGGATAGTTCAACATTTTGTAAATCACAGTTATTCACTTCCTTGCAGTGAGTCAGAGGAGAAGATTGACACCATTCACATATTTGTACATTTAATATGAAGCTGAAAACAGCAGCTGTTTAGCTTAGCTCAGCATAAAGACACAGGTGGAAACACCTAGCCTGGCTTTGTCCAAAGGAAATAAATCAGCCTACCAGCACATTACATCTCATTTGTTTAATCCACACAAAAAAAATAGGTTTAAAAATGACAGTCTTGTCATTGTGAGGTTGCCAGGCAACCAGCAGAGACTCCAGGAGGTCACTTCTCCAAGCCAAGAAATAGTCTCACACATAACCCCCTGTAAAAACACAATCTGTCATGTTTACACTACATAGTTTGGAGGTGTTGGCAGGTGGATTTTGGTTACTTTTGAGAGAGCTAAGCTAAATGGCTGCTGGCTTCATCATCTAACTCTCTAACTCAAGAAAGGAAGTTGTGGCTAAAGAGGAGAAGATACCAAATATCTGAACACTTGTATAATGAGATGCTGAAGCGACAATTTACAGTCAATCAAGTATGTTAATTACAGTCTGAATGTGACAGCTGTGACCATGGTGAAAAACTGACAGATCAGTAATTATTTAATTAATGATAAATTGACCAAATTGACTGTTTATTTTCCATATATTCTTCTGGTCCAGAGCGAGCATAATTTGTAAGAACTCTGTGATGCAGAACTAAACTTCACTGCACCATTTTGGTGCTCTACTTACCACGAGGCTGGATACAACACAGTGAGCAGTACCAGTTAAATGTCCTGGGAGGCCTCCAGTTGTCATAAAAATACCCCCTCCCTCTCTAGTCACGATCTTTCCTGGTGCACAAGGCTCTTTTTCCTTCCCTTAGATGTCAGTTCATTTGTGGTGGGAGCAAAAGAAGAGATTCCCTAAAGAGTGGATTCACAGTAACGCCTGCCAGTTTCTTCTGTCAGATGGTGCTTTCATTTAGGCAGCCTTGATGGAACTCAGAATAAGAATAAAGCGAGCCACAAAGTACTGTAGCCACCAGAATTTACTCCACATTTATGAGAAATGAGAACATACAGTAGAGTAACGGCGTACATTTACATAATGATATACATTAGGAGACAAGAGATAAAAGGAAGCATGAATTATTCCCATGTGAAAATTTGAGTTGTTGTAGCAGCGATTTTGTCAGGCTACGGACAACTTTTATAATAAATGAAGGTTTTCTAATCCTGCAGTCCTTTAAATTTTAACAAACACTGTCTAAGAGATTATATGATGTATAAAGAAAATGTGGCCCATACATTAGATTGAGTGATGCAAAACAGCAACACTAATAGCAGCAGAACATGAGGGGAAACACAAAACACAGAACACAGAATATGCTGACAACAATCCGAGCATATTCCAATTATACTAATATATATTTATAATTGTAGATGTGCTGGTTTAATTCTGCATTTACTCACTGAACAACTAATAGCTTGAATAGTTGGAGGCTCCATCACCTTCAGTGACCATGTGTACTGTGCATGTTCCATACTTTCTCTTTTAATTTGCAATCCTAATAACCCAATCTCTCATTGGTCTGGTTCTACATGCAAGTGTAGAAATCAAAATCAATACAGCCTGCCTCTTGCCTCTTATGATTTTCTACAGTTGGTCCCCTGAGTTAGGACAGAGCTGTGCAAAAAAGCTTTAAATACACTGACTCATCTTCCTGAAACAATGTACAGGGAAGGACCTGAAATTGCAAGAGCTGATTACTATTGGAAAATTTATGTAAAGGAATGGTAAAACAGTAATCTTGGTCAATGTGGTTGCTGTTAATTTTTTTTGCTTAGTTTTTAAAATATTCAGTCATTTGTAGTGTTTGACAGTCATATTTGTCTGTTTATTTTGTTTGTATTTATTGTTGTAACAATGTTAATGCTGCTCTAAAAGGTTTAATCTCAATCAGTCGTTATCCCTGTTTAAATGAAGGGAGAGAAAGAATCAGATGAGTAGTAGAAGGATCATTTGGTACTTGAAGTTTACTGATAGAAAAGCAGGTTTTCACAAGCATTAGAATACAAAAGGTAGCTGAAGACAGTTTTCTGAGTTACCTGCTTCATCACCCGCCTAGTGGACTGAGACTGGGGCCGTTTTGGCAGGAAGCAGTGTATAGTATCGCCGTCCGAAGATGCTCTTTAGGTCCATCAGCAAGCCCACAAGTCAAATATGGTGTCCTCATCTTTATTGTGTGAGAGGTCAGTGCCACTGGCCTACAAGGTCACTGAAGTGTCTCCTCTCTGGTAATGAGGACAATGCAGGAGGCTTTCTGCCGTGGATGCACCATCTGCAAAATTAAAGTTAAGGTTGAAAAGGTTCTGGAGAATCTGTGCTGTATGGGTTGCTTGTGATTTTGAGCGATACAGGGCTCATGTTATCAGGGATGCAAGGGGCAGGGCCTGAGGCTGCATTGACCTTTAAAGCGATGAAGGATCAGCGGGGCTTCTAGGGTAATCAGTCACACTGTCAACAGCGGGGGGACAGAAAGGTAGGCAGTGTTAGTATGGGATAGGTGGTGGTGGTGGGGACCAGATCTGTCCTAGAATCCCTGTGTCAAACCGGCTTAACACAACTCTTTTACTTTATCCTCAGTCCACTCAGCCATTTGGCCTGGTTGTCTTTAGCCAGCCATCTTTCTCATCCCACTCCACACCCCCTTCACACTGTTTTGCTGCAGACTGTTCTCCAACCTCTCACTGTGGATGTTCTTTCAATTTTCAACTCTCCATCTCAGCTCTCACTTGACAATTAATTTCCTCCATGTTCCTCATCTTAAAAGCCTGTGTCTTCTCCCTGTTGAAAGGGATTTCATGTTTGTAGTTGTCCAGGCTTTATTATTTGCTCTTTGCTGATTTCTTTTCTTTTATCAGTACAGTAATTGCATTCTCACACTGTAATTGATTTGTCTTGCATAAGAGAGCCCCTCATTATCCACGGAGTACTCCACAGACCAGGTCCCATGTGCTCTCAACAGCCCTGTGAATTATTGTAATATATCCTCAGTAGCATACAACCACACTCTCACACTCTACCAAAGTGTTGAACGGGTGGTGGAACTGTTCATGCCCTTTGTATTAGTAAAATGCAAGTTCCTTGTTTATTTTTACATGTTCTTAATTGAGATAAAGGAAAGCAAGGTCTAGTATCACACTATTAAGTAAACGAAGAATTGCAGCATGCGTAATGTCAGCCCAGAGAGCACACAATTAAGTTTCATGTTGAGCGTTGAGTAACTTAGTGATTTGTCATGATGAAGGATGCTTAAGAACGTTGCTGGCCAGCATCTTCAGACTGCAACCGTAATTGCTGCTTTAAAGCTTTAAGCCTATAACAGCTCAGAGATGTACTGCAGCTGGTCCAGATGCACAGAGATTACCAATGAATGCATTTAACATATACTATACATTATTAAAGTAATGTGACGCCATGAGCTGTCCTGGGGATGCAGTTTCTGGTCCACTGTATGTTTGATTGGTCCATGTACAGTATTTTCAGGCCTTTTTTTTATCCCACTCCAACAGATTAGAGACAACAGTAATGCCAGATTTACAGATTTTGCACAGGATTTTTTTTAAAAAATATCATAGCAATGAATGGATGACATGGACCAGTCTGTGACATGTCACAAACTCAACAACAATAGAGTTTCTGTTCATGTCATTTGATATGCAGCTTGGCTCTTTTTTGATAGCTATACCATATATATTGGGTTTTTAATACTAGTGCTTTTCACTATTTCTCAGCACAGTGAGCTGTATCTACCTTCCACACAACATGGAATAGCTAACAGGAAACCAAAATATTTTGTAAATCTGTGTCCGAGAAGTCTGAATGAGCACAGTAAGTTCAGATGCAGTGCATGTGCATTGCATGTAATCAGATTAGCTGGTGCTCTGCCACACTTGGATTCATAAACCACTCAGATTAGATTCCTCTTCATTAATAGAGAGACAGGGAACTACCAACAGCAGACACAGACAAACCAGAGCAAAGGCTCCTAACCTTTTCTTCTGTCAACTGCTCCAAAGAAATAGAAACAAGAATTTAGTTTTACTCCATAAGCTCCATCTGAGCAGGTTTTGTTTAAAACTAAATTACATTAAATAGATGCATTCTGACATCTGAGTTTGTTTCCAATATTTGAATCAGTCCCATTTTGGTTGCATTTTCTAACCATCTCTGTTCTGTCTTCCCTAGTGACTCCTGGCAAATGTTAAGTAAAGATAGACACTGCCAAAATAACAAAGAAATAATAATAATAAGATTTCAAGGTGTAAGTGCACATAATAATGATATGTGCAATCCTGGCTATTAAATAGCCCGGCATCAAATGCTGCTCTACTGGAAATGTTCAGTTTTTAGCTCCTGCATCCAACACTGTAGGTGTTGTGTCTTGAATATAAGGACTGTTTATTAGACGGCTGGTTGTTGTGATCTTCTACCGAACTGAATATCCAGAAATATGTTTTTAATAATTTGTCTCCAACATTTTTTGTCAAGAAAATATTAAAATTCCCTACAAACTACACACCCAAGACTCTCTGACACAGTGTGAACAACATTTACAAATTGTAACGTTTTACAAAGTGAAATTATTTCTTCCAGAACTGTTATATCAGATTGCTTTACATTTTCAGAGGCCTTTATGTTTTCCTAGTTTATCTGTCTTGCTGCATAATGATGTGCTATAATTAATAATGAAAACAGACTACTATTAAATGTAAAAGACCAACTTCATCAATAGATGGTCTACAGTAAGCATATTTCCTTATTATTCACTGCCTGGACTTAAAACTCAACTAAATGTCTTTAGCATTGCAGAAAGAAAGCATGGCTGACCTGTAAACTCTGTGGTGTGTGTGTGGGTGGATGGATAGGCGAATGTGGGAGAAAACAACTCTTTCTTTTTGTAGCTCTTCTGTACTACACGTTCTTTATTTTATTTATGTTGGCTTTTATGTGTCTTATTTAATTAAATTAAAACAATGTGATCCTGTTATTGAGAGCGGACACATTTTTGCATTACAGCCGGTGATGTGTTTCCACTGAGTAAAACCGTGTAAAACGTGTGTATGAAAAATGTGGTAATTTCAAAGTCTCTTTAGATTGAGATCACAGGACATGTAATGCTGTTTTCTTTCCTTTTTCCTTCATCTTCCCTTTCCTCTCTCAAGGTCATTGAGCATTTATCAGTGAGAGCAAAAACTGTTTATGTCTCACGTCTCCATGGATACAATAGTTGACTCTAGCAATGAATTTGACACTTGTGTGGTATGCATGTGTATCTTTGCACATTTTCTGCATCTCTCTCTCTCACACTCTCAATCCGTTCCCACCCGCTCTCTCTTTACAGCAACCAGCTCCACTAGACTGGAGGATTTGAATTATCTGGACAACCAAAGGGCTGCTGGACACAGGAGCTCCGTCCGCAAACACAACACAGCTGGACGTACAAATGATGACTCCAAAGGTATTTTGTGGCTTAACCTCAGGGTGAAACCGGTGTGTAAATATAGCTTGGTGCAGGAACATCTGTAGACCTGTGTGGAACACAGTCAGACGCACAAGCAGATACCCAATGTCACTGTTATTCATCTCTATATAGTGTTAACTCTTCTCTCTCTCTGTTTAGGGAGATTGGTACCATTCAAACAAAGTGACATCATGCTAAAGCCGCTGCTGTTTGAAGTCCCCGGCATCACTGCAGAAACACCCTTTGTGGGCCGGGACTGGCTCTTCACACGTCTGGACGAGGTCTTGAGAAAGACAAGCAGCTGTGAAGGACGAGGTGCTGTCATTGTCGGTAACGCAGGATCCGGCAAGACTGCTATCATCTGGCGGCTGGTGACGCTCAGCTGTCATGGTATGCGCACCCTACAGGGAGGGCCCAGCATCCCTCACAGCCCCAGCTCCTCCCCTAAATGTAAGAATTAAATCTTTATCCGCAGCAGTGTAGTTTGTTTTTGTGTTTATCTCAAAACATTAGCGTAATAAAGTGCACATTGTTGTGTGCTTTAATTGGAGTTCTCTAGTGTGCTCCAGTCACGTCAGATTCCTGCAAGATATTGGGAGAAATATCACTTTTTGGAAAGTGGTTGGTAACTGGGTCACGCACTCTTCTTTCAAGTTCTCCCCTGAGGTTTCTCTACTGATTGCAGTTGTGTAAGGGGACTGAGATTGTTGTGTTTTTTTTTCTTTTCATGAGTGGCACTGCAACTGTTCTTTTGTTCAGAAAAAAATCTTCTCATGCAACCAGATATTGCATATTACAGTTAAAATAGAAGTGTGCTGGGCATGCTGGTGATTAAGGTTTTTGAAGAAAATGTGACACACCTGGAATTATAAATATAACAACACCCACAAATGCAGATTTAAAAACAAATTACCTTCTATCTATGTCTATGTATTTTTCTGCACTGCGAAAGGAAATACTGTTTGGACTGTAGAATAAAGGCAAAGCAGCACATAAAACTGTCAGCCTGACATTGTTCTAAAGTAGAGTTAAAAAAGAATACAGTGCCATTCATTTTTCAGTATCACTGCATTAATTATTAATATCTGCACTATATGTTGTCATTTTGGTTTAAATCTATCAAACAACTATACTGTAGCATGAAGTCTAGAGGAATGAAAGCTGATCATTCTGCACTCTTTGAAACAAACACTTTTTTCCATCATCTACTGTGGGTTTGCTCAATGTAATATTTTGCAGTCTTGCTTAAAGAGGCACTAATTAACTGGAGCAGTTATATTGCGTTTCTTCATTGAGTTCACTCCTGGCATCCCTGTGCTTACACCAGAGACTTCATTTAACGAGTATAAATGGCAGCTTTGTGTTTGTTGCTGTTGCTTTGCGCTCTGTTCAGGTGGGGATAGGCAGGGAAAAGCAGCTTCCAAACAGCCAGCCGATTCCCAAACCAACCAGAGTGCTGTTGCAGGAACAAGCGATGGTGCAGCACAGAGGAAGGAGGCTGTCAGATGCCTAGCTGCCAAGGTACCTCAACACAGATGTTTGCATTTTAATACTTGTGAGGACCCTCAATTACATAATTTGTTCTCTAGGCCCTAACTCTTACCTTAAAGCACCAGTTCAACATTTTTGGAAACATGCTTATTCACTTCCTTGCAGAGAGGTGTAAGAGAAGATTGATACAACTTTAATGTCTGTATACTAAATATGAAGCTGGACATGGTTATCTTAGCTTAGCATAAAATCTGCCTACTAGCACCTCTCAAGCTCATTATTCTCTTTTACATCTTTCTTTTTAAACAATCCATATAAGAACTGAAGTGTAAAAACTTTCTTGGCCTGGTGCAGTTGCAGGGCCTCAGTGTAGACTTCAGGCAATTACTACTACTGCTGCTGTCATTTGTATAGTTTGGTTTTTGTACAGGGTACACAAACGAGATATAATGGCTTAATCAGTGAGCTGTAGAGGTGACCTTGCCAAGCTAAGAAAACCAGCAGCTGGCTCAGGCCTTATGTTTAAAGGACAGATAAAGAGTGGTATTGATTTTCTCATCTAACGCTCCATGGCGAATAGTTTCTTAAACCATCATAAATAAATGTTTTACCCCATCCCTTACTCTAAACTTGACTAGGTCGTCATGCTCAAGGACTAAAACTCAAATTGGTCCTCAGATACAAGCACATACACGTATAAACACACAATGTACGCCTGTACAGTTACAGCCTGTTATTTATCCTGTTGCTGAGGAGGCTGCTGACTCACCAGCAATTATTACAGACAAAAGGAAGAAATTAAATGTACATTAAGGTAATGTCCCTTGATTTAGCTTCTTTTAATGGCCCTGTTGTGTTTGCTCACTTTTCTCTCCACATTTGTAAATATGGTAATATGATACAGCATCATTAACAGTACTGTAGAGGAACTGTGACTTCTTTCATAAAGACCGAAGAGGGACCAGTTCAAAGAAATAAACGCACGTCATTGTTTCCTTTTTAAAGAGCCATGGGGTCACACATTGCTGACACAAGACTTTAGTGTCAGAGTGTTCTCCTCCCTTTTTGAGCACATGTAGAACATGCTGCTGATTGCATCACGAAGATGACATGGACGTTTCTAAATTTACTAACTTGGCCTCAATAGGAGTTTCCATGGGAACTAGTCAGACTACTTGTGATAGAGGATGTTCACTCATCATTGATAACGTTTCATGTGAGGTCTTAGCTTGCACATCATAAAGCCACCAGTGAAGATTGTCAAGATTGTTTACTCGCCAAAAATGTTTTTCTGTCTACAGATGACCGCCATTCATCTTCCAGCAAGATATTTACCATTTATCTCAATGCTAACCTTTATTTTTGTTCAGTTTGGCTCTCATTATATGTTTAATTTCTGAATAAACCAATTTCACTGAGGGAATGTGTTTTATGATGAATTAATCTGCATGGAGCTCTTGTTGTTGTAGGTTATGATTCAGCTAATTCTTTGATTTCTGCAAATATAATTCCTGTGTTTATGTCTTGGTTTTATTTTATTGCCGTCCTTATTGTTTTTTTTATGCCATAATATGAGTAAGATATGAGATTGTTATTCTCCAATTTGATGTTATTCTTCAGGTTTAGTACCTTCTTCTTTCTCTTGTCAGGTGGTAGCCTACCATTTCTGCCAGGCTGACAACACATACACTTGCCTGGTACCTGAGTTTGTTCATAGTGTCGCCGCCCTGCTGGCCAGAGCGCCACAGCTAGCTCCGTACAGGGAGCTGCTGGTACAAGAGCCTCAACTACAGAACACACTCAGCCTGCGATCCTGCGTACAAGACCCCATTGCTGCCTTCCGAAAAGGTGTCCTAGAGCCCATAGCTAGTCTGCGCAAAGGTAATGAAGTCTCCACACGCACGCACACACACAAATACACACTTCAAGACAAATGTGATATTCAAGTTTAAAGACCTTTTTATAATTTAAAATACTATCAGTTTTAAGGAGGAAAAATGTCTGCTCCCCTCACCCTGCAATTAGGGAGCCTGCTTCCATCTCCTGTATGAAATAGCCCTTTAATAACTCCATATGGGCCCACAGATTATTTTCTCTGGTTAAGGTCAATGATTGGAAACACTGTAGAGTGTGAAACAGATGTTGGGTCATTTACATAGGGAAATGATGAGTGTTATTTTTGCCCCAGTGAATCAGCATCCTCTTGGATTTCAAGGTCACATAATACTCTGGAGAGGCTGTGAATGTTATGGGCGAATTAGTCCGCTCAGTCCCTCATGATACAGTCAGTCAGCTAGATTGATGTGTTATTATGACCAAGCCCTCCACAGTCGGAGCAAAGGAGTGTTTTGGCTACTCTATCTCTATTAAGCAGGTTAGGAAAAAAATGGAGAGCCCTTGTGCCTGAGTGTATGAGTCCTCACAGGCTTGCAGGGATGCACTGACAGCTTAGATGATGTGAAACATGATGGATATGTCCTGTTTCAAGCTAATAAACAACCTCTGGCCTCTGGTCCCTTTCAGTAGAATATAATCAATATCACCATTTTGTGCTCTTCTCAACACATCCTCAGCCGAAAAACAATGATGCAGCCATTTTCAGCCATGGATAATACTAGGATAAAGCTATCATACCATCTTTCTTTGTTTCCTTTTTATCTGCTCTTAGGTAGAGTAATGTGATATATCTGGTCTTTTAATGCACTTGAACCTCTCTTGACTCTATCTCTTCTTATTATGTGTATGTAGAGCGGAGGCTACCGGAAGAAGACTACATCATATTGGTCGACAGTCTCAATGAAGCAGAGTTCCACAAACCAGACTACGGTGACACCATTGCCACCTTCATCACAAAGATTATCTCCAAATTCCCTCTCTGGCTCAAGCTGGTGGTCACAGTCAGGACAGGCCTGGTGGTGAGTGAGATTTTCTACATTACAGAATTACACATTTATCTCAGAGGGTCTTACTTATCTCTATTTAGTTAAGTTTTTGTTTTATCGGACCAGGTTTTGAGACATCTGTTGTCATTCAGTGTCAGCATGGCAACATACTAACATGTTGATATTTAGCAGGTAGTGTGTACCATGGTTTGTCTGAGTTTAGCATGTTAACATTCATTAATAAACAAAGTAAAGGTGAGGCTGAGGGGAGTGTCAGTAGTTTTGTACTGTAGGTATTTGGTCACAAACTTAATTACTGGACAAATGCTTTTGTGGTGGTGGTGGCATTTTCACTTTTTTTTTAAATTTTAGGGTCATTGAAGAGGTAGACAGGTAACAAGAGGAGAGAGAGAGATGTGAGACTGAGCTTGACCCAGGGACTTTGTGATTATGTGGCATGCACAGTAACCATTCTGAATCTCTGTACAAACTCACAAAAACAAAAATGTTATTCTCATGGTGGCTCTAGAGGAAAAATCAAGGAATGACTGAAGTCAATAGGATACATCCTCTGGGATCATGAGAGTCAACAAGTTCACTGTTTGTAGAAAAAAATAAAATAAAATTAGATTTATTATAGCTTTGAGTGCCACAATTGATATTCCAGTTAACTCTGGTTCTCCCTGCACTCACTGTGGATGGACATTGTACATTTTACTGCCATGGTATAGACATTCAGGCTTTTGGCACTGCACTGTTCTCTAGTCTGATGTATTTTCTCAATCCGGTCGGTAATCCCACCAAACAGCGGGCGCATCTGTCTAACGCCAAAGCCAAGTCTCCAAATGCTGCATGGATTACGCCCTGAATGGATGGCAATACTACTGGGAGTCTGCTGGGAGTCTGGAGCTTGACAGCCAGCCAGCCGGTTACATAATTGGATTAGTGTTTGGGAATACACAAAACACATTTGGGGTCATTTTCGTCATGATTCATTTCAAGTTAGCAAACATTAAATACTGAAATTCAAAGATGAAGAGTATGTCTATCAGTCCACCCTCCCAGAATCCCTGCCATCTGATTGGACATGATTCAAAATGATTCACAAACTGTTGTGAAAGGGTAAAGTGGAGCATCATTTGCAACCACAAGTCAATTGTGTCTCATTGAACTAAAATGTCATTCTTCATTAATGAGGAACTGAGCTTCAATAGTAAGGGTTAGGGTTTTTTTTTTTTTTATCACTCATAGCTGGTTTTGGCCGGTGTTGAGCAGTTGAGGATGGCAAGAGAGGAGATGAAATGTGAATCTGAGAGATGCCTGTGAGCAATGTTAGAGCTTGAGTCATTGTCACACTATTTACTGTACTGTATCCCATGGCTCTGCGTGAGTCAGAGGCAAACAGCATCTGAGGAATGGGTCCTGATTTTGGTTCTTTTCATTTGTCCTTAGTTAATGCATCAAAGACATGCTGCCTACAATTATTTAAATATTGAGGTGTTTGTGCTTGCATGTGACATCATTCTCAATTATAAGCTCCAATAATTTATCTGTTTTCTTCTCCTGCAGGAAATTACTACCCTCCTTCCCTTCTCTGGCATCTCTCTAGACATCCTGCCAGACAGCAGTGATCTGGGAGCTGACCTGAGCGACTACATCCATCACCGGGTCAGCAGCAGTACCCAGGTTGCCACTAACGTCACCACACCGACAGGCTCCGCCCCTGATCCACTGCTCCTCAGCAAGTTCAGCAGCCACCTGTCAACACGTAGTCATGGCTCCATCCTCTACCTTCAGCTGACCCTGGATCTTTTCCATAAAGGCCATCTGGCGCTGAAAGGAGGAAACTACCTGGTGGTGCCTGTCTCCCTGTCAGAGGTCAGCCGTGGAGAGTGATTAGTGTTTCAATTAGTTATAACTGCACTTTCAAGATTGTTCAAGCCTTTTAACTTAGAGCTAAAAAAAACACATCACATTTTACCTTGAGTGACGGGTCAAGTTCACAGTCTAACACTTAACACTTGTCAGTCATCCTGGTGAGCTGACTGCCGTGAAATGGCATCTCGCCTGAGGCTGAGGCAATCAATGTCCGTAAAATCACCACACAAGGTACACAACATCAGCCACTGTTCAGGCATGTTGCTTGCAAAAAAAGGATACAACCTATACAGATTAAATCAGTAAAAGATCAAAATGAACGGATGAAAGACTTCATACAAGGTACCAAAAATAGTTCACAGTAAATTATAGACAGTACTTTAATGTTACATAATCATCAGAGGAAAATAGGACAATAGATGAGCAAGTGTTAAACACAAAGGCCTAGAAATATTGTATGACAACTTAATGATTGGATAATGTCTAAATCATATCTCAAGATGTGCTGAAATAGGTAAATACAAGAGATTAGAAGGACAAGGTAGTAGGAGGCATGTACAGTAGGAGTAGTATTTACTGTTTAAACTGTTGTAAAGTCTAGTTTCAAAGCAGATGAAATCAAAATTATCCCACTTCACTGAGTCTGTGGTAAAGGACCCAAGGTTACACAAGAATGTCTTTTCATCATGGTTATTTCTATGATTTTTAATGTGTTGAGGCTTACCAGCTCTTTAGTTTGAAATGTTACTACCAACATGTTGCAATTGTTTCTCTGACAAAGTTGTAAAATGATTATTATAACAACCTTATACAGTACCTACTGTACTTGATTTGCACAACCTAGTTCAGTGCTGCTAAAATCCACAGAAAGTGCTACATTCCCCATGTGAACCTCGTTGACAAGTTTATACATGTACATACAATCACAAACTGACCTCCTAGATCAATATGTTGAAATTATTAATTGTAAGTTTAATATTAAGTTGAGTATTCTCATTTTAAACTAACTGAACAGCACAGAAACAATCCATTTTTTGTTACATAGTTGTTCCTTCCTGTCTTCTTTAAGCAAACTTTTACACATTCACATCCTGATGATCATTTAAAGAGCTAACTCATGAATATCTTTTAGGTTTACCTGCTGATGTGCCATGTGAGCTTCCCGGATAAAGAGGTCTTTGAACTGGTACTTCCGGTGCTAAATGTGGCACTGGCCTCGCTGCACCCACTGACTGATGAACAAATGTTCAGGGCGCTGAATGCAGGCAGTGTGAGAGGGGAGCTGGAGTGGAAGGACTTCCAGCAGAGATTAGATAGCTTGGCTGGATTCATGGTGAGACTGCATGGAAGGGAGCAAAATAATTAAAGCTTTTGTTTCAAATGTTTGAATGTTGTGTTTGTTTGGCTGTAAAGTACATAATTTACACTTGTTCCACTTGATGGACAATAAGGGGAAACCTACCTTTTTTGGGAGTCAGAGAGAATGTTAATTTTTCCATGACCTTTAAAGAAATATTCTTTATCATTTGTGCTTGCAGGTGAGGCGTAGAGATGGCACACGGATGCTTTGTCACCCCTCCTTCAGGGAGTGGCTGGTTTGGAGAGCAGATGGAGAGAGCACAGACTTTCTCTGTGAACCGAGGTGAGGCTAAAAGTCAAATGTCAAACAGCAGAAGATTCTCATGTACTATGAGTCAGCTTGGAATACACCAAGAAAAAGTGTGTAAATACTCATCCAAAGTGAAGCTTTTGTTAAATTACAATTTTGGTTGTTGCATACATGCCATTTCTGATAAATAAGCAGAGTACTCATATCTGCAGGAACGGCCACGCTCTCCTGGCCTTCATGTTCTCGAGACAGGAGGGCAAGCTGAACCGGCAGCAGACCATGGAATTGGGACACCACATCCTCAAGGCTCACATATTCAAGGTAATAGGTTCAGTGATGATATGTATATAACTTGCTATGTAGGTTTATAACTGGAACTGATTGAACCTAAACCCCTGTGAATCTCCTTTATTCTCAAAGGCTTCAGATAAACAAGAGCCTGCACTTTATTGTATTTTATTACATCAAAACTGAACAACACACCCACAAATACTATTGAACCTCTGTCCCTGCTATCACCCACACGCATTAGTACTGCTCATATACATAAACACCTACGGTACAGTGAATATTGTACTGTTTACATGCATGGCACTGTACATACAGCTTTTACTCCTGGGACACAGTTCAACATCTGCATCACAGATCTCATCTGAGCAAGCTTAATCTCTCTCGCTCCGTCTCTCTGTTTGTATCTCTCTGTCTTGCTCTCTTACTGTCTCTCTCTTTCTCTATGTGTCTGTCTTTGTCCCTCGTTCACACGCTTACAGGGTCTGAGTAAGAAGACAGGTGTGTCCTCCAGTGTTCTTCAGGCCATGTGGGTAAACTGCAGCACAGATAGTCTGTCCGCTGCGCTTGCCTCCCTGCGGAACTTGTACACACCTAACACCAAGGTGACATATCTGCTCTACATTAAAACACACTCATGCACACAAATATACATTCAAGTGCCAGTTTATTTGGTACTCGTATATCCGTGCTGCCCAACTCAATGCAACACAAAAAAACAGCTTGCAAAATGACCATCAAGGATTAAATACAAACTATAACCTTCATGAAGGTAGCATTTATTTCAAGGCTGTTTTATTATACCACATTAGTTTTATCTATAGGTGCACCAAATAAACTGTTAAATGAGCATATATCCTGACAGATAATTTATTTTTTCCATCCTGCAGGTAAGTCGTCTGTTGATGATGGGTGGCGCTAATGTGAGCTGGTGTACAGAGGTGGTAGGACACGCCCCCATCCTAGCCGTCCATGCTCACCTGGGACATGTGGAGATGGTAGCGCTGTTACTAGAAATGGGCGCTCCTGTAGATGGGATCACCGACAGCGGCATGACGCCCTTGTGTTTGGCTGCCGCTGCAGGACACACTGACATCGTCAACCTGCTCTGCAAGAAAGGGGCCAAGGTCAGTATTGTTTCTGTACAAAGAGGGAAAGAGACAAATGTGGGTGTGACTGGTGTAATTGTGATGGCTAAATCCGTTTTAAATCTCTGACAGAACACTCTCTGTACCTTTACACCAATAATATCCTAAACAGTCCTGATTTTGTGTTCATCACAGTTTCATGATCTATTCTGGGAAATAGATGACATAAACAGGTCTGATCTAGGCCAGAATATCACAGGCACCAACCAGGACCAGTGTTGTCCTTCTGTGTACTCCTCTGTGCCAGGTGGGCCATGCTGATAAGAGTGGCCACTGTGCTCTGGTCCATGCTGGGCTGAAGGGCCATGCAGAAATCATCAACATCTTGCTGGGCCAGGATTGGGGACCAGAGAACCCCACTGATCCACAGAAGCACCTCAGCAATGAGACTGTGACTGAGAAAACACAGGCAGTACAGCAGGCGGCAACAGCAGCAGCCAGTGTGGGGCACACACAGGTACGCATCAGACCAAGATCCTAATAACAAAAACATTTTTACCACTGCTGAAATTCATTTTTTGTTTAGAGTGCAGTGCCTGTGTTTGCTATACACAAAGGACTTACTAGATTCTGCTTTCGCTGTGGTCAAGGTCTGTTTTCTGTTGGTTTTCTCTCCTCACAGCAAGCCAGCATTACAGAAGACTGTAAAATTGTGTTTCCCTGCAGGTGGTGAAAAGCTTGCTGGACTTGAAAGACGAACAGCTGGCAGTGCAGATGGACGCTCACGACTCTCTCTGGGGAGAAACGGGTGCGTTTCTTCTATCAGTCAGATAAATTTAGCTTTCTCACCTCTTTCTGTCCATCAGTTCAGTTCTAGAGTCATGCTCAAGGGCTACAGGGTTTTCATTTCAGACACACTCTGACTCTGTGCAAGGAAAAAATATCAAATAGCTAATTTTCCTGTATACGGATGCAAGGTAAGCTTTTTGAATGAAGCTGCAGGAGATCTTGAGTGCTATATACCTGCTCACCGGTTTCAGTATTATGATTTTAGGATGCTCTGGTTGATATCAAATAATTAATTCAATTGTAAATAGTTTTTTTTTGGCACAAATGGAGCATTGCATTTATCATACAGAATATCTTGTCCAACCACATTTGTAGCATCTAAAAAGCAGCTGTTATTCAATTGTAATACCCTTACCTCTATCACAGATGCATGTGCAGCTTGCAGAATTCTGTTAGGCCCATTTCCTGAGAGCATGTCGGATGAAGCCTGTATCTCTGCCTACAGCACCATTAGAGTATAATTCTATTACACAGTCCCCTCTAGTGCTGAGAGAGAAAAAGTGAGAGCATGAAATGCGCTGTGAAACATTCACCTTTACATGTACCAGGGCTTTGTCTTGTTTATGTTCAGTGTTCCTATCTGTGCACTCATTATTGGATTAAAGTACATATGTAAAAAAGGAAAAAAAAGCCAAGGATACATTTAAAAGTCTGATTCATGAACCAGGGATTTGTAGTTTGGAGGATTACAGTTGCCAAAAACAACAGTGTGGACAGCTTCCCAATGGGTGTGAATTACAATTATCTCCTTATTATTTTTAGTTTGTGTATTTAAAGCAGCAGCTTCAGTAACTTTGTTACTATCTTGTGCAGCTGCAAAAACTCACCGTAAACAATGACAACTAGACGGTTGGGTTTTTTGTCTCATATATATGACAATAACTTCTCTTTAAAGGTGGCATTACATTATCAATTTGTTCACTGAAGCATGCAGACACATGAAATATGATGTAATTTATCAAGGGTACTTGGAGGTTAGAGAATGGCATTAATACCTTGCCTCTATCCACAGTTAGTCAATTAGCTGAAGGTCTCGCATAATAAACAAAGGAACAATGCCCATTTTAAGGCGGCACAAGTTATAAAGTATGCAGAGTTATAGTTGGATATGACTGTATATTGTTTTCATTTGATGATTGTGTTTTTTGGAAAGGACCGATAATTGTAGGTTTCTGGTGTCTGTAAGATGCAATTCTGATCTCATGTAGCCTGTCACATATCTAAGTTTGTACAAACCTGAAAATATTAAAAATGTTTAGTTTGTCTGATGAAACAAGGATAACACAAATAGCTACAACACCTGTGTTACAACTGAAAAGCCCCACATTTTCTTGTTTCTCATTCCTGCTTCTACTTCTCTCTAAATGTGTCAATTACATATTTTTCTCCGCCTCGTCGTCTCATCTCTATGCTGACCCTCTGTCAGTGCTGAGTGCGGCAGCGGGGAGAGGGAGGATAGAGGTGTGTGGGTTTCTACTGGAACGGGGGGCAGTGCTGGAATTGTCAAATCGCAGGGGGGTGGTCCCACTCCTCGGCGCTACAAAACATGGACACACACAGGTGAGAGCTAGAGGTTCGGACACACAATTTCCCTCATTTAAGCAGTACTGTTTTTGGCCCATCTTTTAACACTTTGTCTCCTCTCCCAGGTTGCAGAGCTGCTGCTGAAGCAAGGTGCAGACATCAATGTCAGTGACAAGCAGGGTCGCACTGCACTGATGCTGGCTGCTTCCGAGGGCCACATAAGCACGGTTGAACTGCTGCTGTCAAAGAGTGAGAGTCCCTGCTCTGACCACTAATATCCAAACTTGTTTCATGAATGTTTGAACTGTAGAACAATATTTGTATTGTTTGTGGTCCCAGGTGCCGCTCTGTCCTCTGCTGATCAGGAGGGGCTGACCGCACTTAGCTGGGCCTGTATGAAGGGCCAGAAAGGTGTGGTGCAGCTTCTGGTGGAGGCAGGCGCAGACCTGAACCAACCAGACAGACAGGGGCGGACTCCTCTTGACCTAGCGGCCCTTAATGGGGATGCAGATACAGTGGGTTTCATGCTGCTAGATCATAATATGGAAAACATGTCTGTCTTCATTTGAAATACTTTATTTTCATGTACTTTTCACTCAGTGGTTGAGATGAAATTAAAAGACCTAGGTACGTGTTTACTTAACAATGAGCTGAAAAATGGCATAATTGTTGAAAGGCGATCAGCAAAGTAAAATACATAATTGCATCACACTCCCAACAACCTATTTTAGGCCATTTAATCAGAGTTACATCAATAGGGTAAGAATAATCATATTCCTGAGAACTGCATGGCAAACACAGGAAGTTGATTTGCAACCAGATCTCATTAATGTAATCTACTAATCAGCAAGAGAATAATCTAAAACTATCTGATGATCAGAGATTTAGCAATCATGGTTTGTGGCTTTTACTACTGTGTGGATTTTTCTGTTAATGTACTGGAGCATTCAGCGTTTAATATAGCCACTTTCACATTAAGTCAGTCTTATTTAAACATACAGTAAATATAGCATGCTGTTATCTCCTACACTGTAGGTGCATTGCCTAGTGGACCATGGAGCGGTGTTGGAGAGGGCCGATAACAACGGCACCAGGGCTTCAGACAGGACTCCCGGCTGCCAGAACCCGGCCCTGGTGGCTTTGCTGCTCAAGAAAGGATCCAAGATGGGTATAAACACCATGCTTACATAACAGCCCTGCAATAAATCCTACTTTTATGAAACTTTAACTCATAGCACAAAATTTGAAAAAACATATAAAATAGTCAAATCAAACTGCACCATAAACTACAGTACAGGCTCTTAAATAAACAAAGTTATATCACCTTTGTGGATAAACTTGCTACTGAGAGCGTATCCACATTTGTATCTGACTTGAAACAATCATTGAGGAGTCAGCTCACTTGGATAGATTTGTACTATGTGCTATACTTTTGAACCTGCCTGCTTTGCATTTATATTATTTTATATTTGTCTATTTCACTTCCAAACAGTATATTATTATACTCCATTCTGCAGCTCCTGCAGTTTTGATTCCACCTTACCAACTCTCTCTCTACCTTTCTCTTCCTGCATCCTCCGGTGCTCTCCCTCATCAACCAACAGGCTACAGAACAGCTCCACATGATCGATCAGGTACATGATTTATGTAAGACACAGAGTAAAAGAGACAAGGTGAGACAGATAATAGAAAGATAAATATATATTGCTCTTTCAGGTCACGCTACATGGGCTATGGCTTCCTCCAAACCAGACATCCTCCTCATCCTGCTGCAGAAGCTGATGGAGGAAGGGAACATGCTTTACAAGGTACTTTATGCATAATGTTGTTTGTTTTTGAATGCGTGTTGTGAAGGTATGACAGACCTTGCAGCATTTTATTGAGATAAACTTGTTTTTAGATGTGTTTTGAAATAAGGTGTTTTTGTGGAGTAGTTCAGCAGTTTGCCTGCTTGTTCCTTTCTCTCCCTCTTCCTGTGTATTATGCAGAAAGGACGTATGAAAGAAGCAGGCCAGCGATACCAGTATGCCCTGAGGAAGCTACCTCGTGAGGGGCAAGGAGAGGAGCTGAAAGGGCTGAAAGACCTGCGGGTCTCCCTCTATCTCAACCTTTCCCGCTGCCGCAGGAAAACCAATGTAAGGCCCACAGCTGTATGAATCTGATCATACAATATTTAACACCATCAGGTTTATTAGATTCAGAAGGGGGTGGCAGGTGGGCTGGTAAGAAAAGGCAGATGATTCCTTAAGATATATAATTTATCTGTTTATGTTTGACCAGCTAGTTGTGCCTCTGGCTTGTTCCATCTGGGCCCACTAGCTGCTACCATAGGCGAACACCAGGCTCATCCCTGGTGAGTCGGTTTAGTCAGCAGTTGCCAACTTTCAACCCTGGGTGGCAATTAACCAACCCAGAAAACTCAGCTTGTCTGAATCAGGGCATATGAAACCCTTGAAAATTCCACCTAAAGGACCACCTCCAGTTGTCTTGACTACGTCTTGCCACTGGCTATAGTTGGGGCTGGTCAAAAGAGAGTGAGGTTGACGCTGCAAGTCATGTCCCCTTACTACACTGCTCACCTCCATAGAGAGGAGAGGTTCAGAAAAGGTACCCTAAACATTGTTTGTTTCAAAACATCATACCACAGCTGGCAGGATCCCATACCTGCGGTTGAAATACAAAACAAAACAAAATTTTAAAAAAAGGCTAAAGTGATACCACTTACCGTTGGTGCCTGGAATGTGAGGCCTTTGATGGTCACATGTGGATTAAAAAGAGAGATTTGCCGCCATATACAACTAGGATATTGCTGCCCTTATTGAGACCCAACTGGCCAATACTGGACAGGTGTGAAGTGGGTGCAGGCTACACATTCTTCTGAAGCAGATGAAGACAGGAGGAAAGACATGATGCAGGTGTTGCTTTTACTGTAAAAAAACAAACAAACAAAAAAACACCTGGTCAACCAACTAGCAAGCCTACCCAAGGGTATAGTAGGAAATGACCATCAATCATGGAATGGAGTCATATGTGCACATGACATTGGAAAATGTAACAACAATGGCATTCTCGTACCCAAAACATGCCCAAAGTTCAACTTGCTCATCACCAACACACAGTTCTAGTTACCAAAGCATAAGAAAACTTCCTAGATTGATTGACTGTCATTGTGAGAAGGAGTAACCACCACAATGTCAAGGTGACCAAGGTCATGTGTGGTACTGAATATTCATAATTTCTTAACTTTACCACTGTATCAAGCCTCCAAGGAAAAAGACACGTTAAGCATTGCAACATCACTCACCTACAACAGGAATTTACCAGACTAGCCTTTGTTGAGGCTGTAGATCATCGCCTACAAGCGTTGAATCACTTGGTGTTCCCACATGTATACATCATGATTGGCTTGATGAGAACATGCAGAAATCCAAGCACTCCTTGATGGAAAAACATCACCTGCATAAAGCATATCTGAATGACATCAATTAAAGCTTAAAGAAAATTGCTTCCTCACATGGTTGTCTAGCAGATACTCAGAGTCATGCAAGACACGCTGACTGTAACAACACCAAGTACTTCTGTGGTCCACAACACTCAGGAATGTTTTTGAATACAGATGGAACAGCACTTGTGAGGTGGGCTGAACATTTCAGCACAGTCCTCAACCAACTATTAAGCATAAACGAGGAGGCAATTGCAAGTCTGTCTCAAGTTGAAATGAATCAGTCCCTTGCTGTTCTGCCTTCTATTGAGGAAACCAGGAAAAGCCATAAGCCTCCTCTCATCAGCAAAGCTCCAGGGTCTGAAGCCATCCCAGCAGAAATATACAAGGCTGGAGGCCTTTGTTTAGTTGAGAAACTGACTAACCCCTTCCAGTCTCTGTGGAAATTAGAAGCTATTACTCAGGTGTTTAAGGATGCCTCTGAAAGGCAAGGCAATTGGCAGGCCTGTGATCCTTTTGAACCAACTAATTGTCCACATAGACTAGTGTCCGCTGCCTGAGAGTCAATGTGGTTTCAGAAAAGACTGAAACATTAATTGCTCAACAGCTAAAGGACAAATGCCAAAAACAAAACGCTGATCTGTGTTGGTCTGCATTTGACACAGTGAGCCAAGAGGGCCTACAGAAGATCACAGCTAAGGACGGTTGTTCAAGTTCATTGGTATAGTGCAGAAACTTCATGATGGCAAGATGGTCAGTATCAGGATCCAGCAAGAACTCCATGAGCCATTCCAAAACCAACTTGGAGGAAGTCACTGTGCTTTCTTTCTGCTGGCTCAAATGAAGAACTACAGGCCAGTATGGATCACTTCTCCTCAGCTTGCAACAACTTCAGCCTAAGAATCAGCACAAAAAAGACCTCTACCAACCTGCTCCTGGGAAACCCTACACTGAGCTCACTGTTCTTTCTTCTTCTTTCTGTCAGCTGTTGACAAGTTTACTTACATTTGAAGGAACATCAGGATTGTTAAGGCCAGTGCAGCCTTTGGACATCTATGTGATTTAGAATGGGAAAGGACTATCATCAAGCAAGAGACAAAGCTGAAGGTCTACCAGGTCGTCATGTTACTAGCTCTTCTGTATGGGTGTGAAGCATAGACTGTCTTCCAGTGCTATGCCAGGAAATTGGTCCTTCTCCTCCTGAGCTGTCTGAGGAAACCGCTGAGGATCAAGTGGCAGGACAGAATCCCCAACACCAAAGTCATCAGCAAGGTCAATATTCCCAGCATCCTCACCCAGCTCAGATGGACTGGCCATGTGACAAGAATGCCCTACATAAGGCTGCCAAAACAAGTCTTCTTTGGTTAGCTGAAAAATGGCCAGCAAACACAAGGTTGCCCCAAAAAGCACTTCAAGGATACTCTGGAAGCCTCCTTTACAAGCTTGGATTTGCCCTTAAAAGCTGGGAACACCTAGCTCAGGACTGAACTGGCTGAAGAAGAACAATCAAGGAAGGTATAGTCCTCTGTGAGAGCAGAGCACAAATCTGCCAAGGTAGTACTAGTGGCTGAACTGTACATCCTCTCCGACCTTTCCAGGTGCCACAGAGAATTCCAGGCTCAGATTGGTCTGTTTAGCCATTTGTGTACTCACCAAAAACATGTCATGTCACCAGCTATGATAGATGAACAAGATAATATATCTGTATTGCCATAAAAAGATAATGTCAGCATTGATATAGCTCACGGTGAAAATAAGTCTGCTTTTCTGTTTGTAATTTCATGTCTCTCTGGTAAACAAAATGTACGTGTAAGACCTGGAAGCAGGTGGTGACATAATGAATAGCTGTGTGCTGTTAGTGTAGAAATGGATGTGTGTGGCCTGCAGCCAGGTTTGGAACCCACCCCAGTGATGACAGACGTCCTAACAGACTGTGTAAAAATGCCATCCTTGGGGTCACTGTAGCCAATGAATAATGGAGCAGATAATGTGATGTGATAAGGTCATTCTCTCTGGCAGACCGAACACAGTCTCTTTCTCTGCATCTCCACACAGGGGTTATTTACAGTGGACGTGCGAGTGGGCCAGCTAAATCCACATATTATATCAGAATGCGAGCAGTAAAGGCCAGGAGAGAGACTACATGATACCATCATTAAACATTCAACAGCAATGTTCACAATCTCACATTCAAGGCTGCCATTTTGACCTCACTTTCAAGGACGGAATCACAATGCATCTGTATCATTAAATATTCACCTGAGATTGATGATGAGAGCAGTGAAAACCAGCGGAAAAACAAGCAGTTCTGTCTGTTTCTGTCTCTCTCTCGCTCTCTCTAAACAGGCTTCAATCTTTCAGATCTATATAATGACAATAGAAACAAACCCTCTTTTTTATTGGAATGGATTATTTCTGCAAAACAAACATTTCCCTATCTCTTTCCTATCCTGTCACTAAACTGCACAGCTGATCATACAGTGGGTTTGTTTTGTTGCCCTGTTCTGTCTGTTCAAATTGAAACTTAAACACTAAACTGACTTTTCTGTTTGACAAAAACAGGACTTTGGCATAGCTGAGGAGTTTGCAACAAAAGCCTTGGACCTCAAACCCAGGTCTTACGAAGCGTATTATGCCAGAGCACGGGCCAAGAGAAGCAGCAGGTACAACCATATTAATCGAAGTATATTTTTTCAAAGCAGAAGATTTTGCTGAGTGGAAAGTCAGCACTGGGATGCTACGTCTCTGTGGCACTGTAAATGAAGTATTTTTAAAGTTCCTTTGTTCATTTTCTCTGTCCTCCCCAGGCAGTTTGCTGCAGCGCTGGCAGACCTCCACGAAGCAGCACGACTCTGCCCGTCCAACCGGGAGATCCGCCGCCTGCTGGTACGAGTAGAGGAAGAGTGCAAACATCATCAGAAGCTATCCAGCAACAACATGCCACAGGGTTACAACAGGGACCTTCACACCCACCACCATCAAGCCACAGAGGAGGAGACTGAAGTATATTCACAAGGAAGTCCAGAGAGGCAAATCCCTGTGGAGCAGACAGATGCAGAAAAAGAAGAAGAAGTGAAGGAAGAAGGTGAGGAGGTGAGCCTGCAATGTGGGAAAAGCCCAGAATTTTGGCCTCAGAATCCGTATGCTCCAAACAGGACTCTCCCTGGAGGTGTGGCCTTCAGTTTAGCAGATCAAGTGCCATGTTTCCCTCAAGAGGAGTTTGTACAGAACCAACTTTTCATGGACTTGCCGGAGCCTGTTCCGCCTATCCACAGGCAAAGCCAAAACCAGGGCAGCAGGACTCATCACCACTGCCACTCCCTCCAGTCAGGGAACAGAGTCGGGGGCAGGCCTCTTTCTCTGTGCGGGCCCTCCAGTCCTCTGCCAGGAAGACACATCTCCACCTCTCTGAGGCCTGCGCCGGTCCCGGGTATTGACATCGGCCCTGGATCAGCCAATGACCACTGTGGACACAGCCCCACTGAGCACTATCACCCCATGTCCCCCAACAGCTCCTCCCCACCTGGCCCTCTTCAGATGTACCAGCCCCGCTCCTCCAGCTTCTCCAGGGGCTCTGACAGACTCTCCACCCACTCTGTGGCTCTGGATGGCTTGGCTCTCGCTCTGGGGTCTGGTATGGAGGTTAGGAGGGAGGCCGGCGGAGGGGGAACAGCAGGCTCAAGGGGCTCTAGCTCAAGTCAGGCCTCCAGTGGGAACCAATCAGACTGCGGCAGGCAACAGGTGCCGGATGCCCCCTGCCCCCTCAAGAGCAGCGGTAGCTTCAAGACAAAACCTGAGCTGAAGCCCCGGCCCTTCATGGGGGTCATGGACAAAGCAGTGCGAGTCCAGAGCCAGCAGACCTCTGGTCAGGGCCGACAGGGGCAGGGAGGGGGAGGAGGGGGAGGGGTAGGAGGGGAGAGTTTCAGTATGTCAGTCATGGAGTTCCAGGGGTTGAACAATGAGTATAAACGTGCCTCATTCCAGGAGCAGCTCTCTGGAAGTCAGGCCAACAGCCAGCAGCAGGGACGGGAGTATGGAGAGAGGCTCCACCAGCGAGAGGCCAGAGCCACTATCTCCTCCCAGCTACGCTTTCCAGACGGGAGACACAGACAGGCGAGCCTGACGAGAGACAACCCGGCTCTGCATATGGCTCCCATCAAACCCAAACGCTCATTTATAGAGTCTAATGTCTGAATATAGTTTATAAAAACAGATACAGGCTGTTTTCAACAAACTACGTCCCACATAAGGTAGCAAGGGAGACCTGTTTGAGAACTGCTCCTTTCCCTGAGCCTGTTTTGTAGAGTTATGCTGCTGCACTGCATTTACAATCTAGAACCAGTGTTCAACTCAGGCTACTACGCTTTTGCTTACATGTCTACAGCTACACTAGTGTATTCAAGAAAACCAGACATACCTTAAGTAGGGATCTAAAAATAAGTAGTATATTGTCTCAAGTTTTAATTTATCATATATAATATAGAAGTCAAAGAAAGCTTTGTGCACAAATATGCGAAACCTCACGCTATTAGTTGCAGGAAATGACCATTTCTATTGTCAAGTGTCTTTTAAAAAACATTTATATTTGTACGGTGTACACTATATTTGCAGATTATATATTTCCCTGTAAGTGGTTATCTGTCAGCATTACAGGCTTAAAAAGAAATGACTTTGTGTACTTGAAATGCTTTTTCTTAGTACATTTGATAAAAAAAGGCACTGTACATGATATTGTTGGAACCCTCTTGTCATAATCCAATACTGAATTAATTGCTTCAATAATCACAGTATATGTTATTTATTTTTGCATAGCAGAGGACATATTCATATGAAGTGTTTATTGGTTTATTTAGACACAGAGAGCATTTACACAATCAGTCGAGGATACAAAAAAAACCTTAAGAGACTTCTTACATTGCTCTACGTCCATAGTTGTCATATAACCTTTTCAGAGTCATACTATGGATTACAGAATGTTACCACATTATTACTGTGGTATAATAAAATATTAATGAAGGAATACATTTGTATATCCACTTCTTTCACAGTCTGATTCATGAAATATTGCCTCAGCTCTGGAGTATATATGAGTGAATGGACTATCTTGTCATTACTTCAGTGACACAATAACATGCAACCTTCAACTACTTTGGCCAAGCACTATTCTCACCAGGTTTGTAATAGCAATGTTCATAAATTCATTCATAAATCTAAAAAAGCACATATGTGTTGCTTACTTGTTAAATGAAAGTAGTGTTTCAGTAAGACAAGTTATTATTATATAATTAATGCATTAATCAACTTTAATGTTGAATCAATAGACTCCCTATAATGTGAAGGGATTGCTAGTAATGCCATTCCACCTGCTCGTTGTTTTTTGGTTATTTAGTCTAATAATAAAAAAAATAAAACATGTTCACAGCACTGTATGGCTCCCAACAAAATATTTTAATTACAAAACGTTTTATTTGTATTTCAGAAAGATATTTTGATATCTATATACAAAATGATGTGTACATCTTATGAAAGCAACTAACCATTGAAAGATTAAAAGATAGAGATGTCGATTTTCTATATTTTTCTTGCTGTGAACAAATCTTATATGCAGAGCCAAGCCATAAATGAATTGATACTGCTTTCAAGTATTATGTGTGTGCATCCTAAGCCTTTGTGCAGTAGACCTCTTCTGAAACACAACAATGAGTCACACTGTTGCATTTGGTGACATGTTCCTTCACCCCGAGGGGCGACACTTTGTTTAGAAACGGCTCCAAAGACGCTGCTGTATATGTGTGAGAATGTGGTTCTGTTTATGGTGCTTCGCCACAACCTCTTGACTTTGTGCTAGATTTTAAATTTCTCAAAGAACTTCAGGACAAAGTCAAGAGGTTGTGATATGTAGTACAACAAGCTACCACAGCTATGAACAGAACTGCATTCCAACACATGTGCAGTGGCATCTACCGTACACAGAACTACTCTAGAGAGTAAAAATGTGATGGCTGATATTAACAAACTACCATAACTGTGCTTCAGGTGAAGGAACGGGTCACCCAGAGCCATGGTGTGTCTAATTAATGTGTTTTTAATCGTTTTTTGGACAACAACAAAGAACTATGGCACAAAGCAATAAGATACAGTATCTCACAAAAGTGAGTACACCCCTCACTTTTTTGCAAATATTTTATTATATCTTTTCATGGGACAACACTATAGAAATGAAACTTTGATATGCATGTACAGCTTGTATAGCTTATGGATTTACTGTTAAATTGTATCAAAGTTTCATTTCTATAGTGTTGCCCCATGAAAAGATATAATGAAATATTTGCAAAAATGTGAGGGGTGTACTCACTTCTGTGAGATACTGTATATCAGGCTTTGGATACACACACAATATTTATATATTATATTATAATATATTAAGTAGGATCAATTAATTGTTGGTATGGCTCTGCACATGAGATTTGTTGAAAATAAGATATATTTAAAAAAAAAAAAAAAAAAGGCCAACCCTATCCTTTAAACATCTGTTCAGCCAACAGCTGTTTATATCACCAACAGATGTGTTTCAACTCCCCACCTCGAAGCAAATGGTGAACCAGATAAAGGTTATTATTGAAATCTTACTAGTGTACTTTGTAATTAAACATTTTTACTGGGAGCGCTATGATGTTAATAACATCTTGCGTTACTTTTTATTTTCATGTATTCTCTGTCCAGCACTCTCATTTCATGCCATTCAGGCTAACAAACCTATACTATACCTGAAAACAATGGTTTACTATGAGCAAAACCACCTTGTGCTAAGGATAATCAGTCACAGATAAAGGAAATGCATACTTCATGTGAATTTTAAAGAGTTTGTCAACCTCAAGGTGACATCTTCTTGTTTTGTCCAATCAGTTTACAGTCATGTATCAAACAAAAAAGCTTAAAATCTTCACATTTGAGAAGCTGCAACCATCAAATGTTTGGCCTTTTCTAACAACTAAGCTCTGGTCAAACGCTTACTGCAACTTCACAAACAGTGCCACTAAAGAGACCTCCTATGGCATAAAAGAAGACACTCCTTGTACTTGAAGAGCTGCAGCATCCCTGTGAGCACTGGATTCTGGTTTCTTTAAACTTTAAAGGCAATAATTGGGGAATGGTGGGAGTTCGTCAGGATGCTAGTGACTAGTCTTCCACCGACCAATGGCCATCTTCAGCGTGTGATTTGGAGTGAGCAGAGTGGTCAGTAAAGGGAGGTTGGTCATGGGACTGGAGCGGTTTTTGGTGTTGATCCAGCTCTCGATGGCCTCTCTTTCATATGAATATCCATCTGTTAAATTACAAATAGAAGAACTTCACATCTGACCCAGTGAGCTGACTCTAACTTATCAAGTTGCGTGTAAATTGTACTAAAGTGTAAAAGCTGTGATTGTGAACTGCATCTGATGTTTACTCACCGGCAGCAATGACCGGCTCCCTCATCAGCTCTCTTGTGATTGGACACAAGAACTCATCAGGAATACCAGAACACACCGACTCACCCTTCAGCTCCTCCACCTTCCTCAGGACTTTGCTGCGCAAGCCTACTGACTCTATACACACACACACACACACACACACAAAAAGACAGCATAGAACAATCATTTTGCTATGTGCTCTCATTAAATAGAAACTGCTGGAGTATCAAGAGAAACAATGTGGACTGACCCGAACACTGCATACAATAATGATAATATCAATATCAAGAGTGTTTGTTATTCATGTTTAACACATTTCACTCTTGGAAGAGAAATGTGAGCGTGGGTGAGAGTGAACATGGTGAGAGCAGACCATGTCTGTTGACTGTCTGTCCACTTGAAAGTTAAATACTAAGCAGGCTCTATCACCCATGCATTTCGTTGGTTCAGTAATGTTTTGGCAGAATCTGACAACCACAATTTTCTGCATTTTAAGATTTCAAACTGAAGGACTACATGAAACAGTTAACTACAGCAGGAGAAACACTTTACAGCCTCCCTGATGATCTTACTAGTACATTCTGTTTCATTTTATTATGCTGCCTCTTTAGAAAGGACTTATTGATTTCACTCCCACCTTTAAAAAAAATATGCTTGCTTTTCTCGAGTCTTGTACTGCACTGGATAAAACGTGTTTGCTTCTCAGTTCTGCTCTTGGAGTTAGTTTGACTAAAAAGGAAGATTGCGTGCTATGTTACTAAAAAACAGAGAACAATGTGAACTCTCACTGTCTCTTCTCTAAAGCTGTGTAAACTGAGGAGTGATTGACAGGGACTGTGGGATGAAAATGACGGCATGGCAATACAAAAAACCTTTGCTGACAACTACATGACGAATACTTGGCCTAGCTGGTAGACTGACATCAACAACGTGACTCTTATTTTAGCTCTGTGGATGCAAATCTTGCAGGAAAAAAAAGCCAGAAATGTTCCCCCCAAAATCTGATAAACCAAAGTTTCCACAAACACCACTTCAGACAGACTTGGAAGGAACCAAGAAGGGCTAATGATATTAGGTGTAAATCCACTTTATACCTTATGGGAAATACTGTTTTGGGGATTGGGTTATATAACTGATGAAGTGCTCCAGATTAAAGTCAGAACTGCTGAAGCCTCAAAGCTTAGTGCTTTTTTAGTGCAGCCTAATATTATGTAATCTTGCTGAGTAAAACCCACATCAACATTCATTTACTCCTTCACCCTTACTTTAATTTAATGTGCCACCTTTTATCCATGTAAATAGGTACAAAACGCCTAATCCAATCATGTCCATGTTCATTTGCAGTCGAGACCAGGCATGTAATACCCATAAGACAGGCTTTATATTCTTACATTTTGGACACACGTTTATTCAAAAGCACGGGGACTGGGTGTGTGTTAGAGAGAGAGAGAGAAAGAAAGAGAGAGAGAGAGAGAATGAAAAAGTCTGGACTTGCTGAGCAGCGTCTGTCCTCCTCACCTATGTGCAGCTCTGACGCCAGCGTTTCCTTGGTGAGACTGAGCAGCTCCGTCCCGTCTATGTTGTTGTCCCTGAATTTGTCCACCAATCCCTCAAGCCCTTCCTCCAGCAGCCACACTGACACATCCTGCTCCGACCAATCGCTGACCAGCAGCTTCGATCGGCCTGCCGAGGTTCTCCCTGAGAGGGTGAGTCGAAGCAAGATGGTCAGTCTTTGACAGCTGCGCCGTCTTTTTAAAAATGATCCACACACACAGGACTCCTGCTGGCTAATTATTGATTAGGGAGATGTGACTTCATATTGATGAATCCTGAGAGGTTTCATCGACATTTTTATCAACACAGGATGAAACCAAAATGAGAAAAGAGCTTGTTCACTGCAGACAGACATACAAGTGTAACACTAGACCAAACCTGTACTTGGCACCTTGTACTTTCTACTTGCAGTTGTTCATGAACATACTGTACATCCATTTACTGACTTTTTACAGGTAGCTCAGTGTAATATCCTACACAGTAAAGCATGCTTTCCTATAGGTGTACATGAAGAAACATCTTACCTTCACCTGATGTCAGTGCTGACTCCTCTGCAAATTAGAAAAAGATGATAAAAAGCTGTGAATGTTTGCAAAGGAAACGCAGCATTTCAGCAAACTTGCACCTCTTGAATCTGAAGAGTGATTGAGGAAAAGAGAACACCTGTGCCCTCAAACATGAGAAGAAACTAGTGAAACACTACTGATGTGTGACTCTTCCTTTTGGGCTGCTAAAGACTTGCCCAATTAACACCATATTTAGCAGAATATACACTATATATATACTGTATATCCTGCTAAATAGTAAATATATTCTGCTAAAATGCTGTATATAGGCAGCATTTTAAAGGCTGGTTGTGCAGATTTTTGTGGTTTTCAGAGTTGGCAAAAAAACAATACCTCACCTGAAAATAAAGAAAGATCAAAAGAAAACTAACCAGGTATTGATTTCCCATCTTTCAGTTGGACACAAGGTGGAGTCAAGGAGGTAGCCACAAAAAAAAAGAGAAGACAAAACAAATGTAATCAATCTTCATCAAAATATTGACAAGATTGGAGTGTTGTGTGTGTGTGTGTTTGTGTTGTTCCCACCACGGCCACTGCATCCGTCCTCCACCCTCCAGATGTTTACGGTCTTATCCATCGATCCTGTAGCAATTAGTGGTGATGTTGGAGAGAAGGAGCATGCTGTGACATACCTGCAGCAGAGGACAGTCATCACTCGGATGTTGGTTCTATTAGCAATGAGGTGTAACTGATTTCTCTTTATAATAATAAAAAAAGAAAAAAGAAAAAACGTATCTGTGTAAGATCTGTAAGAATAAGTTGTAAGATGTGATTTGAAAGATTCTGAGGCATTTAAAGGCATCTAAATTTGGAAACCGAAGCTCAAAGTCACAAATCTGAGGCCTGGAGAAGCAGGGAGGACGTTAGCTGAAGATCTGAGGCTGCAGTTTGGCATACAGAGGGTTAAAAGGTGGGCACTACACACCTAAATATGTAGCGGTAATGGAAATGTTCTGCATCAGAGGGCCGATCCGGTGATGGCTCTCCACGCCAAAGGCTGCATTAAGATCTAAACAAGGATTCAAATCAAATTTTCGGCCGAAGCAAGAAAGTCAAAGGCGACATTAATGAGGACAATCTCTCTAAAACCTAAGCTGGATTGCCCGGATTTATTGAGCCACAAAAGCTAGTTGGCTTCAAACAGTCTCTAAAACAGACAGAAATGGCTTTGACATACTCTTACACTGCTCTTTTATCAATGTGTCAATTCACATTAATTTTCTGGAGGTATTCTGTCAAGTGTTGAGGTTTACTTTTTTTTTTTGGCATTCATCCACTTTCTCTCAACTTCCCTCTCATCTGCTTCCACTTCAGTCAGCGATTTTCCAAAAATGACTTTCAATCTGTCCCGCTGAAAGGAAGTGAGCTTGCTGCCTTTCAATCACAGGTGGCTTGATGGACGTATAAATAGCTTGTAAGTGTGATCATTCAGCTGGGGCTTATATCTGCGTTTATGTGCAGAGGTGGAAAAGAGAGAAAAATGGAAAAGGCATCCTATATAGCCACATGGTATCACGATCTATTGAAGGTTGACGCAAACCAGCTTCGGCTATGAATTCTATGGTATGTACCATAAGCTATAGAAATGTCCCTATACAAATAAACATGACATAAAGAATACTGCCTGTGATATTGCCGCCTTACAATTGATATCTTGTTGTAGAGGAGTGGTTGATAATTGAAGTCTATAAGAAGCTTTTGCTCTGAATTAATCTCCTCACAGTTTATATAAATAAACAAATAGAAGAAATCAAAACCTAATAAGAATGGGAATGTGTCATTGTGACATCTCATCACAATTATGAGCAATTAAGTGTTAGTGATACAAAGCGTCTTGCAGTGGATGTTCCCTAAAGAAGAAGATTATTAAAGAGGGACTGAACTGTGCATCTTCCTGGAGTGGTGGAGTGAACAGGAGTTGGAAATGTAGACAAAATTATTATTACAGCAAGTATATAACATCATATCAACATCCAAATATAAAGATATGTATTTAAGAATAACTTTAAGTGGTTTGTGTTTAACCAGAATGAAAATCTAAATATTTAATAAAAGTATGTAGAATTTGTTCAAATATAAATTTTTTATTTCTCATATTTTGTTTATTATTTTTTCACAATTTCTTATTATTGTTCTATTCTGTTTTATTATTATCTGTTTTACTTATTATTTAAATTCAAACTTGAAGCTCAATGTGCTGTTTGTTATCCGTAATGTGTTTGGAAACTCGGCAAGTACAGTTTTTTACTGTACTGACTGAACATGAGGTATACAGTATATTATCTGACAAGAGGTGAGAGAAATTCATGTATTTATTCTGCAAATTGTACAAATTCATGCTTACATTCAATAAGAAAATCCAGTAAAAATTGATATAAAACATGAATATTTACCTCTCATGCTGGTTCAGTGTGTAAAGCAAAACTGCATTTTTCTGCAAATAAAAAACAAATATAAATATTGTGTTATGAGAGGTGCAGGATATAACTTGACATAAACCCTTTATTACTAAATAAATAAATATAAAGAAGAGTTACTCACTGCATCATAGACTGTAACTGTTTTGTCCACAGAGCTGAAGGAAAATAAAACAGAAAATCAGATCCAAGTTCACGTCCTTTTAAAAATAAAGAGATCCATGTCTCCCTCCAGTGGTTGCTTTGAAGTACTGCACCTTCACATGCATGAATGCAGGGTGGCCTATTTAACAGTCAAGGCAAACAAAAATCTATATTTTAAGCCAGTCTCTTGATCTTAAATGGATGAAGACATCTGTCACCTCTTGATCTATTTAAGATCAAGAAGCTGATGTAAAATACAGCACTAGCATAAGGTTATGTAATCTTAGCAATGTCTTGTGAATTTTGATTAGAAATGTCTCTGTTAAGGCACCATACAGTTGGTTTTGTATTTGTTTCCCATTAAATGCAAAATGTTAATATTTTACATAACTGTAAACCAATTTCACAAATGGTAAACAGGCACAAATACACAAATCACTATATTTTACGTACCACAGTGAAGTGAAACTGAGAGTGGGCTGAGAGTGAATGTGCAACAAATACGTCAAATTACTCTTTTCATGAGTTCCTTGTTTGTTCATTTTTATCATCTGGTTTTAATTTTTAGCAAAAGACTCAAATTCCAGATGATGGAGCTTCGACAAACTAACCACAGACAATAATATTCTCTCAGTGTAATCCCATTACTAGTACTTATGGTCAGTGAAGTTGAGTGTACATAATCTTCATTTAAGGGGACAAAACATGCAAAAAATGAAATGTCATTCAGTCTCTCCAGGACATGACTGACAGTACGCAAGATGATGATTTCAACAATCGCACAACTACCTGAGCTTCCATCGGGTGTTCAGTTAATTCTGCAAATGTTGCTCTTTGGCAGCCATCTCCAGAATTTCAAACATTGAAGCTTTCTTGAGTGTATTTTGTGTATTTGTGCTGGCTTTAAATTTAAGATCTTACCCAGACACCAGCAGCTGCCCATCTGAGGAGTACGCACATGAGAGGACTGGAGCAGACTGGCTGGTTAATGTGTGGAGGAGCTGCATCTTATAGGCTACGAGAGAGTGAAACAACTGATGTCATACACACAAATTAAACAACTATTCCCACTGACCAGAGAGATGAACTTACTATGCTGCAGCAGAGATGGTTTCTGGATGAAAATGCAACTTTTTAACATTTGGCAGCTACATTTGATGCACCAGTGATGTGTCTTGGTATGTTGATGACATGTTACAAAACAGCCACATAAATGAAGGGTTGATGATATGAGGGACTGTTCAGACTCCAACAACACATCACATATAAAAACATAATAGTCAAATACTGCCATATACAGCACTACTTTACACAGGCTGACTGTGCCTGGGTAAACTGGTTAGCTCATATCTGTTTGAGTCTGTAAATACTGACAGCGAAGAGTGAAGAGAAGAGAGAGAAGAAGAAAGAGAGACATCTTTGCAGATTTACCTCCAGTGTTGAACTTATTTATCACCCAGATCTTCAGATGATTATCTTGCCCGCAGGATGCCAAACGAAACTGAACGACTTTATCATCTGAGAGACGAAAACAAAAGAATATTATTCCACAATTTTAAATTAATTCAAGTCCATACTTAAAGTTTGCCCAAACAGCAATCAGTCTTGACATGGGGCTAAAGTCAGTAAAGTGACAGAGGAACCAGACCAGCATCTGTTCATCAGGATTTTGACAAAACTTTAAAGATCAATCAACGCCAACATAACATTCACTCACACTGTAGGTCTTGATGCTGCGATACTATGATTTGGATCTTTCACAAGGGGTGACGTGTGAATGTGACTCTATGTAACGAAGTGTGCGTTGATACACCAGTGGACTGATATCATTGGTAAGTACGTTTATTAAAGGTGCACTAATATCAGTAGATGTGTGGTCAAACATGCAAATAGAAATTGCAGCACAAATGTTTTCCAGGCTGCAGTTTTATGTGTAGCTGATTATTATTTAAAAGCATTTTATTCATTTGTATATACGGTTATCTTCTATTTACTTTTAGTATAATTTATCTACTTTAACTATCATGCCTCAGTATATGCTGTACCTCCATGAAATTCTTTAGTAAGCAGATTTGAGGGATTCTTGCCAAAAATGTTTGGTTCTCACCACTAAGGATGCTGGGAGCGAAGGTGCAGCAGGTCACCCCCAGGTCATGGGCGTTCTTCTCTGCATGGAGCTGGTTCATGTCCAGGTTCCACAGACGCAGGTCTCCATAGGTGGAGCCGGTCATGAACATCTGGCCACAGGGGCTGAAGGAGCAGGCTACCATTGTGGTGTCGCTCACTGATCCGGTCCTTCACAAACAAACAGCAGCTGCTTTAACAGGTTTTTCAGTTCAGGACATGAATGCTTTCAGGTAATTGCAAATATGTTATCATGTAAATGCAAACACTGTATAAACAGTCCAATGTTTCAGTTTCAGTTTGTTTTGTGACGATACACAATAACAACACAGTCTTGTACTGTTGTCTCTAACATCAACCCCTCACAGGAAGTTATCTGTCCAGGAAACTCCACAACTTATTTTTTCTGTTTTGATATGTTTGAAAAATGATCATAAAATGTAGTTCATTTAAATGTTTTAGTTTTTCTTTTACACAGTGAAACATTATTAGAAACACCAAAGAAATAAACAAAAGGAAAAACATCTTGCAGCACCCAGTTTAGGTAACAAATTATTAATTAAATTGTTTTTCTCTTACTCTATTGATCATTTAGTTTATAAAATACCATGAAGTAAAGAAAAATACGCCACTTTTACAATTACAATATCTTTGATAACCTATTGATTCATTATCTGTTAATCAATTAATCAATTAATTCAGCACTTATAAATAGATAAGAAATTTAAAGATCTTTGTTTTGAAGACTGTTTTAACAGGTAAACACTATTATTCTACTGGTCAGCCTACAGAGCTGCTGTCAATTAATAAGCCCATTATTTTCTAAATTAAAAGGTTATTTGTTAAGTCAGAAAATAGTAAAAAATACACTTCATATTCTTTGAGAGCCCTAACTGACACGTCCTTTGTTGTTTGCATAATTCTGATAATCAGAATTGCTGATGATTAATTTTCTGTCAAGTCAGCTAATCGTAGAAAAACTGAATCTATCAACTTTACCTGACCAGCTGTTTGGAGGGGAAATCCCACAGAGCCAAAGACCCATCTGAAGCACCAGAAACCAGGTGGACAGAGTCAGGAGAGAGCGCACAGATCCTGACAGGGCTGCGACCAGGATGCTCGAGGATGGCCTCGATCTCGCCCGTGACCATTGACCAGATCACTATGGTCGCATCTGTTGAACATGAGGCGAGGAACTGTCCGCATGCGCTGAAGCAGCAGCAGTGGACACCGTAGCCATGTCCTGACAGCGGTGAGAAGGGCAGCTCCGAGAAGTCACTGGTGTCGTATATTCTGAGGGTTTTGTCTCCAGAACATGTGGCCAACAGCTTTGCTGAAAATGCACACCAGTTGACATCGTCTCGATGGTCTTTTAAGGTGCAAATCAGGGACACCATTTGGACAGCCGGTCCTGAAGGTAAAACAGAAGACATGAGAAAAATTTAACACAATATAGAAAAGGAAAATGCTTCACGTAAGTCCAACGATCTGAATACAGCTCACTGCCTAGTTCAAATAGACATGATTTAGCAATACTTATATTCTCATAGGCAATTCACCCTTCAGTCTCTGTTTATCTATGCAGCAGATAAGAGAAGACTGACAAGGCAATATGCAAATCCTGAACATAAAAAACACTGACGTAAGAATCATATAACTCATATTGTATTCCTACCTGAGGAACTCAGAGCTGTTTATAAAGCTAAAGTCTCAACTTAAGTCCTTAACGGCAAATCTTGATAGGCAAATTGCAAGTCAAGATGCAAATCTTTCCATTTCTAAGACCTGACAAGATGAAAAATAAATCACTTTAGAGCTGCAACGATTGTCACTGTCTAGTTTATTTTTTTCAGACATACTGTGTCAGACCTTGAGAGACTTTAAACTGTTTGCTTTCAAGTCACAAGATGAGTTCCTTTTTATGGATGCATTTACTGTGTCATAATGACATTGAAAACACATGTTAAATGACAATCATTTAGCTGCAATAACTGAATGTTTCTTCCTCATTATTATGACACAAATATTCCATGCCACATCACAGCCAAATCACAAGACAGGAAACAAAACTAAAGGATTGTCCTGTGTATGTTTTTCATTTCATTTACTGTGTCAAATGGATATATAAAAAGGAAATTTAAATAAATTGGTGTATTGATTTTCACCTCAGTTTCATTTTTTGATTGGTTTTTCTATAGACATTTTAAATCTTCCATACAAACGTCACATCGTCATCTACACTATTAAAGTAACACCACCTATGTAATGTTAGAGTGACCATGTTAGAGCTGACCATGAATCTGAAAAAATACGCATTTATTTCTTCAAAATTAATGTTTCTACTTGATAAATACATCATTAGTTGGGCTGTCACATCCAACAGAAGAGACACATCATAAACGCTATGAGGATGCTGTCTGTTGCTAACGCTAAAGCTAACAACAGAGACACCAGCAACTTTCTACTTCACGTAATTATGTCAAATATGTTTCACCTGCTCGAAAACAACGGTGGCAAAGCTGCTCTTCAAGCAAATACAGAAGATAAACCACATGACAACGTCATATTATGTTCGATAAGACAAACTACGGCAGAGTCTTGTACCTTTTTCCGTCGCGTTGTCTCAGTTCAATGTTTGTTTACTTCCTCATCGAGCAGCTGACCGTGACGTAATGCGTCTTACGTCACACATTGTGTAATGGTTGTGAAGAACTGGAGGAGCTTCTTCCTGCTCCTCATTGACTTTTAAGGGGCATCCAAAATGTGACTTTACAGCCTTTTACTGGATTGAAAATAAGACTCAATAACCCTATCTAATCCAAATGAATTATATATAAATATAAAAGAAAACAACGAAAATATCAAAATAAAATAAATAAAGTTCTTCCCATTCTCTAAATAACTTTTCAGTCCCCTGCTTTCTTCTCCAGTAATTTCCATGATACTCAAAAACTTTTTTGCTGCATCGACAACTATCTCTATTCTCTCAGTTTTCCTTTCTGCTTACCATGGTCAGAAATGGTAAGAACTTCATCTTATCCTGACAAAAACAATATTCATCAGGCTTCCTACTGGATTTATTGTCCTTTACGTCATGATTTTTGTCATTTCTAGGTGCTTCCTTATGGCTTAGCCTTCCCATGGACAAAGCAACTATTTGTTCTTCTGTGCTTGATTATTCACATTTTATGCTACTTTATGTAGTATTATGTCCAGTAGTATTTTTTCCCCTCCAAAGTAGTTATTTAACATATTTACTTTTCTGATTTTACAGGCAAAACATATCAGTTTATAAACTATGATGTAGTTTATAGATTAGATAGTCTTTAGATTAAACTACTCAAAATAATATAAAGTAATTGAAATCAGCTCCACCCTGACCAAAACTAGTAATTTTGTCACCAGTTCATGTGTAGTTTTACTGAAAAAAATATCAAATACAAAATTTGTACTTGTTCTGAAATATGTCTTTGTGTGGTATTGCTGACATAATGCATGTACGCTGTTGGGAAAACCTGCATCCAATTTATACTACACCCAGAAAAACCAGCATTTTCCATATTTTTACCTTTATTTGGCAGACTGAGTTCATTTCCCTCCTCTGCACTAAATGTAGTAGGGTGGTTTGGTAACAAAAAAGCAGTTTTTTAAAAATGAGTTTAAACAGACTTTGTCATCCTTAATTTTCTGTAATCCATCCTCAGACTCATCCTGATATGAAAAGTTTTAGATTTTCATTCTTAGCACGTATATGTTTGCAAAGCTGGATGTTATTTTATGAGTAAGTGAAAAAATACCCTGAGAAACAAGCCTTTGCAAACCAGTTTACACTTTGTATTGTATTTGCAACATCTGTCAACACGCACCCTTCAATACATAAATAATTTCTAATTTGAAAGTAAAAAGGGACATTACACACTTCCAGATTTTCCTTTAACCTGACTTTAAAGTAGTTGTGTGAGATGAAAGAACAAAAGTCAGTTACGTTGAAAAACATCCTTTTAATAGGTCCGTGCCACACACTAGTGAAAAATAAAGCTCCTACAAAAGAATGATACTTTTATTCCACAATATCTTAAATAAAGTAACTTCAAGTACTCTTGACTTGGGTACAAAAAAATCTAGCTGCCTCCATCAGGCCACAACACACAGCAAGGTTCAACACAGTGGTTACAAATGGCCTTAGGTCCTCTGTATTGTGGCAGATAACGAGGAAATGCATCATGGAAGCATAACTGAATGCTTGTTGTTCCTTTTTTTTTTCTTCTTCTTCTATGGTGAGGAATGATTTCTGTGTCACTGTCCAGCTTTGGAGGCCTTGTTGGATTAAAATCATATAAAAAAATAATGTTGTCATAAGAATGAAAACTAAAAACAATAACATCCCCTACATGCCCCTGTTGGAAGGGTAGGCACTACCAAGATTAAGGATACCACAGTGTTTGCAGAGGATATGTATATACTGTACAAACAATATTTATGATAATGTTTTTTATCACGTTCACTAAAATAGATGCTACAATCATTCTAAGGCATAAACAATATCTTAATATTCTTAAACAATTTTTACACATCGTTCCAAACAAGACATAATATTGACATTAATAAACAGTATATACACATGAATCACCATTGTCTAACTGTCCCTCTGCTGTTCCTGTAAATAAATGCAGTTTTACAGTTTGAACAAATGAATAAAGTCCTCTGATGCCCCAAAGCACTGAACAGTGTAAACAGTTTTTTTTTCTTGGCTTTGTTTGATATTTGGGAGAAAAAATCATAACACAAAGACACATTCCTTTTCAATTCAAAGCAGTTCAGCTGATTCTTCCTTTTCATAGAAAATGAAGTGGACCTTGATTCATAAATAATTATTACAAAATTAAATACATTCACTATAATACGATTAAATAACAAAAAACTATTTACAAGTAGTGGAAAGTATTCTAGCGCAGACATATCAGTGACAGTTGAGGATTCATTCAGTGCAGTGTTCGGAGACAGGGAATGGTATTGCACTACGACACCCCATTGCTCTGGGACTCTTTGGGGCTTTTATCCCTGTTGTAATAAATCCAGCGCACCTCATGTAACGACTTTTTTTTTTTTTTTTTTTTTTCAAGGTGACATCTCTCTTAGCACACCATGGGCTCCTTATTAAGGAATTGACTTCTTTCATCCTGCACATTCTCCAACAAAAAATAAAATAAAAACGGAAAATAAAAATAAAACCAGGTGCCCCGATATGAAAAGAAGAAAGGGTTTATGGGGAGAATATGAACAGACAGTTTAGTTTGTTTGTTTCAGAAGCTCAGTCCAGCGCTTCTCGAAGAACTTCCTCATGTTATGACCGGCTCGACCAATCTCTGAATTGTCTTCATTGAATTTTTCACAGTTATCAAACACCAAGTTGACATCAATGATGAAAGTCTCCAGGTTTTGATACCTGAAACATAAAGAAAATCTTGAGATGAGAACATATAACAGCTGATACATGACATTTTGTGGTGTAACTAAAATTTATTTCCTGTAAAACACTACTCTGACTTTAAATTCTGTGCAGTGGACACACTGAACGCTTTCAGTAGAGGAAAACAGAGAAGACGGGCACTCACTGGCTGCTCACAAGCTTCTCACGTATAGTGGAGAAGTCCATAGGTTTCTTGATGACCTTCTTGTAGCCAGGGACTGATTTCAGGTTGACAGGTGTGAGAAAAGGCCATGCATCCTGATGCCGCTCCAGCTCTGCAAGGAGTACCCTGTTGAGCACACGAACACAAAAGTTTATTTGTAAGGCTTTGGATATCATGTCTCACATTGGAAAGTTTAAAGTAGTTTTAAACAATATTTCACATGAACACTCATTTGTGTAAGGGGTCTCTAATATCAACAAACCCACAGAGAATTATCACCCAACCCTGCAACTCCCTTCATCTCTACAGCATGTGTTTTAGTGTCTATTTGCTAATTGTTTTGAGTTTTTTTATCCACAACTTTACTATTTGGATTCATTTTCACCATTTTTGTCTGCAGCATGTTTTTAAGCAGAAAAACCTGATAGTAACTACCTGCCCAGCACCAGACTACGTACAGACACAGGTAGTAACTAGCTGGTGAACATGGTGTCACAATTCCTGCCTCAGTCCTGTGCCTCCCTACCCACTGCCACTTACCCAGTGGTTCTCTCCCTGTGTGGGTGATTGTATGAGTGGGGAAAGCTGTGGAGCCCCACCGACTGCAACCCGTTCCATAATCAAGATGTCTACTTATACTTAGCCCTGTCAGATTGCAGCCTCTGCTCAGTCAGTGAAGGCTTCAAGTCATTTACACAGTTATCTTGTTGCTGCCTGTAACCCTGTCTCTTGTTCCCTGCAGTCACATCTGCTCTGTCTTCTGTCCGTGGTCTCGTCAGCCCTGAACCCGATCTACTCTGCTTTCCCCCCACAGGTTATGCTCCAGACTTGCTCCCTTTTCCCCAGTTTACCTCGGCCCAGGCTTCCCAATGCCTTCATTCCCCTTTGCCTCACCTTAAAATAAATACCTTGTTTCCTTGCCTGCGTCACATGCTCTGCACTATGTAACACATGGTGGAGCATTTAGCTGCTAAAGAGACAGATGTTTCCCTCAGGAGGTGTTAAAGAGCAGAACAGAGCTGACTTAAAAGGTGATAATATGTCAATGTAGTGTTTATAGCTCGTTTCTGCTGCTTCCAAAGGCCAAAAAAAATCAGCTATTACATGTTTAAGATTTATATGTATGTTTTTATTAACTATGGCAAAGACATCTATGTCTCATGAAATATACTTCACTGAATATCAACTAATATCAGCTAAATCGTACAGCTTACATCTGACCTTGTGCCTGTCATGAGGGGTAAATAACTTTTTAGGTTTGAATAAAATAATTCAAAGTAACACGTTTTCAACACAATCCTGGATTTTAGGGTTTAATCACAATAGAGTAAAAACACATCAGCTTCTTGCACCTTTTCTGTCCTACAGCAGGTGGCAGCTATTGTATGAAGAAGAGTGTAGTGACTACTTTTCCAAAAGGCCGCTGAGAGACTTAGTAGGCTCTTATCTGTGACACGTCCACAAAATCATAATGAAGTCCAGATGACGTTTTTACTGCAGTTTATTTGAATGAGAAAATCAAAAAGGACTGACAAGCAGCTGTTCCACAAACATATAAAAACCCTGATGTGATCTGACTGTAAGAATAAAGTGATGAAAGACGATGGTGATGATGATGACGATGGTGACGGTCAACAGAAAATATCGGAGCTCTACTAACTCCCTTTCTCCAAAACTCCCGCCGCCACCCAAGTGAATAGGTAAAATAAGGGGAAACCACACCCATGTGTCAATCAATGCATGTGACGCAATACATGCAGCTGAAGCCAATATAAACATAAACAAAACATGGCTCCTACAGAGAGGGTTGATAAATAAATGGAGAATCTAAGAGAGAGACAAGTATGAGCAAGCTGGGAGCACATACCTGCATAATCCCAGGTCCCTGTTATTGTCTCTAGCCGTCTTGGCTCGTTTCACACACACAGGTCCCTCCTGATTGGCTGCTGGCAGAGCAGGTGAGCTCTCCTCTGTTTTCCTCTTCCTGCTGTTGTCTTTAGCTCCTTTCTTGGGTGTGCTGCTAGCACTGGCCGGATCGTCCTCCTCCACCTCCCCATTACCGGCCTGCTTGCCATTCTTCTTTGCCTCTCCACCTTTCTTACTGCCTCCTGCGGTTGATGCTACTGGTTTGCTTGGAGGTTTCTTGATTTTAGGGGATGGACCGCTTGCCTGCACAGAGTAAACAATGTCAACCTCATGGTCAAGCTCAATTAAAACTAATAGAAAATGAATAGTCTAGTGTACAATTACACCTATTCCATAAGCTCTTCACAGTTGAATTAAAATGAATATTAATGGGGAGTTTATGACAATTGTAAAAGTATAAAGGTTGAATTTGTACTGCTGAAAATAAATATTTTGATGAAATGTAGTAAAGGATTAGGGCTAAAAATGTCAAATCCTTACAACAGAGAAGTCATTAATAAAAATGAAAATTGTTTGCTTTTAAAATACTGAATATGGGCTAATAATATTATTATTATCCATTTGCAGCTTTAATATAAAAATATCTGTATTTGTTTTCAAAAGCCAACACTGGCAAAGTCCTTTTATGGTGTGGATATTTTCCCAAACTCTTCAAGTAAAAATATACAGATAATGATCGATTTTACATGATTGATTTGTCAACAAATGGGTCATTGAGGACAGTTGATGATACATGATAAAATGCTCTGATACCTTGGATATGCAGGACGGGCAGTACCAGTCTCCCTCTGGGATACAAGTGATTTTGGGTTTGTGACAGTAAGTGTGGCAGCCTTTGTCACAGCCATCACACAGCAGGAGGAGGTCTTCGTTGTCGCCCTTCTTGCATATCTGACAGTACTGAAAAACAAGTAAATCCATTAAAAACATCAGTAAAAACACACAAGATGACGTGCATATGTATTTAATTTTGAGATTGTGCTTCTATTATTATTCTGCTGCTTACCACTTTCATGATGGACCGCTCCCAGGCGATAGACTTCTGCAGTTGCTGGATGCACATGGCCAACTGGGCAGCACTACGCACTTCAGTCAGTGCCTTCCTCCAAACCTTCATGCCGTGGGCCACCTCCTCCTCACCACTAAGAGAAGATAATGAGGAATGATAGGAAGGTTATGACAAACACAAATACATGCGTATATATGTGGATATGTGGGCGTTTACACAAATAAAGCAGTTAATTGTATCAGTATCAGTTCCACCAGCCGCCAACAAGACAGCAGACCATAAAGAGCTCCAGCTGTGCAGAGACAGGCATGAGGATTTTGGGGGTATAGGGCACCAGGGAGAGGTACACACTGATTTTGTCATGTTAAGGGGACATTCATGCAGAAAGAGTGAAGGAGTGGAATCTGTGTAAGTGTATACTGTAAAGTGGGAGCCATGAGTATGCTCATAACCAAGGTTACTAACGCACAACACCATGCAGATGACTGTGGAAAAATAAACAGATAATACCAATAAAAAAAATGGCTGAACGGGAAATAAAACTGAGTGGAGTGGAGTGAAGTCCTCCCGCCCCCAAAAACTGCACAAGACCAAAGAAACAAACAAAAGTGCAACAAGCCACCACAAAAATCAGCTGCGAAAGCAGCAAAGACCCTCCCTTTTGAGTAATATGGGAAACGTAAAGCACATACAGAGAGAGGAAAGGGTCTTAGTGGGAGAGTGGGGAGCTTTGGTTGGAGAAATGACCTACCCTTCCCTGTCAGCACTAGTGGATGGGGCGGGGGCAGGGACAGTGACCGTACCCACATTATCCAGCCTGATCTGAATGGTGGTACCTAAGGGGCTCCTCAGGTACCTTCTCTCGATGTTGCGCTCCAGATCGGCCAGACGTGTCACTGCTATGTCCAGTGGGTTGTCCGGGTGACGCAACACCCCGCCCTTCTCCCCCCGCTCCTCTGGATGATCCTTGGAGTCCTTTGAGTCTTTGTCTCCCGCTGACAATGGCACTGATTTGGTGGGGGGCTTGTGCTCGTAATACACCAGATCCTCCCGCTCGGACTGAGGGTCCGGATATGTCCAGCCCTGGAGAAGGAAAACAGTTTTTAAGTAATTTGGCCTCTTACCACAGTACTTCATGTGTTTAGAGATATAACATTACTAGCAAAATGTGTTTAGTATCCAAGTATTTTACCTTGACCTGCAGGCTGGCTGCTGTCACCTTCCTCTCCAGTTCCTCCACCTGCTGCAGCACAGCGATGTCCATCTCCATCGCCTGCTCCTCCACACACCAGCCTCGCACCGACTCCACACTAACCTGGCTCTCCTCCAGCTCATGCAGTTCGATCATGGCCACTAGATGAATGATATGACAGATATACACGTCAGATATCAGTCAGCCATGAACACACAGAGACGCAGGCATGAACATATGAACGGAGTGGCCAAACACATAAAGGTATTCCTACAGGATGATGAAGTTCGATCATAAATAATACAGGGCGCTTTCACACCTGCCTTGTTTAGTTTGGTTGAATCGAACCCTGAAGTGTTTACCCCCTTGGTGCGTGCACACAGCAATCACACTGTGGACCAAAATAACCGGACCAAAACCTTAAAGAAGAGGAGGTCTCAGTCTTGTTACAAAATAACTCACATGATCCGACCCTACAGTAAGCATTGCGCGTTTTTTGGATAACCCGTAACCAGCTGCAATGTGCATTAATCTCTCTCTCTTCTTTAGCTGTCTAAAAGCAGCATGTCTTCACCTAACATGAAGGAAGACATTGTTCTCTAGACACTGACTTGGAGTGCGTTCAAATGTGACATTCTGCTCACATATTTTGGCTTTGTATAGGGTCCAAACAACTGAGCCAGATTATTTATATATTGCTTCAGGCTGGTGCCCAGCGGCATCATTCAATTTGCTGTGCTAGGGGGCACCAAGGTGAAAAAAATAAAAAACACAAGTAGTTTTCATGGTCAGAAATGGTAGATATACCATTTATAAAGCACTTAATTTAGCTTTTGTTTATCATTGTTTTTATTAATCAGAATATAAATAATAATAAGAAAACAGTTGAAAAGTAGTTGCCGTGTGCATCTTTCAGTACCACCGAGAGAGAGAGAGAGAGATGCTGTTTATTTCAATAATAACAGTAGTACACTTTATTGCTGATAGAAAATATGTTCAAAGACCATTTCACTAACATAATCCGCCCTCCTCTGTGGTATAAGTACACTTTTTCATCCCTGAGTGCTGTGGTTCATACATTTGTTTTATTTTCTGTTTTGTTCTGGTGAGAAGGTAAATCAAGCCTTTTATAAATGTTGTAGCCTATATGTGCCTTTTCTGAAACAAAAAACTCTCCCTTTCCCACCCGCAAACCCCATGAGATTTCTGACCCATGAACAGACTGACAGTTCCCACAGGGCTTTAATTGGTACATTTTGGTTTACTTGAAATGTTGCTGTGTGAAACCAAACTGGACCAAAGGGAAAATGCAACAACTCCTCCACTGATTCAGACGAAGGCAAACACACTGTAGATGTGAAAACGCCTTAGACTGCTTTCAAGTGAATGACACCAAGACTAAATCTTTTTTATTACTATAAAAAGGATCTACTTCCCATGAATCAAAACAGAGCACACTGAGTATGTGCTTGAAGGAGTGCTGTATCACTCACCGTCTCTGTGTTTAGTGCAGACCTGGGGGATGATCTCCAGGTACTTCTGCATCTGCCTCTGGAGGCCTTTCTCTCTCATGCCTCGGCTGTGGAGAGCATTGACTAGAGCCCTCAGCTCCTCAATGTCAGACACCCGCCACCAACCTGTCAGCATCTCTGAGACAATGAACACAAACAAGTATGTAAGCAAGAAGACACTGAACATACATGACTGCAAAAAGGTTCTTCTTTCTGCTTTGTTATAGACCCCGATGAAATTGTGTACAGCAGAGCAGAACACTCCCTAATCCAATTATTTTGGATTATTCATGCAATTGAAAACTTTTCAGGTAGGTGAATTCATTTCAATTAAAATATGAGCGACATAGATGGATTTTGTCACTCACCCTCTGGGATGGGCCGAGCTGTCGGGTGGTCGAGGGATTTGGGCATCTCCAAGGCAGGAGAGGGCATGGATGAGGTTTTCTCGATGCGAGGTAAAGGTGATTCACTCTTACTGGAGACACTTGCTGCTGTGTTGCCCTCCAGAGAGTGACCCGGCATGGGACTGGGGCTGCTGCACAGAGGCAGGCTGGGACTCATCATGCCACTGGGCCAGCTTCCAAAAGTAACTCCTAGCAAAGAGCCACCTGACTTCACCTGGGGAGAAAAGAGGGGAAAAAAGGGTGAGCAAGGCAGAGAAGGAGGAGTCCCAGTTCAGGTGATCTGGTGCATGGAAAATATAACTTGACAGGTAATTGTACAGAAAATCAGCTATTTTGATTGTTCTGTGTCCAGCCAGCAGCCTCACCTGCAGGGCTGATAGTGGGTAGGTGAGGAGGCCAGCTGGGTGGTGGGGGCTGGCGGAAGCTGAAGCAGCAGAAGGGGTGAGAGGCAGTGCAGGGGATTGAGGTGGGGATCTGGGCCTGGCAGGGGTAGAGGACGCCTGGGGGGATACACGGGGCACTCCTAGTGGAGTTGTGGTGATGGAAGAGAGGTCACAGGGGTTGCGAGGGAGAAGACTGAACCAGTGTCCGCTCCTCTCTGTCAGGACTCTGAGGAGCTGGTCATTGGCTTGCAATGCAAGCTGTGGAGATGGAGTGGGGGATGGAGGAGTGTTCCCTGGGCTTTCTCGTGGGGCTGTCAGGCATGGGACAGATAAAGAAGTAGAGGCTGGGGGAGGGATATTTGCAGTGTCATTAGTGGTCACCATGGAAGGAGTTGTTGCTACTGTCAGCTCAGAGGTATTGTTAGTGGGGGAGGATGATGTCACTATGGTAGTGGCATTAGGAGTGCCCACAGGGCTGCCATTTTGTCTCACATGGGGATTCTCCTTATCCTCTGTCTTCACAGTTTCTCTGCCAACATCTTTGTTGACATCCCGAACTGTGCACAGTGTAGATACACAGCCTGGTTGCTGGTAGAAGAGAGCTGAGGAGTTTTCCTTCCCCTCGTGCTCCTTCTCCTCATCTGTCTGTTGCTCCAAGCCTTGTGTGCAAATGCTCTGCCCGTCAAGGTTGGTGAGTTTCTCCTTCTGCAGCTCTATCTCCTGAGGTTCCTCTTTGACCTTGACCTCCTCTGCTGCTCTCCTCCTTCTCTGTCGCTCTTCCTCCAGTTCCTCTGGAGCTGCAAGGAAATAAGATTATAGAGTAGATTGTTAATGTAAGTGAAAACTCAATTATAGTGGTCGCTTTTGTAACCGAGTGCTGATCATCCTGTAATATGATTCTATACTTGATTATGGAAGCTTAGTAGAGTTGAGTTATATTTTAGTTTACAGATGCAATCTCAAATTAGTCTTACGGCTGGTGCAACGAATTAAGATAAAGTTAAATCTACATCAGCTAATTTCACACTGCCACAAACAGCTGGACTAGCAGATTTCTTCTTTTTTCTTCTTACAATGTTTGTTACAAGTTTCTCGAGACACTTTTTGTCAAATTTAAGCATACAACAAGACTTTTCACACCTGAAAGTCCAAACCAAACAAGTTGTGTCCAGATGACTTTTTATGACATTGTGGACCATATTTCAATTAAAGACAAGGTCTCTTTCTGTCCGCATGTGGTATGGCAGCTCATTTTTCCTTTTCTTTGGTTATGATGACAGTTGAATTTCCTGTAGTTTGTAAGTCTGAACCATCCAAAAAATGTTTTCAGACCAAGACCACCTTTTTTCTTCTGGCCATGGTTCGACAGTTTCATCTGGACCATATGATGTTGCTTTGGATCAAACTTAAAATACCAAAAGTTTGTACCAAACAAGATAGGTGTGAAAAGGCCTTTGTGTGTGTGAGTATTGTACGGTAACTACCTTCTCCACTCTCCATGGCTTCAATGAAGACCCCTCCACAGTGGGGAAGTACCCAGTACCGGCGGCGGTAACGGTCCTGGCCGTACATCATGGAGCGCAGAGAATGTGATATCTCAAATAGCTTTCTTCTGGTCTGATGATGTTGCTGAAATTGTACATAACAGATTTTTTTCATTTCTATACATGTTTTGATCAACAGACCTTCAGGAAAACAAAAGACAATTATGCTGCCTAATGTCCCTTTGTAATCTCTGTGATATATTAACCATTACATGCTATGCTAATGAGGTAATTTATTTAGCTAATTAATGCCTTCATTAGCAACAGCCATATGTCAGCATACATGTATATAAAATGTACATTACACATGGCTGGCATCAATACCGTGTAATAAAGCAGTCCTTGGTTCAAGAAAATCAAGGTTCTAGAAAAATCAGATCACCTACAGTGTTGGGATGTTGCTCTTGTGTATTATACTTAAAAACAGAGTCACACACACCATTTATAGTGATGGTGAGAAATTAAAAACAGTAAAAACACTTTCACTTTCTGTGGTTTATCTCATCATAATAACATTCATAGTAACTTCCCCAAGATAATTGGATTAGATTTTCTGATGCCTTGTAAATTGAAGATAATTGGTATTTACTCTGATACAGCACTTGCACATTTTGATAGAGAACATACCTTGGCTAACTTCTCTATCTGCTTCTCCAGCTCCTCGATACTGGTGGCTTGGTCAACTTCATCCTGACAGGACAGAAAAAACACAAAGTCTGTTAGCCATCCTCTTAGGTCAGCTTTCATAACAAATCTATAGATGGATCTATATTTCTTACTTCATCATATAGCTCCACTTTTTTAACCTTCTTAATTTCTTCCTCCTCCTCGTCATCATCCTCCTCGGCCTGGTCATCACTGTCCTCGTCGTCCTCGTCATCATCATCACTGTCTGCACCTAGTTTCCTCTTGCGTTTGACGGCAGAGGAGGGAGTACCAATGGACTGATTCTCCTCCACACCCGCACTTGCCTCTCTCCTTCCAGTGCGTTTGGCATGAATGGTCCTCAACCTTGATTAACATGCACACATTGAGCATGACAGTGTATAGAAAATTAAAACTTTTCTTTTTTAAAATGAAAGATAACTTACTTCTTGAGTTTCCCCTCCATAATAATCTTGTCTTTCCTCATGTTTGCCATCTGGTCCAGGCCCTTATCAATCTCACTGCAAGAGGAAATGCAGTATTTTGTTTTGTCAGTTGCTTATAGTATGTTAATACATATTTCTGGTATTAAGTATCAGAATCTCACAATAAGTAAGTATGCTCAAAGAGGCTGACAGTGATCAAAGTAAAAAGTTTAATATGAAATTAATGAATTTAGTTAAAATCAAAAGGGCTCTCTTGCTCACTACTGTGGCTTTATTAGGTGTATGATTGGCTGATTTTGTTAGAGGAAGTAATGTAGATCACTTTATAACCATCCACCCACATGTTATAGTGGTTGGATGTCTATAAAGGAGGCACACACTTGACAGTGCTCAGTGAGACACTCTGAGCTTTCGGTTTTAGCTGCTTTACCCACCTGATAACAGCTTTGCTGCAGGCCAGCTCATTAGCCAGGAAGCCCAGGATTGAGGCCTTCTGGACAGGTGTGTGTGCCTGGAAGGCCTTGGTCTTCAGGCTGAGGGCCAGAAGGGCCAGTTCTGTATTGGCACAATGGGCCCCCATGTACATCTGTAGCACCTCAGACACATTATCCCTGTTAATGCCAACGTTGGTCAGGTGGTCCCCCAGCATGGTCTTTGTCTAGTAGAGAAGGAGAAGGTGATGAAGGAGGAAAGTTGATGAGCACGTCTTTGATACATTTAAGTTGATTTGATCACTGTTCATACTACAAAACAACAGTAGAGTTATAATAGAAAAAGGTAGTAGGTGGTCAAATGTAGATGGTATGGTGGTGGTGGCAGGTGTAATACTGAAGGACAAATAGCTCACCTTTTGTCCAGGTGGCAAACCAGGATCACAGACTGCCAGAGAAAGCAGTTTGACCAGAAGGTCTTGGACTTGGCCCATGCTGTCCCCAACATTGAGCAAACCCTCCTGTAACATGCCCAGCGTGGGCACATCCGCACTCAAGTCCAGCCCCAAAACCTTCCCAAAGCCTCGCAGGAATTGCATCAGCATCAGGCAGTCAGACACGGCACGTCCTGGCAGGATCAGCCCCGGGATTCGGGAGAAGTCTGGGAGAAGCTGTACAGATGAAAGTGAGTAAAATTAGTTTTGTTCCAAGTTTTTGTCTGGACTGTAGAAAGTATTTACTCAAACAAACACAGGAAATTGGAATATATTAAACATCTGTTGTCTGTTGAAGGATGGTGCTTCCCAATTTATATTAATGACAGCTTATTTTTGTACATTATGTAGTACTCTCCTTAAGCCACTTGGGGGCGTCCACTTCCACAAATAAAATGCTCACTGCCATGAGGTCTTATTTTAAGTAATGCCCCTGAACAACATGATAAACTTACTATTTAACCATCATCATCACCATCATCATCATCATCATCATCACATTGTCCATCCCATCTTGTTACCTAAAATCTACAAATTTAGTAGCACTTTAATGCAAACAACAAATAATCTAATGAACATCACACAGTAGAAACAATAGAACAGAAACACAGCTTTAAAAAGTACAATATTTTCTTTGTGCTCAATAACACTCAACAACCTTCTCAGCACTGACCAGATGAGCTAATGTCTCAACTACCTTATGATCAGACAGGCACATGTCTTCATTTGGCTTCTTCAATTCTCTCGCTATCTCCAGCTCCAGCCTGCGTTGCTCCAATTTACGCTCTTTGTTCAGGCGCTTCTCATCCCTTTTTTCCTGCCGCAAGCGCTCACGCTCCTAGAGAGTCCAAAATTCAAGGGAGCATTAGGAGGAAAAGTGTGTGTATGCATTTGTGTGTATGTATGCATGTATATGTGTGTGGTGTGTGCGTGTGAAAACAGACAAGAAGGTTTACTTGACTTTGCTGAGCTGTATTAGAATTCAGCCTAATGCTGCTGTGCATTCAAAGGAAAAGTGCTCGAGGGCCAGAATCTTTTGACTTGGTAAGTGTGTAGAAAAAAAATGAATGGAGGGAAAGAGTGCACAAAAAGGAGAGAGAGCGGGATTCCATCCAGGGAATAATGACTTAGGCTCTTTTTATGGAGTGGACAGTGTTTGTGTGTCTGTGTGTGTGTGTGTGTGTGTGTGTGTGTGTGTGTGTGTATGTGTGTGTGTTTCTGCATGTATTTGTGAGTATATGGACTACCTCTGCTTTCTTGCGTGCCTCAACAGCCTTCATCAGCATTACATGTTGCCTCCTCCTCTCTCTCTCCTACAGTGGCAAAAACAGAGGCACATTAACAAGCACACGTTGTACATACACCAGTCAAGGTCAACTACATTTAGTATGTATTAATGTAAAATTGTGATGCACTAAATTCAATAGAGGCACCATACTTGAACAAACACAAAACGATGCTTCACATGTATACACTTTCACATGTATGGTGGAAGCATAAGTGAAGAATACAGTAGTACGATGACAACCAAAAAGCAACACATAGATGCGATACAAAGTAGATGTGATGACAGGCTCAAAAAAGAGAAGCAGCTGGAATCAGTGACGGCGCCTCTAAACTAAAGCTTGACACAACAAAAGCAACAAAATACTGGTTGCAAAAAGTCATCTGACATGCCACATTGGCATTACGATCAAAATAATAAATTCTATTACATGAGTCAATGCTAATGTTTATTTGACACATCACTATTATTTGGTGAGGGGATGACAAAGAGGAATGAATGGTTAAAAGAAGCTACAAACAGAGCAGTTCCACCTCAGTGGTTTTGGCAGCTTAAGTATTAGCACAGTATGTGACTGGTGAGGATGAGACATCTATGTTGTTCTTTGGTGCATGATACACAGTCTGCTGCAAAAGGGCACAGGAATCACTGGTGACTGGCTATCATTTTATTTGATCTCTTTAGGTTTCCCGCTCCACCGTATCAGGCTGTCATTCCCTCTGTGATCCACCAGAAACACACAATTGCCACTATTAGGGCTTGCCAAGAACGTTTCCAGCACCTAGTCACTAAAATGGGCTGTTTGTGTGGATTGTTTTGTCATTGTGATAAACAAAATTGGCTGGATGCCAGGCACTCTGCTACAGTATTTCTATGTCCTTACTGGTTGATTTATCTTAAAATAGAAAACTTCAAAAAGGACAAGTTCAAAAAGGACATAAAGCCTGTGGCATTCAACATTTTCTAGCTTTTCATTTCATCAAAAACATAGCATTTGCTAAAGGGTTATTATGATAATAAGGTACAATGCATCAAATTCAGTACAACTGCATGTTGACAGTCTTAAATACCAGGATTATTTCATGTATCTCAATTACCCCCCCTTCATTGTGCCACGAGTGAAGGTACAAGGGGTTGATTCAAAAATCGGCTCAGAGTTTACTGTGAAACATATAGGCAGACCTTTAGATTCAGCTGCGACTGTGTATGAGTGAGAAGGGCTACAAGCAGGACAGCCAGGCCAAAATAAAATGCCACACAGAACCATATTTGTCCTCATGGTGGAATTGATTATATTGTTGTTTTACACTCTGTCAGAACTATTTAAAACCAAAAGTTGTGTTGTATCCTCATCAAAAGAGGGAGAAAATCTGACTGGAAATCTCTCCACCATGAAGACAAAATGATTCTCAGTAGCTCTTTTCATTCTTTGTGCAGAGTACAGGTACAGTGAATGACAGAGGCTGGGATGGGGCAGGTTAAAGTCCAGCACTCTGTGGACTGCAGAACAGATGCATGAACGAACAGACACAAGCTCAATGTCTGGGCCGAATCGTCAAGCACTCATGGGTAACACAGTACTCCAATGCAACAGTTAGACAATGTATGTGATGGATGGAAACTCCTCGAGTGCACTTTAAGACAGTGAGTGTGGATTGGCTAGCAATCTTTGCAATGCATTCTGAATAGAGAGGGGAGGATGGGGGAGGGGGACAGAAGCTGCCTGGCCACCGTGACAGGGTCAGTTGTCCCTCAGGACGAGCAGATGGAGGCAGCATACTGACTCTTTTTCTCTTTTGTTGGTTTTGCTGGAAAGCCATGCAGAAGAATGTAGTATGACAGCAGCCAGTGCTACACTTAATGCATTGCTATGACAACCATAACACAACCAGTTACACGATGCAGGTGTTAGATGTACAAAAATAAACATACCCATACCATATCTAGTCTATGCCTCTCCAACTCCTGGCAGAGAGAGTTGGCAAAATATTATGGAACAGAAGTAATATCCAATACCAATAAGCAAGGGGTTTAATTAAGAGAAATACTGAAGACTTTCATTAAGCTGATGTTTGCTAATTAACCACTTGCACACCCACATTTATATATACTCGCACATGCCTACATTTAAATGCACATAGAGGCACAAATATACTTACACACACACACACACACACACACACACACACACACACACACACACACACACACACACACACACACACACACACAGATAGATACAGTCACAATCATCCCAATAAGTAACTAAATAACTAACTAAATAAATAATTCAAGGGAAGTTAGAGGTGAAGGGTTTATTCAGCATTAGCTAATATCTTAAAGAGGCTGAGCAAGTTGTAGTGAAAGCTTACCTGGTGTTTCAGAATCTCTGCCTGCTGTCTCCTCAATTCTTTCTCCTTGAAGGCAAGAAAGAGAGGATGAGGAAAAATCAATATGCTTCCATAGCACCAATATCATGAAAATCACCACAGACTGATGGAATTTCAGCCCATTTCAAAGGGCCGCTCTGAATTTTATTGCCAGCTACTTCTTAAGTGGAAAAAGCCTTATATCTTGCTAAATATCAAATGATTCAATTCATGTGATTTTTGAGTAATACCATATTGTCCAATGTACATGCATGACTACTATAATACCTGTTTCAGGGGTTTTATTAAAAACATAAATATACCTTTATCCGTTTTTCAGCCTCCATTATTTTGGCATTGGCGGCTTCTTCCTTCTTTCTCCGTTTTGCCTGTGAATACAAATTAAGGTCAAAAATCATAAAGACAGACATTTATCAATCAGTCTTGGATGAGGGCTTTGCTGCACTTTAACTGATTGTTTGCAGTTTTCTGGTTTGAGCAAAGATTTCATGCTCCTGAATGCCAGTCAAATTTGTAAAACACAGCGAATGAATAATGTATCTCTTTAACACGTAATTGTGAAAATGTTGAAGCCTCCCGTTAAGAGTGGCTTGCCAACCGTGTCAACTCAAAATTGATTTAGTCCTGCTAAAACACTTTGAAGCTCCTACAGTATAATTGTGTGTGCCTGGGTATGTGTGTCTGTGGATGTGCATGCATCTTTGCATGTGTGTTTGTGTGAGTGTGGAAAACAGCACCTTTTTTTTTTCCTCGACCCACTTATGCTAAACTGTTACTGTTGTCTGATGAAAAAAATACTTTTCTGTCCAATTTAAATAAGGTCTGAAAAGGCAGCAACAGCCATTTTAATATTCAACAGCCGTCAACCAAGACCAATTTAGCATTAGTTCCATGTGGAATTATGCCTAAGAAGACGCAACTCCTCCAATGCATGCTGCTGTTCAGTAATGAGCTTTAGGAAGATTAAAACACTATAGACTGAGGGGCTGTAGCTATCCAGGAATGTTCTGCTTAATCAGAGGTGCTGTTGGATCAGATTCTGTACCTCCAAAATTTGCTGCGCCCTGAGTTCCTTCTCCATCCGAATTTGCTGAATACGCTTGATCTTCTCCTGTTAAAAAAAAACAGCAACAAAAAAAAAAACAACAACAACATAATCTCTTAATATTTTAGACATTGGAAAACATCCTTAGATGAAACCATTTTCCCATCACTCTGCTCCAGTTGGGGTGGGCAAAGAGACACAACAATAAGTCTAGTAATGATGACGATTGAAAAGCAAAAGCATCAGAAAATAAGCGTTCAGCACTTCCTGTTGTGCACACAGGGACGATGTGTGTCAGGACACTTTAGATAAGGAGAAAGGAAAGAAAAAGATTTGTCAGCACACGCATGAAGCAAACCCACCTGCTGCTTCAGGATCTTGATCTGCTCTTTCTGCTTCCTTCTCTCCTCCGCTGCCATGATAGCTACAAGAGACAATTGAGTTTTACATTAGTATCCCCGAAAATGACCCATGTAACAGGACTATCAACTGTATTTATATCAGAGGTGATTACAGTTGTTAAACTTTATTAACTGAAATCAAGATATATTTTACACAAGAGGTCAAGGAATTTAGAGAACTATATCACAAGTAACGTGAGACAGCGACAAGCAACAATCACAACACACACAAACACACCATTTTAAATACATGAAAATTATTACATTCTTTAGTGACTCTAACTTTAAGTAGTAAGGAATTTAGTAAAGTTAACCCAGCTGGAGGTACATTGTGTTGAGCTGACCAGTGATTCTAGGATTTTAGATAGACAGCACATCTAAGATATCAGCAGATAGTTTTTGTTACCAGATTTATGCAACTGAACCATCTGAGCATCTTTTTTTTTTACCAGGTATAAAAGTTGAATTAAAGACGTGTGTTGTAATAGCAGGGGCGCTCAGATGTTGAAAGCACAGATGATAATTGTTTTCTCTGCACACTTTATATTTTAATACGTTGGTGCATTATGCATTTCCGAATATATTACAGGTATGAGAGAAGAAATTTGGGCTCTGTCTTTCCATCTGATGACCAAGCTCACACTCTTGAGATCACAATGTGTGTAGGTAAAATATTAAAAGTTATTAATATTCTGAAACTAGAATTATTCATTCGTGCCAGCAATGGAGATTAGCGTATAAGAATATTAAAGCTTGTGTTCAAAGACTATAAAAGCATCACTATTGGCCCTAGAGGGGCAAATGGTGGGGCTGGTCTTTATTACATGTATTTAGATCAAAGTAGTTGAAAGACTGACTGACCGATTAACCAGGACTGCCTTGCTTCTAGCTCTGTGCTCCTGTTAAATGCACTAAAAGAAATGAGTTTACCTTGCTGTTTCCGGGCTTCTTTGGCTGCACGCGCCAATGCTTGCTTTTCCAGTTTTCTCATCAGTTTCATCTGGGCTGCCTGCCGGGCGATTTCTGCACAGTGAGGAAAGAAAGGCCTTGTCAATGAGAAATTGAAAATGAGAAAATATGCTGCTATAGCCTGATAAAGTATGTTTGACTGAGATCATTCTTTTTTACTAAAATGTACATATAAATTTGAGATATCTATTTAAAATACATTTTAATTTTTCCCCAATAGGAAAAATGTATGCAATTTTGCTAATGACATTTTCAAAATTGAGATATAAATGATTAAAATATTTTTACTTGGCTACAACTGTCTGTGTAATTCTACCAGAGGGCTCTGGTGCCATAAAAGATGCTTTGACTTTGTAATCATCCTCCAACATCTGCAGTTATGTTATTATCAAAGCTAAAAGCTTGGCATAGGCAAACATCAAGAAAGACAACTTAATAATGCCCTAAGATAACAACTCTGAATGATCCTGACATGTATCTGGCTATTTCTACACATGAAAATAGATGTTTCTAGTACAACAGATTGAGAAAGTTTGCATATATTTACAGTAGAAATATTTAAAACACAAATAAACTAGTTTTGGCCTCTGGTACGTATATAACGGCTGGTTGATTAATGGAACATATACTTATGACAAACATATTTCAGGGCTCATTTCCTCTGCTAACCTTGAGCCTCTAGTTTGCGCAGAAGTTTGACCTCACTGGGACTGGGGCCCTCCGGCACCAGTGGATCACCCACATTAGGGGGTCGTCCCTTTCTCCGTCGGCTACCTTTGCCACCATCGCTCGCTAACTGACGCTCTGAATTCGGGGGGCGACCCCTCCGACCTTCCATCGCCAAAATACGAGGAATGACCTCCTCTTCCTTCAACAGGCTCCACTGTAAACCCTGGAGAGAGAAAATAATGTGGACATGGAGGGATCGGGGGGAGTTGGGGAGACAACAATGAAAGATTTGTTGACAGATGGTACAACAAGTACATACAACAATTTAATCATTACCTAGACTGATCTGGGTGTATTCAAAAGAGTATAAAAACTTATTTCTGCATTTTTAAAATGATGCATTATTCAATTTTCTATTATAAACATGGAAAAAAGCTGGCTAAACAGTACACTAAATAAGAATTACTCATTTGATGATCATCTATTTTAGGTTTTATCTAATCTGGTTTTCTGGCCCCTCAGCACTGCATGTATTTATTCTATTCCCTCTGTTCTGCTTCCAATAATACACAGCTATCTATTTTCTAGTTTATCTCTCTGTATCACAGACACATAACATGGCATATATCACTGGTCACCTGTGGAAGTAATGTCAGCTGATTATTACATTTCTCCATGCACAGTGAGAGGTCTATGAACTAGAACTACTGAGGGTTTTGGTTGATTCCTATCCATGCCCTGACAGTGACTGCTGCATGAAGCTTTGCCTGCCGCTAGATGAAAAGATGAACAGGGATCAGGGAGAGAGAGAGAGAGAGAGAGAGATGAAAGGCAGTCACCTGGGGTCCTTCTCTGGCTTCATAGAAGTCACCAACCCTTATCTTTGCACTGAAGCTAAAATTATCACGCGTGAGGCCACTTATTCCATTTCTGGATAGATACTATAGAAGAGAAAATAATAATGGCGTTGGTTTAGGCAGAAAAAAAAAGCGAAATTAGCGACATTGAAAAGCAACTGGGAGGCACTAGATTGGAGGGAGTCTAAGGTTACAGTGTGCATCTGTGCAGTGCTGCTAATCATTATAAAAGCCAGGGGACAAAAAAAGAGCAAAAGCTCTCAGGGAAGAAAAACGGTTCTGACCTTGGGATGCACAATTCAGGCCCTTTCTTATTTATCAGCGCCATGCTTGGCTTTTTACTGCCTACTGACTGACTGGCAGCGAGTGAATGATCCTACAATGAATGAGTAGATATTTTTCTGTTTGGACTACTGCGCTCAAAGGCCGTTCTGACAATCAATGTATGAAGCAAACAGAAGATTATAGTCTATCTATAATATATTGTTAAAATGGGGCTGAAGCTGTGCATCCCAACACTAACCATTAATCATTTTTTGGGAAGGGAGAGGTGAAAAAAAGTGGCACAATAAGTGAATCTAAGAAAATCATCTCTCACTATTAGGATCACAGAAAGCAGGAGGGATTGGGGTTGGGGTTGGGGTAGGGGTAGGGGTGGAGCGAGGGGAGTGCAGAAGCAGAGATAACATTAACAAATCCTGATACACAAGCATTTGTTTGAGCAATGTGAATGGGCAGTGTTGTAATTATTAGTAGAAATATCCCTCCACCCACAATGGCGTGATTTGGTCTCTCTCATATTCCCACCCTGTTACAAACTCAACAGCCCATTCATTTTGCCTCAAAACATTTGCTTCTGGATCACAGCTGTAGACAATGCTGCAGCGCTGCAACACCGAGGTACCTTCATCACATCTGGGTACTGCCTTAATTTCTTGCCACACGGGGCATAGTAAGCCACCTCGCCCTGCGGCCGCCCAGACGCTGTTTTGACTCTTGTTTCTCTCCGCCACCTGGGATTTTAAGAATGAAAAAAACATCAAAGTTGTTCATGAACAATGAGAATAGTACAAGCGAGAACATGAGTGGATATGGACAATACAAGTGACAAAGATTTCAACACAGTCAGAAGTGAAGCACTTCATAAGCCAGAGCTTTATTTCTCTCAGCCTCTTGTACATACCCCAACTCCAGAGGTATCATCATCTCCTTCTCATCCATCACCCTCTTCCTCTTCCCTAAGCCTGTGGAGAGACAGAGTTCAGCCATCAATCTGACAGCAAAACCTATGACTGAAACCCTCACACATACGGTAACTGCAGTCAAAGCCTGTGAACTTACTGTAATCATACCAGGCAGGAACCCAATAAAACCCCTTTCAGACATGGAATACGTCACATTGCTGGCTTCATCTATTTGTTGAAGTGAATGGCTTTTTGTCAAGTGTCTTTTATGTTAATGCTTCTACTTATTTCAGAAATGACAGAACAGAGCTGCATGCTTGTGTGATATTTGCACCTGGTGTGCAAGAAGGAACAGTGAAAGAGTAAAATATGTTATGATTTGGAGGATGTAGACTAGATTTCGGTGTCTCTCAGGCTGCGTCACTGATGAATTTTTAAACTTTAGTTTTTGGCCATTGAAATCTTAATTAATAACCATCGTAAACATGAGGGATGCTTGCCACTGCCCCTCATAATGAATCCACGTATATACATTTTGTCATCAATTTCATCATTTAATGTTATTCGAGAGCAGACCCGGCAGCCTGTTATATAATGCACAAGCACTGACTGAGAGGACATTAAGTTGGGACTCCAATTAGCTCACACAAATTTATTCATCCATGCAGTTAATATGAATGATGTTTTTGTGGTTGTTCAAGTTGTCTTTTAAACTATTCTGCCTCCTCTCATAGTAGTATGCAACAGATTTAACCACCAAAGGAGATGAAGATTGAGATAAAACTTTTTTTAGTGATCTTTGAAAACAAAACAAGACTGACATTTCTCTTTATTTCTCTCTCTCTCTCACTGTACATGTTTTACCTGTTGTGCTACTGTGGTCTTTATGTTAATCTGACGACAACCAGTTCAGACTTGTGCTGTGTTGAAAGTGTTAAGGAAATCTTAATACAAATCTTGATCCAGAAGCCCGAAAGGGGCTTCACACACACACGCATGTTTACATTGGCAATCCAAACCTGCATTTACCAGCACCATGTGATCACCACCATGATTCAGTCATAAAACTAAAATACCATCCCTGATATATATAAAAGTACCTTTAGACCACAAAGGTATGATCTAATGAACAATATCCACTTAGAAAACAGAAAAGAAAGTTACCTTCAAAAGGAGAAAGACTGGAATACCTGCTTGAAACATTCCTGGCAAGCTACACATATGTCCTGTTTTCTCTGATATGAGTATTCTCTCCGCATTGATAATGCTGCGCCAAACCAGTTGTCAGGGCTCTCAGGCATGCCTCTACAGGACCTCAGAGCTCTAGTTAGATCATGACAACCAACTGTCCTCTTCCTGCCTCTCTAAAGGTAACAATTCACAATATTCTGAGGATGACAGGATATTCTGTTACTCAAGAGCAGATGCTAGACTTTAGTAAACAAAAGCCTGCCATCTGCAGTGTGCTATAGCCTCCATTGTGGTGCTGCATATAGATTTGTGACGAAAGTAAACATCTGCTACCCACAGTAAGTCAGTAAGAGGTACATCAGGAACAGCACTGGACACATTTAAACATATAACCTAAATAAAGTTTAGTGCTCGTAACTTTTAAAAACTCATAATTATGTATGTGCTTTCTTTTGCTGCAGCATTACAACACAGACATAAATGAGTTTCGACTAAAACTATCTTTCTGCATCAGATTTTTGAACACATTACCTAACGGAGAGGCTAGACTGTAGGAGGAAGAGCCTGGAGAGCTGTGATAGGCCAAGGCACTGGAGCTGGTGACAATGGTGGGAGTCTTGATGACCTGTAGGTTGAGAGGGGAGCAGCTGGTGGCTGTGTGATTAGTTGAGGTGTTCAGTAGTTCTGGGCCTTTGGTTAGCCTGGAGGGTGTCATCTCCTTCTTAGATGATCCAGACGGCAGCAGCTTAAACTCCTTCACTTTCTTTCCAGAGATGTCACTGTCTGAGTTGCTGTCAGACTCTAAAAGTGGGAAAGAAGGGACACAAAGTGGCTAAAGAGCTGATAGTTCAAGATTAACGAGGTATTAATTCACCAAAACACATTTCTCGGTTGTATTCTGAGGATTTCAAACACATTTCTTTAATAACTGAGCTGATGGAGCCTTATGTTAATTAGACCTGAAAGGTTAAGTCAATTTATTGATTAGTTCATCAACAGATAAACCAGCAACTGTTAAATCATTGATTAATGATTTAAGTAATTTTTCAGGCAAAAATTCCAAATTCTGTGCAGTTACGGTTTCTCAGTTGTGAGGATATGCTATCAATGATAATAAACTAAATATTTTTAAATTGTTTTTAACTGTTTGTCAAGCATGAGATGTAATTTAATTACCACCTTGAGTTTAGGAAATTATGATTGACATTTTATTAACGCAATAATTAATTAATTAATTAATGGAGAAAATTATCAAAGGATTAAAGAATTATTAAAATAACAATTAGTCGCTTTATTAATGTTAATATTCCATGGTTAACTCTTTACTTAATTGTGAAAGTTGCTTGTGCACAAAAAAGGTACCAACCTGACAGACTATCATCTGAATCCTCCTCATCCTCCTCCTCCTCCTCCTCCTCAAGGTCGTCATCCTCATCATCATCATCATCTCCCGAGTCATCAGATTCTTTATTAGCAGGGAGACCAGCTGTGGGGTTACAAGTCCCAGGGATGCCCATCCCAGGAATTCCAACTCCAGGGATGCTAACTCCAGGAATCCCAATCCCGGGCTCTCCTCCACGAAACAAATCTACTAGAGACTGTACCAAGTGGTTCTGAGAGAAGCCTTTCCAGGCAGCTAAAGGGTCTGCTGCTTGTCCCTGTCCCTGTCCAAGCCCTGGTGCCTGTCCCTTACCCTTGGCGGTCTTGCTCTTTCGGGATCCATGGCCTGTAGCATGGGGTGAGGTAGTGGAGGGCTGTGACGGAAGTCCAGCCTGGGCGGTTGCTTGGGTCCTACTCGCCCCTGTGCTCAGATTGACAGGCATTGACCCACCATCAGAGTCGCACTGAGGGGACTTGCCTTGAGAGGCAGAGTCTTTGCGAGGTTTGGTGATGAGGGCCAATGGTGCGTCCTGAGTGGTGCTTTGGATGACTCCATTGGGGTGATGGGGTTCGGGAAGCCCCAGCAGGGCACTCGAGAGGAAGAGGTTGGAGTGATTGTTGTGGGGTGGAGGAGGTGGAGCGGGTGGCAATGGAGATGAAGACAGAGACTTCCTCTTGGGAGACCTGTTTGGCCCCTGCTGCTTTTTCTTTTGCTCAGCTGGGAACGTCTGCCCTTGGGACATGAGAGTCTGGGAATGGAGGAGGAGGAGAGAGGGAGAGAATGAGGAGAGCCAGGGAGATAAGGGCAGGGAGGAGGGGGGTGGGGCAAAATAAGAGGAACAAAGAAAGGTTAGAAAAAAAATTAGAAAAGAAATGGGACAAAGTGGAGTTGCTCTAGCTGTCAGTTCAAATCACTGTTGATTGTTTGAGCAGGTGACAAAACTACAATGCAGAACACTGGTACAGTTAACTGTGTCTAAGCTCCTTTCTTAGAAACAAAAAGAACATAAATGCAATAACCAAAGGCATTGTACTCAGCCAAGTTCACAAAAAGAACCACTGAGTATCTCTCTAAAATTATAATTATTTGTCTTCACATTTCAAAAGCTCCATCATCATTATCATCATGCAGCTGGGCTATGCTTGCCTTTTTAAACTGATGACAAGTTTGGTTCAATCTGTGTTTAAGCAAAAGCAGGTTAGACTTTAACATTGCACTTTCAACTGGATGTGATATGAAGTGAAACAAATCAATTTCACAGACCATGAAATACAGTAACAGTGCTGAAACCACAAGGGGAATTTAGCTTGTTGTAAACTTCTCTGTGCTGGTAAAACAGAAAAAGGGAAATGATTTTCACAGAATAAGCTGATCTCAATAGGTTTAGCTTATTGATTACTGTGCTATTGTTCATATTTCATCTGGTGAAACTGAATTTTGTAGTAAAAGGGAAGAAAAATGTCAACTTTTATACAATTTTATGCGACAAAAGGCATTAATAATACAGTGGTGTGTGTGTGTGTGTACAGAGCCAAAGTCTGCCTCAGAATGATAATGAAACTAAAAGCATTAACCTTTTTATCAACAGGTTAATCGTAGCACCAGCTGATTGTGTGTAATTGCTGTAAACCAAAAGTGTGAAAAACACAAGGAAAACCACACAAAAACACATAGATGATAGAGCACAATGTTTGGATTGTTGCAGCTTTAAGGTTAAGATGTGAGAGAGCTTTAATTTGGGCAAAAACACTGGAAAACACAGTTCATCAGTTCAAATCGGTACAGTACAGATCTATAAAAAACTCATTTTGTCTTTTGTGTATACTACAATAACTTGTGAAAATACTACAGTACTTTCTGCAAGGCTGGAGGATAACAATGACAAAGTGTTGTAGACTGGATGATTTGAACATATGTTATTTTCATTTCACAACAACAACAACAACTTAAATACAGCCAATAACCGCTGCACACAATGACAAAACATGCACTTACTTATACTCCTAGACTCTTTCCTCTCCCAGAGGTTAGACTTTCACACATAATTTGGAAATGTCCTAAATATCTGCTTGTATTTCTGCATCCAATCCCATTGCCCTACAATTTTACTCTAAAGTACTGCCTCCTCAAGTGAGAATTTGCTCATGGCTGTGCTGCAATACTAAAGAGGGCCTTCAAATCATGATTCCCTCTGATACAAAATCCCAGTCTCTTGTGAATGAGAAACTGCAATCGTCAGTGTTTTGATTTTATGTTTAAATTTAGTGCACAGCTTCACCACCAACAGTTCTGTAGCTGTCTGAAGGCTGCTTGGATTTTGTGTTATGGTAAATGAACACCAGATTGAAAGAGGTTCTGGTTATCATGTTGTACAGATGAAGAAAATGAGGGAAATATAACTCCACAGTGAGATCCAGCAGATGATATATTTTACTGTATTTAGTGGAAATGTTTGAAATAACTTTAGAGGTTGAATGTCTCTCTCGCACACAGTAATATGCACTGTGTGACATCTGTGTGTCATTTAGTTGGATAAATGTAGTACATTATATTATTCAACTGCTGTTTTAGGTTGGCTTACCTGTTTGAGCCTGAACTCATTGATCTGCGCAAGTGAGGCTTCCAACATTTTCCTCCTGTTGGCTTTGGCGCCGCCAGGAGCGTGTTGACGTGGTTTCTGTGAGGACTTCCGGGAGGTTGTTACAGATGAGGTCAAACCAAAAGGTTTAGGGGAGGTAGACAGCGGGAGAGTCGAACGGGGTGGGGAGGGCACAGAGAGAGGCTTGGGGGAGGAGCAGAGGGAGAGGGGCAAGTGCTGGGGAGAGGAGGAAGGCAGCAGTTTGGGTGGTTTGGGAGAGGCGCTGCTGGAGAGTGCCTTTGGAGATGTGGTGAGGGCTATAGGGGAGGAAGACGGTGCAGACTCCCTACGCGGTTGACTGAGGAGTGCCAGGGGCTTTGAGTTGGCAGCTAGGCCAGTGGACTGAATCACACTAAAGTGTTGCTGTGGCGCCTCTGTCCGGGACCTGGAGCTCTGCAGAGCCAGCGGTGAGGCTTGGGACAGGGCAGGAGGAGAGACAGAGCAGGGTAGGGGCATGAGGGTTGGGGGGCTAGAGGAGACCTTCTGAGCCTTTTCCTGGGGCTCCGTTATGGGAACCCCAGAGAGTGGTTTGTCTGTCTTTGCAGTTCCAGTGCTTGCTATCAAAACCTGTGGAGCAAATTAAATAAAAAGAACTCTTGAAACAAAGAATAGCCTCACAGTATGATAATTTATTTTAATTCATTCAACATTTGGGCTCTATTTTAGTGAATGAAGGCACAGGGTCCTCAGAGCAGTCAAGTGTGCCATGCCCAGTGAGGACAAGGGAAAGCTGGCTTCGTGCTGTGTTTCCTGTTTTGTTCCCGCACATTAATGAGACCCTTTGTCTCTATATGTTATTCCACTTTAACAAAAAAAGGTTATTTACTACTTTTCTTTACCTTTGATTTCTTCTTTGTCCGCTTCTCAGAGTCTGACAATTCACTCTGCTTGTCCTCCTCTTCGTCATCCTCATCGTCATCATCGTCGTCTTCATCATCCTCTGCAAGGTCTTCCAGATCACTGCTGAGGGACCCGTCACTTGAGCTGTCTGAAGATGTGCCTGATTCACTGTTGCTCACCACAGAAGTGTCTACTGCCTTCTTGCGTGGCTTCTGGGTTAAGAGAAAAAATATATTCAGAATCATCCTCGCTGTATAATAGATAAGCTGTGTTTCAAATGTCACTTCTTTTCAAATTGCAGAGTTACTAAAACCCAGTACTGACTCTCTCTTTAGGTTTCTGGATCTGCTTTTCTGCCATCTCTGCTGGGTTATTCTGAGGGCTGCTATGGTGACTATTGGAGGGCTCTGCACTCTTGATTGGCTTGGTCGATGTCTGGACAGGGGCCGAACTTGCAGAAAAGCTTCCTGATTGTGTGGTGGGAGGACAGACTCCACTGCCATTTACTGCCCCATTCACCCCTAGAAACACAAAACAGACTTTCGTTTTAACAGATCTTTGCTACACAGGATAATGAAATATCTGGGACTAAGTGCAAAATGCAATGGGGCTACTGAAAACATTGATTTATACATGTATCTCATCAAACATGCTGGCTGCGAAAAGCACAAGCCCAACATGAGTGGTTTACATAATAAAAGATAAATTAAAAGATACAGTGAAATTAAAAGAGTGCAAGAAACAGAGATTACGAGAGGGAACGTGGGAAGGGGAAGGAGGGGGGAGAGAGAGGTTGACAGAATCACTAAGTGAGGACTGAAAGTCATTAAATTTGTCTAGAAAAGGAGAAATCTCATCACAGGCCAAAGTGGATTTAGGTAGTGGAAGAAAAAGAGAACACACAAATAGAGATAGTGGGAGAGGAGAGACAGAGGTTAGGTTCTTTATTTTCAGTGCAGAGTTGCACTATCTCTTACAAAAAGAGACCACAGCACATATGACGATACTAAGAAGAATTATATGAATTATATGCTGATGTTGTCTGTAAGTAAGAACTGTTGGGATCAGTAAATGGATGTTTTTGACACCTTTAGGTGGGGCATGGCTGTTCTTGCTGGGCATCCTGATCTGAACAGGACTGGGGCTGTGGTTGGGCTGGATATGGGGGGTGAAGAATTGAGGGAAGCCAATGAAAGAAGGGAGAAAGGCAGCAGCTCCCCGTCCATGGGCTTCAGCAGCTCGCCACCACTCTGTCGGGGAGGAGACGGTACAAGAGAAAACAAGAGAAGTGAGTTGTAGAAACATGTCCATCTACAAAATGATTGCACCCCCCAGGCTCCCCATTCTCAAATCTTGGGCTCCCCATTCTCAAATCTTGAAATCCACGTCTTACCAGAGAGGGCTCCTAGCTGGGGGTGGGCAGCCAGAGCAGCTGACATGCCCAGGGAGCCCAGGCCTCCAAACTCAGGCCTGCCTGCTGCGGCAGTGTAGATGGCTCCGAAGGCTGGGTGGTTGACCAGAGGAAAGGCACTTGACAATGTGGAGCCAATGAAGGGCTGCTCTCCTGCTGCTCCAAACAGACGGCCTAAGACAGATCCAAATCAGGGAGGAGGATGTACTCACATGTTTCCAAAGTCAATCCATAACAGATACTTGTGTATGACAACACATTGGCCAATGATAAAGAGCAAAAAGTGGAGAAAAGTTCACAGCTTTTGACTGGTTCCATTTCTTAATAAACACACTCTCTTCTATTCCATAAAAGGAGCAATTATGCTGTTTGCAGGTTTTTTGACAGTTCAGCATTTGGTTTTCCACCACATCTTCAAACAAGAGTTAAAATAGAGCTGCCTCTTTCACAGTTAGTGGAGCACTGATTTGTTAACAGAATTTTTTAGCTGATAGTTACAACAGCATTTTTTTAATTCCTTGTATTTGAGCTTTTCAAGCCATTGAAGGAGATCTCTTCACATACAGATACAGACTGAAAAGCCCTATGTGATAGGATTAAAAGATGGTGAGATGGTAGGCTTTTAACTCTAATCTAAAAATATTCACTTCTGACTTGATTTCACTATTTGTACATATTTAACAATTATTTTCTTCCATAAAGTGCAATTTAAAGACAGCTGACAGTTGTTTATTGCACCTTTAGCACTGCTTGTTGCCCTACTTTTTGTTTTGTACTGTATATGTTTATTTGTGCAGACTGAGAACATTGCTCTCAAATTACATCAGAACTCTTGATATAAGGACCGACAGGATGTGTAAAACCTAGATTTGAACAGCTTTTGAAGCTTGTCGCTTCTTATCCACCTGACTCTATAAGAATTAAATACAGAACAACTGACTTCTATTTGTGTAAGAATTAACTTCAGATTTAGCTTTCACTGAGTGCACATTGTACTTCCTCAAAAGGTAGCTCCAGTGTCTACAAGCATCTGACAGTCTGTTGCTTGTGCATGATGATTGTGTCTATACAATAAAAGACTGAAATTAACGAGCATTTTGCCATAATCCAATTTTAGCACTGGACTACTTGTCTATTGATATTTCTTCCGTTTAGACTGAGCGTCAGGATATGCTGCACTGTGACAAAGACTGGTTATTCTAAGTGAGGAAAAAGAAGTGTGTATATAAGGTGTAAAAAGCTAACCTCTTTCTATCCTTTTGGTATTCAATTTCAGCACAGAAGAATACTTCATCAACATCATCATCATCTAGCGTTTTTCCTGAGCACAATCATTTCTGGCAGAGGCGACTGCCACGTATTACCTCCTCCCAGAGTCAGATGCAATTTTGTGTGAGCATATTTCATGCAAATTCAATTTCTATTCCAGAAAAGGAGAGCAAGCCTGCTTGATGCCACTGCATAAGCCAGGTAATACACATGCAAAAAAGTGATGACTGAAGAAAAGGAAAAGTGTTGTGCATGGCGCTGATGAAAATGTCAAACTACAATACACTTGCAAACACCACAGAAATGTAAAACAGAATGACACTGAAGTGCCAGTGTTTTTTTGAATTAATGCAGTCTGGGATCTAATTATCCAGAGGGAGACTTTACACAGTAGGGACAGTTATGTATGTTCTGCAGCAAAGAGTAACGAAAGCTGTAAATTAACATGAATCTACAGATGCATCTCAGAGACTATTTTTAAGTGAGAATCAAGCCGAATGTGGCAAGAAACAAAGCTTTACCAGTGTGCCAGCAGTGTGAAGTATAAGAGTATAGCCCTTTGTGTTGGCTTCAAGGCCCCGCTCTACCACAAGACAGCAAAATCTGCCTTTTGAATGTCATTAGAATATGCTGAATATGTAGAGCCCGCCTTGCCAGCGTCAGCTAGCGGATACGAAGATAAACGACTGCAGTGCAACCCCCAGAAAGGCCAGCCACAGCATTCACTTGTGCCTGGGGTGCCCACCTCTCCACCAACACCCCCAACCACCACCACCACCTCCCACTGAACACCCCTTCCCTTTCCAGGCAACACAAAGTGACATCTGCAAATGCCTTTTCAATATTAATGCAGGCTTCCAGAAGGCGAATAATTAAATCTAAAAATTTGAAGCGAGAAAGAAGCACAGGAAAGACATACCTAGGATTACCTACGCGCTGTCTCTCTCCCTCTCTCTTTCTCTCTCTCTCGCCCTCTTTCTCATTCTGTTTCAATCCTTCCTCCACTCTGACAAACTGCACCGCCTGCTTTTTTCATGTTTGGATGCTGCCGAAGGGGGATTAATTTGTTGTTTGTTGCAGTCAATCAAATTTCCACAGACAGATTTAAGTTAATTGCATCCGTGAGTTGATCCCAGAAGGAGAGAGCGCTACGAGCACCGATCAGCTTTTATTCTCCAAGTGATATCCTCATCAATGACACGCGCGCACGCACTCAAACACACAAAGTCCACGCTCATTTTAATGTACTTCAGATTTTTTCAGATTGGCACACTGGTAAAGAACCTTGAACAATGCCTGCAAACACTGTGTTGAAACTATATCTCTGCAATACATAATTACCGATGTTACCTGCTTACACAATACACTTGACATATTCTTGTTGTTCGGTTTCATTATGTTTTTCCTTTTTTAATGATGAGATGAGTGTAGCACAACTCTTTCAGCATATATCTTTGTATATGTTTGAGTTACAGTCTACAGAGAGGAAAAAGGCATCTCATACAAAAGAACTGCCTTGCTTGATTCTCACAAAGCGCAGCAGAAGTTCAGAGCTAACAGCCTGCCTCTCAGCATTTCATTTGACGCTCAGTCCAAAATCGCTTATCTACAAAATCTGAGCACACGTAATGGCACAGAGGGATAAGGGGGATGTATAATGCATAAGGAGGAGATGCTCCTAATGGCTTCTTCTTTGGGGCAAAACTGAGGAGATGGACGACAAAACAAGGGGCTTTATTCTACTCTCTCCTTCTTCCTCTTCTTGTAACAGAGAGAGGGAAAAAACATACACAAGAATCATGGCTATTCCCTGCTCAGTGAAATCTTTGTTTGTGTGTGTGCTTATGTTTGTGCGTGTGTGTGTGTGTGTGTGCTTATGTGTGTGCGTGTGTGTGTCTATAGTAGGCCTATGAAAAACAGCAAGACATTAAGAGATGAGGAGAAAGAGAGCATGAGCAAATGATTCACTCACTCTCGCAAGGGATATTTGAAAAACACACAGAGCTAAAAAACACATACACAAACACACAAACACAAACACAAATACACACACACACACCAAACATATACACTCCTTTGCCTAATGGCTTTGACCAATACATAGAAAGGAGGCTGGATGCTGGACAGGACTGACTAGACACTGAGTGGCTGACAAATGTTAAATCATGCAGGCAGAGGCTCGCTCTCTCTCTCTCTCTCTCTCTCTCTCTCTCTCTCACACACACACACGCATAGAGACACACACATGCATGCACAGTGTCGTGCTGAGCCTGACTCTGAGGCAGCTGGAGCCAGAGAGCTGAAGGTTGTCAGGAGACATGGCGAAGCATGTGTGTGTTTCTCACACAAAAGAGCCCCCTAATTGTTTGGGATTCATTAATGCAGCAGCTTTTCAATTGCAACCCAAGCTGTCAGGGAAAAAAATCCTTGTAGCTGGGAGAGAGGTGTATTCACACAGGCTGCAAAATAACTGTATAATTAATACAGAAGGAAACTCATTTTTCATGGTAAAGAAATGAGGATTCTGAATGCTATCAAGAGATGAAGGTTACCATATTTGGCGTGTTTTTTATGGTTACATGGAGACTGTTTACAAAGTGTGCTGGTATTTTTCATAGTTTTAGAGAGAGAGAAGATCGACAGGTGGACAGAAAGAGTGATTCTTACCAGAGGTGCTGAGTGTGGATCCCAGTGCTGAGGGGCTCGGGGCCAGGCTGCTCTTAGAGTGGGGCGCAGGGGATGACGAAGAGGAAGAAGAGGAGGAGGAGGAGGAAGAGGAAGAGGCCGCAGGGGAGGAGGTGCGAGCAGCAGACAGGGTGGGCACAGGGGAGGCCAGCCGCTCTCCAGACTCCATATCTGTCAAACACAATCCAATCAGCAGGGTTACAATAGCAAAGCACACCCACCCACCCACACACACACACACACACACACACACATGCATAGTGTTACACATACACAACATATTCTAGCACACACACACGCACACATGCTCACACGCACACACATCTCCTGACACTTTTCCTTTCACATCTCACTTCCCCTGAACAATATTTCTATTTAGCCATGCTCACTGGCTCCCAGCCTCTATCGATTCTATATAGGGTGGGAAGGAGGATAACATCTTTAAGGGTTTTGATACTGGACAACAAAGCAAGTTTTACATTTCGATGCAAGAGAAACACCAGAGAGAATTGTGGTCCGCAGCAGGGCAGGAACTACTACAGAGAAGTCACTCACAGGTCTGCTCGGTTCTGAGGAAATGAGACCCAACCCAGACCTCAGTCGGACTGGGTCAAAACTCTCCTCAGTCTAATCGGGTTTGGTCGAGTCTCCTTATACTGCCGCAGGTCTCGGGTCTGTTTATCAATAACCTGAGCGGATCCGAGTGGACCCGAGAGAACACCGTATCAGCTCTAAACATGTAGTGCGTCACAATCACTGCAGGAGAAAAGTGTGTGTTTGGAGTGAGAGGAGAATGTAGCGAATCGACGTGAGGAACAAGTTTAACGAAAAGGAGAGCAAGGAGGTAAAACTGACTGAAACATCAGCTGTTTGCTCCTGTTTTAAATAGTCGACAAAGATGAGAAAAGGGTTCTGACGTGGGAACTGAAGACTAACATATTCCAGGAAAATCAGTCATTTACAAGATGTATGCTGTTACTTTGATTCACAGATATTAAATGTATTAAATATGTTTGAAGCATATAAACAAATTCTTTTAATTTCTGTGACTTTACATTAATTCTTTACAACATTGCTGCTCTTTCTCTCCGCAGCTGCCTCTTAATTGACAGGTCTCTCCTTTTGAAGATATAATTTATGCACATCGTGTTCAACCATGTTTTCCACAGGTCTGTTTTGGGTCAGGTCCTACATTTTGGACCCGTGAAGACCTCTAGCTCTGAATGACAAAAGTTAGCAAAAAACTCAAAATCAAAAACACATTATTTGTCTTTTTTCCTCTCCTTCTCCCTCTGTAAGACACATACATCAGCACACACGCGCAAACAAACTAACACACACACACACTTGCGCACACCTGTGTTTGACAACCAGGATCCCTTTACACCTCCTTGATTAAAAAGAATGTCATTTAAATTTAAGAGCTCTTTGAGGCCTTTAAAGACAACATTGCTCCCGGAGTCCTTTCAGTTGGAACTCGAACTAAATGGAGAGGCTTTTAAATGCTGGGTGCATTAACCAACACGATAGCTTTCCATTATGAATCGCACAGTGTCGCCATGACAGCCATTATCAACCATCCAACAACATAAACCCTCACAAGAAACATTTGGCCCTTCTGCAGCCAAATATTTTACTTACATTATTCAACTTTAATCCCCCTTTTGCTTACAACCAAGAACACAATGTGGTCGAGTCCACACAGCCGCCAACTTGTGTAGCCAAATAAACACTAAACAGTATGAAAACACATGAATTTACACACACACACACACACGCTCACACATTTAAACCCCCACTGCACTCACACATACACACACAGACAAAATCACATCCCCTGTCTATCACATCAACCTGACTCTTTTTCTCTCTTCTCCTTTTCCATATCCCTCTGCCTGACACTAATCCAGGACTGAAAATCCCCTTCAAAAGCACAGTTTGCAGATTGTGTTTTACAGGCAGGCTTTGTTATTGTGTCATTACACATAAACAGTCTCTGCCTCCATCTCTCTTTCCTTCCCTCTCTCCTGCCACCCCTCCACCACCCACCCTCCCTCTCTCCTCTGCAGTGGGAGCAGAGCCACTGATTAAATCTCTGAGACAAAAGCTGCTATCCTCTGAATATCAAGTATCAGCCTTTCGCCAGGAGCAACACTGACAAGAGAGAGGGAGAGTGGGAGAGAGAGAGAGAGGGAGAGGGGGAGCGAGAGGCACGGATGACAAGAAAACCTGCTGCAGTCCACAGGGAGGAGGCTGGTGTGCCATCGGACTTGGGCAGCCATGACTGCCATTGCTGCAGTGAAAAAGATGGCAGTGGTGTAATTATGAGCAAGGTCAAAGGTCCTACGTATGGCCTCTCATGCGAGGCAATAAGATGTGAGATAAGGAGCCAAATTATCAATCAGAATAGCAAATAATTCATATCTAATGTTGGTTACAAGGATGAGTGTGTTTCTGTTTGAGTGATTTAGTGTTTTGTGGTAATCTCAATCAAAAAATGTTACCTCTCTGTCACATTTTGTTGCATGAGTGGCTGTCACACTCTGTGCTCCTTCACTCCGGCTGTCACCCTTTAAATGTCAGGTTAGGGTGAAAAGAAAAAAAAAACTTGAAAAAATGGATTCTTTCACAAGATAAAAAAAGAGTGATGCCCGTGGTTGCTCCTGACAAAAAATGTAAGTATCATGAGAAGTGTGATGAAAATGGAGAGGAGCTGTGGCCCTTCATAATTATCATAATGCACATGAAAACAAAAGGCTTGTGTCTCAGAGGACGAGCGAGCTTATGTGGTGTCAGCTGGTAAGTGAAGCGGATCATTCCCTACCTTTTTTCAGAGGGAAAGAAAAACAGAGAAAGAAGAGAAAAGGAGATACAAAGATTGAGGTGGGGGAGAGGAGAGGAGAGGAAAGGAGAAAAAAGGATAAGAAAGACAATATGCTCTGATTTTGTTGTGAAAAAAAAACAGACAGACGAAAGGAGAAGAGTGGAGAAGATGAAGGACAGGCTGTAAACCATTCCTGTCGTTTCTCAATATCTGCACTTAATGCCTCGCCTTGTCAAATCGTGATGATGTGAACAGAATTGATTTCCCCCCCTAACAAACAACAAAAAAGCAATCCCTCCTTTGCAGAGGTGTAAAGCAGAGCTACCTTCCCCCTCATCTCCTCTCATCTCTCACAATCTCTCAAAGGGCCTCTTTCTGGGGATGAAAGATGGAGAGAGAAAGGACAGCAGGGGGAAAAAAAAGAAAAAAGCCACTGCATGGCAAGTCCATCTTCCTCCGACAACTACAAACTGATCACTTAGTGCAATTAAATCTAATAACAATAATAAGATTGAGCTCGGCAATGTAGCTCCAAATGCACAGCCACAACAATGATTGCAACAATAATGGAGCGCCAAGGTATTTAAGGATCCAATCCTGACTTAATTATGAGAAATTAAAATGGATTTAGCATCAGAATTAGCTTGATTTTATAGGTAATTAACGGCACACCACAGTGGCGGTTATAAGGCAAGCGTTATAATCTCCGTGAACGGCTAAATCAATTTGACTTGAACAACACCGACCAATCAACAGCGGAGCAGCGCAACCAGAAACAGCAGGTCTCGCAGATGCAAGGAGAGGGAGAATTTATGCTAATGGCTGAACTATGATTTATAAGATGTGTTCCAGCGCTGGATTCACAGTCACGTCCACAAATACAACACAGCACCCAGCTGTCAACGCATGCAGCTAATAGTGGCTGGGTGCAACGGCCCTTCAGGAGATAGTGTAGCTATAAACAGCTCTGCAGTTTTATGATTGCATGTGGCCTTCATATAGGAGCCTTCACATGTCAGTATCATCTGAAAGGAGGGCAGAACTGTATAAAGGAGTGCGTGCATTTGGCAGTGGTGTAATGGCCTGTATGTACTTCTTGGTATATGGCCTCACAACGTGCATTTTTTTTGTGGTGTTGCATGTATGTTACGCTGCTCGGTTACGCGTGCAGAGGTTTTACAAAAGACTGCCAATACATGTGCCTATAGAAGTGTGTGTGTGTGTGTGTGACAGAGAGAGAGTGTGTGTGTATGTGTCACAGCCTCAAACTATTCAACCCCCTGTGTGTCTTAGTGCCCCTTTTCCTCCTTGCCCCCTTCAACACACACGCACACACACACACACACACACGGTAACAGATGGCTGATACTAACTGAGATAATCCGCCAACAGAGTCATCAGCATGGATCAGTGGTAATCAGAGTGTGGACACAATGTCTCTTCTCCAGCCGTAATGGAAGGAGCGCCTGGCGCAAGAGAAGGGAGATGCATTATTCCCCGCAATGCCCTGACCCCATTCAAAGACACACGGAGGCTCCCAGCTCTCCGTCTTTTTTTTCTTCTTCTCCTCACTGCAGCCGACAATAACTGTATTGTCGCTGCTTCCGCAACGTTAAACTCCCTCCTCTGGATCTTTTTTTTTTTTTTTTTTTACATTTTTTTTATTATCACATTTTATTGTGATGAGCAACTGTGTCAAACACAGAGACCTCTTTTTTAGCTCAGTCCTGCTGCTCCGAGAAACTAAACAGACAAATGTCAACATAGCAAGTGTGTCATGATGAATGTCACTGGTGAGAAAAAAACACACAAATAAATAAATAAATAAAGGAGGATCACTATGAGTAATCCACCATTAGCACTTCTTGTTTATTCAGCGAATGGGAGTCATTGCTCTTTTAAAAGTTTATTTCATTCAGAGTTACTCAGCACAAACATATTGATTTGTTTACCATTTCCAGTAAATAAGGAGGTTCTTTCTGAGAATAGATCATACTGGTCTAGTATCTAAAGGCTCTTCTGCTTACCAGGTGTCAGTTATTAGTCACTCATTACTAAAAGCACACACACACACAGACAAAAGGTACTTTCTGTTGCAGTTGTGGTGGAAATCAAGATCACTGACAGCTGACACAATCAGCTTGAACATTTTTTATTTCTGGCCCTGCGTTTCATTTCTGGCTGTTGCTCAGAGTCTGAACTTCCCATCGCTGATTGTGTTTGTGGGTGTATTTTTGTAGGCATGCCATGTGCATTATGTGGATGTGGATGTTTGTTCTTTGCATGCTTGCTGGCACTACACTAATTGAGAAAGATCATCTTGCTTATAGTGGAGTGCACGCACAAGCTTGCTTGACCCCTTTTCTCCTCCCTTCATCCCTCCCTCCCCTCTCTGCACACACCTCTGAGGCCAGGAAATGACATAACACAGTGTCTGGGCAAAAAATAAGTGACAACCTTTGTCCAGAGTCAAACATCTACTGAAAGAACATTTAAAGAGACAGCAGATGTACTGTATGATATCACACTTCCCCTCTAAACAGCCACAACAGAAACTGTGTGATTTATTCTGAGCCTACAGCTAATTATTATTTTCATTATTGATTAATCTGCCAGAAAATGTTTCCTATGCTCTGTGATGATATGATCAAACCGTTTGTTTTTTCTTCACTAACAGTCCAAAATCCAAAGATATGCAGCATATTATCACATAGGACATTATCAGTTGTGATAATATTAAGTTTATTATCACATTAGACAAAGACAAGCAGCAAATCCTCTCACCTGAGAAGCTGGACCTCGGGTAAGCTTGGAAATTTTAATTGGAAAAGTGACTTGAAACGGCTAATCAATTATCAGATAATTGTTTCAGCTCTGTTTTACTCAAGGTGTTATATCACTGTAGAACTTGATGACTGTTTAGGAGAGATCTTCGTTAAGTAAATTTAAAATTTATGAAGTAAGAAAACTCCGTACCGAATCACTAAATCATGATATTGAAAAGGATATTTGCAGAAGCACTTTGTGAACTGGCAGTGGACGGAGCCAAGGCCTGAAAGGAGTACAAAGAGACAGCATGCCCCAGTGTGGCCTGTCTAGGTGACAACAACTAGAGTGACTCAGACCCCTCCCTCGGCTCTGCTCCTGCCCAGTGACAGATGGCAGAGCAGGGCATGTAGGGGATGGGCACCATCTCTCACCCCGCCTCAGCTAGCCTTGGCAGTGGTGCTGGCCACAGGTCTTATTACAGCCACACCACTGCCTGCCTGCCTGCCTGCCTGCCTGCCGCCATGTAACACTGGAGCTTACCACGCTAGAGCTGCTTACTGCCTGCCAGGGCAAAAAGGTAATGATATGGTCCTGTGTGCCGCAAATGGTAGACCATGGTGTTAGCCTTGAAGAGTTTCCAGCTTCAGTATTCACTGGGCTCTGTTGTTAAAACACACACACACACACACACATACACACACACACACACATATCCATGTCACTGTAAGAGGCTTTAGATAAACTATAAAACCAAACGGCATGCCACACGCATTCTGTATATTTTTGAAATGACAAGAAATCGGCTCCTGCCAAATGGCTTTATTTGCCTTTTCAAGCATACTGTAGATGCCAAAGGCTGGAATCAACACCCCTACTCACCATCCGTCTCTGCTGGGTTCCCAGTGACAATAATGTGATTTTGGGACATGGTGATGACTCGGTGGAGAGGAATAGGATAGGCTTGTCACTTGTGTTTGATGTCAAACCTATGTGTGACAGAATAGTGTTACTCAGCTCAACCAGACATAGCACTACTCCCATTTCCTGGCCATAAATAGAAGAGAATGAGCCGGTAGTGAGCGTGTTTCTGTCTATGTGTATCTGCACACACAAGCACACTCGTACGCGCCATTCTAAGTATCATAAAGTAAGCTCAATAAGAAAAATCCCATCTCTTACGCTCATTCGCATCTGCATCCAGCCAAAGCTAATTATTCTCCCCATGGTAACCTCGCTGGGTCTTCACATCAAAAAACCAGAAGTGTGCATCAGGCAATCATCCCTGATGAATCTGCCCTTCTCCCTCTGCTAGCCACTCACACTCATCTGCCAGTCTCGCTGCTCATTACGGTTTTTCTGCAGACTGAACGAGATCTGCTCGCCACTGGCTGCATGTGTCTACAAGAGTCCATAATGACTTTGGAGCAGTTTGGAAGCACAGAATAACACCAATCCGATGCTTTAGAGAATAATATGTCGTCTCAGGCAACCACACACACACACACATACACACACACACACACACACACGCCAACACACCAGATACATTGGAAGCAAAGTGAATGGTAAGCCAAAGCCTGTTAATGTTAATTACAATTTAGATTATAGACTGTTACAGTATTTTACATTTGCTCTAGTCTAATATTCAGTGAATGTAGCTCTGGTGCAAAAAACCAAACTGATGATTTGCAAAAAATGTAGCCCAAGGCCTTAAACGTTGTGCTTAGATACTCAGCACACAACTTGCTTCACAAAACACATCACACATACTAAATACAGCAGAACAGTAGAAACAGCATTCAACAGTACATTTGCTGTTTGTGCACATTTGCAGTAATAAATTAATTTAAAATGCATGTTTAATCATATCTCATTACTTCCAGGGACATTGCTCAGGTCAGTGTAATTGCTGTAACAATAACACATGTCCGCTTTGGTGTTTTAAATCTGGAGTAAAAGCAGTGACATTTATACACCTTCCCCTGAAGTTTTAAGCTCTGATCACTTCATGTGTTTCAGCTCACTATTTCAGTTTCACGTCAACTATTTCTATTGTGGACATATGCAGGCTTCCTCTGTACACCTGTACGCTCATTTGGCCACATGCAGTCTCTCTCTGATTAAATTATTTCAACCAGAAGTCTGAAATGATTAAAAAATATCTATAAAATGTTTACTTTATGTAATCTCAAACAGTTTGTAGCAATAATACTTCTTATATGATCAAAAACTTGATAACTGAATGCTTTGATTCTCATTATTTGATATCATAACATGACTTTGTAAACTTGGTAACTTTTACATGGTATTTGTTTTTAGTGTGTAACTGCTGAGCTCGTATCAGTTGTCAATGTATTTAAAATTTCTGGATTATCAGTGTTGAGCATAATTTAGTTTTAATCAGCAGTTGCTAAGAATATCCTTCATTCTTTGAACGGCACATATTTAAATAAATGCAGGAAATACTAAAATACATAAAACTGAATAACAGGAAATAGCATCAGTTATCAGGAATATCAAGGGATGAAGAGGAAAGAGTGTGAGCAAGAGAGAAAGGGGAGGGGGGCGTGGGGGGTGAATGAGCACACTACTCCAGATATGCATAATGCAAATGACATGCATGTCAAATAGCAAAACAAACTGACAGTGACAGAACAATGGAATAGCCGGAGAGCGGCAAGCCTTGCTTGAGCAATCGCTGCAGCCCCCTCTGTCCATTTCCATGGGAAAAGACTATTCAGATTCACTTCTGTTCAACTGAAACTTTACTTGGTCGGAGATAACGAATATATCACTGTGCAAATGTGACAGAATTCAGATAAGTGGTGTGATGGCAGAAATAGCTTATTCATGACTACCAGTTACAAAAGCCTGGTTTGATTCTGTTCCTGGAGCACATAATGTGTTGTTCAACAGCACAGAAAAGATAGTACAAGCACAGTTATAGACCCTAATTTTCTGCTACTCCCCTCCACACACCACACAAAGCTGCAGCAAAAAAACTATTCATGGGACAAACTGTCTAGAAAAAAGGTATCAAAGGTTGATTATAATTATAAGTGTGAATTTTTCTGCAGTCTGATATTGGTTTGTAAGATTTAATTCAGTCCACATTTATAACATCTTCACAGAAAACACTGAAATTAAACACTTTCTTTGAGCTGAACGATGTAAAAAATGACAAAACAACAGCTCATATAACAAAAAGCTATTAAGGACAGTTTTTATTCAATTATTCAATTGGTAAAATGAAAAAAAAGTAGCTGCACTTAGACTAAGAAGTGATTTACTAACTGTTTTATGAGGTGTTAAATTGAGCATCTTTTGAGTTTGGGACTATTGGTCAGACAAAAGACTTTGAAGATGTCACTTGTTTTCTTTAGGAAATTGTGATGCCCATTTTTCAACATTTTCTGGAATTTTTTAAACCAAACATTAATTGAATAATCAAAAAAAGGCAGATTAATAAATCATGGAGGTCAGTTGTGGCCCTAATATCAACCATAGCATTTCAATAAACTTCAAATCTTTAATATCCAGTAAATCATTGTAAAATACCTCCCTAATAATCATCATCTTTTTAGTTCTTTTTTTTGCATCTGACATTCCCTGAGCAAACAGCAAACCCTGAAACATAACACTGTATGTATTTTAGATGGAGCCGTTCTTGTGACGATGATGATAATAATAATATCAGCCAGGGTTTTTTTTTTCTTCCCAGAGTTCCCTGATTCCTGTGACTTGCTATACAGTTAACAGCTCATTTAGCTGTTAACGTTACTAAACGAAAAGGCTGCTCACATCTCTGGCTTGATGCTGTGTTTATTATCTCTTCTGCAACCCCCCACCTTTACACCTCCCTCCCACCTAGTCTCTGCTTTCTCACTCTGTAATTTTTTACCCTTTCTCTTCTTTGATGCTTTTGTTAAAATCAACATTAATAACACCTGCACATAATGACTTCATTAAAAAGACCCTGGCTTTCTTTGCAACACACACCTAGACAAATGCTAAATGGCAAAAGGAAGGTAAAAATGCGGTATACAGACATGTGTCAGGTGTTTCCAGTGGCACACAATCCAGAGTTGCAGGTGTGCGTGAATACTGAAATCAGATGAAGGCTTTAAAAGCTGCTGAGTAGTTGCGGAATAACAACAACAATCTGGCAATGTGAACTCAGATGAGAGAAAATCTAAACGCATTAAACTCAATATGTCAATCACTTGTGTTCCTCTGTTAAAATGGATGCTTTACTTTAATGTTAAACATGTGAAAATGACTGGCTGGAAGAGAATAGTGTTGTATTGACAGAGAGGGAGGCAAAGCAGCGGGCAGTCAGCCACTCTGTTCTGCTTCACTGCAACATGGGAGGGAGGCCAGCGTGGACACACACACACACACACACACACACACATGCACGAGCGCACACACACAGATGTAAATACACACATACAGGCATTCACACACAGACAAGCACACACTTGCGCAAACACACACACACACACACACACAGATATTACCCCTGTCTCTGCGTCTCCCTCTCTCTCGCGCTCTCTCTTTTCCTCTCTGTCTCTCTCTCTCTCTCTCTCTAACACACACACACACACACACACACACAGTGCAGCAGGTGAGGTGCCAGCACATCACAGCGCTGCCATTTTTCAGTGTCTTGCTCAGGGAGAAGCGCTCTGACATTTTATGAAGCACTCTGCAGAAATCAGCAGCTTGTAATGGCGGCTGGACTGTCACTCCTTTCCACTCTTCACACTCCCTCTATCTCCCTTTCTCACCCTGCTTTTAAGATATTATCTCCCTTGATTAGCATAATCTAATCAATTTTACAAAATTGGCTTTTAATTTAATTGGCTTTAAGAACAATCTCTTCTCAGTCTCTATTTAAGCTTTGAATGTTTTAGTATTTAAAAAAAAAAGGCAAACTGAGGCAAGAAGTAAAACATGAGTGAAAGGTTAGAAAATGCTTCCCATCACACTCAAGTGAGAGGAATGACTAAGATTGATGGCTGAAGGGTATAAATGGTAGAAAAAAATCAGAGAAAAAATGCACATGATTGGGGCTCAGCTTACAATTGCTGTTTTTTTTCCTGGAGGAATATTTTCCAGTTTTTATGACATTATGAATCAGCAATCTAGTAAATGCCCCTACTCTTTTATTTGAGATGAGCTAAAACTGGATTTAGATATGTAAATCCGAAAGCTGTTCCTCCCATCTTTTATTTGACCCTTGGAATCATGGTTTATGGTGATATTACTATACGTGCTTACTGGAAAGGCCTAATAATTAGAAACACAGCTTAGAAACACAGCTGTTAAATATGTTCTCTGCATAAAAGCAGGGATCTATAACCATGATTAACTCTCTGGCATGTTGTTGTGCCTGACAAGCTCTCTGTTGAGCAATGATTAACAGCTAGTGACTCTACAAACCGCTGCTAGCACATTAACACAATGTTTACATTAGCCAGCCCCTTATTGAAGCCATTACTGCTGAAGCTAAGCTAACTGTCTTCCTCAGAAGCTGGGCAGCCGACAGCGTGTGACCTGACAATTTACAACGATGACAAAGATTGGCAACCATGCTCTAAACTTTTTCCCCAGTTTCACTCCAGTACATTTTAGAGTAACTCAGAATAATATGCCCACAGGAAATGTGATTCAACTTGAAATATGTGGGAAGTGTCGAGGCCAAATCTCTCAGTGTAGGCTACGCTATAAACCTTAAACTAAGCCGATTTCATTAATGTGACATTAGCATTTGTAATGAGAAAAGGGGAAAAAACCCTTGGGACATCTTTGTACTGTTACAAAAAAACCCACACACATGCACATGCCCACGCACACACACAGGCACATCCATACTTACAAGCACACATGTACACACACATACAGCAGATAAGCCATAATATCGGGCACTTATTTACATTCATATTTCGCGAGAATCATAAAATGTAGCCAGAGCACAGAAGTGAGAAAATGTTGTATTTGTATGGGTTTTATAATGAAATATCAGAGCTTAGTCTCTGTAAACTAACTGTGACAGATCGTAAATCTGTTCAACTTTTACAGATGATCAGAGCAGATAATTCTAGACAAATAATGCCTGGCATTCACTCCCACACTGCTGCCCTAGACAGAAAACAAGGGAGGAAGACTGGGTCAAGAGCACATCTTCAGCAATCTCATCACTTAAAAAAAAAAAAACTTGCCAGTGCACGTCTGCTGCGGTACTCCCTGACTCTGAGCTCATGTGATGTGTGACGATACTGTCCACTCCTTGTTTCTCCTTTTACAAAACAACTGCTTCCATTACTGTGAGCTGGTTTGATCTGTGTGTCCCTTTTCAGACTTAAGAGCAGTCCTGGCAAGCGTCTACATGTTGATTTGTTGAGTAAGTGGCTGTACCTTTTTTTATGAAGTCAATATTGAGCTGCACATGTTCAAATTGACTGAGATAGCTTCAGGGCCTGAACAATGGACCTTTGTGATTAGTTTAACTGTTGTTTGCTTTGAGTTGAGGCCTACTAGTGTGCAGATAAACCTGGCACCCATATTTATTACAGGGTACCTATCAGCTCTGTATTTTATTCTAGGACTCCACTAGAATAGCTGTGCATAATTCACACCTCAAAAAAACTCACTTATTTATCTTATACTGGCCCTTTATGCAGCCCCTTAGTTGAGCCTCTGCCTCTTAACAGGGAGTCTTAGCTCCTGTCTCCTTAAAGCCCCCACCCTAATGAGCCCACTCTGTTCTAACTGGCCAGGCCCAAACCCAACACTTCCTGCTTATCTTCTTCAAATTAAACATTAAATGACAAAAGAATTTTATTGTTTAGAGTTTACAAGAAATTAAACATTTTCTTCACTGAATTAGCAGAACTTCGTTAACTGTGCTATACAAAACAACATATGGAGATATTTGGTTGTATAATAATAGTACAAGCAGAAACAGCCACAGTGATGATGATGTTTGATGAAGAGCTGCAGACAACCAGCACACCTCCAGGTAAACTATTAACTACTAAATAGTGAAAAGAAAAAGCATAATAGGTCCCCTTTAAAGAATGTGCTACTTTTATATTTATTTAGATGAGTAACTTTAATGGTTAATACATTCTGAGATGTTCTAATACAATTGCACACACATAATTTCATGATTAAATATAACCAAAGTTATGTTTTATTCAATACTATTGATGTCCCCAATTATTATTATTATTATTAGTATTATAAGACCTCCCCTAACAGGCAACTAACAACACTCAACTCTTTCTGCCACCCACAAGATTTCACATCTAAACTTCTCCTTTTCTTGCCAAGCGCTGAGATGCTTATTGGCTTCAGTGACTTGAAGCCTTGTAGTAATTTTTGCTACTACCAACAATGTAAGTGGCACAAAAACACTGGATAAAAGCAGCTTTGTCTGGATTTGCAAGACTACAAAAGTAACAACATAAAACTTTTTGGAGTGGGAGATATGCAACAAAGGCCCCCAAGCAGGAAGGAACCAGGTCCAAGACAGCTGTGGATATTTGGTATACCACAAGGGCACCAGTTCCCCTAAAAGCCTGTAATTCCACCCCCTGCCCCCCAAAAAAACAGTTACTGAAATATTGGTGTTTTCTGTGTTTATGACAGCGGAGGAAAATTGTTGAAACTGTTCAAATTTGCCAAAATGCTCACAGCTGGTAAACATACTTCAAAAGAGCAAAACAACTTTTACTCATTTACAAATATTTAGATAATAAATCAAAGTATATTGCCAATTCAGTGTGCACCAATAACCATAAACAGGCTACCACTACTCAGTTTAACTTTGAGCCCCGTTGATTAATCTGCTTGCTAAAATATTTGTTGAAAGTTTTTTAGCCATGCAGGAATATAAAGTATGGTCATGTGTTGAGTTGGTTTTCTTTCAAATCATCACATTATTTATTACTAGTTATGTTGTGATTGTGCTGTAAAATTTGAAGATTTAATGAGTGCTACAAACCACAAAGAAATATAACTATGTTACACAAATAAAGAACCACTGTGTGTCTGTAAAGAGCGACTGACAAGGCTTAAAATGAGACTTAATCAGGGAAATCCACAATTCAATGAGCTGAGATTAAGACCAGAACTGTGTAACATGGTGGTCACCAGAAGTTTGCCTCGGGGCACACATAATGTTAGTTTCACATGGATTTCCTTTCTTTCTTTCTTTCTTTCTTTCTTTCTTCTTTTTCTCTCTCTTGCTTTGCTACTTTTAGTCTTTCTTTGTCAATGGGACATCTGATACAAAGCACTTCCGAAAAACCCCAGAAGTCCCAAAAGATTCAGTGAATGATGTTCACAAAGTGAAAATGTGGTCTTGTTTCTGTGCAACTATCTACGTTTTCATCATTATCAAATGACAAAATTGGGACACAGTATATCTCTCTTTTTTCTCAGTGAGGATTTAACTTAAATTTTACAAGATGAGGAAAGGTTTTTTTTATTCTCTGAGGTTTACAATGATTTTCTGCGTATGACTTTTCATTGAGTCATAAAATATGAAACTTTTACCCTTACATATGGGATAATGATAAATGAGCCATAATGGGAAACAGTTTAACTCTACCATAGTAATCTCACCTTTCTGGTGCTCTATACAGGACATTTTTTCTCCCCCCTGGGGGCAAATGTAGAAGACCCTTTTATAAGTCCAGCTGTGCCTTTAAAAGAGTTTGTCACACCAGTGATGGGGTGCTTTGAAATGCTGTGGTGAATATCCACAGAATAGAGCTCTTTTTTTCCCTGTGACATGGCCCCATTTCCTGTGTCACCACACTTCCCCTGTGTGATTTCATATATAAAGTCAAAATATTTGAGCCTTGGTTGTTGACTGTGTCAAACCCAGCCTTGACATTATTGCACTGCAATCACACTCCCACAGGTGGAAAGCCACATGATCATAAATACACACGCAAACACACGCACACACACACACACACATACCTGTGCCACAGTTGTGTCACACTATCTTTTCATGTGAAACCGTATCTACTTGGCCATCCTCACCACACTTCCTTATGGTTGAACCAATCAAAGTCTGCCATCAGCCCCCTTTTGTTACCTGATATTATTTAAGGTGGAGTCAAGGGGGTTGAAGAATAATAGCACTGGCTCCACATGGATGTATGCTTGTGTTGGGTGTGTGTGTGTTGGTGCCTGTGTCACGACGAGTGGATTCCTTGTGTGGTGAGGCTGAAACCGAAGCTGCCTGGGCCTGTTGTTGATAGCCGTGTCTCACCCACTCACTGCCCCAGAGGGAGTCAGGACCAAGACCACTGCTCAGGGTCTGTCTGTTCACACACATGAAACACGGGCTTGGATTACACAGAGCTCAAATATGACTCATCCCAAGGAGGGGGTGGAGGAAGGCCCTCTCTCTGTTGTTTTGCACAAATGCACGCACGCACACACACACACACACACACACACACACACACACACACACACACACACACACACACATAACCAGCAATGATAGCAACATCACAGGCTCACAGTGAGGACCTTGTGGTTCCACACACCTGCCAAAGACAGATGTTAAGAATAAATCAGAGAGAAGCTCAGAGTGAAGATAAGCTCTGCACTGCCGCAACTCTACTAACTCAGTATACAGTACACTAACTGGAGAGCAAACAGCTGTACATGACAACACACCAGTGATGAAAGTAACAATAGCATGCATGCACCTGACATGCATACAGAGAGGCTACATGATGGTGGGAGAGGCAGTGTTTTCCAGTTTCCGTCTCACAGGCTCCACTTGTATTTTTTGTGTTTTAACTCTGCTCTGTTGCTGTGTAACCAGCTCCAATCCTCTGGAGCTGAGGGTTTTTAAGTGCAATTGTTCTGGAAGAAGCTGAAATCCTCCAACGACAGACAAACAAGTCACAACAAGGCTGAGAGCAGTGTGGGCGGTTTGGAGAGGAAGCTCTTTTTTTCCGCTGCTGACTAGGTGAATTTCATGATTTCTTCACTTAAATATAGCACCGCTGGGTTATGAAGAATCAACACTCTCACAAAGCCCTTTAAGAAGATAGGTTGCACAATAATATACACCAAAAAACTATTTTAAGGAACTGTGACCTCCAAGAGTGTAATTCAAACAACAACACAACAGCATCCTACATCCTGTCAGTCAGTGTGGCATACTTCCTGGTTCCACGAACCATGTGTCAAAAAAGGAAAACTTAGATGCATCCACACATGAATGTAGCTTTTGTCTATGTTGGCAGCGATGTCTATGGGCATCTTTTGTCAATCCAGGTTTTTTTTTAGCCTTTGTCGTCTAACAGGCTTGGAAAGGCAAAGTGGCCTGTGTATGGTATGTGTGTGTGTGTGTGTGTGTGTGTGTGTGTGTGTGTGTGTGTGTGTATGTGTGTGTGTGTGTGTGTGTGTGTGTGTGTGTGTGTGTGTGTGTGTGAGTGTGAGTGTGTGTGTGTGTGTGTGTCATAAACAGACACCCTTCACGCTTTGTGGCTCAGAAACGGGATAAAACAGTAAGTTAACCAGCAGCGCACTGACATTATCTCTTCTTTGCTGTCCTGGAATGCTAGCCTGCTGTGAAACTCCGAATCTGTGACGTCCTGTCACACCACATAATGTGTGTGTATGAGGATATGTGTGTGTATGTGTGTGTACGTGCATGAGTGCGCCAGCTCAGGAAAGGAGTGAGTGTGGGTGTTTTTCTTTGTCTTTCTTCATTAAAGCCACAAAACCACGTGTGAATGTCCTGGTCTTCTTGATAAAACTTGAAATACTTGAGACCATGTAGTTCACAACCAAATTTAAAGAATCAATCAAAAGAAATCAACCAACAAACTGCTTTTAAATTAAAAATCTGGGATGGAAATGTGTCTAATATGTTTACAAAGAATGTTTTTTTTTAAATCTATGACCCAAGAATGTTTGCTTCCATCTGTGTTGAAAATCACTGGGCACAATGAAGCCCAACTCTGACCCTTGTGACGCTGATGAATCCAACATCTATGACTCAAGAGGTCAGGCAGCCCATCCAGGCTGAGCATTAGGGGTTAAGGGGATGAAACCAAGTGTGAAATGTGAGAAGACAAGCCAACATGGTTTCTCAGGCAACAAATAGAAAGGCGACAAACATATCTCAGCGACTGCGAGGAACGTGAGGTATGTTAGGAAGAAAGACTGTCACGTCACTCATGATTCATAGGAGAGCAGTGCGGGAGAGGAATTAGAGTGGCTTTCTGAACTGGCTGAGTTTAGACATGTTAATCAGTAATAGCCTGTTGTACTTCAGACAGGAGGAGTGTGAGCTCATGTGTGTTTGTGTTTGTATGTGTGTGTGTGTGTGTGTGTGTCTCTGGCAAGTCCAGCGCCACTTGGACTTGAGCTAGTTGAGGAAAGAGAAAGCTCCAGACCAAGAGATAATCCATCTGGACCGCTTCCTTACAAAACATATGGAAAAATGCAGAAGATTTTTTTCCTTTTCCGCCCACAATAGCTATTAATATCTCTCACAGAACATTTGCTCATGTCCCACTAAGGACTGGAATTCCTGCTGAAACACAGTCATCTTGGAGGATTAGAAAGAGGCGGTCAGGCATTTTCACGCACTCGCCATATGTATTCTCTATGTGCAAGGATGAGCGTGGAATCACATAAACACATGGACTAATGGGCATGCACTCAACATTTATCTATCGCTCTCTCTCTCTCTCTCTCTCTCCAACACACACACACACACACACACTCACACAGATTTAGGTAAACTGAAGTGACGTAATCTGAACCCTGAGATACGACATGACTTCTTCCTCTCAAGTCATTTTAAACAAAGACAACCTTTCTTTGCTGCTTTGAAAATAATTCCCTCTAATATCAACAAGGACCCCCTAAATAATCACACAAACTACCTGACAGGAATTGTCCACAGCAGTGCCAAAAACCTGTGTTAAAATGACAGCGCTGTAAATTGTTTTAATTATAGCTGACACAGATAACAGCCTGTGGAAACATCAACCTTTTCTTCAAGCCCTCTGCAAGATCCAAACATACAGTATTCCCTGGAAAACGCAACTGTTGTGTGTCTGTGAGGGTGTGTGTGTGTGCGTGTGAATACAATATTCATTTTGCTGCAGAAGGACAATCTATGCATAACAATGAGAGGCGCTAATGAAATCAGCCATCAACCTGCGATACATACATATTAAAGCAGGACCTCAGAGTGTCATTCGCTTAGTGCATCATTTGTTCCCACTTGTTTTTTTCTCTCTGCCACCTGACCTTTAGAGTATGTACCCCCCCACCCACCCCCACATCTCACTTCTGCACGCTAAAAATAGGAAGTGTACCTGCATTACTGTGAGATTATGCAAACGTATGTGTATGTGTGTATGCAGTGTTACATGACAATACATTGCAATAATTCATTAAGGATTGATTTGTGTAGAAAATGCACTGAGAGGGAAAAATATGTTTTGAAGGTTTTACAATATAGACAACAAATGCTTGAATTGCCAAAGTTTCGTGACCTAACAAGCAACATTTTAACACATGATCAGCATCACAAATGGTAACCAGTGTCATAGCTGTATACCTTCAGTATAATGTCATATCCCAGCTGCCAGGGAACGATGCTCCTCCCTTCCCTCTAAGCATGCTTCACAGCTCTGGTCTCTCTGCCTCTCCCTCTCCCTCCCTAACCCCCACCCCCACGCTGGCAGGGAAATGGATCCCTCCACCTGACAGTGGCCATTTTGAGCCTACTCTCCTCTCCTCTCTCCTCTCCTGCTTCCTGGTAAACAATGGGAGAGGGATAATTGATCAAACAGCCAGGGAACCCTCCGAGCAGGGGAAGGTCACCGCCCGCCAGCCCAGCTCACTAAGGGGGGAGGAAGGGTAGGGGGTGGGGTGTGTGGGGGGTGTGTGTGTGTCAATATGTTTGTGTGTGTGTGTGCGCGCGTTCATGCATGTATTGCATGTATGCATGCGTGTGACCAACTGCAAAAAAAAGACACTATAGTAGAGACAGACAGAAAGTGGTGTGTGTGTGTGTGTGTGTGTGTGTGTGTGTGTGTGTGTGTGTGTGAGAGAGTGAGTGAGTGGGGGTCTCGCTGACGCTCTTGAGCTGCCATTTTTCTTCCCTGACAAAGACTCCATCTGCCACAGAGCCATTTGCAGCCTCCCGAGTCGGCAGAGCATTCCGCACGCCGCGTTCACCTTGATGTCACCTCTACACAGCTCATGCCTTGCTGACGCTGTACACACACACAGACACACATATACACACACACACACTCTCTCTGTCTCTCTCTCTCTCTCTCTCTCTCTCTCTAAGACACACAACAACAAATGTCTTTTCCTCTCATATACACACAGGCATATACACTCAAGTAAACACACACACTTTCAGCTTCTGTCATACATACTATCTTTACACTTCCTTTCTCGCACACACACACACACACACACACACACACACACACACACACACATATTGAGTGTGTAGGAGTCTAGGCAGCGGCCCTCCCTCTCCTCTGCATGGCTGATATCACTGTGCAACCATCAGCGCTGTGCATTGTGGGAGTGTCTGTTGGGGCAGAGAGACGCGACAGGGGCTGAGGGATTCACACGCCTCTGAAAGACAGCCAGAGGGAGAGAGAGAGAGAGAGAGAGAGAGAGAGAAATGCAAGAGGGGAGGGAGGGAGAGAAAGAGAGAAAGATACGGAGGGGGCCAGTAACTGGAAATGAGAGATGGCATTTTAAAGAGGAAGCTGAATTTCACCTGCAATTACCGTAGCTCCGGGGCACATGGCTCGGTTAAGAGACATTTCATTCCAAAGCCACCGTGTATAGCTGCCGCACTGAGCCCTGAGAGGCGCATAAAGAAGGAGGGTGAGAGAAAATAGAGCGGTGGAAAACTCTCCTCTGCCCAAGATGGCCCTCAGCAGATGCAGTGATGAAAGAGAGGAGGCAGCCAGGGATGTAACTGGTAAATGAAACCCAGCAGAAGAAAAAAAAAAGCAAGAGAGGAGAGGAATCAAGGGCAGATAACGAGACAGAGGAAAGAAAAAGGGTATCTCATTCAGCAGGCCCCAACTCGGCCATCTGCACACCAGACCAGACAGCTGAACTGGGCCTCAGAGAGCACACAAACACAAATACACACAATCATATGCACACTCACACACAATGAACAAAAAAACTAATCAGATCCAATAAACACAGATACTCACACTCTCACAGTTAAGTACAGGGAAAGCTAGTTGTGTTTAATGATTAATATCATTCTTAGTATTCTTCTCCCTCTTTCGATGAAACCTTGCTCTCTCTCTCTCTCCCTCTCTCTCTCTCTCAGAACTCCAAATGGAGTCGTAATGCTTTCCCCGAGGCTCAATGTCCTGGCTAGTTTCACCAGGCACACTGCTGTGTTTCATAGGCACACTGCTGTGTTTCATAGGAGAAGTGTGACTGCACAAATACAGTAATGAGCTCTCACTGGGAGCTGGGGGGCCTCCTGGCACCACTAATGGCTCCTCTGGACTACAGCTGTATCCAGGTTACAACCTGGCCCAGCCGACAGACCCTGGGACACACAGGCCCAGTGGGGACAAACTATTCTGAGCCACAGGCACACATTGTATTAGGAAACTAGGTCCATAGTGGACTGTGTGTTTGGGTGTTTGAAGCACAGTAGGAGGAAAGAAGATTTGGAGAGGGGGGTTAAGGGGCAGGAAGCTGTGGAGGATGTCGAGAGACAAGGGGCACGGTTAAGCCAGACTGAGGAATAAAGACAGTTGAAGAGTTGTAGTTTGGCTATAAACAAAGCAGATAGACCCAATAAACCTGTAGGCTCTCATAGGGCAACAGCTGGCGTCGGGTGAGAGGGGTGTGTGCGTGTGTGCGTATGTGTGCCAAAGAGAAAGAAAAATGTGTGTGTGTGTGTTGTGTGGTCTGCTTAATTATCTCCAAAAAAAGGTAACCTTGCAACACTGCTACACTTACATGCACAGACATAACAAGTACAGCAAATACATTTGGTTAGGCTTTAAATAATTGATGTTAAAGCAAAATGGGACACAGCAGTAAAAACAGCCTGTACAACATACAAGCAGGTTTTAACCTTTAAACCCAATATACACCTTGTGACGCATACATTATGACAAACTTATGCTGTGTCAACTCCACTGAACTTGATTTTATGCCAGATGAAAAAATTACACGTATCAAGTCATCAGCTATTTTCTATTTGTTTTAAAAAAAAAATGTATATATATAATATATATCTAAAAAATATATTTTACTAGATTTGAGTGCTATGTGATAAGCAGGTTGGTAGGTAAGTGGAAGTGGCCTGATCACCTCTTGTTTTCAAAGTGAATAGAGAAACAGGCATTAGGGCTCCGTTCAAGGAGCTCAAATTGCAATCCCGTTTGTGTGAGGCTAAAAGGTTTGTGATGTATGGGTTTAAAAGTCCACTCCTAATGTTTCATGAATTACTGGCATGCAATTGTGTTACATTATGACACCCAAAACTCAGCATTGTGTGTCCAACATCTCTCCTCTACTACAACAAACACACACGCACACACACACATACACACACAGCCCTCCCGCCGTTGCCCTCACTGGGAAAGCTTATGCTTGGGTTCTTAGCTCCTGTTTTGTCTGGCCCTCCATTTAAAATGGCCCCCTCATGACCACGCACATTAGTGTCCGGGCAGGCAGCCCCCGAGTGGACTGAGGCTCCCTGGGTGTGAGCAGTGATTCATGGCACAAGGGTCTGTAAAAGAGCAGCCTCGCTCTGTGTTGGGGACAAGGAGAGCAGAGGCTGTTTGGCAATGGGGGTGAATCAAAAGTCTGGCGAGAGAACTGAACCCTGTTGAGACCATGCAGGCGAAGGGAGGCAGAAGGGGAACGGTCAGTGTAGTCTTGAGTGTGTGTGTATGTGTGTGTGTGTGTGTGTGGGAGTGAGTGAGAGAGAGAGAAAAGAGAGAGAGAGAGAAAGACAGAGAGAGAGAGAGAGGGAAAGACATGGATGGGTAAGCCCAAACGAATGCTGGAGTGCGTCTGTTGAATCTGCGCTGCTCCCTATCCCGAGGACAATCTTGCAGCAGCTTTTTAACAATCTTAGCTCCGAGGCAAGTACAAAGTACTAAATGTTTAGGCGTTATCTCTAACACTTCCCCAATCTAACAGGGAACCAGTTTAAAGGGCACTGGGAAAAAGACTCTGTGAGAAATAAAGAGGGCTCATGAATAAGAGCTGAAAAATGATAGTGGTTGCTAGGATTGATGAAACCCTATTCAGGTTTTGTGACAGGCAGCGAGACACACAAATTCTTCCCCTCAGGCTATAAGGTGTAATTTCCCCTTCCACCGTCACAAGAGCCATGTAAAAAATTATGTCTCTCAATGACTGACTGCCTCCAAGTAATTTGTGCGTAATGTGAAACATGTTAGATCTATCTATCTATCTATCTATCTATCTATCTATCTATCTATCTATCTATCTATCTATCTATCTATCTATCCATCTATCCATCTATCTATCTATCTATCCTCACAATAGAAACACTGGCATGCTGCTCCGTTGTAACACACGGTGGGATGCGGATGGAAATGCTGGCCCCACAGGACAGGACACACACACACACACACACACAAACACACACAAGCATAAAGAGCGGACTGCTGTGGGGCTGACGCAAGACTATCTCTGTCTCACGTGTCTCTCCCCTACGGCCGCCCGCTGCTCCTGACCTTCGAGATGTTTTTCTCTCTCCTTCTCCCTCTCCCTTTATTCCTCTCTATTTCACACTCACACAACACACACACACACAAAACCTCACTCACTCAGTCAGTCAGTCACTCACAGACACACACACACACACACACACACACGCACACACACGCACACACACGCACACACACACACACACACACACACACACACACACACACACACACACACACACACACACACACACACACACACACACTCCTCCCTTTTCTGCACACCTCCCAGCCACTCTGTATTTTGTCATTAAAAGGCATTGCATTTCAAGCTTGGATCAAGCAGATGGGGCTGCGTAAGCATTGCTGCTCCTTCACACAGCACCTTGGCTTAAGTACAGATAGTCCACATGCAATACAGCACTCTCCCCTCTAAATGCATTCTCACAAACACATATGGCTACACACACACGCACACGCACAACCTTCCTGGAACCAGAGACTCAGAGCCCGGCCGCTTCATGTGGGTAATGTGATGTAATTGTAGCTGAATACTTTAAGACATGCTCTAAGAAATAAACAGCAGACAAAGGTACCAGAGTGTGTGCTGGTTAATCATTCCCATCATAATATATTTATTAGTCCTTTCTGAAGACCAATGGCTCATGCTTTCTAGTGGCAAAACACTGACAAAAATATTCACATAAAGTTCAATGGGTTCATAACACACACAATTACACTCACACTCTCACACACACACACACACACACACGCATGCATACGTGCATGTAATATAATTATATCTCTGTGCCATTAGACACATTTCTCTCTCTTTTCTTTCATTTTCTCTCACTGTCAACATTTGCATATTCCTTTGGGTGTTTGAGTTGAGCAGCTCTTTCCTTTTTCCTTCTCTTGTCTTCCAAGCAACAAATGTCAGCTAATTACACCATAGCTGTTTGGATGAGCTCCATCTTTCCCTGTGCTCCTCTGTGCTTGTTCTCTACGGGCTGCAGGAAGAGTCAGGCAGCCTAGACACCAGTAAGGAGGAACAGCCAGCGGTGGGGGTTGAGCTTACAAGGCAACACCCCCCCCCCCCCTAGAAATTGATTCCCCAAGAGAGAACTCATCAATACTTATCACAAATGATACAACCAGCTTGCACCAACCAGCAGGGGAACATAATGTATCATTCACAGCCAGAGATGAAGCAGTGAGGGATAGACCTGATAGAATCAGGTCCGGTAACATACAAGGCTAAAGAGGCAGTCACAGGCGAAACAAGTATTTCCCTGCACTCCACATTCAAAAGAAAAGGAAAAAAACACCTAATAAAAGATCCCATTTGATCTGGTGACACACTCACAAGTACAAGGCCATCAAGTCAGGCAGGAGAGAAAAGTGCAAGTCATTGTCTGTGTGTGGAACAACAAACTGCCACCTTGGTGTGTGTGTAAAGTGAAGCCTTGAGGATGCAGCCGCGCCCCTGAGTACAGATAGCTCTCACACAGAGACGGTGAGAAAAGAGAGAAAAAAAAACAGAGAGAGAGAGAGAGAAAGAAAGAGACGGACAGAGAAGGAGATTAAAAGCTGCACATAACAGTGCACGTAAACAACTACACACAATCCAAGATCCCTACCCTAGAAGCACTGTGGGGCACAGTTAACAACCATTTACATTCGGCGTCAGCTCCGAACAGATAGCAAACTCGAAAGGATGTTTATTAGGCGCGTACGTTTCAGACAAATATTCTGATTAGAATGGGAGAAATCTAATTAATTGCTTGATTCACTGAATGAACCCCGAATTTGTAATGTAATCATAACAACTGCTTTTCAAGGGGCTCTTGTTAAATTTAATTGGTGGAGGAAAAAAAAACATCCTCTTTCACTGAATGAATGAAAATCAAATTAGGCCTGAAACTGGAGGAGTCTGCAAGTTGGTTCTGGCATGCCATAAAAAAATAGAAGAAAAAAAAAAGAACAGTAAAAAGCAGAAGTGTGTGACAATATATATTTTAGAAAGTCACGTGCCAACTATTTTGTCACAGGCAAACATATTTCAGAGTGAAAGAAAAGAGTAGAAGTAAACGCTTTTTAAGAGGTTAAGTATATTGTGTACTCACTGTTAGAGATGTCTTCAGCTCTTTGACATAACTGCTGTAACACCTGGATAGAAAAAGCAGAAACAAAACAAAAGATCAGTTTGGCTCGGAGTAAAAATACATTCTGAGTGACAGTAATAAAACGTGTTTCCAAGCATGTTTTGGTTCATATGATAATAAAATGGAGAGTTTTCTTAATGAAGTCCAGTGATACTGCTGAAAGCTTCCCTGTTGAGTGCCAGAGGGGGCGTTACGCCCCTAAAACTACCAGCATATCAAAGTTACAGTTACACAGCTTAGTATTTGTGGTAGACACACACATCAAACAAAAAAACACTGTGACGTTTGAAACACAGCTGCAGCTACACACACACACACACACACAGAAAGATATTTACACACACAAAAACTCTCTCTCTTCTCCCTCAGCCCTTTCTTGCAAAACCTGTTTGTTAGAAATGGATCTAGACACTGGAGCTTTGAGTGCGAGGATATTTTCCCCCAAACACAAGACAGTTCTTGCAGAGAACCGAGTCTTAGCAGCGTTCTCACGCCCATCTCTCATGCATTGTCTCTAAGGCCCTCCTGTGCTCTTACAGCCTGAGCCTAATCTAAGAAACTCTCCATAACAGTCGCCCTCACTGTATATCATACAACAGCAAGCAACTTTTTACAACTTTTATTTCTTCTTTTATCTATATTTGAACCTATTTACCTATTCATTTATTCTTCTCTATAATGTCTCTTCAGTGTAGATGATGACTGACTGATAGAAAAGTATTTTCAGCTACTATGTCCACAACTCATGTGTGGTTAGATGGTATTAGAAAAAAATCATGTCTCCAAATAAACATAAATAAATAAATAAACATGCACACAAGGAGTGGGAAGCAGACTCTTATATATTTCCAGACACACCAGCACACAGTGTGGTAACACGTGTAGTTAGCTATCTAACAAGGTTTTGTTGACAGTAAACACATCCATCTGGTCAAAAGCAACAGAATCAACTCTAGTGGACGCTTCATAAAGCACAAATCTGGTCAGCTATTACAATTATATATTTTGTCTTTTAGTTACCAAATGAGGTGAAAAACTGTTGTTTTTTTAAAAATGTTTGAGCAGACTGAAGCAGTGTTTTAGTAACTCTTGTACATGCCACTTGTTTGAATAACAGACATGGTAAAATAAGAAAAGATTGCAGGTCATGAACCTGAGAGATTTTGCCTCTCTGGAAACCCTCCAGTCATGTCTGTGGCACATGATGTAACGCAAATCTGTCATTACAGTTCAATTTATCCCTGCACAAAAAATCACCTAGACTGAGGGTGTTGATAATAACCACACTGATGGAACGGCAAATGGTTCCCTTCATTATCCGCACTCTTACACAGACAGACAGACAAACACACACGCACACATGCACAAACGCACACAAATACTTTGATAACTGATCGCAGTGATAATGATAACAGAGAGCCAGGTAGGCTGAATTCATCTTCAGCTTTTTCATAAAGGCCTATTAGTTGATGATTAAAGGATCTCTGCTCATAGGGCTTCAGCATAGAAAATGATTTGCCAGCCATGAGGCAGGTGAATTACACTGGATAAGAAAGCCAGTGCTGTCTGCCATCATTTGCCTGACTGAGAATCAGGCTGTTAGTCTATTAACCTCATTTTACTCTAAGATCTTACCAGTTTTACATCAATAGCAGATGGGTAAAATATGACAATACACACATTTTTCCTCAGACTAGTCACCTGTAGCCTTGTTCAACTGCAATGTCCTTATGAATAATTACTGTATGAAAAAAGTAGTTAAAATGCCCAGTGTGAGACCAAAGTGAAATATTCCAGTTTCTTATTCTGTCCAACCAACAAAATAATTATGATATTCATGTTACTATCATAGAAGACATAAAGACACAACATACTCACAGAGAAGAAGCTGGTATGTGGGAATAATTGTATTTTGGCTTGAAAATTACTTACGATAAATAGATTATTACAATAGTTACCATTATTGTCAGTGAGTGGACTAATTGATCACTAATCAATCCAGATCTTCAAATGAAACAATCAAAAATAGTCAAAAAGATGTTAACCATCAGATAATTGGATTAAACATTAATAATGACCTTGTGTAATGTTTTAATAATGATGGTTCACATAATTAATTTGGGAGAATATGTATTCATGCTTCAAAAAGTAACACAAAGCTATTTGTAATAGCTTACAACAGTGATAGAACAAATTAAAGCCTTCAGTTATGTTATTGAATTCACTACTTTTTGCGTCACAATCCAAATGTCATTCTTATAATAGCCATAATTACCTAGTAATTTCCATTTAATTAACTTGCAAGGTTAAAAACAAACAGAAAAACAGGAACTATCTGCAAAGTTATAATTACCTGCATTTACACTCAAGGCATGCTTGTGTATCCCAGAGTCATTAAACCAGCAATAAAAATAAATCTCTGTGTTAATATTCATACAATTTCACTTGAAATAAATACACTCTTATCAAACTTTACACATGTATATGTTTCTGATAGTTTAACAGAGGAAGAAAATGTTTTTGTCAATAAGCTTGGCAAGTAGTCATAAAATCAAGTTTACTTTCACTTTAGTTGAACAAACAGCCCACCTCCCAACTGTATTCATTTCAGAGGCACAGGGGCCAAAATGTGTGTGTGTGTAGCAGTAGATAGATCAGAGATTCTCACTAAACTTTAGCTATGGCTTGCAGGGTGGTGGTATACTTCCAAACAAGCAGCTAACTACTGCTTGTGGGATTAAATACAAGCTTTTTTGTTCAATTACCAAAAACTATGAGTTTACAGAGCACTAACACCTCTGTGGCTGAATAACAGCAAGCACACAATAGGAATATTAACATTGTCCTCATGTTGTAAGCATGCCCCAAATCCAAATTTAACAATAAATCTGCTTCACCTTCCCAAATTGCCAACATGCCATGGTGTTTTGAAAATCTCATTAATAGCCTACAACAGCCTAAATAAACCTTGTTTACCTTTACTCAAAAAAGAAATGCTTTGGAGCTATTATTTCATTGCGATATCACAAATGAACTAATTCACGTGAACGTGTTGACTGGCTGTATGTCTGCGTGTGTCGAATTGGTTTCACATATGGACAGAAGCATCCAATTAAAACAGTCATTTCAGCGCACCAGCTGACTACTTTATTTTACAAATGTCTTTGAGTGGACAAGAATAACTGAACCATCTCTTTATCGAAAGTGTTGCAGTATTTACGAGGACACACTGATTCACGACTTAAAAAGAATGTTGGAGGAGGGTAAAGTGGGGGGACAAAAGACCCGTTGGACACTCTTGTTGTTCCAACGCCCTTGGGCCTGACGCCATTTCTCATGCTAATGTGCCAGTTCATTGCACTGTTGAGTCCAGTCAACTTCTAGCATTCGCTAAGGGAAAATGTCTTTTAGCTGTGATGCTAAGTTTTGCTATGTTCAGCTGAACTGACTTGTGCTGAAAACGATAGCGATCTAAAAGTCTTAATTTACACTTTACGTCATAAAATGTCGTCAAAGGTCTTATTTTTAATTATGTTAGGTCTTCATTTTTTAGGTGATGCCTTGTTGCATGAGAGATATCTCCCCACAGGATTAACTAATTTAAATGTGATTTGGACTCAATCCAGCCCAGTTCTTTCTTTTATTTTTCTGCTAGTTTTTTGATTGGTTCTCCACAGACCACATGCTCTGATGAAGGTAACAGGATTAAATAAGTACACAAATCAGCACAGATGATGGTCAGATAAGACAGTTAGCCAGGGAGGTTCAGAGAAAACACAAAGTCCTCTATTATTTCTGATAATTGCTACAATAACAATGTGTTTAGTGTGAAGCTGTGACAGCCAATATGCAGGCTTGGAGAGTAACAGAATACATCACAATGCACTGTAAAAGTCTGAAACATAACAAGCTCAGGAACAAGAGGGTAAAATAAGTCTTATTCACAATGGTGTGAGTAGAGGATGATACCACATGGTGCACATAGCGGGTACACATAGACACTTTACATACAGTGAATTTAAGAGTACTGTGGCAGCCCTAGACACTCGTACAAAGTTAAAAGGGGAGTTGAGTATATGACAGTTTGTAGCGCACAAAATGGCTCTCCACTCAGATGCCTAACGTGCCCAAAGCTGACAGTGTGACACTGGTCGCCAAGCACATTCAACACTGAACGAGTTAGAGAAAGCTCAGATGTATCATGCAGATAGAACCAAATAAAAGGACACTGTGAAGTCCATGATGCTGCTGAACATACTTTATGTCTGCCACTGCCATTCCCCTGAGAAGAGCTGTGGAGGACAAAGCTCTCTAGAGTGGGCACGAATACCCAGAAGGGGGTCTTACCCCACTGCGGCATACAGTATGCATGCGTGCTAGCTCCATACAGCACTGATCCCTGAGAATGTTCTCTGTAAATGCACATCATGTGTTGGGCACTTTCATTGGTCTATAAGCTACTGCCTGAATTTACTTAATGAAAAACATGCTAAAACATGCTAAAACATGTTAAAAGTCTTGTTTTCCCCATTTTCTTTTCTAAAGTTACATTACAGGCTGTTGTCTTACAGAATAGACTTATTGCCAACTTATTGGTATTTCTTTTCTCCTGCCCCAATTAGTAATCAAAATACATTTAAGTAACCCTCCTTACCCCAGCGTTTGTTTATAGATTTAACAGACTAGTACATTTTTTTTAAAGATATACTGTAACATGTATGTGTGTTAATGGAGAGATTTAAGAATAACCTGCTTCGTGAGTGTGAGAATGACCAGCACAGCCTTACTGTTTTATTCGTGTCAAAATTAACAGTTACAATAAACTGAAATCAAAATTTAGGTTTTAAAGTTGTTTTAAAACCAAAAAGAGTTTTATCTAATGTAAAGCATTAATTTGATTATATTATGAGATTTACATATGATTGTTATAATGAGATGCAAAAATGTTCAGAAAAATGTACCTATTAATAGTCACGTTGATTTCTAGTGTGCATTAGTTTTGCTGTGGAAAGGGTGTTCCATTTTTTCTGTTGGTAGGTCTTAAAAAGCATTAAATTTGATTTCAGAAAGCATGCAGCAACCCTGAAAGTCTTCTATCTGCAACATTAATTAGTGCCATGTAAAATCCCATTTGATTATGCTATGTTAGCAACTTAAAAACTGGATCTGAAATGGGTTAAGAAATGCTGCTGAAAAACATGTTCTGCCATGTTGGTGTATTAAAGAGACTTGTTCTTTATTTTGTTTTGAGGCACTAATTGCATCAATTGCTAAATTCCACAGCTGGGACTGGTATTTCTACAGTTGAAGAAATAAATACTTAGGAATATTTTAAAGGTGCATCAGTGACTACATTTTAAGTGGTTATTTGTATTTTCTATTATGCACCTTAACTGTAATTGAGTTTTTACTAAAAGTATTCACTCTCTCAACTAATTATTTTGGTTGGTTATGAATGAAAATGTGATTGTGAAATTGAAGTGTACTTTGGTTATTGTACAACAGAAGTTTGTGAATTGGAGCGTTAAGTTGATTTCATAAGCTTTATCTTATGATCAGCAATGCTCGTAAAATTAGCATAAAGGTTATTTTATCTCAGCCTTATTCATAGGTCATCTTTTAAGATGGCTCGAGACTTCAGAGGGGATCTCAGAGTCATCAGAGGAGATTTCAGAGACAATTTCAGAGAAACCCTGTTCCAGTACTGGATGGCGAGCCAAGCCCTCGAGTTACAGGACCTGTTGCCTGCTGTTAGAAGGCTGTGAACTTAGGAACAGTCATTTATTCCACACCTACTTCAAGTGCGACAGGATTGAACTCTACACACATACAGCTCTGGATACAGACAACCTCCACACCTTTCTACATACCAATCCCACACTGGAGCTGGAGTGAGAACTGTGACTCTTACAAAGACTTTGAAAAATACCTGGGTCTTAATTGTTTTTTTATGTGCACACAGTTTGTTTTTTTCTAACTGCATTTGTGGCTACATTTTCATTGTAAACTGAATTTACCTTCAGCCCCACCTGCTTATTATGTGGTTTACTGTTCGATACATGCAATTAAAACCTACAGCCATGTCCTGTGTTTCTATTCATTTTACCTTTATTAGTCATTTTTCAAACTGTATTCAGTGGTAATACACGTGGACAAACTGACTGTTATGACATCTATCTGAATCATCTCATTTGGTTTCCTTAATCTACCCCCCGCCCGCCTCAGCCACACACATGTTGATACTAAGGGATTCATACAGTGTTTTTCAGGCGTCTGCACGGGGTTAAACACAAGGGTTTGACTTTTGTTCCAGCCACAGAAAGACAGACAAAGAAAGTAGAGACAAAGAAAATGAGAAAGAAAGAAAGAAAGAAAGAAAGAAAGAAAGAAAGAAAGGTCAAGTCATGTTGCATGTGAGCCTTCTTTACAAATAACTCTGCTGGATTTCAAACATGGGAAACAAGTGTACTCCGAAAAATACACATATTGAGATTGAGGCCTAAAATCCCTTTCTTTTAAATATTTGATGCCTTGTTAGAAGAGCGACACTGGCGAGGTGTTTGTCTTTGTTGTCTCTGTTGATCTCTGGCACACCGGGCCCTGTGGGAGTGAGCTAGTGAGACTTGGCCGCAGACATTTTCCTGAAGCCCCCAGAACAAAACAGGCAAGTCTTGACAGTCTGTCCGCCACCGAGTCGTCACACAATCAGTTGCAGGAAACCAATCCCTAAATAGCAGTGATTCATCTCTTCATCACACACAATGCCAGTACACAGTGCACAAAGAAGCTCTCTCTTCCCCTCTCTCTCTCTCTCTCTCTCTCTCTCTCTGTCTTTCCCTATCTGTCTCAACCCTCCCCCCCCAGTGTGGTCTCTCATGCTGCTTAAAAATAAGTGCTTCTCCCAGCTTTCTTTGCCTTGTGATTTACTGGCAGTGTTTAACTGCAGGGCAGCATCTTTTATCGTTACATGATCTGGGGCTGAAAGCTGACAAAATGGAATCTGTATGCAAGTACCTTTGTATGTGAGTAAGTGTACGTTCAGGGCAAAGTAGGGAGCCGGTGGAGGAATAAAGAACTTGTGTGAGAAACGTTTTGTCTAAGTGCAATTCAAATCCTCCCAGCCTCCCGGTGTATGTGTGTGTGTGTGTGTGTGTGTGTGTGTGTGTGTGTGTGTGTGTGTGTGTGTGTGTGTGTCCACGTGCGTGTGTGTGTGTGTTTGTCATTCCACTAAATGGTTTCTTCCTTGACTTGATGGAGCAAGTGCCATCTCAAGGGAACGGGTTACACCACACAGAAAGTAAAGCACTTTGAGACTGGCGAAAAGCTCAGAACATTAGTGCAATCCATTTGCGAGAGGTAGGTAATATATGAAATACCAGGCTCAATTGTGTGTGTATGTACATACGCGTGTTTTTTTTTGTTGCCAACTGCCATGATAACTCCTCTCTTAATGGCAGAGAGCCCATCGCTGCATTAGCCAATCCACTTCCTTTTTCTTGCTTTTCTTTTCAAGACAAATCTCATTCAGATATGTAGTCAACCTGGCCTGGTTGGTGACGGACCGCAGTCGCATTTAGAGTGATGATATCAGTACAGTATGTGACCAGATCATCACCAGCAGATAATCAGGCTAGCGCAGGCCTACACAACAGGTTCAGTGTATCGTTACAGCCTTGATGATCCATCAAGATGACGTGTGAAGGTCAGAGTAGCCATGACCAACACAGCTGTCACATCTCCTCCCAGTACCCTCTTGGCTAACTGGCCTTCCAAAACACTCAGCACAAAACATGGCCAACTGGGGAGCACGGGGGGCCAAGGCCAGCAGAACATGCCTACCACCGAGGCTGGGTTTGTATCATGACACGATTACCTTCGAGACAATAACACAAGAAATGGTGAAAGAGAAAATCAGAGGTGTTTAGTTGTAATTACACAGCAAACTGTGACAAGCAAACTGCCGGCCAAACACCCGCAATGAAAAAACATTTTGACGGCTATTAGTATAGGCTTTCAAAATTTAATTCAACACCCCAATGTAGCCACAGTTTTAAATGACTACTAGCTTTGTTGTATGAACAGAAAAAAGCCTACAGTGGAACTGTGTGGAGAGCAGATGTGAATCCACTTTGATTTCAATGCCTGTGTGTGTGTGTGCAGCTTCTATTAAATGGATCTGCTGTCTCCTTGATCAAGGGAGTCAATAAAGGGCCAGTCCTGTCAAACCCTCAGGGGTAAGAGCGTATGCACATATGTGTCCATGTGTGTGCATGTGTGTGTGCGCGTGTGTGGTTGTGTGTTACGGACAGAATTTGAAGTACTCTGACAGGTGAGTGATTGAGTGCTTTCATTTCCCTCCAGCGACAACGAGACATACACTCACAAACACATACGTAGTACACACACACACACACACACACACACACACACACACACATATACACAGTGGAGGATAGAGAGAGAGAGAGAGCAAGAGAGCTGTTGTTTCCTAAAGGATGCTGCTCCTGCCTGCATGCTTAAATTAGCTCTAAATGTTTGGATTACACACGGGAGCTCTCACAGAGGATTTAGCAGCCATAGCCTAGAGTCCAGGAGATGTGTGGATGTTTCCATCTACATCCAAACTAGGGCTGCATGATATTGGAAAAAAACTGACAATGCAATATCTTTTCTTCTGTGATACATACTGCCATATGAAAAAAATAGAGGAAATTTCACCAGATACACGTTTACATGTATATTCAAGTATAGATTTTACAGAAATTAATAAGTTTTCATCATTTGGGTACTTGATAAAAAGATAGACATTCGGTAAAAATCTTCTTCTCACAAAACAAACCCCCTCTCCTTCTTCTATCACACATAGCTCAGCCCTCTGCCACCCCTCCAGAAATCAGCTTGGACTCCTCCACATTCAGATTCACGTATATGACTGACAATATGATATGGATATGTGGAGAGAGAACAGGTGGAGAGCTATTTGGAAAAAGCAACACATTTCTTAATAAACTTTACAAATTGACTTGTGTGTCGCAGTTGTGTTATTTACATGGATCGATGTTCAAATGTATTCTTAATCTGTGTGGAGGAAGATAAACAGGGTTACCGATGCAGCTGAGGATAGTAAAACTCTCAAACTCAAACAACTAATAGATGAATCTACATGCCAGCAAGATGCTAGCACAGATAGATCTGGATATTGCAAAGACACGGACCACCCCTGTGACACTTTTTAACTTTTAACCAGGACAAAGTGCGGCTAAAAAATGTGAAAACACGCATTCAAAATGAAAATACACACCTTCGCATAACTGAACGCCTGCTTCGAGCATCCAGGCGACAACAGCTGTGACTCGTGCATGTTTACAGGCGGGTGATTCGAAGATTCCTCATTTGATCAGTTTATCAAACCACCAAAAGAGTCAGCACTCATCTTCAGGTTGCGTTAGGCGATTAAAAGCTCCTGGTTTTGGTTGCTTGATAAACTGATCAAACTCCATATATGCAAGAAATCTTGACTCTGACTAAATTATGTAATATCAAGCAGACTTTTCTTGTTGACTAATGGTGGAAAATGAGAACCGTGTGAGTTTTCCTTTTGAATCAAGAAGGGTAACAAGTTGTAGTGTGACGTGTTTGAGTTCATTTGCCTTATTTGACATTACACGTGTGCGCGTTGCAATGTCAGTGCTGAAACAATATATCTTGCAGCCCTAATCCACACACACAATGTCCTTATACCAACATGTCAATCTAATATCACTCAGTATATTTCATAAACACAGGTTACATCTGCTGAGAACTTCAAAGCAACAAGCGGCTCTGAACAGTGTAAACCGAAACAACACGCACTATTTCCTATTTCATTCATCAGGTTACTGCTGTGAGGGGCGAAACAGCGTTTTCACATGACACTTTTCTTTTTGAGAGTGCAGTCTTGGCTTCTGTTGGTGGGGGGAGGATAGGATATGTGACCAAATGCAGAGACAGAAAGAGACAGAGAAAGGAGGTGGAAAAAGAGAAGGGGAATGAGGGAGGTCAGCGCCCCCAGTCTCAGATAAAGGCCTCTCCCTCCCTTCTGCCTCGGCTTCTCGAAGCCCCTGCCAGGATCGAGAGGCGTCTCACGTTACAGCTGTCTCTCAGTGTCATCGTTCAGAAGGAGAGAGCACAAGCAGGAGAAAGAAAGAAAGAAAGAGAGAGAGAGAGACAGAGAGTATGTGAAAGAGAGACAGACAGACAGAGCGGGGGAAAGCGGGACAATGCCACAGCACCAGGCAGACAGAGTGGGCTAGGCTTTCATGGCTGGACAGGAGCAAAAACAACAACAGCAGCAGGTTCGAATAGATGAGGAAACCTTTGTGGCTCGGCTGCCTTGTGGTGTTTCCTAATAAGCAATGTTAATGCAACATAAATTTTCACTACAATGTGGAAGTGTTTCAAAATCACTAAGTGCGCTTTGACCTTTTCAAGACAAATTATTTCTAAATGTAACGTGAACAGAGCCTGTCAGATCATTTCCTGTACACCACCTGAGACTAACTGAACACTCTGACAGACTAAGAATAAAAGGGGAAATTAATTTTTAATACCTTGTTTAGCGTGCGCTGAGAACAGAGTAAGAGAAACACATTGTACTCAAAGGAAGAGATGGCAATGACTGTGCTCGGTTCAACACTACGTGCTGTAGGGCTTCAGTGGATTAGACAACGTTGAGTCGCTGCTCTTAACATGAGTATCCTTTTTTAACCTTAAAATGCTAAAAACAGCACCTTGTCTCAGGTCCAGTAATGACTAATCCAGTGACTGCTAGCATTTCAGCCTGCACTGCTAACAAGGTAAAGGCCATGTAGGTCAGCACTGAGTTAAGTTAGATTCAGAGTGAATGCTCATTTCTTTTTTGCAACTTTTTCTGGAGAGGAATAGCAGATGATTCTCAGATAAAAACTTTATGAAGGATAAGTTGCTGTACATGCAGATTTTTACACAGACACAGCTGATTGTACCAGTGTGGTTTACATAATACACGGTTCTGAACAAATACACATATAGCTATTGCACAGCTTTCCTATTTGTTCCTCTCCATCCTTGTCATTTCTCATGGCGTTCAGTGGGAGCAAAATATTTAAAATTCTGGCTCAGCTTGGAGCCGGCTTTGCCAGCACAGCTAAAATAAAAAGCCTTTGTGGCAGCAGTGACCAGATTTTAAATGCTGAAGAAGATCAATAAATAGGGGCTGTCGAGGCACAATCTCTCTGCATTTGTGTGTGTCTGTGTAAGTGTGTACGTCCGTGTCCCTATGCGTGAATGCCTGCGTCCTGACAGCAAGTAAGTGTGTGTGTGTTTGTGTGTGTGTACATGCATCTTAACACCAAGGCTCACAGCTGCCCTGCCTTCTACAAGCTATTCTATAGTATCATCAAGGCCCCCACTGACCCAGGAGGCACACCAATAGAGAAACCAATATCATTCCCATTCCCACATCCGAAAAAACCACCTTCTTATTTCTTTTCCATTCCCAGTACCTTTCTCCCATCTGAGTGCAGCCAGTGTGGGTGAATTCCTGGGAAAAATGTGTAAATACAGGCCCCCCTGCTACCGACTGAGAATGTCAAAGTGTAGTAAACATCACACTAAATAGCAGGTTTTCAAGACCTCATCGCCATTTCCATAATCAACTTCCTACTGAAACAGAGTGATAGGCACCTAGACGGAATGGGGAGGAGGGGTAAACCTTCATTTTTTTAGTAAAACAAAAACTCTTACATTGTGTTTGTGCTGCTCCAGTCCAGCCTGGTCCAGGTATTGTTAATGTCTCTGTTTCATAAGGCCAAACAACTCTGATTTGATTTCTTTTCAAGACAGGAAATGCCTTCACAATGTTGTTATGTTTTTTGTTTGTTGTGATTCTTCCATTTTATAAAGAGCACATTAAATGGATGGTTTTAGCTCACATAAGGGGAACACCTTCTTTGCAATGTCTTTATCAATATGTGATGGATACAAGCGTTGAATTATAACGACTTGTATGCAAGCTGTTTCTACAGCTCCACAAAACAAGCAGAACATCTGTATTTTCATATTTTCACCTCCTCACTAATGTACAAAACAACACACAAGCAAAAAAAAAAAAAAAAAAGCCCCGAAGTGGAAAAAAATCATCAAGACCTTTTGAGACTTCATTAAAAGAAACTAGCCTGGACTTTCCAAACAAGGCATCTCTTTGGAGGGGAAAATCAACCTTTTCACCTTGCTGGTGGAAAAACAGGCATCCCAATGAGACAGAGCATGCACAAACAACCTTGACTTTCATCAAGGAAATTCTCACATTGAATGATAAATAGAGGCCCAGGGGACGAACAGCAAAGAAGCAGCTTATCGCCTTTCCCTCCCAAATTTGGCTGCTCTGTCTTCTGTCTCCTGAAAGTCAACACGGGGTGACCCAGTTGCACTTTACACTGCTTATTGTTCGGTAATTAATCCACCATATGTAATCTACACAAAAAGGCAGAGAAAACTAAAACGAGCGTTGATTTGTTTGGTCTTAATTAACAGTCGAGATTGCTCAATTGTTTCTACAACAGGAGACATATGTGCCCTCTCTCATTAGCTTAATACAGTTTTCAAAATATAGCTGCGTCTGTCATTATACATCCAACACAAACACACACACACGCACACACGCACACACTCACACGCAGACAACTCCAGTCAAACAGAGCCACAGTATCTGAAAAGTGGCTGTCATTTTTGCTGCGTGCACTTTAGACAATCATTTGTGTACCCTGATGATTATCAGGGACATCCAGTGAACATGCAGTGTTACCAAAATAGCAAGGTAACATAAGGTTAGGTAGATCATCTGAGAGCTAACCAACTTTCCAGCTGAGAGGACATTAACCTGTGAGGCCATGTAAACACATAAGTGAGCTGCCAGTATGGGCCTGTAACACAGCACAAAACAGTGGTAGGCCAAGACAGACACACAACAGCACCAATTTGATTTGTAACAATAAGATATCAATCTAATGCTTAGAAGCTTTTAGGGTGTTTGCTAAAATGCAGCTTCTTCTCAAAGAGCCATTAGCCTTTATAGGATTAATGTCCAGGCCACTTTGAAAACATCTGTTAAAATTGTCAGTTCTTGGTGTATTATTTCATTTGTCATTATTGGGGTTTCTTTCTCTGTGTGTGTACAATCACATGTAAATGGCTTTCCAATTGAGAGGGATGATGAAATATGATCAGGACTCTCTGTCTAACATTATTTCTTGAATCATTTGGTTAACACAGAGCAGACCTCGACTTCCTCTCTAAATTTCACAGCTCAGTGTCAGCGCTAACGTACAGAGATTTGACAGAGCTACCAGATGGCCATTAATATCAATAAATTGTTTGTGGATCTAATTCCTCTCTGTTTAAATATAAAATACTTACAAATTATCAACAGACTGATTCTTACACATACACCTCATACACTATGATATATTCTGTCACACAGAAAATACGAAACATAGTGTTCTACCTAAGGTAAAGTCATACTAAGCAACTATTATTGATACAAAAATATTGAAATCCAACAACTGATTATTTATTTGGTTGTGTTTGCCAATATGTCAACAGTACAGATATTTAAATGTTCTGACATCACTGTGTTCCTGGGCCTGATTCAAGATTTTAACACTGCGATCAAGGCGATGAGCGCACTATGACCAACATGTCTCACTCGTCTTGCTTGACGTTTTCTTTGCTCACACATTTTTTCTCCAGCAGGTGCAATCTTGAATGCCCGACTTACACAGTGTTGCCACAAGTGAAAACAAGTTTGGGTGAATATCAAAAGAGGGAAAATGAGCTCTATTCAATCCTCACAGAAGTTTTCAGGCACACAATGAAAGTAAAGGTTATAGCTTTGTGCATTCAGAGCGTGCCAGTAACTGTAACATTTAAACAAAAATGGCGTGTTACGGCATAAATGAATAAAAGTGCAGGCTTATACACTTGTAATCTCCAGGTTAATCATTCACATGCCTCACGTGTTGGCTACAATTTTGATATCAGTCCCAATACAAAGTGATGCTGAAATAAAACTCAATCAATATATCATGCACACCTAATAAAACTCACTTCACTTTATTCTCAAAAGAACACAAAGCTTTGGGTTTCCTCCAGAAAGAAGATAGCTTCATATTCAATGGTAAAGGATTATGGAGAATATAGCCTTGTGTGCACATGGGATTGTCTTCTCAAAAGCTGTCCAAGTTCTGTCAGATTCAGCACCCCCAGACACAGAGCTCGTGAACCTAATTTCACCTAATCAGCTTAGTCAATAGCAACCGTTTGCTGTGACTTTGGTAGACATGCAAATAGGGCTTAACTATGTCTATCCTTAATTCCTGAATGTTCAAGTCAAGCGGAAGTCCTCCTTTATCTCTTCAAAAACAACAGTTCCAATTTGAGAGAGGGAGCGAGAGAGAAAGAGAAAAAAGAGACAGAGAGAGAATAAAACTCCAGCCGAGAGTTGATTTTTTTTTTCTCTTGGCCTGGCAAGGAGAGACATCTCTGATTTGAGTGTGCTTGAGGTAGCACAGTGTGCTTTCATTTCAAACCAACATGGCAAACAAACTCTGACAGATTTGTTCCCCTTTTTTTCACTTTTGCTCCTGCTCTCTCTCTCTGAAATTATGAGGAAAAACACGCTACACAAGTATATTAGTACTTCTTGTTGTTTGTATGTTCAGCTGCAGCACTGGCACACACGCACGCACACACACACACACACACACACACGCTCAAACAAATCTGAACAAAATGACGCTAACAATAGACAGTTGTAATAGTGGTAGAAAACTGAGAGACACTGTTCCGTTTCAATTCACTGATACCACTAATGGCTTCTTAGCAGCTCCATGAAATCAAGCAGCTGTCATGTCGATGCATCAGCAGTGAGAGGAGGGAGAGCCATCCCCATAAGGACAGAGGCACCGCGCCTTCATGTTTGGCTAAACATCTGCTCCTCTGCACTCCAGCTTTGCAGCAATAAACGGGCAAACAAAAGAGGTGGGAGGTGAAATGATCAGATTTTCCATTTCAAAGCATTTGTTCGGTTTGTTTTCTTTCCCCCCCACTCTTCCTCCTCTCTTCTCTTAAAAACTGCTTACTGGACATGGGGAAGAAGTGAGACCAAGCCTGAACTGAGGGACAGAGTTTTTTTTTTTTTTTTAATGTGTGAGGTGAAATAATAAATGAACTAAAATGACACCTTGTGCAAGATGGATGAGAGAAATTAAATAAGGTCACCATTTTCCAGTCACCGGCTAATTCTTTCTGGGAAGACTCTTCAGTCTTCAAACCAGCGCTACAGCTCAGTCAGGGGGCGATCTGATGTGTCTAACTGCGTGTTGTGTGTGTTAAGAGGCAAGAGAGATGTACTTTGTCAATCAATCAATAAACCATACATCAATTCAACTTTGTGTAAACAACAGTACACTGATTAAACAGCAATTTAGTCTTTTTTTAAAAGGCAATAATGACCATTTTTTTAATTATATGATTATTTCGAACTTAAACTCATCTAATAATTACGGCTATTTAGCAATGACATTCAGTTTTCAAATATGATTTCAATTCTTCTCTTAATAGGATTCTTGGTCATTAATATCCTTCCTTGCCCCCCCCCCCTCCTTCCCCTCCATTCCTTTCCTCCTCCTCCCTTCATTCATTCAAGATAAACATAAAGCAGCACTGAGCACAATCACATTACAGCAAAAAAAAAAAAAAAAAAGAGGGGAAAAAAGAACAAATACTTGCTTTGAAATGTGACTGTATAAAAAAATACCACCTGTCTGGACACCCCCCCCCCCAAAATAAAATCACAATCCTGACATATAGGTTACGTCACTTTATATTGGCTTTTTACAGCAAACATCAAACAGTGCTGATAAAAACACATGCTTCAAAACATCGCTGACAATCACGAAACCACCTTCAGTTTCTTCCTTAAAAAAACAAAACAAAAAAAACTCACACACACACAAGTCGCATTTACCTCTAAACCCAAAGTCTAAAAACTTTAGTAAAAACTTGCGAAAAAAACGTGGATCCATTTCCTTTTAAAGTAGCCTGTAGTGTGCATGTATGTGTGTGTCTATGAGAGAGAGAGAGAGGGAGAGAGAGAGACAGAGAGAGAGAGAGAAGGGGGGAAAGGTAGGTCGGGGTTCTTGTGTTGAAAAAAGATAGAGAGAGAGAAAGAGAGAGAGAGAGAGAGAGAGAGGTGGTGGTGGTGGTGGTGGTTGGGGGGGGTGGACGAATTTAAAACAAACCAAGATGGCGAGAGGCTTGTTGTTTTGGAAGGGGCAGAAAAAAATGGAGGATATTGTAATATACACAAAGGGATAAATTTCAACAACTCGGGCCGAGCTGCTGCTTGCTCGCCTGCAATGAGTCTTTGGTTTGAGGAAGCGACCGCGATAGCAGCTCCGCGGCAGGCAGGCTGGCCAAACACGAAAAAAAGCTCAAAACTCTGCGGTGGGGTAAAAGAAAAAAAAAGAAAGAAATGCATATGTACGTACAAGTTAATCCGAAGCGAAGGGGGACATTTATGTATTTGTCGCTAATTGTTTTATTTTCGCGTCGAGGGACTATTTAAAGTGGATGGACGGACCAAGCGAGGACCATCGGCAGTCCAGTGCCTCACTGTTACCCCCCTCCAACCAAACAGCCTCCATAGCTCAGAAATACGCACCCAAAAAAAAGCCCTGACATTTATCGATAAAAGCAAAAGCAGACACCAAAATGAATCTATTTTTAAAAAAAGTTAAATTTGTCAACGCTTTAAAAAATAATAATAACAAGTTGTTATCAAACACACAACAACAAGCCCGAGTGAACGAGAGAAAAAAGGAGAGACGGACACAAAAGACGATTCCCACTATCAGGTCACCGCTCAGAGCAGAAGAGGAGGAAAAAAAACACTTATATATATTAAAGAGAAGAAACTTTACGGATATCTAATGTTACGGCTGTCGACAACGGGAGACTTGAATGAATCAAACATCGTAACGCGAAAACAAGTAACTATGTATAAACCAGTTAACACAAGCTTTAGGAGAGAGGGGAAGAGAGGAGAGAGAGAAAAAAAGAAGCTAAGAAACTAGAAACGAAGCCAGCTCTACGCACTAGCTCATCGCTTGTTCTCTCTCTATGATAGGGGGGGAAAAATAAAAAAAAAACACACTTACCTTTTTTTAGTTTCGACACTTTACTTATTTCCAACGTGGGCTTTTTTTCTTTTTTCTTTTTTTTTAGTTCAGCTAACACTTCGGTTCGGTCTTCTTCTTTTTCTCGCCTCTTTTTTTCCTTGGTCGGTTATGAAAGAAGGTCGGGGACGAATGATAAAGAAGGGAATTGGGCAGTAATTGAGTCTCGGTGTGTGTGAGTGTGTGTGTTAGTTACTAACAGCAGATTGAAGGAGACTCTTCTCAAGGTTTATTCAGCTCCACTTCAAGGAACCGACCTGACGTCAGCTCACTACTGCCACACAAAGAAAACTTATTATTTGTGCAGCCACGGCCGTAGTAAACGAAGGATACAGTTATTGACCATTATTACTCCCTTAAATGCGACATTGTCATTACAGCACCACAGCATTGGCAGAGATGTAGCAGTAACTTTATTTATGATGGTGTTAGTGGCATCTTAATAAAAGAAAAAATAAACATTTAAGAGCAGCGGCGATTATTGGCCACTGACTGGTGTAAACAAATAAGATTAAGGTGCATTATTAAAAAATAGCATTGTTTTCTTTTATATATTGAAATAAAATCCAAACTTTCTTTGAACTTTAATCAGTTTTAATCGTGATCATGTATGCGTGAAATTCTTTTTTTTTTTTTTTTTTTTTTTTTAAGAAGGTGCATTTCATCAAATCATACCTGCATGTAAAAATATTTCTAAATGTGATTAAAGGTGATTTTAAATAAAATTGTGTTTATATTAAAGAACCTTGATCATGGTCAGGTTGGTGCAAGACTGATCAATTTCATGGTACTATCAGTGCAATCCACTGTATGAAATAACTTTTTAATGAGTTTAAAAAATTAAAAAAAAATCTGCAATTTGATGACTCAAGGAATAACAATGATCCTTGTTTTGTGAATTAAGTTACTGAGTCACCATTAACTGACCAAACGACGAGCTCTTAGAAGATGATACGTGATCAAACAAATACAATCATTTTCACATGGGCTCTAAATGAGAAGGCATATGCCAAACAAAAACAGAAATGGGACAGATCTTCCTCGGGATAGGATCAATACATTGCCTGGCAAAGACAGCCATCTGTGCTTAATTGTATGCTTTACCTCCTCTTCTGAACACACAATAAGCAACAGGCTGAACGCAGGCCCTCTGACCCAGACTGGGTTTCCAGACGGGGGAAGATTATTTCATTCAACTGGAAAACAACAAGGGGGTGGGGTAGGATAGAGGAGGGGGGGGGGTTAGTTTTTGCAGATGGAGTGGGCAACTGTTCTTATATGCCCCACCCTGATGAGGATAAGGATGGGTCACAGAGCCACAGCCAACTGGTGTGTCTCTACATGTCACATCAGCACTGGTTGTATCCATTTTAACAGGTATTATACAGGATTAACAAACTGTCCACTGTTAGTTTATAGACACCTCGTAAATCACACACAAACAATGAACTCATTGTTAGTGGCGTGATGGAGTGTTGGTTTACAGGCACATTCATATTAATGCTTCATAAACATTATAAATGACCATAAATGTATGCTGTCCCCCCCCTCCCCTCTCCCTCCACTCTGCTGTTATGTCACAACATCCAAAAGTGACACCCTAACCTTTTTTTGATGTTACTGCAAGAGCTGCAAAGATGCAACCCAGAATTTGTACATTTTTATGCTTAGAAAAAAAGAGGTGATAGTGGGTTAGGGGTCTGATAAAACATTCATGATCACCCGAGTTTTGAAGATGGACACAGAACCCCTTATTCAGCTTTTGGTATGCAGTTAAAGCCATTTTATAAGCTTGCTCTCCATGTTCATTTGGCCATTGATTTTTCTCTCTGCCCCTTTCCATTACCTGTTGAGATGGGGGGTTTTGCTCTTCTTCAAACACACACACACACACACACACACACACACACACACACACACATACAATCCTCTCTATCTGTCTCTCTAGCCACTGGCACCCTGGTCTATTTCCCCATCTCCTCCGCCTCTTGTAGCAAGAATGACAGGCCATGAGGAATGACAGTGGCTCTGTTTGTCATACAGTAGCAGCAAGAAGCAAGGATTTTTAATTGCATTGGAGAATCTTCATTAAAGAGAGCACATGGGGGCGGGAATGGGGGGAAGAGGGCTGCATGGGGCGGCGTCGGGGGGCACTCTGAGCATCGTCATTAGGAGAAGGCACTAGCAGCATAGAAGGGTGGGCCCTCTTTGCATGCACACTGAGAATGCCTGCCGTACCTCGGTCATTTGTAACATAATAAGTGCCAGCACAATGACTGCAATGCGAGAAAGCACACCACAGGGAAGAGAAGGGGGAAGGGAGACAGCATGTCTGTCTAAAAGAGGGACTTTTTTTTGTCTTGATTAGAAAGTATAATGAGCCACTAAAGAAACAGGAAAAAAAAAAGATCTCTCCTGAGACTGATGGAAAACAAATTAATCTGGTGATTTGGATTTAATTATTATTTTTCTATTAGTCCACCATGCAAAGACAGGGACAGCCGTCAGAAGCGAGGAGCTGTGCTTGCATTTATTGATTTTTGCCCAGACACATTCAGGGAATACAGATTCATCTGCTGTCCTCCCCGCACAATCCGCTATGTGGGATTCCATTAACACAAGAAGCTTCCAGCAACTCTGAGATGTTTAATTTGAACAACATAAATGGAGCTTAAAATAGTGTTCACACACAAGAAAAGTGGCCTAAGGATGTCTTTTTATGCAATTGAATTAGACCTCACTTATTGTTGTGTCCTACATAATAAGTATTAAATAAACACCCAATAAATTAAATTAAGACAATGTTCTGCTGTATAGAATGAGTTGAGCACTATTGCCCCCCCCCCCCCCCCCCCCCCCCACCACATCTTACAGTGCTATAATGGTTGAGTTTCATTTAATCTTTTCTTTTGGATTAATGTAAGAACCCCACAACCAGACTGTAATTATTCTTCTCGTCCATGTAGGTAGTATCTTCTCTTTGCAGCATCTTTTCAATACATCAGTAGTGTTGAACACAATGCCTTGTGAGATGTAATGATTTGCAAAGTCAATGATTTGAACTGCTTGTGTGATTAAAGCACAAGGGACCAATTTGCGGCCGCTATATGGAATATCGGTGTGCCTCAAGTAACACTCATATTCTCTCACTGACATGAAATTCAGCAATTATGCCAGATGAACACTGTTATTGATTAGCGTCTGCTAACCCCTCACTGAAAAAGGCTCGCAATATATATAATGTGTGAGTGTGTCGACCCAATAGCAGGTATTCAGTAAGCCGAACTTTGCCTAATGGCAAATGCGAATCCATGGGACAGTGAAATATGCATTCATCCTTCACCTTTAACCCCAGAGACATCTACAGGATGCAGGTTGAGGGATGGGACAAGTGTTTTTGTGACACAAATGTTTTAGCTGCCCTAATGTCAGCCCCATGATTCACTGCCCACATGAAAAACATTTTTCTCCTCAGTAAATACATACACAATTAACTAGATAAAAAAGTGATTTGCGAGATCTACCATAATGTTTTCCATGCAAGGTTGACTAATAAACCCCTGCACGGTATAAATGAGTGCACTCAGATTGTGTTTATTGTGGTGAATGTAACTGAGCAGAACCCTCTGTTGCATGATGTAATACACAGAAGGGAGAAATCATCATAATAGCAGAGTAGTAGAGTGACTCATTCGCTGATGAGGTACATTCACACTGTCATTCAATGAGGAGATGCAGTCTGTGTGCACATGTTGTCAGTGTGTGACCGATAGAGAGTGAGAGAAAGACAGAGAGAGAGAGAGGGAGAGAGCATTAGTATGTTCCTTTTCTGGGAATGAGGAGTCATTTGTGCCAGGAAAGTAGAGAAACAAGTCCCAGCCCTACAGTGATGCATCTCTCCATGAAGAATGAGATCACAAGCAAATGTCACCCCAACCCGAGCGGAGCCAAATGACCTTGAATCAAATAAAAACACATCTTTACTCACGTCAGTGTGTACACGCACCACACAAATGTCAGCAGATTTTCCATTTGCTAAATCTGCACCTAAGTGCAGGGCTTTAGCTAAGGTAATCAACCTAGTATTTTTCTTCAAGTCCATCTGAATATCACCCTGGAGGAACACTGCTGTTAACTACATTTAACTGTGCACTTGGGTTTATAATTTGATCAACTTAAAATAAAGTGGCAAGAAAATTCCCGTACTCATAGGTGCACATACTGTCAAAAAAGGGAAAAAACAAACACACACAAAAAGTGACATTACTTGCGTGCTGGGACTCTAAAAATTTACCTTATTCTGCATTTTGTGACAGTTGAGGCTGAGGGGATTTTTTCAATGGAAATTACTTTCACAGTTGAAAGAATTTCAAGCTTCAGTGCTTTACTTTATCATAGTTTACATATAACTAGCTTTGATTGCTGTCCATTGCATCTAGCTTAGGCACTGGAAGATGCACATATTTTGATAAATAAGTGATTGTTGTTCTTTTCATAATATCAATAATCAGGTTTCACTCTTTTCTTCTCTCTTCTCTGACCCACAAAGCATGATAATTACTTATCACTCATGTGCAGTTGTAACACCAGTCAGTTTGTTGTGTTTTTAATTTCCATTCCCCAAAGTTTACACGCTCTTTTCTACATAAATACACACATATTACTTGAATAATGCATGGTCATTACCTGGAAAATAAGAAACACCATTGTTATTCCACAGAGATGCAGACCTACTTCTATTAAGTCACCCACTAGTGATTTGTAATGCAAAGGTAAACTACCTTTCATGGGATTCCACTCAATGCTAATCTGCAGAAGGCTCTGAGCTCATATTGACAGACATCATTGTTGGCAATCAGAGATTTAACAGTGTTCACTTTCTGCTGGCAAAATGCTTTCTGGTTCTTTTTACACTGTGACTTTGACAAGTTTGATCTGGCAGAGAGTTCCCTGAAAATTTGGATCAAAGCACGGAAAAGGAATACCATTGTTTACACTGCGCTACAGTGAAACTGGAACTCGTAACAAATCTCGAATTAGCTATGCCTTCTGTTACAGGATCAGCAGTTAGTGTGAACGCCAACTTTTTTAGGAGACAGCAACTGCATGTGTGTGTGAGAATTTGGGATTTTTTATTGGACATATTTTGGCCCAAATTATGCAACAGTGTCCTGCAACCAGCAATAGATGTCTGTTGAATTTTAGTGATATGAAAAAATTGAGACATTGGTTTTAAACTGTTTTGGAGGTGTAGAGCTCTTGGGTAACTCAGAAACCTTGAAAACTTGCAACAGTCATGTTGAAACTGGGCAGGCTTTCCAAGATGTCTATTTTTTTCATTTTAATTATGAAATTAAGCAGTTTCTTGTTTTTTGAGGAAATACAACATACAAAATAAACACTTCACATTTTTGAAGATATCTTATATTGTCTTGAAACTGAATTTAATGTGTAAGGCACCAGAAACAAAACTATAATAATTGTGTGTGTGTGTGTGTGTGTGTGTGTGTGTGTGTGTGTGTGTGTGTGTGTGTGTGTGTGTGTGTGCATGTGTGTGTGTGTGTCTGTTTCGGATTAGTGTTTTGACAACATCAAAAAAGGATAATTACATTTTGCATTTGAAAGGTTGAGTTTGGTACCAGGAAAGTATAACAAGTGCATGAATGTGTTTTCAATCCCTTTTTATTTATTCTATTCAAATATTTCAAAAACGTCATAATAAATGGCTCATATATATGTAGATTATCATACTTGTACGTCCACACACTGTTGCTACATGATGATATTCAGCAACAATGAAATCATTACTGGTCTGATTTGATGGTTAATGTTAAAATAATTATATGAGCCGTCTGAATCATGAGTGGTCTCAACAGCTGCATGGAGCTCCATATGAAGTGTATCGTACTCAATATAATATACCAGTGTGTATATTAATATGGATATCATGAAAAAAAAAACCCTATGAGGCCATATATTTGTGTGGTAAATGAAGCTTTGTATTTTCCTCCTTGTTATTTTCTATTGAAATGTGTTACCTTTCCATAGACATAAAAGCAGAAAGCACAAAAACAAATCAAAGTGAAATTGAAACTAATACATTGTAAGAAAATGCTACCTATGTTCTAATTATAGACCTTGAAGACTAATTTAAATGCGGGAAAAATGTCCACGCATATCATATGAGCTATTTTCCGATAGAGTGCGTCAAGGGCATCAAAAATCCATCTATTGAACAAGCTTATATATTCATGGAGCTGTGTTTGAACTGCATATAAACCCCTTAGAGCTATTGTAAAATGTATGAAAAAAGACCCCCCCCCCCCCATGCAGCCATGATGTCCACATACATAATGCTAGCCAGCTTCTGTACTCTCGTCAATCAGACAAAATGTTGGGGCCAGTGTGCTTTAAGTGTGTGGAGGAATCTTTTCTAGGTCAACATAAGGGGACACATGTTTTTATTAAATGTCATCATACAGTAGTGTATATGAGAAAAAAAATCACAGATTAATGAGGCCATATGAATAACCTTTCCCACCACATGTGCAGTGAAAGCTAACAGTTTTTTTTTGTTAAATCTTAAATAATAGCACAATTAGTAAATAGGAATAAGAAATAGCTCTAAGTGAAATGAGAAATGTTCATGGCTTTTCATTACATTTAATTAGGTCTGCAGTAACCCATAGCTTAAATTCTCATTTGTGTTTTTAACATACAACAGGTCAAACTTGTTGAGCTCTTCTCACATTTTGAATACATGTAAGATTTTTTTTGGGCAATTTCTCTGCAAGACAACATCTCATTCCTCAGAGTAATACCAGCTTGGTTTATCTGCATCATGAGCTGACATTTGCCCCAAAGCCTGATTGCTGAGTGTTTTAGAGTGCTTCATCAAGAAACTAAAACTTTCAAAGACATATTTCCTTATAGTGCCCAATAGCATACTCAAATCCCCAAGTCTCCTTCAGCTCACTGTTGATATGTTACACCAAAACATCAACAGCTGAGCTGGGAGGAATTTTGAGAATTTATGGGTGTTGTTGGTCACAATAACAAAGTCAGGGAGTGTATTTTCATCGACCTTGCTGGTCACACTTGGTGAATCTTTTATACAAATGTGGGTGCACTGGAAACTTTAACATTTAAACATAATAATAAAACCACGAGACAAATATCCAATATGTTGTTGACAGGTGCCTAGAGTAATCGAGATGAGTCAAAGTGATAACATACTTTATGTCAGTCGGCCTGTCACACCTGCATGTTTGAAACTTTCAGTATGAATTATTGCTGGAAACTGAAGCCGCAAAATAAGGCGGTGTTCAAGACATCTCTTTTAGTGTCAGAAATAACAATGCAGGTTTGGCACACAATAATACTCTAATTAACCAGGACACAACTCTTTATACACTCACGTAGCCTAAAGCATTATTATTAGTAGAATTTAAACTAAATACACTTCCCCAACGCAAATTGTTTTTCATTTTAAAAAGGAAATGCACATATTTCTGCCAGTGTACTTGTGTGTATTTGTATTAATATTGTCTCCATTAATTTATTTGATTGAAATAAATTATTCACAACATTCATTCACATGGAACTGTAGTGTTAATGCAGCTGGATTCGACTGATTAAGTACTGAATAACAATAAATAAAGCATTACCGTTTTGAAGTTATTAGTGGTAAACATCTTGTTTTGTCTTATATAATTACATCTTTGTAGCAAACCCAGTGCATGCAAGTATGAAATAGATACAAGTCCATATTTGACCAAGAATAAACAAAACAATGTACTGAGATACTACAAATAAAAAAATGAATAATTTATTATAATCATTAATCAATTTAATAAAGCTGATATTAAACAAAAGAAGCAAGACCACGGCATCAAGGATCTATAAACCTTTCCGTTCTCCAACCGTGGTCAGATTTTTGGCTACTCATGCGAAATATTACTTGAAGAGCGCCTGAACATAGACTTAGGTGGGCCTGTGGGGGTGGTCTTAAGACGGTTTTTAGGACCGATGAAAACAGGCCCTGTGTTAATTAATACTGGCAGGCCACTGTTCCTCCTGGCAGTGTGCAGGCAGACATTCTGGCCTGCCCTCAGTGACGCCTGGTCAAAAATAGGGCACCACACAGCACAGTAATGATCACAATGGTGACATCATCTTTGCCTTCAATGTGCTCTCCCCTCAGTGCTCTTCTGAACAAAGAGCAGCAGGCATTCAGGGAGGGAGGCAGATGTCACTTTGTGTCTGGGGAACATTAAGACCGACAAATGTTCTTTTGGAAAAGCCTTTGTGTGGGGTAAAACATTGGTTCTTAAAGTCACTAATTGAAAAAGGGGGTCCTTTTCTTTATGTATCAGGTACATGATTTTTTTTTTCTGTAACACACTTGGATTTAAATGAAATGTTTACACTGATAGGGTTTCTATTTGCTTGAGTGAAACAGAGCAAACCTATGGTAAGAGAAGAATGTCCACAAATAGCTCACAAGCATTTTTAGATGGTGCCCCTCAAACATGTGACCCAAAGTGTTAACACATGTGGCCTTGCCTTTTCACCATTGTTACTGATCTGTTCACATGTATGTCTCCACTTGTGTGTTTGAACTAGACCCATACTGCCAAACATCATCAAAATGCAAATTCTAATACAATTTTCTATCCATCCCCAAGTTGCCATGAGATCATTGAAGATCATTGTCAGCATAGAACTGAACTCTACATAACACAGATCTTTGGCCACATTTAGCCCGCGGTTTGTTGTTCAACCCAATTTATCAACATAAAACAAATCTCATCTCCTGGTGTGAAGGCTTCTCAAAGCAATACAACATAGGAAAGTCCCCCAGGGGAAAAAAAACTTACAATATGTGCTTAGTAAGTTCATTCAACTCTGCTGTGTTGTGTGTTTGTTCCATGAATCTTCTGTTTGATTTACGCCGGAAAAAACCTTTGCCTGGATGTTCCTTACTAGAGGTCTATCAGAAGGCATAGACTCTTGCTCTTTGTGCTCTTGAAGACACTGAGCTTGTATTGTAGTTCTCCTATAAACCAGCCTTTGTGGTATTCATGTGTCTTCACAAACAGAGAGAGAGAGCAAGGGAGTGAGAGGGAGGAAGGGAGACAGAAGGAGGGAGAGAGAGCAAGAGGAAACAGATTCTCAAGACCTGGACGAGCCGTGGGAAAAGAGGGGTCTTGTAGAGGAAAAGCAGAAATGTCTCAGGACATTCCTTTGTGATTACACAGTGCTGGACAAATCCAGACATTCTTGCAGTTACTCTGTGTCTTAAGGCTTGAGTCAAAGTCAATTTCATGGACAAAGTGTAAACATTGACATCTCCATGTCTCCATAGAAGTTATGGGAGATTGTTAGAATTACAACTTGAACTTTCTTTGAGCCATTTGAGTCCAAAACCTGGGATTTTTTTGTACAATGTCATTCTGTACATCTGAAATAAATAAACAACAGCCTAGAGAGACAGGTAAGTCACCATCTCATATCCACCACAAATTAAAAAAAAAAAGAGGATTCAAGTAAGAGGAGGGCATTGTGTGCAAATCTCAGGTTACATGCCCATGAGCGCCTGGCTGGAAGAGTTAGCTGCCCCCAACGGAAAGAAAAAGTATGTTCCTCCCTTGTCACAGCTAGCATGAATGAGAAACAGCTCCAAGGAATGCTCCATTATCATCCTATCAGCGGCACTGGGGGAGGAGAGCTTGTAGTCTTTCTTCAAGATGCAGTGTGCAGAATCATGTGTCTGAAGGAGGAAGAGGGTGTGGGGGGTGGGTGGGGGACTGGCATTGGCCTACAGACCTGCAATTGCAATGAGCAGCCTCCTCCCCAACTCACCAGACCTTGCACTTCCTCATTTGTCTAGGTCATGCGTCCTTTTTGTCAGCAATTAATCTGCAGCACCGCCCTCCTATATTTATCCCTTTCACTCTCTGTTTCTCCTTCACCTCTCGTTCTGTTAGCCTTGAGTAGATTTACACTTGGTTTGATCACTGTTCTGTTGTATACATGTGACTAATAATGGATCGCTGGGCCTTTAAAGTGCTACATTTTTTACCAGGCAGGATGAGTATCTTGTTGACCTTCACATTATTATGCATGTAGCTGTGCAACAGTGCTCCCTCTCAGCTCCAAAATGACCTTTGTGGACCCCCACACACTTAACATGAATACAGCGTGTTACAGTTGTACATGGTGAATTAATCTCACTCAAATATTGACGTGTTCTAATTATACTACCTGCAACATGAAGAAAATGAATTAAAAATGTGCATGTAGACTTAAATCTGATCAATTCTTCCTGAGATCTACTAAATTAGACGTGAGCTGAAGTATGCAAATCATATGAAAGCTGCTAATCCTGGATTTACTGTGATGACGGGATCTACAATGCCTTTCAAAACAATTATTCAAATCAATCTAATTAAACTTGTTGAAATTGGCTTTAATTGCCTCCCTGACTAAACAAACACCAAGTTCTGGCATGCAAATAATAGAGCAGCTCAATCACATCCTTCCAAGGATGCAGAGGGGGGAAAAACTGTGAACTACAACGCCCCCTAGTGGCCAGCAGTTTCATCTTGCTTTTAAAATGACGTCAGCCCTGGACAGTACTGTGTATATACAATGTGTGTGCGTGTGTGTGTGTATCTGTGTGTATAGTCTACCTTTGTTGCAGATGACCCAGATTCGGATGATTTCCAAGTAAACTGGAATCAGCATCAAAAGCTACAGCATTATCAAGTACAAGCAATGACAACCAGCAGCACCAGCACCATATTAGATGTCATTTGCATGAAGGCCTTTAAAGAGAAAGTATCTTTGATTACTGTAGATAGAAGGCAGGCACCATGGACTGAGAGTCTGCAGTATGCACCAGCAGGTCAGCAGGTGAATGTTAATGAGGCATATGAATGTGTGGATATCAAATGTTTTGTGCTCACCAACAAGTCGAAGGCATTTTCTATGTTTGGGGACAGATGCTAAATGCTCCCGTTTGGACTGGATGGATCTGTTGTTTTGTTGCTTCTGTCATTTTGTTTCTTGAATGCCTTCTTTTATCATAATCTATCATATCTGTCTTCAGTGTCCAGCTACAACTACAGAAATTACTATATAACTATATGCATGTTTTCTCACAAAATCCAGAGTTACTTTGATTCAACTCCTGGCCCAGTCTTCAGATTCGTTACCCCACTGACACTATAAATTATAAATTATATGTAATAATAATTAAATGTTTTACAAAAACTCTCATGATTCTCACCTAATATTGACAATTATTAAAATACAGAACTTAATCCACATACTTACATCTTCTATACAAGCACCACTGTAGTTCATCTGTAATATTTGCATGAGACATGATAGCTTTTGTATTTCTATTTTTCTTATTCATTCAACATTCATTCCTTCAACCTTTATTTATACTCAAAAGAATAATTGAGGGAGACCCTCCCTTAAAGTAATTTTGAGTCAAACTACATAAAGAAAAGAGGAGAAAAAACAACGTAGAAAAGGAAATACTACAATTAACAAATAAGAAACCAATAAGCAAGATAGATACAATTTTTAAAAAATCAATGTAAAAAGAACTCAGAACCTTTCCAAATAGATTAAAATAGTTTAATACGTAAAATAAATGACAGTTATGTAAAACAACTATAAATAGGTTGGGAGAGGTTGGGAGGTTTTATATCAACTCTCTGTAATATCTAAGAGCTATGAGTGTATTGATTTTGAGGAGGTGATGTAATTTGTTCCAGGAATCAGGTGCACTAAAATTAAAAGCAGTGTATCCTAGTTCATATCTGCTCGTGGAATATGAAGCAAGAACCGGTCAGTAGAGCAGGTCTGATAGAGGCCATCTGAGTAACAAAGTAATTTAGAAAGGTAATATGGTAGTTTTCCAATAAGGGCTTTATAGATAAAAAAGATACCAGTGAGTATCATGTCTCTCATGAAGAGAAGACCACCCAACCCTATCGTATAAAATACAATGATGTGTCCCATAAACACCAGTAGTAATAAAGCTCACAGCGGACTGATAGACAGAGTCCAGAGGTTTAAGAGTGGGACAGGATGTGTGCCCATAAATCACATCACTGCAGTGTAAGACTGACATGAACACTGCCTCAAGAGCTCTTTTTCTACAGAATGTGGGAAATATTGTTTTTATTTCTGTAGAAATAGCCAACATTTTCCCTCAGTCAGCACACAAGATTATCTTCATTAAATCTGAAAGTGAGCTTTTCATCAAACCAGATGCTGATATATCCATATTCTATGACATTCTCAATCATAAGTCCATTTGAAGTGGAAATGTGAGGATCATCATTGTCTATAGCTCTGGCTCTGGTACATAACATGAACTTACTTTCATCAGCATTTGGTACAAATCTTAGGTCTTTAAGAGCACCTTGTAGAACATTAAAGGAATGCCGTAAGTCCTCAACTGCTAGATGCACAGTCAGCCATATAATACAGCACAGTGGGCAGTGTGTACTGATGGGCATGACAGTTTATAAAAGATGAAACAATACTGTTGATATAAACATTGAAAAGACTGGACCTAAAATTGAACCCTGTGGAACACCTTTTGTTAAGGATAAAAATTCAAAATGGTAGCACCCTAATTTAACAAACTCTCTGTGATAAGTAGTTCCTAAACCAATGACATGCATTGATATCAAACCTGATGTTGCACAGCCTCTGCAAGAGCATGCAATAGTCCACGGTATCAGATACCTTTGGACAGTAAAGTGTTGATTCACCTAAACCTTGAAAAACATGTTTTTCTCAACAGTAAAGTCTAGGAGTGTAGATTTTTTGGGGTTTATTAACACACATTTTAAGAAACCCATATCTGAAGTTCTATACCCATCAGTGCAAGTGAACTGAACTGCTGCTTGCAGCACTGAAAATCACATTTTAAAAAACCATCTGCAGCAACATCTCTCTCCTCTGATACAATGTCCTTGTTATTAGATAATCCACAAACTAAATTATCGGATGTATGTCTGCGCTCATGAAGTGTCATCAAACACTTATGTATTTGGCATTTGCTGAGCGCTGCTGGAAAGCTGTAAGCAAAGATTTCACTTATTAATTGGGGCCTCGAGCACCGAGTGGTGCGAAGGCCCTATTGTATTTCATGGAATTATTTTGACTTGTATTTACAATGTCTCCCTTGAGGCAGTAATTTGAAAATGTCAGAATGCCAAGATGCACGTAAGATGCATCACATGCCCCAGTTCAGTCAAAATGTAATGGATGTTGTCTAAGATACTGTAGGAAACAGACAGGCAGATAGTTGAAATTGAGTTTAACAAAAAAAAAAAAAAAATTACATGAACTTTCAAGTCGGTATGTTCCATTTTAAATCAAAATATAAGCAATTCAATCACAATTGTGCACAATTAAACCAAACATATTGCATGTTCAGTCACCCCATTAATTCTGTAACATACTGCAGCCTTCTCCATGTACAGTATCTACTAAATTCACATTATATTATAATCGTATATTAGGGAGGTCTGAGATTTCATTAATTAGGTTTTCCTCATCTATGTCTTTGCCGCTCATCACATTAGTAAGGTGACTGGTGTGAAGTTCATCAAGATAGCCATAATCACTGATGTCAAAAAATGATGGAGAGATCTTTTTGCTGTACGTATTGGTACGGTGGCCGAGACCCGCCATAGCTGCAAATAAAAACAAACGCTGCAAACAAAAACAAACGCTGCTGCAAATAAAAAGAAACGCTGCTGCATATAAAAGAAACGCTGCAAATAAAAAGACACACCGCAGCAAACAAAAAAAAAACGCTGCAAATAAAAACAAACGCCGCTGCAAATAAAAGAAACACCGTAGCAAACAAAACAAAAAAAACACCGAAGCATATAATAAAAAAAACCGATGCAAATAAAAAAAGCCACAACGGAAGTGGATTACCGGGGACTGTTTTTGCCGAAACACCGGAAGAAGAAACAACAACAACAGGACTACGATTTGGAAAACGAACTAGAAAGTAAGTGAAAATGGTAATGTTTAATGTCGCTACATGTACATCGTTGTTGTTGTTGCTTGTACGTGTAGGTCAGGAAAAGACGTAAAAGGGACCGTATATGGTTTGTTATTCGTGTTATTACGTTACGTGTTGGACTAAATACATGGACATATTGAGGAAAGTATTTCGATGTTATGGAAACGGATTTCATATTTCACAAGAATGGATACTTGGCGAGCTGTACAGAAAGTCCTGAGTCATAAAATGATCGTTGTGGATAAAGGGAAGACTTTGAAGGTATGTAGAGATTATAGCTGTTTTTACTTTAGCTGAGTGGCTAGCCGAGCCAATCGCTAATACTATTACGGCTGTGAGCAACCAATATAATTCGTGAGTGGTCTTGAATGAATCAGGGCAACCTATGCTTTCTAACAATGTACGGCATGAATATATATGTTTAAGGGTTGGTGTTTAAAACATTCAGAAGGACTTGTGGCTACCTCCCAACCTCCGACCCGTCCCGTAGGCGGAACAGCGTGTTTTAAGTGTCTGCAGTTCCGATCCTCATCCCCATGTTGGCTGAAACAGACAAGTCACCCTCAAACATGCTGAAAAAAAGTACATGTAGCGACATTAAACACTACCATTTTCACTTACTTTCTAGTTCGTTTTCCAATTCGTAGTCCTGTTGTTGTTGTTTCTTCTTCCGGTGTTTCGGCAAAAACAGTCCCCGGTAATCCACTTCCGTTGTGGCTTTTTTTATTTGCATCGTTTTTTTTTATTATATGCTGCGGTGTTTTTTTGTTTGTTTACTGCGGTGTTTCTTTTATTTGCAGCGGCGTTTGTTTTTATTTGCAGCGGTTTTTTTTGTTTGCTGCGGTGTGTCTTTTTATTTGCAGTGTTTCTTTTATATGCAGCAGTGTTTCTTTTTATTTGCAGCAGCGTTTGTTTTTGTTTGCAACGTTACTTTTATTTGCAGCTATGGCGGGTCTCGGCCACCGTAGGTATTGACCTGAACACGTGTCAATAAGCTGAATATGATATCAAAGGACTATAATGATTCTTCACTTCTAGACTGGAAGAACTTAACAGCTGCAAGTGGCTAATACATAACATATTGTTGTAAAGGAAGCAAATACAAGTAGTGATACCACAATATGAAAATACTCTGTTACAAGTAAAAGTCCTGTATTCAAACGTATAAATACAGAAATGTATGGAGGTACCATCAGCAAAATGTATTTAAGTATCAAAAGTAAATGTTCTCATTACTAATAATTATATTATTGGATTATTATGATGCATGTTGGAGCTGATCAAGGTGGAAATTATTGAAATATTTTTATGTAACAATTGGGTATCTTAATATAACATATTTTAGAAGACAATCATATGTTTTGTACATAAAAAATGAACATAAAATCTTAATCTGCAATAACAGTGTGAATACCCAAACTAGTACAACTGCCTCAAAACTGCACATTCAGCACTATGAATGTACTTTTCACAACTATATGTAATATTTAATTGCAAATAAAAAAATCTAACTCAATTTCAGAAAGTTAATTTAAAAAAAAGGTGAGGGGTTAATAAAAAGTATGGACTATTTTTTAACCTCAAATAATTGTATTTCAGTCTGTCCAGATTCACTGTCTGATTTCATAATCCCAACTCGCTGATAAAATCTAGCAGTGGAAATGATTTCAAATCCATGGCACAGACTTGCCACAGGGTAGGTATACGCTGTGACTGGCACCTCTACTGCTGTTAATATGCCTTATCTGCCCTGATACTGGACAGAAGGAAACTTTTTTTTTTGTCTGTTGCACCATAATACTTTCTGCTGGTTCCTTTCTTTCCACAGACTTCCAAACGTGCACCTCTTCAATAGTTATGTTTTATTTGTTTAAAACAGGTTAGTTAAATGTCTGCGTCAGAGCACAGAGACTTCACATAGCATCTGGTTGAGATTTTATAGTGACAGATGAATGTCATGTGTGGCTGTTTCTTTGTTTAGGTGGTGAAATATTGTTTTTTAACACACAGACAGCAAAGAACACTTCAAGCATCATATGAATAGCTGGCATATTTTTGAGAAAGTGGCCAAATCCTACTTTCTCACATACTGTAATCAGATTGCAAATCAAAGATTTCAGTCTTGCAACATGTATTTTATTCTTTACTTAGATAACAGTAGAGATATATCTGTACAAAAACACCCTATTATTACAAGTAAAAGTCCTGCATGCATTCACGTGTAATTTAAATGTTGTATGTGGTTGAGGTGGAGTTAATCATTAACTCCTACTCATTGAACATCTCCCTCCACTCAAAAATGTGTTTTTCCTCTTGTTATTTCAGTTGGATGTTTCACTGTGCAGGATGACGTACGTGCAGTTTGACACAAGAAAACAATTTTCACATTCATCTGTTGAAACTGGAAAATTTCTCTTTGCCCGTTGAAAATCCAATTTTAAGGGCATGGTTTGTGACATCACTGCTGGTTTTGAAGCCAATCCTGGTCCTGTATTCAAAGTGTGATGTGTGATGGTGAAAACTTATAGACTCCGGTGTACACTGGGAACAGACTTTACTTTGAAGCAGGAGACATATTTTGTCCAACAGTTAAACTCGTAAAATGTAATTAATTTACATTTTCATAGATTAAGGCATTTTTAATGAGGTATATAGAGTACAATATTGCTCCCTGATAATGCAGTGGAGTACGAGGTAGTTTAAAATGTTAAAATGGAAATGTCCAACCTCACCACAGCAATACTCAGGCGTACTTGAGTAAATGTACTTAGTGCAGTGTATCAGTGCAGAATAAATATAACAACACTGATAAATTAGTGGATTTTATCCCAGTTTCACATAAAAATACAATTTGTTTTCTAAACCAGGAGGTGGCACTGCTTGACTAAATCTGCTAAAGTCAATTTTTTTTATTTTTTTGGAAGCAACAAAGTTAATCTAAGATATGAGATTTGATAAAAGTGTGCTTTCTTCTCTTGTGCAGTGTGACAGGGCTAAAAACATTTAAAAAAAACGTGGCTGAACCATGTGTTGGGGTTGGGGGATGTAAAAGCACCTGAAGGCAGTGTTTTTAAACCCCTCCCACCGGGTCATTGTAAATCACCTGACCTTCTGTGTCAACAGCAGTCAACAACACACAGCAGCCACCGTTCCTGCACAGCACCGAGGACCGAAATCAACCGTGAGTAGCGTTCAATACATCGACAGTGACAGTGTGTTAATAATGGTGTTAATGTGCAGTGTTAAGATCATGATCGGGCAACGTTAAGTGCTATCGATTAACGTAAAAAATAACAGCACATCTTTTACCGTCAGCGTACAGACAGCTAACAAAGCTACGAGCTAAACTAGCAGTCAGGCTTTTTGCAGAATCGTCGGAAAACAACAACCGGACGACTCTGTATACTTGAACTATATCTCAATAAATGGTAGCCAGCTAGGGAGGGAGCTAAGATTAAACGACAGCTTGCTTATGGCATAAAAACGGTGTGTCATGTTTGTAAGCTAAATGCTAGCGTTAGTTAATTAGTTTTTATGACTCGTAAAATGTGCAGCGCAGCAGCTGTAATGTTATCTGCGAGTAGGAAACATTATAGGAAATAAAACAAATGTTATTAATGTTCATGTTGATTGTCACGATTTTAAACGTTAATGTATCCACGGTAACATCGGTTGTAGTTTTTCTTTTTTTTTTCTTAATTGTTCGTAAATTAACAATCATCGACTTCCTGGTTTTTGAAGACGAAACATTTAAGGTGAGATTTCCTCATAGTGTGACTGTGTGATACTGATGCAGACACATTTGCTCAGGGTTGTTTTTATTTTATCAGGGTAATGTGGGACACTTTTTGCAATTCTGACTTGTTTAGCTTATTTACATATGAAACCAATACATTATAGTAACACTTAACATTATTATAAAATCCCTGAGACGTTTCCTTGTTAATTCAAAAGACAATTTTTGGACATTGTAGGCTACTCAAAAGGAACATACCACTTACAATTAGTACAATAAATAGATCTTTATTGTCGAAATTGGGATGCAACCCCTTATTAGTGCAAATTATGAAAGTCCAAAGATAAAAACATTAATATTAGGATGAAAAAAATAAAATAAAAAAACATAAATACCAAACACACACCTCACATACAACATGGCATTCAAGTTATTATACAGTCAACCAGATTATTGCACAGTCAGACACATTTTTCAAGCCTTCACTGCATCCGGTGACACTATTGCTCTCGGGTATAAACTGTTCTTCAACCTGTTTGTCCTGCATTTTATTGACCTGTATCTTCTGCCATCTGCCTTAATATTCCTAATGCCAAATCGTTTCAGATTTAGTAGATTTTATAATCTGGGACACTAGTTTTTAGGCTCAGAAATACTTTGATTTATACATAGCAGCCTTATCTGCCAAAACTTTCTGAAATGTGCATACCCATATTTGGTCATTTAATTTCGCCTACAGTTTTTAGGTTAAAATAGTAGGATGTATATTCCTGTGTAATTTTAAACAGTATAACTTACACAGTACGCATATACTAGTTAGCTTTTAAAATAATCTAATAGAAAAAGAGATAAATGCATTGGAGTTTAGATGTCCCACATTAGTCAATGTCCCATATTACCCTAATACACCCTACTGATGCAGACACATTTGCTCAGGCTTGTTAACCCGCTGGTTAACCTTTTATATTTTATTATTAATCTCTATTCTATCTTGATATCATTTAGGAGGAATCCTCGTGTATGCAATGGTGTCAAGAAACAACAACAATACGTAAAAACAATATTAGGTAAAATACAATAAAAATAATGAAATAAAACAAATACAAGCAAACAGATAAGATTACAGTGAAACATTTGCAATCAATTAAAACAGGGTCTGAGATAAGGCCTTTAAACAGCTGTAGTGGTGGTAAAAACAAATACATTTAATTTTAAGGCCTTTTGCTTAAAGGCAGATTGCTCCAAGTTTAAGGTGCATTATAAGAAGATGACATTTTTCCTGTTTCAGCTTTGATTAATGGAGAATAGAGCAACAACATGTGACTGTGACTTCAGGGTTAAAAGTGATTTAAATATAAGGTTGGCAGTAATTGTAACAAAGTTTTCTATATTGATAAAAAAAAAAACTGATCTCTCCTCACTTCCGGGGATGGCCAGCCAACCTTTTGGTACAGTGGTGGGTGCTGTCGGGATTGTTGGTTATAAACCTTAAGGATGAGTGGTACGCAGCATCCAGTGAATTCAATGTAGAAATAGCTGTTCTTCCATAAATGACATCCCTATAATCCGAAACAGATAAAAAATAGTGATTAAACTAAGCACATTGTTTTTAACTCATATCTATGTTGCAGTCTAATAATGCAGTCAGAAAGAAAAATCTCTTCAATATATATATAACTTTCTAATTAAATGATGGCACTCTCATAATCCCAAACTCCTCTGATAGAGACTAGCAGTGGAGATGTCATTTGCTCAGTCTTGTTGCAGGTATTAGAACAGATTTTTTTAGGTACACCCAGTTAACAATACTGCAGTCTAGTAAACACAGGGCTCAGCAATAAATCCTGCTTTCATATGTTGCATCATCTCATTGATCATTTTAGACACTGTTGCTAGTTTGTGCTGCTGTTTCTGATGTTTAATCCAACCAGTCTATCTAAAGTGAGCAAAGCTTACCATTAGTTCCCAGTTACATGTACCTTACTACCAGCTGAGTGCATATCCCAGTGCATAACAATATAAACACTTCACTAATACACATGGTTGAACATTTGATGTCCTGTCTGTTTCACTGAGCTATTTTCGTCATCCAAAATGAAAGCGTTTGTGTTTCCATGGTTCTTTGCTTAAAGGTTGGAGTGCTGTGTTGTGGTTTAAAGAGCTTTTGTTATTTGGCCTTATTTACTGCTGTTCATTCCAGTCTCGACAGGCAGGCTGCTGGTTTGCAGAGCTATCTTTGACCACTGGTGCTGTAGCTTGAGCCGATGTGTTTGGGGCCATAACATTACCAGGGAGTAAATCATATCATTCTCCAGTCAAAAACTCTCAAATGTTGCGAGCAGTGGATACTTCCCCTAGCACTTTGACTCACTTGAGAGAAAAATGTAAAAAAAGAAAAGAAAAAGAACTTGACTCTGCACTTTGTGTTGGATTAATGAATGTATCATAATTGTGAGCAATCTCAGTGTATCTTTTATAACTCTTGGGAACACCCTGCTTCCTTAGCACTGCTCCTTGCTCCTCAGAAGTGTCATATTCATGTGACAGAGTTCATAGTCCCAAAGATAGGCACTATGACTTTAATACCAAGTCCAGAGAGCAGCGTGGTGGCAAGTTTTAGTGTTTACAGACGCACCGTCACGTGTGCTCCATCAGCAAATGCAAAATGCTGCCGCACCACCCCACCAAGCCTTGTTATTCAACAGACAGAGAGCTTGCGAATCCTTTTAAAAGTCTGCACTGCAAGCTGTAAACTTAATGCCTTGCCTTGTCATCGGGTGGAGGGAATAATAAAAGATGCATTTGTTAGCACGTTCCTAACTGTAGTGCAATAATATAATTTTTTTGTATATCTCACGTTCATATCACAACAGATGGACTCCAGGTCTCGCAGACTTCCCTTTTGTCTGTCCAGCTCAAGGTCGTCCTACACGCCCAGTCCAACAGTCTCCTCCTCGTCTCTTGCCTCCAGCAGTAGGTTGTACAGTAGGGAGCCGGTGCTGAGCAATGACCGCTTCCCGAGGGCATCGTCAGCTTACAAAACAGACCTGGACCAACAGGTAGGCTGCCTGCACAGCCTTCAGGCTTATAGAACAGACATGGCTGAAGGCAATGCATTCCTGCTTTATACTCTATGAATTTACCACTCCCCTGGTTTTATCAAAAAAGGTCTCTTATAGTTTCACATTAGATTCATTTTACTTTTTTTTAATCATTTTTCTGTAGGTTGACTATCACCTGGAATAGTGTTGCATTTAAGGTTGATAAAGGAGTCAAAATGTTCCAAGGCAAACCCATCATGAGCAATATCAATAACTGAATTTATTAGGCTGGAGTCCATGTTATTCAATATGTCTCTGTGTTTCTATTTCCCCGGAGCGTTTAGTCATCAGCCCCTCTAGAGTATTCCAGAGAGGACTTTCAAGTAAGCTCTTTTCTCGCAGGCTCCCTCAGGTACATTAGCTAACTACGTGTATCAGTGGTGCAACAGAAGACACTTTGGAGATCTTTTTATAGGGCAGCCCAGATTCCTTGGCACATATCGTGTGTATTTCAGTCCTGCTGCTTGTCAAGGCCCGCCTCAAAAGATAGTATTACCATCGACCATATATAAAGATAGACAACATGCCGGTTCCCCAGAAGGGAAGGCAAAGTATCTCTATCGCTCCCTGGTGGCTGGCTGCAGTATCGATCATTAACCCTTAATCACCTTCATGTTAGCGGATGGGACATGGACCAAACTATGATTCTTATCACAGTGATGTATGTTCAAGTGATTATTTTTCTGATAAGTTTGTTTTTAAGTATTTATTCTGTTTTATCAAAAAGAGGGTGTGGCTTCGTGATTGACAGCCACCCTCAAACCAGACATGGCAGATAAGCCAAGTGACCGCAGCTGTGTCTGATTGAAGACTCCAATGCACTTTTACATTCGTGGTTCATTATCAGCTGTAGGTGCTAGTTACCGACTGGTGTTGGTTAGTTTAGCTCCATTGCAGGGTCTTGGTGGCTGGATGGTTGGAAGTCTGGTTGAGGGAGTGTTTCCTGTAGGCCACATGTGTGTGTGTATTGCTGTCATATGTTTAAATTGTGTGTTTTTTTGTAGGGGGGTACCAATAAAATGTTTAAGTTAAAAAAATCTTCATTATAACAATTGAAGTGCATGTTTTATCTCATCAATGGTACAAAACACAAAAGATATTAAGTTCAGTATTATATGTGAAAGAAAGTATCAAATCATCCTGTTTAAGAACCTGGAACCATAAAATATTTAGCTTGAAAAGACTAAAAGACTCAGCTAACTACCAAAGAAGTTAGTGATTCATTTTCTGTTGATTGACTTATCTACTAGTCTCTCTATTTGAGATTTTATACAAACAAAATTGTATCCCATTCATTAAATAATTTCTCCACAGCACCTCCAGTGTTCAAGCTGTACAGGACACCTCCTTTTTGTTTACTTAAAGATGGTTTAAGTAAACAAGTGTTTGCTTTTTAAAAACCGAGTACCAACTAAAGTCTTGTGTTCCTTTTTTTTTTTTAAAGAATTCTCGTCTCCTGAGCTCATCCAGAGACTACAGCAGCTCTGACAGTCGCTCCAGCAGCTGGAAGTTGCCCTCCACTCTGACATCCTCCACCAGATCTTATGACCGCCCGTGGGCTGAATCCTCTCTCAGCAGCAGAAGCAAACTGGTACTGAAGCTTCACTTTGTCACACGTTAATAGCAAAGAAAACACATCCTGGTTATATGTATATTCTAAGACAGATTTTAGGGTAAAGTTTAGAGGAATATTTCTGAATGATCTCATTGAAATCTAACTTTTTTTAAAAATGTCTGCCTTCATTTTTTACAGACTGATTCTGAGGCGAGGTTGGGGATGCGCACAGGTCTGTTGACCGCCACTGATGACGGAGAATCTAAAAGGGCCAAATTGTCATACACAAACAGAGGACTGTATTCAAGAACGGCCAGCAACTCAGTTACAGGATCCACCTATTCCAGTAGTGGGCTCAGCAGTAGCAGAGGTACATAACACAGGACTTGCAGGGATAATAAAAAAAAACATATATTATTTTGATTATTGTAATAAACGTTAAAAATCCATAAGGTTAAAAGAAGTAAAAGAAAACCTTAAGACCAAATTGATATGTAAAGATTTGACAGCTTTTGGACTGATGTTGGGTAGCCAGGTGTAGTTTAAGTTATTTCGTTCATCTTACTCCAGATATTAAATGTGCTAGAATTTGTGTGCTGGTAAAGTACTGTCTTGACCCATGGGAATATAGTGATGGGTGTAAAAGGAAAAAAAAAAAGTTTTCTCTGCCAGTGTTGGGAATACTTGGTAATGTCTGCTATCTTCTCCTAACAGGCACAGATGAAAAACACAGTGACAGGTATGATTCATCGTGGAGCTCGTGCCGTTTACTCTCACGTTCATCATCTTCCTCCTCAAAACCGCTGTCATCCAGGAGAGAGCTCGAGACAAAGAACGAACCCAGTCTCTCAGGTTTGGGAGAAAGAAGGATCAGGACTCCTGGATTGACTTCCTCATTGTGTAGGCACCTTTTTGTGATGTAAACACTTGTTTTAATGTATTTTTACACATGCACGAGTCTTACACAAACTGCTCTTCTCTTCCATGATTTCAGATCAGACAGATAGGGTCACTTCCACATATGCACAGGGAGCTCGGCCTAAAGAGACTACCTATTCTCCAACCTCCTCTTCTTCCTCTTCCTCTTCCTCCTCCTCCTCCTCCTCCTCTGCCAGGGAAAGCTCCCTAAGTCGCCACCTCTCATCTTCCTCCTCCTACCGATCTTCTCCTCTGACACGTGACTTCAGCAACAGAAGCACATCCCATTTCTTGAACGGCTCATCCAGCCTCCACTCATCTCAGGAACACACAGGAAACTCTGAACGCACCTCAAACATCTCCTCCTCTTACTCCTCCCACACCCCCTGGTATGCCACTCCTACAGCCAGACCAGAAGCCAAGCTCCCTCCAAGGCCGGCTCCTGAAGTTGGAGAACCAGAGGGCCGCCGTTCCACCCGACGCCTTCTCTCCCGTCTCTTTTCACGGCGCTCTAGCCAAGACTCTTCTAGCGGATCTTCTAGTGTTCGCTCCCTTGACGATGACACTCCATCAACTGGTGGAGAGTCTGTGGACAGTGATGAAGGAACCAAGATGTCGAGTGTGGAGCCTGACACTGGAAGCTCAGAGGCAACCCCGTCTGGCCTCAGGCATCGCAGAGTGGACCTCGCCCCTATCCAGGAAAACAACAATGATGGCTATCGTAGTAGCCTGGCCCGTGCCAGAATGGCACTGCAGAGAGAGTCTGGCGTAAGCAGTAGTGCTAACACCAGCAGTGGAGGAAGCAGCAGCTCTTCCTGGCTTTCTTCCTCCCTCCGGGGCCGCTGCCCCCCTCTCCTCGCTCGCCTCAGAAGACACGCCAGGGACGAGAGCACACACTCAGCTGCAGGCTTGGAGGAAAGCTACAGCCGTCCACAGCACTTACTGAGAAGGTGGGATGACCTCGAGCATAAAGTATCACAGGAGGATGATGACGAGGATGAGGAGGAGGAAGAAGAAGAAGAAGAGGTAGAAGGAGCAGTCGGTTTGGATGCCTTTGGTGCAGGTCGTCCCTGCAGACTCGAGGACGACACGCTACCTGAACTGGAGGATGCCTCAGTTGAAATCTCGCCACGTCACAGAGACGGCGTATTTGAAAACATTTCCGTGTCTAGGAGTCCATTGGGTGGAGTGGAGAGTCCTCTGGATGGGCAGAAAGAGAAACCCATCTCTACTAGGGATCAAGAAAAGCTTCGCAAGATTAAGGAGAGGTAATGGATTTTTATCTTTAATGCAAAATAGGCATTTATTATTACTTCTCTTCCTATTTGAAAACTGCTGAATATTAAAGGCATTTTGGTTAACATGCTTTTTTTCAATGAGTTCCTCAAAGTTCAATTGCCAAAAGACTAGCCCACAGAGTCCTGAGAGGAAGTCTTAAAAGTCAAAACAAGGGAAAATACCTGCTTGGGTGAATCATTGATGTTTACGGGGCTTTATTAACTTTAGCTTTACAATCTACTGCAGTATCAGTAATCTGTCAGATATAATCTTACAATGTAAGCAGCTCACCTGCTCACATTTCTGACAAATGTGCTGCAATCTATTTGTACTGGACCTGTTTTGGTAAATTAGTTAATATGTAGTTTTTATAAATTGACCTCCTCAGTTTGTCGACTTTGCACCTCCCTAGACCTACAGTATGTGAAGAAAACACATATATTGATTTATTTTCTTTTTCATCTTAGAAAATGTTCTCAGTATTTTCTTACAAAAACTGAACTTATTTTTAAGGAAGTAAGTTTTCATATATGCAACAGGAGATATAAAAAATAGTTACTGTAACTTCACCCTCTTGCAGACTGTTGCTGGAAGACTCTGATGAAGAAGAAGGGGATCTGTGCAGAATCTGCCAGATGGGGGAAGAATCGGCATCCAACCCTCTGATTCAGCCATGCCGCTGTACTGGCAGTCTGCAGTACGTCCACCAGGAATGCATTAAGAGGTGGCTTTGCTCCAAAATTGGCTCCGGTATGTACACACACTGATTTGGATGTGGCATTCACCAAAAGCATGTCTTTTCTTGTCAGGAAGGTCAGTGTATGTTTTTCTTTCTTTCTTTTTTTTCTCTCATACTGTTTTCCTTTTTAGGCACAAATCTGGAGGCCATCACAACGTGTGAACTCTGCAAGGAGAAGCTGCGTTTGAACATAGACAACTTTGACATTCAGGAGTTATACAGGACTCATGTACAGGTAAGTCACCCTTTTACATGCTGTAGTTAGAGAATTTGATTTCAAAATGTCCTGAAATCCTGCTCATAACACATAGCTTATTATAAGCAACACTGAACTGATTTTATTCTGTTTATGATGAATTCAAGTCACATGACTAATCGATTGACACTATCTAAAGAATCTAGACACCATCTCATCAAATATGTGATTAAAACTTTGTGTTCACGAGCTGTTCGGTGTGCTGAAAAGTCTCTTCTCGCTCCACAGTCAGAATATGATGAGTTCATCAGCAGCGGCCTCTATCTGGTGGTGCTGTTGCATTTCTGTGAGCAGCGGTTCTCTGATGTGCTGGGGGCAGTCGATGCAGCCGGGGTAAGCACACGCACACACGCACACACACCACACACTCCACACACATATTCTGTCGTGTTTCCATCACTTTAGAGGACATTGATTTACATTAATTTCCTGGAGACTTATCCTAACCACTACCACCTAATGCCTAATCCTAACCTTAACATAACACTAAACTAACCTGAATTTATAAGCAAGTCTTCACCCTAAAATTCATGATTTTAAAGGGACTTGCTTTTTGACCTCATTAGGGACCTCCCCTCCCCCCTCCAAATTGCTCTTTCTTAACAATAGCTGTAAAATCTATTTGTATTTTTTCAAGTCATATCTGTTTTTCTTCTGATTGTGTTGGTTGGAAATGTTAAAATGTGGAAGATTTGAAATTCTTCCCTCTCACACCCAGTTATTCAACCTGGTGCGAATTCTTCACGAACACATGGACAATCTTGAAAGTACGTTGCACAGTATTTCTCTCCAATGCTTATGTGTTTGGTTTTTTTACAGGCAGCTCTGATTTGCTGTTAAAAAGAATGCTTTCATTTGCCATTGCCTTATTCAGAGCTACCAACTTCTCTGTGCCCTCTAGTATACTTTTCCATTTTTAACATTGTGTGGCTACAGCATTTGACTTCCTGTCTCTTACTTGCAGTTCCCCATGGGGAAAGCGATGAGGAGGCACACGACAGCAGACCGTCTATTGAGTTTTCTGACCTGGACGACGATCTGGAAGAGGAGTACTAATGGTGTATGAGGGGGTAATAAGTGGGTCAGAGGATGGGAGGATAGGGGGCTACACTATGCCATATGGTCGCTCACCCAGTTTTCGCACATGCTTTGACATCATCATGTTCATCTGAAATGCGGTGGCAGTGCAGAAAACGCCAGGTGCACAGAAAACATGTCTTGCCTTTGTTGCAGGTGGCTTTTGCTGATATGCAAACTTGAACTGAATTAGTGCGTAAAAATATTTTGGTTGACCCCCCATTGTATTTCTGTGTCTATGAGAGTGCACTTTATTCAGTTATAATTAAATAAAAAAATGCAAGTCTTTTTAACCGTTATACCACAAGTGCTTTAATGTTTAAATGATAAAGACAAGGAGGTGAAATAGAACAGACAGTGACAAGTTGTGGTGGTGGAAAGATGGAGGCTTTTTGCGGAGAAAATATAAGAAGTGGCTGTTTTATTCCCTTTGTTGTCTGTTTTCCTCTGACTTTTCCTCCTGAGAATATGTTTAAAGAAAACGAGAACAAATTTTCTTCTTCTTTGTTTCAGTGTTGCAGTTTGAATTGCGTTATGTATGCACAAATATAGTTTAATGCTTTTAATTTTGGGAATAAAGATTGAATGCAAAGTAAATTTTTTCTGTTGGTCTAATTTATCACACTTCTCATTACCTCAGTGTTGTGTGTCAGTGTTGCAGGCTTGATACAGTTTTGATATTGATGTTTTGTAACTTCCTGACGTGACTCATTAATGTCAGATTTTACAGCAATATACCACAGACTTAAAAGGATAATCTACCCTAAAATGGAAAGTAAAAAGTGAATGATGGAAAAACTATGACAGGAACTAGTGATTTGACCTTGTGACAGTGACAACAGGAAACCAAAGTGTTTATATAAAACAGTTAGGATGTTTATCTCAAAGCATGAACACATGGATGTCACAGATTCAATGTCAACTTTGACAAGATCCTCAGTTGAACTTTAATACTGATTTACAGCTTTGAGTAGAGCTCTGCTGTTGAATATTTACTAAAGCAGCGTGCACTCTTTTTAGTGTGGATTTCCCTTTTAAAATACTTCACAACAACAAGGTGGGATTGTTTGTGGGCTTTGCTGGCTTAGTAGACCTAATGAAAATAGATTAGTAATTATAGTTTATAATATGTACTTTTGTATTCTGTAATGTACTTCTAAGTTAAAGTAAATGACAAAAAGCAAGCTTAAAACGGATAAATGGGGAACCCTAGTAGCCTTAAGGTTGAGGCATGTAATCACAATGTTAATGGTACTTTTCTCACTACAGACCTTGTCACACCATCTGTTTTCTGTGTCTTTAATTCAACCTTTAAATAAAAGCAAAATAAAAATGACAACAGACACGTACTTGAAGAGAGGAAGTTTTATTGGAGTGATAGTGTACCTGATTTGACCTGATAGATCTACTTAGGCATAGTTTGAAAGTTATTAATAAAAAAAACAAAAACACACAATAGTTTGGTTTACAACTTGATATAAGTGGGTTAACAAGCCATACTCGGGCAGCTCGAAAAAAATGAAAAGAAAGGCTTTCGACATTCAACATTTCGACTCTTTGGTTCATTCTCCATTATAAAAACAAACATCACATATTTACAAAGCATTTACAGCAAACACCAGTGCAATATGAAACCTCATTGTGCTTAAACATAACAAGAACTATCGCTCCGAGACTTATTAAAGTGCTTTTTTTTTTGCTCAGTAGTTAAGTGCATAGTAAAATCAGATCTACATGAACAAATTATACAAATGCGTCTGATTCATCTTGATGCTAAGACAGTGTCCTATACTTGGAAAACTAATCAGCAGGACTAGAAATTGTACCCTCTGACTTTTTCTCTGTCGTCACGATAGATCAGCAGGTTATTAATATGTCAACATGAAAAGAAAGTTCCCCTATCCAGTGGCTTGAAAACTTCCATTTCTTCTTAAATAGCAATGGTAAAAAAAAAGGCACAGTCTGGGAGATTTTCATCGATGGCAAATTCCTCTACTTATATAAAGTCCTAGTATCCAGATCGGAAAGTTTCAATCCAGATAATTTTAATGAGATTTGCTGAGGTTTAAAGATGTTAATAACAGTCAAAAGTCTCAAAGACTATCCTGGATGAAACTCAAAGACCTGCAGACCTCAGTTTCTTCGTTTTTGCATGCACACATTTATGAGTTGTACTTTAATAGAGGCTAATTCTCCATCTTGTTTACAGTCTTTGCAAATTTGTGAGAAAACTCTGAATATTTAACACTCAAGTTAAATAAAATAGGTTTTATTGTATTTTTCAGGTGGACTGAGCATTTAAACGTTTATTTGTATAATGATAAATGCTCACCAGGTGGAAAAAAAATAAAAAACGGAAATCAGATTAAATTAATGGTAGCCTATATACAGTATAAAACAACAACTACGCACGTTGTCTCTGATAGTTTGGAGTCCCTCAAACACTCACCAGTGCTTTTTAACCTATTAAGGCTGAACGTGAGTGTAAGACAGGTTTTGGTGGGTTGCATACTTCCTTTAAAATCAACTCAAAATCTTTTTATAATCTAAAAAAACAAAACACAGATCAAACGTAACGCCCAACTCACATCAATCGGAGAGAATAAACCCCAGTGATTTCCATTAAGTATAACGGGTAAATAAACAAAATCTAAAAGAATCCAAATTAAGACACTGAATTGGCAGTTAAACACAATTCTCTTATAATATTTACAGTTTTAACACGCCACTCTAGAAAGTTTGCAGTTTGAACATAATAAATTATTTTTGAAAAAGGGAAGGCTGCATCCGCTCTTGCTATAGCTACTAAAATGCACACGAGGCAGGCACATCAATAATCAATACTCCCTGAAGCTGACGACTCAGATCAAGCTCAGTCGGCGTCTGTTATAATACTGGTGTTGTCCGATTCATCGTAGGTCCTCTTGTAGCGGACGGTGGAGGTGAAGTGGTGTCTTTTCTTCTTATAGACGATAAAGCCGATGGTTGAAACGAGAGCTATGACGATGATGATGAAGAAGACCAGCGCCACGGGAGACCCTGCAGACTCTGGGGGAGGGGGGACAAAAGTTCAGTTAGTCAGTTCAGCAGGAGAAATAGGACGTCATCACAGATTTGACGTGTGTGTGTGTGTGTGTGTGTGTGTGTAGTTGTGAGTGAGTGTGATTGGCCACGACAAATACTCACTCGCTTTGGTTTTGCAGATGACACGACTGCGGCTTGCCTTGCAGCTCACAAAATTCCACTTTCCCTCGTCTTCTGACATCATGACGGCACAGCGGGACTCCGACAGCGTACTGGTAACCGCTCCATCCGACTTCCAGTTAGAGTAAGACAGAGCTGAGCCATCCTGCCAGGTTACAGGTTTACCTGAGAAAGAACAAGAAGATTTTGAGCAGGGGAGACGGAGGTGGAAACACAAAAAACAAATACCACCAATACTTTGCTTCTGTATGATTTTTATACGTATTTCCTCAAATAGAGGTCGGGGACTTTATTTACCTTAACTGCAGAGGGTACCAGGCCTTTATTGGAAGTAGCCTTATATTAGAGAGAGGCCTTTATTTTGAAATATCTGTTTGATAAGTATATTTGCTCATATTTCGAGTACGAAGCCTCCTTGTTTTCTGAGCTGCTTCCATTTGCTCTGTTAAGTTTTTGTTTATTATGCCTCAAATAACAACTCAACACTTCAAATGTAGTTACGGTCATCTTGTGGCACTTGCATGTTACTACAAACTACAGCTGGCTGAGGTATTGCGTAATCATTTAGAACAATCCAGAACAACATAGTGTTGAAATTGTATGATTATCTTGTTGAATTTATTGAATTAAAGTGGTGGAAATATACATTATGCTGGTATGCACATTATGTAACAGGCACCAGAACCCTCTTTTTGGGGAAGACTTGGATTTATTCATGTCAACCACACCCACGGCCATTATCAGAGACTCGTCTTTTAATTGACTTCCATCTTTTACTTGAGGAAATGTGGTACTGAGTTTATCTGACTCAAATGTTGTATATATTTTATCAGTCAATTATTGTTGTTGTTTACCTTGATTATCGAGGTTCACGCTGAGCCATGCTCGACTGGTGATGAGAGGGTCGTCATTTATGTACTTGGATACAAAGTCGTTTTCCTCTTTGGTTTTTATTGTCAGCAGGTCAGCACCTGTCAGCACAAGAAAAAAATTGGTGGACTCAAATTGCTTCAGATAAATACTGAGTATAACCCTGTTGTCCCCTCCACCCCCCCACAAACACACACACACACAAGACATCAGGCCATAGTCACTTTTGGTGTTGAAGAACAACTGGCAAAGATGAATTAACTGGTCCTAAATCTGAAATTTGTCCCCGAACGTTGGCTATGACAGACCACACACATAGATGAACTCACCCATGATCTTGCAGATGTTCTTGGCCTGATTCTGGTTGTAGACGGTGTAGTTGTAAAAGCTCATGTCGAAGGCGTAGCACTGATCTTTATATTGCACCCACTTGGATGTACCATTGGTCTGAGGGCAGTGATTGGCTTCTGGAACTGCTTTAAGTTTGGCTCCTGATTAACAACAACAAACACAGAGATCAGACAGTAGCTGAATATTTGCTCAATATGGACAAATTTCAACCACTTTCCTTTTACATGATTAAAGAGGAGTGAAAACAGCCTGTGTGGTTCTATGCATAAAACACAACAGTGTCTTACTCTGGGAAGCGTCGTTGATAGTGGTGGTATAGCAGATGGCTCCATCCACCACCGTGTGGCAGCTGGTCCGCACCCAGGCTCCACTCGGGTTTACAAAAACACAGACAGCCTCTGGATCGTCTGAGCTGGAGTCCTCCTGTGAGTTAGAGATGGCGGCTTTGAAGTCAAATTTAGTTCCATCAGACCATTCATAGGCTGAGGCCCTAACCTGCAGAGAGAGAGAGAGAAGAGAGAGAGAGAGAGAAGAGAGAGAGAAGTTAAAATTATGAGCCAGTCAAGAGTTATCAGGCAAGAGAGATGAACATTAAAAAAATCTGTCTGGTTTTGGTTAAGAAAAATTCTTACATCCTGATCCGATAGGCCAATCCAGAGTGGGAAACCATCTGTTTTAGCAATGGCCTGCACTCGTTCATTTTGCTCGCTGTTATGGACACTTGCCAGATGGCCTCCACGCTGGCCGCACTTCTCCAGAGCCTCGTACCAAGACAATGGTTGGGTCACAATCTCGTAGGTTAGGCTGTGGAATTTCTGAAAATCCTTGGTTGACTTCTGGTACTCAAGTTTTGATTCTTGGGAGAGGAGGATTCAAAAGCATTAAATATATTCAGTAACTATCATAATATAGGTGTCGTAGGAATAAGAATTAAGATACGAGTGTGATGCACCAACCTTGGTCTAGTTTGCAGGTTACAATTGCTCTTTGTTTGAACTCTTGGAATAAGAATTTGTTTTTGATGAGAAGCCAGTTGCCTTGAAGACTGAGACCAGCATAGAAGGGCCCGTCTACATCTGGTCTGCCGCTTGTCCAGTTGGAGTATTGGACATTTGTACCATCATACCACTTCATCTGGTTATCTATAGCTGAACAAAGTTACTATTAACACTGGTAATAATTATCTAAATACACAGACACACACACAGTCAACATGAACGGCTGCTACAAAATGATATTAACTTTTGTATACCTTTTTGTAAACCTTCTACAACAGTTTAATTAAATTTAGTATAAGTTATCTTGCACTACATCAACTCTGAAAATGTTTATTAAGACATTTTCCCCAAACAGGTCCACAAATTTAGTTGTACAGATTTTAGATATATTTAAAAAAACAAAACAAAAAAATCAATCCTGCACACTTCATTTAGAACATTTTGACCGTCAGCAGGTAAAATGTATAAAGAAACACCACCATATACTGTATATGCAAATATAGCCTGTAAGAAACCAACTGATCTCCTAGCATCATGCAAATTAAAGTCAATGAGCTCTTTGTTCATACATTTTTCCTGATGGAGGTGTGAGGGCAGAGTTGCCAGATATAAAGTGTTTACAGTGTGTGGGATTTTTTAAACTTGTTAAAAGAACCTGTTTAAGACTTTCTGCCGTCAAAGAAATTAGTAATAATGTAAAAAAGAGAAACAATTTCTGGAATTGGATCAATATCAGATATCAATACAACAACTGAGCTGTGCAATGACCACATATATATATAGATGTCAGAAATAAGGCCACAATCCAGGGGACAAAAATAGCAAAAGAATGCCCTCATATGTTTGTCTTTTGGGTAAATGTATTTGCTATAAATAGACTGACGAATCTAATAAAATCACAAAATGATTAGATGTAGGAAAAGCAGTGAAACACCAGCGCTTACTATCTTTGAACAGCCCCAGCCATACAAACTGGACCAGGTTTTGAAATGGTATGAGTTGTTCCTTGATAAAGTTGTTCTCCTCGTCATTTCGGATAGTTAAGATGACTGCATCTGGATCTGAAACACAAACACATCCTTACTATCAAGCATTTGGCTAAAAACATGAATGTGTTTCAGAGAGCATAAGCAAATATTGGGGACATAAAAAAGATGTCCCTGATGTTTTTAAGTTCTTACGGAGGACTTTGCAGGTCTCATTAATCTGTCCTTTGTCATCCTGGTCCCATCTGGAGGAGACCAGCTGGAAGGCGTAGCAGTTCTTCTTGAAGGGGATCCAGTTGGGACCGTTAATCTTATGGGGGCACTTCACTGCAACATCATCTGGTGTGGGGATGCTCTCTTCTGCAATACACAAGTTTACATTGCTGTAAGTATTTGCAAGCGAGGAAAACTTTGAGTATTGACGCATGCCAACAGAAAAGGAAGAGGTCTTCGAGGTGGGCAAAATACTGAGACCAAAATTTGTCAGGATGGCCGCGCCATCAACAGCATGCGAGTGTGTGAATGACTGAGCAGAGAAACATTGCGGGGCGCTTTGAATTAGAAGCACTGTGTCCCTCCTGATGAGCAGCTCATGAATGTATGAATGTGTGTGAATGGACTGGCATGTATTGTAGAACGCTTTGAGTGGTTGATAAGACTAGAAAAGTGCTATGTAAGTACAGTCCATCTACCATTTACCCAAGGTAATAACTATAATTATCGAATTGAAAAGTAGTAAAGTACAGTAAAATTGTCTGAAAAATGAACAACAGTAAAGTTAACATGAATAGCTTAGAAAGGATTAAGATTTCAAGTTTCCTCTATAACTCACTCCACATCCTCTTAACATGAAAGCCTTGTCATCAGGGTTGAAAATTTAAAAACAGTACAATATTTCAACATCCTCAGAGAATTTATGAAGTACTTCTCCTCTACAATAATGTGATATATATACCTGTTGGAACTAAGATTTAAGATTTATATATGAGGAACGACAACAGTGATTTCTATTGATCTATATCCCATATCCCTACTTACTCTCTGGTTTGCGACAGATAGCACCTCCTAGCGTCTCTTCACACTCTGTGGCTTTCCAGAAGCCATCAATGTCGAGGTAAACACAGCGGCCAATGGTGACATCAGAAGACCAGCGACTGAATAGGGTGTGACTGTGGTCTGTCCAGCGGTAGTGGATCCCATCCTAAACACAATGACAACAGCTTGTGTAAAATGATAGAAATAGTGGATTAAAAAATAAAGGAAACCCTTTTTTGGAACACTCACGTCTTCGCTGAAGAAGCCAATCCACATGGGTATGCCTGCACGGCTCACCCTCACACTGAAGGTGGATTGCATGTGGGCATCAGCCACGCTCGCCAGGTCCATGTCTTTACTTCGGCAGTGCTCTAAGGCCTCAAACCAGGTGAGGTTTTTGACAAGCAGGATGGTGTTGTTATCGACTTTTGTAGTCTCTTGGAGGGTTTCCGGCCCCTCTACTTTATCTGAAATGAGTCAGCAATGTATTTAAAGAATGCCTAATCATGTAAACTGTGCCAGAGACCTGTCAACGTTGCTGCAGTACCTTGGTTGCAGACATTTTTCCCCCATTTTTTAAAAGTATTTGGGAACTTTTATAACAGATATTACAGTAGAGAGTTAACAGGAAATTAGGGGAGAACTGATTTAAACAGTAGGCAATGCAGTGAATGGTTGCCACCTTGGCTAACAGGGCACCCAAAAAGAAGTTTAAGCCAAGCCTACCTTTAAGCATTAGAAGAGGTCATTTACCTGCATAATGTTGGCAAATGGCCACATGTTGATACTGCGCACAGGAAGCATAGTCCCAGGTACCCATCATGGCAGAGTTGGGGTTATTCATTAAAAACACACACATATCCAAGCTCTCTGGATCTAATGTCTATCAAGAAAGAGACAAGATACAATTTAAAAAAAATAAATAACATGAATCCAAATGTGGCGATGCATTTTTTGTGACTGATATTTTTTTTGTTGTGAGCCACTACTGGCCAATGCGAACAGTAAAGAGTATGTTACATATATCTGCATTTTGTGGCTGGATAAAGATCACACATGATAAAGTACAACCCACTTGCTTTTACACCCACATGCCCTGAGATTTGCATTAATACAGATATGAAGGTAAGGGAGACTTACATTGACTTTTATAGCCCTCTGCATGCCGTGAAGCAGGGAATGAAAATTGAAGTAGGTGACTTCGGTCTGGTCCACCCATTCAGGTTTGGAATTGTGGATTTTCATACCAATCCATATCCTTCCCATGTCTTTCATGCGTGGCAGCAGGCTGGTGATGAAGTCTGAACATACACACAGTACAACAATTTATATTTTTTGTATGAAGCGTGAATTTTGACTCTGAAGAACAATGTGACTGGCACAAATGAGAGGTTCAGTAAAGATAAGAAAACCAGGAAGTCAGCATCCTCTGAGTCAATTAAAGCATGTTAGCTATGCTTGTTTTGTTCAGTAGCAATCCTCACCTTGCTCAACCTGATCTGATATGGTGACCAGGGTTCCTCTCACTGACTGGCATTCCTCATTGGCAGACTTGAATGTCATAGGCTTCATGCTTGGCATCAATGTGTAGCACTGAAATCATAGTCACATGAGCAAAGAGTATTTATTGATCTATAACAGTAATAGGACCTTTATGTCTCTCATGTCCTATGTTATATATGCTGTATGTAAATGTTTTATGACATCAAGGAGTTAGAATAAAAGTATATAATCCAACAGTTTCAAGAATAAGACCATAACAACAGAGGTTGAAGTGTCACACACTGTCTAATATGTAGATTCAATGTTCAAAGGATCAGACCTTATTTCTGAAGGCCAGAGAGTTATTTCCACATGGCAGTCCTCCAGGCTGAGGTTCCAGAGGTTTTTTCTCCACTGACGTAATGTTGTGCCTTTCACACACAAAGGGCAATGGGGTTCTGCAACTCCGATATGCTGTATTTAAACATATGAGAGCAAATGTGTGCATTAGTAAAACACCCTTTTATGCTCCCAAGATTAAAGTAAGTTTTTGCTAATTTTACCAGAAAATCTGGATATAACTGCTGTGATACTGATTAAAATATTCATGTTGGCTAAGAAGACAAAAAAAAATGGCTCTGTACTAGATCTAGATCTCCACTGACGTCATTAGTCTTATAAACACAGCCAAAGTCAGCTTCTTAGTCACAAAGATGGGTTTCCTTTACTGAGTTAGAAGTTTTTTCTGGGCCATTTGAAATGGAATGACAGTAATTAAGCCAAAACAATATAAGCAAATAAAAATATCCTTACTTAGCTGTACAGAAACATAAGGATGGTTTTCACTCACTTGGAAAGGGGTTATCAGGATTGATTGAGGTGCATCTGCCCAAGAAAGAATCATATAAGTGTGCCTGCATGTACCTGAAACATACATTATTTCAGTCAACCTCAACATCACATTTTACCAAATGTATGCAGCAATAAGTCATAAATATCTGATTGATTGTGTTTGTATAAAGATATAAAGTGTGTGTATGTGCTCCCTTACGTCATCGGGAAAACTCGCCATGGCTCTCTCAAGTCGATCCACCAGCTTTGCCTTATAGAACTTGAAATCTGTTCAAAACATGCAAACTTCAGTACCACAAAGTGAAATAATTATATAATAAACTTTATTACCTTTACAAAATAAAATAAAAAATAATGGCTAGACAGTAATTACAGGAACAATATGCAACCTAAAAAACTGGACTTAAAGAATACAAACTGTAAAATATGTACAGTATGATAACATAAAAATCCTTTAATGTTCAGTGATTGGGAGAACTATATGTATATATTTGTTTATCACTATTTTATTGCACTTTCACTAAGTTGGATGACTCACAGAAGATGGATTGACAAATTGATGCTGCCGAGGTTGAGATATCATGAATTTTAGTTCCTAGTATGGCTCAAGTCTCCAAAACATTGGATCCTACATTTGTCAGAATGCAACTTGATAACATCTATTGATTGACCCTTCTGGCCAGGTTAACACCAACATCTTTCACACTTTTCATGTAATCCAGATGTTTTGTTATAAATTTGTAGTTTCCAACCCAAAGCTGACGTATAGTTTATGTAGTATATGAAGTATATTTATTCTATCTTAATTCATCCTTAGGAGAAAGGGAACATGACACGCTCACTTACTTTCGTTAGGTACTGGTGGATCTGTCTGGCAGCAGTGGAGCCTTGTGGTGCAGCCAATTTGCTGTCATTTGCACTGCAAAAGAGCTCTGCCTCCTCGAAAGTCAGCTTAGGCTCCATCACAAACCAAAACTCTGCTCCATCTACGAAGATAGATGACTCATGGTGCCCATCTGGAAAGCACAACAAACGGCTCTGAATCATGACATAGTTTAGTCGCTGACAGATATATCATACCTCACCAACTGACATACAGAATTGGAAACTTTCTGCATAACATGTTGAAAGAAATTAATTCTGGTCCCTGACACATCTTAAAATATTCAACAAAGACTCTGGAAACATTTGGTCATTACCAGGGTTGTACCAGGCTGGGTTCTTTGGTGTCTTTCCTGTAGAAACACAAACAAAGATGTAGTGAAATCAGGTGGAGAAATCTCTTCTTTTTAAAACTTCAAAAATAAGCAAACTAGATTTATCAGAGAGATTTATGTGGGGCCAACAGTACAAATCCCTGTAAGTAAGTTCACAATCTAAAAGCAACCATTGCTTTGTGTGCACACCCACCAAACAGAGGTACTCTAATGTGTAATCTTACCACGCTGTATTTGGCAGACCCATTCAAGCCTGGCGTCACAGTGAAACGGCGTGGCGAAGAAAGGTGTGGGAGGCATGTCATGGAGCAGAAACACTAACAAGTGTTTGAAGGAACTCTTCATTGTCTAAATAATGAGGGCAGAGAGTATTTTGCACAAACATTATCACAAGGAAAGTATGCAAGAAAGCCATTTTCATCAACAGTTATCTTGCTTCTAGCTGCTCAGTGATAGCTGAAGACAAGATGGAGTCTTTCTGACAACGCTATCACCAACTGAGACGCCTGAAAGGACAGCAAAGTTCAGCGTCTGAGTGGCAAGATAAAAAAGCACTGATTAAATGGAGAAAGAAAGAGAAACACTTCTGAGAAAATATCAGTTTTGATTCATGGTAAGTGACAGCGTCCTTGTAATATGAGAGAAGAGAAACAAGCGTTCTGAAAAGTTGTGATCATTCATGCTATCTTTTCTTTAAGATTTCGTTTCAAGCTAGCATGTAGAATGTAGGAGTCATTGGGGGCGGATTTCAGCTGTGGCTCTTCTCATGAATCCCACAAACAGCTGAACAAATGGCCTTGATTCACAGATCATGCTGTACATTGTGGATAAACAGATCTCTCAACACTACAATGAAATAAATGTTGAACTACGTGTTTAAACAAAGATAAGAGAATATAAATGCCATATCTGGAAATGGAAATGGATAATACAACTAGGACAAATCTTTAAAGTCTACATTTAGTTGCTTACCTTAAATGCAGCGCAGTCCCGACTGTAAGCGTCATCCTCATGGAAATCATCATGTAAAACATCCAAAGATACCTATTGCAGAGTCACAAAATAAACAGATTTTATACTCAGAAATAAATGTAGTTTACTAACCTTCAAGTACTATGACATACAGCCAGTTACATATATCATAATAAATCAGGTGTCGTTCTTCTTGTTTTTGATGCACTTTGACATATTTAATGCATTTTAAGAAGTTATTTGATCATTATCACTTTTATCATTTCTTCAAACAATCTAAATGATCACATGTCTTTTCACAATGTGTTACAGTGTGGAATGAAATAAAGATTTTACTCACAGGGCGACCATCGCTCCACTGCCAGGAGCGATCTGCTGGGCTTCGTCTGTTCAGACCGACCCAGAAGTGTCGATCATCACTGCAAAAAGACAACATGGCAAACCACTGTCATCCATGATCTTATGATGACTTCATCTCAACCAAAAAAAAAAGAAAAGGTGATAACACAAAAAAGTGCTTTATACTTTATAATGTGTTCTCTGCCTGATACTGAACTTCCCCTAAATGGTAAATGGACCGACCTTATATAGTGCCTTTCTAGTCTTCCGACCACTCAAAGAGCACTGACACACACATTCATACACTGATGGCACAGCATTCAGGAGCTATTTGGGGTTCAATATCTTGCCAAAGCCGGGGATCGAACCACTGATCTTCTGATTAGAGGATGACCCGCTATACCTCTTAGCTCCACCCACCCCAAACAAGAGCGAAATGTGAGACTTGAGATTGTATGTGTTTATTTGAATGTTCGAGTAGAGGGCTGAATTTTTATATGAGCACTGAGAGGAGGTTGAACTATGCTCCTATGAAGAAGACACACCTTTATGTTTAATAGTTTTAGTAGTACATTACTGATAGATAGTGCCAATCTGAGAGGGAAAGATCATCACCACACTCCCAACAAAAAAAGAGCTAATAATGCTTCAAATAGCAATAGATACAGTATATTTGTATGTGTGTGTTTACCTGATAGAGTCTCTCATAATGCTGTGCAGGGCTGACATCTCACTAACATTGTTGAAGCTGGGCAGATTGCCTCCTAGAGCCTGACAAAACCTCTCAGCTTCCTCCCACGAGCGTTTCCTGCTGAGCCTCTCCTCATGAAACACCTGTCACAGTGGAAAAACAGTTCACAATAGAGACTAAAACTGTTCCAGTAAAAAACAATAACAAAAAAAAAAAAAAGACTCGAGAAAGAAAAGCCAAACAAAGCTGTCAGATCATGTTTTTTTTTTACAATCAGTGGGTATAAACAGACAACAATGGAAAACTGGCAATGATCATAATCGAATGTGGAAGTAGATTTATACTCAAATACTCAAATAATAACAATAATAATAAGAATAAGATGATTTTGGAATGAGGTTAATATATTTTTGCTTCACTCTTTTACTAAATATTACTTTTGTGCACCAGGATTAATTCACTTCTTTCACAATGACTATCACCTCCACCAAATGACTACAGTTGCTAACGGTGGAATAAATAATTTGTACATGACAACAGACATCAGGTCACGCACACGCACACACACACAAACCTTGTAGCAGTATCTGTCATCTGGTTTGGACAACCATCCCTTCGGACAGGGTGCGTTGAGGTCTATCTCTGGTTCTGGAGGTGGAGGTGGACTGAGGTCTGTCCTACAAATAGTGCCGGCCTTAAATATGGTACAGTTCTTCACCTCCCACTTGCCGAGGGGTTTTGCTGTGGACATCGCAGCACAGCCTCCATCCTGATCTGAAATACACATTCAGATGTACAATATCAAATGCACTGTGTGGTATTGCTAAGACAGTTTTTGTTATTATCTATATAAGTTAAAGGTACAGTATAATAAACATTTATTGAAATGGTTTTTAGTGAAAGCAGGTTGCAGTCCTGTCTGTGGTATAATGTTTAGCAGTGGGCAATCTGTTTCTGATTTGGATCACTGCTGGAAGGCTCACATACATTTTGATGCTGTCGACACACACGGAGGACACAGAGGTCAGTGATAATGACTCAGTAGTACCAACAGAATTGTTTTATATTTTTTGGACCGTTTTCTTCAACACATTTGACCCAATCTTGACCAAAAATGGTATGAAACTTGTATTTGCATTCCAAACATGTTCAATGATAAAAATAACATTTGCAATTATTTGCACTCAGTAAAAGTATTTATTAAAGACTGTTTCAGCAGAGAGAGGAAACTTGTGGACACAGAGGTGTATGACATGCAATAAAAGGTCCTCTGGGCTTAACCACACATTTTGTTAACCCTTTATGAGGGTGGCTCTAAATTAAAACAAATTAATTTTCTTTTTATCTTCAGACGCTTGTGATGAACTAGTACGTCATGTTTTCTATGATTTATGTCATTGTTGGACTGCCATGCTGTTTTGAATATACACAAAGAGGAAACAACAAACAATATATTTTATTAAGGTTTTAGTTGTATGGTCCATATTGTATTTAACGTAGAGTTTTAATGACAGTTTTATGACTGTTTTTTACATGACCATTAAGAGGAAAGTCTTGTTACTCAGTACAAAGTATAAAATATTATTAATATTAAGGTTCATGTAACTACTGTAATCTGTTGTTTGTTTGTTTTTCTTGATTGATTGATTTGATTATTATTTGATTGATTATTGATTTCTTGATGTTTGGGCCAGTCCTGATTTGTATTTCGCACTTTATATTTTGCTATTCTGTTGTTGTTGTTGTTGTCTTGTTGCATGTGTGCAGTCAACTGACCCTGTCTTGGCCAGGTCTCGCTTGAAAAAGAGGTTTTAATCTTAATGTGACTTCCTGGTTAAATAAAGGTTTTTAAAAAATATGGTTCTCACTTACCTGGTTCTAACCAGCCCCAGTTGGTGTATGTAACCACACCCTGTTGTCCATCCTGGCTCAGCCACTGGTACTCCCCTGTGTTCTTAATATCCTGCAGCCCGATCCAGAAGTACTGAGTTTCCGTGCTAATGTGCTCCCCAAGCAGCCTGCTGATGAAGGCCTGTTCAAACCTGGAAAGATCAATAAAATATGAGCAACCATTTCCTGCCGCTCCTAAGCATGGAGAAGACAGCTGAGATTCTATTAGTATAGAAGTATATACATTGAGAGAGTTATCAGTTTTACAAAGTATAATTTTGACATGATACCAGAAAGTATTCACATGTACAACTGATGAGTGATGATCCTACCTGTTTCTTATTGTCATGTTGCAGCGATCTTTGTAGGAAACTTGTGTGGTGTTCACTTTGTAACACGAGTTGCCGTGTCTTCGCCAGCCCTGAGGATTGACAGCAGTAACACTTCAGCTACATTCAATTCACAAGTAAACATGGTCCAAATTTGTCACTTCCATGCTGATTCAAATCAAGTCCTCAGCGATGGGACTGTAGTGCAAACAGCCTGTATTCATGTTTCTGTCTTCATCAGAGTCAACTATACAGCTGCAGAGCTGCCTTTAGCCTCTTTTTGATCATAAAGCAAACAAACCGTCATCTGATCTTGACAGCACGTATCTGTGAAATACACACTTTGATGGATAATCCATTCTTTTTCATTATGGCTTGATACTTTATTATTGCTATGACGTTCACGTGTGTCCTTTGAGGACAGACACAACTTCCAAACCTGGATGTGAATACATTAAAGATTACATCTGACCAAAAGCTGATTTGAGGAAAAACAAATAACTTAAGAATAAAAAGGGACATAAGATGCTCATTGTGATTTTCTGTTATTTTAATATGATTATGTCAGATCTTAATCATAGTCAAAGATGCAAACCTTTTGTAAAAAATGCTACCTGAAAGTCCAAAACCTGCTCTTAACGTTTGCAGTGTTTCCTCTACTTCTCCTGGGTGAAGACATCTCCACAAATGGTTCGTACATGCTCACAAACCTCGCTAAGGTCCACTTAAATATTTTGGATCCAATTTTGCTTGAACATGCATGGATACATTTCAGGAAAAAGTAGGAGTAAAAGAAGATGAAGTGAAAGCCTACTCCTGTTTGTTTATGTAGCCTCTGGAGCTAACGAAAATCTGGCTGGGGAAAGCTTCAGGGAGCTAACCAATCAGAACAGAGTGGACTCCAGTGGAGGAGGACCTTAAATACAAACAGCCTGTTTCAGATAGAGGCTGAACATAGGGGCTGCATAAAGGGCCAGTAGACGATAAATACATGATTTTTTGAACTGTCTTGGAAAGATATTCCAATAGAACCCACGATAAAAAAAAAAAAAAACCTAGAAAGGTGCATGATCTCTCTTTAAAGTGTATGATATACATGCAGTCTTTCAGTCTGGACCTAAACATGACACGATGAGCTGAGACTGTCCATTTTTAACCACATTTACCACAAAAGGCTTTCCTGGGAAAATGGTCATGTAAAAAATACTCACTTCCTCAAAGAGGCATCTGGTCTGTACCGCCGATTCATTCACTTGTCCTTTCTTCTGACACATAAAAGGTATCTTCTCAGTGCAGTTCCCAACTCGCCAACCATGAGACTGTGGAGAATGGACACAGATTGATTTTGCAGATCTTACATAAACAAACTTTTACAAACGATCACAAAAGGACAAAAACACACACACACACACACACACACACACACACACACACACACACACACACACACACACACACACACACACACACACACACACACCTCTTTAGAGTAGAAGACACAGCTAGTATCCAGGGTAGGCTGGATTGGTTGGTTTGGGCCCCAGTAAGTGAAGGTCATGTTGGCCTGGTCGATCCACCTGAAGACAGTTTGGTTTACGCCAGTACCGAGCAGACCAATCCACATATCCAAAAGCTCGCCCTCTGACAGACCAAAACACACATATGATCATGTCAAACTCATGTAGTCAAAACAAGTGTGAGAGAATCCTTGTGTCCACCTGATTTAGTGACAAAATAAACCAGTTGAGTGCAAATAGTTCAATTTGCATAAGCTGATATTTCACATGTTCAAAGAAAAATGGCTTCTTGTGGAGTAAAATAATATACGAAACTAGAATATGAGAGATTTACCTGCATGGAAATTAGTGCTGAGCATCTCCTTGGTGTCAATGGAGTGGAAGCTGGCCAGAAAGCCTCCTCCCTCTGTGTTGTTACAGTGCATCTGGGCTTCTACAAAGTTTAGCGGTGTGTCGTTCACTAATTTGTAACACCAACCATTCCAAGGGACCCAACCATCTGCACACGCTGTTTCTTTATATGCAAAAGACTCTGCAAAGAGAGAGAGATATAGACAAGTCAATTTAATCTGTAGAGACCCACATTACAAATTTGTCTTGGAGGGATTTTACAATGTGTAAACAGTTTAACACCCTCTATCATCAGACCACTGAGTTAAACCAGGAGAGTCCCTTTAACAGGGAACTAGAAGGGGTCCCTCTTCAAGAATGGACAAACCTGAAATGTCTTATGTACATAGGAAGTTCACCACTTACGTCGCCACTGGTATAGACTGAAATATCTTAGCAACTGCTGAATGGACTGCCATGAAATTTTATACAGACATTCATGGTCTCCAGGAGATGAATCCCTCCCATTGGAGAATCACTGATTCTTGCCACTATAAGGTTGACATTTGTGACTTTGAGTGAAATATTTTGACAGTTATTGAATGCATTTTAACTTTAATAACTTTTTTAACTTAGTAACTTTTAACTATATCAGGTACAATATACTGTATGTATTGTGCTTTGTACCTGTTAAATAAACAATATAATAAAAACTTCATTCAGAGCTCTCAAGTCTCATGCATTGACCGTGTGAAGTGATAGACCCCACTGCACAGAAATTAATATATATAGTGCGGAAATGCGCAGGCCAACACACGCGCACACACACGCGCACACAAGCGCACACACACACGAGCACACACACGCGCGCACACACACACGCGCACACACACACACACACACACACACACACAGCTAACCTACTAACCTACCTGCGGTTGCTGTGTTAGAGGCGTTGGCACTCTTTTTGCAGATGTATGGCAACCGTTTGTTGCACGACTCTGATTCATAGTTCTGCCTGGAGTTCAGAACTCCACAGTCTGACTCGATAATGATGGAGGTGGATGGCATTCCTGTCAAACACATGCGAAAAAATTAAAATAAAATCACATAATGACTGAGACTGCAGAGTAGAGGAGTGGCATTTACCACTTTCTAGTTTCAGCTTTCTAACTGTGGTTAAATAGGAAGTCAAATAAATCCTTTATGTTGCAACATAGCATGGTGCTGTTAGTAGCAATACTGGCATGTTGTAAATTATGGCAACTGCAAAGAGCTCATATCAGTAGGAGACCAGATGGCTGCAGTATCCTTGACTGTCACAATGCAGTGTAAGAACAACACTTTCCCTTTGAGACAAGAAACTGCAAAAATATATCACAACGACCAGAAGGCCTCCATTCAGTCCTATTAATGGGTTATTCAGCAACAATAACAATTCCAATGCCACACTGTGTCCAATAACCAGGCACAATGAGCTTCTTTACAACACTGGCCTCATTGTTTCTGACACCAAGTCTCAGTTTAAAGCAGGGCAGCGACAACAGCAGATTACAACAAGATGTAAGTTTGGCCTGCTAGAAAGAGGAGGTGCTCCAGAGAACTGAAATTGGTTTACTTTTTTTTTACGCAGAACTGATACCTGCATATGTTGCATGAAAAATATCTCTCTGTATTTTCTTTTTTCACTTTCGCTCACTAATTTTTTTAAGATCTACATGTGGTTATATGCCTCAAAACAAATTATAGTCATCAACTGACAAGTCATGTACCTAAATTTATCATGGAGCTTTTTTTTAAATTTTTTAATTTTTAATTACTCTCAGAAATGGGGCAATAATTAAAAACTAACACAGCACACAGACAAAAATGTTATGAAATGATACAAGAATAATGACCATCACCTTCTTCCCAGCGCAGGATGGAGAGAGGGGAACCATCTGACCACTGCCAGCCCTGAGAGGTGTCTAACTGATGAAGGCCGATCCACATCCTGTCAGCCATTTTGCCAAGGCTGCCCACAGCTGCTCCATGCAACAGCACTGCATAGTTTTAAGAAGAGGAAAAGGGGGGGGGGGGGTATGAAACAGAAGACAACATTTGTATCTAAAACATAATAAAAACAAACATTATCCAACAAGGATTCTGTAAACAGGCTGAGAGAGACAGAAAGAGAAGAGCAGGGTAAACATTCAAGCCGCAACTGAAATGTGAAACTGTCAATAATCATGTGCTGCTACTACACAACCCGGGACCTGCTGCTGCTGCTGCTGCTGCTGCTGTTCCAATTTGTCGAGCTTGTCACCCTTGATGTGGGCTGTTCACAAGCTCATCTGTGGTTCAAATGTGTTCTATCATAAGACATCAACAAAGAAGCAGTCTGAGCTCTCCAACAGCAACAGCAGCAACAACATTAACACTAAACAAAAGCATGAGGTATATTTGGATGCGAGCTATCCTCAAGATCTAACAGGTTTAGATCATATTCAATTTATTTAAACAAAACAGTGTTGTATTTCTAAAGATATTAAGGTCCATTCGGCAATGAAGTTAAAAATGCCCATTGTTTACTAGAGCTTGAACATAAACCTTAATTGTTTTCAGCTGATCTCTATTTCTTCCGGTGTAATGATTAGGGTTGCAAAGGGGTGGAAAGTTTCCGGTAAATTTCCGGAAAGTTTCCGGTAAATTTCCATGGGAAGTTAAGCTGGGGAATTTTGGAAATATTCCAAATTGGAAACTTTCCATGGGAATTATGGGAATTATAGGAATTTATGGGAATTTATGGGAATTTATTGCAACTGAGGGTAATTAAGTGGAAAGGTATCATCATTTGATTGATTAATTGGATAAAAAAAGTCCACCCCTTCATTAAAAAACATTATTTTAAATTAACGATAAAAAAAAGGTGCACAAACAATGTCGCTTGATGTCCCTGAGCTGTTGAAGTTATATTAAATTATACAATTATTTATAATTTACTATTAAAAAAACAACTAAATGTTATTATTCTTAATGGTTTCACACACAACTCTGAAAAAATACAACAATGTGTCTGTGAAGCTACACATCCCTGAGGGGGATGTGTCCAATGTATCCTGGTGGAGATACAACTCATAAAATCCAAAATATACAAGATGTTTGTAAAACTATTAGTTATTGTTATTTACTGGTGCAAATGATATAACTAGTAACATCAAAGTTCCACTCCTGTCTGTTAAAGTGATATTTGCGGTATAAATTGTGGTTTATTTGGTTTTGACCAGTTTTATTTTTTCCACCATAAGGCTAAATATAGCACTTACACATAAAAATATCCCTAAATATATTACCATATAATGTCATCAAAACCACAGGCTCAAAAGTCTGGCTTCAAGTTGTTGTGTGCTCTGGGCTCAAAAGTGTGTAGAAATCATCTGTGCATGTGATGGAGGAATGCACAGTGCATGTAGGGGGCGTGGTCTCAGTAGCCCTGCAGTAAACAGTATGCTATGTGAGCATCTGATAGCAAAGATATTCAACTGTACTGCATGATATCTGGTTGTTTTAGTCAGGATTATGCTAAAATATTATTTTACACAACTATATTTAAGTTCCCTAATAAGAACATACCTTCAGTTTAGTAAATTCCTGGTTTATTCCCGTTAATTCCCGTTAATTCCCATTAATTCCCGTTAATTCCCATGGAAAGTTTCCAAGTTTGAAAATTCCCGGAATTTTGCAACCCTAGTAATGATACAACATATGATAAAAACCAGAGCATGATGAGCACAATGTAAAAAAAAAAAAAAAAAGCAGAAACAGAGGAACAAAAGTAGAGGAAGTAGGAAAAATAAGGGTGTTTCCCAACAACCACACTTAAACCATTAAAGACAAATGTGTGAGGAAGTGTGCAGTATTTCGCAGAACCAACTGGATAGCACTTGACTTCATTCATCTGAGCTTCACTTTTGTATTTTCTTTGTCTTAACAAACAAGAAGTGGAAACAGCCCAGTAACAAATGAACAAAAAACAGAGTTAATCATTAGGTCATTATGTGGTGCTATTTATAATTTGTGCTTTGCATATTTTAACTGTCTGGTTTCTGAATGACCTTTTTAAAAAAAAGGCAACTTATCAAACAGAAAGCTTTCTTTTTGACATGGATACAATAAATGATTCTGTTTCTGTTCCATTTCTTTAAATAGATTTCCATCAAACCAAAATGAAAGCATTTCCTCAAAAGGTTCTCAGACACGATAAATATTGTTTCTGGGCTGTGAGCGACACGGACAGTTGATATACTTAGAATAAGCTTAGTCTTAAGTCATTATTTCTCTGCCAATGTTATTATTATTGCAGTTTCTTATAGTTTCAAATGTTATTACAGTCTGGGTTAGGAAGCATTCTTCTTGTATCAGAGCATTTGATTGTGTTGATGCTGATTCCAACGTGAATTTGATGACTTTAAGTAGTTTATGTTTTTCATTTCTATCAGTCGACAAACCAGATGAAAGAAGGAGCAGAAGAAGAAGGTAAAGAGGTCGTAGTAAGTCAAGTCTTACATTGAAGCTCATTGGGATCTGACACACTGAGCAGATCAGCTCCCTGGCTACGACATGAATCCAAAGCTTCCTGCCAGGTCACTGCGGCATTGGGAACAAACTCATAGCAGGAATCCCCTTCCGATCTGGAGAACAGGGTCTGGCAACCTTCCTCTGCACAGTCAGAAATGGGAGAGACAGTGTTAGTGAGAGTGAGTGTGTCTATCTATTCAGTTTTGATAATGTAATCTAACCAGATGGAATCTAACATGATTTATTACAGAGAAAAACAGAGAAAAAGATGGAAGAGCTTGCACACATTCAGCTCTTGCCAAGCATTTGAAGTCATTGATATCATGATTGCATCCTGGAAAACATTCAAGAACGCAACGGAAACGGGAGATTAGATTGTTTTAAATGTGTTGCTGAATGTCTCCGTAGTCAGGATCATGTCAGGGAAAACTCAAATCATGAAAAAAATACTACAACTTGCCAGGTATTAGACAGTGTCCCATTTTTCTGTCTTGGTCATAGTCAGAGGAAGTGGAACACCAGGTTAAATTCTTATCTGGGAGGCAACCGTGATGCCAGGTGTTGTTGTACTTGAAGGGGAACTCACAGGGACTGCCGGCAGAGTTTCCATTGGCGGTGTGAACAACTACATGAAGGGGAGAGATGAGAAAAGACCAAAGTCAAAGATATATATAAGGTTTCAGCATACATGTCATTTTTAGGGAGAAAAATAATTTTGGGACCCTCATTTGACAAAAGATAAATCTGGTGTCTTGGTAGAAACAATGAAAACTTGAATGTTGCATTTATTCAACATTTTTTAACTTTCTAATGACAAAACATAGCATCTATGTAACTGAACAAAGGTTTCCAGAGCTTATCCTTAATTTACATCAGATCTTGTGAGTTGGTACGTAAAAGGAACATGAAAGAGAAGAAAAAACATTTTGTGCTGAAAGAGCGTGAGGGTAATGAGAAACGAAACAGAAAATCAAATCATTAAGTTGTGAGAATTTCAATAACAGAAAGAAACACAAACGAAATAATATTTAATGTTACTGAGTGAAAAAAGTTGTCGTTCTCTAGACTGCTGCAAGTCACAATTTAAAAATAGCTGAGAAATGCAGATTTACGGAAAAACTTGAATGCATCCCCGTGAAATTCTAGATCCTCTCTGTTCATGTTCCTCAGGTCTTATTTAATTATGCTGACAGTACAAATGACTCAAGACCAAGGTTATTATAGTTTTGAAATTTTCTTTAGTTTTTATTTATTTAGTTTTTCAGTTTGCTTTTTTGTTTCAGTTTAGTTTTAGTTAGTTCAACAAGTGATTAAGTAGTTTTAGTCTTAGTCTTAGTTTTTCAGGTATTAAGAGGAAGCCTTGACTTGTAGAAGCTGAAAAGGATGAAAGAATGTGTAACACCAAATATGGTTTATCATGTTTAATTTTTTTTTTTTTAAATTTCATTCTTTAACTACGAAGATGAACTTTCAAAATTTGTGGGATTTTCCCTTTTAGTTGCATCCCACAGTCCTCATCACTATACATTTACTCTCATCTATCAGTAGGTCGTACTCCAAGTATATTCAGTTTAGTTTTAGTTAGTTTTAGTTTAGTTTAGTTTTTTTTTTTAATTGTAGTTTTATTTTAATTTCAGTTAACTAAATTATTTTTGCATTGCTAGCTTTAGTTTTAGTCTTAGTTTGCATTAACTATAATAACCCTGTTCAAGACTCATATTATAAATATATACAAATAAATATGTGAAAATTAGTTTAACACTTAAAGCCAGCCACATGTTAATGTCATGGATCACCTTCCATATTTTACCACTAATTGCTTTAACAGATAATGCTATAAATAATGCTAACTAATATCAAGATCAGATCTATCCAGATCACTAAATATTAAAACATACATTTTTAAAATGTGCTGTTTAAGGACATAAAAATATTAATCAGTTTTTAAATAATTTCAATAGCCAACTGAACTCTGCACTCTGGCACATATTTTAACTGCGTAGGGGTTTGACATTAGATGTGCGACATCAGAGTAATGCAATGAGTAGGCCTGAGCACGAAGTGAAAGTGAAAGTCAGGTCGAGTCAAGTCAACATGAATACAATTATAGACACAGTCATGAGGCACAAAAGATGGAATTTCCCAAATATGCAGACAACACAGTTTTAGTTCTTTGAAATGTAGGTTTCCATTAAACTGGAATTGGACACACCATGTTGTTACCATAAACAACATAGTGCATAAACAAAGTTATTATTGATAGGAATGATCATAACTCAGTCAGGCTCTGTTAAAAAATGTACTAGAACCTGTTTGGTCATGTGACACACTTAAGCAAGATGAAGCAACACCTGTTTATACAAGGTGGGTGTAACATATCACAAGGTTAGAGTTACTTCACATTCAGGGAGCGCGGAAGAATTATGATCAAAACAAAAAAACAACACCAAAAATAAAAATCCTAGTCCAGGTTTGAAAAACAAAAAGGCCTTTATCTCGGTGGGCTAGAGTTATTAAAAAACACACCACAGCACGTTGTGTCTTCTTCAGGCTGGTTTGAGGAACACCAGTAGCGCTCCTGTACTTTTATCTATTACATCACATTCAATTCAAGGAAGTAGACTTTGACATTCTTTTACTCTCAACAGGAAGCATTTAACACTACTTTTATTCGTGGAATAAGAATTTACTAAAACATTACTCAGTATTCAGACCTTTGTAATGGACTATTTGAAGCATTTTCCTGCAGTCCTGAGGTCTATGTAAACAGCCTCTGTCTCAGATAAAAGAAAACCCACACTCACCTCGGTATGGCTTGTGGCAGATGTTGTCCTGGTAACCTCCTCTTACCCAAGAATCAGTAGGGTCCCGTTTGGCAGTGAGTTTGCCTTCGTTGTTGACCACCAGGCCCATCTGATAAACAGTGTAAACAGTCCCGTCCTGGCAGCGCCACCACAGCCAGGTGTTGGAGCCGCAGTCCACCAGGGACAAGGCCTTGGTGCGGACATCCAACGCCAAGCAGAGGGATGTACCCACGTGGAAGAGTCGGTGGCTTGAACCCCACTTCCATGACTGGGAATTGTTTTTTGGGTCACAGTCCGAGACACTTAAGTTCGAGGCCGTCGTTGCACTCAGACATTTCCCTGTGCTTGAGTGCTTGATGGTGAACTTGTCCTCGTCTGTGATGATGGAGGAGACACAGAAAACAAGTCAGTTTAAAAACAAATTCATGACTTCAACCTGACATCGAGAGCCATTTCATTTAAGTGATGGCAAAATAACATCACATCAATCCTTAATTGAACAAAAAAGGTCATTTAATGCTTCATCAAATGTTACTCACAGCAGAGCTTTAGCTGCTACTGAGCACGTCATCAGCATTGTAGGGGGAATTTTGGGTGATTTTAGCAATGAAGTGGGAAGTTTCTGATCTACAATTGAAAACTGAAGACTTGGTGTATATTTTATAGATTGATTCCGGTATATATTTTTTTTATTTGGTGTTTTTAAATTAGACTACTTTTTACACCAATTTATAAATAAAGTATTCGTGGCAGTATAAAGAAAGCTTTGAAACAGCACTGTGATCTTCGCTTTGAGGAAACACATTAGACAATGTGGTTGACCAGTTAAGAAGAAGAAGAAGAAGAAAATAATTTATTTATATAGCACTTTTCACAGACATGAGTCACAAAGTGCTTTACTGGAAAGAAACAAAAGATAAAGTTACCAACTGAGTTAACTCAATAAATAAAACATGAATAATACCATGTGTACTTGTACTCATGATCTCAGTATTTAAAATCCTGGCTACTACTGTGGATAGTAGCATAAAACATATATAAAAAGATTAATGTAGTATTTTATGGACAGTGAAATAGCCAGAAACTGAAGTGGGACTAAAGGCATTCTCTAACTTTAAATAATATAATATTTAGATGTGAAAAAGCCTGTTAATCACATGCTTAGTGAAGGAAGGTTACTGCCTCCTGTGTATTTTATTTGGCATGGTCAGTAAGGTGTGTCTTTTGAGTTATGAGTTATTATTTGCAGCATAATATGAAGCACAGATACGCGATATCAAAAATAGAAAGCGATATCATGTTACAGCTTTTCTGTATTGAATTGCAGCACCTCAGACTTTCATTTTATACTGAGTAGAGTAACTACATGAGAGCTGTGTGTACGGACATGGACACACAGAGAGCTAGAGGGGGGCGGGAGGCATGAGTATGCAGTTTGTTTGACCCTGCCATGGTTTGGTATGGTGTGGGCATCAAACTCACGGTGGAAATGAAACAATGTTAAAAAACAAAATCACTGGCCCATTTAAATTTTAAAAGGTGTAGGGTTGTGTAACTTATCCGTCTGCGCAGGTTTACAGCGTTTGTCCAACTTATCCAAAGTGGTTTTGAATGGCAGAAATCATAAAAGAGAGTAAAGGTAAAGTGTAAGATAATTCGTGTGTGTGTGTGTGTGTGTGTGTGTGTGTGTGGGGTAGCTACTTACCTAAAGTTGCAACATTATTAGCCAGTGAGCAACTCCCCCGAAGAACAGTCGTCTCCAACAAAAACAACAAACAAAGGCAAAGTGTCGCTTTGGATGTTTTCAGCATGATCCCGTCGGAGCGTTTTTTGACGGATTCATACAGGATCTGTTTTTACCAGAGTGTTGAGCTGTGAATGGACAAAGGTCGATCGATAGCTGAGATCCAAAGCGAAAGTAATCAGATATTGAGCTGCTAACCCAGTTCACCCAGTCCTTAACCCAGTCCTCCCAACTGTCAACTGTGTCCCGCTTCGACTCTGTCAAGCTCAGGTGAAGATGACGGACTTCCGGTTGTACTTACAAAATAAAAGGTGACGAATAACAAATGTACGGAAGCCTTTTTCCGCCAAGTACAAAGAATAATAAAAATTGGAGAATTGGCATGAATACATTATAATAATCACGATCACAATAAACAAATATTCATTTATTATTATTGATTATTTATAAATATTATGTTTTTTTTTATTAAATTAAAATAAAGCAGTTTTGACATCATTTTTTTAAACCTTTTTTTACTTTCTACATGTTCTTCATATGTGCCACCCTTTCAAAAAATAGTGTTAGAAAAAATAAACATAGCAATCTAAAATAATCTAAAAACAAAATAATAAACTATAGACAGTAAACTATCTCTGTGTAAATAAATCTGCAAAACATAAATGTGCAACATGCACAAGTTCCTGAGATTAGCCTATATACATGTGGGCAATGTCCCTGGGATTTTTATAGTAAGGTGCAATGTTTCTTTGATTTACATAGTAAGTACAGCATGGGAGTAGGAAGTACTAGGAGCTGTGATGTTGTAGTCTGATGGTATGGCACTTGGTTAGATGAGTCTGTGGCTGAACATACTCCTCAGCTGGCTCAGCTTGGCAAAGAGAGGATGAGAGGGATTGGCCATGATAGCTTCCAGCTTTCCTCTCATCCTCCTCTCTGTCACTGCCTCCACACTGTCCAGGTCCATCCCCACTACTAGTTGGCCTACGTTCCAACCCTCACATATGGTCTAAGTTTTGGGTAGTGACTGAAGATCCCGGATACAAGTGGCTGAAAAGAATTACCTCCAGAGTGTGTGGGCTCAGCCTTAGATATAGGGTGAGGAGCTTGTACATCCAGGGGGAACTCAGAGTAGAGCTGCTGCTCCTTCACATTAAATGGGCCAGCTGAGGTGGGCTGGGCACTTGGTTAGGATGCCTTCTGGATGCCTACTTCTGGAGATGCTCTGGGTATGTCCAACTGTTAGGAAAACCTGGGGCAGACCCAGAAAACGCTGGAGGGATTACATATCTCTCCTGGCCATTTTTGTTTTGATAATGTCACAGTGAAGCTGACCTTTGACCTTTTGGATATAAATACGTTATTATGTCACAATTTTATCCTATTGGACATTTTTGTGAAACTTTGTCATGAATTCTTGAGTGTATGAATTCTTGAGTCATGGCCAAAAATGTGTTTTGTGAGGTCGCAGTGACCTCAACTCGAATCTACCGAGTTATCCTTGAGTCAAAATAGAAATTTGACGTAGGGCTGGACAGATCACCTGAAAACTTCTTCCAGCCATATGAGATAATGATTAGGTTATGACTTACTATGTCAAAATATACTGCATGATATACTAAATCAAAATGATAGTAGATTAAAAGAAAGAGACACAATAAGTCAAAATGATGAGCTATTTCAAAAAACTATATTAATTCAAAATTATGAAAATGTCATTAGACTGTAATAGTTTGACATACTATCTCTGAATTCTGACTCAAGTCACAATTTTGACAAACTATAAGTAATGTAATTACTACTAAATTGTCTGAAACCTTAAAATGATAGAAGTGCCATTGGACATACATCTGTGCAGCAAATGCCATGCAACACTTTCATTTTGAAGGCCAAGATATCATCTTTTCAGCCTCTTCCTGCGTTGGCTGCTTCTCTTCATGTTCCAGTTTTCTAAAGTATACCTGCCCACTTCACACCCACTCTATTGTTTCTGTGAAAGAAAACTCCCTCATGTTGGGTTTTCTCTCCATCAACTGTAGTGGGTGTCAGTCTCTACCACATGAAGCAGGACATTTTCCTCTTTTTAATTTTACATACTGCAGCTTTTACATGGTTTTATTTGTACACACAGCTGTTATAAATTATTAATCCCCTTGTCAGGAACTCTCAGAGAAATTGTCAATAGCAGCACTTTGTGTACACACTGTCTCATTTTCCCATTGATTTAGTGCTGCCAAGTACTGCTGCCTTCATTTAAAGCAATCTAATGGCTCGGAGTATGTTTTACTGAGATCAATTAAACAACGGCTAATATTGTAACTCAAATGCTTACAAATTCAGTTTCCACAGAGACAATATTTGTGATGTAGTCAGTGATGTATGTCACTGGGAGATTAGTTCAATGGGAAATGATAAGAGTACCAATGTATTTAAAAAAACAAAAACAAAGATAAATTTTCTCATCACAATCACAAAACAATGAGCCACTTGTTCCATTCTTTCTGTACTGGAGTACAGCCTCCGAAAACCACATCTGGCCTACTTATTTTAAATCAGATCACTGCAAGCTGAACATATTATGCCAAAGCACAGTCTTGTCTCAAGTCTATCTTTTCTGGGAAACAGCAAGATGCTCTGTGAGTCAATATGCCTATTTGTGACATTTAATATGTCTAGAAAGCCTGTAACATTATACCAGCACTCTGAATTGAATTTGTCTGAATTGTAAGTCACACTCCAAAACTACTGTTTGTCTGGCATATATTTTGGTTCAATTGTGTCAAGTAACTTTGGTACTGCAATACTTGAACCTCCGTTATTTTGTAACTGAGACGTTGTGCGGTCCTGCGTGGGAAGAAATGTTGTCTGAAGATGTGTCATGTCATTCTGTGGAGTTCTGACAATCTAGTCCTTTTTCACTGAAAAAGTGAAGTAATTAAGAAAAGGGAAGCATGCAGAGTATTTCCTCTTTTTCTCAATCACTCACACAGAAATAAATGAGCTGGCGTTGTTGGGCCCACCTTGAATTTATTAAAACACAGAGACAATTGTGCAAAATACATTTCATAATTTGCTTTGCAAAGTGAAAAAACAGAACAAATCCAATCATCAGTTTCCTTACACAGTTTGTGTTAGTTTTGAGCATACAACAAAAAAATCTCTTACCAATATACAGCATATATACTTAAAAAAAATAAAATATAAAAGTAATACTGACAAAATAGCGGTACCTTGTGTACAGCTTCAAAGACCCCCGAATTTTGAATCAAATCTACATTTAAATTACAATTATTCTTGTAATTGTTATTTTGACAACAATATGCCTCTTGTCTGACAGAGGGGAAGACACTTGTGATTCTGACAAAGACATCTGTACTCTTGTTCCTATTAAGTAAATCTTAACTTATAATAGAAATGAATACTCATACTGCAGGACTATATCAAATATTAGGTGTTTTGTACCTCTTTAAACAAGTTAAAAGCTCTACAATGTCCCTTATTAACATTCTCATGTGAATTTTAAAATATTGACCACTGTTATTCTACTTCAAACCACAGAAATTCAACTGTGGGCTCTTCAGTGTCAAAACAAGATATAATGTTTTCCTGATTTAAATGATTTGAATAAATCTATAAAGGGGGGTAACAGATCCTTCAAGCACATTCTCAAATTTAATGACCTAATACTGTTGTTTGCCATTATCATCTCACCACTGTCCTGAGGAGTCAGCGTCACAGCTTCAGTGTCATCTGGCATTCATACCTGATGGTGAAATGGTGAGAGAGAGAGACAGAGAATGGGGGAAAAAAACAACAGAGACCTAAAAAGGCATGGAGTCTTTATGTGTTATTCTCCTGAGTGAGTTTCCAGGTCTGTGATCAGCACATTTCCATCTGACTCTGTAGCCTGTGAACTGGTTTGTCTGTAATAAGCGCTTCCGAGCGTAGGGAGTCCACGAAAACGAGCAGAGTTCCTCCTGTACATGAACCACATTGCTCCTGCCAGCAGAGCAAAGATCAGTACAGCCACCAGTACTGCAGCAGGGATGATACCATGATGTAAACCTGAAACATACAGACCAAAGCTGAGTGAGTATGTTTAATTCCTGCTGTGGTGGCGCTGTTTTTGATTTCCATGTATAAAGGCATAAATCTACTGATCTACAACATTATATATTGGACATTGTATTGTATTTTTGATAGTACACTGTATCCTCACTGAGCTTAAACCTGAGAATGTGAAAAACTCTTTATAATTATGACACCAATAGGACATATTAAATTGTTCTCTTTACCATTCAGTGGCTGCACTTCAACCTCAGAGACGACATCTGCAAAGGAACACATGTAGTGAATTTCAGCTTAACCTGTTATGTGTCATATTTGGTATTCAGACGATGTGGTATCAGCCAAGAAGAAAACTGACACACTATCAATGAAAAGACTGACTCTATGTGTAATGCTAAAACATAATGTAGGTCTTAGTGTCCTAAGTCAGATTGCAGAATACTTTAGAATAATAAGGAACATTATTCATAAATGTCCAAATGAATGAATGAATAATGAATAAATTAACTCACATCTTTATGCATACAGTGACATACAGATTTTTCCAGGACTGACCAGGAGATTGTTGGACTCAATGTTTAAAGTTTAATTTCACACAGCCAGAATGTAAATCACAGAGAAATGCACAATTTATTTTCTTTTTCTGTTTCAAGGTTGTGTCATCTGAAAATGCAGTATCAAATCATCCATATATTTTGATTTAAAGTCCCCTTCAACTAAAAATGTGTTGTATTAACACAAAGCATATTATCTTTTATGTCTTGAAACATGACTGCATGGAATCTTTAATAAATGGCAATATGTTTGAAAGGTACAGGCATGTAGGCAAATTACTGACTCTACTTGAGTGTAGGTCTTATTTTTTACCAACGTTCAAAGTGATATTTCAAGCAGAATCTATATGTTCAGTATAAAGCATTTCCCTTGTGGGCAGCTGTAATAAGTTTATAGTTAAAGCAGAAGAACAGAGACTCTGATTCACTTAATGTGTTTGAATCAATACAGATGGACAGAGGAGAAGTGGATTATCCTATCCTTAACCTTGTCTTCCCATGAAAATTTGTAAGTAATGTGTAAAATTGCAACCCACATAAATTCAAGCTGACTGCAGTCTCTAGTTTCCATGATGGAGCAAACGACAAAAGTTTTACAGCCAACATTCAAACCTACAGAGTGTTTGATTTTGAAGTTGGGAACACTTGAATCCAGCAGTTCATTGTGCATGTGCCTTAGTTCCTAAAATAAGTGTCTCTTTAATATTTAGCGGTTTAATATTTAGCTGTGTTGATTTTGGTGACTGACAATTAGAGAAGACCCAATACTCATTCAGAAGGCCCCAGAATTCTTCACAATGATCCCTGTTCAGTTTACCTGAGATGGTTTTGCAGACAAAGCCGAGCCGCTCTGTGCACCGTGACAAGTGCCATACTCCGTCAACCACCCTGGTAGTAACACAGGAATCTGCAGTCAGCTGCTTGGAGTCTGGGGCTTTGTTAGGCCAGTTAGTGTAGTCCATAGGTGAACCATCCACCCAGGCCATGGAATCAGCTAAAAGCAGACACCCCAAGTTAGTGACATGTGGCTTTAGGGGATGACTATCATCTGATGGGTATGGGGAGAGTGATAGGCTCTTACTGTCAATGTTAAAGTAAATCCCCAACCACATGTTCTGGTGAAGGAACCCTGTAGACCACAGCTGCTCCAGAACAAAGCGGTTCTCCGTCTCACTCTCAATGGTCAGGATATCAGAGGTGTTGACTGGAAAGTGAAAACAGCACAACAAACTCACTATTACTGTGCAGTTTAAAGGAACAGGTCAGTATTTTGTCAAATACCCTTTCTTACTGAGAGTTAGATGAGACTTTCTGATGCATGTTTCATGTTTGTACTGTAAATGTTTAGCTACAGCTGTCAGAAGCTTAACATAAAGACTAAAAACAGGGGAAACAGCCAACTGCAATGTGTAATTTTTACACCTTGGTTTCTGTATCTTCTGTTAAAGGCAGAGGTAAAGGGCAAAGGTAAAGTATTACGTTTTAGAGGTGCTGGTAGATGGATTTTGTTGCTATTGAACAGAGCCATGTTAGCTATTTCCCTCTGTTTCCAATGGATCAAGAACTGTAAATCACTCAAGAGAGGTTCCAATCTCATTTTCCAGCTCTGCATCTTTGCTATTCATTCATTGATTAAATCCAATGCAAACATCAGTCATGCAACAGTGAATAAACAGAAGAAGAGAGTCCCTCTGTTGTTTATTTGTGAATAAAATATGCACTTCAACTGCTGCAGTCGTTTTTAAATCTGTCATCAGTCTAATTTTCCTAATCTTCACAGTTCTTCAGAAGCTGTGAATATGCATAAAAGGGACTTTGAGTTCCTACTTTTAGTTCCTCCAGGTCCATGGTTCCTGGAACTTTTCGAACATGTAATCCCATTATTCTAAAGCATGATGCATTTCAGTGTAGCACCCATATTCAAACTACAGGGGGAGTATGTAAGCTATCCCATCCTGCAGATCTGAGTGATAAAGCTCATTAAATTCTTTAATGATGATAAAGAAGTGTCATTATCATTTAACAAAAAACAACAGAGAAATTAAGTCATTAATGATCTCACAGGTTAAAAATAGCCAAAATCACCCCCTACCTTTCTGTCTGCAGTGCTCTCTTGCCTCTTCAAATGTAAGTCTCTGCATTACAGGCTCAAAATTGTAACAGCCATGTCCAAATTTCACCCACGTAGAGGGACACACCACCTCATATGAGATAAATGGCTTATTCCCTGCAAGAGAGAGGCAGAAAATTGTGAATTTTCACACATGATGCGTAACAGACACCCAGCAGCAGCAGAAGAGTGGAGCGCTCAAGATTTTCACATTTCACTGAAGGAGCACTGACTTGGTGGGGGGATATGACACAGGGCTCCAGGCAACAAAGTTTCACAGTCAGCTCTTCGCCAGCCTCCATTCACGTCAATGTACACACACTCTCCTGTCACAAAGTTGTCATCGTCATCGGCCGCGTCCCAGTGTGTGTACACGGTGTCGCTGCCATCTGACCACTGATAATTGATACCGCTCTGTAAGCAAGCACAGTCATTTATGTGTCAAGAAGTCTCTCTTGTGGTGGCACTCAGTAACACTTGACACTGATTTAGATTGCAGGCTGTAGCAGCAGTGGCCGTCAATCAGTGCATGCACAGCGGTTTGATGGACAAGCATTAGCAGTAATACTACTTCTATTTTTTAAATATTATTCAATCTACAATTATGTCTGTGCTTGATTATAGTGATTTTGTACATATACATGCCTCCCCCTTCACTTTAAAGCCTCCTGACTCAGTGTATCCGTGTTTTATCACAGATGACTAACTCCTCCCTATTAACCAGAAGAGGGAAGTTGCTCTGAATATTATTTAATCATAGGGTTTGATGGAAATTTCCTCTTTATGTGTGCTCTCTGATCACATCTTAATTATTATGTCAGATCACCAAACATTTTAACTTTGCGGTATAAACTTAGTAAATGAGTTGTTACTCCCGAGATGAAGGTATAGGTAAGTCATGCTCAAAGATCCCTCATACCTTCAAATATAACTCTCTAATCTAATCTAATTTAATTTAATCCAATTTAATATAATCTCTAATTTCTCTTCAACATTGTATTCAAGCATTTTAAATTCCACTTACTATTTTTTCTTTAATGTGTAACTAGTTTACAGTATATTCGTAAACTTGTGTGTGTTTGTCAGTTCTTCTTGTGCACAGGTTTCTATTGGAAAAGAGATCCTGATCTCAATTAGATTCCCCGTTTAAAATAAATAAATACATTTTAATTAAATATGTTTGTATAAGATGTTATCCAGTTAGGTAACAAAAATATCCTCATCAGTGTTGCTCTCAATTATCATCTCATTCACATGGACAATTGACATTTCCCATAGTTTAATTTTAATCCTGGTTTCTGATATATCCTCTATAAAATCTAAAACTCTAATTAAAACTGTTTTAAATGCCATGATTAGGTCGAGGAGGTGCACAAACCTGCATGTGCCTGAAGGGGAATCCAGCTACTGACTCACCAGAAGAGACACACACTCAGTGTTCCATGGTATATTAATCAAGCAGCTTTATCTAAAGCAGTCATAACACTTAAAAACTATGACAAAATACTGCAGTTGTTAGCTAGTATCTAGTTAGGTTTACTGTCTTATAGAATGTAACTAGAGTTAAACAAACAGATTTAGAGACAGAAATGTAACAGAGTGAATCAGTTTCTCTCACTTCCTGTACTCATTTCACAGCATGACTAAGACATTCCATGGAGGCTCAGCGATACTTGAATCCAAATGTTAAGGCTCTGGCTGTCTGCTGGGGAAGTACATGCCTGTGCACATGGGCAAAGTATGTCTACGTGGGCAGAAGGCCAGCAGAAAAACTCTAGAGGCATGCTAGACAACTGTAACCATCCATCTGAAGGCATCTGCACCAAACAAACTAAACGGGGAAAAAAAAGGTTTCTGTTCAAGGAATCCTTTGCTCACCAAATCTGGATTGGATGACATGTTTTTCTTTATTCAGACTTAGCTACAAGCCATTTTTTGCTCTATAGGCTCTCTGTGTCTACCTGTTACTTGAAAAACAATGTAAAATTCTTAAATTTAAGGGCATACCATAGCATCATTTCATCAAAAAAAGAATAACAGGTTTGGAGTCTTTAGGATGCTAATGACATGTTCTTATAGAGATGAAAACAAAAATACTAAAATGTATCTTATGTTTACATGCTTAAGTAGCGTTTAAACATTAACAGTAGAAATGCTGGAAAAAAACACACCCAGAGTACATATTGTATGATGGGATACATACGTCTTGACTATACAGTCCAATCCAGTGTGGGACTGCCAATCTATTGACAAGGACAGTAAGGAAAGCCTGGTGGTAGGCATCTGTGATGCTCACTAGGTCCGCTTCATTCTCTATGCACATATGCGTCGCGTCGTACCAGCTCATGTTGCCAGAAACAACCTTGTAGCTACGACTCCGGTACTCAATATTGTCAGGGAGAGGGTGGCTATAGGAGTGGGTGGGAGGTTTGGATCTATCTGTGACAGAAAAACAAAAGCAAAAGAGAGGAATGTAAGAAGAAGGTAAGATAGGCTGTGTCAGAATGATTATTTAAAGTTGTTAATGTTTGGGACATATACAGTTAATGGATAATCTGTATTCACGGCAATCAAGGTAAAGACCAAAGCTATTGATTCAATTTGATCCCTAGAGAAGGACATGGCACTGGTGTCCTTGTGTTTTTTTAGAGTTGAATGTATTTATAAATTGTGGGTAGTTAATGACCATTTTAAGGTGGTGCAATTTAGTACAAATATAAGAGAAAAAAAAAGAAAAAGTGTTATATTGGTTTTAGTGTTTAGTGATTCTTTAACAGACAAAATTACTTAGTTTCCAGCGTGTAACTTTGTGTGTAAAACTACATATTATAATATAAGTTTCTTTCTTAAAAACCCTTTAAGAAACAATCTAATATGCTAATGTGCACACTGAAAACTAAGTCATTTTGCCTGTTAAAGAACTGTTAAGAGTCTAATTTTTAAGGATTTTTGCAAATTAACATGAACCTAAATATAATGAGTGGGCACTTACCAATGAAACTAACACTTTTGCTCCAAAATGCACCACCAAATTACATAAAAATATTTTGTTCAAATAGTTTAATACCTGCAAATTACTCTGGAAATTCCCAGTAAAATTAGCATAAAATTAAAGCATTCCCTAAATTTAGGTAGCCTTTGAATGTAATTATGTAGCTGTCAGGAACAGAAACACGTGTCGACATTCAAGATTTCAAGTTTCAGAGACCATTCAGTGTCAAAAAACACAAACTGTCTGACAGCAAAAGAGGAATAGTGATGTGATGGCACTCAGAGACATGAAAGACTGACGAGTACAACCAAAAAGAAAGAAACTGAGGGAATCTTACCTTGAGGTTTTTGACAAACAAAGCCATACCCATTCTCGCTGCACTTCTCATCGTACCATTTTCCTGTCAGGTGGAAGTTGTGGTTGTTGGACAGAACGGTACACAGTGGTTCATCAGCAAATCCACTGAGCCACTCATCCTCCTGGAGGTTTATAGAGTGCATATTAATACGCACATGCAGACAAATACACACAAACCCATAGAAAAGTATACATTTGTGAATGCGTACAATCTCTGTTCACGTCAATCAACATTTGGTGTGTTTATAAAGGGTTTTGGTATCAGATCTATTCACATTACAGTACATGGTGACTTGCAACCAGTCAACAATTCATCCTAATTTTTTTATACAATTCTTTTAAAATGGTATTTTTCATCTAACAGACCAGATTATACCAGTTCCATAAATTAGAAAAGGGAGATGAGTCATTTCAGGAATCCAAAGTTCCAGGAGTTATGGCACTTTAAGATGTTAAGGCTTGGATGAATACAGATTATGCTTCATAGAAACTTATAGAGCATTCAGAAGTTTAAATTAGTTTACTTTAAGAGGTTATGAGGCACATTTGGATGAGTTCTGTTCCTAGTTTTAATAACAAAGCATTGTGAATTTTCTGCAACAGATTTGTGCCTCTGTCTGGCTTATCTGTAGTTCACAATGACTCATGGGCATCAACGTACTTTGAGCCATCTGTCATACCAAACTGAGAGAAGAGACACAACATCTCATAAACAAAAGCTGATATAATTTAAACTGATGGCCATAATATAATATAACAGTCACTCTATTAGATATACACAGAGTCTCAAGCTCTTCCATGAATCATCGACAACATTCAACAAAAAGACATACACTACATGGCTGTAGTGAGTATACTGGGCTTTGCTCATGATGACGACAATTTTCAACAGCAGCTTAAGAACAAACTAAATCAGATTAAGTTTTGAGCAAATACTGTCAAGATATTGATTCATTATTATTATTCTCCCTCACCATACAAATACAGACACACATTTTAACTCCAGAACTAGAAAAAGCAAATTTTCCTCTACATTTTTGAGGAACACATATTTACACACATATAATAACATATATTACATACATTTTCTACATTTCCAACAGTTAGGAATGTGGGTCAACTTAAAGTATTCACAGGCACTTACAGTGAGATAGCTCTTTGGTTCAATTGGAGACCAGTTGGTGTAGCTGACTTGTTTCCCATTGGTCCATTTCATGGTGTCTTCATCCCGCAGGCCGATCCACACGCCTACAGAGCTGCCCTGGAGCAGCATGGTGATGTAGGCTGCAGAAATTATGCCATGACAACAGAAAAACAAAATAGAGCAGTATTCCTTCCTAACATGCCTCATCAGTGGAGCTACCGAAGAGCACAAAATCAAAGTGATGTGGTCTCACACTGTTTGTATATAAAATGAACCATTCATTGACTAATTGTACAATTAACATTGCTTATTGCCTCTACCTTGTTCAATCTCATCTTCAATAGCAACCAGCGATCCTTCGAATGAGGAGCAGATGGACTCGGCATCTTTCCAACTCTTTCCCTCCTCAGGACTACCAGGGAGGTGAAGCAGGAGACACTGCCAACACACACACACACACACACACACACACACACACACACACACACACACACACACACACACATCCCACACAAAACATGAATATCACATCCTGAAATGCAAATTATTCTTCCCCCGTCACCACCAGGACTTTTTATTTTGAAAAGATCAGGATTCAGTGTAAAAAAAGCATGAAGTCGCCTTTGATAGACAGAGGACATAATTTCATGGTACTGCTGATTGAAACCAGAATAAAAACAAAAGTTTAGCAACCATCTCTGCTTCTTATGATTAAATTTGAGGCAAATTAGACAAGTAATGCTCAAAAAGTCAAACGAAGGTGCAGTGTGTAGAATTTAGTGGATTTATGTAGAACAGGCTTGGTAGAAATATTTATATATCATATTTATAAGTATCTTTTAATTAATGTTTCATCACTTGAAAATAAGAATCATTGTGTTTTTGTTTGCTTAGAATAAGCCTTTTATATCAACAGAGGGAGAGGGTCCTCTTCCACGTAGCTTGCTATGTTGCACTGCCATGTTTCTACGGTTACCCAGAATGGACAAACACTGGCTCTACATACAGTCTTTTCGTGAGTTTCCTGGCCACCGTAGGCCACCATTCATTTACCGTATATACTATATCAGCTGGCTTTGTTCTTCAAAGAGGTTGACTCAGCTTGAGCATTGTCAGTTTGGGGTTGTTCTGCGGTAGATAACAACTTTCTAAGGAACAGTAAATGTAAACACAAACATCCTGCCTCAACCCAAGAGGAAACTGAAAAGTCAGAGGGGCATTTTTAGAAGCAAGTTGTGTACAAAGAGACTATCTTTTGCATTTCGAATAACAAAGAAAGTGAAATCCTATTTACAACAATAATAGAGTGTACTAAGAGTTGTCGATGAGACAAAATAAAAACCTAAGGTAAAAATATGATGTTTGCTGCCATTTAATTACAACAATAATGGGGACACAACCAAATGAAATTGCATAATGCAAATTTATGGAATTACAATATAATCTCCATAATTTTCAGTACTAAATAATAGAAAGTTTCTTTCAAAGGTCTGAAGGTTACTGATGTGTGTGTGTGTGTGTGTGTGTGTGTGTGTGTGTGTGTGTGTGTGTGTCAGAACCTTGTGTCCAAAGTACAGCCATTTCTCTGGACAGCCTCCGATGTAGTGCGGCTCCCTGGGAGTCTCCACCACCGAAACAGTCTTTCTCTTGCAAACATAGCCGTGGACATCGCTGCATTTATTCATCGACCATTTACCTGCAACATTTGAAGGAAAGAAGGCCTCAGTACACACTCATTTGCAAGTAAACATTCAACTGAGTATGTATGTTACTGTGTGTACATATGTTTACCTGATGAAGAGGACATGGTGACACACACCCCATTTTTCCCAGAGGCAGCCGCCGCACTCCCCTCTGCCCAGTTCTGAAACTCTACTTCTGACCTGTCACTCCACCTGAAGACACACACACACACACACACACACACACACACACACACACACACACACACACACACACACACACACACACACACACACACACACACACACACACACACACACACACAGAAACTTTCAATGAACATTGTTTCCAAATATTTACAAGCTAAGGGATCACAAAGTTATTCAAATGTATCCTCTATCCTTCCTTTCTCTCATTTCAACCCCAACTGGTCAAGGCAGATGGCCGCCCACTCTGAGTCTGGTTCTGCCTGAGGTTTCTTCCTGTTAAAAGGGAGTTTTTTCTTGCCACTGTTGCTCATGTGGGAATGTTGGGTCTCTTTAAAGTTAAAACCTGAAGAGTTCGGTTTAGAACCTGCTCTATGTGTAAAGTGCCTTGAGATAACTTTGTTGTGATTTAGCGCTATACAAATAAAGATTGAGATTGAGATCTTTAGGTGGACATGAATGTCTATTTGTGGCTCTCCATCCAACAGTTGTTGAGACATTTCACTCAAAATGACAATAACAGAGTAATGGGGATTCATTGTTTGGGAGCACTGAATGTCTGTACAACCGGCTGGTGGTTCTAGATGAGAAGTCAGAGGATCACTAAGGTCAGTAGGATTCATTACCTGGGACAATGAATATCTGTGTAAAATGTTGTAGCAATCTATTTAATAGTTGAGATATTGCACTTTGGAACAAAGTGATGGATCAACCGTTAACATGGCTTAGAGAAGGTAGTTTGTCATTAACTCTATTTCTTGTTACCTCTATTCAGTATTTCCTCTCTTAAATTAACCTCCTTGTCAAATTTCCATTAAGTTTATATTTCCCTTTCTCCCAGAGACCTTGGTTTTAAAATAAACATTTTCTAACTAATAAAGCATTGACTGCTGTAATAGAATCAGTGACAATAACAGGATATCTTAAACAAGCTCCAAACACACACACCTGACCTCCTCTCCAGGCTTGCCAATGGACAGGCCAATCCACCAGTCAGTAGGGCCCAGTGAGAACTGAGGAGACACAGTGAAAGAAGCAGAGATGAGAAAGAACAGAACTTCACTTTTACCCTCCTCCTTTGCAATCCAGGCCTCACTGGGGTGGAAGATTCAGCTTTTGAATGGCTGAGTGGCCATTCAGGCGCTCGCTCTCCTTGGCCCGTACTACGCCTCTTTCATCGCCGTGTTTTGTTCCCTTTATCCCTCACAATCCTCGCCAGCACAAGAGACTTCTTTAGTCTGGTCCAAAAGGCTGCTGCCGAAAACAGTCTTTTTCTTACTCCTCGTGTATGGGCCCACTCGAGCATGAAAGTGTCCACATATGAGGTACGCTTTGGCTTGTCGATGTGTGTCTGTAAACACTTGAATTTGTATGAAGAAAGAGTGTGTCAATTGTGTTGACACTTGTTCATGCACGTGTTTGTGTCTCACTGTGTTTGTGAGTGTGAACTGTTAGGAAGAATGGGGCTAGTGGACCATTCAATGAAGAAAAGCCCCTGTGATTAAGTACATTTCTTTGGCTGTGTTCTCTGTGTCAAACCGTTCTTCTGCTCATTGAAAACTACAAAAAAAAAGCATTGATGTCCAAAGCTCTTGGCATTTGGTTACTGCAGTTAGGTGGTAGTAGTATTTCCACAGCAAATGCCATTTTCTCTTCAAATAAATAATGATATCACAAGAGGAGAAGACAATATCCACAAATATTATAGTACTGTTTGAAGTAAACTGGTTTGTTTTTTGGTTTTTTAAGATTTTGACATGTTTAAAAATAAATGTTTTGCAGAGTTTTAATAGAATAGGAATAGAATAGGTTTACAGGATTATACACATCTGTACTATATATACAGTACTATCACATATCATTTTTGATACGTTTGGCCAATATTTACAACATAATTTGTCATGTCAAACATATTTAAATGTATTTTTTTCACTTGCATGTTTCTTTTTGAAAGTAAACTATGGGAAAAATTGATTTATATTTAAATTGTTAGTTGTAAATAAATTTCCTATTGCTACCATCCCCCAAAAATACAAATCTGTGTTTATGAAAGTTTGGTGATACAGACCTTTTCTCAATATGTTTATATGACAAATTATAAAAGTAGATAAACTGACCCGTCGCAGACGCTCCTTGACAAAGTGCAGTTCGTCCCTGGAGTGGATGGACAACAGGTAAGCTCCCATCATCTGACAGGCCAGAGAGACGGCGTCCCAGTTGAATGGCTGCTTGGCCAACAAGTACTCAGCTCCACGGTAAAACACCCACGGCTCACTCTCTGAAAGTAATTATAACACAGAACACATGTTCACGTAATCCAGTATTAAACATATCCACCGGCATAATGACAAAGGTCTAATTGCTTGACTGACTAATGAATTGTTTGAGATGTGTTATTTTCACATCACATAACCCTGGGTACAGCAGATTTTAGTGACTACTACATCAGATTATGACAAAACATTTTTCTTCAATCTTCTTTTCATTTTTGGTTAGACGCTCAGCAACAGTCCCTTTAGCAAATTTGGTATTGTTTCTATGGTTACACAGCAGCAGGTTAAAGTGTCTCAGAGGGCTTTACAGTCTATGCAACCAACGACACTCTCTGTTCATAAAACCTCAATTCAGATAGGGAAAGACAAAAAAAAACCTCATAGAGTGCAGCAAAAAAGACATCCCTTCTCTATGAGGGACACATTAAAGTACTAGAACCATATATGGAGAAAGAGAAGTATAAATATTATGTAAATAACAAAGTATTTAAAGTATAGTGTTAGGTAAACATAAAGCATAATTACTTAAATAGTTGTGATGATGTAGTCTTCCAAAGGTAATTTTGCATTTAGTGGCTTACATACTAGTAAAGACATTAATAACACCTTTTAGTGTCTATAAAGCTTGCATATAAGAGGACAATCACATAAATAAAGAAATCTACTTACGCTCTGTGTACCAGTAGGGTTTTTTCAGTTCATCACCTGCAACGTAAATCCGAGTTTGGTTAATGCAGCCATGATGATGTGTGTACTGTATGTGTGACTGTGTGTAGAGTTTTGGTGTGAGGGCTTTTTACCTCTGGACATCTTACAGATCCACTCATGTTTGGTGTCACAGGGCTGTGGCATGAGGATGTTGGTCAGGTCACTGTACACAGCACAGTCCCTCCTGTCGTCCTCCTCGTTCTTATCCTCTATGAAGGACGCCACCACCTGCACAAAAAGAAACAAAAACGATGGTTAATACTGTACATCATCTGCCTTTTACAGAGTCCTGATTAGGCATGTGGACACTTTCGTGAACTTTTCTTAATACTTACAGGAGAACCATCGGACCATTCCCAGGTTCCAAGATGTTCTGGGTCTCTCTTATTTAAGCCCACCCAAAACCAGCGACCCTCTGTTCTGAAAAGGAGGAGAAGAACACAAACACACTGCAACACAAGCCCATCTGATCAAGTCTTTTACACTTTTCACATTGTTTGTTTGTGTGCAAGAATAAATAAGCTCTTGTTTGTGAGCATAAATTTATCATTTGTTTTAAAATCTGTTTTGTAAAAAAAAGTGTAACTTGCATTATATTATGGCGATCACTGTGGAGATATGGATAAATCCTATTCTTATTTAATTTCATTTTAAATATACTTTATTTCATTTTTTAAATTTATATCGGGGGGGTTTTTATTTGTCATGCACATTAGTCTCAAATTGTTTTATTATTTATATTTGTTCTGTCAAATTATTGGCTTGTCAGTCTTCTTTCATGAATTGCATTCACCTGCACAAAAGGTGCTATAAAATGAAAGTTTGATTGAATTTCATACATTCTGTGGAAATTATTTCAATATCAGCATGACAAATTAAAGCAGTACATTTCTTGGTGTAAATATAACAGGTTTGGATACAGCCCAAACCTACCACTTACTTGACAGATATGTTTAATTATTCTTGCACATTATTCACAGCTGCAATTAAAAAACTTATTACATGGTTACATGACTTATTAAGGTGGAGTCTCATTCATTCCACAATCATCTGTAGACAGATTATAAACAATCCCAAACCACATTTTATCTTCAAAAGCTAGTCATTAACATCTGCTCTACTGCTCTGTGCACAAGAAACAAAAACACCTCAACTGAGGCATTCATCAATTCCCAGAACATTACTGCACTAACGAGGCCCAGAGGGCTGTACCAACCCTTCGAACATGGTACTGAGGAGCTGCTTAACAAACACCTGCTCCTCATAGTGGTGGAAACTAGCCAGCTGAGCCCCGAGGGCTTGGCAGAAGAAATCTGCTTCCACCCAGGAACGCTTCATCAGGACTTTCTCATCGTGGAACACCTAGAAGAGCAACACGTACTGTCAGCTGATGTGAAACAGACGACAGACAGTCAGTATAGCTGCAGAAATGCTGACAACCTTTTAAAATGTAACCAACCTAACACACAAAATCACAGTTTTATGTTTGTCAGTCATTTCATTTTTTTTTCCATAAAGTGAAAACAATAAGGCAAGATACATCAAAATTTTACATCTAATATTAGAGCTGCGATGATAAGTCAACAAAAAATAGTTAGTCGATTGAAAGACAATTAATTGACAGATATTTTGACAATCGATTTATCATAATTTATGGAGCAAAAATGCCAAATCTTTTTTGGTTACTGTTGTTTTTCTTTGCCATAACTGATATCTTTGGGTTTTGGACTGTTGATTGGACAAAACAAGTAATTTTTTGAATTACCACGTCGGCTCTGGCAAGTTTTGATGGGTATTTTTCATTACTGTTTGACATTTCAACAATTACATTTACTCGTTACTTGGGGCGTCTAATACAGATAATTATGTAATAAGACAAAACAGCAGAAAAAATACAGCCCCGAGAAACATAATGTTTTGGCGCTTTTGCACTACACAGTTCCAGCACAACTCGACTCGACTCGCCTCGACTTGGCTCGGTTCCAGGAAGGACCTTTTCCATTACAAAGAAGTACCTACTCAACGTGGGCGGGGTCATCATAGCACGGCACCGCGAAACTGCCGTAACTTCGTTTTATACACGACACAAACACATAAACAATGGAGGACATGGAGGCAGTGGTGTACTTGCTGCTGTATGTGGCTTTCTGTCACACACACAGCAAGAAAATTGAGCCGTATGGCTGTAACGCTGTTGCTATTTAAAAATGCTGGGTTTGATTATTGTGTGGGATGGCTCATGACTCTTCTGACCAGTCAGTAGCCGGCAGTCTGTTGACGTCACATTTAGTATCGCCTCGGCTTGCTTGGAACCTCAGCAGAGCAGGTACTAAAAAAGTACCAGGTACCAGGTACTATCCCTAGTGGAAACGCAAAAACAACCGAATCGAGGCGAGTCGAGTCGTGCTGGAACTGTGTAATGGAAAAGCGCCATTTGAGTTTTTAAATTCATCATGTTATTATTTAGGCTGTTCCTAATAGGAAACAAACAAGGACAAACCCAACATGACCTGCCAATTGATCAATTAGTTGAACAAAAGAAAATTCATGATCCAACCTTAAAACAGTCCAGCAGTCCAGAGTGTGATTCCCATCCTGGAGGACAGGGGGCGTAGGCATCAATGTGGTGCTCTGGCAGCTGGACATCCTGGTAACTGCTGATGCTCTGCTTGCACACTGACAGGGCCTTGTGGGACTTGCAGTCTTTCACCTCCCAGTGACCAAGAGCAGGTCCACCTGACATAGCAACACAGCCGCTGGCACTGACTAGGATATTTAAGGAGAAGATAAAATCATTTAAAAAGAGATTCACATGAACTCCTCTCACTCAATACATTCATGGTGTATCTTCCATGATTAATAATGAAAAGCTAAACAACAGCTGGCTACCTGGCTGGTGTTTGTTCCAGTTTGTGAAGGTGAGAGGTAGATAGGAGCCATTATGAGGAAGCCAGCTGTATTCTCCTTCCCTCTCCATGTCCACGAGGCCGATCCAATAATACATGCTGCTGTTGGCCCCGTTCTCGCTCAGAAAACTGTTGACAAAAGCCTGCTCAAACCTGCCAGCATGAAGAAAATGAGATGAAGCTGAAATGTTTCCCCAAACTAAAGAAATGCTTTTTAGATCACAATAAATCATTTGGTCAATAAGCCACCTGTTTTCCACAGTAAGGAGAGGGGCCTTGCAGTAATATCCCATCAGTGCATCGTCATAGTTCTGTTCATGGCTGGTCACAGTGTAGCAGGAGTGGCCGTGACGCTTCCAGCCCTAAAACATCGACAAGAACCACAACAAAACGAAATCCAATAATCAAACTCAAGCTTTGTTTTATTGCATACTGCAGTTTTTTTCTATTCTGGAAAAGAACAAAAATGTAATCAAGTATAGGATTATTAAAACACGTGATAAGAATAAAAAGAAATATTCCTTCATCAAGAGTAACGGTCAACAACAACAACAATCAACGGTGAGTCAGTACAGTCTAAAACTTTCAAAGTTATCCAGTCCTGCTCTTGAGTGACAAGTGTGTAATTATACGCAGGTCTGCTTATGTTTGCAAGTGTGTGTGTGTTTTTGGTGCTGCAGTGTTTTCACAAGTGGTGTCAATTTGCACCCCCCTCACCTTTGTCCCGTCTACGCCTCAACTTAGGGGTCCAGACGCCTGCACTAACATTTACATGAATAAAGAATTCAAAGCTTTCATGTAATGGACAAAACCCTTTATACCATCACCTACATTACCTGACCTTACAAGTCAGATGACAGGAAATGAGAAACTGAAAGAGTTGAAAAAGACGAGGGATTACATTAATTTATATTAACTCAACTGACTCAACACAGTGTATTTTTCATAATTAACAAACCAAGATGTCCCAACAATTGGCTACCTGGCCGGTGACTAAAAACCCCTGGCAGTAATCATCAGAGGCCGTTTAAGCATGTACACTGATATTGTGCCTCCGGGGCCATTTTTGGCCTCATGTTACACTGTATGAAGAAGCTTGATGACTCAGGAGTCTGATATTCTTGTAAACAGACTCAAGGAGCAACATGAATGCCAGACAATACGTCAGCAGCCGAGTGAATCAGCTCATTGTGCTTCTGACGGGGCACCGTGCACACAAGTTCAACTGTAGGAGGCGTGTGGATGGTGCACACCCTGATCTGTATGGAGCTATTGTAACGCTTCACTGCACTGCCTGACAAACAAAGTTAAAAATAAGAAGCCTCAGTTTCAGTCTGAAGTAGAAGCTTATCTTTTTATTTATTTATTTTTTCCCTAGTTATTTTTCCTTAACTGGAGAATGTAATAATTTATGCTTAGTCGCCACATTTTTATTGAATGAAAAAATTATCTGTTGTAAGTCTAAACATCTTGAACTTGTTGACCCTCCACCATCCTGTGAGTTCAGGGTAATGGTTGACATGCTTGCAAGGACATTCCTACCTCAGGGCAACCTTCATCCCAGGTTCCAGGTTGACGAACAGGAGTCTGACTTTCTCTTCTACACACAGCCGGAAGTCGCTCATCACATGACGTTAAAATCCAGGTCCCTTCCTATGAAAGATGTTAGCATTTTACTCTAACATAAGACAGCATCTAATAAATGCATGCAAACATTATAGTAAGTATAACATATAATAAGGGATTAGTTGATGTCACCATTTTCTGATGTTTATAGATTAAAAATGTATTGATTCAAGAAAACACTTGGCGGACTAACGAATCAAGATGATTGTAGCACTAAAAGGGATTCATTTAATTTCCACTCGCTAAGCTGAACTAAAACTGAATTTTCTTTAACACACTAATTCAATATTGATCTGAAAAAAATCCTTTGAGATGTTAAAATTAAGCTTCAGGGGTGTTTTCACTTCAGATGCACAAACACAGGATTTCCCACCTTCCTGTCTGCCTTGGCACAGAGTGTTGCATCTGTCAGGTTGTGTGGAGGCTGATACTGGTGCCACAGTGTCAGAGTTACTGGTGAGCCATCAGACCACTCTACAGTCGGCGACGATAGTTGTTTCCAAAGACCGATCCACATGTCTGAACTCGCCCCAGAAACTGTGAAACACAGACAAAACCGTGTGTAGTGTTCACTTACTATATCTCTCCAAAAATAAACAGAACTTCACATTTTTGTGTGGCTTACAGTTAGCCAGAAGGCTGAGCAGCATTTCCACCTCAGACAGGGAGTGAAGGCTGGTGAGGTTTGCCCCTTGAGAACCACAGGCCTGGGAAGACTCCTCCCAGCTTCCTGCTTCTGCCTCTGATAGTATCCGGTAGCAGAAACCATTATGAGGTAACCAATCATTAGCACACACAGTATGGACATACTGCCAGTTCTCTGGGAGAGGAGAGATCAAAATAGGGCACACAAGATTTTTAACACACAAATTCACAGCAGACATTGTTTTGGTCTAGCCGCCAGCAGAGCAGCAGAGAGGAAGGTTAAAAGTTCACTCCGCAGGTGCAGTGCAGCTGTTGAGGCCAAAAGCTACAAGAACTAAAAAAGCTACTCGTACATTTTGCACTTTGACTCATAATTCACTCCTGCCACAGTATAGGAAACCTCATGTTGGGTGTATGTGTTTTTCCTTGTGTGCTCTCACCGAGTGGCTCGACTCTCCGGGTATCATTAGGCGTCTTCTTGCAGATGTAAGGCAGAGCAGATTCACAGGAGAGACTCTGCCAGTGACCCTCGGAGGCTGAGTTGTAGACTCCACACTGTCTGTTGTCCTGCAGCGGGCTGGCAGGCAGACCTGAACACAGTAATGGGAGTAATTCAGCCTCTATGGTTTCTTTTTACATAATAATAATAATACTAAATACCGATTTCCCCTCCACTGCCTATATTTATAGATCAAGTTTTTACATGCCATGAAAGATGATTTCCATTGTGGGTATACATGAGCATGGGCCTTTCTGTAAAAATGTAATACTTCAGTACCATTTTTTCATAAGTGAATTATGTAACATGTTTTCCATGTAATATTGAGGATGAAGATACAACAATTAGAAGGAGAAACTAGATCCTGGTTAAATTATTGAAACACAAGCATGTCAGATCTTATGAAACATTTAATATCTGTCTATGATTCACCAAATATTAGCTTATTTGTGTTACCATGGATCTGCTGGTTGCACATTTGTTTTCCCATTTGCATTGATTTAATTTGCCTTTTCTGGTACTATTCCCTTAAATGTAAAAACGACAAACAAAAAGGTTCTCATGAAGAAATACAAACACATATGTTCATATCTAAACAAAGACTAAAATCTTCAATATACTACACTTATCATGTTTTAGATAAGGTGAAACACTGACGCAGGTATGGAGCTGTGAGCATGTTAAGAATAACTGCAATGAAATGTCTATGCAATGACTGTTTCATTTATTTTGTCAGTAAAAAACTTTTGTAAAAGGTATTAAGAGCAAATTAACTATGCCATCGCCAAGAAGCAGTTTGGAGTAATAGGATCCATACTTAAACAGTTTGGAGGAATTTACACCAATTGACACCAAATGCTCACCGACATTTCAATAAGCTGGCAGGATTCCTCTGACTCACATTTGTTTTTTGTTATGTGCTGCTATTTGTTCCCACACTGTTCATCTGACTCAAGAGAAACCTTTATACACTATGCGATTTGCACAAATGATCATGTTCAATGATCAAATTTCCATGTCTCATACGTCTTTTTGTTTCTGTCTCTTATCAAATGTCTTGTACAAACATATAATTATTACACACAGTGGATTAAATTGATCACATCACAAGATATTGCTGTCTCGCTTAGCCTTAAGGTAAACAAATACTCAGCACCTGTAGTGAAATTGACCAACGATAGAGGTGCTCCATCAGACCACTGCCACCCCCGACCATCTGTCAAGTGGTTCAGCCCAATCCACACCATTGCTCCAACACTATCCAGCCGATCTGACACAAGAACCAAACACATGAAGAGTGTATGAGTTGTTGCTTTCAGTGGAAAATATGTCACCGGTAAATTATTAGCATGTTTCATTTGGGATTTAAAAAAGGACAGCAGACAGCAATAAAATGATAGAACACAATATAAATAACTGGAAAAGAGGAAGGCAAAAAGACAAAAGAGAGAGAGCGAGATGGACATTATGCTGATTTACAACATTGTAATATAAACAGCAAGGAGCTTAATCCGAAACTGTGAATGAGGAATTAGTGTAATCCCACTGAGCAGAAACATATCAACATCAACACTAGTGCTAATTTAGAGTTGCCATTGAGTAATGCACATGGATGTAATAAAGGTGCAGTACATAGCAAATTCAGCAGCTGTATGGTTCCTGTATGTGTTCGCTACAGGGTTCCTACCTCTGATGTACCTTTGTTCTGCCAGGCTGGTGATGCTGAGCAGATTTCCACCTTGAGCCTGGCAGGTTGACAGCGCTTGACTCCAGGTGAGGATGGTGTACAGGTTGAACTGGTAACAGGCACGCAGTTCCTGGTTTGATTCCCAGAAACGATCACAACTGGAGTCTATGAACGAAAACCAGCGATTAAAAGCACAGTGGGAAGCTCTGTGATAAGAGAAGAAGTGAATCAGTATGTACATGTGCCCAGGTGTGTGGGAGTGTTTGTATTACAGCCTAAAATAATGAGTATGGCGCTTGAAATTTCAGGAATTCTGTGATTGAAAAAAAATTAGGGGGCAACATGAGTTCACTTAAAAATACACATATTTTTACATCATGCTGAGTTGACTTTTTTGAGTCAAATAATAATGACCTCACCTGCTGCTCTGGTAGAAAAAATTCAGTCAGTTTAGCTAAAACCATTAAGCTATACTGTGCATCAAATTTATTATGCATTATTTATGCATAACATTTAGATCAGAGGGAAAATAAATAGTAAACGCATAAATGAACAAAAAAACACACATACAAAAACCAGAATAAAAAAAGAAGAACTTATACACTACCTCAGGGTGACACTTTAAGGCCAAAAGTAAGTGGACACCCAAATGTTACACCTATAATGTGAAACCACAGGCATTCATTTCCTGCTGAGCCAACGCTCCTACATGCAGGATACATGGATTTACTCCCATTCAGCCACAAGAGCATTACTGAGGTCGACCACTAATATTGGATGATGAGATCTGGCTCACAGTTAGTGCTCCCAAAGGTATTGGAGGACAGGGCTGTCTGGGAAACCCCAGATTGGGGAAAATAATTTCTTTATGGACATTGCTTTTGGCATGGGGTATTGTCACATATTTTTTGGGCATATAAAATATTTACGTAGGCTCCTGTCTTACTCAGCTGTGTGTTTGTCTTTGTGTATTTTACCATGCACCGGACAGAAGCCCCATCTTTCAGCCTCATCATAGTGAATGGTGGTAGAACACCACGGAAGATGATCCTCTCGCCCCTCAGTCGTGCACTCCGAGTACCATTTGTTATTGTATTTAAAGGGCAATGCGCAGGGCATGCCATGTGCATTCCCCAACAAAGTGTGGATATCTGCAAATAAAACACATCCTGTCAGATTCAAAATGACAAACCTCCCACACAGACAAGTTAGATAGCCATTGAGATGAATGGTTTGTGTTGCCGAACTGTCTCAAATGTGCTGTTATATTTTAATACAGAAAACTTGCAGGATATTTTACCTTCATAGGGATATGAGCAAGGCCCCTCTCTGGGGGTGTTGTACCTTTTCCACTCATGATAATTGTTTTTCTTTACCACCACCAAACGTCCGGCCACAGCCACCTTCCACTGGGACGCGCCATACAGCATGTTTCCACTGCAGCGCCACCACAGCACAGGCAGGGCCATGTCGCACTCGAACGTGCCAAGAGGCTGCGTCGTGTCAGAGATGTTGAGGCCCAGACACATGCTGGTGCCCAAATTAAAGAGGCGATGTCTGGAGACCCACTTCCACAGCATGCGGCGAGTGGGGCGCTCACAGTCCTCAAGCACAAGATTAGAGCGATCCACTGTGACGCAGCGCTTCAGCGGCTCACTCTCCAGGATAAACGAACCCTTTTCTAGAAAGGAGAAGAGTGAGAGATGTGGATGAGAGGAAGAAGGGTGAAAGACAAAGGGGGAGGATGGAAGTGTGGAATTGATGTGAATGTGTAGCAAAGACTAGAACAGATGGATTTGTCTTGGGAGAGGAGAAGAGTTGAATAAGATATCATGGCATGGCATACAACCTCAGTGGGATGTAAAATCTTAAATATTTTACCCCTCCTGTTAGACATCTCTCCATCAAAATGAAGCAATAGACTTTGTCACCGAATGCTAAAAAAACAAAGGATATACTGAATGTACAAAAAAGACTGTTTGTATAGACAGTGATGAAAACATCTCAGTAATTACCTCCTCCTTAATGTCAACCATGCATACTGGAGATAAACACAGGCTATATATGTCGATCTAGTTTAATGTTGGATTTTCATACTCAAAATAGTCTGAGAGGGATTTCAAGTTCTGTGTGATTAAGATTGTCATATATGGGTGTACTTTCAGTGTAGTAGTGAAGAAGGAGCAAGAAACAGAGTACAGCAGAAGATATCAACGTGAGTACAAGGATAGGACAACATGCCATACAATTGTATATAAACATGTGCTCTGTGCGGGATCTCGCACGACCACACGGCAGCAGAGTAAAAGCCATCAGGCAAGTATTATTTTAATAAACTCCTGGTGTACTTACAAACTTCCCAATGCATCAATTTATGAGTAAAGACCCTATTTGGTCCAGGTATTATTAGTGGGGTAATGTACACTTTTGGTTCCATTAGCGCCTGTACTAAGCAATTCGGCTGATGGCTCTAACTCCACCAATTTGCAATCAAATTTTAAAAAAGGGCAGAGGGGATGTTTAGATAGACGTAATGGTGCATATGACGCTAGGTCAAAATTAAGCCGAACCATCGCTTTAAGTCATCTATGACAGTAAACTGAATATCTTTTGGTTTCTTAAAAAATGACTCAAAACAATTAAAGATCACGTAAAGTGAAATCAGACATTTTCTTCTAAACACATTAAATAGGTCATAAATGTATTTCTAAAAAAAGGTGTAAAAAGCATTTCAACCATTTAGATTTGAATTGTGGAGCTAGGCTTCACAAACTGTGTTTCAAGATTTCTGTGTTCAGGATTTAGTGGGCAGGCCTGAAAATCACCACGGCATGATTAGCATAAACCCGCCCCTGCTGCTGTAGCGGTATAAATACATTCAGCGCACACTACTACTACTAGGCTACTACTACAGTCTACAGTTAGCCAGTTCGCTGAGTTAGCCGCCGAGCTAGCTGCTGAGCTAGTAGCCGAGCTGGCAACCGAGTTAGCAGCAGAAAGCTCTCAGACATAGCGTTCATGTTTCTGGTAGAGGTTGTGACTGATTGACAGGTGACTTTCGTTAGGGGGCGGGGTTTCAGTGAACTTTGCGGGCACTCCCACAGCGTGTGGGAGCAGAGAAAGAGGCTGAATTTTACACAACTTTGAAACCTAATTTCATATATTTTTTAATCATTCAAATTTGGCAGGGTGGTTAACAAAACTTTTCTGTGTTATGTCAAACTCAGAACACATATTTATTCTTACTTTACACGGACATTAACTGATTATCAATAAAGTTGGTGAATAACTTAATAGTTGGCAAGTAATCGATCAATCGACTTGTTGTAGATCTAATTACTAATCTGTTTTAATCTGCCAGAAAACAGTGAAAAGTGCCCATCACTGTTTTTCAAAACCAGAGGTGACATCTTTAAATTGCTTGTTTCTTCCAACAAATATCCCAAAACCAAAAAAAAGAGGCTATTTACAATAAATAAACCTTTCATATGAGATGCTTGAACCAGTCAATGTTGGGTATTTTTCTTTGATAAATTATTAAACCTATTGTCTATAAAGTCTGTTAATCAACTAAGTGATTAATCAAATGTTTCAGCCCTACAGCAAACATAAACACCACATGTTGATCATATGGTCTATGATCATAAGTAGCATTTGTATTTTTCTTTAGGCCTATTCAGATTTCACATCATGTTTTTTGTTATAATAGTTCCTCATTCATTCAGTTTAGGGGACAAAAAAAACCTTAAAGAGCACATCTTCACCAGAGAGGAAGAGGTTGTGCTGCTTCTAAGAAGGATAATAAAAATCACTGGTGGTAATGTGAGCCATGCAGGCTGCAGCAATGGGGTTCAAACTGTGGTCCGGGGATCAATAGAGGACTTAAGGATAGTTTAGGCGGGTCCCCAGAAAACTGCTATAGTTACGTTTCGATCGCCATCACTTTATACACAACAGTCTGTATGTGAGCTCAGTAAAAACAAGCTGCGGTGATTATTCTCATTTTCCATTCACCCCATCCACAGTGCAGACAGTTATATAATTCTCAAACCGTGTTAAAAGCATCAAGACAAAATGTGGATTTTCACTCTGCAGCAGGATTTCTTCCCTGACACACAAAAGGGAACAAACAGATGACTGAACTTACTGTAAAACTCCATGAGCTGGTTTTTCTCCAGGACCTCATCGTCCTCCTCGGTGACACACACGCAGCTTTTCTGCAGCAGCAACACTGTTACACAAACAGCCGCCACAACAACAACCACGGAGTCCAAGCAACGACACAACTGCATCAACATTTCGACGGCGGGATGCGACGTTGGAGCGCAAATGTCCGCACATTCCGGTCAGGAAGTATTTTTAGGCTCGCTGTTTCTCCCTCATAGAAAACTTTGTGTGAGTTGGGTTTTTCAGCGGGGGACCAGCGACGTCACGTCTGACGGAGGAGCTGCTGCTGCTGCCCGGTCTGCAAGCCGCATTCCTGCCGGTCCGGACTGTTTTCACTGGGACAGAGCCATCAATCTGTATTCCGTGTAGACCGAACAAAAAGGGCCCTCAACAAACAAACAAAATATATAGAGATAGATAGCAGTGGTTGGATACTAATTAGCATACATACGCTTGAGCAGTATCCATTTAAAAGTGGCTGAAAGTTGCCTTTAAATAGAGTTTAGAGGTGTTTCCCTTTCATGCTACTTTATTGAAATACTGTATTTTGTATCGCTTGTAGTTGTTACTTTTCATATAGAGATTGTACACAAGCTCATAAAGTTTAATGCATTGTTGAAGATGAAACCAGAGTCCCAACCTAGCCTATTTGGCTTGTGGCCCTTTTTTCATTCAAGCTGTGTCAGTTTTGGGGCTCCAATTCCACTGGACTAACCCTAACCCTAAACTACTAAATTTCATACTTAAAACTAGCTTCACTTGCTACAACAGCAAAATACAGCATGTTATGGCCCCTTTCAAACAAGTAGTGTCCATTTTGGAGAGGGGTCTGGCTGCAGACCCTCTTGCCATTTTGGGCCTTTATGTGTTGTAAGCCAGTCCAAACGATGAATAAACCATCAGAGAATAGTGAAAAAAAGGATAGATTTGTGTAGCAGAATTTCTTTCCAATCCCATGAATCTCACAACCCTACAGATTTCTTTTGGGACCCTTTGGAGGTGGCCGAACACCTATGTTGGGAACCACTGGACTGAACTGCCAAACTTCATTGTTAAAACCAGTTTCACCTGCTACAACGGCAAAATACTGTATATACTTTCATACACATTTTGTGTGTAACATACTTACTTTGTGTGTAACATACTTTACTGTCAGTGCAATATAGCTTCATGTGCAATACTGACTGATAGTGATGCAATTTAACACATTTTATTAAATTGTATGTCTTATTTCTGGACATTTCCACTCCTGGTTTTCACATTGTTTGTGTTTTAATTCTTAAATATGATCTGCTACTTCACTGACCATGAGTCATTTTGCTGTTGTTATCTGTTGTCATCACAATAAATAGCACAAACTATCTGGTCCCTGGTTTTCTGTATGTGATAATTTGATGAAACTTTACTCAGTAAAATGCACCATGTGAGCATAATGTACACTAAAATAATAACACATAACTTCATCATATCATATATGCCATATAAAAGGTTCAAATTCTCAATGTTGAGAAGCTGCACCCAGTGAACATTTGGCATTTTTGCTTAAAAACAATGAATCAACTAATTGCTGCATGTCTGCACCCAATACTTAAATGATTCAGACTTCACAATAAGGCAAAAGTCAACTTTATTTATGTGCCGTACCACTAAAAAACCTCTGTTGTCAACATACAAGGCTCAGCCTTGCTGTGCAACAAAACATCAAACAAATACAGTATTTAAAAAAAAACCTGCCATCCAATATATTTACATTCATCAGAACAAAACAACATTTTTTCAGTAGTAGACCACTCAGTGTAGTGTCCTCCTTTCCTAGCTGCATGTTACAGTAGCGAGATTTGATACTGAAGTTCATAGGATCATGCAATAGGAAAGAACAGTGTTTCAGTGTGCAATGGCACCTGTCAGCAGTGCACTCTTACAGCAGCAAATTCATCACATAGTGTATTTCTGTTTACAGTGTTGTCTACTGTGTATTAACACCTCTGAGACAACTCAGTTTCGTACCATGAAAACATTTTTAGTACAAAAATGTATCTGTCCATCTGTATGTCTTTCTCTCACACACACACACACACACACACGCGCACGCACACACACACACACACACACACACACACACACACACACTTAAGTGCACTCAGATTGTCTCCAGTTTATCATCAGTAGTGATTCATTGTAATAATCTTTTCTTTATCTCTGTTTTTATAAGTTACATTTTTAAATGTAGACGTTGAGCTTCTGAACAGAGGGTTGGTCCCCTAAAGAGAGACATAGAAAAAACACAAACACTTGAATCATCATCACTTTAAATTAAAAAGATGGAGCAGGGTATCATTAAATATTGTCACCAACACATAACAGCTTGAATATTTTCTCATTTTATTATTGTCAACTACTCTAGATACCTGTACATCTAAATAATCCTTGTACCTGCAGCCATCAGGCTTTATAACAATAATATCACTAGGTAGTCATCTATGTATCTATCTATCTATCTATCTATCTATCTACCTATCTATCTATCTATCTATCTGTAGGATCACCTCATTGTTACTTTTGGTATGTTCATGGGCTTTGTTGACAATAAGAAATATAGAGCTTATGTTTTAAGTATAATCATCTTGTTATACTAAGCAATTTCAGAGTCTTACCGACTGCCACTTTGCCTTTGACCTCTCAGCCTCAAACTTGGCCACCTCTTTGCGGTCATGAACCGACACCAGCACCTTCCACACAGCCAGCAGAATCAGGCCGATACACACAACGGAGAGGGACACCCCCAGAATAATCATGAGGATGTTTGGAGGATCAGGACAACCTGTGACAGGACAGTGGATGAGATGACGCACACAGTTGTACTCCCTGTCTTTTGCTCTGTTTTCTAGTTTAGCTTACCATTCATTTGGAGGTCATAGGCAGTGGTCCCTGTGTCACTTCCTACCACGCTAAATGAGATCCGGCACTCATTCTCCATCATCAGCGCGCACTGCACTGAAGGCCTCTTGTCGTCATAATCTGAAAGGATATGTGAACATACATATCTATAAGGAAGGGACGAGGGCACAGAAACTTTGTATATCATCTTCCCTCACAACATTGTATTGAGAATGTAAAAGGATATACACGCTTCTGTTGTGCTGTCAGTGTGATTTCCATATCAAAGACTACAATCTGGTGTGTGTGCATGTGTGTGTGCAGCTCACACCATTGTATTTCACATCTGAAGCCTGAGAATCTTCAGTGATAATCAGATATACCTCTCAGCTTGCACAAGTATGGCGGTTTTAAAATAATCTTCCCTATAAAGGAAGCCGAGGTCCTTTAGCTATTCACATGCACCACAATAGCTCTGCCTGTACAACAAGGTAAATAATATGTTCCCCATTGTCCAGTGCTGGCTGAATGGACATGGATGGTGTTGTGTTAGAGACAGAGTGCAGACTTCAGAGAGACACCCGAGTCGATGCAGGTCAGCATTCCTCCAAATCTCTGACCCATGGGGAAACTTAGCATGTTGATACCATGTTCAAAAACACTAAGCTGGGAGAAAAAACTCTAGCAACGACAAGCATTTACAGCACAGGTATGAGGACTGATGGTACTAATGAAGACTGATAGATAGATAGATAGATAAATAATTTTACTATCATCAGCTCTTTGGGGATAAAGGATAACGATCAACGAAAGATGTTGATTTTAGAACACAAGGACATAAAATTAAGGCTCACCCTGCCTCTGAATTTGTTTTCACCCATTAAAAACAAACCACATACTTTCTTTTGATGTTTCCCCAAAAGCAGATCATAAGTTATATGATTTTTTCAGGTATCCAGGTATCCATTTCATTTCATGCCAGTGTGATATGAAAATGAATTTGAATAGACTTACTTGAGATCATGTTTAGTGATCCTTCAGAGAAAAGATTTAGTAACCTTTTTTTTGTTGCTAGTATTGTCACAGAATAATGCTGCTTTTTAAATTCTTCTTCATTAATCTGCCCAAAGAAACTCTGAAATCCAAGTTTGCCTGCCAATAAGCATTGCATTCCTCAGAAACTAAGTGTTATCAAAATAATTAAACGTGCATAACAAGGAATAAGCAAACATGGATGTTGTGATAAAGATTGATTGCGTTTGGTCTTGTTTCTTTTTGCATTGCAAAGTTTTCAGATTTGGAAATTCCCACAAGTGTTTTTTGAATCGCAGCCTTCAACCGAATCTGATGATAATGTAACTTTATACAATATGAAGGCAACAAAATATTCCCTGAGATACTATCTGAATCAAGTTTCATGTATGAATTTGCTGAGTTTCACACTTAACTGATATGACCCGCTGGTATAAAATCTAAAAATATCATTCAAAACACGCTAAAAATCACAGACATTGCCCTTAAATCAAAAGCCTGCATCTGATTCTACTAGTTAGACATAATTTTTATTTCAAGCAATTACATAAATTCGTAATTGCCAGTTTGGATGTACATCTGAAAGGGAAGGACAGTAATTCAATAAATATTTGTTTTCCAAATTGATGATTCTGAATAAGCTGCAATCAAAAACTCACAAAAAATGTTATTAAAATGTTTGTTTTAGACATAGGAGGAGTTTGGTCTCATGTGAAGCATAACATTTCATTACTTCGATTACTTTTTGTGTGATTTTGCACACATTTATCATCTTATGACTGTATTGTGTATTAGTCTTGTGATCATTTCAATCATACTGTCCAGCCCTACTCCATCTAACATAGAAAATAAGATAAATGCAGAAAAGCAGAAACATTTTAGTATTTTAAGCAGTGTGGGAGGTTTTCAGACTGGGGGAGTCATTTACCTGCTGTTGTGTTGATGTAGATTTTAGGGATGCTGCATCTTTGATCACACAGCTCTGCATCATCCTCTTCTTGGAGGTGGCACTCTACACAAGTCCTGGTGTTAAAACAAGTGGAAAAACAAAAGCTCAGTTTTACCCTGAGGGTGGTAGAGTAAGGTCTAATGAGGTTTCAAACACTCACACAGAAAGTACAGAGGAATCACAGAGTTGTCCACTTATCAGAGTTTTCCCAAGGCTTCACTCACTCTCTATCACCCGTTTCCCTATAACAGTGCTATCAAATGACACTAACCCTGACAGCTGCTTTACAATGGAGAAAGGAAATCTCTTAGTGCTGTGTTGGGGACATTAGTTGTCTTTTGATGTCACCCAGAAGGTGTAGACACATGTGAACAAGAGGACTAGAACCTGATATGCCTGTGCTAAAAAGAACAGACAGATCATGTGGCGCAAGGAGCAACATCTTATATCTTTCTGTTAAAGAAACAACAATTACAGAGGTAAAGCTGACAAAAACCTCTACATTACACCTTTATTCACCTCTGATGGCATAAATGTGTTCTCACCTTGCCAAGCTACAGGCATCTCCACATGTTGGGCACTTCTCACACTTGTCCCCAGATGCTCCGGGAACAGAGCAGACACAATGGCCACACTCACACTTCCCCCGCCCGCTGCAGAGGGCACCATCCTCTGACATGCACGCCTCAGTGCTGGTACTGCAGTTACAATACTCCCCTGTCCAGCCACTTTGGCAGTGACAGTCTCCGCAGTCACACACTCCGTGGCCTACAACACAAAAAAACTGAAGCAACACAATCGACACATAAACATGATTCATTTCTAAAATTCAAACGTGCTTTCTCACCTCCACACAGCTCTCCACGGAAGCGGACACAGGAATAGTTGTCACACTCACAGTAAGGTCCATAGATGCGGCCAAAACTGGATGCATCACACACACACTGTCCACAGTAGCATTGCCCCTGACCACTGCATATCTGGGACGCATTGTTTGCAAGGCAATTACTCAACAAAGCACTTTCCTCGTTGCATTCACACTCCGCTCCCAAGAAGCCAGGCTGACAAACGCACACGCCACACTGGAAAGCCCCTTGGCCTTCGGTGCAGCGGCTGCTGTTTGCCTCAGGAAGCTGCTGGCAATCACAGGAGCAAAGAGACTCCAGTTCAACCTCCAAACTGTCCTGTAAACCCACTGGTTTGAGGGAGAAGTGCCTAACTCCAGACAGGCATCCCCTGAGCTCCACAGTCACATTGAACACCACCTGAGGGGCAGAGAAGTGATGAAAACCTGATTAGTTACTGATGTGTGGACTCTCCTGCTTCTATTCTCAAACCTCTTGCTTCAGTCTATCATTCCACTGTACAGTTAATAACTGTCACATATATCATATATCAGAAAGTTAAGTGCCATTCGTTGGCAGTAAGAAGAGAACAACACTGCATCCTATTAATATACAACGCTCTCTTTGGCAAATGTCCTGGATACCTTCCATGTCTTATTAATTATAGTTCAATTTCACACTGCACTGGGTCCCAAGACTATTTGCTCCTTGAAAATTTAACGTGTTAGCACTGAGACTGGGAAACTGGCTTTTAAATATTAAGCGCCACACAAGTGGAACAACTTGCAGAAGATAGTAAAATTCTACGAACTAATCCTTTTTAATCAGTTTAAATCTATTTTAGTTGCATCATTTTTAATTGAGCTTGAACTTTTATGTGCATATTTTGCTTTTCATTGCATCAATATGTTTTCATAGTACGTGTTGTATTGCTTTTCTATAGAGTTTTTATTGTTTCTTATATTCTATGTTTGTATTGTCATCAGGGCTTCCTTGTGAAAGAATGCTTGCTCTTAATGACCTTGCCTGTCTAAAGGTTTGAATGAATGAAAGAATGACTGATTGAATGAATGGAGGTAAACTGAAGAATAGGTGATTTAATCCAAGTATTGGCTATGTATTCAAAGCCTGTATTCATAGCGTATATGTACCATAGACTTACATTGTTGTTCAAAAAATATTAAAGTCCAAATAATTTTCAAAACAACTGCACTCCAGGTACCCTTCAGATGTGCTCCAGCAGGGAAACAATCGGAATTTAGGAAAGCTTTTGCACTCTGAAAGATGTCTCAGAAATATCTCCTTACATTAAACATCATGGCTGAGCACAAAGACAGACGATTTAGCATAGATGCCTTCTTCAGTGTAGTAATTTAATAATTGAATAGAGTGTTTATCCTAATGTCCCTTCATTGGGATAAACAGGTACTGAAGTTTACTTTGAGTCAATCCCACATATGTAGTTCTGTTGTTATAAACACTGCTGGAGAACCAAATGTGCCACTGAAAACAGCCCCTTTAGATATCATTTGCCAAAAACTATGGTGCCCAGCAGTTTTAAGAACTTATTTGGCCTTTTTTTAATCAAAACATTTTTGGTTTTGGTCATTCCATGGGATGTGTTGCCAATAGGAAAAATATACAATATAGCCAGACTTCACCAAAATTACTCAGTTAAACCACTGACGAAAAGGTACAGCTTTGTGTCAGGGGACCAAGTGATTCTCTTTTACAGCTCTATGAGAATAAAACTGAACAAAAGTAGCCACAAAATTTAAATAAATGAAACCCTAGGCAACAAAAACTTGCTGGTCTTACCTTTGACTCAGAACTAAATTTCAAGGCCTTCAAGTCTATTTGGTCTAATAAGGCCTTAGATCATGTGTAACTGAGGCCGTATGTTGCTGCCAGAGTGTTGACTGAGGCCAGAACATCCTGCCTGAGTACATATAAGCAGACAAGTGTTGATATATTTACACATAAAATTAAAAATAACTTAATTTACTCCGGCTTTTGTACAGAATGTTTTATGTCTGTTTTTATCTTTTACTGTTTCTCTCTATTTTTTGTTTATTCACATTTTAATCTGACATTTCCATATTTTTATTTTTGGTATCCTATTGTTTTACTGTTGATCTCTCTTATTACTTTGGACTACATGTGCCTGCATAAAAGGTACTGAGAAACACGGCAATTCAGAGAACAAAACTGACCGTCTCTCCAGGTTTGATGTTGGAGCAGCGTTTTAGGTCAGGGAAGACTGTCCCATCTGGGCAAATGGCTGTGAAGGACATCTGGAGCTCCTCTGTGTCTCCCAGGACCTCCAGTTCAATCTCAGAACGCAATTCCTGAAAAACAGTAAATACATATTGCAGACCACTGTTTGGAAATACAATCATCTGTCCATAATCAACAAAGCATGATTATGAAATCAACATACTAACTTCTATTACCATTAAGCAGGATTTCTAGGGCTGAAAGTAGAATCACGCTTTCACCCTGTGCTGACCTCTAACGTGCAAAGACTGTTTAAAACCTCCAATCAAGTTCTTTCTGTTGAGGTGAGTCATAATCCCAGGTGTGCTGGGTTGTACAAAGTGCCTGACTACAGAGTGACAGCTAACCTCAGCTGAAGTAGAGCCTCTGTGACGGACTGTCTGGGTGCTCACAGAGGGTTAATTGTGTTTTCCTGTAGACCTGCAATTTCACTGTGTTTTATGTGTTGCTAAGGTAGAGAAAGCAGGGAGGGAAAGTTTATGGGATACACACGGTTGAAGAGGGATTAAGGCGAAGTACGCAAAGGTAAAACAGATTCAAAGGATTTCAGTTATTCAGTAAATATGTTGCAGGTATTTAAAGTGGGGTAGCTAAAATATCCATCCACGAAATAGCAAACATTGATTCAAAATTGCAGTGAAGTCTAAATACTAATCAAGTGTCTTCTATCGCTATATATCCCTCTGTTTGTCTGCTGCAATCATTGTGATAACAGGGATTCCTCTTCAGTGCATTTAACGTGGCAGAAGCTAAAAGTGGGAGTAAATGATGTAACGAATGAAGTAATTAGAGGACTGCGGACTCGCACCAGTTAGAGCCACCAGGGGGGATTTAGACAAGGACACTGAGTGCAAGAGCAAGACACACAGAGGAAGATAGACAGAGAGAGAGAGAGAGAGAGAGAGAGAGAGAGAGAGAGAGAGTCAGAGGGGCAGGAGATCAAACAGCTGCGACAAGCAGAAACTTGCTGTCAAACATGCTGATGCAAAGCACCGGGAGTTAGAGGGAAAAAAGTCATGGAAGAAGGAATGAAAGAGGAAAAGCAAAGAATAAGAAAGATAGGATAAGGTAGGGATATACTGCCTATGGTGTAAAAAATATGATGTACAGAGGGTTAATTAATGCACACTGTTTGTGTTTAGTTGAACTGCTGAACTCTGAGTCAAGCCCAAAACATTTTTAATGTTGCATAACCTGATTGAATGAAATGTAAGAAAGTGTTATTGTTATCATGATATGGCAGGTGCTTGTCTTCTGTTAGTGTCTGCACGCACACTCAAATCACCAAAACTGTCTATTTACTTTGTACGCTGTCACAATCAGTTCCAAGATGTTCCGTGAATCTGATGCCAGGACTCCAACTGTGGCGCCAGGTATAAGATTTGCATAGTTCTGCAGGGAAAAAAAGAAATAAACAGCAAAGTCACTGTTACAAATGTGGGCAGACTTGGCTCAGTCCTTAAAGCAAAGATAAGTACTGCAAATGAGGGGGGAAGAAAAGAGGGCTAGTTCTAACAGGTTCAATGAGAATGTAGCTCATGAATAAATATGCTAACCTAGGTAAACATTGTGCCCACACTAAAACTTCTCTAGTTTGGACTTAACTCTTAATACTTTTACAAGGGGGAGCTCTCACCTTATAGTTGAGTTTCTGCTGTTCTGTCACAGCAAATATCAGTAAAATATTGTTCTCCACAACCTTATCCATCAGCTGGCCAAGAGTTGGATACTCCTGAAAAAAAGAAGAAATGTCAGTGATGATGCACTGATAAACACAGCTGACCCTCAAATGACAAATGACAGTCATGAAACTTAAGGGTTAAATAAAGAAAATGAAAAAAAAGAGCAATAATGAATGAAGTTTCATGGCCGACCTGCACTGTGGACATAGAGTATTCGTTGTTGATGTCCAGGTGACACTGTCCATCGTTGGGAATCACAATGCCAGCCATTTTACTGTCCATCCCAAAGTGTGAGTCAGCATCACTGACAAACACCAGCAGACGCATCGAATCATTCCTCCAGCCTATCTTGTCCTATCAGGAGACATTGTCCTATCAGAAAAGTGGCTTATCTTGCTCACTTGAAATCACCCTTAACCCTTGAAATGCAAAGTTCCTTCATGTTCCAAAACAACACAAAATCACAGATTTACATGAAGATGAGCATATTTTACAAACTTTAAGAAAACAAACTCTTACCCCACAAACGGCCGCCTGCATGACGGCATCGAAGCCACACTCTGGCACGTCAATGTTTGCAGACACACGCTGCTTTGCGATTATCTCGTTGAACTTGTCAGTGCTGCTCGTCAGAGACAAGACATGTTTATAGCCAAACGCTGGCAGACAGGTCGAGCCTACACTACTGTAACACAGCAGAAGACAAAAACAAACAAAAAAGTTCAGGATTGAGATTCAGTTCAGAAACTAAATGTCAGACCTCAACCAAACATTATAAATGTTACTGGTCAGGTTTTTAATATTTACTGTATACCTGCAGGGGTTGGCGAGTTCATCCTCTGTGATCTTGATAAAGGGCAGGACAGGTTTCTCCACAAAAGAGCCGAAGCCCATGCGAAATTTACTGGTCAGTTTGGCCATCTCTTTAGACAGAGAGGAACCCAGGCCCTTGATCATCTCCAGATCATCAATCATGGATGCTGACAGGTCCATCAGGTAATAGATGTCCACAGGATAGTCTTCGGTATGTTGAATTTTGACCTGGAAAGTCACCTGACTGCCTGCCCCCAAAGATAAAATTAAAACCTTAATTCTGTCTGACAATGAGGTACAACAAGTAATCAAATTAAAATGCTTGGGTTTGCGTACCAGGTCGCAGCTTGAGTTCCATTTTCTGTGGGGAGATCTGAGTGCTGTTAAAGTTGCTTGCCTTCCTCCCAAGTGGGTGATCCTGGAGGATTTGGCCTCTGGAAACAGGGAACTCCAGCTGGCCATTGTCACATCCCTTTTCTAGTAAGCTTTCCAGTGTGTCACATCGTTCTCTGACTGAAAACCAGTCTGTGAAATTCTGAATGATGAAGGGTGAAAAAAAGTCACATGTTGTGCAGTTCATGATCCTCACAACACATCAACATGTTGGGCTGTGAAGATTGTTTTACAGCATACCATAAATATACAAGTTTTATTATCATCTGAAGGTGCAGTCTCCTGAACATGCAATGTCATCGTGTTGATCTGTGAGCAAACAATTATATTTTTGAATGCATTACGGTCATCTGCTTACATGCTGGTTGTTTTACACCAGCAACACTGGCTGCCTACCTCCTGTGTGCACCAGGCACAGTGAGGACTGAGCTGTAGGCACTCATCACAAGTCACAGCGATGCCAGTTGAACAAGATCCTGCAGAAACACAGTAGGAGACACAGAGAGCATGTTAACACTGACCAGAGTTTCCTGCAACAATTTAAAACCTGTCCAGGAAGTAGATCTATATTTTTAAAATGTGCCATAAGGTTTTAGACCTAATCAAATCATATTTTCTGTGTTTAATTTAGGTTATGATAGATTTACTCACGTGGAAAATAAAAATACTTAAACACAAAATCTTTTTACTATGAAGCATATTAATCAAAATAAATACTCAGGCATTATGCTGTTCATGAAAACACTGTTACTCACTGTTTGCATAAACGCCCTTGATTTTTTTTCCTTGCTTACCTTCCACGGTGTGGATCCAATACCGGAGAATCAGGCTCAGCAATATAAGCCCCATTAGTCCGTGAGGTTACTGGTTATGAGGAAACAGAAAAAGAATATTTCATGTTGTCTGGCTCATATTTACAGAAGTGAAACACGTCCAGCGTCATGCCTCCACTCCTTAACAGAAGGTAGACTATAAAGCGCCACTGCCGTCCCGTCCTACCTGGATACGAGAATAGGAGGAGGAGAGAGGGGGAAGGAGGTGAGTGGATGCCTCACCTGCGTTTCCTTTTATGTTCACTTCCGTCCAGGTGAGAGAGCGAGGCGGGAGCGTGGAGAAATACAATCCATAAAGACATGCTGGCAAGTGGCAACTAATAATTAATCAGATTTATTAGACTATTACATATTTAGTCATATTCAGAACTGATTGACAATTAAAGAAAAACTTCACACAGGGAGGAAACAGAGCCCGACCTACTAATAGGCTTACTGTGAGTATACTATTCACTCTAGCTATACTGTACTTGAGCTTGAACTATTGTACTTTTTTATTCCACTACGTTTCGCTACTAGTAACGATTGGGGGTTTTACACAAAGAACATATAGTTTACAGTGTACAATGCATTATCAGTATTTCCCAATCTCTTTGGCTTATTACTCCTCACAAAAGAGCAGTGTCCAGCTCAGATTCAGATGTCTATGAGTTGTTAGTAGTTCCACCAAAGAGACTTTTCCACTCTAAATTTCTCAGGATGATTTCATTCAAACTGTTCAATTCCCCAATGAGGTTAAACACTCCAATATTATACAACACCAGCAAAGATCAGAGGAAAGTCTTTTTAAAAAAAAAATGATTACAAATTTGTGTAGCCAATGTTTGTTTTTCCTTCTTTCCAGCCCCATTAATCATGCTTTGACCACCCAGATTCATTTTATTATTACTCTTAGGAGAGGGCCTGACCCCCAGGATGGACTAAACTTTATCTAAAGTAGTTCGAACGAGCTCCAGCTACAACAATAAAGTTCTATGTATTAAGTGTTGCATCACTACCAACAATAAAGTATACAATACTAATAATAATTATAATCAAATACACTAACAGTATTTTTTACTTTGATCATTCTTAACATTTTATTATGAATACACATGTACTTTTACTTAAGTGTTACTTGACTGAATGAAGGGCATGTAATAGAGTATTTTCTGGTTCTGGTATTTTTCCTCACATAAAGCAGTGTAACACTGTGCTAGTGAGTGCTACAATATAGTAGATACATATTTGTTACAGCAGTCAAGTCACATTAATTCCAAAAGTTTAAGGACACTTAAAAAGACACAAACAGAATAAAAAAAACATAAATAATTATCTTTAACAAGAAGCCAAAGCAAACATGGGATCATACTCTAACTCTAAATATATATACAATTACATAATGTGTATTGGTAGTACAAGCAGTGAACCCCTCCTGTGTGGCATTATTATAATTTATTACATAAGTTTTTTCTCATTTAATTTCTCTGTGTTTTTTCATTCAATTAAATCTTGTTGTATTCAATAGTATTTTATTGAAGCACCTTGTGACTGCAGAAATACTGTTTGTCAAGTTTGAAGAGGATTGTTTATAATCTTACAACATTATGGTATTAATGTTAAATTCTTGAATGACTCTGATACAATCACTTAATCACTGAAGTATGGCTGACTGAGGTTAATAAAGACAGGCACAGGCCACACCATAAGCAAATACAGCCTCTATAACACTATCACCCAGACACTATGACAGGAGATTTGTTAATCTTTAACAACATAACCTGAACATGAATCATTCCCATTGCTTCATGAGAAGCCTTTCAGTTTGACGATTAACCTCGAGGTAAAAACAACTATGCCGGCCCATAGTAAGATATGAAATATGACCGTGAGTGTGTGTGTGTGTGTGTGAGGATAACACGGGGGTGGAGGGTGAAGCTGCATAGATGTTGAACCATTGACAGCTGCAGTGCAAATATGCCTGCTTGTCCCAGCTCAGTGGAATCTCACAATTCAGCACCACACCCCTCTGGATCTGGGTGAGTTCCATCTGTCACCCCAAACCAAACCCCCTCGTCTCCTATGTTTTAATCCTTCTAACCCCTCTGTTCTTCTCCTCCTTTCTACTTTCAATGACAGCCCTCTCTCCTCAGCTCTCTGTATTTTGATCCACCTAACCAAGTGGCCTTCTTCAAGTATCAGTCTGTGAAATTGGCATTTCCTTCGGTGTTTGGGAGTCTTTGATTTATTTATTTTTGCCAGTCTACCTGTGATCTCCCTTGCTCTGCTCTCCTCTTTTCTCTCCTCTCTTCTCATCTCCCTTCCTCTCCTCCTCCTCTCCTGTGATATCTCAGCATGACGCAATCACCAAATGTTTATAACTTCTAATTTTTTTAGGGGATTTTATGTTCACGTCATGTGTGCCAGATGTTGAAGGTCTAGTAAGGTTGAACCATCTCTGCTCAGGATTCACCCTGGCTCTATTCTAAATTTAAAACCAGTTGCCTTTCAATAAGGCTTTAGGGAAATTAAAGTTTTCTGTATGAGAATCATGATATGATTTTTAAAGAATGTCATTCTCATCAAAATTCAACAATCCATTATATATTCTCTCACATATCTCCCCCACAGTAGGTATACTTAAACCCTGCAATGAGTCAACTCACCTTCAGGGGCGTCCTCTGATAACATGCTGTCCCGTCTCAGTCTGTCTTCCTTGTCATCAAGTGAAAAGTGGAGAAAGTAGCAGAGTATCAGGGCAGTACATTCAGTCCTATTGTATCCCGGGAGTCGTCAGAGTAACAGTAAACCTATTGTAACGGCGCCCTTTATGAAGCATAGCGCAAGGGTGACCCTGCTGCCCATGCTCCTTGGCTCATGTGTGCTTGTGTGCATGTGTGTGTGTGTCTGAGTGTGTGTGCATGCATACTGGGGTCATGTGTGGGTGTTTGTACAAGCTCCAACTTGCCTGTGTGTGTGTGTGTGTGTGCGTGTGCGTGTGTATGTGTGTGTGTGTGTGTGTGTGTAGGGGGAGCCTGTGATGATAATGAGTGACAGTAACAACTGCTAGCTGTGAGACTTCCACAGGAGCTAGCTAGCCTCTGACTGATGTGGAAGTGTTGCACTCTAGAGGCTAAAGCTGGTGTGAACTGCAGCACTATGTGTTTGTGTGTGCGTGTGTGCGTGTGTGCGTGCATGCGTGCGTGCGTGCGTGCATGTGTGTGTGTGTATGTGTAAATGTGCACATATTTGCTCAAGTTCAATTACTTCCTGCAGTGAGGAGGAGGAGGAAGTCAAGAAAAGGAGTGCCAGTGCAGCCTCCTTCATATAATGGTATGGCTGGAATGCAGGTGCACACTTTCATGCATGTGAAAGGAATTTAATTATAGAGGTCAGGTCTACATTATAAAATAATTGAATGTTAAAGATGATATTATCCAAAATCTCAATGTTTGTCTGGGAGGTATTTACAATCAGAACAAATGGTATCCCTCTATCCTTAAACAACAACAGGAAGAGCAACAGAGGAGAGTTCACACTTCATGGATGGACAGACATGCGACAAGTGTTGAGAGAAATAGTATTAATCTCCAAAATGTTAACTTTTCACTAGCTATGAATAACAGCCTTGTTTTCAGCTTTGCAACGCTTTTCAGGTAACCCAGTGTGATTTTAAGACGTAGGAGAATTTTCCATAAAACAACATCCATGTTTGCAGATACCTGATTTTTTCTGGTAGGTGATGAAATGACACTTATTTCAAGTGCAGAATGGTCAGAAGACATGTCAGGAGAAGTGGATATCTATAGTTTGTTTATTGACTGTTTATGGACTGCTATGTGCAGTATGTCAAAGTGATTGAGCACAGGGAGCTGTAAAGTAAACTGGTGAAATAACTAGACACTAGAACTGACAGGCTTTTTTTGTATTGTTTTCTTAAAATACTTTCTAATATCAGTGGCTGTACATGTGCTGCTGTTGTATTCAGATTTGTAAAGTCAGCAATTACAATGAGTTTCCTACAACGACTGTGTGGCATTATCAGCTAAATATTTAATTCCAGTTTGCTTTGAGTCTCTTTTCCTTGAAGGTAAATCCTTAAAATCTAAACTGGAGCAATGTTAGTTGGTAGTAGCCTATGTGTTCATATTTTAAATGGTTACAGTCAGCATAATATTTTACAGGTTCAATGTTACAGGTATACTTTAAACTCTTGAAACTTTATTTTAAGTCCCCATATTTAGCTATTGTAAGCAGAATATAAACACTTAATAATAACACACTAGATGTAGTTAATAGAAGATATAAGTGCGTATTTATGAACAACTATAACTCCTCCTATGGGCATCTATAATTGGAGGCTGGTGTATAAACGGATAATGAATGACATTATAGTAAAAAGATAGTTGTACTCATAAAAACTGTCTTCACTGGAGAAGCATTTGTATATTAATAAATACTTAAATTGACCGTATATCTACATATAACTACATTATGGTGTGATATAAAGAACTTTTATAGAATTGTTTAGATATTGCTTTAACTAGAATTATTTTAGCTGTGTCTTCGTGAGCAATGATAAAGTCAAGCAGCAGTTTTTGTACTCAACTTGTTGCTTTCTTTGCTCCTGCTGGAAACTGAACAGAAATGAATCTAGATGACAAAGTTGCAATCAACAGTCCAGGACAAACAAACAAGGCCTTTTGCAGAGATTCAGAGGTACAAGTGGTTACAGTAAAGACGCTGATATGTTGCAAGGCTGGATGAAGGCAGAACATGTGCCTGCACTTCAAAATGTTATATGCAGCTTTATCAAACAAATCAAAAAACAATGTTTCAGTCCACTGTGATTCTTTGTCAGACCAAGTTCACGTCAGAACTGTTATTCAGGTCATGTTGTATTTAATCAGGCAGTGTGGTAACAAAACATGGCCCCGGCTTAAAAATGTAAAAAGCAGGAGTATAAATATAATAAAATGAAAGTTTAAAATCAATTTGACCGTTTTGGTGATCTTTCTTTTATCACATCCTGAGACACTTTTGAAAATATAGAATTAAGATAACCCTGCAGTTTGTGTCTCTAGGAAGCGTCCCACGTGTTGAATTGCTAACGTGTATCACACTAAATGAATGATATTGGATCCTGAAGCAGGCCTCCCTTCTTGATGTCTGTGCCCCGCGTCTGACCTTGGGCTTTCTCAAGGGATCAGTGCCATGTGTCCCCTCAGCTGTGGAGAATTAAAAGAGAGACAGAGAAGAGAGGAGGAGAGTAGAGGAGAGTAGAGGAAAGAGAGACAGGGAGAGACTCTACTTGGTATGTTCCTCATGATCAAAGGGTTGATGCTCTTAGGCATTTGATTGACGTCTGCGTGTGCATTGGGTGTATGGAACATGCATGTATATTCCTGGAGTTGAGGTTGAGTGGTGTGTGTTGGTGGGGGGTGACGACAGAAGGTGTGATGGCTAATCTTGTACCCCAGCAGTTTTTATCCCTTTGACTGGTAAGAGATGGGGCATGGTGCCTTTATGTCTCTGGGATCAGCTGCGCTAAGTCTGAGCTTAAGAAGGGAGATCCGGTATAAGAGTGAATCTACAAAGGCTGTGTGCCTGAAATAGTGCAGGAAAGGACTGGGACATGAGCTCACACATGTTGCACTTGTTGCACATCTGATCTGTCATAAATTAAATACATAAGATCAGGCATAGTCATAGAGGAAGTTATTGAAAGCTTGAAAATGAACATTGGTTCCATATTTAAGGGGCAGCTCACAGCACCCTCTGCTGCCAGACAATGGGTAAAGCTCAATTATCACAGAGGATTTGCAATGGATGTTTTTAAAGGGTTCTCCTTGATCTTTATTTTCTAAAGAGAGTATTTGAGGTTGTTTGTGTCAGGTATTTCAAGCAAGATTAGCTGGTTCCGATTTGAGCCTAAATTTGTAAAATGTGGTTTGTGTTCTTTCTCTTCTTTTAAAATCTTAAAAGGGGTAATCCACAGATTTTTTTTTTTTACACATGAAGATCATGTAGCATGTCACATGTAGAATAAAATATTCCTTTCTTTGGTAGTAGCAGGGACATTACAAAGTCTGAAAAAATAACAATCAGAGTTATCTTCCTTTTGGATTCGACACAATTAACATGGAAAATATGTGCTATGTTTGTGAGGAAATATGCTATTTAGTTACATTATGGACATTGTATCCAACACTTTTGGAGCTTGACCCACACTAGGGAGTCAAGATATATCTTGACCTTCAACCCAAATAAAATACCAAAAATCTGCGAAAAGACCAAAACCAACAATGAATGAATTGATCCCACTAACACGTATTGCCTGTGGAGTCACACTGTTGCACAGGGTGACATTTTCTTTCATAACCATGAATACAGCCACTGTTATTTTGAGTCCATCCAAAATACACCACACTGCTGCTGCAACTGCTAACCAGAGCACCAAATGTGTATAAATAGTCCCCAAAAATGCACTATTTACTTTTGTTTGAGACATATTTGTTGCATTAATATGAGCCCAGCTGTTTCTAAAGAACTTAGCCTGTTAAAAACATGAAGCTGACAGGCACAGAGAGAACAAGGAAGTCAGAGAGTAATGTGGGAGATGGACAAATGCATTGATGATTTGGGCTTTTTTCATGGGATTTGATGACAATAAGAAAATACAGAATAATACCAGAGCTAACTTCAAAACACATCGGAACAAAAAGTGTGAAAGAGCAGGAGTCAGAAACAAAATGATGAGGCCAATTAAACATACAAGAGCCTTATGTGAGAAAGAGAAGAGCCTTTTTATTCATCACTGTTTCAAATGTTTTCAAAGGAGAGAGCAAGGAGAAGATTGTTTGAGAATCAATCGAAGGTGACAGGGGGAAGCAATGAGGATAACATGTACAAGATTTTTTTTTGTTTTTTGTTTTTTGCATTTTTACATTTTTTCCAGCCATAAATGTCCAGAATGTGAAAGCACCTACAGTAAAACTCAAATTACTGTATGTATTTTCATATTGTGAGCATTCACTGCTACAGTACTATTGATCAGGTAAAACGCTGCGACCTTACAGCTTTGACCATTTTGTTGTCTCGTAGTTGTGTATAGTTCTTACATCATAAATCTTCAATTTAAAGGAAAAAAAACCCAAAGCAAACAACAAAACTCACTTTTTTTTTTACTTTGGCCCTGGATGTATAGAATTTACAAATATAATTTTTAACCACCTGACCTTTGAAACACATGCTGGCAGCCACCGTCTGTCCATCAGGCACCTTCCATCAAATTCTAATTGTGTTTTTTGAATTAAATACTTTGAAGTACTTTGTGTGCAATTGTTGCCTTTATTTTGCATTATGCATGGTTTGAGAGTTACTTTTCCACTCCAAATTGTATTAAGCTAGTATTAAGCTGCTGTATCTGACCAAACACGTAGCTATATTCTAGTCTTTTTTTTGGAGAGATTTACAAAAGCAGTTTAAGCCAGGATAGTGACATTTATTTCTTTTTTTTTTTTCTTAAAGGAAAAATTGAAAAGGTAAGGGACAGTGGTGTATCATCTAAAATCTGGCTAGAAAGGCAGAAAAAAAATCACCAAATAAATGCGCGTAGACTGCATTCATTTGTTCAAGGACGTTGTAAACCAACTATTTTAAAGGAGAAGCTAGCAGTTGTCTTACTTTGAATCTTTAAAACGGAGCATCAAAACTAAACAACACTCATCATCTTGAGAAAAAAAAAACCACACACACACACACGAGAACAGAAGCAATGACAAATAAAGATGAGGCAAAAAGCACAATGTTTCTTTGAAAAATCAGGAAGAGAAATGCTGCATGTGGGAGACAAACGGTAGAAGTCCTATTTAGCCAGCTCCTGAGCGTGGCTTTTGTTCTGCTTCGTCCACTCTGGTGCAAAGGGCTTTACCCGCAAACCCCACAACACCAGCAGACTCAGAACCATGAGGTAGATCACTGGTCAAACTGACCACAAGAGGAAAAAAAAAAAAACCAACAACCCTCCTAAAAGATGCCCATTTGGAGAAAACGTGTAATTTCATAAAAGTACGGCTCTTGATTCATGTCATTTCTGGAGTTTTAAAAAAAAGGAAAGAGGGAGGGTGGGGGTGGGTGGGGTGGGGAGGGGGTTACCTTGCTCTGAGTTTGTCACCGTTCTCTTTTTTTCTCAGTATTGCAGTGGGACTCTCATTGTCTTTATTATTGCCACCAGAAGACTAGATAGCGAAACACTCGAAACACACACATTTGATCAATCAAATAGAAATATGACACCTGATCAAGTTCAATGAAGAAATGTTGGAGAATGTTCAATGTGTGACGTAAGGAAGGCACCTTTTCCAATAATAAATTTGTTAATTCCTAATGAAATGGTCACCTGTATCAGCTGTCAAGTGCAGTTGAACTTATTTTTTTTTTTTGTAAGTTATTCTGTGACAACTGTGAAAGCCAAAATAAAGCTTTTCTGAAACTTTAAACTTGAATGCAAACAAGATTTTGGAAGGGTTCTTCATCACAAATAAAGTAACTATAAGATCACAGAAACCTAGAAGGGGGGAGAGGGGGAAGGGTCTCAATCTCATGCATTTTAATATCACATCATACTGGGGATGATGAGGGAGTGAGGGGACTTGGAAGGGGGTAGGGTCCTCTGGCTTTTATTTGAGAATCCTTGAAAAAAGAGAAAAAGAAGAGCATGTTGTTTCTTATCAAAATAAATCTTGTTTTTTTTTTGTTGTTTTTTTTTCTGTCATTAGCCAACTGCTTGAGTCCATTTACACTGTCCTCATTTTTCCCACCACAAACATCGGGGCTGTGCAAAAAAGTTCATGTGTCTGGTCCAATCAGAGAAGGCCGTGACTGTTATCACTGTGATGTCATCAGCAACGCAGCACCTGCCTTCTGGCTCACAGAGGGGTAATCTAGCCTAAAAATAAAAACACAGCAAGCAGAAGCATTGACACAAGACTATAAACTAGTATGAGCAGCAACATTCATTTCATATTATCTCTGACCAACTCTGTGAATTTTGAATGAATTAAGGTCATGTGATCATAATAACATTTAGGTTATTAAACAAGTTTTTATTCCACTTCCTTTAAGAAATTGCAGTTGTGACTGATTGAGGCAGCTTGTATGATATGTTATATTTGAGTTGTAACAAACCGATGTTGTATTTCCCTCCATCAGCGTGAACAAGACAACATGATGTGCGTCAGATATGTGTGTGTGTGTGTGTGTGTGTGTGTGTGTGTGTGTGTGTGTGTGTGTGTGTGTGTGTGCGCGCATGCTAATGGGCGTGTTTAAGGAGGACCAAGGAGGCAAATGGTATCTTTTAAGTGATTGGTGGTGAAATAAACTGTAACCCTTTTTTTAACTCTTACTTTCTCCTGTTAATGTTAGTTATGGAAGTAAGCTATTGTAATTTGGTTACTTTGGTTTTTTTATTATTACCTTCTTAGATTTTATTTTGTTTGTTTTGTTTCCCACCCTGATTAACCTCTGGTTGTCTTATCCAAAAGTTGTAAATAAATGCATCTTTATTACAGCCGGCAGTCTGTCTACATGGCTGCTGGGGGGAATATGGCGGCTTATTATGCTGCATCTCGGCTACCTCTGGACTGGGCATGACACTAATGTATATTTATTAATGATTCATAAATAATTTACTCATGTTTCGTTCAGTTATAATCCACTAATAAGAACAACTTTTGAGTTGCCAGGTTGTAGAAAAATCCTTTTGGCTGGTGTTTCTCCAGCATGATACATGTTTTGTCTTTGTAGATTTAGCTAATCAATGCTGCCCCAGTGGATCATTTCACCCCTAACCTTCTGAAAAAGCACTGGAGAGCATCTGAACTGAAATCCATTTATGAAAAACTTATCAGTATTTACAATTGCAGACCTGACGGAGTATTGTAAAAACCATTTAATTACTGCCTTACATTCATACTGGCAGAGTTGATTGGTAATTTAAAGTAGAAAACCCATGAATAATATAATTAATACAGCCAAAAGGATTTTCTATAATACGGTTGACCCAAAATTGTTCTCATTAATGTGACACTTAACTATATCTATAATCTATATAGTCTTAGTAAATGACTCAGTACTATGTATAAACCCTTAATAATGGGTGCCTGATTAGAAAGTGGTACCATAACTTCAATTACGAGTCAGTAAAGTTGCTGAAACAAACAACCTGCCCTCATTTATGTCAGCTGGCCTTCACTCAGAAACTGGAGCGTACCTGTGATTACTTGCTGAGTTGACTGTAAGGAGACGAGTTGTTGGAAGAATCCACTTGCTGCTGTGTGCCATTTTCCTGAAAAGCAAAAACAACATCTCTCATTTAGAAACTATAATGACCCCCTTTGCTTGGTTCGCACTAAGATAATTGATAGTTTTAGGGGACAAACACTCCTGAAGCAATTTAGTTTTTGGTGCTAGCATGGTGTGTTATAATTCAAAATAATTACTGTTTTAAAGGTACATCAAAGTTAAGCGGACACCAGGTAGAGGCTGAATGTTTTGAATAAGGAGTTGAATGACATAATATTACAATTAACGTACCGCTGCTGCCTGCATGGGAGGATACTGAGGCATGTAAGCTCCACCGGGGTTGGCTGCAATATACTGCGAAACAGGAAAGAAAAATCCATCATTTTATTGTCAGGCCTTGCCATGCATACATGTTGTGCGTAACATAACCGTCGCCCTAGCATTCTGCCATGATATTTTCCATTATTTTTTTATTGAATTATACTAATTCATGCTGATTTGATTTGATCACTGCTGTGCATGATGTCGGATATCCCAGAATTCCTCTCACCGCTCCAGTGTTTCCCAATGACAGCTGGCCCATCTGCTGAGTAATCATGGCTGTAGGATGCAATGACATGGAGGGATCCACAGAGGGAGACATCACAGGAGCCTGCAATATAAAGGCAGTTGAGCTTTTTTTTCTTTTTATGCCATGAATCACATGATAGACAAATTAAATCAACTTATTCTGATACAACACAAATGTAACATAAAGGCTACGACAACAGTGGCAGGCATTGTTGAGTTTAAACAGAGCATGACTTATGGTTTAAAACCTTTTCATACAAGACAGAACAGAAAGCTTGCCTTTGAAAAAAGTGTGGTTTTGATGTTATGCTGCACTAACTCTTTGATAATATGTTAGCAAATATACAAGTATTTTATGCGCCTGTGTTACATTAAGAAAAAAGTATGGCTTTGCGAGCTTTAGCTTGTTCTCAGATGCGGTATATTCCTTTTAAACATGACGCCTTTGGGGAATAGACCATTTCCTAGTAACAAGTGGGGGAAGGGGTAGATCAGCAGAGACACTTGTTCCACTGGAAACCATCTGTTGGAAGAGTCAAAGAGTCACAAGACTGTCTCTGCTTCAGGCATTTCCTGCTGGATCCAGAGAGAGGGAGGGAGGTGGGAGGGGGGTTGTGGCTAAATGTCTTTTTAGTTGTTCCATTACTCCCTAACATACACACTTTTAAAAACACACATACACACTATGTAAATACACAGAGGAATGTTTTTTCAGAACTCATCTTTGCTCCTTCTCCTTAATTTTGGGGAAGTTTTGGACGTTGTTGCTTTAACTGTGTCAGCAGAACAGGCTGATTACAGTAACACTCTGAGCTCAGAGCTTTAGCTGTAGCAGTGCCACACACCCATTTCCTGTACACATAATAGGAGGTGGCCTATAAGTACATGAGAGAAAAAAAAGGCAGTGCTCTTGCTCCCTTACCGGGTGTTGCATGATATATGGTTGATGTGCCACCCAAGAATGACTCTGTACCTGATGAAAAGTCAGACAGGAAAGGAAAGGCAGGAAGAGAGGCAGATGAAAAGAAAGAGAGAGACATTTACTTTACTTTAATGAAACTTTTATATTCCAAACTAGATTCACAACTGCAATAAACATTTTTACAAGGATGCTGTCAGTCTGGAATGGATGTGGCAACAAAATCCATTCTTTCATCCATGTGTTTTGAAGTCATTTATCTTGGTCAGAGACTCTGGTTAACCATAACAGCCAAAATATATTTAAAGCCTTCAGTATGTCAGAGTGTATTTCTCTCTTTTTAGCAGTTTTCTATAAGTTCGTCCTCTATATATCAACAATATCCCAAGTTTAGTTCAATAATTCCTGACCCTTACAGCACACCCTGGGCGAGTTATAGCTTTTCCTCTCCTGGGGTGCTGAATGTTTCTCCAGAACCTCTTTGATGCCGTCAGAAAGCCAGTCTGGGAGCTTTTAACAAGCATGTTCCAGACTCATGTAACAATACTAGCTTTGGCCAATTTGGCCTATTTCTCCTTTGAGGGCATCACCTGAGCCAACCAGGCCTTCTCCAGCTACCCTCACCACTGGTGTCCACCAGAGGGCTCTTGGGCTGCCAACCTTCTCGGTGCAGTTCTTTTTATCCACTGCCACAACCCTCAAGGCAAAGGTTAGGCGCAATGCTCATTGGGCAAGCTGCAGAGCTCAGGAACATGAAAGTGTTGTGGACATTGGCAGCGGAAGCCGTGGCATGTGTTGGGATGTGGGGGACAGACTGGTGTAGTTACTTCTTTATGCAGTGTTGCCTCTTAGACGCCAACCTCCATTGAGCAGTTGTGTTTAAAAAAACTCCCAGTAGACCCAAACTGATTGTCTAAATTAGACCTTCTTGGAAATAAAATGAGTTGGGTACTTAAGAAAAAGCATCACCTTCTAACTACTTAATATTACTTGGAGACATCAGGGCTCTGAGTCTGTGTCTGCTGACACTGAGTGGGGCACCTGAAGGAGAATGGGCTCATCCATCTGATTGAAAAGCTTTATTAGATATGAATACTAGTTATGGATTGGCACAAAAAGCTCCTTATTCAAACACAGAGAAGCTCATAAGTGTTCATAGAATTCAATTTCTCTCGGAAACTGCACAAGGAGAATGGTTGAGTTTATTACTTTGAACTTATTACCAACTCCCCACATGACGGGAATGTGCCAAACAGGCCTGGTAGACCCAAACATGTAGTGGGTTTATCTGGAGACCATCTGGCAGCGGACTCTGTTCAAAACCTCTATTGTGTGTTGCAACCCTGCTGAACAACAACCCTCAGATCAGAGTCATCCCTCTTGGGCAAATTACTTCCAAGCCACAGAAGTGTTTTTGCTGCACATAAAGTGATGAATCAAAACTTGTGAATGAAATGTTAAGCAACAGCGAGCAAGAACGAAAGTCAGAGAGAGTGTGAGTCAGAGAAGATGGCTGCACTTTCTGTAAAAAGGATTTTTTTTTTTACAATTACAACTCTATGAACCCTATGAACTTCTGACTAACCCAGTCACTTATACACCGAAAACTCAAATTCAAATTCCCACTGCCACAGCTGCTGCTATGTGAGGTGGCCCAGGACAGCTTCAACACGTATTCTTGCATCTATAGCACCTATAGCACCTATAGCACCTGTACAACCCACACATGAGCAAAAATACATCCAAACACACATATACATGTACACCTCATCACCTCAAACACAACATAAAGGGGAAGAGAGAGATGGTGAGTAAGATAGAGAGACAGAGAAATGATTTAAATTCACTTCTCATTCTTGTGGATGCTTATAGCAGCAGTACCTGGTAAGCAGAGACTGGAGACATGTAGGGAGACATTGCAGGCTGCACAGTCATTATCCTGTTGGTCACTGGATACGGAGAAGGATAGTACCTGAATGACAGAGAGTATTTTTAAAACACAGTTCAAGATTTATGAGGCAAGTAAAAATTTAAATGATGTGTTGACCGGCTGTAATCTGCTTGTGACCTACCCATTCTGTATAGCTGCTGAGGAGGGGTCATAGGTAAGAGTCATTGCACCCTACAGGGAGGAAATACATAATATGGAATCAAATATTTCTATCTTACTGCTATTGAGCACAAAATTGGATAATAATTTAAAATATAACTGACAATCATCACTTATTCTGACATATGAAAAAGATGTGATAAATGAAGCAGATACATACTAGTCTGAGATCTCCTGTCTGTCCATTGGGAAGAAATCCACCATGAGCATGTTTCTTCCTTTGACTGTCTGCAAACTTACACAGCAAGGGCTGAGAAGGAGCTGGGGGCAAAGCACAGGAACAGTCAGTAAGTGACATATTAACAATTATTTTCATCACCGCCTCCACAGTTTTTATTGGAAGGAAAGTGTACAGAAAGGTGAATTTTTTTTCCTACCCAGAGCTCCAGAGGCAATCTTGAGAAATTTCCCATTAAAGTGTGAGATCACTGCGTTACACTGCTCTGTTGTGTCCATCCTAAAAAGAGAGAGGATACAGCAACAAAACATGACTCATCAACAAAGAGCACAGAGACAATCTATATTGTAACTTACAAGCCAAAGTGGTATTGTTATAAATGTTGAAAATAGACTCTTTGTGGTTTTGATTGCCCTAACACTGCTAAAAAAAACCTCTGCTTTCACTCAACTTATTACCTTATACAATATCAAAAACATGCTTTATCAAAACTTAAATTAAGAATCATATGTTGAGGATACTTATTCTTTAACATTAGTTGGCATTAAGTTAAGAGCAAACAAGTGCTCCTTGTTTTTTAATGTCTCCGTGACCAACCTGGCGAAGCCCACTCCTCGGCTGTTGCCGCTGTAGTCTCGGAGGATCCGTGTGGAGACGACTTGTCCGAAAGGCTGCAGCATGTTCTCCAACTCTTTCTCATCCACAGAAATAGGCAGGTTGGAAATATACAGATTTGTTGGGTCTTGTTCCTGTTGCTGCTCACATAAAAGAAGATGGAGACGAACAAATCGACTGAATATAATGTGAATGATTTTGAATGGAAGTAAGTAAAATCTATTTCAATAGCGCTTTTCATAAATATTTGTCATAAAGTGCTTTGCATGAGCATGATGCATCATGCAAACAAGAAAGAAATTATTACAGATGTGGTGACCTCCAAAGTTAAAAATAAAAATAAAAAACACACACACACTCACACACACACAATATGTTATCTGAACTGAGAGAGAGGTACATTTGAATATGTCAACATATCAGATATGTGTTGAACCACAGATAAAGGCAATATCTGCCTTATTTCTCCTGACCAATAAAATGCTTGAAAGCAACAAAAGCTACTTCTCTCTTACAAAACGTGCTAGCCTTTGTGGATCAGGGTTTGAGACTCAGCTTAAGTCTGGTTGGGGGTCACCAGGAAGAAATTTGGTTAAACAAACATTAATAAGCTCTCCTGCACACACACACACACACACACACACACACACACACACACACACACACACACACACACACAAAGACACTTCATCTGTACTGTGCAGCAGCTCAGCACCTCTATGGCCTTCCCTGGAAACAGCAGGAGAGCAGTGTAGCCTAGCTACCACAACACACAAATTGCACTCTGCCGTGTTTGTTCCACACAGCGCTGCTACATGCGGGTCTCCAGAGAGCAACCCTTCATCAATGAACTCTCACCCATGAATTTAAGCACAGAAACACAGGCTGGACTGGAAAAAGAAACGTCTTGAAACTGAAATGTTAGAATTTCCAATGCTGGCTATAAAACAAATCACACATGTGATGCATAAATAATCTGTCAGCTAAAACTATTTTAGAAAATTAAATTTAGTGCTACTGTGCAGACATGCAAACATCAGTATGCATTAATGCTAATTGTTAACACTCAGTGACATAGTAATAATAGTGGTAAAATCTGTACAGTCTATACAGTACACGATGATGCGTTACTGTGTGGGCTTGTGGTCCTGTGTGTAACGTGTCAGGCTGACTGACAGGTTATTTGGCAGAGCGAGACATGACATCTGGTTTCTACAGTGAAAGTAAATGGGGTCACGGCAAGAACAGCTTGTCAGCTGAGGTCATGTGACCAGTCTAATGTCATTCTCTAACACACACCAGACACATGCACGCATTACAGAAGCACAACCTCATAGAGATGTTCAAACATGCGTGCACGCACACACACAAACACATGCCTGCACCAAACTCACCTTGGCCATCTGGGCCTGAATGCCGCTGGTTTTCAGAGCATGTACTGCCTTTAAAGCAGCCGCTGGGCTGTCAAAGTCCACAAAGCCGTAACCTGTGGTTTGTAGAGCAGTATTTACATGAATGACACTCAGTGGGAAGCACAAACATCTATTGTACATTTTCTATCGACAGTATTATTTGGGGATGGCTACAGTAATATATACTGATATGTATTGCTTTTATTAAGATGTTAAGATGAATTTATATTATAAAAAACGTAAAATACAAAATTTAGATGTTTCAATTCAAACTACAAAACAAATTGTCAGTCAGATTTCTTTCTCTCTTTCAAAATTCTAAAAGGAACAACCCACATACTTTATGGTATAATAAAAAATAATGCATTTTCACTGTTTTCTAAAGCTCATGTAAAGCTGCAACAGTTACTCAATTAATCCATCAGTTGCCAACTATTAAATTGATCACCAACTATGTTGATAACCGATAAATCGTTTGGAGTAGTTCTTTAAGAAAAGATTCTCTGATTGCATCCTTTCACATCTTTTCTATGACAGAAAACTTGATATCTTTGAGTTGTAGATGGCCAAACAACTAATAAATTAATATCCAGTCAGTCACTGGTTTCTGTTCATTTCCATAAAACGAATGGTGTGAAAATCCACTTGCAGAGGCTGAGTTAGATTATCCGTCATAATCTGCTTTTGTTTTTGTCAAAGTGAAGTTATCGTTGCACTGTAGCAAGTCAACATTTTCAGCTGCAGCGCCACACATCGCAACTTTGACAACAAAAAAAAAGACGGGCACTATTACTGTTCATAATCACTGTGATGGATCGACCAACACTAGCAAGTAGCAAGTTCCTGCAAATTGATTTTCCATTTCGTATGGAAAATGAATGGAAACCAGCAGCTGCCACTGAATGTATAGAAAACACATCCAAACATCTGTAACAAAATGGCATACATTGGAAAATAATTTAACTCATATAAAGTGCACCAACATATTTGGATTATATGAAACATGGAAAAACACTGGTAGGATATAACCACTTTAACAGGAGATTCAACATACAAAAGGTTTCTGAATGCTCCAGCTATGTTGCAGTAGATAGGCCATTGATAAAACCCGCTTTTTTATAGTGTTGAGCCAAGATCAATGAATGCCGACGACCTTACTGACCTTTACATTTGTTGGTTGTCTTGTCCAGGATTGCCTTTGCTGACTGAATCTTGCCATACCTGTGCACACAACAACATGTCACTTCCTGTCAAAGATCTTTCTTTCAAAATTATGAATCAACACCTAAGACTTGTGAAAATGTCTCTTCATTGCCCTGGATTATTCTGCATTTGTTATTAATGCCAATCTAACATATATATAAAAATATCCCTTTGTGGGAGACATTTGTAGAGAGACTACCTTCATTTATGACAGACTAAAATGAGCATGCAAGCAGAAAAGATGAATTAATACAAATATTTATGGAGATACTTGGTGATTTAAGAGGCACATACATTGCATTACTACTCTCCCTTCATGTTTCCAAACACTATTAATCCAATTTCAATGTATCAGGCTTTCACTGACTTTATACTCAAGTTGAACTGTGTGGTATGAGCTGTGAGCTGCTATCTGAACACACACACCATACAGACTAAATGCCTAGCTGACATCACCATTCAGACCTTGTTGCTATGAAAAGCGCTTTCATTTCTGCTTTGTGCTGGCAAACACCATTGGGAACATGAACAAAACACAAGCAAACAGGACACAAACAGCTGCTGCTGCCGCTGGTTACATGGGTGAATGCCTCCCTCCATATGCTTGTGATTCAGAGGGAAAGAGAGGAGACAAAACTCCACTAATTATGGCATCCACCGCACTAACCACTCGGACTTCAGCCTATAGTATCAAGTATCAAACATGTTCATTGGACTGCCTTACATGGCTGATTTTTTCTTTTTAGAAAACAATCAGGTTTACAGTCTGCGTCACATACCTCAGTTGAGCTATGTCTTTTCCATGTGTGTGTCTGTTTATAGAGGTACGGTGGTTCAAGCATTTATGAGTCAGTGTACACTATGGTTACGTGTGTTTTTTGAATGCCAATAATGATGTTCTGCACTAAAACTGTTTGTCTTTTTTATCTGAGATCTGTAGCGATTATAACATTTTTCCCCTTATGTGAAGATACACATAAGAAACAGCTTTAAACTGTTGTTAGGTACTAAAATGCAGTTTAAATCTAACATAATGACATTTTGTTGGATCAGAAGCTCTAAAAGGAACTGTCTGACATTTTGGGAAATACGCTTGTTTGCTTTCTTGTTGAGGCTTAGATCACATACGTAAGAAGGGAGTGAAGAGACTAGGGCAGTGATCCCAGTATTTGCATTTGTATCTGTATTGTTGAGGCAGCAAAATGATTTGTCTTTATTACGCTTATAATTGTTTGGTTATTAAAGTGTTAAAATGGTGGTCTTCATTAAACTACTTGGCAAAGGAGGGATCTGACACCAGATTTCAAACCCTGGTCTCCAAGACCACACACAACTGCACTGACCACTCAACCAAAGCTCAGCTCTGCCAGATTCACAGACCTGCAGCTATTTATACATTCTTGACACAGAGACAAGACAGCAGAGCAGAGCAGGGGAGAAAGACAGAGACAGCAGTATTATGGAGTCCCATCCTACATGCTCATATTTGACATGTCTTGTCTTCTCCCAGAAAACAAATATTTTTAATATATTTGTATGAAATAAATATTTGTATAAAAAAAAAGTGCTACTCTGATTACTACATCCAAATTTGGCTCCACCCCTCGAAGAGATGCTGTACTGCTGTTGGAAGAGCTGCCGACTGAGATTACTATGAGCAGCATGCATGGGAATAAATTACAATATTGGAGATTTGTGTTATTTCTCGTTGAATAAATGTTGGCGGCACGGTGCTGCTGTTGCGCTGTGCTGCTCTGTCTGGTCCGTCTGTGCGCCGTCAGTGTCCTCTGTTTGCACTGAAGCATTATTAGTTATGAATTTGTTTGTCGCTATATTAGAAAATGGTGGTGTGGTGTGAGAGCGTGGGAAACATGTTAATTCCATATGTGTCATGGTCAATTGCGTGAATGTCGGCAGATGTGAAATTTCCTAAAATTTTCCCCCCTCTGGCAGAAAGGGAAGAGGGTGATGGCCGTGACTGTCTGAGTACGAAGATGTTACTATGAGGAAGGGATTTGATTTGATCTGAGTACAGCCAGACACAAACACATAGTATGCTCTCATGTGTACCCCAAATGACAGGCACACGGAGAGGGCCAGTAAAAATGGGCATGTTTAGATGGTCCACTGGCCCAAACATGCCCATCGGCCCACCAGAGTTAGTCCCCAATGCCTGATGGCCAATAAACAAGTGGCTGTAACCCACTGTTGCGGCTGTAAAATGGTGGATAAATTATTATGGGAGTCACACATCCACTTGGAAATGACTTCTTTCAGTATCAGAATTTGATCCATTTGGTCCGATTAACGGCCAAACCACCAACAAGGGAATGTTGCGCCAAAGATGAGATTAAAAAACTGCATACTATGAAACACAGAGAGATTTATGTGGCGGTGATAGGCTTAATCACTGCTAGGCTGAAACCCTATCCTGAACTTGTGAGGAAAGAGCTTGAACGTATCAGACATTCATTTATATGTAAAAATACCATAATGCAGGTTTAATCAGTGTATAATCACATGAAAATAAGAATGAGCCTTTTATATCGACATAGAGAGCGAGTCCTCTTCCACGGAGGCAGCCATGTTGCACCGCCATGTTTCTACAGTAGCTCACAATGGACAAACCAAACATTGGCTTTGGAGAGGGCCTTTTTTCGCAGGTTCCATGGCCCCTGTAGGTTCTCCTACACACTTGTAAAGGAAGGGGGTGGGGGTTGCAATCTACAACCTCACCGCTGGATGCCACTAAATCCTTCACACTGGTCCTTTAAAGCAATAATTAATTTACAAACCTGAAAACCACTGAAAAATGAGGTCAACTCATAGATGGAACTAAAATTTCTTAGGAGGTTTTACAGACTGAACTTTTGAATTATTCATTATGTTATTTACATGATATGTGTGTATGTACAATATATACCTGTGGTCAGAGTGCAGTGACATTGCTATGCTATAATCTAAACCTCGCCATTGGCTTTCAACAGCAAACAAGCGTATCAGTCCCCTAAAACGCTGGTGTGCACACACATTAGCATACTGGTGTGTACTCACTGGTGACAGAGTTTGACCAGGTCCAGGTCTGTAGTAGCAGGCGGCAGGCCTCGGATGTAGAGGTTGGTTTTGCTGAGCTGCTCCAGGCCTGTGCTGCTGCTGTTGCTGCTGCTGCTGGGACTGGACGGAGTCATGGGGTAGGACTGCACACAGGAAACCCACTGTTAGGAAGCGTATGGGAGCTAGATAATCTAATTTAAACCCAGGTCTACAGTGATCACAAGAGCATTTCATCTGTGTGAACCGAAAATGTAGAAATGCACAAAAAGGGCAGGTTAAGATTTTGGTATTCCATGCTACATTAAAAGTCAGTATTGTAATTTGGTACTTTTCCCCATTGTGACCCAGCTGAGACAACATCAGGATCTTATAGTTGGAGGTAAGTTTGACCTTAAAGCTCCTGGCTGAATCCATGTCCAACAATATTCCAGACAATATTACAGGCTATATTAAAATCCATATATTATTGTACGTGGTCCTTTGAGAATCACAATGTGATTAAATCTATGTTCATGTCCTACATCCTGTTTATCAGAAACCTACAGTTTTCTACATACTTGCGAGCCAAACCACGCAGCACTGCCCTGCAAAGCATTTCCTTCCCCTTACTCATTCATTAAAATAGCTCCCAGCCACCCCAAACCCTCTCCAGATCAGATCAAAGACAAAGCATGGCAGAATCACACCATCTGTCCATAACCAAAGGACAATCCAATCCAAGAGCCAAATAACATGGATACAACTATAGCCATGCCAAAAAAGAAACACTGGGATATTCTAACACAGTCATGTGATGGTTAAACATTCATAGCAGCTATTTTTCTTTTACAGATGAGGAATTGATCGCTGTGGCAGGAACATCTGTTAGGCCTGTTATGTCTTCAAGCAGAGGCCTTACATTTTTGTTGGTATGCAATTATCACGCTAACTTTTTTTTTTTTTGAGACCAGGGTTCATATAAGGCCTCAGAGACAGTGCGCCATTAGAGTGCAGCTCCACTGGTACATTTCACAGAGGCATCATCACCTTAAAGCTGACTAAATCAGTGTCACACCTACACTCTGAAAACTCATTGACTGCTTCCCTGGAGGAATTCATATGTGGTTGGTTTCATATTCCTGCTCTCAAAGTAATATACAGCACCTCCTTATGGATACATATCAAAATATAATCTAAAAGGTGAATATTTTGGGGTCCTATGGGATGTAGGCTTAAAACTGAACCTACGATTCACATCATCTGACACTGGGCCCACATTTCCATAATCAGAGGTTAGAAAAACAGCCTCCTCTTGCCTCTGTGCCCGCTTCCTATTTCCATCTCCCATCTAAATCAAAAGATATGATGGTAAGCAAAGGGAGGCCCGGCCTTCAATTACCTATTTGTTCACCTGAGAGGTCAAAATGAAGGATGCACTCCAAGCACACTGACTTACATTATTACAAAGAGCTCTCTGGAGTCACCCAGAATGCATTAACCTATAAAATGGACTACAATAACCGTCGTGCATATTGACCAGAGCGGGTGAGTGACTGGGCAAACAAGGTTATATGGACATAATGATTAAACTCTCCGGTTGTAGAGCTATAGGTCAGCAGCTGGTTTCATCTCTCCATCCAGCCTATCAGAGGATCAGCTTCCCATTTGACAAGTCGGCTGAGAGCAGTGGGTCTATTTTTTTATTTTTTTTAAAAACTGAATTCATTTAGAAGCTGTATTACAATGCTTTACATCCCATTTGAAATCCCAATGTCATTTATGGCTGCTATTATTCCGCCTATCTTTTTTTTTTTTTTTTTTTTAAAGGACTGTTTAATCAAATGGTGCCTCAAGTGAGAGCGAAAAGTAGCCAGGAAAAAAAAGATACAATGTGTGTGTATTTTGGCCTACCTGCTTACGATTGGCTGTCTTCAGCGGGTTGCCTGTATTTGCAAAGATCATCCTGGAGGTTATGGATATTATTTTATTTCCTATTTAGATCCCCAAAAAATACAAAAATATATATCGCAACGCAAGAGCCACTACAGAGACGGAACCCGAGCGGTGGATGAAGCCTATAAAATAAGCAGTCGGTTTAAAACATCCGCATACTGAACGGGCTGGTAATCAGTAATAAAGTCTGTAATGTAACGTCCTCGGACCTGCATCTATACGGTCAGATGCAAACCAGGCGATGGACCAACCCTCCGGTCCGGTTCATTGATCTACGACGTCCTGGTGCAGACCGCTCGGCAGTCCCACCTACTACAGACCAAACCATCTCCGCCTCTGCAGGGTGTTTCACATCAAATGAACTGCGTGGCCGCCTCTCTAAAACTCACATCGGCGGTCTGTTTTTGGCGACAAAGGCGCATCGATACGTGTGGTATCTGTGGTTGCAGTTATAAAAGCCTACGAAGTGTTTTTGGGTTTGATTTGCAAGCGCACAATCAGATGGATTGAAAGCTTGCCGCCTTTCATGTTGTTGTCGTCCGCGCATACCAAGCATTCTTCACCCCCACCTCCTCCAACCACACACACACACACACACACACACACACACACAGGCGTGTTTCCATCACTTCAGAGGACATTTCATTGACTTACATTCATTTCCTGGTGAATTGTCTTAGCTCTAACCATAACCACCACATGTCTAACCCTAATCTAAACATAATCCTAATTCAACCCCAATTTTAAACCAAACCATCACCCTTAAAATGAATGAGTTACATAAAGGACACTTGCTTTTTGTCCTCTAAAGAGAGGCGAGTCCCCACAACATGACTGTAAACAGATTTACGTCCCCACAACATGAGGTATATGTGACACACACACACACAGGGACACACACAGAGAGAGAGGCACACACACACACAGGCACACACACAAACACACTCACACACACACACACCCTCTTCCTCTTCCTACCCTTCCCCCCATCCAACACACTACATGTCAGAGAATCAGGATGCAATGAAATATAAGCAGGGACTGGCCTGGGCTGGAGGTCACAATCTCCCTATAAACCGAACTATGTGGGAGCTGGGATTAATAAAGGAGAACAGAATATTTTGGAAATAACACACATCTTTACTCACATTAAACATTTTATTTCTTTAAATGCAGCCTGTGACCTCTATATGGCAATGTATGTAGATCATGTAACATAAAGGTTTAATGGCAGAAACAAAATATTGACTCCTTCATGAACTAATAAATCATGAGAACCATTCATTTTTTTCACCTTTGAGTGCATTCATAGCGTTCATATGACTGATCTGCTTTTATGCACTTTGTAAAAGTGTAAACTAAGCATTTTCACGTACGGCACACAAATAACTCAGCCTCTGATGTAGCTGGAGAAAAAAAAAGAGGAAGTGTACATTTCTAGCTTATCTTCATAGGCTTTTTGCTACTTTAAAACCTTTTTGGATGCTGTGGTTTGTTATTGATGCTCTAAAAATGAGAGCACGCCTCTTTCTGCACTTTTGATCTTCAGTGTTTAACCTCAAGCACCCTTTATGTTCGTCAGACACGGGTTTTAGTTGTTGCACCCACAGTGAGGAACAGCCTCCCTCATTATAGCAAGGCCAACCCCCTCAATGTAGTTAATCAAGTCATTTCAAACCAGCTCTGTTCTTTGTTATCTTATTTATATTTTGTTAAAGGTTTCAAATTTTATGTATTATGTATTATAAACCCCTTTAGTCTTTATTCTCTTATACTCACTGACAAAAGCACACAAACCTGTATTACAGGTAAACAATAGAACAAACCAGCTCTAGTCTTTACCGGTCGTACTGGTATGTGTGTTTTTGTCAGAAACTCCTCAACAATTTGGGGGAAATTTGGGTGTTTTTGCTACTTAGGTGGAGTTTAAACTTCACAACAGCTGATATTTGGAGGTATTTTATATATTTGGGCCAACAAACAAATACATTGGTTAAAGACTGAGGCCTGAGATTCATATCTAAGCCTACAATATGTTATTCTTTGGCTTTTTGGTCATATAAACATGTTTTGACCTTTCTTTTTTTAATTTAAGGAAATATATCAAATAAAAAGTTCTGACATCTGATGCAGACAAATAGGTAGAGATGCATCAGCCTCAATTAAGTCTACATAAAGCACATACATGGCCCTGCAGGCGTTGTCTGAGTACACATTTGCCTTTCTCTTTTATGTAATTACACTCAGTTTATATTCACATAATGAAACATTTGAAAGCTGAAAGCAGTGCATGCCACTAGCAGCCATCCCGCTGCAGGTCATGCCGGAGATTTATAAAACGAAGCTAAATCCAAATCCCATCAGGGTGTAGGGAAGCTCTTAAAGCATCAAATTTCTCCCCCTTATTTCCTCTGCTGGTGGGATTAAGGTTTCATGCTGGCATCATGTTACAAGCTACTTCTGATGTTCCTTGAAAAGTCCAATCATTCCTATCTGAATAATCAACTGTGGTATAGATGATTTCCTGTGCTTGTTACCAAGTTGAGTGCGTATTCATTAATAAATCATTTACATAGAGCATGTTGCAGAATGACCATTAAGTGACAGGAGAAATTTTAATGTAAATTATCTATATTTTACAAATAAAAGCACTCTGCATTTGCTTTGCCTACTTTCACCTGTTCTGCTTCAAATGAGTGAAATATCCAATATTTCCATTGATCTGTAGCCTTTAGTACATTTATCAATCAATCTATTGTTTGTTTGGGTGGTTTATCAAAAACCCCTCAGAGCAACAGCATGAATAGGTTTTGAATTGAATAACTGGAAAACTGTCAGCCAATCACGCGTAGAGATGAATTTTAATGAGCTAACCCCAGTCAGCAGCAATCATTCAGCAACCAGTAACATATGTCTACTTTGAAGGAAAATGAATGGCAGCGTGTTTCCTGTATTGTCTTGAGTCTGATCAAGTTATTGCTTGCATCAGACCCTTTATTGGTGAATGTGAACCAGCTAAAATGTCATAATAGGAGGCTGCAATTCAGATATATTAGCAACAACACAGCATGAGATACACAATTTGGAAATATTGACTAAAGCCACTGAATATAGAGAAACATTAATGATATATATGTATGTATATTTACTAATGGGTGTGAGTCAGTTGTATCTCAAGCGTCATAGAAACCATCTTATCACAAGGAAGCACATCCTGGTAAAGACTGCTGAGTTTATTTAAGTGTGTTGAGGTAGCAGGAGGTCCTTTGGGTGTGGAGAAGGAGGGACTGAGGAATGTGGATGATTATCTGCTCCTTCCTCACCCACTGAGGAATTTTAAGGAATTTGAAAGTCCCGGGGACGACCTCAGCTTGCCAGCAGACTTGTCTATGGAGGGAAGTTTGGCCAGCAACACTGCTGGGTGAATTGTATGAGTTGTTCTGGTGGATGGCAACTTTCTGGCTGGAATACACGAAACCAAACAGAGAAGCTTTCTCACAAGCCCCGCTGATGCTGTGGTTTGGCTTGGGGTTTGTGGCTCCTCGGGGAATACTGAAATGCTTGCAAGTTGAAATATGAGAAACCGCACAAACATCACAGCAGTTTTTATTCTTTTCACTTTTAGAAGAGAAGAGCTGTAGACTATTCTCAGTTTTGTCTTTTGTCAGTATGACACTGACATGGTGGAAATAAAGTTGCGGGTTAAGCTTTACGCGCCAAGCTAAGTAATTTAAAACTCAGACTTTAATATCACAATTAAATTTAATGTTTCACCACCAGTTTCAAAATCTATATTGAACTACATAGCATTCATTCAATACATACAAGCTGTTTATAGCAGGTACAAATATTAAACCATTAACGTCCATTGTAGACTCCAAAAAAATCAACCATAAACCTAAATAAACATACAACTATGTTCATGTATGAAACTCTACATAGTACCTTAATAAGTTAGTGTAAGGGAAAGTATGAATTAGGAAAATGTCGGGTTTATTTTCTTTCTTTCTTTTTTAAGGGAGTTTTTCTTTATTCGAATTGAGGACAGAGGATGTTGCCTTGTCAGGCCCCGTGAAGAAATCTGTGATTTATGATATTGGGCTATAGCCTACAAATAAAACTGACTTGACTTGGAATGTTTTGGTATAATTTTACTGCAGATAAAATATAGCCTGCTATAGACTTTTTTCAATACAGTGATAAATATAATAGCTAATAATAATAACGATACAACAACAACAATAATAATAATAATAGAAATATAATATTTCTTTTTGTAATGCACTTTACATTTGAAGCAAATCTCAAAGTGCTACGGGGTAAAAGCATCAATATGATTTTTTTTTTAAAAACATAAAACATCATAAAAGAACATGAGCAGAAATGGTTCTGCTTAAAAGAAACGCTTGATTGGTGTAGTAGTAGTATTAATAATCATAATAATAGTAGTAGTAGAAGTAGTAGGTAGAAGTAGTAGGCTAATGGTAGTAGTGGTAGTTGTAATAATAATAGCAGTGGTAGTAATAGTCGTAGTTGTAGTTAAGTTGGTAGTAAAAGTAGTAGTTGTAGTAGTAGTAGAGAGTAGTAGTAATAGTAGTAGCAATGTAGTAGTAGTATTAATAGTAGTATTAGTAGTAGTAATATTAATGGTAGTAGTAGTAGTAGTAGTAGTAGTATAGTTGTTGTGACTCTGGCGCCCCCACGTGTCTCGATCTTGCAGTCTCTAGTCGGGCTGCAGCAATAGACGTCATGAGTGCGACGGAAGTAGTTTTTCTAAAAAGACAATTCTGGCTGATTCATTGCAGGCAGTCGGCTTTAATCGACCACACACAGAGAAAAAAACTCATCAGAACACTTGAAAGGCTTGACCACAGGTAAATAATCTTAAAGTCTTACACACAGCCAATAGTCTTCATAAAATACGGCGAATTGGAATCAGTTTAAATGAATTCGTTGCTGTTTTTTTCTTGTGCGAGATCACTCAGGCTAAGTTAGCATGAGCAAGCTAGCAGCATGCTAACGCTTTTCTATAAAAATAGTTAGTGATTTAATGTCACTTAATGTTTAAATGTGCATTTCGTTGTATCCAAAACACAACACATGATGACTTGAAGCATAGATCAATGTGTAGTTATTTGGTTGTTTGTGCTGTGTTTACGTGACTATGGGAAAAGTAGCTAACTGAAGCTAAATAGCTAACTTCAGTTTATTTGTCGGGTGTAAAAATATATGTATGTCATTAATCCTCTAAATGTAAATAAGTCCAGACAGCTAGTTAACATAGCTAAATAAAAATGCACTTTTACCTAAACCCCGATTTTACCAATATTATTACCATCATTAATGTCATTATTGTTATTGTTATTATTATTATTATTATTATTATCATACTTAGTAATGAATCTGTGAATATTTATTGAATTGATTTGTATTGTATCTTCTGGTTCAGGATTTAACATCAGACCAGACTCTTAAAACTAAAAACAAACATTATGACAAAATAATACCACATTAAACTTAAAATGATAATTAAATCCACAAATAATCATAAATTAACTTCACAAATGTATTAAATAATCATTTTATTGACCTTTAAAAAAACCCAAAAATGGGTCAATCAAAATGATTGATTGAGAGAAACACCTTAGTGGGTATACTTTTAAATAGTTACCTACTAACCCAAAAGTGAATTATAAGCTTGTCTGTGACATAATATATTACATGAACAAGCTTGTAGACCTCAATCATGTCTCCTGTTCATTAAAGTTTGTAATTGTAATTTTCTTAATCTCTCCTCATATTACATCTGTTTCAGACCTGGAAATACTTTAATAGACCTTCTCTGAAATTGGAAGGAAACATACCTATAAGCTGTTAGCTGGAGAGATAAATTTAAGCAAATCGCAGCCCACACAAATCTCCTACAAGAACATATGTTTAGATTTAATATACCACCAAATGAATGACTTCATTTTCATTCTATAGGAAATATATTGACATTTATTGGGCTGAATGGTCTTAAAGATGTACATGTGTAAACGTTTAAGTTGACCTCAGCAAATTTAAACCTCACTGGATTGCCCTTAAAAAACAAAAAACAATAAACAAACAAAGTAAACCCTTGATTTACTTGGTTTTATAACATGTGGTTGAAGTAGATTTGTTAATATCTGATCTCGAAAAGGACATAGAAATAATAGTTTCTTTCTGATTAATTTCCAGTTTGTTTGTCCTCATAAGTTTTAAAGAAACGGTAAAGAATAATTGTTGTTAATAACTGTCAACAGATCCTGACATGGACCGACTGTTGAGGCTTGGAGGTGGGATGCCGGGGCTCGGTCAGGTAACACTAAGTTTAAATTGTCTATAGATTGTAAACATAAACAATGTTGTTGTTTTTTATGGATATGACCTTAATTAAATTCAAGAATTTTTCCTTAAGTAATCATTACAACATGAAAGTTTTTGCCTACTGGGATCTATGATTGTAACATCAGCATGTCCTCTATAACACACTGTGTATTAATACATTTCAACCTACATAATTTTATTCTCAGATATGCAACAAAAGCAGCTTAAGTCCAGTGCAGTCTCACATCTTGAGACACAAATCTAAAGTTGCCTAGAATCTAAATGTAAATACCACATAATAAACATTATGCTGCATACATTAACATCATGTATATCAAAATACCAATCAGTAGTTTGACTGTACTTATTGATCTGGGAAATGACTGTTAAGACCAGAACAGACAAACAAAAAGTCTGCTTTGGCTCCTCAGGGTCCTCCGACAGATGCACCTGCTGTGGACACGGCAGAGCAGGTGTACATCTCCTCCTTGGCACTGCTCAAGGTAACTACGCCCCAGCTGTCTTTTAAAACCTTCTAAAGTGCTCATAAACATGTTTTCAGTGATGTTTCTGTGTCTTCTTGCTCATATTTTTGCTCTTGTTTTAGATGTTGAAGCACGGGCGTGCTGGTGTACCGATGGAGGTCATGGGGCTGATGCTGGGAGAATTTGTTGATGACTACACAGTGCGAGTGATTGATGTGTTTGCCATGCCACAGTCAGGAACAGTACGTACTCCTTTATATGCGCCATGATGAATCTGCTTTGTAAAATGCCATATTTGGTGGATTGGTACAGTGAAATCCATAAAAATTCGATTTTCGTGCGTAGTCAGATAATAAATGCCTTGCATCACTGATGTTGATAGCTTTATAAGAAGGTGTGTGGTGCTAAAGTTTGGCTGAACATTTTGTTGTTTCACAGGGTGTGAGTGTTGAAGCAGTGGATCCTGTCTTCCAGGCCAAAATGTTGGACATGCTGAAGCAGACTGGCAGGTAAAACTATCTAAAGTTTACCTATACTGATAAAGAATGAATGATTGCAACATAATTTAGAAAATGGCCATCTATCAATGACATAAACATAAACTCAGGGATGAGTAATTGAATAAAAGACCTAATATATTTGCTGATCAGGCCTGAGATGGTGGTGGGCTGGTACCACAGTCACCCTGGTTTCGGCTGTTGGTTGTCTGGGGTGGACATCAACACACAGCAGAGTTTTGAGGCCCTGTCAGAGAGAGCCGTTGCAGTGGTGGTTGATCCCATTCAGAGTGTCAAAGGAAAGGTAAAGAAGTATGGCTGCTGCATGAAACACCTTATACATCAGTAGCTCGCATTACACAAGATCAGCTATTAAATTTGAATCCCAAGCGAAATAAATCTGTTGCGGCCTCTGTCGTCTACAGGTTGTTATTGATGCCTTCAGATTGATCAATGCCAACATGATGGTGTTGGGTCATGAGCCAAGACAAACCACATCTAACCTGGGTCATCTGAACAAGCCCTCAATCCAGGTAACGCACCATACATGACACCTGTCACCTCCTTCAGCCTGAATTTGAAAAATCCACCATATTTGAATCACAAATGTTGTTTATTACGTGCTATATTGGTTTATTTTAATGTAACTTAATTTTGTACTCCTGTCAAAGATCCAAACACAATTAAATTACAGTAAATTTGTAGAATATGACATTGTTTAATTGTTTAATTCATTCTTTATGTACATGTGTTATTCATGTGTTTAACTCTGGGTTTCTTATTTTTCAGGCTCTGATTCATGGACTCAACAGACACTACTACTCCATCACCATCAATTACAGGAAAAACGAGCTGGAGCAAAAGGTTTGAGCCCTCTCTCTTTATAAAATCATTTTTTTGTTGCAGTTTTTAGTAGAACACGAGAATCATCAATCTCATTATTCTTTAGATGCTGTTGAACTTGCATAAGAAGAGCTGGATGGAGGGCCTGACCCTGCAGGACTACAGTGAGCACTGCAAGCTCAATGAGACCATTGTCAAGGAAATGCTGGAGCTGGCTAAGAACTACAATAAGGTACACCTTCAGCGCTCGTTCCATGAAAGAAAACAAAAAAGAAGGGGAGAAACCCTTGTGGAATACTGGTTTAAAACCCTGAAATTGCCTTAAAGTTATGGCAAATTGAATACATTTCTTGTGTGCATTCATACATAATTACAGTTAAGTGAACTGGATTCAAATATGAATATTGGTTGGAATAACATTTTATAAAAGAGTATTTAAGTATCATCTTAATATTGACCTTAAACCGTCGATGCAGAGATGATGGAACAGGTGTTGTCACCTAGAAAATCATTGACCTATCACAGTTAGATAATTAGTGAGCTACTCTCTGCTGGATGGGTGTTGAGCACACAACCCTCGAGTCCATTAATACTCAATGACTCTTATACTAATGCTGGTGCTTGACAGGTTACACAAGCATGCTGTATTCTCTGGGCCTCGCATTTTCTAAAAAGTGAATACAGAATTTGCCTCAACAATGCAAACTGCAAAAAGCGATACATATAAATGAGTGAGGTGTGTTCCTCCGCAATACTAAGACGCTTTCGTGTTGTCATCTCAGGCTGTTGAAGAAGAGGACAAAATGACACCAGAGCAGCTGGCAATCAAGAACGTTGGAAAACAGGTAACGATTAAAATGTTAAGCTTCAGATTAGGGCTGGGCAGTATATTGATATTATATTGATATTGTGATATGAGATTAGATATCTCTTTGATTTTTGGATATCGTGATGTGGCACAAATGTTTTTCCTGGATTGAAACGGTTAATTACAGTGAGTAATTTTCTGAACCAATAATTTTCTGTTTGTATTTATTCACTTAGTCATTATACACATTACTCATGATTATTTATCAAAGTCTCACTGTGTAAATATGTTGTGAAAGCACATTGTGGCGAAATTGACCTTGAGGAATTTGGAAAAAAGTTTGGTATTTGATTTTGTCCATATAACCCAGCCTTACTGCAGATGAAACTTTTGTGTCCCTCATTATTACAAAATACTACATCTGTGACTGGTGTTGATTTAAGGTGAAGAAAGAGAGAATTGGAGTAAGACTGTTCAGATATGTTAAAACAAGCAGATAATTTATAGATCAGTACTTTGTCATTAAAAAATCCTGCTGAAACCATCCTAATCACATCTCATCAGTCACACTTTCTTTTTTGTGTCCTTTCTCTGTTCGTCTGTCTCTCTTGTAGGATCCCAAGAGGCACTTGGAGGAGCATGTAGATGTTTTAATGACATCCAACATTGTTCAGTGCCTAGCTGCCATGTTGGACACTGTAGTTTTCCAGTGATGGCCTTGTGTGTATAACTGTTAATATTGCAACCCCTGTTTTCTTTTATATAAAATAAATGTATGTATGAAATGAAGTCATTGACTGTGCTTTCTTTCTTTTCTTTTTCTTTTGTCAATATTTCAGACTGATGTGTCAGATATAGACATTAGTTTTATTACAAAATTGTATCCAATGTCAAACTGCAACAAACCACGGCACACTACCTGATACTGTACCTTTATTTTTTTTACCTTCTTAGTTCTGAATGGATCAAAATATAATGTTTGGCAATTAATTTAAATGACGAAAACTAAACTGCATCAGTGGAGTTTCCAGATATATTTATGTAGTACCAGTCCTAACCACTGGATGGTGCAAGAGTTGAAAGTAAAATGGACAAAAGAAGTTACGATCAACATCAAATCCCAGTAAATGTTTCCTCCTCTAACAGGCTGGTCTGTTGCCATTGCAGATGACGACACTTTTCAAGATTTATTTTCAAGATTACATGTCTGTCTAGTTATTCCATTGTGAAATAATCGTGCTTTAAGAGAGGAGTTGTGATTATTTGCCAGTGTTGTGGGGTTTTTGTGATGTAACCGCATGCTGCGGGGATAAACAGCATTAATTCAAGTGTAGACAAACCTTATCTTTATTGTGTACTGTTAACTCTTATAACAACTCTTTAAAACCACAGTATTTTTCCACATAGCTGGCGTCACCTACTGATGTTTCTGGTAAGAAAAAGTTAGGATCCCATCCCCTTTTATTTGTCATAGATTAAATTTAAAGTCCGTGATCAGTTATAAGGAAAGAGGAAGATGACCCTTTTCTATTTAAAAACAAAAAACAGCTGATCAGCAAGATTTAATTTATAAAGAAAGAGATATTTAACTTCACTTGAGCAGTGATGACATGAAAGAGGAATTTTAATCCTATTTTAATCCTCAATATTTCCACTGAATAGAACAGTACAGCATGCAGCTCTATTTTGTTTTTGCTCTCAAAAAGGAAGAACACCAGTGGTGGTGCAGAGGTAAACCTGACTCACTAAAGATAAACACATATGTCTTGCTGTGAGCAAAAGTTGACGAATCACCTGGATGACCATACTTGCGTTCAGAAGGATACCTTTTAATCTGATGCCAGCAGCTGAGGAATACTGCAGATTTTCATAACAGGTTATCCAACTGAGAATTTTCTTGTGAAGGTGACCATGTTCTTAGGGTGGGAACTAGACCTAACAGCTAGCATCGGTCTCAGTTTATTACAGTTTGCTGAAGGAAAAAAAGTCTCCATAATGGGTTCACAGGATTCCAGCCAGAGAAACAGCTCGTATTGCAGTAACTTCAGTCACAGCAAAGAACACGGAGCATATGGTGTTTCTCCACCCTTTCCAGTATATACTAACTAGACAGAATGTTATATCAGACTTGGCCCCCTGCCTTAAAATCGACCCTAAGGGTCTTCAGGTTACACCATTTTTGTTCCTGACTGAAATCTTTGCAACCCACATAGGAGGAAATTGTCTTTTTCTTAATGTAAATACTGACAGCTGTGAAATGAAACGCCTTCCCTCAGGTCATTTGGGAAATGTAAAGTGGGCCCACCGTGGTCCTGGGGGTATATTCATAACCTTGTGAAGTGTGATAATTACAAGATAATGGGTGTATACCTCTGCTGACTTTGGATTGATATTGTACTGTCTCTGTTAATGTTTTTGCAGTTTTTAATCATGATGAACTCTTATTTCAGATGTGCACAAAGAATCAGAAATTGTCAGTATTTTATATACAGTGCCTTAAATCTTTCTGTGAAAAGATCTATGTAAACACATTGCTCTATCAAGCCCAGCAACTTGAGCTCCTTCTATAAGCTTCACACAAGATTTCTGTCAAGCAAATGGTGAAAGAAGGATTCAGATCTTTCACTTGAGTAAGAGTAGCAATGCCGCAGTGAAAAAGTACACAATTATGAGTAAAAATCCTGTATGCAAAACTGAATATGATTATTAATACTGATGCATTACTGTATAATTACAGCACAAAATTAGCACAAGCCAAATGCTTGTAAAATATACAAGCAGTTGGTAGAGCTAGCCAAAAACAATAGGGGGTGGAATTTGAGCATCACTGGCCATTTGGTGGTCGTGGACAAAAAAGTTAAACTTGCACCCTGTGTGTAAGTAACATTTTAATGTAGCTGGTCAAGATGGAGTTGATTTCTTCTGCAGTTATTACATTTTATAAACTGATCATGCTGCTGTATATAAATTATTCAGCTCCAAACACACTAATTATAGCTGTGAAATAAATGTAATGGAGAAAAAAGTAACATGATATACTAGAACTATAAAGTATTAAGTACTATACAAAAGTAAATGTATTGCTTTTTATCACTGCCTGAGGCCAATTTTGAATTGCATACAGGCTGTGCTTGAGCTCACCTCTAAAAACAAGAAAGTTCAGAGAAGTAGAGAGCTGTCTGCATGTGTTTGTAGGCCCATGTGTCACCCCCATTGTGTGTTTTAAAGTGTTGAATCATCATACAGTATTTTCATTCTTTCTTTTCAGACATGGCCTATCCTGTTGAAAATGCCAAGAGATGTCTCACAGAGATTAGAGACTCGAATGAAGCGAGTGTGTGGGTCTGCTTGTGAACTGCATAGAAACAGTAATAACACAATGTTATCTCTCCAGGGCCATGGTAAGAGATTTCCCCTCTAAAAAAACCCTCTTAGTTTGGCTCACAAGTCTTGACCAGCTTTTTTGTGCTCACGCTGTTTCTGAAAGCAGCGTAAGATAAGTCCCAATATGGTGGTCAGACGTCCCTCTACCTGTCTTGATCTACCAGCCTCTCCCCTCCTCATTACATGGAGGAGATCTAACTTACCTCATGCTCCTTTGTAGCTCACGTTTTCAAAGAAGTGTTTTGCTCCGTGCTCTCTCCTTGTGGCGAACCACTTCCAAACAGATGAGCTAAAAGGGGGAGGCAGTAAACAAGACAGGGGCTTTAATAAATGCTGGTGCTGCTTGATGTGGTTTAAGAGGACAGATCACTCCCATGAGCCCACAGTCAAGTACACAACACCCTGCCCCGCCTCAGCGGATAGGAGCCAGAGGATGACAGAGTTAAGGCTCTGCAGGGAAGTGCGTGCTCGCGCAGATGAACAGTTAAGAGGGTTATAAAGTTTGAATTCTTACAGCATAAAAAATGTAGATAAGTCAGTTTTTGTTTTAATGAACTGCTTAAAATTCTTTGTTGCTGAGTCAGATGTTGTGAAATGAGGCAAAGAGGCAGTCTGCTTTCAAATCCAAAATGAGCTGCTTGAGAACAAAGTCCAAGTTTCACTTCAAAAATTCTTCACAAAAAATTCTTCACAAAAACCTTGACATTCATTGTCTAGCTTTTCCTGGGCTTTTGATCTTATCACATAATCCTCACCAGCAGATGGAGGTTTTAAACCAATATGGATGAGATATCCTTAAAGTACTCTGAAAAAAAGGAAAAGACAAACATCTAAAATTTTATGACAACTGGGCAAACTCTGACTGCTAATGAATATCATGTGATGTGATTATGAGCTCCAGAACAGCTAATAGATGGTCAGATTGGTTTGAGAGCTTCTCTCCGTGTCCTAAACACCAATTTGGGATGAAGGCGTGGGCTGCATTTGTGAGAAAGTGTGAGTATGCTTGTTCATCGTTGCACATTTATGTGAATTTTTGCATGTGTTTATGGTGTACTCTGCACATCTGGAGGAGCAACTCTGTGGAGCTCAGCCCACTCACTGACCAACCCAGATCTGCTTTCACACACTCTCAGTGGAGCACTTGCCCCAACTGAATTTCACCTCTGTTCACTGCCAATTAAAGGACCAGTATGTAAGACTTAGTACTATCTAGCAGTGAGGATGCAGATTACAACCAACTGAATACACCCCTCATGCCTGTCCCCTTCCATGCATGTTGGAGAGTCTACAGTGGCTGCGAAATTTGCGAAAGACATAAGAAACCCTCTCTATAGGGAGTGTTTGGTGTAGAATCAATAGATCCCCCTAAAATGTACACACCGGTCCTTTAAATGCGACCAAGCTAGTGTTTATTTAGTGTTAACAAAACAAGGACTAAATATGTTCGTCAATTACATTTTTTTTGAATGACAAGACAGCATCGACTTCATCAAACACTGTTTATATTAACATACAATATTGACGAAAAAAGATGAGACTAAAATGTAGTTGCAGTCCCTCCATGTTTCCACTTACAAAAAATGAGGAAACAAAATATCATGGACTTTATTTTTTTCAAACTTACTGATAAAAAGTAGAAGCTTAGCTAGCTTAGCTGACTAACCTTTTGCATAAAGCCATGTCATACAGTCGCTTGTCAGTGTATGTTTTTGAAGGAAGGTAAGGCTGCATTCTTAATCATTCAACCAGGGTTGTTTTCTTTCTCTCCGTCATATAACGATAAGATACAATCTTGTGGAATTAGTTTGAAATGGCAAAAAATGATTGGTTTCAGATGGACTAGATCAACTGGAATGTTTGATAATCTTATGGCCATAAAACTACACTAAAATACTTAAATAGTTACAGTCTAAGATAAGACCAAGATGCCCAGACTTTTAGTCAACTAACTTTAAAAAAACAGGATGAGGAAATTTGACACAGAACCAAGACTAAATAAAAAAAATAGTTGACAAAATTAACACTAGACCAAGCAAAGTTAATGTGGCCCGTTTGGGCATTTTAGTGTAATGCAATCTGCCGGACAGCTGTGTTATATCAGCTCAGAGTCTGACTCCCTTCCTGTGTACCCTGGTCTGTCAGTCAGAGTGCCCTTAACCTGCAAAGATGTTCACTTTCTCAAGACATCTGCCAAGCCAAGAAATAAACAGATCTGCACTCACGTCTTAGTTCAGCTCAGGGCCGGAGGGCGGTTGGTACCTGCAGTGTTTTCTGGCAGTTGCTAATGTATACACCATTTGAAAAATGGTGCCTGCTACTGTAAGAGGGTGCATGGCATCTGTGGTTGAGATATCAGACTGCATTTAGCTCTGAATCAAAGTCAGACACAGACATCTTAGATCATAGTTTGAACAATCAGTAATCGTCTGCAGAGTTAGCCAGCCGCACACAACAAACCCAAATGAAAGCATAAATGAATGGCAAAGTAGTCATGCTGTGTCTTGGACTTTTCTGGACATTTTACCTCAGGAATACTTGTGGTATGACTGAGTTTGCTCCTTAAAAGGGATGAATGAAGGAGAGTGGGTTCATTGGAGCTGTGTTACCAGGCAGAATATTTCATGGGGTAAATTGGGCAGCAAATGAGAAACAATAGAAAAGGAAATGGAGGGTGTGGTGGTGATTGATAGGAACGTTGAAAACACGTAAAGAGTATTATTTATTTAATTTGTATCTAGTCTTAAACTTGAAGCACAGAAGTCTTTCCCCATTGTTTCTTTATCTACACATGCACATTATGGGAGCCTCTGATCTGTATTTAGTACACAAAACTGAAAATGAAGCAGCCTAACAATAGACCATTTCCCTGACCAAAGGGTATACAAGTTACTGTGCGGAGAAAGTCTTTTGGTCTCTGTTGTTGTGGCCGTGGAAGAGAGGGTGACCTGCTCTAACCTTCACCCATTAGCACAGGAATGACTCATACATCTGTTCTGTTCAAAGCTGGGGCTGACTCCATCCTGCTGAGAAAAGCCTCCTGTCATAGGCAAACTCCCAAAGATATTTAAAGCAGCTATAATCAATAATATTTTTTATATCAACAATATTAACAGCTGATCATATGACTACATGTATGTGGAAGGAGTCACTCATAGCAGTGAACCCACAGAGATCTGACTCTGCAGTTCCTTTTAGTTGTGTTTTACAGCATCTTTCAGCTCATTGTTTTGGTTTTACAGCCACAACTGTAATGTCTCTGTTCACTGTCACAGCTCTCATAGTGTTGTTTTTGGCCACAGAAGGCATTAGTAAACGGCAGTATGCAAGCTGCATAAGCCAGTACAACAGTGGAGAGATAATATTAGCAACTAGGGAACATCATGGAGCTTTTAGCAGTCAAAGCCAGATATTTCCCTCAGGACTTGGTGGAGACCAAAACTGTCTAGACAGACAGTGAATATTGGACTTTCATTCGAAAGGTGGCCAGAACCTCAACTTCAAATGACTCCTACTATTGCTCTTTGTCTGCTGGATCTGTATTTGCTAACACATTCACCCTATCAACTTTCCTCATCATCATATAACTGATAACGTGTCAGTGTCATGAACACAGCTTGTTTCTGCTGTCTTCAAGTAGCTGAAAAGTTAAGCAGCTTTAAAGGACCAGTGTGTAAAAATTAAAGGGCTATAGTTGCAGAAGTAGAATATAATATTCTTAAGTATGTTTTCATTAGTGTATAAACAAGTGTATTTTCATTAGTTTCGAATGAGCCATTTATATCAACAGAGAAAGTGAGTCCTCTTCCACAGAGCACCACCATGTTTTTACAGTTGACCAGAAAGGCAGTAAACCGAACACTGGCTCTAGAGAGGGCCTTTTGCATTTTTGCGAATATCAGTAGGTTTTACTACACGCTTGGAAGGTGAAGGTGAGGACGAGGGATCAGTTGATTGCAATCTTCAGCCTCACTGCTAGATTCCACTAAATCCTACATACTTTCAACCAATTGATTGTAGCCAGTATGTTAAAGCAGCTACAACCAATATTTTTTTATATTAACAATGTATCAAATGTGTAATGGAGATGTCACTCATGTCACTCTACTCCCTTCCCTATCGAGAATTATCACCCCACTCTGCAGCCCCCCCCCCCCCCCCCCCCCCCCCCCCCCCGGCTGGCTCACAACTTCACTATTTTAGTACATTCTTAACACTTTCATAGTCTTGTTTTTGGTCGCAGCAGGCAGCTTTTAGAAATAAAAAAATCACCATTGTACACTACGTTCTCAGTACCAAATGGCAAACAGGCACAGTTACAGACACAACTACCAGATTAACTAATTTTAGCACTTAGATCTAATAGCTAAGGAGCCAGATATTTCCTTCAGAAGTTGGTAGAGTCCAAAAACAAAACTAAATGGATGAACATTCACCAGGTGGCCAGAAACACAACACTAAATGAATCATAATGTTGCTCCATAACAGCTGGATGTGTAAATAAACCCTTTGCTAACAAGTTCGCCTTATCGCTGGGAATGTTGACTAGTCACAAATCTTTCTGACAGAGGAAAAAAATCTGTAATCATTAAGAAATGTAATTAATTTCCAACCCCCCAGCCCTTGCTGCTGCTAGTGACACTGACCACAGCACCTTATGGTCTTATGGGCTTACCCCTAGAGCTTGGCAACTCCTAGAAATGCCCCTGGTTATAATGTCAGTTTTGTGTTTAGAACTTGTTTCTGTCTTAGTTGTGAGTATGAGCTGTCAATCAATATAGACAATAATGATTTACTCTGTATTTATTGTTGCCAGGCCCAATGCCTGGCCAACCTGCTGCTGCAACACAAGAATTTCCTAATCTGGGAAAATCTATCTATCTATTGCAGGTTTAATTTTTTTGTCAGTTTTTTGGGGGGTGAGGTGATCCTTTTGTGCTTATTTTATATGATGAGTTGTACCTTTTAAGATTTGGGTAAATAGGCATGTATTAGTCGGATTGAGATGAACCTTCAGAGATGTCATCAAAAGTGTTAGAGTGAATGCAAATGTTACAAACATCTATAAAAACTTAATGATGAATGAAATGAATGAGAATACAGATGTAATTCTGAGGCTTTCCAGCATGTTTACAAATTCCTTTTGGGACAGTGGTATCCCAATTATACTGCATACTTTTTCCTGTTCATTGCATTTTAGCCTTTTCCATTGGTGTTATGTTTTTATGCTCCTTTGGCAACAAGACAGGAACCAACTGAATAATTACAGTACATTCTTAGTGGACTCTCAAAAAGCCAAATGCTGTTATCAGTGATCTTACAGACTCTCCCTGAGTCTGCTACAAATGCATTCAAGAGCATGAGGACTGAATGTGCACTTTGCACTTTTTTGCTATCATTATGATGTAACTAAATAAGGATAAATTAAGTAATTTGAAGTGAGCTGAACTGTGTGATGCTCTGCAGATGTTAGTCTGAGACGGCAGTGTGAATGGGGAACTTCTTGTGCTCTGTGCTATGTCAAACTGCTTATTCCTGGGATAAGGAAACACTGACTAAGACTCCATTTGTTTGCAGGCATGTGCAAAGCAGTGCGGGTTCTGCAGGGAGGGTCAGTGGCCGAATTTGAAACCTGTAGCCACACAGGGAGTCTGCTGTCTTACCAGTTCTTATAATTATGTGAAGTCATTTCCCCCGTGTTTTCCCTCTTTGTCTGTGTTATGTAATGAAGCCATATGCTTCCAATCCAATAGAGAGAGAGAGAGAGAGAGAGAGAGCAAATAAGCACAAGAATTTACCAGAAACTCTTATCGTTCCAGGCACAGATAAACATATCAGTGGATAGCCCCCCCACTCCCACCCCCCGTACACACACACACACACACACACACACACACACACACACACAAACACACATAGCCCCCTCCCTGTTGTTTAATTAAAGGTGGCTTTTAAGATATTGTATAGACAAATGATGAAGGGGAAGGATATGATAGCAAGCAAGTATACACAGACCATCCGGGGCTGTCCAGGCATTTTTCATGATTAATTTCTTATCATGAAGAATCATGAAGAATTAGCTTATGTTGTTCTCTTAGAGAGCTCTTCCTGTTCTCCTGTTTGTGTATGTCTCTGTGTGCGTCCTTGTGTTTCTACAATTGTTGTGCCCCACAGTCTTTGCTTCTGTAGTTGTGGTACAGGCATGACAGTAACACCGTGCCTGGTGTTGTGATGTTACGGTACTTGTTGCCTGGGACTACATTTCCACTCTTCTCTGTAATGTTACTCAGTGGTCTCAGAATGATGATGTCACTGTCCAAAGAGTTTCCACCACAGCAGAGGGAGCGCAGATATGAGGTGAGGGGGTGTGTGTGAGTTTGTGACGTGCAGCCAGACCGGCTGCATTTGCACAGGGAAGAGGGCCACGTTGAACAGAACCACAAAAGAGAGGTGCTGTTTTCATAGGTCTAGTCTTCAGGGACTCTCTGTCTGGGTCAGTGTTATTTAAGTCAATAATAAAGTCTGTAACACACTTCTGAACACACACTCGAAAGCAAGCAGATCTCTGTTTCATACTTATCGTCCTGTAATTTATGGTTACATAAGATTTCCTCTCTCTTAAAATGGCAGATGGAGATGTGAAGTGAATAGTGGATGTTACTTATGCAGAAATTACTTTTGAATTACTGTATGTATTAGGCCTACATGCATGAAGTACAGCATATTATTCCATAATTAAGTTGGAAATATACACAGCTCTCAAGTTAACTTTGGGGAGGCCTAAACCTTTTGGAAAATGTTGGTCAGTGCCAAACAGCAAAGCTAGTTTGCTTCTGCCTCTTTCCTGTGATGCAGACAGCTGGAAAAGAGCACAAAGTGAGTGTCAGTGCTGGAGAATTTATTATCCTAATATTTCTGCCAAATAATGATGTTGTGGAGTCTGAGTCACTGACTGTGTTAATAAGTCCGATGGTGAGTAAAGATGTCTGTGCAATTTGATAGACCAATTTGGGGATGGATAGTGGGGGGCAGAAAGAAGTAATTAGAAAAAGCTAAACAACTCAGAAATGTCATCAATTCTACATGATAAGACACAAAAAGATACTCGTATGTGGTGTCAGAAGTTACTTACAGACTTCTTGCTGAGTTGCCCCTCCTCTGGATGTTACAGAGGACAATATGGATTATGTAAATGCAAAATCATATGTATCACGATAGTTTGTAAATACTGTATTTGGAAAATAAACATGATTTTGTACCTTAAGCAATCCACATTCCTTTGGCATACCATCTGAAATCATTTGCCATTTTGCATTTTTGTACAGAACTGCAAATTCAGATATTTGTCACTAACACTTCCCACTTTCATACATTTTCACAGAATTTCTAGACAGTGTGACAGTGTGAAACCTCCAGACTTCCTCTTCAGCTATAAGACAGTAACCACTGACCGAGACATCTCCACAACAAACATACATTTTCACAATGCCTCTCCATGTCATAGTCACATTGGCGTCAGCAGAAGTTATGAATAGACCTTACTGTATATGACACTTATGAAAGTTCTGTGTCTTGAGGTTTTTGAATCCATTTCTGCAATGTTTAGGTCAACTATAGTTCAACCTGATATACTGTATCTATATAAATATCAGGAGAAAAGTTTGTTTTACATACGAGTAGGTGGTCACTGATAGCTGTATATGCATTTCAAACCTACTGTTGGGTCACAGTTTCCAGTGAGTCATATGAAGAGCTAACATCAGATTGCATAAATATCTATAATATGTGAACATATGGAGATGCTTCAACTGTTCACCTTTAAATAAGTAATAACTAACTTGTGGTTCATTGGATGGCATCTGCTGGATTCCCCCAGGGGAGAATGAGCTGTGTAATTACAGATGGTTGGAAATGGAAATAGTGACAGCAATCACACAAACATGCACAAACACACACATGCGCAGACATACGCCCCACGATGATGTCAGGCTTGTTTCTTAACAACTTCCATCATCAACTACTTAAAAGTCTTCAATGCTTTAGGGTGTGACAGATTATCCTTAGCAGACAGTTGTATTTTTTCTGACAAACAATTACAAAATCAGCTAAAGTGGATTTGAAACAGGGGTCACTTGCTGTTAAGATGGTCTGACTGAGTTTTGGTGCATGTGCAAGTCCTTTATGATTGTTAAAGTTCCATGGTACATAAATCAGGATTTTCAGTTACTGGTAATACTGAGCAATGACATAGTAGCCTAAGTCATACACCTAACTGTTTCTGGCTCTTTTTGCAAGATAATTTTGTTTCCAAGAGTGTGAGGGTGTTTTTAATAGGTCTGTAACTCTTCCAGAGAACAAGGAAAGCTTCGGGAAACTCCTTTCAGTCCATTCTTAATGTTTTCACCATGCAGGTATTTTGCCGGGAAGTAATATGGTCCGTCACTGTGCCTGTTCTGAACAGTTGATTTTTTAAAGCTGCATTGCCATACATGTGAGTCACAATCAACCGGGAATATTATTAAAGTCATAGCCAAACGAGGCATTGACTTTATTATTACATTGTTTGTTTTTTTGCCAGTGAAATCAAAGATGCACTCAGGTCAACTGTTAGCAGTCGCATTCAAGTAGCAAACACACTGTAGGCTTAAATGCATTGTGGTTAGTGTTTGGCTCTCTGTGGCACAGTCAGTAAAACATTCTGGCATTTCCCTCAGAAAACAGAGCTGTGGCAAATGGTCTGAGGACGGATGCAGTCAGTCTCACATGTAGACCAAATGGAGAGGTGCATTCAGACTGAGACCAAAAAAGGTAGTGGAGAGGAGTGCGGGGGATGGTGAAATGGTAACCTAAAAAAAAAGGATAATAGAAGAGAAGCTGGGATAATATTCTCACCCACGTGACATTATTCTTTGATGATGATGATGTGATGTAACTGCTTCAACTTTGCCTCAACACAATTTGGATCATTGTTCCTCAGCTGGAAACACCATACTGGTGGTTTTGGTTGTTTCAGCCAATTAACTATGAATCATGATTCTTTGTAAACGTTAACCGTTTCCAAATCCCACTGCAATCTGTTTTTCCCATTAAACTTCCAGACAGCTAAGAAGCCAAGTCCTTTCAATGAAACGTGAAAATCAATATGTTTGATGTATCAGCTCTTTTAATACACATTGATCAGCTTTATAGAGTAATGTGACGTTAACCCATAGAGGTTTAAAATGGGAATTAAATTAAGAACTCAGTAAAACTAAAAAAATGTATTAGATATAAAAATCAAGATGTTTTAGACAGTTAAGTGCTGCATTAAATTAGTTTGGCACTCATCATTATTATGAGGTGCAGAATCACACAATACGAGCTAAGGATACAGGGATGGTGGTAGTGTGTAGCTCATGTTGAGTTTCATGCAGGAGGCTGGACTTGGTGACACCTTATATACTTGCAATTAATGTTTCCTTTTTTCAACCTTTCTGTAGGAGCCAAAATGTATATTTGCCTGTGTTAATGTGCTTGTTTGGGCTGCACACGTTCCGTCACATTCATTGATAACATTGCTGATGACACATGGCTGTGATTTAATCTTATTTTACCTGTTCATTTGGGTGGCGGCATGAGTTTAGACAAAGGGGGTTAGTAGGACTCTGATATTTTCTGTTGACCATTGTCATCATCACCACATTGTCACATATCACATCAGGTATTGTTTAATAATTCTAGTGCAACAGCTGCTTGTTAGTCTTTTTTATACAGTATTAAACTTAATCTGGAAGACAGCATGGATTCATGTGGACACATCACAGACATAAATCAGTGTGTTACAGTCAGCTGCCTTTTTTTTGGGATAGTACTCGCTACACTTTCATTTGCAGAATTCAACATTGTTGTCTGGTGACAGGGTTTCAGTAATTGTCTGTCTTTGCAGGAGAGATCACACTTTATAGCACCAGCATCAACACCACCCTACCAACGCTGAGGAAATGGCATTATACCCCTCCTGTTAGCCACTAGTAGAATCATTGTCTGAGTGCGAACAGTGACCCATGCTTCACTCAGCAACTGGAGCAGACTCACTGCTCATCCATCCATCATTTCCCCCCTCTGAATCAAGCCCTGCCGTGCTCATGCTGGCACGGCTTATATGGAGGCCAGTGTATCATTTCTAGTGGTGGTGTCAAAACAAAATCCTAACACAAGTGTGTCTGCGAAATGAGAGCCAGGCAGAATTGCTGCAGTAAGGATTACGCTAGAAGTACTTCTTCAATGCTTGTTTCATTTACAAGATCCTTGGGTGACCATAAGCAACACGCACATGTGGAGTGGGCTGAGAACAAACATCAGCATACTTTGCAGACTGTGTTTGCTGAGGTGTCTGTGTATGGGTTTGTGTATTTCTGTGCATGCGTATATTTGTGGAGAAGTCTGAGTGTGTGTAAGGGGGGCTGTGGTGGTCAGTATATTGGGGCTCCCATCATTAAAGCTGCCTTTTTTTCAAACTAAGCAGACCTTTTCCAGTTCAGGAAGGAACCAGTTTTTTTCCTTTAATTTCCACTTAGTCCCACCATATATTGTTAACAGAATCAGTGGGTCTTGTCATACAATTCCCAAAACAGGCTGACTTCACCTAGGGTGAGGCAGGTGTAGGCCCCCTCCTCCTCCTTACTGCCCCAGGTGAGTCGACACGTTCATGTTGTCTAGACGGGAATGAGTAATGGTGAGGCTCACATCAAGGTACACAATTAATGATATTTCCCCTCAGTGGTTTGAAAAGGGTGTCTGCTCAATTTCAGGGAATATTTTAGTGTAAAACTCTACGAAAGGCAAAGAGGGATCATATGTTTGTTGCACACAAAGCGAGTGAGTTTTAACAATTGACTGCTGCTTTGGCAGGGAAATAGTTTTGTCTTCAGGCCTTAAAAGTACACATTGGCAGAGAGAGAGACGGGAAAGTGCATACAATGAGAAAAACACTCGGCAGAGAGAGGGCGAGACTCTGAATTCCATTTTTTCATTTGCAAGGGTCTCATAAACCTACATTCTGTTCCCCCTGTGGGGCCGACTAAGCAGAGTCTGCTTCAGGTCAGTGAAGTATTCAGGAAGTGTTAGTAGGCAGGCAGAAGTGCTGGAATGTACCCTGCTCTGATCCATTGTATGCTTTGTGCAAGTTGGTCTACTGTGATCAAGAGAAAACAACCTATTGTTTAATAAAACACTAAGTGAAACAGACTAGAATAGAAACTGCTTGCTCATTAAGGCTGAACATTTTGCATATTATAGACAAGAAAAATCAGGACAAGCATCCAAACTGGCATGCAACATTTCTTTTTGCACAAACAACTTTTATTGCAGAATGCAATCATTTTCTTATTATTCTTATCAACAACCATGGCATCTTTGTGTTTTCCTGTATATACCAAACTGTCCACCTTGGGAGGCCAGTCCTTCAGCACCACGGCCCCCAAGCTCTGGAACTCTCTCCCCGATTGCCCCTCTGTCTCCATTTTCAAGTCCCAGTTAAAAACCTTTCTGTTTTCCTTTTTGTTTTGTTTTGTTTATTTGTTTGTTTGTTTTATCCTTTTGGGTTTGTGAAAGGCACTGTATAAATCTTACCTATTATTATTGTTATTATGTTTTGTCTGATGGCTGTTAGGGTTAGGGTTAGGATTGAATCTATGTCTGTTTCACTTTTGCTGATGGTCAGCAACAGGTCTGCACACTCAAAGCCCCTTTTTGTCTCTTGGCTACTTCCACCCAGAGGACAACCTGCTCTGTGAGAGATGACGAGGCAGGCAGTCGGTGGTGAAGGGGGCTGCGCACAAATGCACGTCGCAGACACACACCAACACTGTGAGTAACAAGGCTGAGCAAGGTCAGAACACTGTGAACCTTTACCTCGCTGCCTTTGGGGCTTACTGTAAGTGCCTTGGAAATGTGCCGTCTGTGTGAATATCATCACCTTTCCACTGGTTTCCTAATTGGGAATTCATTAATGTGATGAATTGTGGCCTCTGTTTTATAAGACAATGAGTCTAAGTCGGTGTGACAACAGGAAAAGGCACAGACATTTTCACATGGGTCCCAAATTCTGTGCACGCCTGTGAAGCTCATTTTGCAATACAAACAAAGTGGCTATTTTTTCATTCTGGTGGGTAAACAAGATGCTGACTTGTTTCCTCTTCTTTTCCTATTGGTCAGAACCACAGAAACAGTCTGGAGAATTAACCCCACAGGAAAAGGACAGCTCCTCCTTATTTGGTGAATTGACTATTACTGTGGACAGTGTGTGTCAGGGCACGTGCTAAAGAAGCGCACCAGTAGCACACAGAGTACACTTCGACCAAGACCACATTTACCCTGTCTTTCTCTCCTTCTTCCTCTGTCATCCAAACATATTGACACACTGCAGAAATGGAAACACACATGTGTTACCCTGTAAGGGTCATGCTTATTGACACCTGGTATCATGGTGTGAAAGCTTTCCACATCCCTGACTAAAGGAGAGGTGTCAAGAAAGGCTGCCGTTCTGGAGAAGGCAGCACAGCTCATGTCAAGTTTGACTGGTGGAGGTATAAACTGTGACTGCACTGAAGGCAAACAGCAGTCTACAGAGGTGGAGGGTGTGGGTCAGCATTCACAAAACTTTGCAGTGAAAGTGCTGTTCCTGGATCTGAATGGACCCTAAAAAAGTCTGGAGAGTTGGAAGAGGGGGAGAGAACTTCCTCAAATCCCACAGAATATTAACAGGAAATTTTAAAGCTAAGATTGCACTTCCAAAGTACCCAAACTGTAGACTTGAGATTTGAGGTCAAACTTAAAGCTGCTATAATCAGTATTTTCTATTGATCACATTGCTGTTTATATGAATTATCATCCCAGTTTTTGTTTCTGCCATACATCGCATTTTAGATCTTGCAGCTTATTGTTTTTGTTTTTACAGATCACCTTCGCTGTTTTGGTTGCCACTCTCATCAACCTCATTTCTAACAGCAACAGAAAGCTGTTTTCAGCAAAAAAAGTTAATTAATGAGTTAATTGTTTTTGCCTGCTGCCACAAGTGGTCAAAAAAAAAATCAGTTAACACAGATTTTAGTCACAAATTTAAGACTTGAGCTGAGACTTGAAACTGAAAATCATTTAAGTTCTTAAGTGTTGACCCAGGAAAATCTCAGAATACCAGCTATGACTGTGAAGTGCAGACTCTGCACAAAATACGCATTAATAATGATTAGGCATGTGCATTGAAAGGACTTCATCTCAACTATGTTAAAAAATACTATTAAAATATCTTTAAAAAGTATACATCTGTGGTGTCATTTTAGGATTCTGAGACTTGGAGGACTTGCATATTGACTTGCAATTTGCTTGAAGACTTGTGACCTGACTTGGACTTTCCCACAAAGATTAGAGCCTTGACTTGAGACTTGCTTTGTGGCTCTGCATGTCACTGTAGATTAAAAAGATGATCAAAGGATGAAATCATCTGTAAAATACTCTGTCTGGTCCCTTTGCTCCTCCTCTGGACTCTTGAGACTGAGGTTACCTCATCTTAAGGGTGTGTAAGAATCTTGTATGACTGAACATATAATTCAGTCGATGAAGCGCCGCCATCAGTACCCCACACTTGTCATATCAAACCCTTACTGTCACTCTTCAAATGGCCCAGACCAATCTGGTTTCCATGGCAACTCTGTATTGTATCACTGTGTTGTGGAATCTTTGGGAAGTGCTTTGTCAGAGTGCTCGTCTGTGGACAGGCTGTGTGACCTCTAGACTTTGTCGTCAGCAGACCAACAGATGCTCTTCACATCCTGTGAAGAAAATTCAGGCTGATTCATACTTGAGCGATGACAAGGACCGGTGAGAATGCTGACAACCTCAAGTTATGTTGCTCAACCATTTTAATATTCACCCCGTGGCTGTTTTGGAGTGTGAACCTCTGCATAGCTGCATGTTTTCCATGTCACAGTTTAAGGCCTACAGATGCGCGGTGCATTCTTGTCTTCATATTTGAACTGAAGAGCTACAAACATACCGCTACTTTTACTATTCCAGGCAGGGAGCTGGAGGACTGCAGCAGAACAGCCAGACATGGGTGTGACAGACAGACGGTCATGGTCTCACTGCTGCTCATCTCGCTCTCCACCCTTTGAGTACTGTACATAAACCAGCCACCTTACCCTCCAACTTTCTACCTCTATTCTAAACTCTCTCAACTTTCTTTCCATTTCTCTATCTCTTCACACATGCCCCAGTCCTCTACCTCCTCCCTCTGATATTAGATCCAGCTGTGGCCATCTGGCTCTAACTGTCCAAACTGCCCATCTATAGTCTGGTGAAGCCAGGACACATTAATAACTAAGTGCTCTTTCTACATGCATTTGCTAAATCTATGCACGCTTTACAAAGGCTTTTTGGATTTTAAAACTGTGGGAGGTTCCACACAATACAGCTGTTTTCACCAGTTTCATTTTAGCTTTTTAGTCATAGAAGTACAAATACATGACTCATATGTAAAAGCACTGGCAGCACACACCACTACACTGATTGTATTGATGGTAACATGAACCATACAGTTTTTTGTTTGTTTTGTTAGTTTACCTTTAGGGCACATATCATGGACATTTCCATGTCTATATTTTTATTCAGTTGATCTACTATAATATATTTGCATGATTTGCAGCCTTATTAATTTTATAGTGACTCTTTATGCAGTCTCAGTTCAGCCTCTGTCTGAAATGGGTCATTTTAGCTCTTGTCTCTTTAAGGCTTCTGTCCTAATGAGCCCACTCTGTTCTGCAGACTTCCACCGACTCCAGGGGCTACGTAAACCAACAATAGTTGTTTGACTTTTTACTTGAAATATAACCTTCTCAAATACATCCAGACATGTTCGAGCCCGAATCCAATCTGAAATATGCACGTGGAAAATGCAAAGAACCTGTAGAATGGCCATTTGTGGGTATATGCGAACAATGTGTGACGTTGAATCAGTGAGTAAGTAGGCAGCATTACAAACAGAGTATTGACTTGATGGCACCATTTCATGTACGTCTCAGGTTTTGAACTATTTTTGACATAGATATCCAACATTCACAAAAAAATTGTCATGTCCCCTTTGAAGGAATAGTGTGACAGTTTGTGAAATACGCTTATTCACCTTCTTGCCCAAAGTTAGACAAGAAGATACTATTTACCACTTTCAAATCTGTCAATTCAACATGAGGCTAGAGTCAGCAGCTGGTTGGCTTTATGGTGCAAGAGTCCTGCATGTAACAGCCTGTAAAACCACAGTGTCATTTTTACACTTCCCCATCAGTACAGACTAACGCAATATAAAATATTAAATGCTGAGGTTTGGAGGTGCTGGTAGATTTTGTCACCTTTGAACAGAGCCAGGCCAGCTATTTCCCCTGTTCTAAGTCTTTATGCTGGGCTGAGTTAGCTTTACATTTACCATACAGACATGACAGTAAGTGTATTTCCCAAAATGTTGTGCAATTCTTCAAAAAAGTACAATTACTTTACATCACAGCTCATCATTTCATGCATATTCTGCTCTTTTTTGTGTGTTTTAACTGTGCTTTCCATCCTTCAAGGCCTCTACCATTTTGACTAATTACTGTACAGTGTGATGGTCAACCTGCAGGGAGATGTCAGTGAACATGTCTGCTTTTATTTCTGTCAAAGGTACGATGTTTCTTGATAATGCACTGCAACCTTTTCGAATAATCTGCAACTTTAAGTTTATCAAAAGTTTATCACCATGCAATTGTATTGCAACTTTGACAACAACAAATAAAGACAGGCTGTGTTTATTTCAGTGGATTGTAAACTCCATTTGGTTTCAGTGTTAAACTGTACTGAAGTTAATGGAAAATGATGACCTAATACATCACACTTTATAAAACATAATGCCAGTTCCAGTTCTCAGGGATTTTCAGATCAGGTTTTCACCTTTCTAACCTCCCCAATACAAATCACTCTCACTGAAGGTCAACAGAAATTCACAGTATAAACAATCTGAGTGCAGATAAATCTTTGCTTGAATATGGATGTTATGTATGGAAAAAAACGAGAAAGATAGGGATAGCAATGAGGAGAATCACTTTGATATAAGCCAGGCTGCCTTCCAGAGGCTTTGACAGAGACAGCTCATAAATCTCATAGTGAGACATAACAGCCCAGGACAGTAAGTCATACACGAAATACACCATTCTTGTTGGAAATGAATGTCTCTTTGTCCACAAATATTTATATGTTCTTTTATACCAGTTCCTCCCTTTTGCTGCATAAGTACATATTTGAGGAAAAAGTGGTGTTGTATAACATCAGTGAATATGGAAGTAACACTTTTTAAAGTTATACTTAAGATCTTGCAGCTTGAAACTGTCTTGTGTTTTGATCCTCCACAGCTTGGCGCTGTTTCACATGTGGAAAATATGTGGAGGCTCTTTCCGGGAGAGATTGGTGACTCAGTTGCACTTTAAAAACAGGGACAGTGTTTTTGTTGTTTTTCCCCTAAAGCTGTCTGCTTGCTGTTTCATTCAGCCTCCTGACGCGACCCCTTCCACAAGCCCTGTGACAGGAACTATTGGACCACAGTCTCACTTACAGTAGCCGCTCTCCAGACCAGACCCATGAGTAAGTTTAATGGAAGCAGCAGCTTGTTGTATGCAGACAGGCTCCTGCACCATGACATGACCAAGGCAGCATGCTGTGGGTGGATTTATCATTTTTTCCTCCCTTTTTGCACATTATTTTTTGAAAACATTTCATTTCTTGGTAGAGAAGTTAACTTCCCAGAAATTAATCCGACAGCCCCTTGGTGGGAATGAAACTGTGTTGTATGACTATCAAACCAAAGTTTTTCTTTTTTTTTTTAAGTTTTGAGATCCCAAAGTTTCCAAAATAAATACAAAATATTAGTCTTAAAAGGTGTATAAAATACTGTGCACAATGGAAATCTTTCATTAAAAGTAAAAAAATTGTGACGTTATCCTTAGTATAATCCTTTATCCAGTTTTGAGATCACTTGAGCGAGATTTAGATAAATATTGCACATATTTGAGTTCAAGTGGTTAATTAGGTCCCATAATGTGACAGTTTTTCATTACATAACCTTGTATATTCATTTAACAATGAAGAAATATTTAACACACACTAATAAAATTGATTCCTTCCACACTTGCAAAATATTTATTCTGATTTTGAAGTTATTAACTCATGAAATCAGAAATATGCATAACAGTGAGAGGAAGTATAACTTTTTTTTATCCACAATAGCAGATGGTTGTTTTTAAAATGGAAAAACTGCCCAGTCCAATGCAAAAACAGAATATCATGTTTGCTGGAAAAAGGCTTGAGGCTGTGAATGGTAGATGTAGAAATATAGACTTTTTTCTCTGTTTCAGACAGTAAATCTAAACAGATGAGGAATGAATAACGGGAAAAAACACAATGATGGATGTAGTGCAGGTGGAAAGTTGCAGTTGTGTGTTTGAGTGTGTCTGTTTGCAGTGGAGGATAAGAAAAATTCATTAATATGAGATTATCTGAGGTGTACGGATGATTACACTGAGCACGGAGTCAACTTTTGCACAATGACTCAAAGGCAGGTATTGAGACACTTTTCGTTATAACAATTGTTTTCCAATTAACAGAGGACATGATGGAAAAACTGCCATCAGCGATGGGTCAGAAGAAAGTGAATAAAAATAATGACTATGTCTGATTTTTCAACATGGACAGAAAATACATAACGTGAACATTTGTCAAGACACACAGTCGGGTGGAGTTACACTCTTCCTCATTTTTGCTCATTTAGCAGAGTCATCATAAAGCATGAGTAACCTAAACAGCTGCCATTGGACCCCAAATGATTTGAAATCAAATTTAAATCATCATACACCGTAAAAATGTATAGTTACACTCCCTGATCTTGTTATATAGCTCCCAATAATAGCACAAATACCTGTCTTAGAGCTGAGGGGACATTTTAGTTGTTTGGGCAATGGTTACCAACCTGTGGGTCTAGAAAGGGTTGTGAGATAAATCTATTGGGTCATGAGATGATTGCCTTGGTAAGAAATAAGAAAAATAATCAATTCAGATAGAGAAATGCATGATTATTTTCTCTAATCTTTACACCTTTCTTGTTAAATGCTGTATAGGTTTATGTCATCAGACCTCTTAAATGAAGCAATCAGAAAAGGGAAACTCGAACTGAAACACACACAAATTATAGACATGCAGCCTATGACGTGGGGTTGCAAGGAGACATTGCTTAATATTAAGACATTACCAACAAAAATCACTGACATAGACTTCTACAACACAACCCTGTAATTTGGGGTTTATAACAAATTTTGGGGGTGCTTCATCACATTTTAAGATTGTGGGTCTATTCATTGTTTTTTAAATGTGCTATATTTGAATATTCCATAAAAACGACACAATATGATTAGTTGTATTATCATAAGGTCTATTTAATTTATTACTGTGGTCTGTGTGGAATTTTTATGTCAAACCACCGATTCAAACTTAGTTCACCCACACTGGTGTTTTCACTCATATCCTACCAGACTAGACATCTTCTTTACTCTTCTGTTGTTGTTGATGTTGTACCTATTTGAGTGGTACCTGGAGTTTGTTAACGCCAGATTCCCAGCATAGGCCCACCCAGCATTACCTGAGCGGTGGTCAAATCAGACACAATGATTGAAATTGTGCAAGGCCTTTAACATCTTTTACTACTGGTATGTTTTTTATTATTACAGTTTTATATTTACAGTCCTCTTCCTGACACTGATGACGAGATTTCGGGTGCTCATTCATCTTTATAACTTGAGGTTTTTCCTCTCGTCTTGTGACCTCTTTCATACCTTGAAAGTGAAGTGTCAAGTGTCAGCGTTGCTCACCATCGGGCGGGTCATCCAAGCGCCAATTAAAGTCCTCCCCTTCAATAGGCTGCGGCGTGTGTCCAAGTATAAATACAGTGCGCACCCCTCTCCACAGTCTGGTACACCAGCTGCAAGGCGGCGAACAAAACCGCCTGGAAAGCACCGAATAAGGGAACAGAAACGAGATCTCTCCAAGCTTAACTTCGTTGCTTCATTTTATACTGTTCTTTGATTAATTCTATCCATTTTCTACTTCCCCTTGAGATTTTCTCTTTCCTCAAAATGACTGGTAGCCCGCTCACAGGGTTGCTGGTTGCGCTGTGCGTCAGCAGCGCAGTCCACGGCTTGCCAAAGAAGAGCAAAAGACAAACTGGCCAATATCAGGTGTATCCTGTGCTCCACGACGCCGCTACTCCGGGTTAGTACAAGTATTCCCTTACACATTACTAATAAGTAAAGTACTAATTATATTGGATTTGAATTTAATTGAACTTAAGTTAATGCGTAAAAACGCAAAGATTATTTTTTCTTTGCATGAAAGTGATTTCTAATGTCTTTTGCATGTAGCGACAATACAAGAACTTAACCATAAGCTACTTAATGTTTTTTTTATCTAATCGTTTCTACTCATTGTTATCCTCATAATGTTTTAATAACACACAAGCATATTGTTATGATATGATTTCCAGCCGGCTGTGAGGAAAACGGTCGCTCATACAGACTGAACGAGCAGTGGGAGAAACCCTACCTTGGAAATACACTGCTGTGCACCTGCAATGGAGACGCAGGCATCAAATGTAAAACAAAACCAGCAGGTCAGTGACAAAGAAACCATGACGTTATTCCAGAAATGCTTGGTCACTTTTCACATCTGGAAACGTGTGAAAATAGAGATAGAGCCTTTCACCGCACTGTTATAAACATTGTTTCACGACTTCTCTAACAATGTGCCATGTAAAAGTAAACAGCTTCATGACAAAAACTGCAGAGCTAAATCACTTAAAAAGACTTGGAAACAGATCAAGATGTGTATTTGTTCAATTAACAGTGCGCCTTTACGCACCAAGAGGTTCCACCAGGTTTGCAGTCCAGCCTCTCAAAGTTTTGGTGTTTTCTCTGTCTTTTTCTCAGTGGAGGAGTCATGTTATGATAAATCCAATGACCGGACATACCGGGTCGGTGAAACTTACGAGAGACCTAAGGATGGGATGATTTGGGACTGCACCTGTATTGGTTCTGGTCGAGGCAAGATCAGCTGTACCATCGCAAGTGAGTTACCTAAAAACTAAACGATTATTCCTGAAATAAGCAAAATATAATGGTTTGAAAGTCAAATGCAAAGTTAATGAACAGTTTCTTTCATGCAGTGGAAACATAGCCTAATTATCTCTGAATATTTTACCCAAGTGTTTAAGTTGAATTTGAAATCACTGAAGGTGTAATATGGGATGATGGACATGTGTCATCATTTATATTATAGGGACATATTTTTTTTAAAACCAAATCAACTAAAAGAAAATCTACGTTTTGTCATTTACAGATCGTTGCCATGAAGGTGGGAGGTCTTATAAAATCGGGGACAGTTGGCAGAGGCCTCATGACACTGCTGATTACATGTTGGAGTGTGTGTGTCTTGGAAATGGCAAAGGGGAATGGACCTGCAAACCTGTAGGTGAGTATCTTTTATTACATGAATGTACAAAGCTGCAGGGACGATGACATGTCAACACTTGACATCTATGCGATGTTAGAATTTAAACATGCAAGCTTGCACATTCAGCTGCCACCACACACACACACACACACACACACACACACACACACACACACACACACACAACACTTACAGACAGGGTAATTTCTCAGTAGAATGACTGTGTTTGATATCACTGTAAATATTTGACAGCAGTCCAGAACAACAAGGTTAGTGTGTAGGAGAGCATGCTTCTCCTCTTTGCCCATCTTTTGCCACAGTTATTGATTTTCACTTGGTTTATTTATCATGGAACGTTCCCAGTGAATTAGATCCTGGATTGTACAGTATCTTTTGATGAACTGCAAATGTCATAAATTAAGGCTTTGCTATTTTTTCTCTCCAGCTGAACGTTGCTACGACAACAATGCTGCATCGTCATATGTCGTGGGGGAGACCTGGGAGAAACCGTACCAAGGTTGGATGATGCTTGACTGCACCTGTCTGGGAGAGGGAAATGGACGCATCACATGCACCTCAAGGAGTAAGCAGACTACACACACACACACACACACACTTACATGTTTTCACTGGCGGCTGATGTCTACTGTTGTTCTTCAACCAGACCGTTGCAACGACCAGGACACCAGGAAGTCCTACCGCATTGGAGACACATGGAGAAAGACTGACACAAGCGGACACGCCCTGGACTGCCTGTGCTTAGGAAATGGTCGCGGAGAGTGGAAGTGTGAGAGGCACAATGCAGGCAGGGGTGAGTCTCAAACTCTTGCACAAGTACAGTTGTGATAAAAGTGTTTCTCTAGAAGGCAAACACAGATCTCAGCATGAACGGCATCTCATTCTTTCAATCTGTTTGGTGGTAAACAGGCTCAAGTGCTGTCGTCCACGTCCAACCCCAACCTCGGCCACAGCCTGAGCCTCCAACCGAGGGAACCTGCCGCACAGACTCCGGGGCCACCTACTACAGTGGAGAAAGCTGGATCAGAAGCCAGGGCAGCAAACAGATGCTGTGTACCTGTCTGGGCAATGGAGTCAGCTGTCAGGAGTGGGGTGAGTACAGGAGGGGTGGAAAGAAAAGAATGAGTCTCAGTGATAGGTTTAGTTTTAATTAATTATTCTACAGGACAGAATCTTCTCAAATACCAATTTGTGGTCTATTATGCATCTAATCAGGTTTCCCTGACATGAAATGAGCTCAAATATGACCAACAACCATAATAACAAGATCTACATTGCTTTGTCTCTCCTTTAATTACAATTTCCTCATTTGTCTCTCTCCTGTCTGTGCAGAGGCCAGGAACCTGGTGTATGGTGGCAACTCTGATGGTAAGCCATGTGCGTTCCCATTTGTCTTCATGGGGAAGACCTACTACTCCTGCACCTCAGATGGACGCGCAGATGGGCAGCTCTGGTGTTCTACCTCCTCAGACTATGAAAGGGAGCAGCAGTACTCTTTCTGTACTGAGAAGACTGGTGAGACTTGGGGATGGGGATGTAAACTGGGGCTTGATCAAGTTATTGGTTTTATGAATATTGCTGGCTGATATTTAACTCCATTCCCTCCATAGTTTTACCTTTAAAAGTCTCCCCTATGCCACACATGGATACTTGATTGACTGGATGTATTTACAAAAAAATATTTAAAGATACAAAATATTTGTGCAACTATTGAAAAAACTTTCATCAGTTGCAGCCCCAAACTCTGAAGAAGACATGACATGGTAGTGTGATAAAATCAGAGATTAACAGCAGCTGTTTCTTTCTCAATACCAGCCATGGTGGCGACAAGAGGCGGCAATTCCAACGGCGCTCTGTGCCAGTTTCCCTTCCTCTATAGTGGCCTCAACTACACTGACTGCACCTCTGACGGGCGCCGTGATGGCATGAGATGGTGTGGTACCACCTACAACTATGACACAGAACAGCGCTATGGATTCTGCCCCATGGCTGGTGAGTTTGTGTGCCACTTTGTTTGTTCTGCAACATGTTGTTTTGAAGCTTGTCAGTGAAATGTCTAAAAACCATGCACCCTCAGTGAACCTGGGTCATATTGCCAAAGACAGACATTTTCACTTGCTACACTTTGGAGGCTGTATACCATATATTGATGTTTTTCTTTTGAAAGGGATGTAATTACTTTTTTTTTCAACCATTTTTCTTTATCTCATCTTGTTCTCATGGATGCTAATGGCTGTTTGGTTTCATGGGTCCCTTGCAGACGATAAGGGACCTAATAACTGGTGTGTGAAGGAGAGTGGGTTTATAGTCATGGGAGAGTGTTGAGTCTTTGAAAGCCATTACACAGTCATGACACTTAGTTGAACTGGACCAAAGAGAATTCCCTCTTAAGACAGACAAATGCATGTCAGTGCACACATACATGTCCGCGGACACACAGGAACACAAAGAGACAAGTACTTTTTGTTCTTATTTCTATCCCTTTCTTTTTTTCTTAGCCCACGAGGAGGTGTGTACCACCAACGATGGAATGATGCACCGTGTAGGCGACAAGTGGGACAAACGCCATGATGTCATGGGTCACATGATGGAGTGCACATGTCTCGGCAACGGCCGTGGGGAGTGGAGCTGTATTGCTCACTCACAGCTGCGAGGTCAGGGAGCCACTTTCATTTGGATTTGATACAAAACTTTTCAACTTTTAGAAGATGTCTTGAAATAATCACAGCAGTCTTGTAAACACTGACACTTAAGCATAAAAAGTATTTGTTGAATGCATGTTTTCCTCTCACCTTTTCATATTCAGATCAGTGTATTGTTGATGGCTTGCACTATGAAGTGAACCAGGAATTCTCCAAGGTCCACGACGAGGGCTACATGATGAACTGCACCTGCCATGGACAGGGACGTGGACGCTGGAAGTGTGACGCTATTGGTGCGTTCATGGCTCATCAGTTTAGCCTTCAGGGAACCTGAACCTCACTTCTTTGCCCCAACATCTTGACTGTTGGTTTTCTTCTGTCTGCAGATCAGTGCCAGGAGCCACAAACGAGGGCATTCCATCAGATTGGAGAGACATGGGACAAAGCTATCCATGGCATACAATACCGTTGTTATTGCTATGGCAATGGGATTGGAGAGATGAGATGTGAACCCCAGCAGACCAACCAAGGTAAATCATCCTCACAATATGTTTAAAGCAATCCATGACTGGTACATTTTGCTGTACAATCCAAAAGTGAATCTTGACCAACATGGCAGGGAGTGTTTATAGACAAAACACTTGAAATGATGCAGTGACTTAAGACTTAAAAAATCCTAAATGACTGTAAAATGACACAATATCATATTTTGTATTGAATTTGTAGGTGACAGATAAAAGCATGTACACTGTGTTCAGATTTAAATTGCAAAGTAGCCTAAACCAGCAATGATGATTTTTTAAAAATGTGGTCCATCTTGTAAAAATACAATATTTTATAAAACACTGACAACTTCAGCACTCCTATATCTCTGCATACTACCAAATATTGTGTGCATAGTACAAAATATTGTGTGTAGACTGTAGTTGGTGACTTTATACTCTCTCCATGATCATGAAGATGAGTAGTCAAATAAGAGTTAGTATTTAAACTTTATTTTTAACCCCTTGAATGCTTCTCAGCCCTTTACTGCACAAAGGAAGACAGCTGTTTAGTACTAAATCTGTATTAGCGGTACTTTTCAACTACGCTACATTTCCTACCTCCTTCTTCTCACGTACTCTTAACCCCCCCCCCCCCCCCCATCGCCCGTCAACAAAATGAAAAGTTCACTTGGCAGGTTAGTAGAGGAAAGTGGGGGTTTGGGTTTTCTTCACTTTGAAGTCTGGCAAATGGAGACGTGCCGGCCAATCACATCACCCCGGTCTTCCTCTTGGTCTTTGTAGTTAGAGAAGCTTTTCCTCCCCCGCCATGGGTTGAGTGTTTTTGTGCTGACCTGCAGAGGGGAAAGGGATATTGGGCTAACATAGAAGGGGAGGTGGGGGGGCATTATACACACTTCCTGCCTCCCACTATCACCATCATCATCTGTCACTGGCACTGGCTGCTAAAGGTTGCTTAATGTGATACTTTGTACTGCAGCACATTGTGTGTTCTGAATCAAACATTGACCTTAAAAAGTTCCTGTTGCAACATTTTTCCCATCATCAGTTGCAGAGGAAAGTGTGTTTGTACGACTCAGTGGACTTCTAGCCTCTACCTGTGAAGTACACAGGGTAGATAAACTGTGGTGAATACAGTAGTCCAGTGTTATGTCAGACTGAAATATGTCAGTGGGTATATTAGCTGGTTTAGCACCGTCTGGTGGTTTGGTTTTGTCTCAAAAAGATGAATCTATCAGGCCAAAGTAGCCAACTGTCACCCACACTCTCTCCTGGTAACACTGTTATGTAACTTTATCTTTAACACTGTGAGATTTTCTCTGTCTCTCATCAAGAGTCATTTTGTCATTGCCAATAGCAGATTTGTTCTTGTCTTTCCTCATTAGGTGGCCATGGACCTATCCAGGTGATCATCACAGAGGCAGGAAAACAGCCAGATTCCCACCCCATACAGTGGAACCCCCCTTCATCTGTTCAAATTACCCAGTACATCCTCAAATGGAGAATTGTGAGTGTCTCTTTAGGTTCTGAACTCCTTTTCATTTTAAAAGAGGTCACAAATTGACTTAATAAATGTAAGTGAGTTTTACTTTTTATTTAAAATGTTATGGGTAGCATTAGTAAAGGTGAGCAAACACCTGTGGGAGTATTTGCTGTTTTCTCTGAATGAGGTCAACTGTTTTTGGTAAATCTGACTGAAGTTTGAGCAAGGGCAAACAAGATGATTAAGGGGGTGCATTAACTCCCCCTTTACAGTCTGCCTATGCAAACATGTGGATTTTAGATATTCCAAAGAAAATATCCTCCTCTCAGTGGAGGGGGATCACACATCTTTTTCTCTTTAAAGCCTTCAAAGACTGACATGCTGGTTGAAATGCTTATGAAGCTTAATTAAAGTCAAACCAATTTTCTCTTGTATATTGGGGTTTGTATATTTTGGAGAGCAAAGTCACTTTCCCTCATCGGGCCTTACTGCTGAGAGAATTTGTAGTTTTCCGACAGGATGCAAAACTAGTCTAAATACTAAAAGCAGGATGTGGCAGTAAAAGAAGTCAATCTGTGCCTGCCAGTAGCCCAATCATACATGCCAACATAAATCCCTTCTAATCTGTTGATATTGTTGACGACTTTTATCTTATTTGCACTATTAAAAAGATATTAATCTAAAGATTTATGCTTGCAATAAAATTCTTAAAAGATTCTTAATAAAATCTTTTCACCCTGCTTGATAGAAAAATACTCGAGCTCCCTGGAAGGAAGTGGCCGTCCCCGGCCACCTGAACTCCTATACCATCAGTGGGTTGCGTCCAGGCATCACCTACGAAGGTCAGCTGATAAGCATCCTGCGCTATGGACGTCGTGAGGTCACACGTTTCGATTTCACCACTACCCATGGTTCTTGTGAGTGGACTTGAGCAGTTTCCAAGCATCTTTATACCAAAAATCCACTGTACTTATATAAAAGTGATATCCCCTTATCTTTCAAGTGGAAACATCGGAGGGAGAGACCACCCCGCCTCCACCAGTGGTGGACACTTCTGAGTCGGTGACAGAAATCACCTCAAACAGCTTTGTTGTATCCTGGACGTCAGCCTCATCCACCATCTCCGGCTTCAGGGTGGAGTATGAGCTCAGTGAAGACGGGGCCAAGCCAAAGGTCTTGGGTAAGAGCCTTTGACCATCACTAAAGCCTTCATACTACCTTCAAGTCCCATGCAAAAAAGTCATTGGCTTGAGATTCTGACTGGTTAAATTATACTCTGTTGCCACAGTATTATACATAAAATTGACAAAAACTTTAAATCTGCTTTTCCAGATATTCCTCGCACAGCCAGCTCTGTCGCCATTGGTGACCTCCTGCCAGGACGCAGATACAATGTCAACGTCTACGAGCTTCCAGATCAGGGAGAGCCAACCCTCATCCTGAGTACCTCACAGACAACAGGTACAGTAGGAGAATCCCTCTGATTCTTTTTGTCATGCTAGTAAGCCCAGGGTTTTGGTTTTTTGGTAATAAACTGCCCAAATAAGTGCTTTCCATTCATGTCCTTTCCCCAGCTCCTGACACCCCTGCTCGGTATAATGTTGACGAAGTGGGAGAGTCATCAATCCAAGTCAGCTGGTCCAGACCTCAGGCTCCTATTACTGGTAAGGAACTTGTGTAAATCTGATTTTAATTAGTATTTTCATTTCAAGATTAATTTTATTTTGTCTGTGTGTAACTGTATGTCTGTTCCTGTCAGGTTATCGTGTGGTGTACACGCCATCAGTGGAAGGGAGCAGTACCGAGCTGAACCTGCCAGAATCTCAGACCTCAGTGACCCTGGTTGACCTTCGCCCCGCTGTGCTTTACAACATCAGCATCTACGCTGTGGAGGAGGAACAGGAGAGTGAGCCTGTGTTTGTGCAGGTTACAACTGGTGGATCTCCTCCACCAGGTACACATTTTTAATACTATATCTTTCAGTTAAGAAAAAGTGAAATTAATGGAAATGGTTCACATTGTATTAATCTTTTCATTTCCAGTAAATGTAAAAAATGTAAAGAAAAGCTACATGATTGACAGGGCATAGATTAGGCCTATACTCACAGCTAAGAATCCTTATAGAGCCAGGGAGCTTTGAAAGGGATTTTTCCTTTTTCGAAGTCTTTCCCAAAAAGGGTTTGGGAAAGACTTGAGCTTGCCAAAACACGGCTGTGATAAAGTATGCTTTTACAGCTGTAGTTTTACCATGGTTCAATTTTTTCCATTTTGGTTTATCTCATTTAATCTTATCATGGCCCCTGAATAACCTTTCCTTAATTCATAGTGGGCTTATGAACGGACACAAGTACAGTTGAAATTTCACACTCATGAGAGCAAGCATGCACATACAGTTCTCATCCACACACATACTTCATAAATCCTCATTATATCTTTAATTGGATTTCCATTTCTGACTCTTTCCTCCTTGTGCTTGGCACGGCAGCAAAATTTATTGTTTTGTTATGCTTGTAAAAGCAAAACCAGATGCTGTAGAGAATGACAGTAAATACTTTTAACCATGTCTAGCTTTTGCCATGTCTGGGTCCCTATTGTTGAAATCTGTAAATATCACGTCATGGACATTTTTAAAGCCTTATATTATAATGGTTTTGTGGGAAGGACTTGTTTTTGGAAAAACTGCCACAGTAAAGATAAACAGATTTTGGATTGTTTTATTGTACTTAGCTCTTTTAAGTTAGTCCTGTACCTACACAATTAAGCAAAAAATGCATCCTTACATCTATGATTGCCAGCTTGCAGTATTTCTCTTCTTTGCCTTTGTAAGTGCATTGCTGTGTTTCTTGGCACATTACCACCACCAACTGTCGAGCATAAAACCATTAATATTAATATCTTGCACCACCCCCAGTACCTGTGCACTGCTTGTGCACCACTGCATGTGTTTTGTACTATAAAAACTCCCATAGAGTATCTTTAAGTCCATAACCCTTGTGACTGTCTTCTAATTCCTGTTCACAGAGGAGGTACCATCACCCACAGACCTTCAGGTTTATGAGGTTTCAGATGTGAAGATCGCCATCACCTGGACTGGCCCACCCAGCGAGGTGACTGGTTACAGGGTGAACTTCTCCCCCGTTGGACCTGATGGCACAGACACAAGGCCCCTACAGCTACCAATCTCACCCAACGCTTATGCTGTCATCAGCCACTTGCAACCTGGTACACTGTACCGCTTCTACATCTATGCCATCAATAGTGGAGTGGAGAGCAAGCCACTTGTGGGAGAGAAGTCTACCAGTAAGTATGACCTGATTTGAGACAAAAATGTGGAACCGTCAAAATATAAAACATGAGAGATTTTTTCTGTCTTACATGATTTGTATTTTCAAACTCCTCCAGAACCTGATGCTCCCACCAATGTGCGCTTTACTGACATCGGCCCAGACAACGCGATGGCAATATGGGAGGCTCCCCGTGCCATTGTATCTGGCTATCGTCTTTTCTTGAGCATCGAGGGCTCCAACCCCATCGAGAAGAGGATCCCAGGCAGAGTCACCCAGTTCCCATTGAGGAATTTGCGTCCGGACACCCAGTACACTGCCATCCTGCACTCTGAACTGGACAATGACCTGAGTGAAGGCATCACTACATATTTCACCACAGGTCAGTATTAAGAAAAACACGACATCATCGAAGTACAGCAAATTATTGCAATGAATGTAATTTTATCATTTTCTCTTTCCAGCACCCCAGATGGGAAGTTCTCCTCCTTTCAACACAGAGGTCACTGATACCTCTATCATTGTCACCTGGACACCTCTCCGCAGGTTCAGCTACAAGGTAGAGTCAGTTTGTCACCAAGAGAACAGCTGTTCATAATAAAACAAAATCAAAGCTTTTCTAATAAATATTTCAAATCAAATTGTTCAAATCTCTATACAACATGTGAAAGGGGTTACTCATAGTGATAAACTCATACAGGATTATTACCTAACTAGTTTCCTTTAGCTCTGTGGAGGTTTTTGGCATGTTTTAGTTAATTTTTTAGGGGTTGACAGCCCACTACTTTGTTTTAGTCTCACCGCTCTCATCAGCCTCGTTTCTAGCCACAGTAGAATCACTGTATGGTGTCTGCCAGAGCGTAGTCAAAGTTTATGACTAGACTTAATAACTACAGAGCAAAGCAGAGCAAGATTGGACTTACATTTGTCGGATCTTAAGGCACATCTAAATGAGTGCTGATGTTGCTCCAAGCCTATTGGATCTGTGAATAGGTGGCTGTTTTCTAACATTTTTACCAGATCAGCTACATAAGCAGATACTTTGTGCTTCACACAAGTGGCCAAAAATTCAATTAGTGTAGGTTTAATATCTTTGCTGTGGTGTATCTGAAGGGTATTTTATGAGTTTCTGATGTCTTTATGTCTACCTCCTTCTTTCCAGCTGTCTGTGCTCCCCAGCCAGGAAGGCGAGTCTCCAAGAGAGGAGACCTCTGACACTGGACGTGTTTATGTTTCTGATCTTATCCCTGGAACTCAGTACACCTACAGCATCCAGCCCATCTTCAACGGACGCAACCGTGGAAACCCCATCACACGCCACGTTGTCACTAGTGAGTATCTGATTCACTTAATAAAAAAAATATTTTAAAAAAGACAGCCATGGTGATGACTGCAAAACAAAAGCTGATGTAAAATAAGTTGTATGACTGATCACCAAATTGATTTAGTATTGCTGTGGGGCCCCATAGCTCAGTTAAAACATTTTGGCAGGATTTTGTGTAATAGGTTGCATCAAATCAGTTTTCTTATGCTTATGTCATGGTCTGCCTCCTCTCTTTGCAGCTCTATCTCCTCCCACTGACCTGAGAGTGGAGTCCAGCCCCGACACAGGAGATCTTACTGTCCACTGGGTAGCCTCCAGAACACCAGGTAAATATTGACTGTGCTCCCCACGCACAGTCAGCCCATTTGATCACACCAAGTCTAGACCTTGGCCTTTTTTTTCACCATGACAAATGTCTCTTCCCGGTATTTCCTTTTCATTTCTCACAGTGAGTCATAAGTTACAAAAACATCTTGTCATAATGTTTTATCTCTCTCACATTTGCCATGTCTCCTCTTCTGCAGACATCACAGGTTACAAAGTGACAAGCACACCAACCAATGGCCAACGAGGAAACTCCCTGGAAGAGTTAGTCAGGCCTGATCAAACCGTACTCACACTAGAAAACCTGAATCTGGGAGTGGAGTACAATGTCAGCGTGTTCACTACCAAGGGCCATTTGGAAAGTGTGCCTGTGTCCACTATTATCACACCAGGTAGGAGCCAGCAGGAAGGCCAGCAGGAATAAAACGCATAACTGTGTCCTCATAAAAAGATCACTGCATGTGAGAAAGAAAGAGAAAGAGAAATTTTCCAGGAAAAGTTGTGCCAAAATGGATCAGACTCCAGTATTTCACCTCCTATGATTGTGTTCACAGGCCTTTTCTGAAAGCTGCAATGATTGATTTTTGGTCACTTGGGGTCAGAATAACTTCAAAACAAACACACAGCTCTGTCTAATTAAGTTATTATTGGAAACAAGTTAGTGGAAAATTGCCTATTTACACAGAGCAACACTATTGTCCCATTGCAGTTGTCACCTAACTTATATAAGTCCAATACTCACCGTATTTTCAACTCTGTTTCGGTGTTTACTTGAGAAAAATATTTAAGCATGTGTGCGACTTCACCAGCTAGGTGCTAACTTCAGTTGCCAGCCATTTGGTGGAGAGGTGAAGTGTAAACTGGCTTTATTAGCTTGTTTTCTAAAAACAGCTGCCTGCTGTGGCTGGAAATGAACTTAATGAGATCGGTGAGGCTGAACCAAATCAATGGATGTGCGACAAAATCAGTACAATGATGTTAATTACAGCCAAGATTTGGGCTCACATTCTCTGCAGATATGCTACTATTAGTGACTCCTTTATAAGAATAAAAAGTTATTATTTAATGCAGCTTCTACTACTAACAGGGCGGCTAACATACAACCTTGCATGAAGATCATGTTAATTGGGAAGGTGGATTGATATTTCTGGAGCGTGCTTAGAACTGTAGTATTAATTGCTGCTTGGGGTTTACCTTTAAATTTATTTTGAAATGGTCTTTACAGCATGGCTACTGTTACACTAAATACTTTATAGGGCATTTAATGAATGTTTTTGGCATAATTAATGTAATCTTTATGGCTTTTGAGTCCTGCATTTCTGTTTCTCTAATTCTGCTTGCGCTTTGCAACTGGCCTAACCCTTTCAGACATCCCCCCACCAAGTCATATTGACTTTGTCGACTTTACTGACACCACCATTGGCCTGCACTGGATCCCACTGAACTATCCTGCCATTACTGATTACCGGATAAGGGTAGTAGCATCAGGCCAAAGTTTGCCAGTTTTTCAAGATGTGGTGGAGGCATCTGCTGGTTATTACACGATTCGTGGTTTGGAGCCGGGCGTGGACTATGACATCAGTATCTTCAGTGTTACAGAAGAGTGGGAAAGCAAGCCGACCACATACACAAAGCAAACACAAGCTGGTGATTTAATTCTTTCACTAAATCTATGGGGACGGGTTTTGATCGGAGAGAATTTATGAAAACACATTAAACAGCACTTTTATTACAAGACATGCAGTTAACTAAAACAATTGCAGTAAATATCAAACATGTATGACAATCATATTTTACTTTATGTCATTGTAGTAGGTATTTCATATGAAGTAAGTATTTCAGTATTGTGATGGGGTTTTTTTGCTGTTTTTAGTTAAACGTTTTAACTCCTCATTCCTCTAGCAATTCCCGCTCCCACCAATCTGCAGTTCAGAGGAGTGGGTCCTGACCACATCAGGGTGACATGGACAGTCCCCCATGTTGCCACGCCAAGCGACATCTCTCGATTTGTCATACGCTACCACCCTGTGTCCACTGATGATGACATCAAGGAGGTTAATGTGGGCGGAGGCACCAACACCTTCCTGCTGCAGAGTAAGACAGCACAAAGACTGTATTTAGAGTAGCCAAGTGTTTGACAGAAAACTGATTCATGAATCTAAGGTCTATGCTAAATAACTGTTATACCCATTTGCAAAACGTGTGCAAAACAGAACTACACTAAAGAAAAAATATTGTTTTTTCTTTGCATTTTCTGTTCTCACTGGATCTGTAACCCTCTTTTTTCATATAGACCTACTTCCCAACACTGAGTACCGCATCAGTGTTGTGTGTGTGTACGGTGAAAGAGAGAGTGAGCCAGCCACAGGAACTCAGAGGACAAGTGAGTAGGAAGACATGTACCAAAGCTGTACTCATTTCCATTTTTTTACTGTACAGTATAAATAATGTTACATCAGAAAAACAATGTGACATTTGCAGTCATTTCTATGTTTTCAAGCATATCAAAATGAATTAAACAAGAAAAAACATTGAAAAAAATGAATTAAAAACCCAGTCAAATATGTCACTATGCTGGAGCTTAGATTGGCAAAAAGACTACTCTGCTTTTAAACAAAAGAAATACATTTCACCAATTAGCATGCTTAATTTCACTTCATGGTGTATTTTGTATCGATTGATTTTTAAGTTTTAACAAACACATTAAATTCTGATACATTGTGTCAAAGGGTGCTATGGTTTTAAAAAAGTTTGGCAGCCACTCTATTAGGAAGACCAGTACAAAAAAAGTCAACAACCCACAAATTGTTAAACAGGCTGTGTCGCCTTATAATTATGTGACTGTATGCAATAGCTCCTCATCTGTACTGATATCTTTCACTCCAGCTCTGGACTCTCCTACTGGCTTGGACTTCTCTGAAATTCAGACCAACGCCTTCAAAGTTCACTGGGTGGCCCCAACTGCTGTTATTACCGGTTACCGTCTCAGCTATCAGAGGACCAGTGGTGGACAGGCCAGGGTTCAGAGGTTGGCCCCATCCAAGACCTTCTACACTTTGACTGGACTGGCACCAGAGACAGAATACATCATCTCTGTGTACGCTGTTAACAGTGACCAGGAGAGTCAGCCTTTGACTGGCACACAGGCCACCAGTGAGTTTCTGTGCTGGTTTCTATCATCATATGATCTGTTTCCTTCCTTCTAATGACATTCCTCATCTGAATCTAAATCATAATTGTGATCTCATTTGCTCTGAATATACATTTTTATTATAATGCAGTGTCTTCTCCTCTGCTTTCCTCTCCTAATCTTTTCCAGCCTCTGATGCTCCCACTGACCTGCGGGTAACATCATCTACCTCCTCCACCATCACCATTCGCTGGGAAGCTCCCTCTGCCTCAGTGAAGCACTACAGGGTCACCTATGGAGGAACAGGTCTGCACACAGTATTGTCATTTATTTCCTTTTAACCAACAAATACACCTCCACCATATTCCAAGATTAACTCTCTGTCCTTGTCTTCTCTCTTGCTTAGGTGGTGAGACTCCTCAAGAGTTCATAGTGCAAGCCCCTCAGACTACAGCCACCATCACTGGTCTGAAGCCTGGTACTGACTACACCATCACAGTCTACGCTGTTACCGGAAGAGGGGACAGCCCTACCTCCAACACCCCTGTCTACATCACACACAAGACTGGTACGGCAATGTGGAGAAAAAAACAACATAAAATCTAAATGTTGAGAGTTTGAACACAAACTAAAGCTTGCCATGTTTCAAACTCTTTAGATATTGAGCCCCCCACTGAAATGAAGGTGACTGATGTGAGTGACAACGCCATCACCGTGCGCTGGTCCCCTGCTCAGGGACCCATCAAAGGCTACAGAGTCACCAGTGTCCCCAAGAATGGTCTGGGACCCTCCTACTCTGAGGTGGTTGCTCCTGGTAAGAATGGCAAAGGAAAAAAATGCTTTTCAGAACCATTTAATCTTTATTTTATGTATACTTTTATATAGTTCCAATACACTATCCTCTATTTTTACTAGATACTGATACTTTACCATTATTTCCTATTATTACTTTATATTTACTTCACTTATTCCTTTTTGCTTTTCTGTTACAGATCAAACAGAGATGACATTCACAGGACTGATGCCCACTGTTGAGTATGTTGTCAGTGTCTATGCCCTGGGCACAGACGACCAACCCTCTTCTGCTGTGGTGGAGAATGCCATCACTGGTTAGTTTGACTATACTTAGTAAAACTTCAACAAAGAAAGTCTGGAGGGTTACACTCTGCACAGTTACCATCTGCCATCATTAATAAATGTTTTTCCATGCATAGGTAACTGTGTCACAGTTGGCTTTCTGCTATAACCTGATTTAAAAAAAACATGCATACAAGAAACCTGGTCTGTAATTGCAGTAGTGGATTAGTGAAACTTAATCTGCTCTCTCTTCCTCATTTCCTGCAGCTATGGACCGTCCTAAGGACCTGACCTTTTCTGACATTGACTCCACCACCATGCGCATCACCTGGGACAGTCCAGACGGTACAGTGACATCATATCGCATCCTCTACACCAGCTCAGAGGAGGGCGAGAGGGAGCTGCGTCCAGCACCCAGAGGGGACCAGGACAGTGTGGTGCTGAGAGGCCTTCGCCCCGGGACAGAGTACACTGTTAAAGTCATTGCTCTCCATGACCGCACACCCAGCAAGCCATTGGTGGGAACACAGGCCACAGGTAGAAACACGGCCATGACTTATTTGATACAGTATGTTCACTGATCTAAAGTTGCAATATAATCAAATTCTAAATGTGTTTGTGTCTTTCCATCTTAGTAATCCCTGCTCCGACCAGCCTGGCTGTCTCAGAGATCGGTCCCACCTCTTTCACTGTGCAATGGAGAGCTCCCAATGCTCGCCTGACAGGATACCGCGTGGTCGTTAGGCCTAAGAACATCAATGCCCCCACCAAGGAGATGAATGTTGCTCCAGACACCACACGTGTCATTGTACCAATGCTCATGGTAAACAGAGTTCTGGTCTCTGTATTTTAATGGATTCATAAATTCTGTCGGTGACTAAATATTGACTGTATGTCTGTGTGTTTCAGGTGGCGACCACATACCAGATTGAAGTCTATGCTCTGAAGAACTCTGTCACAAGCAGGCCAGTGGAGGTAGAGGCGACCACACTGCAAGGTAATTGGCTGCTCCGTTAACAGATATGCTACATTTTACAATTATTAAGCACAACTCTTTTCTAATATATATATTTTTTCTTCCTCTATACAGATGTAAGTCCTCCAAGGCGTGTGCGCATCTCGGATGTGAAGGACTCCTCTTTCACACTGACCTGGCGCTCCAAGGAGGAAACCATCACTGGTTACCTCATTGATGCCACACCAGCCGGTGCCTCACGACCCACCATCACCAAGACCATCCCAAGAGACGCACAGATGTACACTCTCACAGGTACACCACGCCTACTAAAGAAGTAGACGTGAGTTTCAGATGTGAGATTTGGAAGTATGTGCGCCTGCATGTGTGTAATTTTGTCTTTAATTTGTCTTTCCAAGGATTGCAGCCTGGAACCATATACTCTATTAACCTGTACACTCTGAATGGCAACACAAGGAGTGCCCCATTTTCTCTCACTGTTCAGACAGGTACTGTATGCCAATCTTTGCCTCTTATCATCTCTCCTATACACACTCTAAATGTATTATGGTGACATCTGGTTCATAATGTGAAGCTGACCACATTCTTTGTTTTAAGGAGTAGCTTTAAATCTTATTTTTTCTTATATGCTATCATTTACAATCACAAGAAACTAGATGTCAAAATTTTGATTACATGTGGATTGTACAAAGCAGATATAGATGAAAAATTAGGCAAAATGAGCTCATTGTTGTTCCCTTGAGTCTGTGAATCACAGTGAAGCTGCTTTTAGCACAACTAGATCCAACCTGATGATTAACTGCACAACTGCATAATTGTTTTTCCAGTGATTTATTATTTTTATCTGTATTTTATGTCATTCTAATGTATTTCTTTGCCTTATGTAAAGCAGATTTATACAAATAAAGCTACCTTGTCAAATAACACTTAAATAAAATGCATACAGGCAGTGTGCAGAGACAGAGAGAGAAAGATGGAAATAAATCATGTACATATTTTACATTCATGCACATACACAGACACAATCAATCAGATGATTTAATATTTAATTTCTTCTTTGTAGATAAACCAGTGGTCCAGGCTCCAACCAGCCTCCAGTTCACATCTTTGACCCCCACCTCCATCTCCTTCACTTGGCACCCTCCCGCCACACACATCACTGGATATTACGTCACCTACGAGCAAACAGGAGGAGCACCACGAGAGCTCATCCCACGCCCTCACGCCGGCCAAAACTACGCCACCATATCTGGTATGCAGCTGGTCCATTTTTACAGCTAGGAGTGCTGCTACTATAGATGTTTATTTTCTAAAAACTCAAAGCATCACTGAGGCTCCACCAGATATATTATACTCTTGTGTGTGATCCCAAAATTTGATAATCATCCTTTTCTTCAGGCCTGAGACCATCCACAGAGTACATCATCAAGATCATCGCCATTCAGAACACACAGAGGAGCACACCTCTGATTGGCAAAATCAGGACTCGTGAGTATTTTGAGAATCATCATCTATATTATGTAATAAAGTGCATAAATTCACGATTCGCAGTGGGTAAACATCTTCAAAAAGGTAATGGTTTGAATGGCAGCTTTAATATGCTCAGCTGCGTTAAATGTTTTGTTGCAACAGCTCTGAGGCCATGAGATGAACTGTGCAGTCAGCATTAGGCTCCTAAAACAATAAAACCCCTTGTTTATTTTGAATGCCTCCTGAAATGCCATTCAAAATATCTGTGGTGTGCTCGTAATACTGCATTGTGGCACTTTGTCATAAAGTAGCACCTTAGCAAAGCTGTGTCACCTCCTGTTGGCTGTAATATGTTATAGCAGCTCTGCTTTAGCTCCCCCTAGTCTAACCTGCTTGCTTCCCTAACCCCATCTCTCCCGCCCAGAACCAGAATCCCTGCTTCCCCTGCCTCTGCCCCAGCGCCCTGGCAGTGGTGATGACAGGCTGGATGTGCCTGAAACTGACTTGGACAACACAGTCCAGGTAGTAGGCGGCAGTGGCCTGGATGGGCTTGGTGGTCAGACCCAGCATGTGGAGTACAACAATGGAGACAACAGGTTTAATGGGAACAATGGCTACCCACAGTCACCCTATAGTCAAGTTCGTGAGCCCCTGGTCTTTGTGCCCCTCCCTGATGCAGAGGGCCGCAGGCTGCCCATTGTGAAGCTGAACGTGCCCATTGGTGCCACGTTTGGTAACGAGACAGGAGTGCCACAGGAGGCTCAAACTCAGACCACCATCTCCTGGAAGCCATACAGTCAGAGCAGCGCCTACCTGGTTTCATGCAATCCACTCACACACACTAATGAGAAGATGTTCCAGGTAAAACATAATGGTTTCCAGCCCTTCAAGTCTGCACTGAATTATTTATTGGTTACATTTCAGAGCATTATTTCTCCATGTGGTCAAACCTTGTCTCTTGCTGCCTGTCCAGATTCGCCTGCCAGAGACATCCACCACTGCTACCCTGATTGGACTTACCCCTGGAGCCGACTACAATGTGATTGTGGAGGCTCTGAAGGGAGCACTCAAACACAAGATTATGGAGCAGGTCATCACTGCTGGAAACACAAGTAAGCATACCACAGCAGCTAACAAGAAATGATACAAGTGCTCATTCATGTCAATCATCCATTTTTTGTAGAGGTTTGTGGAGCTGTTTGACCAAAATCCACAATTTGTTTTTACTTCTTTCAGCTGTGAGCAGCTCCTCAATTTCCTTTGTACATTGTAGTGTGGGACAATAGTAGAAGTGACAACACTAATTCAGACTATTATTATTATTATCAGCACTTGCTCATTAGCTGACCTTAAATCAAACTATTATTTTATTCCTGCAGCTTGTGTTTACCCTGCTGTGAAAACTCAGTGAAAATGATCTTTTGACAAACAAATATACAGAATTATTGCTAATACTTTGTTAAACCACTTTTGAAGTTTGCCTCTTATCTTCTTAGAGGTATACTGAAGGAAAATCCTTTGTATTTTAAATAACTAAACAAGATTCTGGCTCAGGACAAACAAATCTTTAACTAACCACTTACATCATTTTTTTCCTCATCCATTTTCTTTCAGTTCCAGAGGGTGTGCCATCCAATAAGGACTCCTGTTATGATGCCTTTACCGCAACCTACCATGATGTTGGTGCTGAGTGGGAGCGCATGTCTGAGACAGGCTTCAAGCTGTGGTGCAGATGCCTGGGCTTGGGCAGTGGCCACTTCAGATGTGATTCTTCTAGTAAGTTTTTTGGTTATTTAACAGGAATACATACACCTAAATTTGAAATCAAACTGGAGTTTATTTCACTTGAATTTATTCATTATTATTTTTTCCATCAGAGTGGTGCCATGATAACGGCGTCAACTATCGCATTGGACAGAAGTGGGACCGTCAGGAAGAGAATGGTCACTTGATGAGCTGCACTTGCTTGGGAAATGGCAAAGGAGAGTTCAAGTGTGAACCACGTAAGGCCTCTTAATACCCCAACTAAATGTTTAATGACGGTCTTGTTAAAGTGTGAAGGAGCCGCATATGAATGCTAATGTCTATGCCCATGCAGATGACTCTGTGTGCTATGATGATGGCAAAACATACCAGGTGGGCAACCAGTGGCAGAAGGAGTACCTGGGTGCTATCTGCACCTGCACCTGCTACGGAGGACAGCAGGTAAGGCACAGCAGCCTCTGTAACTTTGGGTCTGTTGTTTAAGAGTACAATGTGGTGCTTATAATGACTTATGGTAACTCTTAAATATAATGAAGCATGTATAAGTGTTCATCTTTGATCTTGTCAGGGCTGGCGTTGTGAGAACTGCCGCAGACCAGGTGCTGATGTAGATGCCAGTCTGCTGCAGCCTGTTAGATATGGAGACCCTAACACAGTACGCAAACTGGTGAGTGGAATTAGTATACAATTGTTACCTTTACAATCTGATGAAGTTTGTGATTAAATGTTTCCACAACTCCTCTTTCAGAACATTCATTGCCCCATTGAGTGTCTCCGCCCCGACCTGCTGGCAGACGCACACGCCCCCCAAAATACTCGGGAATAAAAGGATCAGCCTTCTGACATCTGCTTTGCTCCCTCACCGTCCAATCGCTGCACTGTCTCACCCTGTAGAAGCCATGCTGTGTGTGACTGAACTAACTGCCTTATCACTTTCTGACACACCTTCAGCTAAAGATTAGGTTAGGTTAAACTGCTCTGCTGCCTGATGAAAAATGATTTTTCTAATGTCTTTTCACTGTTGACTGTCAAGTCTCTTGGAAAATGAGGACTCACAATATTCTTTTCTGTGCAACAGTTCCCACAGCTTTAAAAGAGTTACAATATTTTCCACATACTTGTATGTGCGCCTCAATGGATGTTATTTTGATCTCGTCACCACACAGATTTACATGTCAAATTGGTATTTTGTTTTCCATTCAACCAATTCAGAAACATTTCCTAATGAAAGAGCAGAAACTGTCAGAAAGTAAGCACTGCGTAAAAAGAATGTCAATGTAGTTTTAACATAATGTTGTTTAAACTGTCCATGAAAATGTGCTTTTCTTTTCTGTAGCCCTTCTTCTGTTATGGGGAGGGGGGTCGCACTGTGTGTGATTGACACATTCTGAACTCTAATGTCTTTTTACTAATTTATCCCTTTAATCTCAATGTGTGAATGTGTGATCTGAGATGTGAGAATTTGAACTGTTCTATTTTTGTACTTTGTTGTCTGTGCCAAAATTGTTTCTACCTTTGACAAAAAAAAAGTCCCTTATTTTAATAAAGCTGGAGAGATCCTGAACCCTTACACAATGCTATGTTTATTCTTTTTATTTTTTGCAAACCTGAGGGTTAAGGGCGCACACTAGTTTTGCATTATACACTAAAATGTTTGCAGATAAGGTCAATGATCTCAAAGACTGCTGGAAAAGTAAAATAAAGCAGATCCATTAGAAACTGAAGGCATTGGAGGGGTTACAAAACTTCATACTGTTTAAACAATGCCTCTACATTGACAATAAAAACTCACACAACAATCATGAACTGTCACAGTAAGTTTATTTCATACTGAAACATGGCTGACCTATGATAAGCATTAACAGCTATCTCTGTGTTAGGGGAGTCAGGAACGTATTAGAGTGTTGCAAAACAGAGCATCTATGGTCACTGCACAAGCGTGACATGAGGGTAGGGAATGTTTGAAGTATCAGTAAATGTTAGAAAAAGGTTTTTGACTCAGTAATAATGCAAAATTGTGAGTTGAGTTTACAGAACAACTGCAATAGTGTTGAGGTGCTCAGTGGTGGAAGAGCCGCAGGTTGGTGTGCACCAGAGTGATGCCCTGCTCATTACAGGCATTAATCACAATCTCGTCAGCAGCAGAGCCTGCAGGAGCTGCGATGTACTCAACACCGCTCTACAGACACACACAGAGGGAAGAAACATTAGTAAAGATAGGTGGAAAGCTGTGTTGCCATTTTCAAAGCCAATAGAATTTCCAAACCACAGTAGCAGTGACAATTCAGTATACCTGCAGGCCATTTCCATGCAATATCTTAAAGTGCATACAATGCAAACCCCATGCTTGGTTGTAAGGTGTCATATTTACCCGTTTGGCACGATCTATGTTATCTCTGAAGGGGAAGAATGCGTCAGAGCTGACAGCCACTGCCTGCAGGGAGCTGATCCAGTTCTTCTTTTCAGTCTGTGACAGAAGCTCAGGTACCTCTTCATACATGGACTTCCACACTTCCAGGTCTGGACCCTATCAACACAATATGCTTGGATTTTTAAATTAATTTTCAAGGTACACTAGAAATGCACTAGAAAATGGCTATCCCTACAAAAAAAATAAAAAAAATAAATAAGGATTTACTTTGTTCATTTTAATATGTATATGCTAAAGCACTGTTACCACTTACCTCTCCAATAGTATCGCTGACATACTGGTCGATGGCGTTTGCCATCTCCGCTCGCTTCACACCGCTGCGGAACTTCATGGTCAGGACACGAGGGTTGTGTCTCAGCCACCAGTTATCAGCTTTGTCACCTGCCAACCGTGTGCAGTGGATACGAGACTGCTGACCCGCACCGATCCCAATAACCTGTGAGCCACACAACATAAATAATACTCAACATGACTCAGATTCTTCTCTCTTTACCCTTTTTCTCTGTCAGTTATCCTTCATATATTACCTGTCCGTCTTTAGCATAGCAGACAGAGTTGGACTGAGTGTACTTGACAGCGATGGTGGCCACAGTGAGGTCACGCACAGCTTCCTCAGAGAGCTTGAGGACATAGAAAGAATCAAAAAAGGGTCAACGCTTGTTATTTAGATAAGATTATGGTCAATAATAATCTAAAATGCCAAAGGAGGATGACCCTGAACACATTTATACACTGTACATCTTTATAATAGTGACTCACCGAGCCCTTGGACACAATGTTGCTAAAGAACTCCTTATTGATGAGCCCTCCGTTCCTCTTTTGTTTGAGATAGAGACCGAACAACACCCTCACCTCAGCCTCATCAGGCTCATACTCAGGATCCATCTGGGACAAACACACACATGAACTCAACTCTGTTTCTAATCATCTGTATTTGAATGGAAAAATAATAACTGACAAAAATCTCTCACTTGAAGGACGCAATAGTTGCCATTTTTCTTTTTGGAGAGGATCTTGAGTGCCTCTTCTTCATAACCAGGAGCGATGATACCATCAGACACCTGAGAGCAATAAGTTAAATCTTGACTGAGCAAAACAGATTTTAAACCAAACACTCAATTCCTCACATGATCAGTATTTTATTTTCCACAATACTGAGTGCATGATTTTACCTCTCTTGAGATAATCTTGGCAGTGGGAACGTCACAAACATCTGACACGGCAATGAAGTCTCCAAAAGAAGACATCCTGTCAGAACCTGGGAATGAAGAGAAGGTTAGCACATATAACATGTAAAGCTCAATGTGTAAATACAACAGGTGATCTGTAATTTATTGTTTTTAACCTCTTGCCCTGGCGTAGGCTGTGGCCAGCGGGGTGAGATCCTTCAGCATGTCGTGCACCATGCACACCTTAGCTTCCTCCTCAGTGAGAGGAACTCCTACTGCAGCTCCTTCAGAAGAAAAAAAAAATGCCAAGAGTAATTTTCAGATTCAAGGCACTTCATTCCAAGTTCACATTTTCACTGTGAGGATGTGTCAGCGTGTTTCTTTTCGTCTTACCGGCAGGGCTGACATGTTTGAAGGAGGTGGCAGCAGCCATACCGAGAGCGCCCTTAAGCTCCCTGACCAGCTGCCAGGCATTCAGAGCGTCACACAGGTTAATAAAACCGGGGGAGCCGTTGACCACTGAGAGCAGGCAGTGAGAGGAGTAGAAGCAAAAACACAAAATCCATCATGCATCAGGGTAAATTATTCGGGGGCAGTTTTAAAAAGCCCTTTTAGGGAATAAATTACATCTTTAAGGCTTCATTCTTACTTCATTTACAACCAAAAGCAAAAATGTATCTTAAACACAGACCATTATTGTATTTAAGGATGTCAGGGTGCTACGAGCCCCTGCAGTCTTACTGGTAAAATACACTTTGAGGATTCCTCTTCTGTTGCACTCACGGTAAGTTGGTCAGAGCTAAAAGCTAAATGCAAAATAAACTGCATGTAACAAATCAGTCAAGACAATTGTGATGTACTGTGGGTCTACCTTTGAGTGGGAGGGCTGGACGCATGGTGTAGAGTTGAGCAGGTGCTTGGTGGGGGTTCATGCCATAACGCAGGGGCAGCTGGGAAACACCTCTGCTGTACTGTCCACGAAAGTAGTCTGATATGGCGTCATCATACTGTGCTGTGTGTGTGAAAGCCTGAAGAACAAAGCACATGAAATACACTCTGATGAGGAAAAAATGTCAACATACCATGTGTGCTAAAGCAAAAATCATCCAACCTAAAGCCTTTATGACAGAGCACAACAGTTTAAAATGAAATAAAATGTGCTTCAGGATCAGGACTGACATAATACAATCTGCACATTTATAAGAGGCATTATCCCTAAAGTAAATTAACATCATTTCTGAGCTTACTGTACCCATTGACCTCAATGTGCAGTTCAGCCTGCATAAAAAGGTGAAAGTTCACAGGTGATCAAAAGTTAAACCCAGTAACCTAAACACATATTTCAACACTTGTGATAAAAAGTCTAAACTGGACTTTGTCTTACATTGACCCTCAGCTGTAAGTAAACAACAAAAATAAAGCAAGTAAGCACAGCAGCAACATTTCCTTGGTGATCACCTTTGTGCCTTTCCATACACTGACTGATGTGATCACTTAAGTATGAACAGTAAAAAAAAAAAAAAAAGATATTGACTGACTTTTGCCTCCTCTTATGTTTTGTAAGAATCCAACATGTGGTTAATATTACGCAACCATCATTTTAGGATTGAGGTCTGCTCACGCCTTAAAAAAAAAAAGAAAAGCGCCAACAACATGATTCACCTCTTCACCCAGAAACTGCGAGTCTTCGTTGAGATTGAAATGAGTCTGTTCTGAACAAGTCTGAACAGTGACAGCTGACAGTAACACACTAGAAATTCAAGTCTTTCCCATTTTAAAATACCGGTTTGAAGGGAAATTTTTCATTTCCTGCTTATGACTGAGCAAATCTGAATATAAAAAAATATTATTTCTCACAGAACCTTTTTCATATCTGAAACTTAGTATAATAACTTAGTTATTATTTGTGTACTTGAAGAGGAGAATCAGCAGGTTTCAGAGAGTTAACTGACCGACTAACCTATTTCCATTATACAATCATATGTAATTATTTTCTTGTTTAATCACTTAGTATAAAATGTTGGAAATGGAGAAAAACATTGTTTAATTGAAAGATTGAAAAAATATTAAAAGCAGCTTGTTTGGTCAGGCAAGCAGTCCAAAACCTAAAACACATTCAGTTCATTATCAACTTATCATCTGATTCATTTTTGATCAAATCAATTAATTGTTTCAGCTCATTGTATGATTTCTGGTTCTCAATTAAAAAACTAATTATACATTTGTAAGCTGCTGTGAGGCCTATTTAGTGTAGTTTATTTAAATCATTTGCAATTTATGCAACACATACATAAAGTAAATAATCATATGTCCTTGTTTTCTTCTTCTCTAAACAGAGTAATTAAAGTACATAAATGATTTAAAAAAAGAAAGGGGGGGGCATATTAAAAACATACTCAGAAACCCTCAAATCTTGATTTTTTTTTTAAGATTAAAAACAAAACTGAGGCCCTGACTTTTCATAGTACTTTTTGTAAACTTTGTTTTATACACCACTCAGAAAGGGGCCCTTAAACCCTCCAATCTGATCCAAATTCAATTCACCTACTTGCAAGTTAAAAGAGTAAAGGAAAAAACAAAGTTGTTTTACTTTGAGCGCCAGAGTCTTGCGTGTTTCCATGGTCGTATCTTTGTCTCCTGAACTCTCCATCTCCTTGGCCACCAGTGGGTAATCAGCAGGGTCACACACAATGGTTACCCGAGCGTGATTCTTGGCTGCTGCTCTCAGCAGAGTCACACCACCTGCATTAAAAGAAAAGATACATTCTTCAAATGCTCATGCCAGCAATCTAAGCATTTTTAATATTAGTGGTGTGAAGGATATCAACAAATACACTGTTTAATGCAATGTCATTGGTATTGTGCATTACAAGCGGTACAAGCATTAGTTTAAGTCGTTAGCATTATTCTACTTAACAGTTTGAAGCTATACACAATCTTTGCTGCACAACGCACCGATATCAATCTGCTCCACAGCATCTTCCACTTTAACATTCGGGTTAGAGACAGTCTTCACAAATGGGTAGAGGTTGCACACCACCACCCTGAAGAGAGGCAACAGAGAAGATTCATTTCATACTCTTCATCATCAACACAATAGACACAGCATCATCCTCTGTTTGAAAACACACAACCATGGTGCTCACTCTCTTACTTATTGTTAAAGGCGTTTCTTTACTTTTCATATTTTGGGTTTATTACACTTTCCTTCCCCTTCACTGTCTGTGTAATTTCCATATTGTGATACAGAAAGGTTAGCATGCAGCACAGAGTTAGTGTTAGTCAACTTTGGTAAAATCTTTTTTGACAGTTGTACAGCAATCCAACAACGCTTTCATCTAAACACTATCATTTTGACACAGCTCTGAACATCATGGGACAGAGTGTGATTTGACATTTTGACACTATTGTCTCATTCCAGTTTCTTAAATGTGAATTTGATGTTCACATTTGAGTTGATCAAAACAAAATAAGACATTTGAGGTTGCGCCGTAAGGAAATAATTGAGAATGAAAATGGTCATAAGTTGGGGCCCTAGTTCACACAAAGAACCATTTTGGGTGACTTTTCCCAATTTGTACCACGTAATACCAGTATACAAAAAGTACAATGAACTTTTAGGCCCAACACTTAAACAGCTCCACATCACAAAATAGTGGAATGAAGCAACTTAGAGCTTGGTGCTTGCCTTAAAATAAGGTAAAACTTCAGTAAATGTGTCAAATGTATCACCATTTACATTCACCTACTTTCAGCGTGATGAACTACAAGATTCTCTGTCCAATACATTTAGCTGCTAGGGCTCCAACTAACATTTATTTTCACTATCAATTAATGTGTTATTTAATCAGTAACATAAATGATTGTTTCACGAAAAATGCTAATCACAATTTCCCAGAGCCCATTGTCTTACTTCTGCTTGTTTTGTCCAACAAACACGTTCAATTAATAGATATGAAGCTGAATCAGAGAAGTTGTGACCAGCTGACATTTCTTTTACAAAATGACTTAAAATTTTTACAATACATACATTTATAAAACATTGTTGATCCATTATACATTTTCTGATAATGATAACTGATAATCTGTTGATTGATCACTTCAGCACAATTCGCCACATTCCTGCATATAGACTTTGTGCAGACTTTTTGTACTTCAGTGTTTTTTGTTAATTATTGTTTACGTTTTTGTCTATGTGTCTGATATAAGTATTTTCTCATTTGTTCATATTGACGCTGTTAAAGTAACTCTGAACAAGGATCTCATGAACTACAGACCTTCCTGTCAGTGTGTAAGCAAAGACCTAGATAAACATGCATTTCAGGGTTATTGTTAAGATGATCCATTCAACCTTCAACCTTCCTTCTCACCACATGCACACAGTTGAGAAACACTTCAAATTTGTCAGAATCATTGATACACAGAAAGACATCTATTAAATGTCTGAGTTAAGCAATCAGTGTATAATCAATCATGTGCTATCCCTATCAGGTTTAAATCAAGTGAGCAGTTCAATTCACAGTAAAATATGTGATCTAATCTTGAGACTTAAACAAATAAGAGTCACAAGACAAGCTTGCAGGAGCAGCACCTTCCAAATTAACCAGTCGCTAAAATCAACTACACGTGTCTCCTGATGCTACAATGCACGTCTATACTCTAATCATAGAAGCTTGTGATCTGCCTGACAGACAAAGGTCATGCACGCTCTTTGAGTCAACTGGGATTTGTAGCAATTCCCTTAAAATTCATCTTTCTCCCTCTTTTGTACTTAAATCGCTGCACCACCAATTCTTAAATTGTGATTGTGATTTCTTTGAATCCACATGATCACATCTTTTCCAGTTATTTTTTCTCCTCCTTATCCTCCTCTCACCTAACCAGACTGTAGCCCAACTTCTCCATGTCTGCAGTGTCAGATGGGGTTTTCCTGGCCAGGATGCCTCCATGGACAGCAGGATGCAGGGTCTTCACCCGGCCTCCCAGCATCTCTGGGTGTCCAGTCAGCTCTGACACATCCCTGACATCCAAAGTAGAGAGGGAGGTTAGTGCAGGAAAACACACAAAACTACACTATCTTTTGATACAATATGAAGGGTCAACCTGAGTCTGAGCACCCACCTGACAGAGAGTCCAGCATCACGCAGAGCTTTGGCTGTACCACCTGAGGCGACCAGAGACAGCCCCACATCCACCAGCCTCTTGGCAAACCCCAGCAGGTCAGTTTTGTCTGACACACTCAAAAGTGCTGCAAAGACAGATTGAGGAGACACTTGACAGACTTCTTTATACACACAAAAAGAGAAGTTAAGCTATGTTTTTAGCAAGACAAAGCTGACCACGTTGCCTAATGTTAGCTAGCGAGCTAGCATCCTTCATGTCGCAGGGGAAAAAACACTTTAATCATGGCGACAGAGAGATAATTAAAGAAGATAAAGTCTTACCAAGCTCTGAAGAGGCCATGTTCACAGTCACAGTATGAGTCTGCGGTCAGTGTGCGTGTCAGGAAGGTTTCGGCTGAGTCTCGCCTCAGTTTCACATGCAATCACTACAGTGACAAATCTGCAAGTTTTTCAATGCTTCATCATGTGCTTCAAAAGTTAAAAAAAAAAAAAAGACCCGCCCAGCTGAAGTCGGCCCGCCCCTTACAAACGAGCACACCCGAGCGGCGCAGAAAATACGCATTTTTACTGTAACGAGAGGAAAGTTTGCAGGTTCAGTTTGTCCACAATTTACCTCAAAACAGAGCACACCGCCACATTCATTATTTGAACTCTGCCGTTTTCCCCTACTAGTGGTGCTGTAGAGGGGCGTTTGTTGTGCAGGTTCTGGTGGATGAGCACATGGTTTGACAGACACATGGGTGTATGATGCAACCTCCGTACAGATACACATCCACATGCCAAAATGTACAAGTCAAGGCAGCAATGCATTATTAAAAACAAGAAGGACGAAACAATGTAAGTTTAACATTACATTAAAACTTTATAGTCTGGACAATAAAAATCAGCATTTTTCTTAAAATAGAAGTTGGGCTGAGGTCTCCAAATGTAACCACACACATGACCCCTCGTGCTCTATGGATGGAGGCACTTTCATAATAATCATGATAATCCTTCCCATTGTCGGCCTCATATAGTCACAGAAAAAGTAAAAGTAACCTAAATATTGCACATAATATTAAAGAAAGTTATAATGTACATGATAATATTATTGTTCTGCCACAAGCTTCTGCTTAAATGCATATGTGGACAGATAGACTCCTGCATACACACACGAACACACAAACACACACTACTGTATTTGTACTTGTGTGTCTGGTGTGTCATCTTTGATTTCCCCACCAGAGGGCAGATGTGGCCTGCGCAGTAAAAATGACTGATTCCTCGATCTTCTCCCTAAAATGTCATAAATTCACATTTTCCCTTCACATATAATCAGCAGATTACAAAGTGTATCCACAGATAAGTCTGAAGGTTTGCACCATTGAACCTTCATTTTTAATTCAAAGATCCTCAATAATTTTGATCATAATTCAGATTATGAAGACACCCTTTTAGGCTACTATCAGAAAATCTGAGGTTCTCACTCACTGCTTAAAAAAAAGGGTTATAATAATGAAAACTATGCTTTTTGTGCATTTTTATTGACAGTGAAAGCTGATTAAAAATCAAATGAGCAGACTCCTAGTGTTAGTGTGTCGCTGATCAGCATGAACTGAAGGTTACACTGACACACATAGAAGGGCCACACGCATCATGTTCCCAGTAATTGGTAAAACACCTGTAACATACATTTCCTGCAACAATAAATGACGCCCATGATTACATTCCCACCCCTGCCACGCCTTTTCAATAAACTTTATGGGCAAAAACGGTGCCTTTTTCATGCTTTAGAACAGCGTTTTGAGTCGGACAGATGTGAATTTATTGGGGCCCGTCACTCACTCTCCACTTGCCCATTAGTTAAGTGACAGGACCGGGTCCGGGGAAACCTGCAATACGTGTGATTACGTTAAAAGATCGGACAATCTGTTCATATTTACGTAATGAGCCCGACATTTTGCTGATTGATTAAACTACAGGGTGTAAATATTTTAAAGGGTCGCTGATTTATAGTTCAACAAAGCAAAAAGAGGCCGATTTATTTGTATAACTATGAAAATGGGGGGTTTCTGGTAACCACTCTGTGCTTGACATCTCAGGGGTGACTTGAGTGATTCAAAAGACAGTGAAACATTTTTTATTGAAAGACACAGGCTCACTATGCATTATTGGTTAAAAAAAAAAAAGAAAAAGAAAGAAAGAGCTAAGGCCGTCAGCACTTTAGTCGTGCTGGCTGTTGAGAAAAGTGACAGCATTATCAGCAGCAGCTGTAACTTATGCAAGGATTTTTTAATCAACATGACTGGTGTATTCAGATTAAATTAGAAGAGAAACGGAATCAATGACCTCCATATATTGCTCCACTGCCTTATCAATTAGCTGTGATTTTTGTACTGTGTCAGAGGGGCCTGTGTCATAAAACAGGCCAAATGGCATTTGTCATAGAGCTGACAAGTCACACAACTAAATGAGCTCCTATTGATTCGCATGATTTTTCATCAGCCAAATTAAAAGCTGCAGTTTGATAGAGGTTCAGTCTGCATGCGTGTTGTGTATACTCTATTCGCCCCTATTAAATCAAGTCTGAAAAGTTCAATGAAAACTCCTTTAGAGTCCTTCGAGTTAGACATGCTGGTGGTGTTAATTTAGGGAATTGAGCAGGATATTTGATGCTGCAGGGTTTTCAGCTTCTGGTTAATTATCAGTAAGTGATTGTGAGCCATTGACCAGTTTCTTTAAAGCTCCCAAACATCTTTTGTTCTGTGTTTTTTTTCCATTCCTCTGTCGGCCTTGAGATTTCTTCCCTTTTTCCTGTCACAGGTTTGTTGGTAGCAGTTTTGATTTATCTGAATTGTGGGTAAATATGTGATTGTGGGCTACAAATACAAAAATGACCTGATCTGACTAAAATAAATGTATATTATTAAGCTGCTCCTGTATTGTAATATTGATGGCATGGAAATAAATGTGAGTAATAGCGATCATTTAGTTGATTAATTTTACTTTTTCCTAACCAACAGCAACTGCTTTTCTAAGATCCATGAATGTATGAGGATGATTTTACATTTCATTTCACACTAAATTCAAATAATAACACATCAGTGTATTTGCACAAACCTTCACTTCACACAGAGAAACAGACCCACTATCTGATCCAGTACAGGTCCCTCACAGATTACAGGTGATGTATGAAGGAAAGTTTATTTGTATGTAATGATGTATTACTCTTGATTTGGACATTCAGCTATAGACGTAGGATGATATGACCCCATAAAGTAACCTAAATCTGCACACATTCACAAAAAGCATGTGCAATATGATTATTTTAATCTGCTTTCTCACTATGACTCATTTCTCCTTCATATAAACTTGGCAACACAGTGAATTATTTTAAAGATGATTGCTGATATTTCTTAAAAACATTTCTGGGAAAAGAACAACAACTTAAACCTGACTGCTTAACCTTGAGATTCTTATCAGTTCCTTCTTGTTTTTGAGCAGCATGATGCAGCTTCAGAGTCTCTGCTGAAAGTCCCATCAGTGTTTAAAGGCACTTCCAATTATTGTAGAGCTCTGTCTTGTTTTTTTATTTTTATTTTACAAGATGAGCCAGTGTCTTTCCAGCCAGTTAAGAATGCATCTAATCACTATATAAATATGTGACTGTGGTCTGAGAAGGGGCTAAACGACACCATACGGCCTGTCCTCCCATCTGCTCTTTAATCACAGCCTTTTACATGAAGGCCCAATAAAACGCCCCACCACAGTCACGCACAATCATCGTGCTGTTGCTCGGTGGAAATTAAAATGGGCCTGTGTGACATCACCATCAGGCTTTGATTGCTTTACTTCCTCTTCATTAACTTAATTATTTGGCTATCAGTAAACCCCACCGAGTAATTAATATCTAAGAGCTCTCGTAATAAATTAAAATCGCTAACTGAGAATTACTTTGGATGTGCTCTTGCTTTGCCACCAGATACAACCAAAGACGGGAAAAGAGTTGAAGATGTTAACACAGAAAAGATTTATTTGTCTAAAAAATTGGGTTACAATTCACAAAGTTGTCTTAACTTGTGATTTTTTTCTTTTCTTTTCCATTGTAATACATTTTAAAGCTATAGCAAGAAGAGCACGACAAACTCATTCAACGCTAAATTAGAAATGAGTCAATACTTTCCTCTCCGTGCAGCTAGCATCTTGGTCACTTTTCATGACGTTCCTTTGATAACCTTTCAGTCTAAACACACTCATTTCCAATCAGGAAGTTTGACAGCTTCTTCTTTTCTTTTCTTTTCTGTTTTTATTTCAGTTAGACCACAAACAAGTTTCAGATAAATACATGTATGATTCATCTTTGCAATCATTCAAATAAATTAAATTCATTTACATGGAAGCGACAAGAACAAATTCATTAACATCATCAAGAACAAAAACAATATGAGTCCAATATCACATCAATATTCACACAAAATGCACAAAGTAAATGTAGAGTGAGATCTTTCTGCCTTGAAGATGTCCAACGCAGCAGATGTTTCGGAGCTTGTCTTATCCCCCCCCCCCCCCCTTGTTCAACTTTTTTTGTCGTCACAATGTACTGTACATTCTTACGCTGTCTGAATGCACTACCGTTTGCTTGTCTCACTTGTGTGTTTACCGAGTGGAGCCTCCAGCTATCAGTGGACAGGATCAAAGACAAAGAAACTGACAGGCAGATTCTCAGGTAAACAGCTAAATCTGAGGAGGATATGAGCACCTTCTCCCTCCCCTGTGGCATGCTATGAAATTTACAGTGCTTAGAGATGATTTTATTCACAGATAGTTTATACAGTATAGCTGTGTCATAATCATGAGTCTGTTTGGACATGGGAGGACAGACTTCCTCTTGTCTGGGAGAGTGTTTGGTAGCTGAATAATGAGTGATTCCAGCAAAAAGTCCTGATTGGAACACAGAATCATTCACAGAGCAGACCAGACAAAATATATGACCATGACCCCAAGCTCAAACATGTCCCAGTGTCTCTGTCATCTGTTACTCTGGATATCAAACCATGGTGTCCTCCATGTAAAGGTCTTTTCACAGTCCTGCCCCGATCTTCCTGTCACCTCCTCCTACTTGCACCCCCTCCAGCTCATCATCGGAGAAAGGGCTGTGGGGATTGTAGCCAACGTCGGTGCCACGCTGCAAGAAGTCCGTGGATCGTGGCATCCCAACGCCGTTACCCATAGCAACAGAAAAACCATGCTGGGCTTCCTCCTCTTCCTCCTCCTCCTCGTCCTCCTCTTCTTCCTCTTCACCGTCCTCCAAATCCAGATCTATCTCTCTGTCATCTGGATTCCTGGGTCGTCTGCTCTCATCGGATTTGTTAGTGGCTGTTTTCCCTCCGCTGCGTAGTCGCTCAGCCTCGGACTGGGCCGAGGCAGTGGCCTGCTCCTTCGCCTTTCGACTGCGCTTCCACTTCATCCTCCGATTTTGGAACCAGATTTTGACCTGGAAAGAGATGACAGAGCAATGGAAATGATGGTCAAATGTATGAATTATAGTCCAGAGTTTGTGTGAATAGATTTCATAACACATTTTTGTTATTAAAAAAATCTTTATATATTTCTCTCATTGTCTGAAGTGGGATTCCTCCTTTGTTGTTCTCCCTCAGCTACCCTTTTTCCTCTTTTCCCAATGCTATTCCAATTGTAAAACTCTCTGAGACAAATCTATTATTCAGGGCAACATAAATAAAATTAACTTCACTTGACTTGAATATATGCCAGGACAAAAATTATTTGTAGACCTTCTGATTCACTTTTCCTTTCTCATTGACACTAATGTACAAATCACTAGTTTTTCAGTCAAATATGATTCAAGAGGAAGTTCAGAATTTAGAATCCATTAAAATATATACATTTTTGTTACTCTATAAAACCTTAAACAACTTCTCTGTGTAAGAACATGATATATTTAGTTTGTGCAATGCACTTGATAGAAAATATATCTATATATGATAAGAGTGTAATATAACTCAGCAACACTATCAGGAATTTGCAATTAAAATAGAAACAACTGCATAAATGGTGAAATGCAAAGTCAGACCAGTTCAGATATTAACCCTAATATACTGTTTATATTCTGCCATTTTACAGTATTCCATAATTAGTCTTTATAGATCATTTCCAAACCACAAATCATTCATTAATACCTCATCAGTCATGAATAAATTGATGAATAATCCCCCATGAGGCTTTCAGAGAGGGTTAGGGTTAGGGTTAGCAGAGAGAGTATTTTCTTTAGTTTTTACATTTTTTTGTTGATGGAGAAAAAACATTTACAATCACACTATATGATGCTCCAACTTTACATTACACAGGAAAACAGAACAATTGCAATTCATCATATTGAATGTGAGGAAATGGTGGTTTTTGATTTTCTTAATAAATATTGATTATGAACACTTAATAAAAATGCATGTCAGCTGCACTTAAATGTTTCTTAAAAAGATGAAATATTTCCATTTTTGTATATTTTGGGTCACATTGGGATAAGTCATCACATTTCTGGCTAAAAGAAAGGTGGTTTTTCTTCTGTCAAATGTAAAAATGGTTCAAATTACACCCTGAACAATGTGTAAAGGTTGAAACAGCCAAAGGTGACTAATATCCCCACAATAATTAAACAGTGTAGAGACATACAGTAATGTGTCTGCTGTTCAGTGTGCATCTCTACATGACTTTGTTGTATCCATACAACATTTTTAACATGTCAGTCACATTATTTTTTAAATAAATTATTATTTCTATGTCTGCCCCTTACTGTTATAAGAGAATTAACTGATTGTTTTTATGTAACATCTACAATGGCTAAGTGTAGTGACTACAAATGGACTGGATTATTTTTGGAGCTCTTGCTTTGGTTTATGGTGAAATTTAGGTTGTTTTTTAGGATGAAATATTTTACATGATTGAATCAGGAATATTAATCATGATTTTATAACTGCATCTGTTTAATTCTGATGCGATTTGTGGCATATTTAGTGTTATCTGTCTCATTTTTATTGGTCTCTATCATAGCCAGGACACAGCTGAATTATATTTTCCTGGTTAAATAATAAAATAAAAATGGCTATAATGTCTTTTGGAGTTATCCACTAAAGGTTCCTGCTCTACGTTAATTATAATAATCTGTTCAAATCCAATTATCTTACACAAATACATGGTTTTGATGTTGGATGAGAATGCTGTGACTGGCCTGTTGCAATTTGCATTCGCCTTGACACAATATGAAGAAGACTGTTGTGTTTTACTACATCTACACTCTACACAGCCATGCACCTCATGTTGTTGTGAGGTGGACTCTCTCTCTCTTACCTGTGTTTCAGTCAGCATGAGTGAGGTGGCCACTTCAAAGCGTTTGGGTCTGGACAGGTACTTGTTGAGTTTGAACTGGTTCTCCAGCTCCAGGAGCTGCTGACTGGTGAAGGCGGTCCGGGGCCTCCTGCACTTCCCTAACAGACCTGACTGAGGGCCCGCTGGAGGAGACAGAGCAAAATGATCAGCTTCAGTACATCTGTGGCTTCATAGATGACATTTACCTCCAGTTATTTTATGACATCTCATTTCATAGTAAATATAATAGGTCTCAGACTTAATTTGATTTCTTGCAGGGTTTTCTATTAAACACACAATTGAGATCTTTAGAGAATATCCAGGTATTAAAGTCTGAAACATTTGGCTGCCTCTAGTCTTATTTATGTAATATCAAGGACATAGGAAGTTCAATATAATTTTGCGGGTGGGAACACGCACACATATGCCCGCACTCACTGGCCATCATTAACAATAATAGCTTTACTCCAGTTTATTGTTGACGGGGGGGAACGGCTGAAGCTGGCGCAGAGGCCATAAAAACACAGGCGTGCCATTAACTTAATGAAAATTCAATGAAGGCTTTTGGGATTTTATTGATGAACTACAGAACGTTTTAGGTGTTTGTTTATAGTTTCTTCGTCACACAAAGACAGTTTTCATCCGGTTGGCGTTTATAGAGAAATAAATGGGCCAAAATTAAAATATGACACAGATATGAGCAATAAATCGAGGCCAAGGGAAAATGTATGGCTGTATATCCGCATAGATCCTCAGTGCATCCCTTCTTTGAATAAAACAACTCCCGGAGACTGGGAAAGCTTGCTTTCAAAAATGGGTTGTAAATTATAGTAATCATAATGGCTGCGCAATGAATGAATGCCACTTCAACCTAAATAACGAAATTAAAACGCTTAGTCAGTTTCTTTCGAAATCACCAATGAAACTATATTAAACGTTTACTTTAAAAAAAAATCATATTTAAGCATAGAAAGATATATCATTTAAATTTTAAATCAATGGTTGTGATTATTCTGAGCATGAAAAGTCAAGTAAATATAAAAAAGACTGATAACTAATTAACATGGAATGATTAATGTGACTAATTATTTATATAATAATTGCAACATTATTGTTTTTTGAACAACAACTAGGTTATTATTATCATCATCGTCGTCGTCATTATTATTATTATTTTTATTATCATTATTATTATTATTATTAGTAGTATTATCATCATTATCGGCATCTAAATCGAGTTAAGTCAAAAATAAACTCGGTTACAATCAGCCATTGTGTTGAATGAGTTTACAACTCAGCGGCAGATTCCTCAGAAGTCAAACGACCTGATTAGATCGTCTCCTTCCTGTAAAAATGATCCACTTTCGATTGCGTACAAGTGACACATGTTTGGGTCTGTTTCTGAATAAATAATAATAATAAAAAACATTTTGCACATGAAAAAATTTACACCTGAATTCTCTCATTTCACTTGGAGTTTATTTTAAGCTATTTTTGGCCCATGAAATTATTTTATTTGATCATACTTACAGCTGTAATCTGGCAGTCGTGGCATCATGATCCCAGCGCGGATCCAGTGCTCCAGAGGCAGAGATCCTGCCATGGCAGCAGCCTTCAGGTGCTCTGGGTACGTCTGTGTCAGCTGCGTGAAACCGGTGTAAGCGAACGCGGGGTGCTGGCCACCCAAAGCTGATAATGGGTACATGGGTGCAGGATACATGGCGGGAATTGCCCCATGGTGCAGTGAAGCGAGTCCTTGGTGCTGGAGATTTAGAATACTCGGCTTGGGGATTATTCCGGTCTGAAGTTGTGAGGCCCGCGGAGATGGAGTGTCCGCACGGCGGCAGGAGACCGGGCTGCCGGCGGGGCTGTCACTGCTCAGACCGGGGGAGAGGTCTCGGCTGCCCCGGTTTGTCTCATCGGCGAGCAAAGCGTCGATTCTGAAGTTTTTTGATTTCTCCATGATGGCTTCACTCAGGAGGACTGCAGAGTCTTAAAGAAACAAACGTGCCAAGTTTGGCGGGTGCGCACCTGTGCCGTGCGTCAGAGCACCTAGAGAGTGGATCCTCTTCCACTCACAAACTCATGTTCTTCTTTGTGTTTTCTCAAAACTTCAGTCTGGACGGGTCACCACACACGTTATAGATTTATACTATTCAAAAATAAGCATCAGTACATTATCAGCTTGTATCTTAACTACTAATGATCTTCGAAAAGGATCTCTCTGGCTCTGACTCGTTTACTGACATTTGCATCCCTCCATCTATTTCCTTGGGACTGCAGTTTACAGATGTTAGCCTACCTAGTAAATGTCAGTTTGTAGGATTGCTACCGTGCTGGTGTTTAATGCTAACTTCACTAAGTACACACAGAGGTATGTGTCTCACTCCATCAGCCGTCCTTCTCCACCCCTGCAGGCCGGTGTGAGCTGGGATTGGCTGGAAGCTGAGCCGCTCTGACGGGCCTCTAATCAGCTAATTACTCGCTCGTTTCTCACCCCAGAAAGCATTCTGAGTGAGGTAATGTCCAACCCCTGTCCCGCCTGCAAACACCTTCAACTGCATCAAAGCTTGAAGGTACATTAGAAGATTAGCCAATTGTATTTTCAGTATCTATCTTACTGCCAGCTCATACTCACCACAGATTGCATCTACCTTGCCATAAACAAAGAAATACACCGCTTTGATTATCCAAATCAGTGGTGCGAACATCTTCCACACCTTAGCAACAAATATTGGCTCTTTTTCAGCAGTCTTAATGGTATTGGGTACCTTCATTTGCGTGATGATATGAAAAAAAAAAAAAAATCTCACATTGTGTCCGGTATTTAAATCATTAATATTAATGGCATGCTTCATTCTCATAAGGCCATATCGACGCCATTAAAGTTTACGACCAAGAATTGCACACAAACCGTATAAAAGTGTAATGACTTGGCAGAAGAGGCTATAAGTTAATTGGCCTCCTGCTTAATGTGAACTAATGCCATTTTAAGACCTGAAAAAGCTGAGGTGCATCAGTCTGACTTATTCTCTAAAAACTAGTTACGTGTAGTAGGCTATGTCAATTGAATGCAACGCACGAGGTCTAATTTCACTGACATGATGCATTCCTCGCAAAAAATGGTAAAATAGTAGCTTATTATAAAGTGCAGTCTGTAGAGAATCTGTGAAAACGTGAATTAAAAAGTGTGCTTCTTATGTGAAACTTTAAATCCGAGAATATTCCAGCGAGTATCAGCACGCTGCTACAATGCAAACAAGGGCTTACGTCATGCTCAACAACATCTATGAAATGTTGAGCATAACTAGATATTGATTATTTGAATTTTAATAGTTAATTTAAAGTTTCAATGCATTTAAAAAAAGCATCAGTTCTGCACTGAGCTCCAGATCTTTATGAAGGAAATTCTGTTTTGCTAAATATCTGTATTTATTTTTTAGTGTTGACAGTCAAAGCCAAACCAGGATATTATAGTTGAATAGCCCCAAACTAACAGTGTCTATATTTTTCATGTGTTTATTTAGTAAAAGGTTCTGACAAATGTCCTGTACTGTAAGTTTTCACACTGCCATGAATATATTGTAATTCTGGTGGGGGGAAATTAACCAATTTATTTACTTATTGTTGGCCCAAACAGTCAAATTCAACAACTTTATTGACTATTCAGGATGGGATTCTGGAGGCCTATAAGTGCACCATGAGTATGTTTTTAAGTTTTTGTTTTATCAAGAAGATGACTTGTGTCAAGTCATGTCCTCGTGGGTCCTTATCTTCTTTTGCATAATGTTTTTCTCCTACCTGTGTACCAAGTGTGCATTTGACAAAATTCACTATGATGATTGGAGTTTATTAAATAATTCCTCTAGAAGTGAACATCACAAGTCATATTTGGTTTAAAAGTCGTTAAATGAAGGTGTTACATCAGTTTTTTAGTGGCTTCATCACTTTATCAGTGGTAACACCTTCAATAACAAATGGTCAGTCTTGTTTTTGTCTTAAATGTCACAAAGTTACAGTCTAATCCAAACTGCAGCTCAGGCCTCCACCCTAGAGCCTCTAAATCTAAGGAAATTGAAATCCATTCCGCTGATATGAATAAAACACTACTACATTGGGGGGGAATCTTTTCAAGGACCCCCACTCATGCTATGTTATGTGTGTGCGTGTTGTTGACCTCCAGAAAATTGGAGAGGTCTGGCAGGTCCGCCCACTCCTCTCTCTCTTTCTCTTTCCCCTTCACCACAGTAGCTCTCTCACCCTCAGCTCTCTATCAGGCAGATTACCGCCTGTCTCTGGCGCTGATATAGAGGTAATTTGCTCCAGGGAAATCAGTGCTGCTTTCTGCCTGTTTCTCTCAACCTCTTCCCCCCCGAAGCCTCGTTCCCTTGCTTTTATGATTTGAAAGTAATTTAAATAGGCAGGCCAGGGGTAAATCCGTCACCCAGTCCTGTTGACAGAGGTGCACAAATTAAATTGAATCAGTGCCTGAAACTGTGGCCCTGTAGCCAGTGTCAGCTGCCTGTGCCTGAGCAGTGCTTTGCACAATGTTTTCTCCTTGACGGGATCAAATGGTGTCGTAAGAGTGTGCATCCGCTTGCTAGTCCAATATTGGTATTTTTTAATAATAAAAACAAAAGAAAAAATCCCCAAAATGTTTCTTTTGGAATACTAAAGAATCAAGCAAGTTAATAATTAACAAATAAGTACACAAGTAAATAAAAAATTGATGAACAAATGCTGATTTTAGGATGCTTTGTGAGATGTGAGCACTCATGCCTGTATTAACCTGTCTGGGGGCCCCAACAGTAAATTAGTAGTTGAACTTCAATGTTGTAAATATCAATCAATCAACTTTTGTGCAAAAGTTGATATGCAATTAACTCAGGGATTCTGGTGCCACTGTCAGTCTGGGTCAGTTGTCCGCTTTACTTGCGTCCTAAGGTAAGCATTTATCATGTCTTCCTGTGTAGAAAATGTGCAGTACGTTTCCTATCACATTTAAAGTTGTCCCGTTGAGTTTTATTGCAAACAAACAAAAGTTATATTTAAATTCAGTGTTACTCAACAAAACTCATTATGTGTGTGATATGTCCAACACGTCCTTCCAAGCTAAATTTGTTATGTCATCAACAACTCTTGATGTGTTACTGCCACCAATAGACCAGTGGAATAGTGTGAAGCCATTGGCTTGTGCAAACATCTGCACATCCTTGTGCGTGTATGCAAGACCAAATAAAATTCATAAAAACTTTGAGCCACAGCTCTAATATTGTGGTTAAAAACTCCATAGGGCACCTTTAACATGAGAAGTAATTGCATTTTCAATAACAGACACTGAATACCTGTTACAGATACATATAAATTGAGCATTTTTGCTTTTGCATCTCAGCTAATAGCAGAAATAGAAATGTGATCCTGTATTGATCCCTTTAGAGAAAAACCTTTTAGAGGTGTACAGCCGCAGTGCAGTGCAACCACACTTGTACCATTTACTCTGTTGCTGAGGGACATTTTAGTGTAGATGACACACATTTGAGTCACACAACAGCAACCACAACTACCTCATAATCTGGGTGTAGTTCATCAAGTAGATTATCTGACAAAGGTGAAACTTCACTGGAACTTCTTGAGATCTCAATGGAGGGCCACTTAATATTGAATCCAACATACAACCTTAAACTCTCATTCCCTTCTTCCTCTTCCTCTGTTACATATGCCCTCTTGAACTCTATGCAGAACTCTCAAAATGCAGCACACACCTTCCCGCCGTGTGAGTACATTTGGTTCAAAGGGGCCGCCAGCCCTTGATGCTGCACTACAAAGCCACAGTTTATCGAGGAGTTATGCGTCAGTAAACTTAGCAGCCAACAGGAGTTTACTGAAACATTAAAGAGCTTATCAGCAATTACAGGCATATTTTTCAATCATTACCACAGCTCTCAGACAGCTTGCCCTGTCTTAAAACTAATACAGGTCTGTGTGCAAGTTGTTCGACTAGTCAGCACATTACTGACTCTCACTGGGTTGATGATCCTTGCTGTTTTTTTTAACCTATTGATATGACCCTTCATGCTGTTAACATTAAGTTTAAACTGTACAGAGGCTGAAATAAGCAACATTTCTAATTGCACAGGTGATTTGAAAGCATGTCGACACCATGCAGCAGTGTGGTGTGTGTTTATGTGCCCATTCCTATTTCTGCAGTTCTTTTACGCCTTTTGTGGCACATGTGACCTTCGGGGACGTTGTCGACATGCACCTGACTTTTCCCACCATGACTGCAGTACAACATCCCGACCATGGCTGTGATGAACGATCCATGTGCACAATGGGCTTTCTGTGAAGTGAAAATCAGCTCTCCATACCCCCCAGTAATTAGACTAATTCCCACACCGTTAAAGACAGATGATAAATCAGCCAGCTTTCTGCCAGACCTTGAGACCAAAATTAATGTTGTCTCATTAAGGAGATAAAAGTAATTTATTAGAGTTTTACTTCTCTTCTCAGTCTCTGTACCCTGTCCCCATCATTTATTAACCAATATTGAGCTTTGCCATATGACATCTAGCCCACTGCATGTGAATCTCCTTCTGTCACCCACTTTGGCCCCTTCCTGCTCATCTCCCTCTCTCTCTCAAACCAGTTGTGTATCAGCACTTTCAAGAGCTGCTGGTACAAAATGCAGTTCTTTGCAAAGAAAATATGTCTGTTTCCTGTGAACCTAATAAATGGCAAGGCACATACAGGCCATTCTTTTCAAAATTGTTGCTAACAAAGCTAAAGATTACGGTGTTGAGAAAACAAATTTTGCTATCTGCTACTTAAAACACTTTACTTTTGGATTCTGATTTTGGACTCATGTGTTTGAATTTGCTGCCGCTCTGATTTGTGACTGGCTGGAAAATGACAGACAAAACAGGAATTTTCATAAACTAAGTTGAGATAATAAGAACTTGTTGGTCATAACATAAACCTGTATGATTATTAGGTATAATTTTTGAAATGGGAATTCATGATGACGACAAACACGTCTGCCAATTCGCATCTCTATTAGCACTAAACACAAAGTACAGCTGATGGTGATGGGAATGTTATCAGATAGTCATGAACCAAAGAATAAAATTCCAAAAAAGTTAAAAATCCAAGATTTTGTGGAAATCCCTCTAAGAGTTGTTGAGACGTATCAATAAGGATCAAAGTGATAGTGGTTGGACTGACTGACCAACATTAAACAGCTGAAGATGAAACTGACTACCATTTAATTTCTATTTTAAAATAAATACTGTATCTGAATTCCACAATTGCATAAGAGCATGGATGATTATTTCCATTATAAAATAGAATATCATAAATAATCATATAACAAGATGCTTCAGATAAATCAAACATCTCAAAAATGTATTACATTTTATGAGTGAATGTTACACTTTAGGTTACAAAAGTAACTGTAACTGTGTTTAGAAAAATGAAACAATCCTTACATATTTGTGCATGTAAAGATATCTAAATGAATGCATGGTGCTGGAAGGAAAAGTGCTACCTTTGCTTTGACATTTGATCTGATCTGAATAGCTCCCTTGCATTGTTCCAATGTGATCTTAGCTAATCAATGGCAGCTTAATAAAGTTGACAGGTTTGATGAGCCACAATAGAGGGAGAGCAAATAAAACATCACAACTTTAGAGTCGGCTTCAGATCTAAATTGGGGGATTTCAACCTTGCGGCTTTCTTTCTCAGCTCACCTGCTTATTTTTCCACACAGGAAACAAAAGCTTCCTTTCAACATTATCCAGTCCAGTGTGAGTTTTATGGCCATTTAATGGGTCCTTCCATCTAACGGCCCTTTTTTTACTATCAGCTATACAAGGGCCCCATTGTGCAAAGACATGGGAGATAGGAGATAAATGTACCTTATCAGTCACAACAAGACATCATTACTTTCACCCTGCTATCTCAGTGTGCCTCTCTACTATGCATTATCTGGCCACTTACTGCATGAGGATATTCAGAGCCATCAAGTGCTTTGAAATCTCCGCCAGTTGGTCGTTTGCTCTCCGTGGTTCTCCCTACAGATCAACTTAGTTTCACTTTTGGATATAGAGTGTTTCAAATAAAATACCTGTCCACTGTGAGCCACACTTTCCTGTGGAAAATGACACTTAAATCTTCATCTAATTGCTACTTTGGGGATGAGGCTTGTTGCTCATGATAGCATGCCTTCAACCATGCTTTCCGCTGTGAGGAAATTGCCCACTGCCATTAGCTCTCAGGTAATGTTCTCTTATTGCCCGATTTACCTGTTAACACTAACCAAAGGTTACTGAGGGGAGAGATAAAGACACCTTAAACCTTGAATATTCACTGTCCTTGTAGCTCTGCTCATAAGAACAATATCTGGATCTTAAGTCTCAACAATGAATTGAAAGAAACTATAAAGCTCCATAGCGTTGAGAGTAACTGCAGGGTAGGGTGATAATTCTCAGTAGGATCATCACTAAGAGAGACCCTTTGACATATAAGCAGTTCTGTGATCCAGTGTTAATATAAAACATTGATTGTAGCCACATTAAATAAATCCCAATACGCTTTAAGCAGCACTCCCTGTGTTCCAAACATACAGTACAGTATACTTCAGCTGTTTTCACATAAGTACATATAAAATTCAGCAGCTGGTCTTGAATTAAATTAGACCACAAAACAAAAGACCATCATGTGTCTTTTACAGTTTAACACATGAACACACAACACAGGCAACTCCACATGCTCACAGAGACAGAGCTAGAGGAGAAGAGGAAGTTTTTTTTAATTTCATCCAATTAAATCTTAAGATCTAAGATCTTTCTGTTACTTCAAGTAATTGTTATGAGCAGTGCAAGATGGCCCATGCAGATTAAAAAAACAAATTCAATCATGCATGAGGCTAATCTTTTAAGCAAATGAATCTATTTCTGCGCTCTGAGTAGTGGCACCTCCCATCAGGTAATTTCTGTTAAGACGCAGTCAATATTCCAAAAAAATTTATATGAATTGATCAGTCCCTTGACTTTGTCAATAGACTAATGGAGCGCTGTTAAGATTTGTCAATCTATGACATTGTGGCAGATGTAAATCACAGCATTGTGGTGTATTTTAATGGCTCTCAATTGATCAAAATGTCGCCAGAGGTGTGACAAAGTGTGGTCAGTCCGGCTCCTTTGGTAGCAGAGCTCTGATGAAGTAACAAAAGTCCAAATACCCTCACACCCACATGAGAGTATCAACGGATAGATCTCTATTCATTTTGTATTCATGTTATATGGATAACATAGTTTCTTAGTTCTGTGTAAAGAGTTAGCATTAACTTTAACTTTCAATAACTCTCTGCATGTCACATAACAGTACACATAGAAAAAAACAAGTTTTTGCCTTAGATTAGAATCAATACATTGTGCCACTGACTTATAGGGACAAAGTTACAATGCAAGTTTTAGATTTGAGGTGGTTTAAATAAACTCGTCTGCATCATACACTCATCTTTTTTTCAGTCTTTGTTCATTAAATTTGTTCTATTTACGGCTACAAGGGTAGAGAGGTCAGAGGACTCATCCCTCTCTGTCAGTGTGCTAATTGGTTTGAATAAGCTGCCCCTCCTCCTGATAAACTACACATGCTCGTTCTTTAAGGAAGCCTAAATCATTTTTAGTCAGCCCGTCACATATAACTAAAGAAGGACAAATTCTTCATCTTGTTCGTGTTATAAATGATAAATAAAATCAACAGTCGGGCTAATCCATGCTCATTTAGTCAACAGGGATCCAAAGGTTTTATATGTGGTACTGTAGTTGCAATAATCACCATATTCATTTTGAGACACAAAGACAATTATTATAATTAATCAAGACCTTTATCACAACTTAAATCTGAGGTTCTGCCCTTGAATTCTCCTGTGGCGTCACCCAGGGGTCAGGGTTTGAACTCTCTTTTTAGTTTCTATACACAATTTTATTTGGACACCTTTTCTTTGGACAAACAAGTGCAACACTATGAATAACCTCCAGGAAAGTTTGTCTGGAAGTGTTTGCCATTATTTTATTTATATAATAATATTTTAAAAATTATTGCATCTCTTTGTTGACCACCTCTCCTCCTTTGCCTTTGAGGCCTTCTTGAACAGGAAGAGACATGCGCTCAGACAACAGAAAACACCCCGGCCTTTATTGCTACAATAATCAAAATCTGAGACCTTTGATGTGTCCTTTTGTGCTCCGTGCTTCATCCACTTATGCCGAGGATGATGTCTGAAATTTGACTTGATTTATCATGGTTAAATAAACATACATTATTTTTCTAAAACATACCCTCTAGTGAAATTCAGATATTTTTGACCTTCGCTGATTCTAGTGAACTAGTCATATGTGCCTCTTTTCATTTTGTCTTTTGCAATTCAACCATAAGTAAAATTAATCCCAGAAAGTAGATTATGTAAAATGTATTTAAGCCTGCTCTCACTGGCCGCTGATAAGTTTTAGAATATATTTTAAACCTGCATTTGTTATTTTTTTGGTCATCTGAAGGGAGCACAACAATAAGCTGAAAACACAACATCCAGCAGACACAATTAGCATTCATTTGGAGTTGTGTCTTGCCACCTGACAAACGTAAGTGTAACAGAGTCAATATACAGAGGCAAAATATATATATGTAACAGAGTTGAATAATAACTAATTAAGTAATATGTAGTATTATAATGACACAAAATCACTGTAGATGGGTTAAAACGGAAATCGCCTTCAAAGGTCTCCTGGTCTGAGTGTCATCATTAAAACACAATGCACGCAACGTCAGACACCACCAGTTACTTAAGTACAACATTCAATCTCTTTTTTTAGACCAAATTTCTTTGCCCACACAGTTGCATTACTAGAGGCTCCCTAGCCAAGTTGTTAGCATATTTTAAGTCTCTTTGCAAAATTCACTTTCATATGAAAGTGAATTTGTAATGTCAATCTTTTTTAAGCATCCTCTTTTACCACAGCTGTTTATATTAATTTTAGGATCCTAACTAACTTCAGTCTTTGACATTATGTGTGTTTTCCACTTTTAGTTTTTATAGTAATACTTTTGTGCATTGTAAAGCTTTTGTTTTAAAAAAGTGCTATACAAATAAGGTGGGTAAATAAATACTGACATCCTCTTTCAAAAACAAACTGGGTTCTAGTGTGTGTTCATCATAGTGAGTAACCAATCACATTCACATTGCTAAATCTTGTTTATTGACATTTGGTTTTTGTTCAAATATCCTTATGAGATTAACGCTTGTGATTATTAGCATTTGTGATATTCTATTTGTCCAAGTATTGTTTGCACTTGGTGCTCTCGTTGCTCTGATGTGTTGACTTTCATGAAAGGTTCCAGATGTGCCAAACTGTGACTGGCTCCCTGTGAGCTAACTGAGGAATTAGCAATTCCATAATTGTCTGTTCTGTCAGAGGTTCTGACAAGCGAGGATGATAAAGCTGCTGCTAAGTGATTTGTCTCCTGCCCTGTCTCACAACATGGCCGACACAAAACTTTAGTCACTAATTAGAACATCTACTGTATCCTGCTCTGCCACTCACACACAACTCTTCCTTTACTCTATTTCCATGAGATACTTGTTCATCTGAAAGGACCAAAGTGTAATTCAAGAACAAAAGGACAACTACGCCAGGGTTAGTGTTAGGACTCAAGGACTGACCGTATTTTGTATGATAAAGTGTCCCTGTCTAAAGTCTCAGTGTTAAGGCAGTTATTAATCATCAGTATAAGTATAGTCTTATTTAAAGGAATAGTTCAGTATTTGGGGAATATGGTTATTTGTTTACAAAGTGTTAATTCAAGACCTTTAGACGTGTTGGTAGATATATTTTTGAACTCTGGAAAGAGTCAGACTAGTTGCTTACAAGAAAGCATTTCCCAAAATGTGTATTAATCTTTTAAAGGAATTTTAGGGCATATACATTACCAGTCATAACAGGTGTTTTGACCTTTTAATCAGTATATGCCCTCACTTGCAGGAGGTTCATTAAAGTATGAGCAATCTCCAGTGTGTGTCCCACAGCTATAAATCTGGAGTTAAAACATCTCTAAAAGTGCAATGCTATTCAGTATTGTTTACAGTTAAGATTTGGGCAGATACTTGGTACTGTTTGTTTCTTCTACCATTAAAATATAAATATGGATGCACCCACTAATGTTCTCAAAACTCTGAATTTGCCTATTATGTCCTTCATTGTCCTCTTTGTTTTCTTGCACTGGCTCCCTCTCTATTCTGCTTCCCCCTCCCCGAGGTTGTGCGCTTGCCCTGACAATGCAGCATTATGGAAATAAATTGTTCCATTAGGTGCATTGTGTTCTGTCATCAGGCCAACCACGCTGGGTTATTAATGGACATGGCCTCCGCTTTGATTAAGACTGAAGATTTATGAAAAAACATGCACTAGCAGTGTGTCACCTAACATACTTTTCTTCATTGGCGTCCCCACACAGATAGACTCTCTGGAAGTGACCTTATGAATGTCACCAACCAGAAGGATACATTTTCATCATATTTCTTTTTTTGGACACGCAGTAAACACACCACAAAATGTCAGGACTGTAAGGTAAAGTCTTTAAAATATTTTAAGATGTACTCAAGAATTTATACTTATTTTTGATACTGCTTTAAGTGTTTGTCTCTTTTACATCACTGTGTATTTTAATGTACTGTAAAATGCTAAAGATAGTCAGCAATCTAGGAGTAAAGCTAGATAAATGAATGGAGAGATGCCATCTACCAATATTTCAGCGATACTATATATCCCTAAGAGGAAGATGAGGATGTGAGTGGGAGTTTAGAGTCGACCAGAGCCAGGTACATTATCTTAAATTGTGTGTAAGAATAGTTTTAATTTTATAAGCAGCCTTTCAACATCATGGTGCCAGAGGTGTCTGACTTGAACATTTATAGAGTGTTCCTTTAGGCTTGTTTTGATTTCCAACCCACAATAGTACAACATTTGATGCAGCTGTTGCACAGTTCTGCTATCTGTATATGGGTCAGTATCAGCTAAATATCTAGAGCGCGTAGTGTGTGGGTTAAATGATGTTTCAGTATAGTATCAGTATCGTTCAGGCCTTAGCCATTCTTCCTCTACAAAACAGGTGTGTGCATGTGTATGTGCGTGTACAAGTGTGACTGATCCCATTTATCAGGCCAGTTAACCCTTGGCAGCAAGTAGTAATACGGAGCAGGGGACCAGGGGGGGAGGCAGGCACTTGCTCTAATTAAATCCCCCCTCCACCTACCCACCCACACCTACAAAGACAGCAGCCCCTCCTTAGGCAGGAGAGACACTGACCTTCTAACCCCTCTGCACCACCACCAACACCACAAACCCCACCCCCACATATCCCACCTCAGCTCTCCAAACTGCAAAGTGACACATGGATGCAGTTTTCTGTCCCAATTGGAATTTACACCACAAGCTTCAACATCATGCACTGTTTAGATCATAAATTACAGATTTTAAGATCAGATTTCACAGATCAGCATCAGATGCTCTTATTGGAAGATGTTTCTTGTCACTTGCTTGTCAGTATTGTCACAATGTTTGCACATAAATTTAAGTCACTAGGGCCGTACTGTGGGATTAGAAATAATCCAAATGGGATTTTTCAGATATTTATATGTGATAAAATTAGATAAAAAAAAGTAAACAAACAGAAATGAACAGAAATTATTTGTACACATCACTTTAAATCATTAGAGACATACTGTAGGATTTTACATAATCCAAATGGGATTTTTTATAATTCAATGAATGATAAATTAGTCCCAAAAATTCTTAACGTGTAACACTTAATATGCGCTTATGGTTTTAGCCATATAGTGTGGCTGTAAGGATAACAAAGTTTGTTGGTTAGTCCTCTACGTTGATTCAGACTGAATATAAATACTAAATGAACTGACAAATGGATAAATTGCAACCACATTAGTGATCCATGAATGTTTCATCTAGCACAATCATGCATTTCCATTTGTCCACTTTCATAAACTTACGTATATGACAAATTTCAACCTTCAATTGTATGACATTGCCATCAGCCTTGGCTGTACTTTATGTTTAATGCAAATGCAAATGTTAGCATACCAAAATGTTAATATAAGATGGTGTACATGCCATACCTGCTAAACATCAGCATGTTGTTGTTGTTATTGTGGGCATGTTAGCATGCTGAAATACATTCTCACAGAGCCACTAGCATGGCTGTAGATTCTCAGTCTTGTTTATGTGTATATGATAAGATTACAATGCCTCACAGATCACATCTATGTCCATCATAAACCACAACAAAGTCATGCTGACTGAATTGAACAGAAAACTGTGACCACGAGCAGAACATTAAACCATTTCAATTCTTAGAGAAAGAAGAAAACTGCTTGTTGAAAATCCTCCTTCGTGCCCAGTCCTAGGTCTGTGGGACTTAGTCTCAACCTAACAGGTCACACCTGAACTGACTGGATCAGGTCTTGCTCAGTCTTTGTCTGCAGCATGCTGATCTGAATGTAATATACTGATTATTGTCTTCATTTGCCTTTTAGCCATTAAATGATCTGAGACTGTCAACTATTTAAATGGAAATCCGTTGAACAAGTCAATAAATGGCTCTCATCTCTGGTCCTCATACTTTAACTGGTGTGCCAATGCAGATTCTTTAAATAACCCAACTACCACAAAGTCAACTTCATACACCGCTGTTAACACTGTAATACTCTTACCACATTGATTGATCTGAGTTTTTTGTTGCTATAACTATATTTGCTTTCCCAGGGATGTTGAGCTAATCGCCATATGATGATGATGCTTTTCCCTTTCAACTGTTGTACACCTTTATTACTCTTGTCTAATCCAGCCTGTTTTCACTGAGTGGCATATGATCTTAATGCTGACTCAAAATGAATGTGTCCTTCCTTTACTTGTGAAGTAATGACGGTGAATAAAGTGGCATTGAGTGTTTTCACCGGTATGAAGGCGTACAGCTGGCTTTTGTGTGGCACGCCGAGTTCAAAAGAGGGTTAAGAGCGGTGGTAATCTGTCTAGCTGACAGCATCAAAGCGGCAGGCATCATTAATACAGTCCTAGGCTGAGGCGTAGTCACATCGGCTCCATCCACTGTTTGTGAAGGTTACACATACACTTGCATGTCCTCATGTAGGTACAGGTACCTGTATTTGTGTGTGCACAGAGACATTCATAAAGTGAACCAAAATTTCACACATAATACTTGAATATTAAGTTTGGTCATAGAGTTTTGCCATCAGTGCCTCAGTTAAAGTGCAAGATGTTCTCTCTCAGTACATTTCACTGATGTTCCACAGTCACACAGGAGAGGAGAAAAGACAAATCACAGAAGAGAGATCATTGAAAAGACGGGTAACTAATTTTGGTATATACCATGGCAAAATGTAACTATTATATTCCCTGATTTAAAAAAGAAAAGTTTGTTGTCTTAGGACCAGTGTGTGGGATTCAGTGGCATCTAGTGGTGAGGTTTCAGATTGCAACCAACTGAATCCCCCCTCCCCTTCCCTTCCAACCACCACTTGTGGTGGCCCACGAAACTTGCAAAAACATTAAAGTCCCTCTCTAGAGCCATTGTGTAGATATGAAGGGCTCATTCTTAGGTAACAAAAGTACAAAGTCACAATTCTTAGTTTCAGGTGATTATAAACTAATGAAAACATAACTATGAATATTCCTACACACTGCTCCTTTAATGCTCTGGATTGACAAAGAGTTTTCATTTGGACATTTGTTTTAGGGCAGCAACTAACGATTATTTTCATTGTCAATTAATCTGCCAACTATTTTCTTTATTAATCAAGTTATTGCTTAGAGTATGAGGGTTTTATCAAATTTACAATTCATTTAAAGTCTCCTCCGCTCAAATGTTTTTCTTTTTTCTTCGTTGGTTTGGACATGTTAATTTCACTGTGCAGAGGGTGCAGAGTTCAACACTAGAAGGCTCTATTCACATTCATCTGCTGAGGAAGGAAAGTGTGTCTGTGCTCACCTTAATCTTTTTTAAGAGTTTAAGTTTAAGAAGTGTACTTACAACTGTGATTTGTATCAAAGTTGTCCAGTATGCAGCTTAGTCTAGTGTGATATGGAAACTTGAACCATACAAAACCCTCTAATGTTTCAAATATGTGTATGTTCACAGAGGTGAACAGGATGGCTTTTTTAATGAGGTAGAAGGCTGTCATTTAAAAAAACAATTATGAGGGAATTGCATCCTACATTGTGATTGAAAAATTACTGAAATGATGAATCGATTATCAAAACACTTGGGGATTCGTTTTCTGTTGACTAATTGACAAAGTGTTTCATCTCTCATTTTTTCTTGCTGCTATGGGACATCTTGTAGAGTGCAGAGAAAACTGTTTTTGGAGAGCTGTCAGGACAGATGTTGAATTTCTACCAGCTGATGACCAAAACAAGGCAGGTAAAGTTGTAAAAGCTGCATCAACGCTTGTCCCACTGTCACACATCCATATAGCTCATCAACTTCAGGAACAGTCTCCGTGATTTTTTTGTTTAATAGTAATCAAAAAAGCCATTTTAAAGAAAGCAAATAAACAAAAACTTGGATATTATTTGCTGAAATATATCATATGAATTTATGAATATAGATTTTTACATTTTTACTTTATTTTGATACAAAAACAGACTAACTCAATTTATTTATGACGCTTTTAGAGCTCTTTGGAGAATCTTCTGAAGCTCTGGATGTACAATTGACAAAAGCGTTCCTTGTAGCTGACAGAGGGGATTCGGGTCCTTTACTGGATTTGTATTCTATTTACATAAAACCAAAGAGATACCAGTATGTGTGTCTGCATCCCTGCATATAGAGGGTCACGTCAACATCTCATTTATGTAATGGCTCCACATTTATCGCATCCCTGACATGACTGACAGGTGGAAATGACATCACTAACATTTAAATCGCTGTCCTTCTTTCTGCAGAGTAATACGTCCTAAGTGATGCATATTCCCACCAACAAGCTATTTCTACACTCATCTACTACATCTTTACTCCACCTTCCTCAAACACACACACATGCTTTAATCTCACACTCCTGTGTTTCATTTTACTGTCCCCACAACTTCATGGTGTCACTGTGCTATCCAATTGGCATAATTGAGCCGGGTCAGATGATAAAGGGACCTATAACAATCAATGCAGGTGAAATAAAAAACAGCTCCCAGTTATTGCTTTTGTCCTTTTCCAACGTCAATCAATGCCCCTCCCTAACGTGTGCATACACATCACTTTAACATACTGGAACTGTTGTGTTTATTTGAAGAAAAAGGTCTGACATCTTAGACGGAGGAGTGAAGAAACACAGGTGAAGGCAGGAGAAGAAGAGGAGGAGGCTCAGCAGTATCAGAGCTGAGATAGATGAGATGTGACAGGCTGCCACTCTTCTCAAAACCTTCTCATCAGCATGACACAGCTGTCACAGCCCTATTTCAGGAAAATTAAACAGCCTTACGGTAAACTGGGCTGCCTGGGGTGGGGGGAGGGGCAGGAGGAGCGAAGTGTGTGTGTGCGTGTGTGTGTGTGTAAAAATGAATAAACTTGTAGTATGCAGATGGGATTTCTGCTTCTCTCCTCCCCCAATCTGTTACCCTCCCTCAAGCACCATCCTCTCCTTTTGACATGGTAATGGCTCCAAATTGATGAAGACACTTCACTCATTCAGTGACAACTCTACTGGCAAGCGACATAAACACTTCCTCCACGCCTCCTCATCCATCACTCATGAAACCCCTCCTTTCTGCCTGCTTGGCATTGGCTGGGCGGGAAGTTGTTTAATCAGCTAATTTACTCTTCTTTGGCCACTGTTAATGACCACGCCACCTCTGGATTATCTTGTCACCCGATCCTCTTAATCAGTGCTGATGAACTGCTCATCAAACTATTAGCCTCCGTTTGCCTTTGCCATGCTTAGCAAAGGTTATAGGCCTGCACTTAAAACTAATCTGGTGGGTCACATTTCTCTCTTTAATGGACACACTAGTTGCTGTTTCAAAAGCATTTCGGATACGGTGGCCGAGAGACCTTGACACACACCAATTCAGAAAACATCTTCACAGCTTTCACGCATAGGCTGAAAATATATGAAACACCAGTGACACATTCCCCATTCTTAATCTGCTTTTTTTTTAATTGAGTGGAGCCGAGGACATTTACCAGGGGGAACCACTACGGACGATCGGATCCTGATATCATTTTTTTCTAAATTCTGCATATGTGTTGGAAATGTGATGAAGATGTTTTCTTTATTTATTTGTGTAAGGGGTCATTACATGCCTTTTTTGTTATTTCCTATCATTTATATACTATTATAATGTCAGATGTCTATGTTAAACATGGCCAAAAGTCCAAAACAAGATGTGGACATACAATATGTAAAAATGCCCCTTCAATGTCAAAAGCCTGCTTTAAACGATTGCAAAGCAACCCATACTTCCTCCTCATGGCTTGTCACACATACTCTGGCATAGCATACGTAGTCTTTGTTGCTAATGTTGTTCCATGGGTTGTTTACATGATCCACTCACAGATTTTAGCTCTAACATGTACAAATGCAGTGGTGTGCACAAGGGGGAGGGCAGCGGGAGCGGTCGCACCCCCCCCGTGGCCCCCCCAATTGTTGAAAAACGTGTGCTAAAGTGCCCTCTTGGGAGCCAGAACGCATGCTAAGGTGCCCTCTTGGTAGCCAGAATACATGATAGGGTGCCCTCTTGGGAGCCAGAACGTGTACTAAGGTGCCCTCTTGGTAGCCAGAACACGTGATAGGGTGCCCTCTTCGGAGCCAGTACGTGTGCTGAGGTGCCCTCCTGGTAGCCAGAACGCATGATAGGGTGCCCTCTTGGGAGCCAGAACGTGTACTAAGGTGCCCTCTTGGTAGCCAGAACACGTGATAGGGTGCCCTTTTCGGAGCCAGTACGTGTGCTGAGGTGCCCTCCTGGTAGCCAGAATGCGTGATAGGGTGCCCTCTTGGGAGCCAGAACGCGTGCTAAGGTGCCCTCTTGGTAGCCTTTTTTTCTCTTTTCGCCCCTGCCCTTCAAAAAGTCTGTGCACGCCACTGTACAAATGTATTTGAGAAGTTGAAATTTTGAGAAAAGAATGAGAAAAAGAAGTGAAATCCAACTATTTCTTTATGTAGCCTCTGGTGCCAACAGTAGTCTGCAGAGGGGCAACTTCCAGAAGCTAACCAAACCAGAGTGGGTTCAATAGGATGGGGGCCTTTAAAAACACATAGGCTAAAACGGTCTATGTCAGACACAAGCTGAACTGAGGGGCTGTGTAAAGGGCCAATATTAGAATAATCTATATTGGCCAAGTTTGCTTAAGCATACAAGGAATTTGACCCTAGTTAAGTTGCTCTCAGCATATTTGTACACAACAATCTTTAGAAATATACACAATGAATGTCTATAAACAGATGAAACCATTTCTATGAAAGTGAAACTGTTTTCCTTAATGTTGAAAGTATGGTTTGATCCATATAACTAATTGACCATTAAACATGAGATAATAGCATATATATTGACATATCAGATGTGGTTCAGTGTTACTAGGCCTGCTGCAAATAGTAGAAACTAAACCTGCATTTAAGGTATTTTTTCTTGTAAGGATTTTTGGCTTTTTAATCAGACAGTGTGGACAGAGTTAAGAGAGAATAATAGAGCAATCTGTCTCAAAGTGAAGGTTTGTGTGATTTAAGTGTTTTATACCTGTCCAGTGTGTCTGTCTGTCTTATGTGTTTAAGATGTCCTGTTCAAGCCATTTTCTTGCTGCTTCAGCACAACCATGCAGCTACACAGTGGATGAAAGAGTTGTGATGCCTTTAAAAGAATTCATAACATCCAACCTGTACTGACCTTATACGGCAAATAAAAACTATCGATCCTCCCTCCCTAACTCCCACTTTAAAAGACTTATTGTGGAGCTCCATTTCATCTAATCACTTGGCAAAAGAGTCCATGGTCTAAATAAAGAAAGAATAAATAAAAAAGTCTCTGGGCCAACGTGTTGCTCTCACCTTTGCAGATGAAATTACCCGAAAAGCTGTTACAAATCAATATAATCAATGCAATCAGCTAACTGACACAGGCAATCTCCTGCCAGTAAGTAAAATACCCCCGGTGGAGATCTTTCAATCTCTAGTGCCATAATTGCCCCCAAGGGCAACGTTAGGGTGTAGCATTTTGTACACTTAATTAAATTAGTGAGCTCTGTGGACAGGGTGGGTTGCCGATCTCACAGAGAACGGATAGGTCTGGCCCTGTGCCAGTAATTAAGGCAATACCTTTCCTGATTACGCCAATCCCCCTTAATGAACTCATTATGCATTTTAACCCAAACGCTCCCATGAATTAATGAGCACAAAGAAAGCTCCTGGAAGAAAAGAACGCCCCGATCACGAACACAAGTCATAACTCATCCACTCAACTGGGTAGACGTAATGTCCATATTTCTCCGTCTTTCAACTGCAGCCAAGGCTAATTTGGACTTGAGTGACAGGAAAAGTTCTGGGTCTGTACACATAAAGCTTTAAAGAAATAGGATCCCTTGTCTGGCGCGTAGCAACAGAAACTTTACTGGGCGTCTTTACAAGGTCTCACTAAAATCATATCTGAATTCAGTGCATTAAGAAAACTTTTGTGTGGCCATGTTTCATAGATAAGACTGCATGTTCACACCCACATGGGATCCAAACATATGTGTGATGATTTAAAGAGACCTAGGAACACTGCAAGGTGGGAGCAGCTATGCGCTGACCCATAATGCTTTGCTAATTAAATAATTCACTAATTGATTCATCGCCAAATCAATAAAGCCTGCAGATGTTTTATGGCATGAGTGCTAAAGTGTGTTTGTGTTTGAGGACTGGGGTTGGGTAACAGATGAAACACACACACACTGACTAACTGAGTGACAAGCAAAAGCACATGAAATTGGTGCTAAAATGTAGGCCAGCATTGAGTTGACCTTGCGCTTGTATTGTATGACATCATTTCAGCCCCTCACAGGCAAATGATAGTGAAAATAAAAAGCAGGGGTAGAATGTGGCAGTGTGTGTGTGGACACATGTTGGACCCATAAACATAGCCTCTCCATCCTGAACCTAATCCCTAGGGAGTCTGGGGTTTGTAGGTGGGCCTGAAGAAGAAATCAGCTAGTATCATTAATTCAAGTGTAATGAATCCTTAGGGTGTTTGTGTATAAAAGGGCATATGCAGTGCAAATATGTGTGATGTTATAGTATGTATATTTTATGACTGGTCATTTGTGTGTGTTTGTGCCTGGTCTGGTAGAAATTACCTTTGGAAGTAATTGGGACAGCAGTGAAGTGTGACATCTTACTGATCTTAGTGGACGCAAGGGTTGTAAATCCAGCTACATGAGCAATTTGATATTTCTTTCCAAGCTCACAAACACACAAATAACCATTTCTGTAATACTTTTATATCAAGGTTGTACAAGCCTGCCATGAGACACTATAAATCAAAGGCTGAATTAAAAAATTTAGCGTATATTTGAAGTGAAACCAGGTACCACAAACAAAAAAGATGAATTTGTCTTCCTCTGAATGTTGGAGCCAAATGATTTAGAAATGAGAAAACTAAATCTGTAAATAGATCATTTTCACGTTCTCTTATTGACTCATTGCTACTTCAGAATTATTTATTATTTAATATGTCAAAATACTTCTTTATTTACACTACAGGGATGAGTGTCACCTTTGTAGCACTTTACACATGAGATTGCTTGATATTGTATTACAAAAACATGGGCAATGATACACTGTGGCAACAGCCTCTGTTCTACTGCTAGGCTTTCCATGAGGTTTTGAAACTGGGATTTAGACTAGATTTAATTTAGACTTCCCATAAGTGAGACTAAGGAGTCTAGCCCAAAACATAAAAAAAAAGTCAATCACTCCTGCTCAACCAAACTTTATAGTTGGCACTAGGCATTCAGGAAGGCAGCGTTCTCCTGTCATCTTTCAAACAAACATCCATCAAATCACCAGATAGTAAAGTATGATTCATCACTCCAAGACGTTTCCATAGCTCCAGGGTCCAATGGCGGTGTGCTTTACACCACTCCATTTGCAATTGCCATTGTGCATGGTGAACTTACATTTACAATTTAATTTAGCAGACGCTTGTATCTAAAGCGACGTACATCTGAGAGCGGACACAACACAAGCGGGATCTAGTCAGGAGAGAATAACATGAGTAAATGCCATAAAGCTAAGTTTGAATCCAATACCACCGGGTTCTTGGTCATCTGCAGAGGTTTGAATGTACATGCAGGGAGGCCTGCCAGTAGTCAATGTGTGATATTACAAGAGTCTCTTCCAGGAGTTCTCCTGCATGCTCTCTGACTTTGTCAGCATGAGTTGGATTGATTCAAGCTGGATACAGATCTCATGTTATATAGATGGACTGGCTGCGAAGACAAGGAGCTTGGACTTCAGCTAGAGTGTTGCTGCTCGACAATGGGAATCCACTACATGAAGCTCCAACCTTGTTCTTGCATCGCATCTGAATAAGAGTTCCAAGGCTGTTTGGTAGTTTGGTTGTCAGTGTCAGGACAAATGCTTTTACGTGCCTCTACACTCAGAAGTCCCTTTCTATGAGCTTGTGCAGCATACCAGCTGAGTGGTTGTGACTCCTGGACATTTACACTTTTTAAAAGACATAGATGACCAAGGCAACTCTAGCAGACAGTGGTGGAATGAATCAAAATAAATTTACTCAAATACTGTATTTAAGTACATATTTTACTTTTCAACTCATTTTTACTATGGTGGCTACACACATAGCCACCATAGGTACAGTACGGTGTAGCCCCTTAACATAGAAGTGTAAATTAAGCTTTGTACTTACTGACTTTAAATAATTAAAATGAGCACCATGAACCAAATACACCTGTAAATTTCAACTTAGACATCTATCAATAATATAATACTCAGGGGCAATTTATGAATACTTTTTAGACTTCAGTTAATACTATATACTTTATAACATTAGCACTTTCACTCAAGTGACATGTTAAGTGTAGGCCTGGAGTATTAATATTAATATTATACTAATGCAAGCCTTGAGTAAAAGCAAGGCAAAATTTAACTGCAAATGTTTGTCAATAGAAAATGCATAGTTGTAAGCTTGATTTCATGTAGCTGAACCCACTAATTAGAAGCTGTGTCCAAATATATCATGGAGACCAATTAGTAATTGCATATCAGTAATGATTCAAGTATTTTTCTTCACCGACGACCTTTAAATGCAGCTTTATTTCACAGACAATTGTATTAAAACTGTATACAGTGCTACATATTTTATATTTACTTATCGTTTTAATGTGCAGTGAATAACAGATTTAACATACTTTCAACAGGATTTTCCATAATCAGAAGATACACTGTTGCTCACTGATATCTGTGAACTTGACCAGTACTTAAAAAAAAGTCTTAGTTTATCAGCGTGATACCTGCATTTAGTTTACCATTACCAAAAACACAAAACGTCAATTGACATATCCAAACTTAGCATTAAAATAATTATATACTTAAACAGTATGTCAATCACCATTCAAAGAATTGACTGCACTTCAACAGGGAATTGTTTTAGTTGTAATACGATCCAATACCACAGCATTACAGAGTCACAAAAGCATTAATCTTAACTTAAATGCCCAAAATAGTATTTAATCTAACAATGGTTTTAAAGGTACCATTTAGGTCTACTAGTAAAGACCGTGTGATGCTTTGAGATGTGGGTGAACCCTGAGAGAACAAAAGTGTGTACCACATTGACACATAACAGGAAACCCAGGATTAAATAAAAGCATGGCTGGAATGGAATATACTAAACCGTTTAAAAACACAATACAGTGAAAAGTGAAGTAAAAAGGTTAAACTGCAGTGGTAGGTATGACGATGACTGACTTTCAGATAATAAAAACATTTCTAAGTCATTCATTAAAATTATTAAAAGTTAATTTTATTATTGTTCAGGTGTGTAGCAGTAAACCTAACCCCTTGTCTGTTACGTTTTTTCTTTTTATGTAAGCGGATACTCTTTGCCGTGTTTTACAAAGAGCCCATTCACACATTATAAGCTGTACAAGTCAGAACCATGATCACATTAATATATGGACTGTGATGGTGGAGCACCTCTGTGTGTTCAAAAGCAGCATTGCAGGAGAGAAGCGCTCTGTCTCAACTTTTCCCAGGTAGAGACAAAAAGTGTGAGTGCAGGTGTGGAGAAAAGCTGAAGGCGACTCTGCACATTGATGATTACAGCACACACGTGTAGCCACGAGGTACTTCACAGCCAATACTCAGGAATCAAAGGAACTGGATAATATTGGACCTTCTTAGTAGGGAATTATGTGTGATATGTTTTAAACTCAGGTAGCTTTCAACCACTGGAAAGTTTGGCAAAGCTTTTGTGTTTTCCCTTTTCTTGCAAAAAAAATACCTACAATAATAAGACAAACAGTTTTTCACTTTTTAAAGGAATAGTTTGACATTTTGGGAATTTTGCTTATATGTTATACCACTTTCATGTCTGCTGTAGTCTATATATAAGTCCACAGCCAGCAAGGCTGTCCTGACCAAAGGTGAAAAATTCACCTCACAGCACTTCTAAAGTTCACTCATCAACATGTTTGTTATATATTATTTGTTTTATAAGTGTGAAAACTACAATAACCTAATAAACCTGCTTGTTATTTTTACACTTTGGTTTTTATATGGATTTCACTAACACGACTTAAGTGTAATAATTGCTGAGCTGTGAAAAGCTGATAGGCAGATTTTGTTATTTTGGGACAGACAGATAGGCAGTTTCCTGTCTTCGCTGTGGCATCAGCTGGCAGACATGAGTGGTTTTAATCTATCATCTTGTGTCACGCTTTGCAAGATAGCAAATCTTTTGTTTCAAACTATTCCTTTAAGATTGCAAGGTGAAGCCACTTAATTATCAGAAGCAATATTTGATTTTGAAGCATCACATTGCAGGGTGAAACTAAGTTTAAGGCCATTTTTGATCATTGTGTAAGCTTACAAGGTTCAACTGTGATATACTGGCGGCATCAGATTATTCAAACTAAAAGCTGAAAGTGTTGCAAAGCTCCCCAAGCTGAATTAAAGTATGTACCTACCTAAGGTGTTACACAAGAAGTCAATAAATAAAAGGAACATTTTCACGCTTAAAATAAGACCTTCATTTCTTTCCTAGACCCCATAACTAGTGTACTGTGCAAGATCAGACCATGTTGGTTTGGGTGTTGGGGCTGCGACTCTGCAGGTCCTGTACCTGGTCAAGAACCCAGTTGATATTTGGTCTCTCCTGGGGATTTGACACCATTATGGAGCTCAGCAGCAATTGCAGGCCTTCAGAGTAACTGGGTACAAGATGTACAAACAGCAAATTAGTACAACTTCAAAACAAGTTCGGTTTTGTCATACAGATCTTGCTAAAAATACTTTTAAACTCAACCATACATTATTAACGCAGGGCCATTTTAAATGCAAACTCTACTGATTTTGCATAAACACCTGAGAATCTAGGGCAACAGGAAGTGGGGTTTCGGGGGCAGAGCTGTGTTCAAACATGATAAAAATAACCAAAACTAAATAACATACCCCAGTTAATGTTTTCACATTACATGTATGTTTAAAATCCAGTCAATTTAACTCAATTCAGTTTTGGTCTGCTATGACATTAAAGACGTTTTAACAGCTCACATTTACTTTGGAACTACCGTTTTTTTTCCCCAAGCAGAAAAACCAGTGAGAGTTTTTCCTACCCGGTCAAGGGCAGGAACAAAAAACAATACCTCAACAGGAAACATTATTTAAGTTACTGTGAGATAATGTTACAGTCTGAATGAAGACTGACCTGCAAGGCTGTGGGATGGACACAGGATTCTGGACAGCCAGGGCAACACTGTCCCCCTTCTGAAACACCAGGTCATAAGGCCCCTCCAACATCATCATACAGTAAAGTACACAGCCAAGTGACTACAGGAGTATGGGCAGATCACAGACAAAGAAAAACAAAGAGAAGAAGAAGTGGTGAGTGAATGATCTGCACTTGAGGTTTCAGAGTGCTACTGATGTCACTTAAGAAAACAATATGCCAGCCAAAAAGGGCTGAGGTATACAAGGCTTTACCCAGATGTCAGTGCGCTCATCTACAATGCAGTGGCTCTCTACATTGAAGAGTTCTGGAGCTCTGTAGGAAATTGTGCACCGTTGGGCTGCCCAGTCCTGTATGGTCATGGCTTCTCTGGTTCCTCTAACCTGTAATTCAGTTAGATTATAATCTTCATAGTGTAACACTTCCTAGAAATATAAATGATGGATAAAGGTATACTATGCAGTAATTGCAGTAATTGTTTGTAAACACAGAGCATTCAAAGTTGGCCCCTCCACCCCAGCCAGAGAGAGCGAGAGAGAAAGGAAGTTGAGCCGGCTGTAGAATGCATGAATAGCGAGAGTGGTGCAAGACGGAAGGTGTGACTCAAAGTAATAATTTCCTGATTGTTTCATAACGGTTGTTTTTAAAGCACAGATAAGCATGCCCACTCTCTGCTCTGCATGTGTGTATGCAGATGAATACACCCCCACACACCTTTAGCAGCTCATAAAAGATGACTGAGAGTGATTACTTTGGTATAAATCAGGGTTTTTTTCTAACCCTTTAAAAAGTATGCCAATCACTTTTGATTTGTTTGATACGTAACATCTGTTTGTGTCTGTACACATGATAAACTTCTCCTATTGTAATCATGTCTGTTGTTGTAGATGGAAAAAACAGCAGAATGGGGCACAATCAGTGTTCAAAAAAAAAAGTCTCAGTAAAATCTTGAAAAACTCTCAATCCTTACCTCAATCCTGGCCCTGTTCATAGAGCCCAGGTCCATCAGCAATGGCTTGTCATCCTCATCCAGAAGCACGTTCGTAGGCTTCAGATCTCTGGAAAATCACATGTGTTTAGATGTTTGCAATTTATTTTGTCAGTATATAAAAAAAGTTGCACACACACATTTAATGTTTGTCTGGCAAATTGTGGTATCACGTTAAGTAGGCTAACACCATGATTCCTAACAGAAATTTCAGATTTCTCTGTTAAATTTAATGTTGTTGCCAATTTATGGTTTGTATTTCAACCACAGGATCAACCACATTATGCAGAATTGCCTTACGGTCCACAAAACATATACAATATACATTTGTTCAAAGCAAAGGTTGGGTTATTTTACTCAATAAAATATACAATGAAGCAAAGGGCTGCAAAACATAAATTTAGAACTCAGTGTGCCAGCAGTAATTTTGTTATTTATATGTATGTATAAGGTGCAACCTTGAAATTAAAACTGTAATTTCCAAATTTTTTCTCTTCCCTCTGGAAGTCTATTTTGAGCAGTCATAGATGTAATAGAAGCTCTGTTCATTTCCGTACACTGAAGTAGTTCATACTTAGATTTTAGGAAATTTTTAACGACTATGCTGCACTATTAGACAGTTTGTGTGCCAGTAAAGAATGTACTGAAATCATCAGGTATTCCTGTTTTGTAAACCTTTATGAGATTAGATATACACTGGCCTGATGCACCTGTTTTTTCATTATAGTCCAGTATGTCCAAATTTCAAGAAAGCAAGACTTCATTAACTCATTGGCTGCCATTGACGTCTATAGACGTCAATCTGATTACAACCGTTCACTGCCATTGACGTCAATTATGTTTTTCTCTCTTTCTTTTGGTACCTTCAGTGTTTACATAGTCATAGAACACAATATTCGGTGGGTCTTGAAAGATCGGTCAAAATGCTGGCAGTATGGGGCTCTGCTCTGAAAATGGCTGGCAGCCAATGAGTTAAGATACAAATCTAGCAGTCCAAGCCATGCTAGGAGTCTTTAGGCTAGTCCTTGTTGTAAGTGAGTGTGTGTGTGTGTGTGTGTGGAGAGAGATTACCTGTGTGCATAGCCTTTCTCATGAATGGCCTTTAGTCCAGAGCAGATGCCACGCAAGATTTGCAAAATCTGTTTTTCAGGCATTGAGCTCCCTTTGTCTCTGAGTTTCTCCAGAACAGACCAAAGACTGCCTTTCTGTTTGCACAAACACACCAACATGTTACAATCAAGCCATTTTCCTTGTGGTTAATCTCAACATACAAACTGTAGTGCCAACTTACACTTATATAAGGCAGAAGTAACCAGGCTTCACTCTTGCCCGCACGTTCAACAAAGGTGTGTGCTACTAGACTCAAGACATTGGGGTGACTAAACATCTGATGCATCTCCACCTCTGTCTGAGCCTCCTGACGGCCCTCACGGTCATGGCACAGGATCCTCTTCAGGGCATAGAAGTGACCATCCTTTACCCCTTCTACCAAATCCACATAACTGAAACCACTGAAGAGGGGACACAGAGAGATTAAAATTTAGGGAGTGGCAAATTGGATGTTACAGGCTAGCACCACTCAATATATTGTTACTTTCAATGAATACCATGAAAAAAAACAACAATAATGTACTTCTCTAAATACTTTGACTTCCCCAGCCTGTCAGTCCAAAGCCCATTTGTTACCACTGAATATTATAAAATGTTCAAAAAGAAGTCAGGTATGTATACTTTCATTGTTTTCCTGTAACAGCTGGGCAATTTTCAGTAAATGTTACCAGAACCGGATTAAACAGTGCATATGTTTAGATGAGTACTTAAAGCAGCAGGACAATACAATGACTGTGTTCATTGTACTGAAGAAAAATGAATGTGTTATTAGAATAGGTAAAATATTACCAGATTTAAGCTTAAAGATGGAGTTAAAAAAAAACATACAGTATCAATATATTATCTTACCCCTCGTCTAGTTTCTGGACAAAGTAGTATTTTTTGTTGTCAATGGTGATGGAGCCACGGGAGCATATGCACAGGGTCTGTCCCATGTTGGCTGGTACATTGTTCACCAGCGAGCTTTTAAAGACCTGGGGCAAATGACAAGTATAGAGAGTGATGTTTTAATGTTATTTTACGCATTAAAATATTAATTATTGGAAGAAAACGGTTAGTCCATCGTGGGAAATAAACATCTGTTTAAACAAAGAAGTGTCAACCAATAAAACATTTACTGTTACTGTAACATCATTTTCATCTAACGTGAGAACAGCAACTTTCAAGCTAACGTTACAAGAGTCAAAATAAGAGATTAAGGTCCGTTTTATCACTGAGTAATTGTATATAATATTGACTTAAGAAATCGACGCTGGAAGTCATTACCTGTTTGTTTTTTGTCTTTTTTTTCTTTTATCAGCTAGCTTTCTGTTTACCGAGTTAGCTCGCTGCTGTCATATTTCGCCATTCTTCTTCTTCTCTTGTAAACAGTGTGAACGGAAGTAGCGTCAGGTGCTCCTTTAACGAACAGCGCTCAAAGATGTATAGCGGTCGAAACTGGTGTTACACTGAAGAAACGATGGCGGATTACGAGCACAACAGAAGGGGCTGCACCGACGACGGAGGTGATATTTGTGCTATTTTAACGACTAAAATATGCTTGAAAAATAAGATGTATTTATCGTTAGCTTTATGTGCTGCTTATGTATTACAACAGGGCGCAGAGGAAATGATCGCAAAATGATACTGAGCTAACTTAATGTTAGCTATGTATCGCTAGCTAATGCTAATGCGAAGTAACTAACATTTGACTTAACATTGTATAAATTATGTAGATATGGGAAAGAGACTGGTTTTAACTGCTGGGCTTAAAGTGGATTCTAATTTAGCCAGCTGATACAGTAAAGACTTACTTGCAGCAGAAAGTCTACTTGTTAGTGTAGCTAGTTTGCAAGCAGCGTTAGCTCACGTTAACTTTAGCTAGTTAGCTGATGTCAACACCATATGAATGAGTAGCAATCTCACCCTGCGTACAGTACTTGTAATTATACCTAAACTCTGACATTTAGGACGTTTCTGAATGCAGAGTTCCCAGGTGGACTAATATATCTTTAAATATTTAAGTGGAACTTGCGTTACATTTGGTTCATTGGTGACTAGAAACGTAGAAACACAGGTAAAGGTGATAGCGTTATTATTTCTCAGTTCCCAGAAAACAGTTGTTCACCTTGGTGAGTTGTCTTGCCTCAAGCAGGGCCGCAGGAGGAGGGAGGCAGAGTGAAAACTAAGCCTGTCTCTTGTAGCACTGTGGGAGGAGGAGCGACCGCAGTCAAACGCACATCCCAGCATCTCTCGTCTGAAGATGAGGATGAGTCCTCATCAGACCCTCCAGCACCCTGCAAAGTTTCCAAAATAGGCTTTGCCATGAGCAGTCCGATCGGGAAGAAGGGCAACCCCATATCTATTAAGCTTGGAGCAACAGTGAGTGCCATGCCTATTACCTGCTTGTGAACATGAAGTCCGTTGACACAATTAATTATTAAGTCATCTATTAAGTAAAACATTTGAATACATATACATTACATACATACATTTGCTGGTTCCATTTCTCAAATGTGAGCCAGCTTTTCTCACTGTAACTTTAATGCCGTTCTGTACTTCGTGGGTTTTGCTCATGCTTAAAAACTATCCAAAATCATCACTATATTGTCCTGGAACATATTATGTTCATTTTATGTTTTTAACATTTTATACTCAAATGATTTGAGGTTATATAATTCAGTAGAGGAACCAAAATGAAAATGGCTATTAGTTGCATCCCTGTAGTGCCTAGTTATAAACACTCTAGTAAGCAGAGTCAACAAACTGTGATGCTGGCAGGTTTTGTTGGTTTTATTTTAGTTTTCCTAAATCTTGTGTCTATAACCTGCCCTAGAAACCCAAAGAGCCTGTACCAGCAGTTCCTCCAAAAAAGCCAGGGATGGCGTCTGTCTTTAATGAGGATGATGATGTAAGTGTGCACGCACACACACACTCACACTCACACACAGTCAAAGTTGTACAATTGTATAAAGCATAAACATACAGACTAATCGTAACTTTCTTTTGCTGTGCAGAGTGAACCTGAGGAAATGCCTCCGGAGGCAAAGATGAGGATGAAGAACATTGGCAGGTATATAAACATCAAAAAATGTATCTTTCTGAAATAATTTCTAGATGTCACATTTTATCATATTTTAATAACTAAATGATTTAGTTATCTCTATCATCTGACCTGTTTTTACTTGAGTTTGAAGAAAGTATTTTTGACATCTTTTCAGGGAGACACCAACATCTGCGGGACCTAATTCCTTCAACAAGGGCAAGCAGGGCTTCTCTGATCATCAAAAACTTTGGGAGAGGAAGTTGAAGGCCCAAGCAGACAAATTGTAAATTAATATCATAGTTTTTGTCACTAATGGATCATTTTGTATAGGTTAAACCATGCCAGAGATACCTATGAAGGCTCAAATGATTCCTCACTGTAGCCTCAGTTTTGACAACTTCCCAGCTTTGTGGACATTTGATGAAGAATATTTTAAGCCTTCTGTGATTCTCCGTGACAGAACTCATGTTTACTTGTCTAACCACTACCGACTGAGAGGTACCAGAGTGTCAAGCCTCTGATTAGAGTTGCAGAGTGGGGTAATGGAGAGATGGGACAAACAAATTAGCCAGAATATTGTTTAAAGTGTAAAATTTGTAACATGTGGTTTATGCTGGCTAATATGAAACCCTTGCATCTTAGAGCTCCCACACCCCTATTTTTGTCATGTTTGTTCCTATTTGAAGCTGGTTAGGTGTGGCCCTGGGCAAGCTTATCTAATTGTGTAAAAATGTACATAGAAGTGTGATATTTTATTTTTAAATTCACAGATGAGTGTGTCATGTTAATTTGCGTGTGTTGCTTTTTTCTTTCATTTAGTTTCTCAGCGTCAATGTACAACCCTTTGTTTTCACCAGTTGTGCCACCTCATAGATAGTCTCTGGTTTGTTTTATTATTGTGTCAGTATGGAACACTGTATTTTTCTTCCTGCTTCACCGAATCTCGCAAACAGACATATAGCTGTGTTTTCATGTTCACAACAGACAAAGACTGATATGTTTTAGTGTGAAAATCAGAATTGTACATAGCTATCAGAATCAACATGGTTGTGGTATCAGTACTTATGATTTCTGGATGATTAAATTATAGGTTAGCAACCTATTCTAACATTCACACTTGAAGAATATAGTCCTGTTTCCTTTAAGCAAGATAACTGGGGCAGATATATGTGGTAATGCAGTGACTTTTCCTGCCTGAAACTCTTCTTGGAAAATCTCATCAAAATAATTTCCTCTGTGGGTTACCTAACTGTTGTGCAGATTTCCCCAAATGAAATATATCAATATCCACTACAATACCTTGTTTTCTTGGACAGAACTCTGTTGAATACATACCTAATATCCAGTCAAATAAAAGATTTTGGATATTTATTGTGTCAAATGTTTACTCCTGATGTTTGCTGTAACAGGATACATGAACTACACCTCACGTGATTATCGTTTAAACTGATACACAAACAGCTATATGAAGGGTAAATTCTGAAGTGTAAATAGCTTTGCATCTTTTATCTTACATTTTATTGCTTATCAATGCTCTGCAACCCATCTGTTATTTCTTGTTTGTTTATTTGTGTCAATACAACAGTTTAGAGTTGAGAAGTAGCTCATTTGCACTATTTTACCAAAACATTGTATTGGGCACACAGATAGAAATTAAGTGTCAGATTACACACCACTACTGGATCATGAGTATGGTATAAATACTTTTTTTGACCTTTGAAAGTGACACGATTGGGCATTCTGTCAGTTATGGAAATTTCCATGGCACATTTATGTCTTGCACTTGGCTGCAAACCGTTTCAGTTAAGTGTGGTGACACAAACCACATATGCCTAATGAAGGAAAAAAAATGCTGTGCATAATGTTAGGGAATCACTAATCACTAGTTCTGCATGAGTGAAACCAAAGTCCCCGGCTGCAGCCTGTAGGATCTCACACTGCACCCCCCTGGACTGGTGGCTCCTGTCCAAATTAGTCTTCAGATCGTTTCCAGTGTTTCAAACATTCACACAATAAAATTATGTTCTGCAAAACATAGGACTGCTCTGAGTTGAATAAAAGGTTGTCTGAACATGAAACAACACATTGACTGTTTAATTACAAAATACATCAGTATTATTGTTTTCCAGAGTGACAATGATCCATTACTATTAACTAATCATTATCGATCTGATCAGTATTAAATATTATGTAATCTTTTCATACAAACATTTTCTTTACTTTGTCACTTTGATAATATAATCTACGAAGGAGTATTAGGGCCAGCCAAAAAAAAAAAAGCCAGGTGAAAAAAAAAAAAATTTTCAGCACAAAAAAAAAAGTCTGGCGAAAAAAAAATATTTCAGCATGAAAAAAAAGCCAGGCGAAAAGAAAAAAAAAATCAGCACAAAAAAAAAAAGTCAGGTGAAAAAAAAATTTTCAGTACAAAAAAAAAAACAAAAAACTGCAGAGGCTTGACCACCTACCGCCTACCTAGTCCGCTATGACTTTAGGGTCATTGTTTGTCTTGTAAGCCTCCATCCACACGACATAACGACTGAAACCATCTATGCAACCATTTATGGCAATGCCATATGGCTTCAGCTTGTCATAGCCATCCATGTGCCATAGCGCGTTAGGGCCTCTGGTGCGGTAGTGTCTGCGCCTCAGACGCCGCGTCTGTCTGAGCTCCACACCTACAGGATCAAGCAACTTTATCAGTTGCCTTACTGTATCTTGTGATACAACATAACCTCTCTGGATCGCACGCAGGTGCAACCATCGGTACCCCTGCATCTGCCCCGTTCCAGCTATTTCATTTTGTATGAATGCGGCCACCTCCTCCAAGTTCGTATGGTTTTTCCTCCTGAACAAACCAAGTCTCTGACACAGTCTCTTCAGCGTCCTAATACTAATCACCACACCGTGTCTGTGGGCCAAAGGGGACAGAATTTCCTTATTATTATAGCCGATTCTGAAGTACCGCTTAATCAACGCGTCTGTAGAGGCAGCCATGCCATGGCCTACTTTGATATTTCCTAAATGTAGCCTATTTATTTTTATGCCTGACTTTTTTTTTTTGTACCGGATTTTTTTGGGGGGGGACAGATTTTTTCTTTTTTGTGCCGGAATTTTTTTTTTTTGGGCTGATTTTTTTTTTTTTTTTTTTTGGCTGGCCCTAATACTCCTTCGTAACAACCCAGCTCACTAGGGGAAAGGGAAAGAAATTATAATAATACCACACAACAGAGGAAGACAATTACAAAAGAAAAAGGGACGGTGGCTGCTGCTCAAAGAAAAAGAACAAATATAACCAAAAGGTGACCCCTAAACTGGAGCTAAAGATCTATGTAGAATATTTATTAAAAGCTATATATTTTTTAAAACAATACACCCCGTTTTGAGGGGTACAGAATGAAAATATTGCTTTTCCATAACATTTTTTTTAGTCTGAATTAATATTTTTAAATTTATTTGACGGGTTCGACAATGACTTTCTGACACATTCAGTTTACACTGTACCAGCCAATTAGCGGCCGGAATTACGGGTTGCCAGGGTTGTCTGTTGTTCTGGTGCAGCTACTGTAGGCTGGCACTGGGTGAAATGGAGTTGTAAACAAACACGGCCGTGTTGGACTCACTAAAACCAGCATTTTTTGCTCTCAAGTACAACTTTTCATCACAAAACTTCGAAGGTAAGACAGAATATCTGTTAGTCGCATTAAATAAGTGGTTGTTTACCTTTGTATTCTTTGGCTGCTGATTCACTGAGTTTTTAGCGCAATAATAGTGGTATTGTTGAACTCGCCAGGGTCTTAGCTTTCATATGAGATGCTATTTGTTTGTGTACCATGAAGTAGGCCTATCAAAACGGTAGCAATGGAAATGTGGAGAGTGGGTTGACTTTCTGACTGATTTTGATATTTCATCATTAATATGCTTGATGTTTGAGTTGTGTTTGGTGTGTGTAAAAATGACGTGCTTGTAGCGGAGTTTCTCCTATTTAATTTGATGTGCAGTATGACTGTATTACTACATACTTAGGGCAGCGTTTTATGCCTTTTGCTGCGGAGAGTCTCAGGGTCTCCCAATTGGGGGAGTTTAACAGGTTTAACTGCTACTCCCACTGCCGTTACAATGTAATGTACCTCGGTGGTTTCAAGTTAGTTACAGCGAGGGTATATTCGCTTCCTGTTTTCAAAATAAAAGCACCAACTCTGTCTTTATGGTTTTATTAATAATAAAAGGCAACAGGTGTTTTATTTTGTGAAAATGACCGGAAGTGCGTTACTCGCTACGGCTAACTTGAGTGGCTCCGAATTCGCAGGAACAAAACTTTAAACAGGTTTTATTTGGACAAATTAACATCACATTGTGGATCTAAAGGGCTACATTCTTGCCTAAAAAAGGTTAGAAATGTGGATAAAGTGGTATATTTACAGAGTTAGAGCTAAAATAAAATCAGCTTCAGCCTGCTGATTTCAGCTTGGGTAGGAACGAAATGGATTGTGGGTTATCGTGTAGTTTACTGACTGCTCACACCGATCAGGCTACAGAAACAAGCAATCATTTTGAGTTGGGAGATCTAGCTAATCGATTACGCACCACTCAAAGAAAGACTTCCAGTTGAAGACTGGCTAACGTTAAATACTGTTGTAAAATTAATTGGTCGAAATTAGTCGTTACCCTGTACTATGTCATCACTTGACATGGCGCAGGCTGATCAATTGACACACACGGGAACGAACCTTGCAACCCGACTGCTGCAATTATTTTTGGTTGTTGCGACTACGATTTCGAGACACTAGATGGCGGTGTTCTGCTCATTCTCCATATTCAACCTTTAACAATCAGCCCTGCAGCTCCACATGTTGCCTCAAAGTTCTTTAGTAGATGAATGTAATGTAATGTAATGTAATGTAGTTTATTTATACAGCCCTTTATAACAGTCCTTGCGGTGTACCAAAGTGCTTTACAGTAATAAATAAATAAAGAGAAAAATAAAAACAATTAAAAACAATAAAATAACAGTGAAAGCAATAAAATACAACAAAATCGAATAAGATAGAATAAGATAAAATAAAATAAAATAAGATAAAATAAAATAAAAGTGTCATCCTACTAGGTGTTAAAAGCCATCCTAAAAAAGTGCGTTTTTAGCCTGGACTTGAAGAGGCCCAGGTCAGCCCAGATGAATGGACCTGGAATATATATATATGTATGTGTGTGTGTGTGTGTGTGTGTGTGTGTATACAGTACCGGTCAAAAGTTTGGACACACTTTCTCTTTCAAGTGAATGGAAAAGTGTGTCCAAACTTTTGACTGGTACTGTATGTTTTTTTTGTTTTTTTTTTTTTTAATAACTGCAGTCCAGATCAGTTTAGCTCAGACAACAAGATGCAGTATTCCCACACAAGTCATTTGTAAGGTATGATAAGGTATTGATCCTCCAAGGGAGAAATTCAAAATTAACACAATACACAATAAACAATCTCTGTGTAAATAATCTGCAAATATCACGTCAGTCATTTGTGAGTCATCATTTATTTACTGAGTAACATTGTGCACACCAAATCCAGCAGTCCATATATCAATGGGTGATGTCACATTAACTATGTCCATAGGTTTTTACAGTCTATGAGCTGAACCCTTCTCAAAACACCCGTGGCCAAAACACACTGGTCCTATTTAAAAGAATGGGAGGACTGGTGTTTTTGCCACACTATCTGATTTGATCTAGCCTCAACTCTGTGATTGGCCAGCGCCTTCCTCAGCGATCTCAAGAAGTTGCTGGTTGCTCTTGCAGGCTTGCCTAAGGTCCAGTTCAGACTAGGTAGCACCTTCAAGGCCCTCTGGACCATTGAGGGCAGCGGTGGGTCTGGCTGGATGAGGGACGTCGAGGTTCTACTGGTCCATATTAGCAGGACTTTGGGGGCAGAATTTTGCAGCAAAGCCTAAAAATGTTGAACAAATATTAAACTGTTAATGAGTTGTATTTCTAGTAAACTATAAAAGCAGTAGTTAAATTATGTTTTACATTTCAAACTGAAAATGTAACTACTCAGAACCTACAAGTTGCACTGAAACAGAGGACACTAGTGGTTTTGCATCTAAGGTTTCAGTTACTTTCAGTTACTTCGGTTTATATTCACATACTTGCAAAACAGATGACATGCCCATCAGCCTCAGCTTTACTTTGTGCTTAGTTCTAGCAAATGTTAACATGCAAACTTGCTAAACTAAGATGGTAAACTAAGATAAACATGAACATGCTGTTGTGGTAATTTGTGACCACAGTCACTGATGTGAACTTTTAGCTCAGAGCACACGCTTACAGAGACGGAAGCATGGCTGTGTGTCTTACACAACAACTCTGGTTGAAAAGTAACAGTCACTACTGACCCTGCACTTATGTAGGCCTACCTGGACGCCTGATTCCAGTACAAACAGAGCATCATTGTTGGAGAGGTAGTCATCTGATAGGAGACAGATGAGCATTTTGCTTCTCTGTATTGCATGGACCACATCATTTGTATATGCTACAACACAAAAAAAAACAACTATCAGAAACCTTTGCAGTCAACTCACATACACATGTGCATGCACACACAAAGACTTGATCTTCTGACCTTCTCCAGGAACCATGTCTCTCTCCAGCAAACAGAGCCGATACCCCCACTGGTCCTCTAACACTTGGCGGAGCAGCACCTCTGGTGCCCTCTGGGTGTTCCCCTCCTCCATGTTCAGTGGCTCCGGGCTGGACAGACATGCTGCCAGCATAACATATTGTTAATTTTCTTTACCAGTGCAGTGACATGAAAATAAAAAAGGTTAAGTTATGATACACTGAACACATTGACCTACATTTCACTTCGGTGCTTGGTCTTGATGTGGAGGATAGGGTCAAACCTCCCTCCACCTCTGCTGATGGAGGACTCCACACATATGACAGGAGCACATCAAACTCTTTCTCATCTGATTGGTTGTATTGGAGGGGAAAGACAATTTTGAAACCGAAACATTATACATTTAAATCTGTATTGTTAAATGTGTTTGATGATTCAAGATCAAGATTCAAGATTACATTTTACTGTCATTAACTATAGCATCCAAGATGCAAAGAGAACAAAATTACAAGCAAAGCTCTGTCAAAAACACATAACATAAATTGAAATAAATATATAACAAATAAATGATGAAAACAAATTAATTTCTGGACAGGTATAAAGTGTGGAGAATGTAAAACATGCACATCAATAAATAATAAATAATATTGCACATTTTCATGACAGCTGCCTGATTACAGATTAGAGAACAAAGCAGTCACCACAAATTAAAGTTATTATAATGTTTTAGTTGTGTTTAATAATGTAATGCTTTGAAGGATGAAATTGAGAACAATTCTAAAGTAATTATTTCCCTTCTGTGAAAAACCTGCCTGCTGTGGAAAAATTTTATCTTGAAAGCTAAGCCACATCCTGTGAAGATGGCTGTAGTCAGGATGCCAGAATCTTTGTGCCTGCATGCACGCTAACCTTGCCTTTGGGTGTCTGTATTGTGAGTTTCTGTGTCCATGTGTCTGTGTTTGCATTCACACCTCCATTAAGTTTTCCACGTTGGAAATGGGTTCTGTAGATTAGTTGTAGTTCCAGCCATTTCACACGCAAGACAATTCCCAGCCCAGCCACCAGCAGGAAAGATGCAATAGGATAGCCAACTAGTGATGGCCAATTTACTGAAATCCAGTCCAAAATAGACTCATTAGATTGTATTATGTCTTTAAAGCAGCAATAATTGATCTTTTGACCACTTGGCAGCAACAGAAACAAGCTGTAAACACTAAAGTGTAATATTATCTTATGAATCACCAAACCCTGCGGGAAATATCTTGCCTTTTAGCTGCTAAACGCCATGTTCACAATCTATACGCTATCTTTGTCTGTCTGCTGTTATGGGCAGTGAGGGTGAACACAAACAAAAATGTTGTCAATCAATCAATCAATCAATCAAACAACTGTATTTATCCGGGCAGGGCAATTCAGTTTGCAGCCTCAAGTCGCATCGAAAAAACAATAAAAAGACACATACAGCATCCACTCTGTCAGTACCACAGGTGGGCCCCAAAACAAAAACACTAAAGTGTTCCTAAAGTACTCTGTAAAGTTAAGGTAACTGCAGAGTTGTGGGATAATTTTCTGTGGGTTTGTCATTTCGAACAGCTTCCTCATCACAACTGCTTGTTTGATCTATTGGTTATAAAAATATAATGATCAGTGCAGCTTAAAATCTTGCTTGTACAAAATTAGACTTTAAGAACAAGGCTGGTAATTTTCTGTTTTTCTTATTGTGAACAAATTAAATCTTCACAGCCAAACCCACATTGAAATGATCCTACTTAGATTAGTAGTTGTGTAGTCATATAGTATGTTTTTATCTGTGGGCGTGGGAAGCATTGAAAATGTGGGTGGGACAATCTTGCCGAAAAAACTACTAAAACTGGTCCATGACTCAAATTGGTGCACTGGGTGACATTTTCATTCACCCAAGAAAGATAGTCACTATATATAGACAACTATGACCAACTAGTGAAGTGCTGTAAAAGGAACAACAGTTGGGCTCATTCAAGTGTTTTTAATCATTTCTGAAAAGTAATGGAGGTGGGGGAATAAGTTGGTTTGGCTCTTCAGACAATATTTGACAGTAAGAAAACTATAAAAAACCACATATACTTTAATGTTTTAAACTTATTGGTATCAATCAGTGGACATGACTGTGTGAACATGGCTGTAAAGGACTTTTTAATATTGTTTTGAAAATGGCTGTAGGAATAAGTTGCCTTAAAGGTTGGTCACATCATTTTTGCCCTTGTTGGATGAACTTTTTTCAGTTCGACCAACTGGTTCAATTAGACGGTCTCTGGGCTGAGATGACTTGCCTGCAGCCACCCACTAGCAGTAAAGGCTTCGATTGTCTCACCTTATACTTGTACTCCTGTGGTGTGTCGGCAGATTTTACTGTAGTTATTAAATATTATACAATACTATATAATTCAATGTGGTATAATCATTTAAACTGTAATGTAACATTATGACAAAATACAGACTACAGTTTGAATAAATCAAAGACCTGAAGGTAACAATAAAAATAATGGTACCTTCAATTTTCTCCTTGAGCTTGACAGTGGCACTTTTGTTTCCGAAAGTGTTCCTGGCAATACAGGTATATGTGTGGTTCAAGTGTAGTGAAGTCACCTCCGTTATGATGGCTTTTTGTAACACCGTGATTATTTCATATTGATGATGTCTGACTCTGGGGAAAAAAATGTCAACTCTTTTGTATCCTAATGAAAACTTCATGCATTGTAGTTTGCAAAATCCAAACTGCATGATGAAAGACAGTTTTTTTCTGGGAAACACAAACATTGCACATGATTGCAGTTACTCACTCTGGGCTCTCCATGGGTAGCTCAGTCATATTCTTTATGTTGCCATTGTAATTCATGTACCATTGCACCTTCGGCAAAAAGTCTTTCACAAAAGGAGAATCTACTTTACATCTCAGAGTGTGATTCTGACCTAGAAGGAGTAAAAAACATGGCCATTAAAATCTAACCCTTAATATCATACCAGTTTGAAAGATGCACACAAGTCATTCAAACAAAGATAAGATCATCATATAGTGTTCAAGGCTGTTTCAGCAACATATTGAGCATTAGGATGGGTTCACATGTTTAAAGTCTGTCTTGTAACAATAGTCTGTCGTCTAAATGAATATTGAAATATGTTTTTCTTGCTGTAATCATTCCCCCTGTTCTTACTGGCCATTAAAATATCCCTCCGTAATGCGCTTACTATGTAAGTGATGGGTGCCAAAATCTGCTAATGTGAGGCTTCAGCTGTCCAAATTAGTCAAAACAAGTAAATATCTTTCAGCTTTCCAGTCCTCTCAGTGCCAAAGTCCCTCTTCTTGTTACTATACCTCCACTGCAGCTCAACAGAGAAACACTGTCTGAGGAAATACAAAGAGGGAATTTGATGCTAAAATGACTGTAAATGTGTCAGATACCCACTTGATATGATTAACTCAGACTGCTGAAGCCTTATAAACTTCAGATAAACTTTCAAATGCATGTTTTGCCCAAAATGACTGTTGATTTTGGGCACAAGCACTTTAGAAGAGGATCTTTTAATAGCCAGTATAAACAAGATGAATTATTAGTAAAACCTCTTCCAATGTTCATATAGATACCTGTTGTTTTGATGTATTATTGTATATTTGTGTTGCTGCTTAAATATTCTCTATACTCCATACTCACATGTAGGCCATCTATTTTTTATTTATTTATATACTGTCTCTTTTGTGTACTGTAATTTCCATATGTGCAGTTAGTAGTTTTTCTTGTCTTTTGTTTTGCCATATATCTTTATTGTTTAAAATACTGTTACTGTGTGTAAATACTTTTGTAAGCTGTATTCTCCTGAGCCTCATCTCAATCATTTCATTGTACACACATGTTATTCTGCACAAATGAATAATTTAAAAAACTTTGAATAGGCAAACAACTCTCCAATCACTTGTTAGTTATCAACAAGTGTAAATGAATAACCAGAATTCATGAATCCTGGGATGTCTGCTGGGTGCAATCTGGCTGATTATGACCTTAATTTGACACAGGAAAAGGGCTGACCTGTGATAAGCACAAGGAACTCACAAGTGTTTTTTCCCCCACTCATGTGGTTGACAATAATTGGCGTCACGGACAGGATGGAAAGAGTTAAAAGGGTCCCTTCTGCATGAGACAACAGTTGTAGAGGGTGCTTTAGAGGGACGGCCATAACCCTCAGACCTGTGTCTTAGAAAAATCTCTGCCTGCATTACTCTCCTGTGTATATGTGTTGTGTTGCTGATATTATTTTTAATTGTCTGTACATTAGAGACTATTGACCATTGATTTTATTAGAGTTTGAATGATCTCTGGGTACTGAGTCAGTCAAGTAAACAATTGTGCTGTTCAGATGCTGTGTTCTTAGTTAAAATGATATACGTTAAGTCTAATTAAACAAACCAAACATTATAGAATAATAGTAATAAGATGAGACAGAATATCACTTAGTTAACATGACATTAAATGCACACTTCTGTGAGAAAACATTTGAATTTTAAATTTTAATATTGCCATATTTCTGAAGCTATATAACTATACACACTGCACAGATGAAAGTGACTTTTCTAGGAATTAAATATCCAACATTTATGAAGAAAATTCAAAGTTAATCTGAAAATTGGGAACAATGCAAAAGACTACAAACAAAACATTAAAGAGGGAAAGAGAACTCGAAATACTAAAATTGTCCCAAAATGAAAGTACCAAATATAGAAAATGCAAGATGGATCTGTGAGAATCTTGAAAAACCAAAAGTGTGTGTGATTGCTATGTGGAAAGAAATCAAACTCTCATGGGGAAGGCAGATTTAGAACGTGAGTTAGAGTGAGCTAGGATTCAGGAGATTGATGAGGAAAATGGTAAGTGTTTTGCAGATGGTGCAATAGGTGAGACACAGACAGAAGGAAGCAGTGGACAGAGCTTAGAGGCCAAAGAAGGTGGAGGTCAGCAGAATTATCAAGGCTCCACCACTATATTAAAGACCCCACAGATGTTCCTGGCCAGAACCTGCCCCGAAAGCAATGGACAACTCTCAACCAGGGGCAGCAATGCAAAAATGGGGTCTAGTGGACAGTGCCCACTGTGGATGCAGAGATCCACTACAACACATAATAACCAGCTGCCCCAAACACCGGCCACGGAATGGCGATCGTGGTCTAATTGACCTGGACAATAAAACACTGGACTGGTTTGTTGCAACGGAGCTGAAGGTCTAAGGACATAAGCCAAAAGAAGAAGAAGGGGGCTAGCGAGTGGATACATGCATTTGAGGAGGAGACTGTGGGTAACATTTGGCTCTTGGACATACTAAGGCTTTGTGGGCCTGAATAACGGGCATCCCGGTAATGGAAACTCTTTTGTGTGCAAGTGGAGGTGCCATGGATGATTGACCCTTTAGCAGATGGAACTAAGTCCAATCTATTTCAAGCCACCTTGAAGATTTATTTTGCATTTACATACAGAAGTAAACAGGACTGCTGCAAACAATAGTTACAAATTTAGTCCTTGCGTGTTGAAATAAGATACAGAAACAAGATCTTGAAGATATGATGATATCCACTGCACTGATAAAATATGTAGACAATCTGTTGATTTTTTCATCAACATTAGATGATTTCCATCAAAATTCAATCAAACTGCTCCAGAGATTAGCAGAGGGGGGCATAAGGCCTCTTGTGGTCTCCCAACAAGGGAGGATAGCCATGAGTAAAGAGGGCCTTGAGGGGCTTTCCCAGCAGGTTAACGAGCAGAATATTGCTGAATGCTAGTTGATGATGACATGACTGGGTTTTCACCCTCATGTGCAATGATATAATAGAATAATTGTGGGTGTGGAGACTCACAGAGGTGAGACTATAGGGTAATTTTAGGTAGAGTGTTAAAACAGGATGGTTCATGCAAAGTCATTTTGGGTGAGTCACTAGGAAACAGGAGGCCAGTCAGACTTTTGGCAGGCTTCCTGAACTATCGAACCATCCTGTGAAAGATAATATCTAATATGTTTATAAATATGAGATGTACGATGGATTTCTTGGGTTCTTTGCAATAAATCACTTAAATTCTACAAGTCGAAGCATGTGTGACTTTTAACCCTCAGGGACACGAAAATATGGATCTGAAAAAGTCATTAAAAACGCTTAAATGTGTTATTAACTCTGACTGATGTAGGATCAGTGTACATTAACTCTATGATTCCCAACCAGGGAAGCTGCCAAAGATCCACTGGGTGTCCATTTTTTTTTTTAAGGTAAAACTAACTTAACTTTAACCCTAACTTTTAAGGTTAAACTAATCGCGAGGATAAGGGCTTGTGTAACGTGAACATCCTTCCTGCAGTAAGGAGGTTAGCTAGCAACGTAAACGGGGCTGCAGATGTAGAAACGAGAGGCGATAGGGAGAACAGACTGCAGGTCTGCGCAGTAGAACAGTTAAGAGGTTAAGAGTGTGATTTTTGCAACAACGAAATTAGAGGGTTAGGGTTAGATCATAATAGGAAATGGAAAAATGAGAATGAGAATGGCCACTGATCTCAGAGCTGCTGTTGAAACACAAGAGCCAGTAAGCAAGAAAACTTCCACTCCTTGCCTTTGATGTTTAATTCTGTCACAGATATAACATCTTATATACTCATCTAAAATGTATTTATAAACTACCTTTAAAATGGGGGTTTAAAAATAGGCAATATATCCATATCACTCTGCTGTTGATAGTGGGGGTCATCACAGTTTACAGTGGTAAAAATATGGTCCCTCAAGAAAAAGGTTGGGAAACACTGCATTAACTTACCAAGCTCCACTATTTCTGTCATGTTGTCAGCAGGATACAAAATCCTTGGACCAACTGGATTGCTTCTTGCTGATAGGGCATGGGAAATACAGTCACAATTATGTTTCTATATTATGTCAATGGGGTGTCTGAAAAAACATGTATAAATCAGTCCTGAACTCTGACTTGACTCTTGGCCATACCAACATGTAAGTAAAACCATTTTAGATGATGAAAGGAATCATGATACCCAATTTGGAGTGAAGAAGAATAGCTTGGCCATTGATAGATTAAGAGATTAACCTTGTTTAACCAGTAACCAGTGACCTGTTCAACTGTACTCAAGAAAAAATAAGACGTATCTAACTCTTTGTCTATTTTTCCTCCTTCTAATCATTATGATTATTATCATTAACATAATAAATTTGCCCATTTGTTTATGTAATAAGCCAATAATGTAATAACTTGCCAATAACATAATAACTTTTTGCCAATCACCTAAAAAGTTATGTTATTGGCCTGGTAAAAAATAATCCTTTACAAATGTAATAACTGGAGCTCATAACGTAATAATATACTAATATCACTTTATTTAAGTTTTATTTATTGGATATATTGGGGGCTTAGTATTGGATAATAAGGGCCCCTCATGTTTAAACAAAGGCTTCTCCACTAAATATTCAATACATGTCATTTCATTTCATTTTATTTCATTTCACACATAACTTTATTTGTGGACTTTAATGTTTTAATTTCTTTATATATATGGATTTCTTGAGTTAATACCAAAGTCTGGTGAGCCTCATTGGTAATATATTTACTGAAAAAATATATACGATTGTATGTGCAAGAATTTCAACAAAATGAACTCTTTCCTAAGAATATTAGATCACCAATAAAAAATTGTTACAAAAAAAAAAAAATAGATCATTGATTACCTTTTAACATGTTATGCTACGAAGTAAGGACGTTTAGACAATTGAAGTAAGTCTAATATCAGTCACAAGTAGGTAATTTGTGAAATGTATTAACTTATTACATCATTGGCAAAAAGTTATGACATTATTGGTTCAGGACTTTTATTACGTTATTGGCAAGTTATTACATTTTCGGCTTATTACATTAAGAAATGGGCAAATTTATTACGTTATTATTGGCCATTATTACATATCAGCTGCTACAGTAGTAGTAGTAGTAGTAGTAGCAGCAGTAATAGTAGTAGTAGTAGCAGCAGTAGTTGTGTAGTAATAGTAGTGGTAGTAGTAGTATACTACAAATTACACACATAGACAAAGTGGGACAGTAACAACATGTTTTTCTGACACTGCCAAAACAGGAAGTATTATGATCTTTCTTTCTACCCCAGTAAAAAGGGGGAAGAGGCCAGGGTGGTGAATAGAGAAATAATCTATTTTGTCTTAACGGTAGGATGACTTGTAGGTTTTTTTCTGTGGTTTTCCTGCCATTGGTAGCCACTTAGTATAAGTATATATTATAAGTATATAGTTACTATTGCGCACAAATACAAAATGTTCTTGTTTAAAAGTCGTCCGCAGTTACACCTTGGTGCTTGAGAAACGCAATGTGTGCAAGATCACCAGAGAGGAAGTACTATTGCAAAATTATCAGCATTTTCTTAGTGCTCTTGAAAAAAAGGATTTCCCAAGATTTAAGCAAGAGGAGTACAGTGTGGTTCAGTACTCTTTAGGTTTATGAAACATCTAGCTTGAAGGTATGATCTGACATGATCTTGATGATCATGCATTCTTGTATCAGAATGAAAATAGCTCCAAAGATGGCTAACCACAAACTGTTAAGGAAGCTCAGTGGTTTGGGTTTGATGACAGATAGCTACGTGTGAAGATTAGATATTCCTATTTTTTGGTACTTCACAAAGGCAAATTAACAGTAGACAAGTTGCTTTGTAGTTTCAGCCATTATTTATATTGTAAACTGGCAATATTTCACAGTTTCAATTGTCAATTGACTGATAATTTAATGCCTAAATTATCAAATATTACTTTACTGCTAAAGTAATACTTATACAGAGTAATTTCACCATGATAATGGATTCTGAAGTGTGAAGAACGGCAGGATGGTTCTATATGACTAGTGTGACAGGACTGCAGCACCACTTGTGAATTTAGTTCTTGCCGAGGAGAAAATCCTAAATACAAGAAAATTGGAGAATGCAACAAATTCTTGTAAATCTCCTATACACGTAATTAAGAACAAATCTGTGCATCCTAGTGTTTCTCGCATGAGGCCCAATGTGTTGGGACAGACAAATGAAACAACGGTGGTGTGGACTTGGCTTCTCTTTTTGCCAGTGGACTGACAAATCTTTTTTTCCAATATTTTCGTATATAAGGACTCTTTAGTCATTTATTATTAATTTCTTAAACATTCCCAATATGTACACGCACACACACACACACACACACACACAGCACTTACGTATGCTTTGGACATGAACAGCCCTCCTGAAGGTCCACATGACTCCTTGCTCAGTTATCTGTCTATCACAGAAATATACACCACTATCATGTTCACTGACTGTGAGGAGCGTTAACACACCATTCCTGTTATCGCAGGCTCTTTTCTCACACGGATCTTTGTTATTCTGTAAGAAAGCACACTTGAAATTTTGCTCTGATTTAGACGTTGTGAAAAAGAAAATCTTGTTCATGTGTGTACCTCACCTTGTACCAGAGGACGTGTCTGCTGTAACAGCTGAGACCCGGGCAGGGAATCTTCCCACCTTTTGCCACCTCCAGGGTTAACTGAGTTTCCTCAGGCTCGGAGCATAGCAGACTGGTTTTCTCCACTACCTGTAGATGGAACTCGCTGTCGCTGGACAGCAGAGACCTGAACATTTAATAGAAGTCTACGCACATCAAAAAACTATGTGAGGTAAAATGAAGCCAAAATATCTCCTTTCTGGAGCTTCTTCTTCATCTTGTTTATCCAGTGTTATTTGGAGCCAGACACTGTGCTGTAAAATTTGGCATTGGGATGATGGCTGTGGGACATGCCCCCTCAGCTCTCCCGCTGTCTGACGAAAGTTTGAGAGTGCACCCCGATACACCCCGTCTTATATAGGCAAATGACTAATTAAGAACAAATTTATCTTTGGGAAAAATATGTTTGATGTGTACTTTGATTGTTTTAGTTTTGGCTCATGTCCCATCTGTTTACATGAAGGGATTTATGACCTGTACTGCAGCCAGACACCAGAGGACGGTCAAGATATTTCCCCCAAGAGTACCTTCCTGCAGTAAGAGTACCTTCCTGCAGTAAAGATGGCCGACAAGAGCGCCGCCGTGAATCCAATCCTTGCCCAAGCGGTAGTTAGTCAATCGTCGCTCATATATAGCCAATCCTTGCCAGAAGTGTCAGGCGGAAGTTAATCGCCACTCCAAGCGAAAAACAAAAATAAAAGCCTAAAAAACCCCAGATACGTTTACACATAATTCTATGAACTTTGTTGCAGTTACATGTTTATCGTAACAGTATAATTGACTAGTAAATTGACTCCACAAGTTTATAGGCTACTGTAAAACTCAGAAGTTAGTTAGAAGCCTACACTAATCAAGTTATGTTATTGTTTCATGGATTTAACTTTAATATCAACATTATGAATACAAATGTGAATATTATGTTTGTGTGGTGGTGGTAGGGGGGTTCACTCTCACACACACACACACACGAACACACACTCACAATAGGACTGAACAATAACTAAGATTGAATAGAGTTCTCAGATTAAATAAAACAAAGATTAATAAAATATTTCAACAGCCAAATTAACTGCGCACTTTCAGATTAGGCAGCAGTTGCAACATGCACACACAGTCACAACAAATTTCACATGAATATTAATTTATCAATACTTAATATTTAATGTAATTTAATACTGTGCAATATCCATATACCATGCAATATCATTACCCTCATTGTCCATACCCATTACTCATTGCATTATCACCATTATCACCATTACTGTGCAATATTTAAATAACGTGCTAACCGCTAATCGATATGGACAATGGATGTATTATGGACGCCGTTAGGAATACGTTATATCAGGCTTTGGATCAGACAATACTTATAAGGAGGATCAATTCATTATTTGTTTGGCTCTGTATGAGAGATTTGTTAACCATAAGAAAAATACAGAAAGTCACCAGCCTTATCCTTAAATTAATATACCATATTGTAAAGTGATACTGTTTTACCTGCATTATTTTCTCCACTGGAACATTACAATGTTCACTGTAACATGCATTATTATTTACCTTAAAAGGCATGTATAATTCCCAGAATGCTTTTCTTCAGTTGATTGCTGCCTCCCACAGTCAAAGGACAGGCTTTCCTTTCCCTCCCCTTCAACTCTGGAGCACACTACCTTGTGTGTGTTGTTGCATGGTATCAAAAAGGTTTCCCCCTTCACCACTCTGAAATGTGTTCGTGTAATATTTTGCTGAAGAGCTAGAAACAGTGAGAAACATGAGTTTTCTCTTTTATTTTAAGACACCATTAATAGCGACATACCTTTCAAACACACACCATTCAGTTTGTGTATAAATGAAATACCTGTTTTCTTTGGATGATTGTCCATACAGCATCCCTCCATGAAAGTGGTAATGATTAAAAAAAGTAGAACGTATCCAATTTGCATCCTGTGCCTGTAAGTGTGCTGGCATAGCTTGTCGATTTCAGCCATGATGATAACGTAATCCGCTTTCTTCTCTTTAAAAAAACGATTTCCTGTGCATGTGTTACCCATGAAGAAACATGGCTGAGGTTCTTGGTATTTCCTCTGTAGTTTCTGTGTGGTTACTCTTGAGATCTGCCTTTTTCACACCAAAGTATCACAGCAATATATGGCTTCCTGTTTTGTTGTGTTCGAACATTATTTCACTGGAACCTGCCCAATTACTGTGTTCCGGTTAGTTGTTAGCCACTTCCTATGTAAGAAGAGCATAGCTGTGTTGTGTAACATTTTAAGGCAACATTAAACTTTAAAGTTAAGCATAACATGAACAACAACAACAAAAAACTTAAAAAGCTAGTTGGCAACATATGATCTACCTTACCATGTATTATGTTTTAAATGTGTATGCATATTTCTATTAATCACTGCTTTATCTGTACTATTTTGTTATTGATTTTCTTTTTTTGTTGCTATTTGTTTGGTTGTTTCTCTTTTTGTTTCTGTCGTTTTGCTTAGTTTCTGTGCTTAGTTTCTTATTTACTTATTATATAATTTACATTTGCACAATTTATGTATGGCTCTATGGGAGGGAGGGATGGGGGTTGGACGGGGGGCATTATGAAAATGGACAACATGCAATAATGTGTATTTTGGTACTTCATATTGATTGCATTGCAAAGCTGTTATGTTGTTGAAAAATGGAAAATAAAATCTTACACAGTCTCACAGTTTTGAAGAGTAGATGTAGAGACCACAAACCCAACTACTTTTAGCTCTGGTGTGTATAGACCATAACATTCGTGTGGTGGTTCAGATCCCCATTTCTGGGACACACCTTTTCTTTCACTGACCTGGTTTCAAGTAGCAGCATACATTCTGGTCTACATCTCCCTTGTACTGTCTCCCCTCTGGTGTGTCTTTTTTCTACTTGCTAAAAATGATTCAAAATGCAGATATTCACTACACAAAGTTCTGTACATTGCGATTCAAACATTTAATTATTTAATAATTTGTCGCATGATTTGATTGGAAGGATCAGAAGTGTAACCTATAGCCTATAATAACCATGACAACTGCATTGGAAATGAAAAGCACTGGATCGTTTGCACAATTAATTCTGATGTTGACATGAATGTTTGTACCAAATTTCATAATGCAATAGACGTTTGACTCAGCACTTCAAACGTCAACCTCATGGTGAACTAGAGGAAAGGTCATGGGTCATTAGAAAGAGGAAAAGGAGGTTAAAAAGTCAAAGGATCGCCAAAATCAATTCATCCTCTGCGCACCACGAATGTCTTTCTATTTCATGGCAATCCATCCAGCACTGTTGCTGTAAAGACATGTCACTAACAACTATCAACAATGATTGTGATTATGAGTGATTCATAATTATTTGATTCAGTGATTATATAAAAATATTGATTACTGCAGGTATAGATGATTTGAATACAATTCATTTTTAAGTACAGTTCCAATATATTTTGCCCTTTGGCATACAGTAACACATTTTACAGTCAATGAAGGAAATGATGACGACATTCAAAAGCCAATTTGGGTAAGGAATGTTTATCACACAAAAGGACAGTGGTCTGACAGGACATGTATAACACTATACAGCTGTGTGTCAATGTTGATGTAATGTAAAGCCCTTTGAGTGGTCGTAAAGACTAGAAAAGGCCATTTACCATCCATCTTTAATGCAATAAAATATAAAACAACTTGAATGAACATCAACACCTTTTGTATGCAGAAAATAATGTACAGTTGGACAATTCTGTGTCCGGCAACAGTGTAACACACATAGATAATTTCACATTTTTGCATTATATTGATTCACTTAACATTAAATGTCTTTACACCAGTGTCAGCCTTCATACTAAAGCAGTTTTCCAACTGAGTAAGTAAACAAATCTTGGACGTTACAAGAATATAAGGTGTTATATATGAAAATGAATACACAGAAAACAAACGTAAAAAAATAAATAATTAAGTTAAATATTAATTTTCTTTAATAAATACAGAATAAAAGCTGTTGGTGACCATCTTTGAATGTGACACTTAAATCTATTTTTCATATTTGTCATTTGCGGTATGTCACATACTGAAAACACAAATAAGATATGTTAACTCTGACAGAGCTAAACACTTCACATATCACATTTCATATGACTTAACATCATGGATTGTCTGAGGTAAAAGCCAACGTTTTGGTGGATGTTGTGTGGCAGGGAGGTAATAACGTAGCTGCTTCCAGAAAGAGGAGGATGGTGGCTTGGAGTTTATGCCATCCCAGGTGACACAGTGCCCGGCCTCACCAAGATGTTGTAAGATCTTCGGTAATGATCCTGATGTTGACACTTCTTTTGTCTCTGTTTTTATGAAAACCAAGTGTGTCTGCCGCTCCACAAGAGCTTCATGGATGGCACTCAACAAGCCAGACCCTGGATCAAGATCTACAGAAGAGGGGACCAAAACCACCATCCGGCTTTCCTCTATGCAGTCCAACACTGCTTCTGCTACAGCTACAACAGACCAGTGTTCAGACTATACATTACTTCATTGAGATTTGTAGGTAGATTTTCTTCAAAGTACATCATAAAAACAATTACTATACCTTTCCCTGGTAAGACATCACGATCGTAGAGACAGAGGCTGTAACCAAACTTCTCTTCCAAAACACTCTCCAGCCATTTTCTGTCATGTGCATCTAGTCCTGCATCTGTGTCGCCCGTATAACACATCAGAAAGGCATCATAGCTTTTTCCATCTAAGAAAACACCAACAAACAACATGAATGGATACTAGTGTGGGTAGACACAGTATGGCCAGCTGCTCCAAAACAAGAACAGACATATTTCTTAAACATGAGTTGTTAAAATTCTCCCACCTGAGGTGCTGCTATGGCAGCCAAGAGTGTCTCGCAGGAAAAGAGTGATGTCAATTTTAAACTTAACATAGCTTACTACTGTTATAACCATCACCACCAAAATGCCCACAATGCTGACAGATAAGGGAACATAGGAACGGCGTGCTGTAGGATAATAATGCAGAGAAAAAAAATATTAAATCATTCAAACATGATTAGACTTGCATGTCACTTGGATATATGTGGATGTAAGTTTGATTCAAATCAAATTGATTGATTAGTCCACTGACCAATATATATATATTAACAATTGTTAGATGTAGCCCTACATTAAAAGTAAATGCATTCATTTTGCTCACCTTTTTTAACCATGTTGATGGGGACAAATATTGGGGGTTGGGAGGCAGATTGCAATTTGCAGGTGTAACGTTTTGATAGATCCTCCTCTGACACTTTTGTGAAGACTAGAGATGCTGTCATCTCTTCACTATCATTGTCCCTGTGAAGAAAAGGAAAGGAGATAAATGAATGAGAAAGAAAAGCCATTTTATGTATGTGTTAATTGTTTGTGGCCATTTATGACATTTGCATTCTCAAACCTCGTCATGAGAGCTGTGCAAAGTGCTTACCATGTAAAGTTGTAGAATACTGATGAGCTGCTGTTCGTTTCCACAAATGTGTCCCCAACCAACCACTGCACTACATCAAAGTCTGAATAAAGATCAGCTGTGCAGTTAATCACCTTCGTTGAGCCTAGAAAAAACAGTTTACAAGTTTTAAGTAGTAGTTTATAAAGGTAAAGTGTGCATGTGTTTGTGTCTGCATGACAAGACTGAAGCTCACCCAAATCTACTTCAAATGTTTCATTTTCGTGAGGTGACTTGATCACTGCACGTTTGTCATTTTCTGTGCAAACATAAAGAAAAGGTTAGATTTTTTTTTCTTAATATGAATTTCTTCAAAGATAAGCATATCTTAATCCAGGTGTTTATCTTACTGTGTGGTTGGACATCTAGCACCACTGTATAGCTCATGTTGTATATTTGGTGGAGATACAGGTAGGACCTGGTACACATGTAGACACCACTGTCTTCCTTTTCCGTGCTCGATAAGTAGTAAACTCTTCCTTTATTAAGGAACCTGTCTTTTGGCAATGACTTGCCGTCCTACAAGGAAATAAAGTTCAAATCAAATCAAAGCTTTAAGCATGAAATTAATAAAAACAATTTCAGGCTTAAGTGTAAAAAAAAACGACACAAAAATTTTTTTTTACAGAAATTTGGGTGGGCTAAAAAAAGGTTGTATCTCTCAACCACACCTCTGCAGTTTCCTATTACACAATAAGATCTTGTTCACACTCAAATATTTACTGTGTTTAATACCTTGTGCCATGTAATGTTGTTGCTGGTAATATTTGGGGTATCTTTAGAAGGGGAATTGACATCTAGACAATACAACTTGCAGGATTCCTGTGTGTAACATGTCTCACTGTACTGGATATTCTCTTCATACTCTCTGGACGGCGTTGTGTATACTGTCAGGCTGAACCGGCTCTGGCTACTGCCACTCCTGTCATGTCACAAAAGAAAATGAGAGTTTAGTTTACATTTGAATCACAACCACTGGCTATGCATATGAAATCCAAAATACACATTTTCCTCTAAGCCTGTGTCAAAGGATTACAGCCAGATAGTTTTGGTATCATTTGACAAGATTTGCAAATGATCTCCACAATACCACAGATTTAAGTGGTACTGTGTTTGATGATGCACTGAATTATCTGCATTATCTTCATTTGTATAAAGCCATCAATAATCTCACAGCAACAAACTGACAGACAGTTGGGAGATTCAGGCTACTGTTTTTACACATTCATTTTTCATCAAACAAAAAGCTGTTGATTTCTATTATACTGGGAGAGTAGATGTCTACTGGCACTGCAGACACCTGAAAGCACCAAAAGTGCAATAGGAGCATATCTGGATGACTGATAGACAGGATTCAAAATACATTAAAAATACGTACATAAAATTAAGCTTAGCGAAAGTTCAGACAGGAAGACCATCTTTTCGCCTGCTCATGTCTATAGTTTTATTTCTCAGTCATTCTGATCCTTCTCACAGCACATACTGGTCTCTCTCAAGGCTCATAATTTCCTTGCTGTCATTTCTGGGACATCAATTAAGACATCAGCTGTTCACGTCACCTGTTCACATCTAACCAATAGCACAGTGACACACCTTCTTTGTCAGTCTATCATATTGCCGCTGTCTTTTTAATGTTTTCTTCCTCTCTGCTTTAGTGCTTACTTGATGCTGTTCTGCACGACCCACTACCTCCCCATCACCACCCAGTCTTCAGATTCAGCAGTGCATCACTTCATCAACCTCAGCAGCCTAACCAGTCTTAGCAGAAATAGATTGAAGTTGATTGTCATTGTTATAATAAAAAACTAATTTACTTCATTCTCTGGTCTCTCCTGATTGAAATGGTATATTAACACCAATGCTATAAGATATTAGAATATAAACAAAAGCCCCCTTACTGCAGACAGTAATTCCCCTGATGGTTTACAGATGCTTTGAGAATAACAAGGGTCCTCCCAAGAACCAGCATATCCATCTGCTTCTGCTCAGCTGATGACATGTTGGTCAGATCCGTCTCCTGGGTGGTATGACTGGTCCAGGTCAGATTGGCACCACCGTGATTATATCCTCCATAGCGAGGGCACCGCAGCACCACCATCTCATTTGCCTTGACATAGATCTCCTCCTGCGCATATACACCTGTGAATGAGTGTTCATTTTAGTTCAGTTTAGTGCATAATGTGGCTGTTTAATGTTGTAATGTCTATTAATGGATAACATACTACCATCAACCTATTGAATAATTCCTTAAATTATTGATGCAAAAGACACTTAAAGGTAGAGTCAGTTCTTCTGGAGAAAGATTATTGATATTTGAAATAAACAAAGCGATACACCCTTCCAGGAGCTCTGCCCCCAAAATTCATATACACACTCTAATAAAAAAATCAGAAGAGAAATATGGCAGAATCCCAATGATGCATCAGCTGCAGAGTCATTTCTGTTCCTCTCGCACTTTATCATGAGTGGAAAATGTTTTTTTCTAATGTGAGCACAACAGCCCCACTTCTCACTATATCTGCGTTCAGCATCTCTGTCCACAGAAGCAGACTGACAGCTGAAATTTACTGAGCCAAAATCGTTTGCATGTCAGATCAGTACAGGAAGATATAGATAGTGTTTGTAGTTATGGATTCACTGACACCGTTAATAAGTTGAAAACACATACACGGTGGGATGTAATACAATGTTTCTAATGCTCATCCACCAATTCAATTCAATTCAATTCAATTCAATTCAAAACACATTATTTGTCCCTGAGGGCAATTTGCAGAGTAGCACAGTCAAAAAGCAACAGAACACAGGAAAATAATCTACACATTAACAATGATAACTAGAAATGCATTTCCTGCAGAAAATGTGTGTGCTGAAAGCACACAATATCAGTGAGTGAGTAACGTGCAATATTTGTTCACACTGTAGCACAGACACAGCAGTCTTTGGTCTTATTATAACAAAACCACTATGGAAATTGGCTAGTTACTTTCAGTGTTTTTGTCCTGTTCTACGTTGTCTTTCTTTTACACATAATGCCATATTACATGCAACATTTCTTATTTTTTGCATGTACATATTTTTTTATTTGGAAGTCCGTCATGTTTTATGACAAAATCAAATCAACATTGACTTCTTACCCTTCCACATTGCAGATAACATCATCATCTTACCTGTCACTGATGCAAGGAGGAAACACAGGAGGATCAGATGTACCTTCATCTTCATGATAACCGGCCAGAGCTCTGACAAAGTGCTTGTCAGAGCAGAGAGTTGATGAGAAGTGAAACCCAAGGCTCAGCGTCACGTTGTCAGTGGCACATACACGCCCCCTTAATTTCCCACCAAGGAAATATTTGTAACTCCCCTTTGTTAGCAAACATTCTTCTTCTTCTTCTTTTTCTGTTTCCTCTTCTTTTTCATCTTCAGTGATCGAATCTCCTCCTTTTAAATACTCAGATGATAAAGCACCCATACAACAACTAAAAAAAACCTAATTTTAAAAGTCCTGCATGAAAAATCTATGTCAGTAAAAGATCATCAGTATTAGATGCAAAATGTAATTAAATTATTGTAGTAAAAGTAGTGGTTTGGTCCCCCTGACTTATGTATTATTATATATGACATAATTAGATGTCATATATAATGCTGAACATTGATGCTTCATGCTGAAGCATCAGTGTTAGAGCAGCATTTTACTGCTGGAGGTGGAGCTAGTTTCAACTACAGTACTTGATATACAGTTAGATAGTTTAGTCCAGAGGTTCCCATCCTACAGGGGTTGGGCCCCTCCAAAGGTTCACCTCATACATATGATTAAGGGGAGAGGAAAAAAGAAAAAACAAAGTTCTGATACACAAATCTGTTTTCAGCTTTTGGACATTGGACAGCATTTTTACTTTTTTGTGACAATTTGGATAATTTTACCTTATTAGGCATTGAACAGTTATTTGAAGGAAACCATGAGGAATTCTCTTTGTGTACATTTTTAATATGAAAAGTAACTAATAACTGAAACTGCCAAATAAATGTAGCAAAGTAAAAAGTAGAATATTTCCCTCTGAAATATAGTTGAGTATAAGTAAAAAAATGCAGAAAATGGGAATTATAAGTACAAGTGACAAAAAATTGTAAACATTTCTTGAGTAAATGTACACCCAGGTATTTATAGGACTGAACAAACTAAATTTCAGTACCCTGGATGTACACTGGATTGTCGTTTAACCATGTGAACGTCCACCAGTAGCTCTTTGGTCTTCTTTACATCGAGTTGGAGGCAATTTCACTCTTTAAAGTCATTGATGAGACTCTTTACTTACATCCAGCGTCATACAGCCCACAATCACAGTGTCATTTGAGAACTTTTGGATGTGACAGTTAGGGGACTCACAGCAGACTGATATAAACTGAGATATCCTGACCTTCACTCCTTAAATTGGCTCAAACTCCAGAAACACTGGATCCTGCATTTCCCATAATGCAACTGATCTTTTCATTTGACCGTTCCTGTAGGCTATGTTAAACACAATCATTTTAAACTCATACAACTGTTGAGTCACAGACTTTCTGTTATAAATTCATAGTCTTCCAATCCTGAGCTGACGTGAACACTGGTGACTTCATCAGTGGTTATTTTCAGAAACTGAAGTAAGCTTTTCCAAAACCCAATGACATGTATAACCTTTATGTGTAAAAAAATGACGGAATTTTCCTTTATTTTCTCATACTCCCACTCCATAACTGCAGTATTAGGCCTACTGATTTATTATGGAGGAAAGTGTCATATATGCCATGTTCTTATTTTATTAATATGTGTTTATAGCAGTACATAGATGACATGACATGAATGTGACAGGGTTAAAAAAATGTACGTTATATTGTTTTTTATATTATATGTGTGTGTGTGTGTGTGTGTGTGTGTGTGTGCGCGTGTGCATGTGTGTGTGTGTGTGCGCGTGTGCATGTGTGTGTGTGTGTGTGTGTGTGTGTGTTTATTTGACTTTGCATGCATTTTTACAATAACTGGTCTGCTGTGGTTTTAGACATTCCTTTTAATTATTTATTTATTTCTAAAATGCTTGTTGCTTTTAGTTTGTGGTGAGCTGTGTTTTTTATACAGTTGAAATGAATCTGTGCTGACCCTGGGAGTGCATCACCCACATCCGGCTATTGACCTATTAACTCATGAGCGACAGGTTATCACAGTGCTTATTACAGTCGCACTAGAAGGTGCTATGACATAATGTTGATCATCAGATAGTCAGACTAACATCCTGCCCATTTTGCACTGGTCATCTTGTGGAACACACACAAAACATTGAGGTGATGAGATATCTTTATTAATTTTTAAGAGTTAAAGTAATTTTTCATGTTGGTGGTGTTTTTGTATTAAAATGATGTAGATTATTAGCCATCTAAAAAATCAAACATTTATTAAAAAGCCAAATGTAATAACTTTGATTTGAGCTTTAAATGTTTGTCAAGAAGTTAGTTAGGGATGGTTCTCTGGGTGACAACCAACAGGTCCGGTCTATAGCCTACACTGAGGGTCATATGTTATGAAACAATGGCTTTAATAAAGACTTTTCTTTTTCTTATTCTCAGCACTGTCAATTCCTTCATTTTACTTCTCATTAGAGAGGCTAATTCAAACAATCACCTGGTTCAAATTCATGGTTTAAACACATGGGGCATTGATGAGTACTATTATAGAGGTGGTGTTCATTTCAAAAATTAATTGGGTGGTTCTATCTTAAAGAAAGATTTAAAAGTTACATGTTTTTTTTTTAATTTTTTTTTTTAACTAAATCCCCATTGATATCTATAGGGACAACGAACACAGTGACGGGATTGGTTGTCACAATGCGTCAGAGTGTCTTTGATGGTTACTTACTACTTGTTGTAAGTGAAGGTCTTACCCATTTCAAGCCTAGACCTTAAGCTTCCATTTAATGTAGGAATGATTATTGAAAGATGTTCTGCTGATCAGCAATCAAAACAAGAGAAAAAAGTGTGACAACCAACCCTCTCCCCTACCTTTTGTCATATTGGGAAGGCAGGCACAGCAAAGCACACAAGAGATACGTTGCTGGAGTGCAATGGGGAGCACACTACTCCCCTTGTCTCTCTGTTTCTCCACAGAGAGACAAGGCTCCATAGATGGCTTCAGATCAGCATGGGAGGTGTGCAAGTAAGACACAATGAGAGACACAGAGAGAGGAAGCGTGGACAAGGGAGGATCGTTTGAAATGGACTTGAACTTGTAGTGGGGTTTTAACACTCCTGCGAATCAGCCTTGCTTAGCATTTTATTTAAATTACTTTTAAATGTTCAATCCTTTGTTTTGTTTTAAATTGAGTTTTACAGTCCTGTTTTGGTTTTTAACTCTGCTCACCTGATAAGAACCTGTAAGTCTTTCTAGAGCCCTAGGCTCTGCCAGTTCCTAGGTGGCTTTTTTTAATTGTCTAAACTTTAAGTATGGCCCACTTTTAGTTGCTGGGCCTGGCCACAGAAAGCTTTTTAAATGTGTCGATAGGTTGACCTACTTGCAGCTATCCTACCCACATAAACCTTTTCCTGCCTGTTTCTCACCACAGCAGAGCGAAACATGTCACCATGGTGCGATGTTAAAAGCTTGAATCAAGTGAGCAGGGAGACTCATGCTCAGTTCTCACTAATCAATACTAATCAATTTCATCCAATAGTTTGACAGAGGTCAGTCAGACTGAAGTTGTTAGTTGTGACTGAATCTATGAGTATGGTGTTCACGAGCAGTAGTGGAAGAAGTATTCAGATTCTTAAGTGAAAGTAATAAAGCAGTGTAAAAAATTATTACTTACAAGTTAAAATCCTGCATGAAAAAAACCTACTTTACCTTTCTTGTGTGTGTGTTGTTCTTAATTCATGGTCATATTAGACCAGTCTGTTTTAACAACTCTTGGGGATGGGGGTTCTTTTGATTTCTGGTGAAATATTGGATCATTTGAACATGAAACTATAGAAGGCATAATCAGTATTTGGTGGAGCCGTTAACAACTCATAGACATCTTAAATGTGACCCTGACTGCTACTACTGCTTTTTGTAGGATGTCAAAAGCCAAAAAGGTTGGAAACCACATGCATGTTTAATCTTTAACATTGTGTTTTTAAATGCTTATATTATCCATTCAATCAAATCTTCATTAAACACCAACAGAAAAGAACCAGAAAAGTATAAATACCTCCAAAATTACTTGAGTAAATGTACTTTCCACCACTGCAGTGGAGAAGATATGGATCATAATCTCCTATTTCCAAGAAAATGTTATTACACATTTATTACAAAATGTTGTGATCTCTCACATAGAAACATGAACTGTTTAGTTTCTTCATGAGGAGACTCTGAACTCTGAGATACATTGCCAGATTAGGGAAAGTAAACAATTAGTGTCAAACCCTCTATGAAGCTGCACTAATCAATGTCGGACACTAGAGGGCAGAAAAACATCAAAGTAAATTAATAGACTCATCACTCAGCAAGAAATAATCTACAGAAAATGTCGAACATTTTTTTTTCTTTTTTTTGAGCCACCTGTTTCCTGAGAAAAAATATCTTGTTTTAGCTGAAATACGTTCAGTTTTCTTCACCAATTTTGTCAGTCTGATGTGTTCTGAACAGGCAGTGTTCAGTGGGTCCATCAGAGCTTGTTGGGTTGATGGCAACAGTGAATTTGCATGTTTACATCACACTATTTATCACACATTTTAATGTGCTTGTAAAACAATATATATATACATATATATATATGTGTGTGTGTGTGTGTGTGTGTGTGTGTGTGTGTGTATATATATATGTGTGTGTGTGCATATATATAGTATATGTGTGTGTGTGTGTGTGTGTGTATATATATATGTGTGTGTGTGTGTGTGTGTGTGTGTGTACAATATGAAAGATAGGGATAAATTAGACTGCATGTTTGTAAGTACAGTTCCTTAAAAGGCTTTTTTATGTTCATTGGAGTGTCACCTATTTATATTTATATTATTCATATATGTATTTTTTAATGTTAAATTAATCTATATATTTGACCAATATAATAGTTCAGTAGTTCGTTGTACAGAAAACTAAAACTTTATTCAATATGAACCTACCGTAACTGTAGCTTAAAATGGCATTCAAGGCAAGGCAAGGCAGTTTTTTTATATAGCGCATTTCATACACAATGGTAACTCAATGTGCTTTACATAAAACAGAAAAACATGTCATTTGTACAACATTAAAACATACAATTACCCCCCCCCCCCCCCATAATAAAAACAAAGTACAGAAAAGCACAGGAGACGAGAAGTGTTTTTAACATGGATTTAAAAATGGGGCTGATTTCAGTTCTGCTGGTAGTTTGTTCCAGTTGTGTGCAACATAACAGCTAAAAGCTGCTTCACCATGTTTAGTTTGAACTCTGGGCTCAACTATCTGACCTGAGTCAGTAGATCTCAGAGCTCTACAGGGTTTATATTCTACTAACATGTCATTCATGTATTCTGGACCTAAACCATTCAGTGATTTGTAGACCAGTAGCAGAACTTTAAAATCTATTCTATAGCTGACTGGGAGCCAGTGTAAAGACTTGAGAACTGGAGTAATGTGCTCTGATCTCTTTGTTCTGGTTAAAACTCGAGCTGCAGCGTTCTGAATGAGCTGCAACTGTTTAATGCTTTTTTGTGTGAGTCCAGTCAGAAGACTGTTACAGTAGTCGAGTCTACTTGAGATGAAAGCATGAATCAACTTCTCCTGGTCTGATTGAGACATAAAACCCTTCACTCTGGATATGTTCTTAACAGAGCTGGTGACTCGGACTTGCGACTCGTACTCGAGTCGCACTTAAGTCGCACTACACATTGACTTCAGACTCGACTCGGACTCGACCTCAAAAGACTTTAGACTTGACTCGGACTCGAAGCTGGAGACTCGCAAATTACCATTATTTTCATGTTATCATTTATATTCTCATTATTTATTATCTGTCATTCGTCTTCTCTGTTTGCATTTGGGAAGTGATCTCTGGCTGTGACTGAGGCTGACAGTAAACACCAACATCAAACACCCATCACGCATGCGCTGTGTGTGTACGCGCGCATTTCGAGCAGAGCCCGTCTACTACTGTATACTTTATTAGAAACTCTCTGATTTCAAGACAATGGCGAGTGAAAGAAGCCCAACAGGAGTCCCTTGGATCGTTACATTTGGTGCTGCGAGCCTGTTATCAAAATACATTGTTGGTGCGATATATTTCTTTTATTGTATTTTACAGCATTGTTAAAAAAAACTCTTGTTAAAGAAAAATACAGTTATGAAATTGAAACAATCCTTTCCACATCACATTGCTGTAGATTCTAGTGAAACAATCATCGATACTGTCTTATATAGAGGATTTTATAGCTTATAGAATTTGAATTTGATTTAGTGTTAGTGTTTGCGAGAGACTTGAAACTTGACTTGGACTCTTAACCAGAGACTTGAGACTTGACTTGGACTTGACCCTCAAAGACTTGAGACTTGACTCGGACTCTCGCTCAAAGACTTAAGACTTGACTTGGACTTGCAAAAAATGACTTGTGAACACCTGGTTCTTAAGTTGATAGAAGGCTGTTTTGGTGATTGATTTGATATGACTGCTGAAGGTCAGATCTGAGTCTATCAGCACGCCAAGGTTTCGGACTTGGTCCGTAGTTTTTAGAGAGAGTGACTCGAGATGTTTAGTGACAGCAATCCTCTTCTCTTTATTGCCAAAAACAATTTTGTCCTGATTTAATTGAAGGAAATTTTGGTTCATCCAATTAGCTACTTGCTCTAAACAGTGACACAATGACTGTATTGGACTGTAGTCATCTGGGGACAGTGCTAGGTATATCTGTGTGTCATCTGCATAACTGTGATAGTCTACATTAGAGTTCTGCAGAATTTGGCCCAAGGGCAGCATATATAGACTGAACAGAAGGGTTCCAAGAACTGACCCCTGAGGAACTCCATATGTCATAGCCACTCGATCAGATTCATAACTTCCAATGGTCACAAAATAACTCCTCCAACTCATAACTCTTCCAAGTAGGACCTGAACCAGTCTAGGACTGTTCCGCTGAGTCCTGCCCAAGTTTCCAACCTGTTCAACAGTATACTGTGATCCACAGTGTCAAACGCAGCACTGAGATCCAAGAGAACCAGAACTGACACCTTGCCTGAGTCAGTGTTCAACCTTATGTCATTTAACACTCTAATAAGAGCTGTTTCTGTACTGTGGTTAGGTCGGAAGCCTGATTGAAATTTGTCAAAAAGGCCACTGGAGTTCAAGAAATTGCTGAGTTGATTAATCGAAGCTTATAAGCGCAGTTTCAGGAGCGGGAACACACACCAATTACACCCCTTCCAGCTCCTATATAAACAGACCTAACAGCTTCCCCCTCGTTCACTCTCGCTTTCGAGTCCCCCCCCCCCCCCCCCCCCCGCCCTCTCTTCTGTTCTTCTCTCCTCTCTTATAGGTTCCTGGGGGTTCGTCACTGCCCGGGCGCAGCGGCGGATCCTTCGTCCGACCTCCCCACACCGCATCAAGAATCACCGTATCAAGAATCGTTCCGCATCAAGAATACACAATTCATAAATCTGTTAAAACGTATCTCGTTGGTGATGTGTTCCTTGCTCGTGAAAAACCACTTTCTCAACGATCTTGGCTATAAAAGGAAGATTTGAGATAGGTCTGTAGTTGGTTAACATGGAAGAATCCAGCGTTCTCTTTTTTAAGAGTGACTTAATGGCAGCTACTTTTAGGGGTTTAGGAAACGTGCCTGATTGAGTATCTATCCTTACCAAGACGCCTCAAGGCCTATGGTAATTAACCAGATCTGGACTCCCACGTGAGATGCTGCGATAGCAACCAAAAGTGTTTTGCAGGAAAAGAGTAATGTCATTTTTGAATTTCACATGAATGACTACTACAACACTTGTCACAACAGTCGTCATAACGATCACCAAAACAATCACCACAACAATGCTGGATGCCAGTGAGAAGGGGGAAGGACGAGCTGTAATGATGCAAAGGAAAATCACTCTAAGAATTGTAATTAAAGCAACAGAATAACTTTGATGTCAGTTAAAAGAGTAGAGAATAACTGAACTGGTTTGAGCTTTAAGGTTGTAAATTATTGTTTCAATAACATCTGGAAACAATAGTAAAATCAAAACTTACGTTTTTTAACCAGGTTGATGGGGACAAATATTGGGGGTTGGGAGGCAGACTGCAATTTACAGGTGTAACGTTTTGATAGATCCTCCTCTGACACCTTTGTGAAGACTAGAGATGCTGTCATCTCTTCACTATCATTGTCCCTGTGAAGAAAAGGAAAGGAGATAAAATAATGAGAAAGATTGTGTGTGGCCAGTTATTACATTTGCATTCTCAAAACTCGTCATAAGAGCTGTGCAAAGTGCTTACTGTGTAAAGTTGTAGAATACTGATGAGCTGTTGTTCGTTTCCACAAATGTGTCCCCAACCAACCAGAACACTACATCAAAGTCTGAATAAAGATCAGCTGTGCAGTTAATCACTGTTGTTGAGCCTAGAAAAAACAGTTTACAAGTTTTAAGTAGTAATTTATAAAAGTAAAGTGTGCATGTGTTTGTGTCTGCATGACAAGACTGAAGCTCACCCAAATCTACTTCAAATGTTTCATTTTCGTGAGGTGACTTGATCACTGCACGTTTGTCATTTTCTGTGCAAACATAAGAAAAGGTTAGATTTTTTTTTTCTTAATGTGAATTTCTTCAAAGATAAGTATATCTTAATCCAGGTGTTTATCTTACTGTTTGGTTGGACATCTAGCACCACTGTATAGCTCATGTTGTATATTTGGTCAAGATACAGGTAGGACCTGGTACACATGTAGACACCACTGTCTTCCTTTTCCGTGCTCGATAAGTAGTAAACTCTTCCTTTATTAAGGAACCTGTCTTTTGGCAATGACTTGCCGTCCTACAAGGAAATAAAATTGTCAAAGCTTTAAGCATGAAATTAATAAAAACAATTTCAGCCTTAAGTGTAAAAAAAACACTCAAATTCATAAAAACTACAAGATTTTTTTTTACAGAAATTTGGGTGGGCTAAAAAAAGGTTGTATCTCTCAACCACACCTCTGCAGTTTCCTATTACACTATAAGATCTTGTTCACACTCAAATATTTACTGTGTTTAAATACCTTGTGCCATGTAATGTTGTTCCTGGTAATATTTGGGGTATCTTTAGAAGGGGAATTGACATCTGGACAATTCAACTTGCAGGATTCCTGTGTGTAACATGTCTCACTGTACTGGATCTTCTCTTCATACTCTCTGGACGGCGTTATGTATACTGTCAGCCTGAACCAGCTCTGGCTACTGCCACTCCTGTCATGTCATTAGAAAAAAAAAGTTAATATGACAAACATCTGCCATCATCACAATACATCAGACCTCAATGGCATTTGACTTCCAGCTAACAAGGTTTGGTGCTCCACAAAACCAAATTACCAAAACTATCAAGATGGAAAAATAAAGTTCAACATAAGAGCAATTTGTAACCAGGCAAGCAGTATAATGTGAGACCCCATTTTGGTCCAGACTCCAGACTAAATGGATGGATTGCTGTGAATTAGACATTCATGGTTTTTAAAGAGGTAAAATGCGATTTAATATTGACACCAAATTTATAAAAACCATAATTTCACGGGTTGAAAATGGCTAAACCTGTCATCTGCTTTTTAAAATCAGCCCCGGAAAGAGAGGGCCAATGCTGACATAGAGCTCGGTGAAGTTGGGTGTGGGATGGTTGATGATCTTGGATGCAGTGTGTGTTATTTTTGTCAGTTTGTTTCTGTTAGTGGTGGACAGCATGTTGTAGATACATGGTGAGCAGTACAAAAGGATGGGTTGAATGATGCTGGTGTAGTGACACAGTAGTGACAGAAGGTGGGGGTCAACAGAGAGGGCACAAAGTTTGCGGATGACATGGAGTCTCTGTTGGGACCTTTTGTGAATGTAGGTGGTGTGTTGATCAAATATGGTCCGAGGTATTTGAAAATCTAGAAACGATATGTTCATTAAGATATAACTGCTATAACAGAATTAATCGATTTCTTTGTTTACATGCTATACAGTCTACTCTTATATACAGTGTGTCAAACTCAAACATTCTCTACGGAAATGTGCTTATAAAGAGACAAACTGTTCCCTGGTTATAGAGGAATACTATTGATCAGTTTGAAAATGTTTAGAGTTTACCCCAGAGAGCATGTGTAATTCCCCTGATGGTTTACAGATGTTTTGAGAATAACAACGGTCCTCCCAAGAACCAGCATATCCATCTGCCTCTGCTCAGCTGATGACATGTTGGTCAGATCCATCTCCTGGGTGGTATAACTGGTCCAGGTCAGATTGGCACCACCATGATTATATCCTCCATAGCACCGCAGCACCACCATCTCATTTTCCTTGACATAGATCTCCTCGACTGTCTGCGCATACACAACTGTGAATGAGTGAAACACATTTTTAGTAAATTTTAATGTTTAAGACAACACCATGAACGTGTCTGTGGACAGAAGCGGTTAAAAACTATTAAAAGTATCTTCAGCTGGTGAATTTTATCCTCCCAATATTAATAAATAGACCATTTATAGCTGTCAACTGTTTCAAGAATTCCCTAAATTATTGATGTGTTTTTTAAACTTATATGTTGACTGGCTATAATATTTAGATTTAACCAGGAGTTGTCACATGTCAGCAACAATATGATGTGTGACATTTGATGAAATAATTCCATGATCTTGAAGGATATGACTACTGCATCACACTGTGACCACTTCCCAATTGTATTTGTGCTATTTCCACTTTTTTTGAAGAACAGATGAATGCTTTGTCCATGTTATTTTGAACGCGTCAAAATCATTGTTGATATTAGCTGACACTAGAGATTCATATTCTATAATAACACTGGCAACTGCAACATGTTATACTATCTTAGTATTGTCATATTGTATTGATGCTCTTCTTGCCTTGAGCACCACAAACCTTAACAGTCACAAGACTTGATTTACATTTACTCAAGTAATGGATTTTGGGGCAATTTACTAATATTTATATTTTACACAACTTTATACTTATACATCACAACAATTTTAGAGGTCAATATTGTACTGTTTACTCTGCTATATTCATTTGACAGCTATAATCACACATTTCTATGAAGATTGAGATTTTACAAGCAAAACATATGGTCAGTTTATAAAATGTTAAAATGCTAATGCTTTAATGCCTGTTGTTTTTATTTTTTATTATCTTTTAGCAAGTATTGATTGATTGGTTGATGATTTATTGGTTGATGGAGCTAGTTTCAATTACTTTTATGTGAAGTTTGGTAGTTTAGTTCAGTTGTTCCCAAACAAGGTTCACATGATAAATCTGGAGTCATGAGATGATTCATGAGTTAGAAAGAGGGAAAACATAGCTCTGCTTCACCAATCTGTATCATTTCTTTTTTGGATAAAATATTTAGTAATTTTACTTTACTTATCTTTGCTGGAACTGTTAATCTGGTAAGAAGCCCCAAATCATCTTTTTTTGGTGTGTGTGTGTGTGTGTGTCTGTGTGTGTAGAGTTCATGTTAAAATGGAAATATTCAGTTACATGTACAAGTTCAGTGCTGGTATAAATCAACTTTTCACCACTGCCTAGTAATTGCTAGTGTAGTAGTAATAATTATCCCCCACTTTTTTCCTGAATATTTAACACCATGTAGAGAAAGATTAACACATAATTCAACCTGCCTGATTGCCGTTTACTATTACATAACTGAAACTTCTCTTACCAGTTGCCAGGAGGAAATAGAGTTGGATTGGATTTACTCTCGCAGTCATCTTGCAAAAATGCAAACGTCTCAGTGTAGTCTCACGACTGTAGCCTACTGGTGACTATAATGAAAGTGAAATAGGAAACCCATAAAATAACGGCTGAGAGATAGCCCTACCCTCTCTTTTTTTCATGTCCGTTTTCGTTTCAAATATCAAACATAGGCTCTGTGTCACAGTTTGCAAAATAAATGTGGAAGCACATTTCTGATCTTCATGGCTTTTCAATAATTCACTGCCTCACCTTCACTTTTTTTTTCATGTATTATCTTTATTCATGACAGTCGTGCGTCAGTTGTGCGTTTATCTATGACGTCAGATGTGCCTGTTGTGTCTTGTCTGTCTTATGTTTTCTTTATTCTAGTCTTCCTCTGTGTTCATAGTAATGCACCAGTTGTGGCACTCCCAATTTCGTTAGCCTATTAGTAACCTACCCGGTGCGCTGTGGCTGTCACGTATCTTCCACTATCTTACAGCCCACTTCAGTGGAACTCAGAAACTCAGAAACCAAACAAACACAAATCCTTCCAGGAATTTCCTCCTGCAGGTTTGTCAGAGATGACCGACATATTGAAACTGGCGTCAGAAGCGGGAAAGACACCTATACTATCCCAACTTTCAGAAAGCGGTGAGATATATAAAACTTGGCTCTTTTTTTTAGCCATTGTGTCATTGTGGTGGACTGTTTATTCAACTGCTTAGTCACCAGTGTTGCCTCAGTGCAGCTCATGATAATATGTAGCCTATTCATTCACGAAAAATGCATTAAACACAACTACGTGTGTTTTTTCAGATATTGGCAGTATTTGGGCTGATGTGTGCACCTACGTTCAACGTCAGATCACTTTAAAGAAGGTATATATGTCTTTATCTGTCTATACAAGAATGTGGATGGTTGTTTATAAGGCTGCCTCACTTGTCTTTTAAAACTCAAATCCACCTGTCATCGGTCTCCTCAGATCAATACAGAGCCTGGCAAATGAGCTTTTAACAATTTTTTTGCAAGATGTATTGAAATTGGACAGGCATGTGTCAGTTTATCATGTTAAATTAGAGGTTGTAGCCTACAGTGTTCCATGGTTGATTAGACATGGTTGCTCACTATTGTTATTTCTACCATGTACTGTTATTAATGATGTTATTCTTGGTAGACTTATATGTATTAGCTATTTGACTTGTTTTTGTCACGTTTTACCGTTTTTTGTCATTGTTTTATTTGTTTCATTTGATATGTTTGTATTATTTGACAGTTTACTCTTATTACTGTGGTTGTTATTATTATATATTGTATGTCTTTTTAGCCCATATGAATGTGAACTCAGGGCATTGCTGTAAAAGAGCTTCATGCTCAGTCAATTTTGCTTAAATAAAACATGGCTTAAAAATCTATCTATCTATCTATCTGTCTGTCTGTCTGTCTGTCTGTCTGTCTAATGACATTGATTTATTGATCCACAGGGGGTCCATCTGGCAGGACTGGGGACCTTCACCTTCTCTCAGCAGAAGTTGGACATTGGGAACAAGTTCATAATGATCCAGCACCCCATTTTCCTCCTTGCTGGCAAACTTGCCCAGTCTCTAGGCTTACAGCAAGCCAAACCACTGGGTGCAGGTGAGGATAAACATTGTCATCATAAATAAAGCAATATGGATATATGTGATATAATATAGATACAGCTAATATACCACTTTAAACCTTTTAAGCAATGTGATAGTAGTGTTCTGAAAAAGAAAAGTGAACATTTATTGTTGTAACAATATATATCTTTTGCAGTTTTAAATGTCATATACACATCATTTTGTACAAGATGTTTTTGACAACTTGAGCTTATTGTTTCTAACACAAAAACATACTATAGTTTGGTAAATAACCAACAGTACTACAAAAACACTATCACTGGGTCAAAACAGTTAACCAATTGGTTCATTAATTCGTTGTTGCCATAAAATGTTCAGACTAGTGATCTTTGTGTGTATGTAGGTATAGCAACTTACAGCAGGGTGGGTCAGAGAGGATTTGGTTCCATGATTGTTTTTGACACTGTCACGACCTGGCCTTAAACAATAGAACAATATGATGAAGACCATTTGTTGCATGTGTGTCTGTGTATGTGTCCCTGACAGCAACAGACCTACCTGTAGTGCAACTGAACTTCACAGCTGTGTCACAAGAGACTCATTTCAGTCGAGACATAGTGGAGGGCTGTGTTAGAGAAACTCTTCTGCTCCTTGTCAGAGCTTTGGCCTCTGAGCAAATCGTATTTCTCCCCCTCCAGGGAATTGGAGTTTTGTCCTTTAAGAACAACAAGGTGCCTCACCTGCACACACTTCTTACACTGTGATTCACATTGTGAATGATATGATATTATACTGCTTTTCGATCAAACCAAATCTCATCTAATGTACTTTAAAGGTACGGATGAAGTTCAACAGAGATTTTATTAATGCCGTGGATGGAAGTGGCAGGCTACATTTAGCCTTCAATAATGTGAGTACAGATGAACATATATGTTTGTGCTTTTGCTTGTTTGCAGTATACACTGTATGTGTAATTATTCAAGCATATCATTGGTACTTTTGCCCTTCCAGAGACCGGGGAGCAGTGCCTCTTTAATGTCTGGTGGACTGTCCAGGCTACAAAGGCCACAAAATGCCAACCACATCACCCTGCCAACTGTCTGCTCTCCTCAGCCAGATAACAAAGCTGGTGACAAAGAAGGCTGGTGCCTGTCACCAGCTCCAGACCAGAGGAATGCACAAGGTGAAAGAGCTTTTTGCACAAGGCTGACAATTAAGGTTGAGGTTTAAAATCATTTTAATAAATAATTAAGTATTGCATCAAATCCACTTTAAAATTGACAGTTGAATCTCTCTATTTTGTCTTATTCATTAACTTGTTGTGAGGGAGAAAGACTTTTGTTCCTCATTTTACTTTAGCTGTTTAAAGTTTGATGTTTCGCAGATTATTTCTTTGATTTCTTGCTGAGGTTAAAACACTCAAATCAATATGTTACATATGAAGCTGACGGCTGACTAGTGGCTCGGCTGACGGCTGACTAGTGGCTCTGTCCAAAAGTAACAATATTCACCTGCTAGCACCCCTTGAGCTCACTAATTAAGATGTTATATCACATTACCTGCAAGACTGCAGGAGTTTTTTGTATGGATAGGATTTTGTTGACATTGGATGGAGTCAGGCTAGCTTTTCAGCTTCACAGAGCTTTCTATTCTAATGCCCAGCACAACAGTGAATAAGTGCTTTCCCCAGAATGTTATACTCTTCCTTCCACTTACTTGAAGAACATGTTGTACCGGAAGTGAAATCTGGTTCTATTTGCACTTTGGTCTGCCAGAGGTTGTTTACTTTAAGTGTACTTGGTGTACTTGAAGAACACGTTGCACTAGCAGACTGAGATGAATCACCTGTTTTCACATGAAATCTGAAATGATTTTCACTTTCACTTTTGGTGTACTAGGGGCAAATGTATCACAATGACCAAGCTAACAATACAAGATTAGATGTGCAATTTGTTAGAGATTAACAAGGCCAGGCATTTTGCCAATTTGAAAGCCACTTTCCTCAAATCAAAACAGAGTTACTGTAATAGGGTGCAATAGGCTGAGATGCAACTATATATATGTATGTATATATAGATATATAGATATATAGATAGATAGATAATGTTAAGCTCCCCTATTAGGAGAAAGATATGTTTAGGAACAGTGAACCCACTCAAGGTGTTGTGTGTCTCTACAGAAGTTCCCCAACAGCGGGAATCTAAATCCCATCAGATACTGCAGCCTGCTAACATGAAAGCGTTCAGCTTGTATGAAGACCTGAAACCAAAACCACCTATGGAGGCCACAGACAAGTACCACACACAAACACACCCACACACACATAGACAGTCAGGTACACACACTCTATGGCCTGAGTCAGTGAGAACTGAGAGCTCACAGGTGGTCCTATATTGTTACTGCCCTGAGGCAGCTTCCAGCTCCATCAATGATGCACAACTATCTCTTGGACAGATTCCTCTTCTTTCATCAGCTCCCTGCACTGTCAAGATCCACACACACACACACACACACACACACACACACACACACACACACACACACACACACACACACAGACCTGTAATCTGGGTTCATTGTTAACTAGAATCATGAAACACGTTGAATCCAACATGTGAAAGAGAATGATTGGATGACAGAAGATACTCACTGTAGTTTTATCAAATTTGGTCCACCTAGTCTGTTATAATATGCTCAGGAACAGTTAGAGTCCATGCCTACTTTACACCCTCTGTGAACCCATATCCACAGTGTAAGGTCTCATGTTAAACTGTTCACATGAGACACAAGCATGGGTTACAGGCAGTGTTTCACTATTATTTGACTCTATGTTTTATTTTGAATTCCAGTTGCTCGGTTTAAAGTCCCAAGAAAAAGGGAAAATTAAACCATTTAACATATACACCCATCCACTCCCACACAGGGTTATTATAATTAACGAAAACTAAGACTAAAACTAAAACTAAAACTAGCAATGAAAAAATAATTTAGTAAACTGAAATTAAAATAAAAACTACAATGAACAATGTAAAACTAACTGAAACTAAACTGAATTGCAGATAAATTCAGCTTCATTTTCGTTGTTGTTTCGTTTTCTCCCTCAGTGACTTCCTGTCCTGCAGCAGCCATGGTTAAAGAATGAAATTAAAAGGGACTTGATAATTGGTGTCACACATTCTTTCATCCTTTTCAGCTTCTACAAGTCAAGGCTTTCTCTTAATACCTGAAAAAATAAAACTAAAACTAAAACTAAATAAAAACTAAACTGAAACTGGACAATTCCTCAAAATGAAAACTGCCAAATGAACACACACAATGGTATGTGTGTGGGAGTCCCACACACATACCATGGAATCATTGTTTGTAGTTTTACAGGGAGTGTTTTTCTCTTTAGTTAGGCTAGCTGTTTCAAACTCTGCTAACACTTAACATACACCAACAAACCCCCATACATACCGTGGAGTCATCATTTATTGTTTACAGTCGCAAACAATCTGTTTCCCCTTTCAGGCTCACCACCATCTCTCCACCAAAGGTCACTCCCAAACTTGAGGAACCACATGTGAATGTTAGCTGCTCTGATCATGCCCGTGCTGGACAGGTAAGTGTGCAGGTGTGAAAGTGATGGTAGTTCTCTAGAGTATGGATTTGTAATGTCAGCTTTCTGTGTCCTTGTCACTATAGGAGCTGTGCTACCTGTGTATGCAGCGGGCCCAAAGAAATGTGCCAGTGTACCTGAGGGAGCAGCAGCAGACTGAGGAAAAAGCTCAGGAAAAACTCTTATTGTGTAAAGAACAACAGAGAGACAAGCAGTTCATGGAGAGAGAGCAGGTGTGTGTGTGTGTGTGTGTGTGTGTGTGTGTGTGTGTGTGTGTGTGTGTTTGCGGGGGGTATGCACTTCAACGTGTTGTTGTTGACATGCTGATGATAAACAGCTGTAATAACCATGGTCACGACTTAGTTAAGTATGATACCATGCTAACATTTGCAGAGCTGCAACAATAAGTCCATTAATGGATTAGTCAAATGAAAAAAAAAATCAGTAATCAAAATCAGTTGTTGTAAGGATTTGATGGTCCAAAGTTCTTAATTGTGAGAATTCCCTGGTTTTCTAGTATAGTAAACTGAATATATACGAATTTTTGACTTTTTATTGAGCATAACAAGACATTTAATGACTCCACCTTGTGCACTAGGATATTGTGATAGATATTTTTCACTGTTTTCTGATGTTTCACAGATCAGACGAACAATAAATTAAATGTAAATAAACATCAACCGTTATAGACCTAAACAAAATACAAAGTACAGCTGAGGAATATCGTGTTAGTTTTACAGGTATTTGGTAATAGCACTGGACAAATTCAAATTTTGGCCGAATGATGGCGCTAGATGAAAAGTTTAGGGGTTACATCAGAGTTATTACAATTCATCCCGAGGGGGACACATTTCATGGAAACATTTCACTTAAAACCAGAAATGTCAATATCATGGTGGTGTCAGAGAAGATGCCCCAATGAATAAACTACAACATATAAATATATGTATAAATATACACTTTTGGATTTAATTTTTCCTATTTAGATTCCTTTTATATTCTATCTGCTGTGTGTCACTTGAGGGGATTCAAAACTGGTCTGGGGATTTTTTAGTTGCTTATATTCTACAGAAAAGAGAAGGAGAAACTAAGACTAAGGTTGTAGAAAGTGTCAGTTCCTCACACAGTAAGATGCAACTGAAATACATTATGAGTGCCTTGTGTGTTGTTATTCCCAATATTAGTTCATAGTTCAATAAAAAGGCTTCTAAAACAGATCACAGTGTTCTTAAGTATTAAAGATACCTGCCCTCTGAAAAAAGTTAATTTATCACCCTAGTAATGATAAAATGTCATGCTTTCATTGTCTTTTCTTTTTCCAATCAGTGTTATGATGAAATTGATTTATTTGTGTGTGTTCATTTGGCAGGCGAAGCTGCATGAGCACCGTGAGCATTCAAAGCAGATCGCTGCATTCAACCAGCAAATTTCAGAGAAGAAAGAGAAGACTTACTGTCCTCTGTACCCTGTGAGTAGAGCCTGGACATTAAAGATGTTAAATCACACTTAACAGCTCTTGGCATCTCTTTAGCGTAGCAGTGGCTCGTCATATTCAGTTTCTCCTCTGGGCTGCTTGTGTTTAGACATCATTTATCTTCCCGGCTCGGCCCCTCACTCCTGCAAGAAACATGAAACAGAATTGTTACAGGAACGAGCTTCAGAGCCAGGTAGAGAGGCAGCGGCAGCACAAGGCTCGAGACCAGCAGAACCGACTCCTCATGGAGCATCTAGACCAGGTCCAGCTGGCCCAAGAGTGAGTCTGTTTCAGCGCTACTGCTCAAGCAAATATTTAATTAGTTTTACTAACTAATGCGTCATCTCTTTTTTGTGTGTGTTTCAGATTAGCTTTGCAGAAGGCTCAGCAGAAACAGCAGAAACAGGAGAAAACAAAGCATTACAAGATGGCTCTAGACAATCAGGCAAGAAAAGCCAGATTTAGTAGTCTTTGTGCAGTCACACAGGTACAAATAAAGCAACACAAGTAATCATCACCAGTGATAAATATGGATGCAGAAGGGAGTAAAATCACATTTAGTCTCAACAGTGATTAATTTCAATTTATTTTTTCAGAATGAATATTCCTCAGGTTATAAATGTTTTGAATTTCTTCATCTTTCTAACAATTGTTGTGCTAGCTAAGTAGAATATACATAAATTAAGATCTTTTACTGGGATAATTGTATCCCTCTGTTATGCTGCTGATCTCTGCAGTATCCCATCCCCTGTGTGTTATTGTGTAGTTGCAACAGAGGAAAAACATAGGTCAAAGGAAGGCCATAAAGTAAAGTTAACGCCTATCCTGCAGGTCATGTGTACACAGGCTGTGCTGACAAGCCATTTAAAGACAGTTTCACTTGTTTTATCTCAAGCCAGCTGGATTTCCTGTATGGTTTACGTGCTTTGCCCATAGACTGCATAAAAGTAGATAAAAGACATAGCTACACTTTGATGTCTCCCATTGGTTTGTCGACTCACATTTTGAAGCTTCAAGTTTGGAGCCAGAAGTGATGAAAAGTGAGTGGGTTGAACGCTAGCTGGTTGCTTGGTTATCATTGTGCATTTACAGTCGTTTGACTTTGATATTGCTAAGGCTCATGCTATTTTTCACTAGTGACAAGAGGCTTTAGACCATTAGAACAAATGTACTTACTGGATAGACTGAACATCCAATTCTTTAGAGGTTCTTTTTGTACAACCAACTGCTGCAGAAGACAACATCATTGGCCTGCATCTGACCTATTTGATGTATTATACCCAGGTCTATGGTGACCTTAAACATAAAATGAGTCTGTTTGATAGACTGTTGATGTTGCCCTCATGACATTTATAGGTGGAGGGTAAGAAGGGCACGGACCTTCCAGACTGCCAGCCTGACAGCTTCGGGTTTAGCCGCTGTGAAACACCAGCCGCCAACGCTGAGAGCCGAGAAAGGGCACAAAAGGTCATCTCTGTCTCTTAATGCTGCCATCAACTGACCCTGAAACTCAGTGGTGGAAATAACATCATATCATATTTATTACATTAGATTGTAATTCTCTGCAGTTTTTTGCACTAATGGAAGAGACTATAGTACACATAAAAGTAAGCAAAAAGTAGGCATCAAAATCTTTTCTTGAGTAAAAGTATTTTTTTAAATAACAGTTGAAAAAATATTCTCAGGCCTCTTACTGTATGAGTTGCGTTTAAATTGGTGCACAACATATTAAACTCAATTTGATATTTTTCTATGAACCAGCAGCTCTTTCAGGCAAATTTCGGTGTTGCCACTCAGAAGAAAAAGGAAGAACTACAGAACCGCCAAGCTCAGCTGGAAAAAGAGAAAGAAATGTTCACACACAACCGAACGGAGTGAGTAGAGAAGCTGTGGGTCAGAGAATCGGGAAATGAAAGAAATAACAATAACAATGACAAAGTGGAAAGTAGTCCAAGACATGCCTGTGTTTCTTCTGGAGAAACTGTCACAGTCTGTCTCTCTCTGGTATGTTTTCTGTCCAGGTTAATATTGGACCACATTAATCACTTTGAGAAGAAGCGGGACATCAGTAAGTCACTCGAGAACGAGTGGAGTTTGAGTGTGAAACTCAAACACCAACGAGAGGAAGAGGAAAAGCGCTTCCTGAGGTGTGTGACGTAGGATCATCACTTACATTCACAATCACATTCACAACTTTGTGTCAAGTTGGTTTAACATTCACACGCTGTCTTAAAAGTTTGCCATTTAGTTTGAAAGTTACTGCATCCTTCAAACAACAGACTTATGTTCCTAATTTCTGATAGGGTGATTTGATTAAAGGCCAAAACTGAAAACTTTCAAAGGTTATAACACATTGTACACATTATTTTGATTTTGAGTAAATGTTCTCCTGATTTTTGGTGTTCAAAGACTTTCCAAGAGTGCTTTGATACAGTTCTAGATATTGTCCTTTGAAGGTGAAGTTGATCTGTTCATTCACTCATTCTTCAATGTGTCTCTCTGTGGTCAGGTCTGCTGGCCAGCTCCTGGTAGATAAGCTAGCACAATACAGACGCTGCTGCCAGTGTAAGAGGAGGACCTCCAATTGTGGAGAGACCAACATCTGGAAAGACTCTCATTACCTCTCTGGCTCACAGTTTATGATCTAATGACCACTTGAACATCAAGGCTTTAACAGGCCACTTGAAACTCATCATGTGACAATCAATAATGGTGAAGTTTAAGTTAAGTTATGTGAAGCATACATGGATGATATGGTATGCAAGTAGGCGCTGTGTTACTGTGAGACTTCCTCTTGCTCCTTTCATAAATTGGTTTCTTTGCGGTTTGTGTTAGTTGTAATTTGATTTATTTTCTGCACATTACGGTTGTTTTTGTGTTTCTTTGTCACATGATTATGTGTTACGAAAGTCAAACACAGTCAATAAATTGTTTTTACACACACACATGATCAATGACAGAGTAGAGCTCACATTGATGATTGATGATGGCACATTTAGGTTCTTTAACTTATCATTGAAAGACTGTCTCACATTCTTGATGAGCTTATGGTGTTGTATGCTTGAGTTTTGTATGCTGAGACGGTTTCATTTATGCTGGGATGTCATTGAGGGGTGTTTTGTTTTCTGGGTTTTGGTTTGCTCTGTGTTTTCCTTGTGTGTTCATGTGTTCCTCCTCACACCTGCCCTGCATCTCCCAGCCCTGTTGTGCCACCTGTCCTTATTATCTGGTTAGTTTGGTTTGTATTTAAGTTCAGTTTTCAGTTTAGTGTCTGTTGAGTTGTCTTGTATTTGTTTGTTAAGCCCAGCCAGCTTTTGGTCTATGCCTGCACATCCCAGAATAAAGACTTTTTTCTTCAGCCCTGCTTTTGCTTTTGGTCTCTACATTTGGGTCCACCTTCATGACATTTAGCCTTTCACCTAATCTCTCACTGCTAACTGTTACAGTAATTAATTTGCATTTATTTCCCCCTGAATCATGTTTTCTCCTCAGAGTGGAGTGCACACGATGAGCCTATTTTTTATTTTTTTTGCTTTACCTGAGCATCTGTTGCTACTGTAACAGTCGTTCCATGTGTTTTGACATACTAACTTATATGTTGTACAGTGCAAACAACAAACAAGGTTTGACAGGTCTGTGACACTTTAGTTTGGCTCAGCAGTTCATTATTAGGGGCAAGTTGCTAAAAAGGCTTATAACTAAGCAGTTAAAATAGTAAGCATACGGATAGGCTACAAGTTAATGCATTTAAGTTCCTTGTTAACATGGTCTACACTCAATTAAAAATCTGCCTTTCCTTTACTGAGTGCTATAGGTCATGTTACCATATTAAGTTTGTTTACTGTTTGAATTTATCATTTTTTCCCCCATCAGTCCAGCACAGTGCCAAAGGGAGTGAAGAAACTGTTGCGTCTGTTCTTGTCCTTTGACATGAAATACTTGGAAGGGTCACTGTCCCACAGCTGACCCTGATAAATGATGAGGGAATACAACAACAATGTATGCAACATACCAAGAAGTACATGACTTATGGAGAAAAGCAAAGCAAAACGGTGCTGACAGGGCCCCAGGCGGTTCTGTGAGGATGAAGGGAGGGGAAAAAAACAACAAAAAAAACACAAATCATTTATGGGTTGAATCATAAGTCACTGCATGGTGAAAATTAAGAGGGGCAAAGAGAAAAGTGAGCAAAATAAAACATGATATGGATGAAAGAAAATTTGTGACATTTATATGGGAGGATGGGTTCATGAAATGTGGGAGTTTATATAGAAGATAAATGTGTTGCAAGATCATGACAATATTCTTCTGGCTGTAGTCCCAGATCTCTGTGAAGACAAACCTCCCTCCCTCAAAGTCTTTGTACTAAAACAGATGCACAATTAACTGCCCCACACACTGATGGCTGATTAATTTGTGAACTGACTGATAGATTGTGTGTGTGTGTGTGTGTGTGTGTGTGTGTGTGTGTGTGTGTGTGTGTGTGTGTGTGTGTGTGTGTGTGTGTGTGTGTATGTACTATCTGGTGGTAGACAAACTTATCTGACACATATTTCAGCAAAGAGAAGTGTGATCCAGAAGAAAAACCCACCCTCACACACACATATAGGAAAAAAAATCCCCAACGTCATTACTGAGTGACTCACTATAGTCTCTGCGGTCCTCTGCCTTAAGTGTCCAGCCCTTGGTGTGGTCCACTTACAGTACAATTTTACAAGCCCTTGTTGACTAATAACTCAGGGAGTATATGAACAATGATGGACTCTCGAGTAGCACATCCTGTCTCTCTTGAGTAAGTGAAAGCAGAAACACCTATTAAGAGCCTTATTTATGATAGCAATCTGCAATCATTCAGTCACATCTCTGAGTAGTTTTAATCGTCTTCTTTACTCATGGTAGCAACATGGCTCTGTTTGTCTGTGGGTCGATAGGTCAAACCCCGTGATTCAGACTGAAATATGCCAGGAAATGAATCTTCCTGACTTTGGGGATGCCCTGACTTCCTCTAATGCCACCAGCAGGTCAAAGGTTTTTTACTTATCCTGTACAGTATCTCAAAATCTAGTCGATAAATTGGCACATTTTGCACAGATATTCAATCAATCAATCAATCAATCAATCTTTATTTGTATAGCGCCAAATCACAACAAAGTTATCTCAAGGCACTTTACACATAGAGCAGGTTCTAAACCGAACTCTTCAGGTTTTAACTTTAAGAGACCCAACATTCCCACATGAGCAACAGTGGCGAGAAAAAACTCCCTTTTAACAGGAAGAAACCTCAGGCAGAACCAGACTCAGAACCAGAAGTGGGCGGCCATCTGTCTCGACCGGTTGGGGTTGAGAGGAGAGAAAGGAAGGATAGAGGAGATCATCTTTCCAGACAATTAATTGCAACATCTTTCCCTTCATTTTTACTCCAGCACGTCCATGACTTTAAGAACTTTTTAAGAACTATGAAACGGATTGCCATTAAAACATTATTAATTGTGGGAAAAAAAGTGATCAAAATGTCAATACTTTGAGTCACTTACTTACTGTATTCCTTAGCTTTCACATTAGCCATACCTGCACTTTGTGCCATATGCTAAATAGCAAATGTAAGCATGCTAAGGTGTACACAGTAGGATACTGATGTGCATGTTTGACCAAACTGTCAGAAACATATTCAGTAAGGGGTGCATGATGGCCCGACGTCCTCTGGTAGAACCTGTGCTCACAGCCCAGCACTGTGCAGCTCAACTGGCAGTAAAACAGCAGAATTGTCAGGGCTGCCATTAGCACCCCATTCTCTTCACGGATGAGAGCAGGTTTACACTGAGCACATGTGACAGGCATGAAAGAGTCTGGAGACGCCATGGTAAAACATTATGCTGCCTGTAACATCATCCAGCATGACCACTTTGGCTGTGGGTCAGTGATGGTCTGGGGAGGGATATCCTTGGAGGGTCACATAGACCTCCATATAGCCAAAGTTACCCTGACTGCTGTTAGGTACTGAGATGAAATCCTCAGTGGGTCCTGGATTCCTCCTGATGCAGAACAATGGCCCGGCCTCATGCAGCCAGAGTATAAAGGTAGTTCCTGGATGATGAAGACATTGATGCCATTCATTGGCCCTAGGTCAAGTTCCCTTGACCTAAATCCAATATGTTATGTATTCATCTGACCCTGCCAAGTACCTCCACAGACTGTCCAGAAGCTCACTGATGCCCTGATCCAACTGATCGAGAGTACTCTGCCCTCCCTAGGTGTAACTGATTGACTAGTTTAGCAAATAGCTAACAATTTTCCCAGTGAACACAAACCCGATGTAAAGTTGACGCTGTTTTTTTACACGTGGGTAAGCTGTAAAACTGAAAATACAGAAAGAATTAAGCTGAACTATCACCTTCAAATATACTCACAGCATGACATATTATGAAACAGAAATTTAAAACACATTACAGCAAACTGTTATCAACAAAATATATTCTGCACAAACTCCACACAGCTAGTAAAATCAACATTATGGAGGATTAGCTCAGTGCTATTTTTTCAGAAATGAACAAGCTTTAATTATCAGAGATCCTCAAGATCCAATTTAAGTGTTCCCTTAATTTTGTTTTGAGCAGTGTATAATACTGAGTGCTGTGAAGCATGGAATCAATGTATGTTACAGTTATTTCACTGCTCAGCTTAAAGATCAACTGGTTAGACTGCTCAATTGTGTGCTTGAGTATAACAAAGGTCTGTTATTTCTGGCAGGTAATATTATGTCCGACCCCTCTCTATTATTTTCCATCAGTCAGAAGGCTTAACTCAACGGGCTGCGTAAGTCTTTTGTTCCTCAGTTCGTCAAACTGTTAAATCAGAGTTTGGATTCTGGGTAGACCTCATTGCTCCTGTCTGGACTAAGCACTGAATGTTGAAGGGAGTGACCGATGCAGTATGTATATACCATATGTTGTAATATTTATTTTGTAGCTTGGTTAAATGTTGTGTTTTCATTATTCATGTGACACAATGTACGTCTTGGGACACAAGACAAATTTCAGAATATTCTAATAATAAAAAATCAAATTAAAATTCAAGTCTTTCCGTAAATTGAGAACAAGTCCCAAGATACCTGAATAGTAACTAAATCTCTTTACATATTTGTAGCACAGGTTACTTGTTCCCTGGGTGGTTTCTTGGACTAGAATCATGGTTAGGTGAGTGAACTACAACATTTGTTGTGTTTGGACTGACCATAGCCTTTAACTGGGCTTACTGAGATGATGTCGTCTAAACTGAGTCACTGGAGCACATCGTGGTGTTATTATAGGAGTGGAGGGCATTGGCTAATGGGGCATCTATGCTCCCATGTGAGACAGCAGGAGACCAATGACAACATAATGCTGTTTGTCAAGCACATGATGACCACCATGTGGGTTATGTGAGGCTGAGAACATTTGCTCTGCAGCAACACAAAATAGATTTCTCATAGATTTGACACATTTGAAATGTGAACTTATTTCCTCTGTAAATATGTATAAACATATTTTCACATATCCTATTTACTCTAGAAAATATGTGAAATGTGTGAAATTAAACAAACTTGTGAAAGATGGTGAACACCCTCATTATTCCGTCTGTTTCTTCCTTTGTGCCTCCAGCCGTACTTTTGTGTGTGTGTGTGTGTGTGTGTGTGTGTGTGTGTGTGTGTGTGTGTGTGTTCCCAGGCTCCCAGGCTAGTGGATCTAATGGATATCCATCCTTGTTTTATTGGCATGCAAGATTGTGGTTGGCTTTTAGACAGTATGTGTCCGAGCTTTATTTCAGATCCAAATGTTTCCATCCAGTCCGCACGACATCAGGATACAATCCTCATGAACCAAACACATCGTGAGAGCAGGCAAGCTGTGTAACTGCATGACAATCAACACATGATCAGTTGTTTACACTCTAAGAGAAACTAATGGGGAACAATACTGTGCATGTCCACTGTAAGAAACCTGTTATGTATGGTATATGGTTAGAATTGAAATAAAATGAGGTGTACAAAAAGGTTCTTGTATATTCATGCAGTTCAGACACTGTTATCCTGAATACTGTGTCATTCTCTTGGCCAAGTGATAAAATGTGCACACTTTAAAGCTGCTCTAATCTTCTTTTGTATTAAAGGTTGAATATGTAGAATATTTATTAAAAGCTATATTTAAAAAAAAATAATACAGCCATGGGGCGTTTTGAGGGGTACAGAATGACAGTATTGCTTTTCCATAAAAAAACAAATTTAGTCTGAATTAATATTTTTAATATTTTTTGACGGGTTCGACAATGACGTTCTGACACGTTCTGTGTACATTGTACCAGCCAATTAGCGGCCGGAAGTGCGGGTTGCCAGGGTTGTCTGTTGTTCCGGTGCAGCTACTGTAGGCTGGCACTGGGTGAAATGGAGTTGTAAACAAACAGAGCCGTGTTGGACTTACTAAAACCAGCGTTTTTTGCTCTCAAGTACAACTTTTCATCACAAAACTTCGAAGGTAAGACAGAATATCTGTTAGTCGCTGTAAATAAGTGGTTGTTTACCTTTGTATGCTGCTGGTTCACTGAGTTTTTAGCGCAATAATAGTGGTACTGTTGAACTCACCACGGTCTTAGCTTTCATATGAGATGCTATTTGTTTGTGTACCATGAAGTATCAAAACGGTAGCAATGGAAATGTGGAGAGTGGGTTGACTTTCTGACGCTATTCGGATTTTGATATTTGATCATTAACCTCTTAACGCACGCTGTTCCGTTCACGGGACGGGACGGATGTTAGGAGGTAGCCACACGTTCTTCTGAATGTTTTAAACACCAACCCTTAAACATATATGCTCATGCCGTACATTGTTGGAAAGCTTAGATTGTTCTGATTCATTCAAGACCACTCACGACTTATATGGTTGCTCACACCCGTAATAGTATTAGCGATTAGCTCGGCTAGCCACTCAGCTAAGTGAGAAAAGCTATAATGCCTACATACCTTCAAAGTCTTCCCTTTACCCACAACGATCATCTTATGACTCAGCACTTTCTGTACAGCTCGCCAAATATCCATTCTTGTGAAATATGAAATCCGTTTTCATAAAACCGGAATACTTTCCTCAATATGTCCATGTATTTAGTCCAACACGTAATGTAATAACACAAAAAACAAACCATATACGGTCCGTTTACGTCATTTCCTGACCTGCACGTCCATCTCAGAGTACACGTGACTAGATGTTTACGACCGTGAGCCTCTTCTGCTTCTGACGACACCACACACAAGCCAATCGGTGTTTAGGATTAGGCAGTACATGCAGAGACATTGCTGCTACTCCCACTGGCGTTACAATGTAATGTACCTCGGTGGTTTCTAGTCAGTTACAGCGAGGGTATGTTCGCTTCCTGTATTCAAAATAAAAGCACCAACTCTATCGTTATGGGTTTCTTAATAAGAGAAGGCAACGGGTGTTTTATTTTGTGAAAATGACCGGAAGTGCGTTACTCGCTACGGCTAACTTGAGTGACTCCGAATTCGCAGGAACAAAACTTTAAGCAGATGTTATTTGGACAAATTAGCGTCACATTGTGGATCTAAAGGGCTACTTTCTCACCTAAAAAGGTTAGACATGTGGATAAAGTGGTATATTTACAGAGTTAGAGCTAAAATAAAATCCGGCACCGGACCTGGCAACCCGACTGCTGGAATTACTTTTTGGTTGTTGCGACTACGATCTCGAGACATTAGATGGCGTTGTTCTGCTCATTCTACATATTCTACCTTTAACAATTTGTAGATCAAATTAGTGCACATGATGTGAAAAGTCATAATCACTGACAGTGGCAGTACAAGCCTGCAACTTTTCTGTTTGGATTCACTGCTCACATGCAGCAGCAGTCTGTCATCCTTTATGCAAACAGGAGACACATTTATCAACTGATTGGTAAATATAGAGCATACAGGTACCCAGTTAAAGAGCTAAAAGGAAAGTAACATTTCTCAGGTCACCACGACTCCAAATTAATGCCAATGTTGCTCCATGTTTACGTACAACTGGCACGTTTCATATGTTCACTGAACCAACATTATAAGGCTGTAATGAGTCAAACGTACAGCTTTAGCCTCAATCTTTTTGCACATTATCATGTACGTAGTGAAGTGCATTAAGTGCATATTTATGACACCTTTTACAGGGTTCCAATTTTATAAAAAGTTAGCCAGAGTTTAACCAACTTATTGAGGTAGCGTTAGCTTAATAAGCTAGCTCAAATCAGTTTTCATTTTAGCTGGTCATTGCTAAAAATGAGAATCCTGCTTTTGTCTATCATTGTATGAAATTAGGAATGCATAGCTTAAAGAATTAGTCTATGAAGAATGCTCTGTGGTTGATTATCATGTGAATACGATTTGCTATTTAATTTTTCCCACAAAAAAAAAAGAAAAAAAATTCTAAAATAACAAACTCACAGAGGTTTGGAAAAAAATGTATTTATCTTCAAAATAAGGATCTGTCATTGATTAGAGTGATTGTCTGAGACCAGAAAACTGTTTCCTGTCATGAAACTGGTCTGAGTTCAGGCCAGAGCCCAGAAAAAGCCACACCTGCTCCCTCAGCCCCTAAACAGCATGTCTTACATGTAATCACGTGCCTGTCTGACCTACACTCACACACACACACACACACACACATTGACGTGCACACTCACAGCCTGTTTCTCTCACTTACAGTATACACACATCTCATGTCACAGACTCTGCAAAAAATGTAATTTCCTGACAAAAATATACTTCTGTTCCGTCGAAGCCCACTCCTATCCTTTTCCTGTTCCCATCATAAAGCACATCCTCACGGTTTCACACATGAATAACCTCAACACAAATACACACACGCATGAAGAAAATGTTTTGTATGATTGCCCAAGGGCAGTGCATACTTCTGATTTGGACATCCTGTTGTTACACACTTGGACAACATTTCATACAGTCTTATGCACTCCCCCTCTCCTCATTTTCTGTCTTGCCAATTCTAATCTCCATCTCTTCCTCGTTTATCCATCTTGCTTTTTCTCTGAGCAGTTATAAGATCAGCCTTGCTGTTTTCCAATACCTCTGCTTTTCACTCTTATCCTTCTCTTGACTTGTTTTACTTTTTACATTGATTCATTTTCTACTAAATAAAATGATCTCCTTCTTCAACACTTCTTGACATATTTATCCCATTTTCTTTTTTGTCCAGGCCTTTATGTTTTTTCATCTCCAGTGTTTTATTATTATTATGGGGTTCCTCTCCACCTTAATACAACACATATGTTTTCAGTTATATGCACAGAGAGACAGATGCTGCACAGATAAAATCTTGGCACCAACACAGGGAAATCAGCATGGATATGGCAAAGCATGCCCACGCGTGTTGTGGTTTGTGGTATATTGGCATTATATTGTTTAGAACAGCACAAGGCATTATTGGACATTGTCTCAAACTGATAGTTGCTTCACAGAACATGAACTCAGGCAGTGAGCTGCAATTCACACCTCACGTAATGACTTCCATATTATAGGAGGTCTGAGCTACATGTGTAAGCAAAATCCCTAATAGACAGATTTTGCATTTCAGTCTTTGTTGAATTAAAATTAGTCACAGTTCTGTTGTAGATATAAAAATGTGCATGCTTGTCTGTTTTTTGCCAGGAATCCAGCCTTCTTTCATGCCTCTTTATGGGCAAACTATGCCAGCAGGGTAGAGTACAGTCAGTTGACATGGGAAGAAGGCAAGAGGGAGAGAGAATGATGGAGCAAAAGGGCAAAAGAGAGGAGGAGCGAGAGAAAAATATGACGTACCAATGAAGGATGGTTGGTATATGCTTACAGTGCATGTCATCTTTCTCAAAAGCTATGAGCTCAAAATCCCGTTATACAGAGGGAGAGGGAGAGAGAGAGAGAGAGAGAGAGAGAGAGAGAGAGAACAATAAGACGTGCAAGGGTCCCACAGGCAAGAGTCAAGCTGTGGAGAATGTAATATGCATCTTAACCATTAGGCCACCAAGGTTTCCCATATTTCACATTTATTTGTGCTTTGAGTCCTGGCACGAGTTTATTTCTGCACTTTATGATGCCACAAGGGAAATCTGATTCTAATGTGTAAACTCACAAGAGACTATTTAAAAAATGTGTGTGTTGAACCACTGACATAACATGCCTTTATGGATTATAGTCAGATAGTCACAATAAGGTTCACTAGCAAACACACACATACACACACACACACACACACACACACACACACACACACACACACACACACACACATACCAGATTATATGCAGGCCAGTCCATGTGTCATCACCTGTTAATTAACCACAGTTCATTCTCTCTGTTCCCTCTGCTCTTTTTCTGTGTCCTTTACTGTAATACTGAGACAAAGGGTGTTTTTTCATACTGTAAGATGAGGGAGCAGGTCCCAGTGAGATGCTGTTTCAGGCTGAGCCCGACAGCATAAAGTCGAAATAGTTTTTCATGCAGCAGTTTGGCTGGCAGATAAAACAGGGCGGAGTCAATGTGATCCAGCTGTAAGCAGATCATGACAAAGGTATAGCTGCTGCATGACTGATTACACTGCTGCTCTGTCTGAACACAAATACCAAGTTCAATGTGTGTGTGTGTGTGTGTGTGTGTGTGTGTGTGTGTGTGTGTGCGTGTGCGTGTGTGTGTGTGTATCTGTACATCTGTTTGAATGTGATTCTGTCCAGTTTCTCTAGTCCGTATTGCATGCTGCTAATGAGTGGAGTCTTGATAGACGTGGACAGCTGGGAATGGAGGGAAAGTAAAGAGAGATGGAGATAATGTTGATAACCTGCCAAAACCAAGAAACATGTGTGTGCATGTACATGCACTGAGAATACAAACTTGTGAGTGTTATTTAGGATATGTCAGTGTTGTGTTATATTTTGTTCTGCAAGTCAAAAAATAAATGTTTGCTATTTTAATGTGTTTGCTAACAACAGAAAAGCCAATGTGTGTGTGTGTGTGTGTGTGTGTGTGTGTGTGTGTGTGTGTGTGTGCGCGTGTGTGTGTGTGTGTTCGTAGACTGTGGTCTTCAGTTCAGGTCCAAGACAAGCACATAACAGAACATAATTACTGAAAATTAAGCCAAACTGGCTGCAGGCCATTTCCCGCCACAGTCCCTGATCAAGGCTGTACGTATATGTATTCAATATTACAACATTCCAGCCTTAGCGTGATAAATTACAGTAGAAAATCAGCCAAGTTTCAGATCCTTGGAGGAAATGTTGGATTACATCTGTATCCTATGAGATACAAACTCTATTATGTCCATCCATCTTAGTCAAAAACTGTTTTAAAATTTCAGTTTTTAAGTGACTTATTTTTCCAGGGGGATTCCTCCTTTTATTTTTACTGCAGTTAAACAAAGTCTGATATTCTCAAGAGGTGTCAAGTAGGATGAAATGAAGCACGATAAGAAAGGTCAGCTAAGAAAATATTCTCTCAAATTAGCAGATGTATCGTTATGATTAGATGAAACAAGTGAATTTATTCCACAAGTCAGATAAGTTCCCCTATTTTTCCTTAGATCTTAAGAGGCCAAATTAAAAACCTTGTTGAGTCTGTGGTATGTGGACATATTTTGCAGGTATCTCACACAATAGATGGAACAAACTATACAGGCCCAAGACAGGAAAATAGAAAATAGCCTTAACATAAAAGGGTCCTGATTTAAATGCTGCTGTATGTACCCGCAGAATAACAATGGAACAATATTCCCACTGTCAAAAAACATGGAAAACCCCTTTGTTAGAATGACGCAGTAGTCTCCCTCCTACTGTGAGCGCACCCCTTCCCACACGGAAGCTCTCATTAACTGGAAAAGCCCACACTTCCTGCTGGTCAAGGGTTACTATGGCAACAGTTTTGTGGGAGCAGGGGGTGTCTGGGTGCAGAGGGGGGTCAAATGATGACTACAGAGAAATATTTGTCCACTGCAGACATAAAGGCAGACTGTACAGTAAGAAGTCTTCTCTTTAATTGTAGCTCAGCTCTGTTACCTCATGCTGCTTTACTGCTACAGGAGTAATATAAAAACAGGTAAATGTAGCAGTAGCTGAATAATGCTGCTACTTTAGCCCAAAGGCCTAAAGAGAGAATAAAAACATTTCAAAAAGGTCTATGAAGTAACTGTTCTGAAGCTTCCCATCAAATCACATGAGATGTTGATGTTCAAATTTCCATGTTTTCACAGTTCATTAAGGTCCACACCTCCAAATCTGAGCTCAGAAACAACAGTTGACAAAACAATTTCACACTATAGTAATTTTGGAGCTATTGATGGACAACTGGTAAACTCCATCTGCTGAGGAATGCAGATGAAAGCTCCAGAACAGCTCCTAAAGGGACCTTGTGGTGAGATTTTCTCAACTGCTTCCAAGAACAAGAATTAAACTTCAATCTGTATAAAACAAGTTATTATAGGGCAGTGTCGCCAGAAAAATTGTAATTTTGTCTCTGCTTTGATGAGGCATAAAGGAGCGCTACGTGACAATTAGCCGGAAAAAAAAGGCAAAATTGCTTAATACTCCTTTATCTATCCTCCCACACAGCTTTACGAGTATATGCATGAAAAAGAAAATGAAAGAGAAATTATAATCCATCATGTAGTTAATGTTTCTACAGCTGTGAGTTGAACAGAAAACATTCAAAGGTCATCTATGACGCAGATGTTCATGTACACGTTTATCTACTTGGACTTTGTTACAAATCTGCAAGTTTTAAGATGAATGAAGAGAAAAGGCTCTGATGGACAAAAACAGTTTGCTTTAACAGTTTAAAATTTCCATGATGTTGCTCTCCTGAAAAACACAAGCTGTGTTTGTATAATTTGTGTTTCATACAGTGAATATAAAAATGTTCTGATTCATGAGACAAACATCTGAACTCAGCAGGGACATATAATTTCTAGAAGCACCACAGCAATTCCTTCTCATGCCAGATCACAGCAAACATATCAAGAAAACAGCATTATCTTTGGACTGAATGCTAACAGCAGCCTTCTAAAACAGCGTCCACTGCCAGCTGTCTACTGGATGCTTGAAATATATGAAATGTTAGAATTTAGGCTCATTAAACCGTTACTGTACTGTACTGTTGTACTGGCTGAGAATGAGGGCAACTGCAGAATCCTTATTTCCCCATATCCAATGTAGAGAAATAAATAGTCTGTGATTGTTATTTACAGCTAATTGAAAAGCAGTGAGCACTGATTCTTTGCAGTTTTTTAACAACACAAGCAGTATGGCAATGGTCAATCTCATCACCTATTTGTTCCAGACTAAAGTAGTATCTCAAATATTGGATGGTTTATCATTCGTGGTTCCCAGAGAGGATGAATCCTACTTTCTTGAGCAATCAGCTGACTTTTACCCTAGTAGCAGAATAAAGTTGTGGTTGAGATTTGTGGTTTTGAGCAAAATATCACAACTATGGGATGGAAAGCAATGATCAACATTCATTTTCCCCTTAGGGTGATTTGTAATAACTTTCATCAACCCTTAGTGTTTCATTCAGAGCCAGCATCAATTCAGTTTTTTTAATTTGCACAATGCTTTAGTTTATAAAATGTCTACAAAACAAATGACATTCCCATCAGCCTTGACTGTACATCGTGTTTAGTGCCAATTCGCAAATTATAGCATGCTAATGTGCTAAATCAAGAAGCTGAGCGTTGTAAACATAAAACCTGCCAAAGATCAGCATGCTGGGATCGTCTTTGCATTTAGCTCACATCATGGCTATAGAGTGTTGTTTACTGTGGGAGTGCAGCCAATCAAACACATTACTGTCCCTTTCTTTTTCAGAGCTATGACCTGAAATTCAGTGACGCACACCTGTATGAACCCAGCTGAATGTTTATAAAATGTCAAATATAAATTAAAACGTATACAAACACTTCTGATGTCTTCTTGTCTCCAAAAAATGCAGAAAAACTAGTCCACACATTTGCTACTTTGACGCTGGATTATTGCATCATAATCAGGCTGTTCCATCAAGTCTCTAAAGACTCTACAGCTGGTCCAGAATTCAGCAGCACATGTACTGACAAAAACTAGGAGGCTAGACCATATTTCTCCCATGTCAGCTTCTTTGCGCTGACTTCCTGTAAATTCCGAAGCAGTCAGGCACTATCATATTTTAGAAAGCTCATAGTACCCTATTACCCCACTACAACACTACCCAGAATGCAGGCTTACTTGATGTTCCTAGAGTCTCCAAAAATAGAATGGAGAGCAAAGCCTTCAGCAATCAAGCTCCTCTCCTGTGGGACCATCTTCCAGATTCAGTATGCGAGGCAGACACCCCCCTGTGTTTAAGAGTAGGCTTTACTTTCGTTTGAAATAAAGTTGGGGGCCAGATCAGACTTGCCTTGGACCAGCCCCAACTCATGCTGCTGTAGGCGCAGACTGACGGGAAAATTCACTTTTATTGGATACGTTGTCAGATTCCTGTCAATCCTATCCTGCTTGACGCCCATGCATGATGCTATTATCATCATCATTAGTCACACCTTCATTATTATTATTATTGTTGTTCCTTCCGTCTCTAAAGCCTGGATCTGGTTCAAGTTTTTTCCTTTCAAGTTAAAGTAAAGAGTACGGTCCAGACCTGCTTCATGTGAAAAGTGCCTTGAGTTAACTTCTACTGTGATTGATGCTATATAAATAAAATTGAATTGAATTGAATTTCAGTGCTGGCTGATCCATTTGACAAAAAGCAAGAGCTGGACAGCTTGCAGCTCAATGACCTGGAAGTGACTCAAATCCAGACCTCCATCATTAACATCGCCCACAATCCCACAGTGAGATAATTGGTCCCGCACGAGGGGAATGGAGATCATTTCATCATCAAAAGTGCAAAGGGGGCTGATTGTGGTCTGCTGGGCATTTATAATGGTCAGAGGCAATCTTGCTGGTATGCTGATAGACTCCATATTCAAGTGTGTGCTGTGTGGAAGGGTTTGACTTTGAACCTCTGAGCTATCAGATATACAAAGATATGGACCAGGAGAGAGAAAAAAAGAGGTTATATTCTCTATCAGAAGTGGGAGCACAACAAAAAACCTGCTGCTGAATAACAGTCATTGTGCGGGTGATGTTTTGGGTTATCTGAGTCACACAGAAAGGTTTGATGAGACTAACATGCACTGTCCCTGCAGCTTTGGATGGAACATTGGAGAGATTAATACTCCTGTAGAGCAGATGCTCATCTTTCTCCTGACTTTGTAACACATACTGAACCACTTGTTACTCTTTAGAAAATCCCCATGCATGCACACACACACACACACACACACACAGACACACACACACACACACACACACACACACACACACACACACACACACACACACACACACACACACACACACACACCTTGGACTGCTGTGGGGCAAGATATCATCTCAAAATGTGTCTGATTGTGTGAAATTAGTCTCTCAATCACACATAATTGATCCATACTCAAAGGATGAATATATTTTTCTTTGAGAATGCGACAATCCCTAGATGATAGCCCTGAGAAATCCTTCATAAAGACCCATGAGATTTAAATGATGGATTGGATTCAGAGGGATTCCTGATATCTGGGGTCTATCTGTGCCTGACAGAAAGTGTGTGGTTGCTCTCTCAGGAATGGGTGGATGCTCAAAGTGATTTAACTTGTGTCAGAATGGGAGAAACCACAAGCAAATGCAGTACTTGTCTGAGTCACAGTGTCCTTTGGCAGGCAATGCATTTGGATTATAAAATCATGTTACTGATATTCTATGAAAATTCAAGTGAATAATATGATAATAAAGACTTTTGACTACATTTACAGCTGGGTTTTGTTGTGAAGCATATAGCTGTAAACTATGTTGCTGTTATGACAATGTCTTTAAGTTTGAGATAAATAGTTTATCCGTGAATTTATCTACAGTAAATATCTGGGCCAGACTGCTTGAATGGTTCGCAGTTTTTGGCAATAATTTTTTAATATTTTGGATGTCATATCTCATGTGTATGTGTTACATTTGGTGCTGGAGACTGGAATGTTGGTTAGCCTAGCTTAGAAGAAAAATCAGAGGCAGGATGAAAGAACTGTTCTGGCTCTGTGTGAAATTCAAACTTATGTATAATAGCATCTCTAAAGCTCACATTTTTAAATAAAATGTTCCTTATTTGAACAGAAATATGAAGATGAGAATTTGTGGTTTCAGTTGAATTCATGTGAGGCAACTTTTCTGGACAAACAGCTGATCCATTTGTCCATAACCTTTTGGTTTTGGTTTTGGTTCCTGAGCAGACACAATGGTACCAAATCTGGCAGCTTCACTGTGGTGAAGACTGATGCGCATAGTTGTTCGCCAAGAAATTCTTCATCATGAAGATAGCCACAAATTGCTTACAAATGTTTCTATTTCTGTTCATGTACGGATTATATAATATTTTAATAATGGGATACATGTTAGTTTGTGAGTTAGGCAGTGCTGGACACACACATTACTTTCTACTGCATCACAGTAATGTTACATTACAGTTGCCTTCTTAGTCATCTTTATTCATCTTCAAGTTTTTAAGTTGTTTAAAGGTTAAGTTACTGTTGTATTTCGTAACAATATCATCTGACGTATGTTTCACCAACCCAAGTGCCTGAAACGTCAATACTTTAATAATAGAATTAGTATTTTTAGTGAGTTAGGCTGATTAATTCAAAGGACCAATTATGATGTGTTGATCTGAGGTAGAAATTGTGTGTTGAAAAGATGCTGCAACATTTAATTTTTTCATTCACAACATTTCAATTAGGATTAAAAGAGTTGACTCTTCACCACTAACATCAGTGATACAGTTTATACATACAATACTATGATACAGTACTACAGTTTATCCTGTAGTTGTTTTATATCGAACACCCTGTGGTCCAATAAAACACCATTAGTATGAAGCAACCCAAATGTATTCCACACTTAAAAATCATGATGTAAGACAAAGAAAACTAAAGCCAGTCACATAATTTCAAATGTATTTGTCACAGTGCTTCAGTGACTTCACAGACCCACACCAGCAGTGGTTCAAACACAACCTTGTCAAAGCTGCCTCAAAAATCCTTAGTAAAGGGTGAAAATTCAATTCAAAGAGAGTCAGAGGAAAGGAAAAACAAGCTGTTACCAAAAAAAAAAAAAAAAAAAAAAAAAAAATCTCAGAATTTGTTCTGCATGTATGTTGTGAGATCACGAGTCATTTCCCAATGAACTGCACCCATGACTAACATTCCTCTTACTCAAGGGAAAAATACCACAGAATTTTTGTGCAATGAAACACTCAATGTTATGATTAAATTACACTTTGATCTAATTACATGTGTTGGCCTTATGAGTGAAAAATGACTTCAGTGGAGGTGACAGGAAAAGTAGAGAGAGATACATTTAAATAATAATTACCCTCTAAATGGACATAATTACATCTGTATATCAAATTACATTAAATTATAAAACAAAAGAACAAAAAAATTAGCAACAGCAGACCACAACTCCTGCTGGATGTAAGTGCTCTGACATATCTTTCAAGGATGTGAGTCATTTTTCCAATAAACTAGAGTATCATGTGTCAAGGGTTTAGTCATGATGCAAAACTTCTTTCCTGTAGGCAAACTTTTTTTAAACTTTTTTTAGGATAGCTCAGTCATCAAAAACAGAGTGTGTAGTTTGCATGCTGTTTGTGCATGTCAACCATGGTTTGCTCCTATGGCAGGGGGTGTTACATGCCCACGGTATAAAAGAGCCAATGCTTGTGGTCCATCCTGCAGCGTGGGAGCTGTGTGTTTGCTTTAAGTAGTGTGACAGAGATGAGTCACTCTACTCTTTTACTCCATTAGGGAAGGATGGTGTTGCTCCTCAGTTGAATTGATAATCTTTTATTTTACTTACATTTCAACAAGATCAGCTTGTTTTTGGTGAAGGTTGTTTTTATTATAATAGCATTATAAACTCGCACTACTGTGTATGCACCTAGAATGTGCCGGCATGTGCAATTAAAACTGTAACAACTGCTATTATTTCTATATTTATTACTGCCATTTATATTCATTACTGACATTTTTATATTATCTTGATGCGCATGAATGTTTGAATGAACTGATCATGTTTTACTTTCTTTTAGGGCTAACATATAATACAATTTAAGCTATCTAATCTAAGCACCCTTACACTGTGTTATTATCATGTGGACACATGTGGAAGGATATTGTGCACTCTCTGTTGAAAAAGAACCAAACCCATGGTATAAGTTTGTGACAATAAAAAGAATTTATCATGAGAAAGCTTAATTATTATAATAAGAAAAAGTATTTTGTAAAAAGGAAATAATGATCTTGTTATAACAAAAGTCCTGCATTAGTTATGCCCTGGTTAACGTTTTCACAAAGGTACAAAGGAGGTTTTCTTTCCTTATTAATCAAACTATGAATAATCCACCATAGATTGCAGCCTCAATCAAACATTATGTAACGCATCCATAAGACTTAAAAGCCAAATCTGTGATCAAGCAGGGCCCCATAAACTCTCACGACATGGTTGACTGCACAATGTGCACGTTCTAGTGCACAAGTTTACATTGTTTACATTGAATATGTTCAGTGTACAATCTGTTATCAAATGACTGTTGGGACGTCGGGCTGCAGCCAATATAAGTATGAACTTGCTCTCCTGCTGTTATACAATCATCACTGTTGGTAAGAAAAAAGAAAAAAATTAACTAGTCTTCATCAAAAAGTGATTTCTGCACTGCAACTGAGCAAAACAGTGTTTACTATCTTCAACACGAGCTATTCAAATTTATATACCAAATGTACTTGCCAACTGTTGTATAATCTTCCTTTTGGCTTTGCCTTGAGCTTCAAACTTGGCCTAAGTTTCCCAAAAGATTTCACAGCAGACAACATGTTAAAAGACCTCTGTGATTATCTTTTTTTTTGCCAAACAGCTGTTTCAAGGCCACAAGGGACGGGTGAGCAAAGAGGTTCAGGATGGGAGCGATGATTCAAACAAGAATGGAGAGACTGAGAGTCACACAAGATAGGAAAATACAACGAAGGAAAAGAGCAGACATACAGACACGGGGACATAAGAAAAGAGAAGACTCAAACATGAGACTATCCACACTTGCTTGATTGTGTCTGTGGCCAGAAGCGAGAGGAGGAGAGTGGGAGGAATAAAACAATCAGCATGAACAGTACTCCAGGGAATGTGGGTTTCCTTGACAACAGCGGGCATAGCAAAACAAATGGGCCCTTTCATAACAATTCAAAACAAACACAAATGTCTCCCTTATTAGCACCCAGGCACTAGAAAGAGGCATCCTTTCCTGGTGCCCTCCAGGGGAAAAATGTATTTTAGTCTAAAGTCCTTTCTATAAAATTAAACCTCTGTGCTTCATATTTCACGTGTGCCAAAATGTTCAGACTATTTATTGGTATGAGAAAAAGATAATTATAAAAAGAAATAAGCTGTCCAATAGGAATCTACAGAGAGTCTTGTTTTGAACCCTCAGGTACTACTGGCGGATCAAACTAAAGCGGATCAGAGTTAACTGGACGAGAGGAGGACGAGATGCTGGCAGAATCTCTCGCCCCAAATACTGTTCCAGAGTTGTGTGTGTGTGTGTGTGTGTGTGTGTGTTTATTGTAAATTTGTGTTGTGGGATGGGTGGAGTTTTGTATTATTCAAAGCAGTGTTTGATGAGCCAGTAGGTCCACCCTGTGTGCTGGCAAAAGTGCTGATATATAATCAATTGCAGGAGACCTCAAATGGGATTCTAATTTTTTTTAAAGCAACATTTTGGGGATTATGCTCATTTGCTTTCTTGCTGGGAGTTAGATGAGAAGATTGATGCCCCACTTAAGTGACTATCTCCATCCAAATGTAGGGTACAAAAATCTGGATTCCCCCTTACAACTTGAATCTAATTTACTTGTACGAGCTGATTACTTTAATTTGTACTGAATCTGTACTAAAACCAGAGTTTAAGACCAAAACCAAGGGAGCAACAAGTTGCAGTTTTTATGGGGATTATGTGTCGGACAATTTCTTTGCTGGGTGCAGTGACTTCCTGAAGTCTCCACTGATCCAACTTCACCGTGACAACAAGAAATAATGTTAACATGTTAATTAGTGAGCTTTAGAGGTGCTTGCTTTTGTTACTTTTGGACAGAGCCAAGGTAACTGTTCACTGCTTAGCTAACCTAACTAGCTACAAGCTGTCACCTTACATTGACCAGACAGGTTTAAATCCTCTCTAACTCTCCACCAGAAAGCAAATAAATCCATTTCTCCACATTTCAAACTACAGCTTTAACCCTCCTGTTGTCCTTGAAAGTCTCTTGAAAGGAGGGAGGAAAGGAGGGAGGAAAGAAAAAGAGAAGGAGGTAAGGAAGGAAAGTAGGGAGAGAGGAAGGAAAGGAGGGAGGAAAGAAGGAAGGAGGGAGGGAGGAAAGAAAGAGAGAAGGAGGTAAGGAAGGAAAGGAGGGAGGGCGGAAGGAAAGGATGAAGGAAGGAAGGAACGGAAGAAAGAAGGAACAGTCAAAACGGATGGGGTCAATTTGACCTGGGAGGAAGACATGAGGGTTAAGCATGGACAAAATGTGAAAGCTGCTCACAAATTACGCATGAATGCAGTGATAATGCCCTGTTTTTCATTACAATTTTATCTATGAACACATTGCTGCAGGACAGGGTGGGTGGAGGTTGGTTGACTAACTGTTCAGCCATGCATGAGTCCCCATGAGTGCCCCCCCCCCCCCCCACCCTGTCTTTCTTTTCTTCCTGTCTTTCTGGTGGCATCTACCAACAGCTTGCACATTTTCAGCATGGGTGGTTCAAGTGGAAATCAAACTTCCAACATTGGCATGAGACCCACACGCTGCCCACGGAACTAATTCTTCACAAGAAGCACTCACGACAGCAGTGAGGTCACTTTTGAATACAAATGTCATATTTCAGAATAATCCCAGCTGCACAGCGTGAAACATGAGGTTTTTGTTGCGAAATAAATAACTTCTCCCAAGTCTTTGTGATTAATGCCAAGGGTCATGAGGGTGCATCAACCCAGTGCACTGACAGTGTGAAAGTGTGCTTGGGCAAAACATTGATGTATGGGTGCTACATAATTATTTAATGAGTAGGGTAGTGTGCGACAGAGGGAGACACAAAAAAAGAGAAAGGAAAAGAAAGAGCAGGAGGGGGAATCTGGCCCGATCTGAAGAATGGATGTGGGTCAGTGTTTGTGTGACGAGTAGGTCACAGTATATGCAAGATCTCAATTTGTCTCTGAAACACAAGCAAACATGCACACAGCCACACACCCTTCAAGTTCCTTTTCCACCATCTGCACTGCCCTCTTACATCCTGGTCCTCTAATAGCCTACGCATGTTTTCTCAAAATGTCCAAATAAGTACAACAGATGTAAATATTTATAGAAATAGCCACATAAGACCGCAATAAAATCATTGCACAGGAAGTGAACCGTTACTGCAACAAAAATATATGTACAATGTCACATAGGGCAAGGGGACTTTATACTCAGATCTGAAGAGCAAGCATGACTTACGGCAAGAATGTTATTATAGTGAACAACCATTTTACTTTATTTTACTTTTTTGAGTGGGAAGAAAATGCTTTTTAACCCTGTAATGCCAGCTGAATCATATTTGATACATGAGTTTTAGAGACCTCTAAATTATCAGTGTGATCATATGTTTTTCCTGAAAAACCTGATATATACAATCAGATACATGTAATACACAGATAAACCAATGCAATGTTGAATGACTAAATATTGTGTAGCTCATTTTATGGTAAATTGAAAATGTGTGTATATCAAATTAGATACAGTAGGTATAGAAGGTCATTCAACTGTAAATTTGTCAATTTTCATTGTATTGCATTTCAATGCCTTATGTATTATTATCATGCATAAAGTCAGTATGTTTTTGTGTGTTTAAAAATGAAAAAAAACTCATTAATGCAAAGTCAGTTTGAAAGAATCAAAATTTTCTAGAAATGATTTGATGGTTCAGCCTTTACAGGGTTAAGTAAGTAAAAGACAGCAGATTGTAATTTTGCTCTCTAGCAACATGCATGGGCGTGCCATTGTTTTAAGAAATGTTATACAGAAAATAATTGATTAAAATGAATCAACAAAAGATGTAATCATTGTGCAGCCCTAGTTAAACACTTAAGTAAAGTGGAAGTGTATTGAAACTCATCACACAGTGGAAATAAATGTTCAATAAATTTAACTGCAAAAGACAGACCAGCATTACCTCTAATTATCATTACCCTTATTGAACCAAAGAAAAGTGAGTCACCAAGAAGACATAATGCAGTTGTTCTCAAAATGTTTCACCTCAGGAACCCCAAAACATTGATACAAATTAAACCCTGGACCCAGGACCCCAATCTGATAAGATTTCTGATTTTAGATGCTTAATTAGAAAGTGTGAAAAAATAGTCATCCTAATTGTTTTACTTATGGATGGGATTAGAGTGAAAATAAAGTATTCCCCTTTTCTGCTTGGGACTCCCTGGGACCCCTCAGGGACCCCCCAAGGACCCCTGGGGGTCCCCTAGCCTCACTTTGAGAACCACTGACATAATGAACAGCAGTAAGTTGGTTACCAGCAGCAATGATGTGTCATATGATCGCGTTGGGGTCGGATATCTCTTCATATCATCGTAGGCAGATGTGACACTGTGCGCTCAGGCAGACAGACAGGAGACCACCTCCTTCAGCAGCGCACCATGATCCAACTCCGCTGCTGTCCCGGCTGCTGCTTTTGCACGAACTGTCACGGAATAAATAAAGTCGTCAGTTTCTGAGAGAAGAGCTGTGAATGAGACCGCTTTTTTTTAGTAGCAGGAGTGTTACAATATAACCCCATCGCAAGTTCTGCCTGTTCTTCCAGAGGGGGGTTTCCTCTGTGTTCAGCCATCGGCTCACCTTCAGAAGCCGAACCATGCGCTCCTGGTAAGTCACCTCTGTCATGTTTGCATGTGCGTAATGGAGAAATCTGCGGTTACAGGAATCAGTGACTTTGCACACAATTTGCATTGGAAAACCTTATAAAATGGATACATAAATGTTAACTGCAGATTTAACATTTCAGTGATGCAGTGCTAAAATAAAAACGATTGGTAGAGTGTTATTATTTATTCACTCTAAAATAAAGACCATGCTTCATGAGTTGCAGGATGCAGATTTTAACATTAGTCTGTAAAGAAGATAGACTTATTATGATTATGATTATGATTATTGTTATCTATTTAATATTATCCATTTCCCCATTTCTCTCCATGACAGCACAGTAGCTAGTCCCATTGTGTCAGAGGAAGGAGTCAGTTTGTGTGATACAAAACTATGCCATGGTATACCCCTTACCCATATAGAAATATCCTAGCAACAAAATGTTATTTAACCACTCTTGCAGGCTTAAAGCCAATCCCTCAGGCCACTTTAGGAATTTTCCATCAGAGCCTAGTAAGGCCTGATCTTTGCCCTGTCTGTTATATTCACAGCATTAAAAACAATGCAAGTCAACAGCTGCCAAATTCCAGCGCAGATATAAATTCCTCAAGTTGAAATGCCCTGCCTCAACTCCCGTTCTTGTAAATAAAAATCCATGATGCGAGTTTAAGGAATGAGGATGTTTTTCATGCACACACTTAGTGACATTAAATAGAACTGCTGGTGCTCTGCAGAAATCTTGGGTCAACCAGTGGTGGGCCAAGCACTCCACAGAATCACATTCCATCTTCCTGGTACAGTAGCTCACCTGATCTGTCCTCCTATACATCCACAGGTTCGCCACCATCCTCCCCCTCCTGCTTGTCCTCTTCCTTCCCTCTATCCTCTCCTCATCCTCACGCCCCCATTGGATTCTCCAGCGCGTTCCTGTGGTCCTCCCACAGCACACAGAGAGTCGGCCTGCCCCTCACTTCCTGTCTCCAGCCCGCCTGGATGTCACCTCATCCTGTGACCCAGAATGCCATAAGAGAGCCCCTCGACCGAGCTACTGGGATCTGCGGGGTCTTCTGGCCTACGAGACACTCCACTCTGATGGTCAACTTACTGAGACCGCAATTGGGATCTATGGCTACAACCACAGTTCTAACACTCGTCCGGCTTATTCCATGGGGTCATCTGGGAAGGCCGAGCAGTCACACGTCAGAAGAAAGCGACAGATCTTTGGTCATGATGGGCGTTTTAGCATTGCAGGGCAGAACTTCCTGCTTAAATATCCTTTCTCAGTGGCTGTCAAACTGTCCACCGGGTGCACTGGTACCTTGGTGGGGGACCGCCATGTTCTCACAGCTGCTCATTGTGTTCATGATGGTAAAAACTATGTGAAAGGAGCCCAGAAGCTTCGTGTTGGGTTTTTAAAACCCAAGCAGCGAGAAACACAGTCGTCTACCCTCTACCCCTCCAACTTCACCAATCATGTTGAAGGTGGCCCTGCTCCGTACGCCCCACCAACCAATGACAAAATGAAGTTCCAGTGGATCAGAGTCAAGCGCACCCATGTTCCCAAAGGATGGATTAAAGGGAATGCCAATGACATTGGGATGGACTATGACTATGCTCTGCTTGAACTCAAGAAACCCCACAAACGCCGCCACATGAAGCTGGGTGTCAGCCCTCCGGCTCAGAGGCTGCCTGGTCATCGAGTCCATTTCTCAGGATTTGACAATGACCGCCCCGGCAAGCTGGTGTATCGGTTCTGTCAGGCAGGTGAGGAAACATCAGACCTGCTGTACCAGCACTGTGACGCTCAGCCTGGTGCCAGCGGGTCAGGAGTCTACGCCCGGATGTGGGACGGGCGGCGCCGGCGCTGGGAGCGAAAGGTGATAGGTGTGTTTTCTGGGCATCAGTGGGTAGAGCGACAAGGAGCGTCTCAGGAATTTAATGTAGCAGTAAGAATCACGCCTCTCAAATATGCTCAGATCTGCTACTGGATAAAAGGTAACTTTGTGGACTGCCGGGAAGGGTGAGGAAAAGGTGGAGAGTTAACGTGACACAGGAGTGAAGCTAGGAACCTCATACTGAGGCTGCAAGAATCAACACTTTTCAACCTGCTTCTTATGACATAACACAACATAAATGTTTAAATTTTGTGCTGCTCCCATTAACAGAAACAGAAGTAATGTAAATACCGATCTTACAGAAACAAATCCAGTAATGACACCATATAAAACAGGTCAAGTGTGTTCATTTACAGTTTTGCATTTTCACCTACACATTTCTAAAGCATGATAACATTCATGTTAACTGGGGAAACATTTGGGATACATGGTTTTTGCAGAGCAGAGACAAGCTAATCTGCGTCTTGGAACATGAAGTTATCTGGAAGTCCCTCAAATCCGGAACAAGGACAGATGTTTTAAGATCTCCTTGGACCAAGCCCCAAGGAGCAGGACTGGGAGAACAGTTTCATTATGCATTATAGCCTTTCTATTGTGCTAATACTGAAGATTGCACTGTTATAACTCTTGGAGAACTTTTTCTACTGATAATGATTTTTGTGGATGAATGTACAAGTCAGCTACCAAAGGTGCCAATTGTTTCTGTCCACACCATCATGTATCTCCTCTCAGTGGACACATTAGTTACCTACAAGCATGATGTATTATGTCAGCTAAATTAAAACCGTTTTTTGCAAACTATTCCATTTGTTACACAGACTGATGTTGAAGGACAACAGACTAGTTTTGCCAAGGCTGCAATTACTTCTTCAATTGAACACATTTTGTTGAATGTTACTTTAATGCTTAGCACCCTCTGGTGGGAATGATAAAACATTGCAGGTGTCTGCAATGAGCATTTATGCCAACATAGCCTAGGCCTCCTCCATATGCACTTTTTACCTTCTCCTTGATTAACTTCTGTGCAATTGCATTATTTGTTTCAAGTTGAAGACAAATTTAATGAAATATATGCTTTGAAATAAGCAACAGTGTCATTTTCTTCTCAGTCTGCTTTTGCACAATATTTTATACACAAATAAAACCACTATTTTGATTTAAACACCATTTTTTATTTCAGATGTCAAAAAGCATTTTATAAATGCTGTGGGGAAAATTAATACTGTAAAAAGCCGAAATATGAGGACCAGCTCCTGACTTCTCCAGCACTGACACATCCCACCACAGGTTCAACCAAGACACCACAAACAGCATCCTGGGATATGGCACATAGAAAACAAATCCTGCAACTTCTATAATAAATGGGACATATACCGATATTATCAGCATCTATTTTACTTTTGTCTTGTCTCAGAGAATCATGTAGGCTGGGGGAGGATCGAGTACACTTCAGGCAAATCTAAAAACTTTCCAAATATAATTGCTAATTTTTGCTCTTTAGGGATGATTGTGTAAGTTTCACCAAACCAACAAAGGCAGACAGAGTTATTTAAGCAAAGACTTAACATTCAAGTGAGAACTGACATATAAGCAAAATTCAAAGCAACTAATAGAACATATCTCTAAATTTTATGTTATTGAGATTAGGGCAAGTCAAAAGTGACACCCATTGAAATTAATATTTCAGTGATGGTGCTCAACTGAAGGCCAGTGCTACAAATGACAAAAACATGCCAATTCAAGTCACTTGAAATAAAATGTTGCTACATTCAAGTGGAAAATGACCAACTGTGTGCTAACAGAACATAAGCACCAATGAGCTAGGTTTGCAGACAAATGTGAATAAGTACAAGAATTCAAGATTCCTCTCACTTCAGCTGAGGCACAGAGCAGCACCGGTAAAACACACTGGTTCATCACAAAGTACATTCCTCCTCATCTACACTCAATTTGAAACTTGACTGAAGTCAGTATGAAATTCAGAACAGCACAGGAGATTTCAGATTTTCAAATGATGTTTCACCTCCTTATAAAAAACTTGTATTGAACTTGCATTGATCTATCTGCATGGTGGACCGTAACTCGACCGTAACTAAGAGTTGGTGTAGGAGAGGAGACGTAATTCAGAAGAAACAACAAAAGAGGGAGGGTGCCAAGTGTGACTCAACAAATAGGCAACATGTGAGGCAACCTGTTTGCAACACATTTCTGGTAACTGAGAATACATGAACTGTTGGTGATACATACAGTTTTCCCCTCCACCTTCATCACCCTTTGATTTAGCAATCATTTCCCATGAAAATTATACTATTAAAACATCCTTTGCTGTCACATCCATATGAAGAGAAAGTTGGATCCTGGGACGTACCAAAACAAAACTTTATTAGCCACATTTGTTCTGTTATCTGCATCCAGTCCACAAAAAGATGAACCTGATGTAATATTGTCCTAATTCCATTGTGGGGTTTAACTATTCAGGCACCAAAAAGGCAATAAAATAAACACTGACTGGATGACATTTAGGAACAGAAATGCGTCATACACTATTATCATGGCAAGAAGATTTCAGCATGTCAGAGTGTGGTCAGACATCAGTTGTTACAGAAAAAAAAAAATCACCTGGCTACAGCAGCAGCCCTTCAAACGTTACACTTTGTATGTATCCACAGGCAGGCTGGGCAGGGCTGTATGATAAAGTAAAGAAACACCCATGGTTTGTTGACATTTTTGGGTGTGCTTTGAGTTGATGGATACCAACAGCATCTCTCTGTCCTTCAGCCAACACCCTCTCACTTGTAAGTTTGTAAAGACTGGTGCTGTAACTGTCAACAGAGTAGCATGTGAAGTAGTAACAAGTTGAATGAATACAGCATTCTCTGCAGAGGCAGTGGATGAGAGTACCTAAGGTGTTTTGTCCTACAGACTGACCTCAAGTCATTTGGAGGTAAATGTATCTCTACTTGATGTTGTGTTAACCAGCTGCTGGTTGTGGCTTTATATTTGATGGACAGAGTGGTATCTATCTTATCATCTAACTGTACACCAAATGTGTGCAACATGTGTTTTGCTTTAAAATCATTGATGAAAAAAACCATAAAGAAATTGTTAAGTGCAGTGACGACTGTTTTTGCTACAGAAATGCTGAAATGTTCAAATTGCTCTTCTGCCCCAAACAGCTGAATCTGTTTAACTGGTTTCTGATTTAAGCTTTGAGAGCCTCAGGATTGAAATAGAATACAGACCAATCGGGTTTCAGGATCTCGGACACAACTCCTCCTTCAACTGCTCTGATTTGCTTGTTGTGTTTACTGTCAGAGGCCAAGTCTGCTCTGTGATTGGCCACGTGCACTTATAATATCTTTGGTGAAAGTCACCTCCTGGCATTCCCTGACTTTCCTGTCGCCTAGCAACAACATAACACAACATGCTAATGCCGTCAGCGTGGTAATGCCCGGCGTAACTCGAAATAGTATACAAAATAAAAATATTCTTTTAAATAGGTATATATAAACATTGCATTAAAAATAGAACCGTATCAAAACACGATTATTATGAGTTCAAGTCACTTAACCTCCAAGTGTGAGCGCTAAACAGCCTGCTGGTGTTCTACTTCACCAGACCTCCACCCATCTCCCCTCCACATCCAGAGTTCGTAGGTAAGGTCTCATTGTGCAGAACATTTACTGCGACTTAAGCCCCAAACTATTGGAGGAGACGGGGTAGGAGTAGGCTTTGCCCAGCACAATGCGGTCTCGGAGCAGTTTAAAAAGGACATAGTAGTTGCAGAAGAGAATAAGGCCCAGAGAGAGAGTGTGGTTCCAGCGCTCAGAGCGCAGCAGAGAGTATAACTGGTATAGAACCACACTGGACTCGATCCAGATCAGCAGGTTCAGGATCCGCAATGGCTTGTGGAACAGGAACTGGAACAAAGACAGCAAGAGAAAATCAGAAAAGTAAAAAAGCCTTACAGAGCATTTAGAAGGTCAAAGATGAAAAAATTTAATATGCACAGAGGTGACAATAAAATACAATATAACACATTACATTTATATACAAAACACAATACATTTTAGTCTCCCCTAGTGGCCTGTACAAAATCTGATGGGTTGCTTGGGTAATGAGAACCCCTATCGGGCTAAAAATATATTTTATTAATGCCAAAAATAATGCCAATGGAAATAAATAGCATTTGGGGACCTCTGTACAGCATTTTTCTGAAACGTGAAATGGAACCTCTGTGTCATTGCCTGGGACAACCTTGGTAGCGTAGCTCCTTTTAAGGAATAAGGCAGTGCGTAATGTGTGTGTGTGTAGTGAGTGAGAGAATGAGCATAAAAAAGTAACCATTAATGTGAGCTGCTAAGTCTCTCAAACTTTGCTAAGCACATTTGCAGTTTTGTTGTACTGGATTGTATTATACTTTAAAGGTGTCCTATATTGTTTAACTCTAAGTGAATTATTTACTGTCACTACAATATTAAGTACAGATACTCACATAAAACCTTGCATGTGAAACATCAGAGGGCAGAGCGACATTATAGGGTCCAACTGCCTTATACAGACATCGACTGTGTCGTACCAACACCCCCTGAGGCCAAATGGTACTTTCTGACCACCTATAAAAAGCAATGACACAACAGTTACACATAAACCATTAATAAGAGTATTTTCTGTGTGTGTACTTCTGTGTACACAAAGAGCCACTCACACATGCTGTGGTGCATTGCTGTATGAGCCATGCTCCAGTTTCTGCCAACGACCCAGGTGAGCCGCCGAGCGATGAAGCAGGTCACAGTAGCTGGGGGGCAGCAGCTGGCTCATCAGCATCACAAATGCGTTGATCCACACCATAATCAGATGCTCACATGACCAACGCATGTCATAGTACTGAGTACTCTGTGAAGAACAAATGACAAGAAAAGGTAAATTTGCCTTAAAGGCCCTAAAAATGATTTTCTCATCCGTTTCTTGCTGTGAGCGATGGAGTCCGACTTGAAAAAACAATGTTTTACCAATGTTTTCGTTATTTTGTGCCAGACATTTTTTAAACTTTTTTTTGCCTGTTCTCACAAGTGGGCCACACTCAGCTGGAAAAAACGTAATCACATATTTCTGTGCACAATCAGGATTTTAGCAACATTTATGTATAATCTGATGACAGCTGTAGGGTTGCGTGCTCATGCTGCCAGGCTATCGTCGATCTTATCAGACCTGATTAGGTGAGTTTTCAGTGCTCTTACTAAATAGAACCAAAAAATGTTTTTCCCCCAAATTTGGTTGTTGAATATTTAGTCATGAATGTTTGATGTTATGGAGAAACACTATAACCTGCAATAACATTTTTGGACACTGGAGGGCAGAGAAAACAAGCTGTGACCACACATATTATCACTCTGGGTACATCTCAGGTCTCTTAATTGCATCCACATTTCCCTCATTGTGCCTTTGCCTTGCGCCCCTCCCACTGAGTATGCATAGAGAGATTCAAGGAAACTATGTGAGGAAGGAGAGAGGAAATAAGTTTTTAGTGAAATGCAATGTCCTTTCCTCCAAGGCATCATGTAAAGTGACGTCCATTTCTGATGAAAGCTGTCACAGATCACAGCTGGATCAGTTGTCAGTCACCTCTATCAGCTGTAGAGAATTTAGATGGAGTTTGTGTCTGCACACATGTGCACACTGATAAAAGGTACACAGTTATAACTGCCAGAGCAGTAGTGTTTTCTCTCTGCAGCCTGTTATCTGTTTGACAAACACCTGCACATGAATAAAAACCTGTATTTTGTATTTATTTTGTGTTCTGTGTCCTGCTCAGAGGCATGAACAGTTTCTACTGGCAGGATGCATTTATATTATTATTATATTATTTTCAGCCTCAAATGTAACTGAATGGAAATAAAACTACAAATTATGTAAAATATAAATGTGTTTAAAATGTGTTTCTTGCTGTCAGACAGACTCTTCCATGATATAATTGTATCCATAATAAAAGTTAATGGGAGGCTAACAACAGATCATGAAAGGTATGATGAACTAGATGGTCACACAGAAAACTAATAAAATATGGAGAGTAATACAGTTGAGTTTAATCTGTAGTCTGTCTCCACTCAGTGATGTTGTGATGTATCAGATCAGCTGCTTTCCAATTAGGGGGTGTGTCGGTTGGCTGCTCTCATGTATCACTCATGGATCCTCAGAGACCCCTCCTCGCTACTCAAGGCAGAAATAAGAGCTTCGAGACAGCCTTCAAAAGGGCGGACCAGAAATTACTTCTGGTTCAAGCAAGGATTGGAGAAATATCAAATAAGAAACTTGAGATGTACTCCTTCTAAACTGACATGGAAAACTTTTAGTGTATCATCATCTTATATGCCTACATTTTAAGCCATGTTTTTAAGGGCTTCAAAATGAACACACAATAAGTCCCCTGAGTTAAAGGTTTTCATAATGCTTCATCTTAATCTGCACATCAACACTGAAATTAAGAAAAAATACAAATAGAGCAACAATTAGTCGATTAGTTGCCAACTATTTCTTTGAAGTGATTTTTATAAATCAAATTTCCAAATTATCTTATTCCAGCTTCTCAAATGTGAATATTTTCTGGTTTTCTTTAGTCCTCTGTGACAGTGAACTGAATACCTTTGGGTTTAGACTGTTCAGTCAGAACAAGACAGATCATTTTATAATCCAAATATAGTCCATTGGTTAACTGAAAAAAAAGTAGTTACTTAAATTAGTAACTGTCAGATTAATCAATAATGGAAATAATCGTTAGTTGCAGCCCTAAAAGCAACTGGAGTGACAGTTACCAACCTTTACGAAGCAGAGAGGCAAGAAGGCTACGTAGTAAGCACTGAACAGTGAGTTGAACAGCACTTCCTTGATTCGTCGATTGAAGTCGCTCTTCAGCTCCTCCACCTCCGCTCGAATCAGCTCCGGTGTGTGAGTGTGTGTGTGTGGTGGGCAGGTGTGGGTAGGCATGTGTGGGGCACTGGAAAATTGCTCTCTGAGGTTCTCTCTTAACAGGAAAAGGAAATCACGTGGTCGAAAGAACGGGGTCTCTGTTAGGTCAGTCTGCTGGTGGTCTGCTGGGTAATCGCAATCAGCCGGTGCCGTTTGGCTCTTCCCCCCCTCCTGGTGGAAACAGCAGAGCGGAACATACACGCCAAATCTAGGATGGAGGGAGGACAGTGAGTGAGAACAGAGCATCAAGAGTTTTGGTTTCAAATGATGGCAGGATTAAAATTAGTTGTATGATGTGAAAGCATCATGCATATTTAAAATGGTGAGACATAAAGGGATTGCGGGTCCAGAAATTCTACTTCCATTAGCAGAAAAACATGCTTAGTAAAACCACTTTACAGCTAAAGTGCAACAGCTACATCACTTGGTTGAAAATCAAGTTTATGTCTAGAGAGATGTGTGGTGGCCTAAAGGAAAAAAAACACATTTACGATAAACACATTTCACAACAGACGTGAATTTCCAACATCGCTTGTACAATGGCTGAATTTGTGTTTGGAGGCACTTGTTTCCATCAGATCCATTCCTTAACTTTTGTCAGCACATGCAGACAAAAAAACCCTATAAAGAAATCTTTACTGACTTTAGTTTACTGCTCCAGTTCCGGTTTAAGTTCCACAAAGATGGCCTGGTTAACTATTTAATCTGACAACGGTGACGATTATAGTATCGTCTTAATGTGGCTACTATGCGTAAAAATGTTCTTTTACACATATTGTAAGGTCACAAATTACATTTAAACATGGCACCAGTTTGATTCATACCTTGGAAACTGACAATCTGACATTCACGTCCACTTCATGCATCAGATGGCAAAGTGTGATGAAAAAAGGTGGGAAAAGAAGAATTTGAACTTTGAATTGTCTTTGCTTACTATTTCACATTTTGTGAGTACAACTAAGTGCGACACTATGACTGATTTGAGGAGAGTCTGTGCTAGTGTCAACTGTTATCCCCATCTGTTCGATTCATTGCAGCTCGGCCCTCTCTGTGATGGCAGGTGCTTTGCACCATTTTCAATCCATTCAGAACAGATAAAGACACTTGCCTTTAAATGCGACCTGATGACAATTTGTATTAACTAGTTTGCTCCTTTTGAGTGTGACGCTGGGGTATGAAAGACTCACGGGTATCCCAGGAACAGCAGGTTGAGTACAGAGTGGTTCTTGCAGAGGTTGACCAGTGTCCAGCAGAGCACCCAACCACACATTGTGAGCAGGCTGAGTCTTGCTGCGATCAGAACCACATAGCGGACCAGTGATCTCCCGCTACTCTGAGACACCTGGATGAGACAGACAATAGAATAACTCATTTAGATTTGAGTCCCATGGGACTAAATGTGTTAAAAACGCTCAGGGAAAAATAAATTCCACTGCATAATAAATGTTTAGGTCTGGGTGTTTACCTCTGAAACTATAGTCCAAACAAGCCTCCTGGCCAACATGACTGTGATAAAGATAGCCAGGTGGTAATCCATTAGATGAAAGTTCTGCAGGCACACAGCAGATTAATGCACACAAAGAAGAAAAAAAGGATATCATTAGTTTCCATGAAGACATTTTAATATTTCAGCACAGTTTGAAGTGAGAACTAAACATGCCAATTAAATATCTGCCATGTTATGAACTGTAAATAGATAAAATCACCACTTGTTTATGCACTGGCTGAATGAATGTTTCTGTTTTCAAATCTCAGGAGATCATCATAAAACATCAAAAACCTGTGCAAACTTTTGCCAAGATATATTTCAGGGTAAACTTGATCCTTTTTGGCATTTGACATTTTCCGTTAAAAAACCCCAGACTTCAAAAGTGGAGGTTGGTTTTAACCCAGATTTGTTTTCCCCTAAAACCTCAAGGCTGCTGTGTTTCCTGTTGCAAAAGGTTATGTTCAATGTAGTAAAGAGAAAGTAAAGACGTAAATGAAAGTGAAAAGAAAAATAATCTACCAATTACACAGCAGTAAATCAACGTGAAACAAATAAAGTATTAAGCTACATAGTGTATAAAACTCCAGATGCAATTTTTAAGATGTGATTTCACAAAGTTTTCAATATTTCAAATACTAATAAATTCAAGTTTAGTTGGATGATGAGCCCTGTATTCTTATATTAAGTATACAAATTTAGTGTTGGGAATCAGACATTTTAAGTTAAGAGAGAGGAAGCAATGATCACAAAGTCAACAGGTGAAGCAGTGTGTGTAAAGTGTGCTGTGTTCTTACAAGCGAGGTAGAGGCAGCAGGGTGGCTGTATGGGTACCACCAGACCGTCCTGTAGATGTTTATATACTGGACAAACAAGGCCACCAGCAAATAAAGAAAGAGCAGGAACTCAAACAGCAGGCTGCTGTCCAACGGCAGCTCAGGGATTCTTGAGTGACGGACTGGCTCCGGGGTAATTAGGGCCGAGAGAGGTGGGGCAGACAGACCCACCGAGTTACTGCTCCTGAAAAGCGATGCACACAAAGATAATACAAACATTCAGACACGTATATCTGAGAAGCAGAGTGTGTGCATAAAAACAATGTTTGTGTCTCATATATACATATATTATTCATTTATACAGAATTCAAACCAAATTATAAGAGCAGTTTAAATAAATGAGTGAAATGTTTATTTCTCATATCACTTATATACTGCAAGCTCTAAAACGATCTCATCAAGTATTGTAATAATATACCAGTATATATTTATTTGTTCAAAATCCCTCCATATGTTGTCTTGTGCAGTGAAAATATGTATTTAAACAGATTTAAAATTGCTGAAGGAGTCTTTAGTTTGTGCCCACATTTGTAATCTGCAAGGGGACATGTTTGAATAAAGGCTGCGACTTGAGATCATTTTAATTTGGTCTGACCAACAGTCCAAAACCCAAAAATATTCCATTTACAATCATATAAAACCAGAGGAAGCAGCATGTATTGCATCATGCTCTACATGGGATGTGGTAAATGACTATATTGTGAATATTGAGTACAAATTGTCATGTGATTTCTTTATAAGCCACCACCCTGACACTCGCTTTGAGGTTTCGCTCCTCTTCTTACTCACTCCCTCTTACAGACATGAAAAAAAAAAATCTCACCTACGTCGCACACACTCGCCCATCCATCCAGACCTCTCTCCTGGGAGAGTATGTGTGATGTATGTAGGTGAGGTGAGGCAAGGCAAGTGTTTTTCTATTGTAATGGTTTAACGAACTGCTAACTATTCATTTCATTATAACAGCACTTTATTTAAGTACTGTAACTGTAGTTTATTTAGTAGTTTAATATGGTATGCAGAGTGTAAAGGAAAGTAAATGATGAATGAAGGCTGAATATACTGCTGTATATTTTGACTCATGGTTGAATAGTTTTTGAAATAATTTCCATATGACTGAGCAACAAAGATCTTTACTGTCACACGATAGATAACATCTGTTGTGTAAAATTAGGGTTGGTCAACAAACTGTGAAATTGTGGGTTAGAACATAAAAACATTTCAAGTCAGGATGACGGGAAAGAAATGCTCTAGTTGACAGACAACACTACATCTGTACAGTTTGCCCATAATACTCTGAGTAATACAACCCTGTGTGTGTGTGTGTGTGTCTGTGTGTGTGTGTGTTTACCTGTTCCTGAGGCCTGTACCATTGCCGAGGTTGCCTCCTACCAGAGTCTGCAGGGATGGCAGAGCAGAGCGACTTAGCTGCTGTCTGCTGGGACCCCTGCGACCCCCTGGCATGGTCGCCAGTTACCGCGGCAACCACGGATGCTGCCCACCAACCAACAGCTGCTGGGACTCCTCCCTTTCTCCTCAATGAGCCACCATATACACCAAGGCCACTGCAAAGGAAACAAAAAGACAAGACTGAGTTATAAAAAAAAAAGAAAGGACATAATTAAGGTTGAAACGACAAAGTGAAAAAACAACAAACCCGAGGCCTAATCGACATACGCACACCTCAAGCCAACCACCCCAGAGCCAGATCTGTCCCGTGGTATTTACTTTACACTGTGCAAGTAATAAGTAAACAGAAGTGAAAGTATTTAAGGACTATTAGAGCACTGCTGCTCCAGTTCTTTCAATGTTCTGTTTGCTTTTTCTTAATTGTACAAGCCATAATATCTGTCAGATACAATACTAGGTCAAATTGGTTTAGTGTAAAATCAGCTGTTTTCTCTAGCATAAGGATCTGCTGTACTGTGAAACATGCATCACGTTTGTTATGTTGATAATAGCGGTGTGATCAGTAACAGAGGTAAGGCTTACAGAAGACAAATTCAAAGTATTCAAAGCCTAACAAATAGTCAGTTTGGTGCTGCTTTGATAATTCCTCAAACCTACATCAGGTGAGTGACACGTGACTGACACGTGACTGTCTGACATTAAACCATATCAGTGGTTCATTTTGACCCTAACAAAAGCTGCCAGGGGTTCCCCCAGGAAATTACTCAGCAATGGTGGTAAGCCAACCATATCCTGACATACCACGTCAAGTGATTTAATAGATGATAACCAAAGAAGAAATACTGTCCTGAAATATGTGGCATTTGCTGGATGAAATGGCCTCTACTCATTTCTTTAGTATATCAGTGTTTTTTTTCTTCATAAAAGTGGCTTATTTCTGATGTTAGTGGAGGTGGCCTTTATTTCAAAAACACACTGTAAACAGAACAAGCACCAAATCTGTGTGAGAAACTTTTACTGAAGGTTTGAAATTAGAGATTAAACAATTTCATCGTAACATCGGTGCTGCAAAAAATGTCAAATACTCTGTGGTTTCAGTTTCTGATCTGTGAGGATTTGCTGCTTATCTCTCTGCTTTATTATTGCTGAGAGCGCTGAGATCAACTGTACGCCTGAAATGGCAAGAAATTACTAAATGTTGAATCTTTTAAACTTTACATCATTGTCATTTTAATGTCTTTGGGGTTTTAGATGTTTTTTTTGTAAAAGCAACAGTAATTTGAAAGCATCATTTTGACATTACATAGTATAAAGAAAATCAATACATCATTTGATCATGAAAATTTGCTGCAGCCTTAGAAAGATTGGACGGCTCCTGTTATCTGTTGGTTCAGGCAACAGGGATTAAGTACTAATTTATTATTGATCTATTACTTTCATTATTGATTAATCAGTCGATTAAAAAAATCCATCTGTCAATTATTTTCTCAATTAAATTAAAACGGTGGAAAATGTCAATCACTGTTTCCAAAAGTCTAAGGAGACCAGTCTAGTTGACCATCATAGAAGATTCAATAAAACCAGAACATGATTACTTTTCAGAGACTGGAATTGGAGAATTTAGACCTTTTTTTCTTGCCTTGTGTGGGTTAAGATAATTGGTATTGACAATCCAGATGAAGAAATGTTTTTAACCAACGAAACATAAGAGGACTCAACAGATCAGAATCAGAAAATAAAACCTTTTGAAGCCAACATTGCCCTGTCAAGTTTTATATCACATATACACACATTATTAGTATTATTTGCTCACAATCTGGCACTGAGAAAACTGGTAGGCTGGTAACTTTGAGGAGAGAGAGGACTTAGCATCAAATTTGAAGAAGTACAACTTTCAGATCCCTCCCTCTCCGCTGCTCTCCTGCCCTGCCTCCAAAGTCCCTCCCCCAGAGGAGGCTGACCACGTGCACGCGACCACGTGCACGCGGTGGTTGTTGCTACGCCATTACTTTCTCTACGCTCCTGAAGCCACTCTCGGAGATATGAGCTTGACCGAGCTGAGGAGGAAGGGGGAGGGGGCTGTGTGCATGGAGCAGTGATTGACAGCTGTCAGACACTCCATCAGACACAATCTTGGCTCTGATTGGTTCTTTTTGTCTGGTCGTGGTGGAGTCTGGCAATTTGCAGTAGGAGCAGTAGGTGGGGTTAAATGAGCCTGTTTTTTTTTTTTTGTTTTTTTTTACAGATTACTAGTTTCATGTAATGCTGTCTTTACATAGTGACAGTCTTAACAAATATGACAAAAAGTTACTTTTATAAGACTTACCAACTGCAGCTTTAAGCTCAGAAAGGTCACAACTAAATGAAAAAAATGACAAAAATGATTTTTGATGTGGCAGTTTCTTTGTTGAGTCCTACAGGGGAACGAATACTATGAATATCATATCAATATTAGAGACTTTGTTTATCTTTGTACAGTGACCGCAGTGTTATCGGACAGTGTGAAAACTGTGATAAGTTCACCTTTCCAAAGTAAATGAAAATGAGCCAACCCGTCCTGGATACAGCTGCCATCAACACCCAGAAACAGCACAGAGGACGGTAAAATACACGTTTAAAAGGAGTAGTTTGGCTTTTTAGGAAAAATTCTTGCCAAGACTTGAATGATAAGACTGATGCCGTCCTCAGCTGTCTGTTCAATATGAGGCTAGAGAGCACAGATGCTTAGCTTAGTATATAATCTGGGAACAGAGGGGAACAACAAGCCGGGCTCTATCTGCAGATCTATTTTTTGGCCGGGTGCAATGACTTCCTGGATCCTCCTCCTGGTTGCCTGGCAACCTCACGCAACGGCAGGAAGTGGCTGTTACTGGCCAAGAAATTGTCTGATACATAACCCACAAATTGTTGTTTAACAAACACAATATAAAGTATGAACTTTAAAATAATTTTATTACTGTTGGACATAACCAGGTGAGCTCTGCTCCACTGTTTCCAGACTTACCAGTCTACTATCATGATTGAAAGACATCAATCCTTAGTCACTATTTTACGCTGGCGTGTCACTGATGAAATTTTTGATTTACAATTACACAAGAAAATAATTGTTGTCTTATTTTCTGCTGAATTAAACTGTAATTGTAGTATTTAGTGTAACCTCATTGATATAAATGGAAGTGGATAAAATATGAGACACATTTTACAGTATAATGCAGTTAGAGCGAAAACAATTAGTTGATTAATTGATTGCTTGATCAAAAGAAAATCAATCGTCACCTACTTTTAGGTGTAGACTATTTAGGTAATATTTTAAAACAAAAATGACAATCATGTGATGGTTCCAGGTTCTTCAATGTGACAATTTGCCGCTTTTGATGGTTACTTACTTACCGTAAATTGTACGTACACTTTTTGGACTGTTTATTAGACCAAATAAGACACTTATTGATGCCAACGTGTACTCTAAGATATTGTAGTGGCCATTTTCACTGTTTTTTAATGTTTTATGTATCAGACGAATAATCGGTTGATCAAGAAAATAATTGACAGATTAATCGATAATAAAAATAAATAAATAGTTGTAGACATAAACGCAGTTCAATTCAGCCTTCTTAACAGCCATAAAGTTAAGTCGACACCTCTCTACGGCTTCAACAAAAACCGAGGATTTTATGAGGTATAAACTGATGTTTGTCATATTAAACTAGGCGTCCTCATAAACTGGCAACAGTGTGTACACAAACTGACTAAAAATGATTAACCCTTCCTAGTGGCAGCACTCCTGGCTACTGTCACTCCATTGCTCAACGATCCCCAAATACAAACAGAGCCGTCACCTATCTGTTACCATCAGACCTGTTCATATGCTGCTCATTTTGAGGAAAAAATATCAAGAAAAAGACAAACCCTGTGTAACGTCTACGTGAAGTGACTGACGATCAGTATGTCTTCACTCATTCATTTATTCGATAGCGAACATCTTTGTGACATTTACATCAGTGTTAAAGCTGCAAGTGGAGCCTCTTCTCCATCCCCTGGATGTTTGAATAGTTGTTAATAACCACTATTTGAGGGCCTTTTTCACAGCAGACATTTACCTTGACATAGCAAGAAAACCGCAGGTGTACTCAATACCATTAACGATAGCTCTACTACTAACTGGAGCGCTGCCATTAATTATGTAATTATTGTTTACACCCTACACCTCCTGCTGTGACATGTCAAATCATCTGATGCAGCAAGCGCAGGTTCCCTCTCAAAAAGGTCTGGAGACATAATGATTTATTTCAAACATCACTCAAAACATTTGAAAATGAATAGTCTAGATGTGGAAAGTGATTCCTAATTTATTCAAACAAATACTTTTTATTTACACATTTGTTAGTTTTATTTCAATGAGGACTGCAATTATCATTATTTATTATATTTTCTCAATCAATCAATGAGTTGTTTGGTCTATAAAATGGTGAAAAATCATGATCACTGTTTCTCGAAGCCCAAGATTACATCGTCAAATGTCGTATTTTGTCCCGACCAACAGTCCACAACCCAAAGATAATTCAGTTTACTCAAATATGGGACGCTGGAAACAGACAATTTTGACTTTTTTTGAACTTTTTTGTCAATTAATAAATAGATATTTTATTTTATTGCAGATCCAGATGTCGGCATTAAATTGAATCTATTTTTGATACATGGCAGTTCTACAAACTTCAAACTCACTGGCCACAAATAAAATAATTTAAAGTCCTCCTCTACTCAAAGACGGGTTCCTACAGTTTCATGTTTGAGCTTCAATGAGCAGAATGATGCATGTGTGCATGCATGATGCATCTGTTTTCACACTCATCTGCAGAAAATGGAAATTTCTCTGTGCTCTCTGAAAATACGATTTTAAGATCTAGGCCTGTGAGCGCACAACTACTCTAATATGAATATAATGAAATATATTTGAATATTTAATGACTGAGGGATGAGAAAGATTAGATACCATTTTAAGGATAGTAACATGTTAATATTATATTTTTATTTGATATCTGACACACATTATTTTTGCAACCAGTGAACTTTTATGTGTTAATACGTGTATGGAGGTGATCTTTATGTCCCATCTGAGCTAATGTAGGTGCAACTGAACTCTGAACTGAATGTACAGCACTATGCACCTTATCATTGTTTGGTGGGTTGAAAAAAAGAAGCAAAGACTCATCCCCACTACATCAACCGGTGATAGGCTCCTAAAACGAAACACAAACCAGTATACCAGATAACATTCAACCCACTGTCTATATCAACATTTCCTTCTTCTGCAGATATGGTTCATGAAACATGGAGCCGGTGTGTGTATGTGTGTGTGTAATATTAAAGCTGAATCTTAACACAGGAAACAAGTTAAACACACACACACACACACACACACACAGCAAGGGAACAAAATTACAGTTGAGTCAAAAGTGAAAAACAGGAACTGAGATCTAGAGAAATAATCTATACAACGAGGGATTTTGTAAACTCTGTGAAAATGCAACACGTTCCCAATTTTCTGCTCACCACAAGTTATATATATGTTCCAAAAAAACAAAAACAAAACAAAACAAAGCAGAAGGGAGGTTGTTTGAATTTGCAGCTGCGTGGTGTGTGTTTTCATGGCCTATGTTACTTTTGGGGGAACACTTTTAGGAAGTGTGTTTTCTCTCTGTGTGTTGCAGAGACTTGCTATGACATGCTAAACCTGCCTGCCTGTCTATCTGAATCATGACATCAGGCTAACCGCGGAAACTTCAACACACACACGTCCACAAAGATGTTAAAAATATTAAATATGCATGCTTGTAGCTTAGCTGGTGGCTTTCGGAAAACAAATGAAGGTTGTTTTAGAGTATAAAAAGCTCTGCAAAAGCCGTCGTTATACTCACACAACATGGACAACATACGGGGGGGTGAGCTGAGCGAGGATGCATCAGTCAGTTGTGTGTCTGCAGACAGCACCGAGCATTTCTCCTCCTTAGAGCTTCAACACTCCCGGCTGAGCTACGACGGCACGGACGATGCTGAGAGGTCGCTTTCACTCCGGCTGGAAACATTTAAGAAGAAAAAAGACGGCTTTAAAAGTTAGCCCTCGGGGGGGCTGGTGGAGGAGCAACAGTGTAAAAATGCGTTGCACAGAGACCGACGTGGCAAACCCGCACCTCCTCTCTCCGCGACGTCATCACAGCGCGCTGCACAGTCGCAGTTTTGTCACGCGCACGCACACGCACTGTTTTGAAAAGTTTATCAAAATGTATTCAGATTTTTTTTTAATTAAAGAAGTCTGTCAGTCATGCCTTTACTTTAAAATAAAAAGTTACTTATTTTTAGTTATTTATGTAGTTATTTAAGTTTAACACACCCACACATACACACTGGTCTAGAGCAGGGTTATCATAGTTAATGAAAAACTAAGACTAAATCTAAAACTAGCAGTGAAATGTCTTTAACTAAAATAATAATAAATTATATAAATAAATAGTTTTTTCTTTTCTTTTGTCTTTTGAATCTATCTTAACATAGTTTTTTTTAAATAATCTTTTCTCTTATCCTCTCTTATTTTACTTTATTTATTTGTTACTTATTCAAACATTTTTATTCTTTCAATTCTTATGGTCTGCATTTAAAGGTTTATCTGAAGCTTAAACAAGTCTTCAGCAGTTTTGAGTCATATCAAATGGATTTCCATCCATCATATTCCCTGTTTGTGTTTTGATTGTTGAGCTGCTGTGGAAGCTGTCGTGACTGTTTTTTTGACAGACATGAAAAATTGTGAACCCTGTGCAGAATGTGTGCAGAGTTTGATGCTAGAAGGTTGTTATCACATCCATCTGTTTAAAGTGGAAAGTGTCACTGTGCTCACTGAAAATCTAAGTTAAAGGTGTGAACCTAAGACAAGATTTGAGACATGGCAACTAATTTGGAGCCAATCATGGTCCAGTATGCAACTTACACAAGTGTTATGTGGAAAGTTTAAGCCTCCTGTGCGCATACACTGAGGATGGACAGTGAACTAGGAGACATCTTGTATCCCACAGAACTTCTGAAATCATTATTATTATTATTATTATTATTATTATTCGTATATTCAAATATTCTGAATTCTCAAGAAGTACCAAGTAGATATAAGTAGATAAGAAAACAAGCAATTCTTTTTTTAAGCAATTCTTTTTTTTGTGGAAAAACCATATCAGACACTTTTTTTGTAAGTCTTAGAACATGTCTTGAGGGGTCTTTAAGTACTGAACAGCAATTCCTCAACGACTTTTGTTTTCCTTTCTCATTTTTCTTCTCTAAAGAAATCTCCTCCAAACCCTAAACTTTTTATTAAATGTAACATACACACATGACATCATATCAATAATACAGTACCCTTCCTCATCCTGATCTGAATATCAAGAATAAGCAAGGAATACAGAAAAAACAATCAAACACTTCTTTTTTAAAAATTGATAAAGTATTGTATATTGGTTAAACGCATTCAGTGGTAATAAATAGTGCAATAGACCCGTTTTGTTTTTTTTTAACATTAGGCCATAACTTAGAGCCAATGAAAACAAAACAATACAAACCTACACTCTTTTATATGACTTGCTTGTCTGAGTTTGGGAAGTTTTAAAACATATTAAAAGTTCAAGTTTAAATAATAAGTACAGCATAAAGTTGCCTTTACAAAGTTTATAATCACTTTTATTAAACACAAATTGAATGTACTGTACACTTTTTTTAAAAAAGAGGGCAAAAATATACAACTGTGTAAAAACATTATTGGAAAAGAAGACTTAACCATAATTCCTCATAGGAATAGGTACAATGGGTTTCTGAACATTAAAATAACAAAAGCAAAAAAACCAACCTTTGCACTGTAAAAAGTGGCCTAAAGTTATTGACATTTCTCCAAATCTCACGAGACAATGTCAACTTTATGTAAAGGAGTTATTTACACACCACCTTCACTGCTATATGTAAGTATGTGTGTAACTGCTTTACAAATGTTTAAAAGTACTTCATCATCACAGGACAGACATTGCAGTTGTACAAAGATTTTCCTTCAAAATATAAAGGAAACAAATATCCTATAGTAACTTCAAGACATCCAGGCGGTATTAAAAATACCTATTTACAAAAATCATTAAAAATGTCATAATTCACAAGCATTTTTTTCATAATTATGTGGGTTTTAATAGTTCCAGACTAATGTAACAGACGTAATGTACTGGCCATGAGGGAGTCATTTCTTCTGCACTACATGGAAAGTATTTATGGATTTATCACATACAGAAGGAGGCTTCAAGCCCATATCTCCCCCAGAATATTTCAGTTTAAAAAAATAACCAACAGAGGGTGGTATTATCCCCCCAAAAGTCAATTGATCACAGTTAAAAATATCTAAAAAAAAATAATAATAATAACAGTAATAATAATAAGCTACCTAGGTGGTTTCAAATACAAATGCAAATACACCCTCAAACTTCGAAAGGGAGCATGATTCCACATTTCTGAATCTTTCAATCTCACATGTCATGAATCCCTCTGGGTAACAGCCAGCTCTTTACATATCAAAAGGTAATAAAATAGTTAGCTCCTGAGTTATTTTCATACATAAAATGGTGGTGTTTAAAAGTTTACCAGTAGTCAAACAACAAGGAAACTAACAGCTCTCAGTTCTAGTGAGGTGTGTGTTCTCTGACACAGAGGTCACAGGGCGATTCACAGCTGGGCGGCTCAGATGACGACACTGGTGCCACTGCGAGAACTCTTGTCCTGAGAGAGACACACTGACTTTAGATTCACTTTACTAGCAATCAGCATAACTTAAACCTTTTATTGGTATGTGTGTGCGTGTGCGTGTGCGTGTATATATGTATTTGTCTTGATGTAAGTGCGTTTCTGTTACTTTGTGTGTCAACTAAAGCAGGGATTGTCTTACAGAGTATCGTTCATTCCTCCTTGCTCCTGGTTTGTATCCAGGCTCATACTCTGTGTAGCTGGGAGGTTTCTCAACCCAACCTCCACCTCCTCTCCTCCCTCCTCCTCCTCCTCTCCGACTGCCACCCTCATCATCAGAGCTCCAGGACCCTCCTCTTGATCGCCGTGATGCAGGTGGAGAGTAGTTTGCTCTGGACCTGTTGTCAAACAGGTCATCCCTGGAACGCGATCGAGGGCGATCAATGCCTGCCTGTGCCCCTCTGTGACTTGTCCTGTCCAGTGAATCCTGGCTGTAGCTCCTGGGAATGCCTCTGGACCGGGTGGGTGATGGGTAACGTCTACCTGCTGCTCCTCGCTCATTTTGACGGCCAAATCCACTGCGGCTACTCTCGCTAGAGCTCGGAGGCCGAGTCTTAGGTGCAGGGGGTGGGATTCGGCCCGTCTGTTGCTCCCTTATTGGTGGAAGTGTGATGACGCGGCGATCTGTTGGGCCATCATCAAGGGCAGAGATCATGCTAGGGGGACCGGGAGAAAATGGGACTGTGACGGGCATGTGCTGGGGAGGAGGCTGCATGTGCTGGGGAGGAGGCTGCATGTGCTGTGGATGATGTTGCATCGGCTGCATATGGGGTTGTAGAGGTGGCTGGGACTGATCGGAAGAAGACAACAGAAGAGGGAACAAGTAGGTAAAGACAAATAAGAACCATGTCTCCTCTGTTCCAGTGAAATCCACAAAGCCACAAGCAATGAGTCCTAATTCCAGTAAAACACAAGAAATGTGACACTTTTTCCATTTTCCCAACAGGGTATGATACAACCAGTGCCTCAACAGTTGTCAATCAAGTTGAAAATATTCATAAAAATAAAGCTCAATGTTTCTCCGGCTCTTCTAACCTGAAACAGAAGTGACTAGTTGTATTAAAAACAGTTTTCAGCTACTTTTAACCTTTTAGACTTATATAAGCTACTAAAACATATGATATCATCTTCAGTGGCCTGTGGCACTTCTTTTTACCAATAAATCATAATGAATATCTTAAAATACACCTTCCCTGTTTTTTGCAAAACCTTTGACAATAACTGTCTGGTAGCTAGTGTGAAAAATAGTAATTTTCTTTTTTTTTGAATTCAGAGTTATCAGGTCTATAATTAATTTCAGTCCAAATTAAAACAAAAAGCAATATGGCTGGGAAAGACACTATGAGGGAATACTTGGCAGTTACATACCTGTAGCAGAGGACTATTCACGTCCATCCCCCTCACTTGGCTTTCCAGGTAGTCGAGCATCTGATTGGTGGCAGGGGTGTGGTGGCCATGGACACTGGGAGCTGGCATGCTGTATGCTGAGGATTGAGGAGGAGGGAGGGGCATAGGCTTCATAGGGATGCTCTTCCCTGACATAGATCCTGGAGGGACAAAAACATTTAATGAAATAAAATCAAGTCATCATGTTTCATGATTTCATGTTGCAGATTTGTAGATTTTGTTACTGAAGGTATTTTCATACTGCATGCTCATTAACTGGCTTGCTTTCTGACACGTTGTGTTTGTACCTGAGTAAAGCAGTGGGTTCATCTGGGAGGAGGCGTTGGTCATTGGTCCATATACTGGTTGTCCTCCCATCCAGGGAGCCATGGCCCTCTGAGCGTCCTTCATCATACGATGCTGCATCACCGCTGAAAGATGAAGACAGTACATTCTTTAAAATGTATAAAGGAAGGTCTTCTCCAAGTACACAGACTCTTTCTCCACAATGACTGTATCTACTGTAGACACTACTGTGACACAATCTACTGTAGTTTACTTTACGCCAAAAGTTTTGCAAATACATACTGAGAATAGTCATTTCTGTAACATATGATTAATTTTGTGTTCAGCAGTTTTGAAAGGAAAGACGTTTACATATTATTAGATTCTGAATTTTTCAGTGACGTAGAAAGAAGAGATTACATTTTAATTTTAACTGAATGTGAAACATGAACTGAAAATCCAAATCAGATGCAAATTGGTATTCAAAGCTGAGTGCTTTTAGCTGATAATTCAAGCCTGATGGCGATCTTTAACATTGTGATTGTATGTCTATTGTTTAAGTTTTCAACTTATTGTATGAAATCCTGACATTCAAAACAGTCATGTTAACTGTTGAACAGCAACTTTTTCATATGACCACACTCACATGATCTGTTTTAAATCATCTGTGTTGACTATTATTTATCTTCAGAGTATTTCTGACAGCAGAGCTTATGATTTGATTTGTTTTTCAGAAGTCCATTATGTTTTTGATGTCAGAGCTTCCTTTAAAAACACCAAAAAGGAGAACTTTCCAAACTGTCCTGGTTCTCTACCTTTTTCAGGACAGCAGCACTGCTGCGGGCAGCAGGGGCAGCGGACATAGCAGCAGCATGTCTGAGGGCAGCACTGACAGCAGCAGATACAAAATAGCATGAGCAGAAGGAGAGCTCCAATGATGATGAACAACACTGTGAGCCAGTCTGAGAGAGTAGAGAGAGACATGTTAGTCAAGTTATTTCTGTGTATTTTGTTGCTAAAGATACACTCCTTCATTTTGCCAAAATGCAGCTTCCAGACATCAATCTGCATATATTGTCACAATGTATCAACTACATCAGCGTTTTGTGTATTATTTCATGAGTACCGAGGGTTTGCAAGCAAGTTCCATGGCATATAGCTTTAAGAGTAATATTTTGTTTCTTACGGTAGACGATGAGTTTGATTTCTTTGTCAGAATCTCCACTTGTGTCTCCAGCAGCATCGACAGTACAGAAGTACACCCCGTTGTCCCACCACATCACATCATTGATCACAAGGTCCGCCTCTGTACAAACACACACAAATACCACATACTTCCAGTTAAATGCTCTTGACTGGTTTACCATTGTGTTTATCTGATGTTTTACTCTTAAAAAAAAAAAAAAAAGGTTTTTGGGAGGACTGCTGGTTTGTTTGAGGCAAACTGATCTGTATGTTTTCTGCATCAAATCACAGCAAACACAAGAGCTAAATCCAGAAATGAAGCATGTTTCTTTATTACCTCAGTTCAACCTCTTTAACATTTTACTTGAAAAAATATTTTGAAATATTTTTTAGTGTCTCAAAATCTATGAGGATAAAATGTTTTATTTCTACTAAAATGTAACATCAGACCTTGCATTAGGAGTGGATCAGTCAGGATGTCTTTATCTAGTAACTGCTGAGAGAACAGACCATGCTTTATTTTAATAACTATGATGAAGTAGGCTTGCAACTAACAATTATTTTCATCATCAATAAACCTGCAAGTTTTTGTGATTCAATTATTAATGAATTCATTATTCAGTATACAAATGTTGGTAAATTGTGAAAAATGTCATTTCCCAGAGCCAAAGGTGAAATCAAAAACATATTTACTTAATTTCACAATAACGCAGTACTAAGAAAATAACCACATATTCACAATTAAGAAACTACAGCCAGTACTTTTTTCCCCACATTTTTGGTCAAATCAATTAACTTTGTTATGAAGTATTAACCGCCATAATAACAGGTTAAGCAAAACGATTATAATGAGGATGATAAATTGTCAAATTGCTATGTTTCTTAAAACTACATGTAGTCTTAATACCTCAAGACATGCTTTCGTCCCACCACAGTGAGACCATTTTAGTGCTTGCATGAACTCACTATTTTGAATGCTGATCCTGCGTTCTCGGTATTCTGATCCCAGTATCGGCTCGTTGGTTCCTCTCTTCTGGATCACAGTGCGCACCTTCCGCTGACGATCTGGACAATCGTTCGCTGGATCCTGACCCAACTGAAGCGCAGACTGGTATGCTGTGGAACCACGGGCAAAGTTTTCATTAAAACTATAAATAATCTCCCCTATGATTGACACCCATAAATACTGCTTCCTTGTATACCTGTGTCCTTGGGTAGGTAAATGATCAAAACATTTGTAGCTGTACAAGATGTGATCATTCAAAACCTCAGAAAGGTCTGAATTATTGTATCACTATAAATATATTTGAATGTTGTCAGTAACCTAAAACCAAACCAAACCCCTTCATCATCCAAACACATTAAGAGTTTAGTATCAGCAAGTCCCTGCATCATAATTCAAGGATTTAAGGATTTTATTTGTCACATACACAAGAAACACAAACAGTGGAACAAAGTGTGGCTACTCATTAAAACTAGGCTAAAAGAATTAGAAACAAAAATTATAAATGACACTCTGTCACAAATATGTAGGACAATGCCTTAGACAAGGCTGAGTATTGACTGAGGTCACAGGTCAGACTTCACCTTCCTGACAGCCTGAGGACAGAAGCTTTTTCTTTGAGACAGGATTATGCTACAGAGACTTTTACCTGGACATAGTCTATTGGTTTTACAGATCATTTCTTGTTCCATATTTTAAAAGGCTTACAATATAAATACACCAGTCTCACTGAGAGTTGTAACATCATTTATTTCTGCATTACGTTCTCTTTTGGTGCACAGGTTGTGTCTCACCTGTGGAGTAATATTCCAAAACAGGGTCCTTGCAGAAGGTCTTGAACTTCCAGGTGAGCAGAACATCTTGGAGGTTTGCGGAGGTGGAGTAGTCACAGCGGAGGATTATTGAGGCAAACAACGCTGTGCTGCGCTCCTGCTGGGGAACGTTCACCTGAATACACAGCAACACTGTGGAGGGACAGCAAACAGATGGTTACATACAGTAGTTTGTGTGTTCATTCATTAGAAGAAATAAAGATATGTCAGGTGTCAATAAAGATGCAATTAAGAGGAATGGTAACTTGTGTGCCAAAAGTCAAGGAAGAGGAGTAATAATGAAAAAAACGGTGTATGTGTGTGTTTGTGTGTGTGTTGCTGCTCAACTAAGGAGTTGATTTCAAAGTGGCAGAACCAGAAAAACTGGTGACACAGACAAAGGCAACACTAGTGACAGGAAATGGCTTACTGTGAAACTACCCAACCAAACATTCAAAAGCTGGAATGAAACCTGTTGAGTTCATCAGTCCCTAAATGCACAAAGGTCACGATGACTCTTTAAAAAACAAGCTGGAAGACCAATGAGAGTCTAAAAACAATACTAAACCACCAACATCCTGCATGTAGGTAAATACAATAAAATAATAAAACTTCAAGAAAAAAAAAACCCATTGTTAGCCTCATCATGACAGGCGTCAGCTATAGCCTACTAGGCCTAGTGCAGGACAGGTAAGATATGCATCTTTATGCCAAATAAACAAAAAGTGTCATGTGACCGATACCTCCAGTTTCAATGGGTATTTCGAAAAGCTTTAAACTCAAAAACAGGTTAAGACGACTTTATTTTAAAACAGAAATGAAAATCACCTTTCAGTAGCGACAACAGGAGGGTCGCAGCAGATAATGTCCTCATGATGTCAAGACGCTGCTGTCCTTACAAACAAACAAAAATGAAAAAATAAAAAATAAATATATGAGGCAAAAATTCCAAAGTGACAAAAAGGGTAAAAAGAAGTCCGAAAAGAAAAGGATGTATCCTGACCTGAACTTAAAAACAATTGCTCATTGTTAGGTGCCGAAAGGTTTGTCTGAGCAGTATCTGTGCGGGTGAGACTGCAGTCATCTGTGGCCCCACCCCGAAACAGGTGCATTCATTTCACCTGTGACGTCACCAGGTAAACGGACATCACCCCCACCAAAAAACCCCTACTGTGATTCATGCTCATGCAAAAAAACACATCCGGCTACTCAGCATAATAAAAACAAACACACGAAAAACAACCTCAGTCCTATTCATATTCAGCACATCATGTCTGACAGAAAACAGTAAGTTTGAATGTGTAGTTTTGTGTGTCAGCATACTGTGATATTAGCCTATATATAATGATTGGGTACTTATCAACTACACCACCATGTTTTTTTTTCTGTCTGAAACTGAGCTGTTGCTAAACAAGACATTTCTCTGAAAGTTATTATAAAATTAAAGAATGTGTAAAATGAGCCTGTCATCCATATCATCATGGCTTTGGTTTTCTAATAGTGAGCCATAAATTTTGTTTCTTTGTAAATCTATTGGCATGCTTTTAGTACTTTTCAATAGATTTAATATAATAACGATTGAAGCAGGGTAAATGAGGAAATACAATTCACCCCTCTCACCACTTCATTTCTACTGATCTGGTGTTTTCTCCGACTGAATTAGACCATATACATTCTGCTTGTTTGGAAAACATTAACCACATTAAAACAAAGGTCTTAATGTGTAAAGTTCACTCACCAAGTATTAACTCTGTTTTCCCTACTTCATGTTTCTCTTAGACAAGCAGCTCATCTCCAAAGTACTAAATTGGAACTCATTATAATCTGTTGTAGAGATGACTGGATTACATATTACACAAAGTGGTACTGAACTGGTTTTAAAAGTCTTGGATGTCACAGTATCTAATTTTCTTTCCATGGAAAAAACACAATGCTGCTCAAGGCTGCTCAAACTGAATCAGTCCAAGATGTAAGAAGCAACAACCACCTGCTGAGGGCAGCAGATGAGTCACATGCTGCAGTTGTGACATGATGCCCTCAAGCTACATTCTATACACAAATCAGTTACATCTGTATGACAAAGAAATAAAGTACACCTAAAGGTATGAAGAATTATATGAGATGACTTAACTTTGTTTTACATTTTACAAAGTAGTTGTTTTTTTTGTTTATAATTGCCATATATGGTGTTGAGCATAGCTCAGCAGGTAGAGCACCCGCCCCATGTGTAGAGTCCTTGCTGCAGGTGACCCTGGTTCAAATCCCGCACCAAGCGGTCTTATCCTGCATATCATTCCCCCTCTTTCTGCCTCCTGTTTCCTGTCTATCTCTACTAACCTGTTCATTAAAGGCAAAAAAGCCTGAAAAAATATACTTATGTGTATGTATATGTTTGTTCTAATGCTTTAATTTTTGCCCCCCCCCCCCCCCCTTTACTTATTTTAAGTGCACATTTCAAACCAGAAATAACATTTTGTAAATAACTGTAATTTACTTTCAGCATACAGAAAGACATCTGCATCCTTTTCCAAACATGTCCATGTATTGAAATGTATTACCAACCTTTAAAAGCTTCCCTGGAACTTGAATATTTTGACAACCATTTGTTCTGTGAAGAAAAACAATTCTTGGTCTCTTAATGTCTTAAGGTGGGAGTATATACATTCAGATATTTATCATCCTGTTGTACTTAAGTGACACAAAATGCCAGTGAAAAAACTATGCACTTATAACTAATAAAGGCCATAGTTGGATGACATAATGTTTATGGACACTGTGCTTGTGTGCTTGGTTATACTTGGTTTACAGATGTCCTTCAAAGTAGCCTGGGATGTGTTTATTTATTGTATGTCCCTCATTTAATATTTGAAATACATTGTTATTCAAACATATTCTTATTCTTATGAAATAACACCATACATTTTGGACTACATTCACTGTCTAATTCTCATTAAATTGAACGTATCTATGCATATGTACATTTTTGATTATGTTTCTTTTATTAGAACTGATTTTTTCCTGCATTTATTTAACATGAATGTGTGATTTGCAGTGGAACCACTAGATGTCAGCCTTAACTAGTTTTCATCTGAGCTAGAGCTTTATTTTTGTGATTTTGACTCTCCAATGCTCTGCAGTTAAACCTACACAATAAAGCAGTTTATTCCAGGAAAGACAGATGGTTTTTAAACATATTGACCTTCATAAACGTCTAGACTAGAGCTAGATCTGCATATGAATGGAACTACTCCTGTGTGTTGTGCTGAAGTACTTTCCGAGTCCTTCAAATTCCCAAAGATTGTTTCCCCTCTACACACACCCACTCTGCACCTGCAGCTCTTCTGAGCTTGGTCTCATGGAAACTCCTGCCAACTTCCATTCTGTGCTTCCTACTTATGCTGGGTTGTATCCTGTCCTTCTGCTGAGGCTGTAAAGCACAACATACACTCTACACTCTATGTTCACTGTTTTATTCATAAAAAGCAAACTGCTATTTATCTTTTAGAAACTAAAACACTAAACGCCAACATTTTTTTGCTTGTTTTTTTAATTCATTTATTTTGCTGTGGTTGACTTCTATATTTTCTTTTTATTGCTAATCCTTCCTATTTATGTACATATTGATGGTATGTCCATGTACACTTGAATTCAATAAAGTTAAAACAACAAAACAAAAAACTAAACTTTCACTCTGAGGTGATGTCATTTTGATCATGCGGCCATAAACCTCAATATAATGTACATGTAGGGCCCAAAAGTTCAGTGCGATGCATCTTATAAAACACAAGCAAAATGCAAATGAAGTAAACATCTTCATAAATTTGAGCACATGTACACCACAAAAAAAAAAGTGTGGTATCAGTTTCTGCATCCATCTCTACAATAAATAACAGCTTATTTCCCAAAATTCAAATCTAAACATTTAAATTTACCTCACAACTTTGAAACTTGTGTGAGTTTTTGTCAATACCTGACTGGTTTATTTCCCACAGTGTTGTGATGTCATATTTCTCTGCCCCATTGCCTCTGTAAAGCTCAGGAGGGAGTTACTCAACAGCATTCCTCACATAGTCTGGAGCTGTGAGTGGTGACTGTCTTAACCCATCCCTCCCATCACAAGCATACAGTCCATTAACTCAAATGCACACAAACACTCACACACACACACACACACACACACACACACAATCTTTCACACGCAGATAGGAAAACAAGATCCACAGTGAGTCATCCTCTCCCAGAAAATGTTTTGAAAGTAATTGTCTCAATTATCCATTCAGCTATGTTGTGGGAAGAAAGCATCAAATCATCAACCTCAGTGTAAAAAAACTAATTTAAAAAGTCATGTAGGATATTAAAAATCTTCCTAAAGAAAAGAAGCACAATCAATGAACCATATTTAAATTGTTGGGTGAGCATAAAAAATTCCTCCTGAGAGTATTAAATTATAATATTCTTGGATTATCATTATTTATAATACTCCAAGAATATTATAATTTAATATTTAATAGTAATGTGTAAGCAGCATTTTACTGTTACAGTATCATGTGATATATAAATTATTATAGCTATGTGTAGTGTTGTTGGGTAGTTCCATCTGTAACAATTGCCTGTATTTGTATTATATGTGCAGGCTATGTGTATTATATGTTGCTATATGTCGTATGTGAAATATTTATCTTCAAATTAACTAGCAACTGTAACCTTAAAATAAATGTAGTGGAGTAAAAAAAAGTATAATAATTCCCCATGAAATAAAGTAAGACATTGTCTCAAAACTGTACTCAGGTGGTTAAAACAACCTAACATCCTTAAGATAAAGTACAATAAAAGCTGGGTTTCATTATTTCTGCAGTTTATTTGTTGAGGAGATAAACACTGACGGTCTTAATGCTTGAGTTATGCAACACTGCATTTTTGCCAGTTTAATAAATAGATACTTAACAGACATTAAGTGTAACAAATGATTTATGTGGTTGACGAAACATGGCGGATATGTGTTGGTGAAGCAGGCGGAGCTGATGTGTGAATTTTGACACAGTTGTGTGGTGAAGACAGGCAGTCTGTGATTAACACAATGGACAAAGACATGAGTCATCTCTCGCTCTCTCTCACACACACACGCGCACACACACACACAGACACATGCACACGCACACTCAGTACCAGAAAGCAGAAAACACAATGGCACAAAAACAAACAAACATTAGACTTGTCTCAAAACCAACATGGAGGCAAGAAAAATAAAACACTGTATGGCGTAATGTTGGTGTGTGTGTGTGTGTGTGTGTGTATGTATGTGTGTGTGTGTGTGTGTTCAGCTGTTGACTCAGCAGTGATAAGAAAAGACTGAATTACAATAATCAAACCAGTGATTTCATCGTATGTACACAGTCACACTCAAGTGCTCAGACAGAAAATCACTTACAAATTACAACTATCATATCACAGCTGACACATAAATAGTTTACATATTTTAAAAAAAAGCTTCATAATGTAGTACAAAACGTTCAAAAAGGCAAGCGACAGTTCAACACCTTAAATGTTATAAAATTATAAAACTCTTGCAGGTTAAAATAGTTACTTTGTGCAAACACTAACATGTTTTAATAGAAGATGCAGCTCCACTTTCATACAGGGTGGAGACAAAATAATGTTACTGCTTCATTAATAAGGACTTTAATGTAAAAGTCACTGCTGCCGATGCTGCAGTCACTGTGGTCAGAGAGCAGCCAGCAGAATGAGTCCAACCCCTTGTTAGTTTAGTAGTTTGTTAATGTAGAGTAATGTGTTTGGCCTTCACATTGTCAATGATTTCTAATAGATTCCCATTAACATACTCTATTTGACTTCTTTAGAGCTCTGTTAACATTCTCATGATTTTTTGCCACATAGCTTTAGCAGAACAAGCTGTAAACACAGCATTAATATATTATCATGTTATGAAGTTGACGCAGTGAACATGTCAGCATAGTTACCTTATCATTTATTTGGTGTCATATTGATCTGACAACAATTTTCTCTGTTAACATATCTTGAGAGATATCTGGCTCTATAAAAGCTAAATGCTCTACTGTGTTCACCCGTATGTCGCTAACTTCTGTGTAACATCTGATCTGTCTGCTATTTGCTGATGCTGGGCAGGCAGTGCAGTGGGTTTATCATGAAAACACCTACCTGCTGCAGCTGGAATGTGACAAAAGACAGTAAAACACATTTTAGGGGAACTGCAGAGTCAGGTGATAATTATCTGTGTCAATATAAGCTATTCACATACATGTAGTTATGTGATTCAGTGTTAATGTAAAAATGTAGTTTTAGAGGCTGGCAGTCTTATGAATATTTTTCTTAGTGTTATACAAGTATCCAAACCACAATTTATAATGTTCCTCTGTGCCATCAGTGAGTCACACTGTTGCATGATGACATGTTCCTTTGCCACAAAGTGGGTACGGTAGTTTCTTTAGAAATGGCTTTAAACAGTGATCAGTATGTGCAATCAGCAATCATGTTTTCAGAGAGTGAAAACGTGATTGCTGATTGCACTCTTTGAAGACATTTAGGCACACTACTGTCACCGTACTCTTTGTGTTGAAGGAACATGTGACTCAGTGTAGCAGTGTCGCTCACTGACGTGTTCTTAAAAGGACTACAACGACCTTTGATAAACACACTACACCTAAGTAGGATCAATTCATTGTTGGTTTGGCTCTGCACATGAAAGTTATTAACAATAAGAAAAAACATAAAATCACCAGTCATATCATTAGGGTTAGTGCCCTTTTCCATGATGTGTTTACATTATTTTGTCCACCTCCCCTGTAGATACACATTTATTTACTACTAGTCACAATGTCCAGCTTTAGTTAACATTTAATTTTTAAGCAAACCTTTCTGAATGAGGTGCTTTTAGTTTCGGATCATGGCAAACACTGAATGACAGTGTGCATACTGTCACACAACTGAAGCTGAGTGCTTCACAATAATGCTGTTGTTATACACCTTCTACTCCAACTGTTCCTTTTTAATGTAGTTGTCTCATCAAATGGAAATGAATACGCTCATTGTGCTGGAAGTGAAAAGCATCTCTCTCTGCTTTAGTGCCTTTTCTAAAAGGCACCAGAGGAGAGCAACAGTGTTCTTGCTGCAAGGGACAGTCCAGGTCATACACCCAGCCCACATTAGTTCACTGTTAGTCCAGCCGAGATATATATGGGGCAGCCAGTGACAGAGTAGTGATGACTTCATCCTACTACAACATCACCGACAGAAACCCCCGTAACAGTCTAGATGGTGAAAGCGTGTGTCATCCATTTCTTCATTCATTGATACTGATTCTAATATTTTTAGAGTCAGTTGCATACTTTTTGTAATCCAAACTCATTCTATCATCAGCTGACACGGAAGTCCCATAGAGTCTCACGGTCTGCCCGAAGCACTCTCAGTCTCTGTGGCTTTCTGTTGATCAGACGATGAGGGAATCTCGGCTGAGAAGAGTGCTCTGCTGCGGATACAAAAGCGTAAATGATCAAATCAACAGAGAGTTAACACGAAAATGTGAATCTTTTTCACTACAGTGAGTCAGTAAATAGGTAGTGAACATTAGTCAAACAGGGTTATCATGGTGAAGTACAACCTGGGACAAACTGCATTCAACTTTTTTTTAGAATAATTTGAGGGCAGAAATCTAGCTTGATAAATGAATTTATTTTGGACAGAAAGATTTTAATGTTGATACCGTTTTGTCCCAGGTTTGGCAGGGGGTAGACAACCAGTTATGATTGTTATATAAGGTGATTGGATACAGAACAGAGTAGTCTACCTAGTTTTCATTCTGGTAGCATCTGAACCTGACCTGTCAAAGGTACAACGACAACACTTAAGCCTATGAACCTTTTAAACTGTAAGACAGAGTTTCTCAACCTTAAGTCTGGGACACCATGTAGGGAAAACTGGTATATATATCTCCACCCACCCAACCATTCTGTTTGCACCGGATGAAGACCTTTCAGGGTCGAAATGTTGTGCTGGTTTGTAATTAAATCAATTAAGTCTTCCTTTTTATTACAGCTGCAGTTATTTTCACCCAGCACCTGTTAAATTTAGATGTGTACATTTTGAGGCCTAAATATGACATCATTTACCATTAAAAGTTGAGAAACAGGAGTGCAAAGCAGAGGCAAACACACGTATGAACATCATGGTGGCACTAGAGGAGTCAAGGGATCATAAAAGTCTGAGAACTGTGAATGTTTGTATGGAATTCTGTGCCAGTCAATCCAGTAGATGCTGAGACATAAAAGAGAACATCTACCATCCAGTTGCATATTTTAGTAGCATTTGGCAGGTGCTAATTTTGTGTCCTACTATTAGTTATAACATATTTGTAAATGTTAAGAGATTAATAACACTGACTATAGAGATTAAATAAACTAAATATCTCATTTATAGCACATCTTCAAATATACTCCCATCTTAAAAGAGTAGTTTGAGCTTTGTGTACATTTTTACTGTTTTATCAGACAGATACTTTTCTTTGATCTCTGTATGCAGTGCGAAGGTATCGTGAGTGATGAGTTAAATCCCTTCTAGCTCCCTTCATGGATATTTATACGATCAAATAGAGACTGCCTCAAAAGCATTGAGGTTTAAATACTTTGTAGTAAGCTTAATGTTAACATTTTCGCCAGTATAGAAAGTTAATTACACACTAAGGGCTTCAAATACTACATAAGTAGGACAGTGCTGCATAAGTTCTACTCACTGCTGCTGATCTGACGATTAGCATAATCTGCATACAATCCTCTCAATAACTCAACAGTCGCCTCAAAGAAAACTCACCACTTTCCGAGACTTGTCTCTGGTCTCCTCTCTGCGACTAGAAAGGGAATGGGCGGGGGGCTGAGAAGAGCGAGGGCATGCTGGGAGCGGCCGTGGAGAAGGCCTATCAGTTCTGCTCCTCTCTGTGTCTGAGTAAGGAGGCAGTGAATCTGCATCAGGCCTGTGACTAGGCGAGCGGCTGCAGTGCCGACTAGATTCCCCGCTGCTCTTTTTCGAGCTGCCCTTTGAGGGTGTGTCTGAATCTTCCTCACTCCGGACCCCACTCTTCCCCTGCCCGCTGACCCCTCGCAATTTAGCCTTACGCTCCAACAGGCTGTTCAGGAATGTGCCATCATAGTCCTTCTCTTGAGAAGACGTCGATGGCGGACTGACTCTGGGAGGCGCTGGAACAGGGCGCTCGGTGTCCCAAGTGCCCCTCCTCTTTCTGGGTGATGCAAGCGGGCTTATGTTATGTCCATTTTTCTTGTTTCGTCTGGGATGATCTTCATGATCGCTGATGTCTCCGAGCTCATCTTCATCATTGTGATAATGCTGTGGTGGACAATCCCGGTAGGAAGGATATCGACTGAAGTCCAGAAGCTCCATCTCATAGTCGTCCCGCTCTTTTTCCCTCCTCTCTACCCCTCTGGATTCTCTCTGCTTGTAGGAGTCAGCAAACTCCTCCAGCTCGTCCAGTGAGCCAGTTCGTCCTGCAGTGCGGTACGTCTTTCTATGCAGATGCTCTGAACGAGGGTTCCACCTGCAGAAGACATCACGACAAGAGGATTGACAGGAAGAAGGAGGAGGGAGACAAGACTGTGAGTGCAGTGTTTGTTTGTATGGGTGTGATAATACAAAAACTGTGTTTACATTCATGAGTATCTCTACCTGACGTGGTTCTCCTCCTCACTGTGCTCCTTCTGCTGCCATTGATTGCGACCAAGCCTGCGTGACTGAGAGGAGGACGGAGGATCGTCGCTGTAACGGCGTGGAGGAAGGGGCTCGTCCTGGCAATGATGGGGCTCTGAGTCAAGGTCATCACGATAACGCTGGGGTGAAGGGGGATTGTCACGGTAACGCTGTGGTTCTGGGCTACGGTTGTCACGGTAGCGCTGCGGTTTAGGCTGAGGGTCGTGGTCAGGGATGGCTGGAAGAGCTTTCTTCTGGACGTTCCGGTACGTTTGGCGGAAGCCAGTTTCTCCCTCATGAAGAGAGCTCAGCTCTGACAGGCTGCAGGCTGGATATATCAAAATGAATGGATGAATAAATGAATTGTGTGTTTAAACAATCAGACAGAAATGCTCACTTCAAGGAAACAACCGGATTTAAGAGAGAAAAATAGAAAGTCCAAGTCTGAGCAAGAAAACATATTCTTTGAAATAAGTAGGCATGCACAGGTGCAACTATGCACATCTGAACTACAGGACATTCAACAGGCAGAATGCTTGAATGCAGAGAGACATGCTGAGAAAAAAAAGTCAAAAGACACACTCAACAACATGAACAGTACAGCATGCAGTGTTTAAAGATTGCATCAGCATGGAACGGGAGATTTTCAGAGCGTAAAGCCACAGGATGGGTTTCATGAATCTTACACTGGTGGCTGGTGGACCTGGCAGGGTTGAAGTGAGCCAGTTGTTTCTCTACATACTGTAGCACCCTGAGAGAGTCCTGATCCTGAGATGAGGGGACGCGGTAGGGAACCCCTACAGCATGCATCGGCACTGGAGATACACACTTGACCCATCAGCATGGAGAACTTCTGTTTTTTTGGTATGTGTGTATGTTCATTGTAGTTTGGACAATATTGGACTATACTATAACCTTCTATTTTATTTGTATTTTTCTGGCCTAAATGACAAAATTAAATAGTCCTACGAGAACAGACACATCAATTTACAATATTAACATGTAGCAAAATAAATCAGAAACTAAACAATTTGATATATGAAGGCAACAATTACAGAAATAAAGATCAGTTCAAACCCAGGAAGTTGAATATCTATCTTAGAATAAACTCTGGATATGATTTTAACAAGGCAAAAGATAGAAAAAAACACTAATATTGTCAATAATTCTTTCAATAATTCTAAACAACACAGATTCACTCACTTATTAAGAGAATAAGAGAAAGACTTCACCTGCTGTGACTACACTGCCATCTGAGAGGGGTACAGAAGACATCTTGTCCACCAGTGAGGGGGGAGCGATGGGGACCATGGTTGGGACACCAGAGACAAAGTATGGAGGGTAGGCAGGTGTTTGCGGGGTGGAGGTGCCCGTCTTTATACCCTTACCTGCCTCATACACTACAAAAGCAACAACCACATTAAGACTTTCCAGAGAAACACACATCTTTCAAACACTGTAAATATTCTGACCACTAATATTTGGACATTTTAGTGCGTGTGTGTGTGTGTGTGTGTGTGTTTATACTCACAGTGTCTGGGGCAGCAGCATGTGTCGGGGCAGCACCAGCAGCTGACGTAGCAGCAGCAGGAGTGAGGACAACACTGACACCAGCACACCCCAACCAACAGCAGGAATAACACAGTGCCCAACACCACCGCCACCACAAACACCCACTCTGTAAGTACACACAGCACAGAAACCCACCTATAAATAACACATATTAACTGAGGTGTAGTTATGTTGGCTTGACAGGGGCTGTTTGCAGAAAAGGAAATATTGTGTATTTTTTTCCATTCTTACTCAAAGACTGGTGCCTACATTACCCACAATGCAACTCGACCAACAACAGTTTGGTCTGAGACGTATGGTATGTTATGTAGTCACAGTGTAATCTAGCCTTGAGCTGCAAGCTTCAAGTAGAGATGAGCACTATTAGGATAGGATCTCTGAAGCTCACTATTTTTATCTTAATACTTGCATTTCTTTTTCATTTTCTCATTGTCTTTTTTCTTGTAGTCTCAAAGTGACACATGAGGCGATCGATGAGACTTTGCACACCTCTATATAGAGCCAGAAAAGGCTTTATGCAACACTTTTTCACATACACAGTAGTAACACCTGTAAACAGTATAAAACTGGTAAAGTTCCCCTTTAACTCAGCATCTGTATTTTAGCAGTATGTTTGTAGACTACAAGCCTCTTGAATTCGGCATACTACTTATTTTGAGAATGTATCATATTTACATTGGAAGAAGATTAAAGCATACTTAAAAAGGCCAACATGCATACTAAAAGTGAATTGATAGACACAACTGTTCTAAGGTTGATAATAAGTGTGACAAAAAACTTCTTTAGTACAGTTTTGAGAGATGTGAACTTTTAGGATATAATTAGTAAGTATAAATGTTACTTGGATTGACCTTTAATGTTCTGATATCAATAGCAACATTATTTATTTAACCTTGTAATCTCTCAAGTTGCAGTTTGACAACAGATACTGACCAAGCAAATAACCCATTTACCCAAATCAAAGCAATATTTGGACTTTTTTTCCCCCCTGAATGCATGTAAGCTGCTTAAAGACCAACTTTTGAAGGTATAATTCTTCTTGAAAGTTATGTATTTCCTCTTAAAAAATTTGAGATGGGACATAAAACCATGAAAAATCATTATAAACTGACATCAGCTAGAGACAGGACTGTTGAAAATTGTCTCTTTGTTTAGTTTTTCCTGTTTTCCAGGAAGTTAAGTGTTGTGTTTTCTCCGGGGAATAACACATTTGAACAAATCTGAACCAGAATATGATCATGAATTAAAGTTGGGATGATTTACACATATTGTTGGAGTATTGAGTGCTGAAGTTAAGGATACAGTCAGTATAGCAGATAAACCTCATGTATCTGTCTATGGAGACAAAGCAAAGGAAAGGGAAGGAGAAGGCAGATAAGGATATCTCCAACAATGTAAAACCAAGGACAACTTTATCTCTCTACACACACATACACACACACTGAGAAACACATACAGGAAACCTGATTTTTCTACAGGAAGGAAAGGGACAGTTTATGCTGCTCTGTGAGACACCGAAGATTTGGCTCTTACAACAAATTAGTCTGTAATGTGATATCATTGGTAACCATTATGACCTCTACATAAACACACACACACACACCCCCACACACACACACCCACACACACACACCCACACACACACACACACAGTGGGAAAAGATGTGGATGACCACAACACATACAAATGCAACATTAACACTAGAGATAAGCTTGCAGTTCTGGCAGAGTGAATAACACTGAATCATTTTGGGAGCTACTTTCACACAATCTATCCATTCATTCACTTATCACTTCCATCAAACTCTGTGATGATTAAATATGTATTACAGGAATAAGACGTGACATAAATACCTCTCCCTCCCTCTTGATGACTACGCTCCTACAGGGTAGTGTCCAAATGATGTGGGATGACATGTTAACCACATCCATAAATAACTATAATGACCATAATAGCTGTTTACCGGCACAGCTCCTCTAAGCGGCCAGCTCATTATCTGACAGCAGAGGATCAGTCTGTCGGTTCTGAACTCTGCTCTGTGAAAGCCTCGTTATAGCCGAATCACAAAGCATTGTTTACTGATGTGAGATCAGAAAAGAAAGTATAAGAGCTGTTAGAATAGGAACCATTAAACATGGTGGGAAAAATGCTTTATCAGATTGAATCTTGAGTGCCACGTTTTAAGAGCCCAGTCCAGCTTCTCTCTTTTTTCTGTACTTCTAAATTTCTTCTCTCTTTATTATATACAGATATTCATCTTAGCCAGTATCTACCACCACCATGCAAGTGGTTCCTACACCTATGGTTAGAGCAGTGAGTGGGGTTAGTATGAGTGGAGGGAACCAGGTGAGGGAGAGGACATATTATGCCCCTACCTGGCATAATCTTCAAATCAAAGTCTGGCAGAAGATCTTCAGGCACACCTGAGAAACCTGGAGAGAGACAGAGCACAGGTGACAAGAGCAGCAGAGGAAAAAGAGTTGATATAACTTGGAATGGCTGATTCATAGAAAGTTATGTGCTGCAGCAGCATGCATGAAGACAGGAAGAAAATAGTGATAAAGAAAGAGATACAGAGAAAGACAGACGGAGACAAACAGATAGTGAGAGATGTTCAATAGCAGCATGCACCATTCTGGTCCAGAGTGTCTCCATATCAGAGAAACTGATTGATCATGCAGATTGATCATCTGATTTTTGACATTAAAAGCTGTAAAGTTATCTGTCTGGACTTGAACTTTTCCCAGCAGACACTTTGACTTCTGAACTTCACCTAAGCAGTTCAATGAAATTCAGCCTACACTATATTTAACGCTTTCCCTATTGTGACGTGTCAAAACCTCCTCTGAGAAAAAGGCCTATTGTCAAGAAGAAAATAACTTGAGCATCACAAACATGCAGCAGCTGTGAGTGATATTACATGCAGAGCTGCAAAAATCACAGGTGGGAACATTCCTCAGGTCCAGAGCCAGCACACAGACTGCAGAGAAACATTTTGTTCCTGAAACTGTTTGTCTGTCTTTGTCTCTCCTTGTTATCTGACCGATGAAGAGATCACTGACATCACATCTCTATTTCTCTCTTTTATAATAAATACTCCCACTGAGTGATTCAGGATGAGTCACTGGAGACAGCTGAAGTTTTGAAGACAAAGTGTTTGAATTCATCATCTACAGCTCCAAAGAGACTAATAGGATATTGTGACATTTTCATAATATTCATGCAAAGAAGTTATGAGCACTTTGTAGGTGCAGTTTTACAGTAATGGTGGAGACACATGATGTTTTAAATATTAAGTTCACACTTTTATATTTACTTGAAATAAAATTAACATTAGAAACTGTATTAATATGTTTTTTATGATGTGGCAGTAAACATCCTGACATGTATTATAGCTCAAAATAAACTCCTGCCCAAGACTTTTTTTATTTACTATTTCATGTTGTTGTTTACTTATTGAAATTGACTTTATGTTTTTATTATAATATATAGTGTAGACTATCTAAGAAAATCTCTAAAAACTTTCTAAGAAAACAAAAATTAAATACTAATAAAACAAAAATTAAATAAGATTAGATTTACTTAGGGTCCATGGAGGGCCATATAAGGAGGGCCTTACTGTATTCAAACAAATAAAAATACAAATATATAAATAAGTTATGCAAAGCCTACACACATTATCTAATACTAATAAATAACGCCTAAATAATTACACATACTGTATTTATTTATGGGAACTAGAATAGACTAGAAAAGTATTCCTCTATCTTGCCCCTGTTGTGTCTCTCTCTCATGTTTCAAGGACTCCACACGAGGTCAGTAGGTGTCTGAATGAAACTCTAACATGATGGAGGAGAGGTAGCGTGTTATGCGGGTGTGGGTTTTCTTGTGGTGCTTATGTCCATGTGAGCACAAAAATTGAAGTACAGTGGAAAGTATAAAAGCCAGCAGGTGAAAGTGACGTGACCAGATATTTTTACTGTTGATAGCGTGATCAGGGAGCGCCGGGTGTGACAGAGGAGGATTGGAGAAACAGAGAGCAGGCTGGACTACAGTATCTTGGCTTGTCCTCAGCTGACAGTGCACATACCTCTCTCAGTATCTTTCTGGAAGGCTAAATGTGTTCTTTGCTGGATTTGAAAACAGAGAAAAACCTATTAAGTTTGTTGTGAAGCAGCTGAGACACCACATAAATTCGAACCACTATATTTGTTCATTTTAAGACAATAATTAAGACTTTATATCTGTCTTGTTTTGTTTTCTTTCTCTCTCTTGCTCATTCAGTTGAAGAAAATCCCAACAACTCTTGAATTTGCCTGCAGGCTGGTAATTCTCCAATATTTACTTTCACATAATCTTGATGATCACATAATCAACATGATCTGCTTATTTTACCCTGTGGTCATCTTATCTAGGCAGGTGTTGTTTGTACTCTGCCACATATACTCCACCTATAGAAAAAAGGACAGAGATCCTACATGCTGGTGGAGCTGTATAGAGAGAGAGCTTGCTAAAAAACACCATGAAGGACCTATCATAATATCTATTTTTAAAGTTCCTCCATTTTCAATTTTAACATCTTCTTCTATAAATTATATTTTATCAACCACCAAATTAGTTTAGTCTTTAGCCTGAACAATATAGGATCTTTGAAGCTGATGCCAACATTGGCATTTGAGATTTTAAAAAATGTGAAAATGAATTTTGCTTGTAAAACCCATAACCCATCAAATGAAGGAGAAAAACTTTATTTTTGACACATCCACAGGTCCATATAAATAAACTAAAATATAAAATGGTGGCACTGTGTCAAAACATAACTTCTGTAATTCAACTGCAGCATCGGACAACATATTTACTGATACACTATATCTGCAGTGAGCTATTTGTTATTATTATTATTATATTTTCTATTTATCTATGGATTACTCTATCTGTGTAGTTCATTCAACTAATACATTCATTCATAAATGAACAAATCACACAATATCCATTCATTCATTTGCTCGTGAGTCACACCATGTGTTTGATAAACTGCTCTTTGTTCATTCATTGTTGATTCATGCTCATTCATTCATCTTCACCACTGTACAGTAAATACAGTTAAAAATGACGTTTCAATATTGGTCCACTGAAGTTGTCATCATGCATGAAAGGGTGAAAATTTTGCACATGGAAAATTACCTCATGCACATTTCAACAATATGTCCAAGTTTTCCATCATTAGCAAGTGTCTTTTTAGCTATGAAAATGACAAAGAACACCGGAGTACAGACAACTTCTACCATCACCGAGCTCACAGTGGTCAACATCAGTCAAGTGTCTCATGGTGTCACCCTCTATCTATTGTCTCCCTGTGCTCTGGTGTCTCTCCTCCATGTCATTAAATCTTCCATGTCTTCTCTTCTGTGAGGCCATTTGCTCAAAAGACAAAGGAACCCCCGAACCATTCGCAGTGGCCCCAACTGTTGTTATGGAAACACAACAAGTGCCTCACATGCCATACACCGACACCAGGAAATACGGTGTACTCACACCACGGCAGATTTAGGCCCTCACATCCCAGATTAAAGACTGCAAAGGGCGACTCGTGCAGAAAAATCCTGCCATATTTATTTACCTGTGCTGTAATCCTGTCCCATCACTGTCAGGAACATATTCACACACCGAGGCCAAACTCAAACATTTTACAGTATCCAGAAAACACTCAAGCCTTTAGAAACTGTATAATCCTTTTGTGTGCAGGACTTGTGTGTATTTGTGTGTGTCTTTTTTTGTGCATACACATAAGTCTGCGAGAGCCAGCCAAACAAAAGTTCACCTTCAGAGTGAATTAGAGCACCAAGCCACATAGCCTCTCAGCCGTTGCTATGGTAACAAGTGTAGCTGCATTACAGACAAGTACACTGTCACTGTAAAGATACAACAAACTACAATTACACACACACACACACACACACACAGAGGTTTAAGTGACATATCAGTGTGAATATCAAACAATCAAGCAATAATTTCTCAAAACCTTGTATACAGTATAATAACATACAGAAGGAGTAAATACAGTTGCTACGGCTACCGGTTAGGCCAGACTGCCCGAGAAGTTCAACTGCTTGTGATAAATCAGTTCATTAATGAGGCTGTATTGTTCTGTGGGGGAAGAACGGGTCAGCTTATGAATGCTGTGTTACGTAACAGTGGCAAACAAGATAAATCCAAATTAACCGATGTGCATTGTTGTGTCTACGATTAATATTTATACATAAAAGTTTGATAAGACCTGTCAGTAGTGATGAAGACCATAAGAGAAAAAAGTGTGTGTGGTCTGTTACAGTGATACTAGAGCGAGTAGTCTGTCTGTCTGGTCCCAGTGTGGCTGAGTCCCATTTGACTTGATTTTAAGACTTAATAGAAAACAATCCTTTACAGTTAGCTAAACCTGGTGTTGGAAAAGTAGTGTCCGCTTACCCAGAACCAGCAGCTCCACAGAGGCTTCATTCGGTCCCTCCACATCATCAGCTATTACCACTTTGCAGGTGTAAACTCCACTGTCTCCCCATTGGACCTCTCCTATACGCAGGTCTGCCTCTGCAAGAAAAAAAAAGAAAAAATGGTTAAAAACTGGGGGATACACCTCACTGTTTGTTTCAAGCTGCTGGGGAGGAAAAGAAAAGAAAAAAGACATCTTTTTCTTTTCCAACATCTGGCTTCCAAATCATGTAAATTTTGTTACAAACCACTGAAAACTGTTTCATATGTATAATTTTTGCATGTGTACGTACTGTATCCATTTTAAAAACTGACATAAAGTATGTGGCCACCCAAATATTTCACCTATATGTGATTATTGAATATCACATTGCAGAAACAAGGGCAATAATATCAATCAATCAATCAATCAATCTTTATGTAGCGCCAAACAAAATTCATCTCAGGCGTACTACACTCTACAATTGAATTTAAAGAGACCCAACAATCCCCTACGAGCAAGCACTTGCGAGGACAAGCTCCCCTTGACCCGGAAGAAACCTGAGGCAGAACTGGGCTCTTTAATATGCTGCTTTAACCTCATGAACTCCCTTTCTTGTAGTCTTGATATTATCACGAAAAATATGGAGGGTCCAAATGTCCTTTTTAGAAATCTAGCTGGACCTTTTCATGAAAATACACGAATCATTGTTATACTGTGTGAGCTATCTGCTTCAAATTTGAGTCAGGTACTCACTGGTATTAATTTACATCCCCATGCTGTAGACAAAAGTTACAGTCTGTTTTTATTTTAGGCAGACGAAATTCATCACCATGGGTATTTACACAAGAAACTTTCAAATGTTTCTGTTCTGGCAAGACCTTTTTTTGCTTACATTCACTATGGTTCAGGAGCCACAATCATTTTAAATTTGTGTTTGTCGTTTTTTGGTGTTTTTACTCCAAAATAGTGGAAGAGCTCAACAGCCTGCAATATTCTTGAAAGGCTTTCTAAAAGATTTTGTAACCTGTTTGCAGGGATTTACTCCAGCTGTGCCACTAGACCTTAAATGACAAGACTTGGCTAGACGTCAGGTTTCCAATTCCTTCCAAAGGTGTTAGATGGTCAAATTCTTCCATACCAAAGCCACTAGCCCAAACAATGAAAAGCAGCCCAACTACAGACAAAAACTACTTTTACATGGTGTATTATGATGGCTCAGGATTATGAGTCATTCTTCATTAATCTTCTTCTTCAAGTTTTTTCAGATTCCAATGAAATACCACTTCAAGTGAGCGAACAGCTACGTTAAAAATACAGTTTGGCTTGAGAATCAAATGCATAATAAGACAATACTAGGCCACTGACTCCATTGTGAGGGAGTGAGACATGCAAATACAGCAGGCAGGAAATGTGCTGTATAATTCACTTCCTTTTCCTGCTTTGCAAGGAAGGGGGAGGAGAGAAAAGACCAGCCAGATTGCAGCACTGTAATCAGTCTCTACCTCAACAATGTAACACCTCCGTCATTCAGCACTGATTTCATTTTATTTTTATTTTGTTTTCATTTGAGCTGCTTTATCATAAAACTAAAACCATGGCTTGTCCGTTTTCTTGATTCATATCAGTATGTAGTGCATAAATGATGAAGTTCCTCCATTCCATTTGGACACTCATACATGTGAATAAGTGTGTTGGTCTGTCTGTGCTAGCTGTGTGATCAACACAATGCCCAGTGCATGCTGGGACAGACTCCATCTTCCCTGTGAACCTGATGAATAGGATTACATGGGTATGGATGACTGGGCGTCTCTGGGAGCAACATTCACTTTTTTGTCCAATTACAACATTGTTTCAGGACAGGAAGCGAAGGGGTGCAGAAGACGAAAAAAGCGAAAGAAAAACCTTACGCAAGAAAAAAAGTATGCAGCGATGGGAAGAGTACAGTTCTAGAGGGCGAAAATAACAGCAGGACATTATGGTACATCAGAGGGAAGGAGTGAGAGGTCAGGATGAATTAGAGGACAGCGTAAAAATTGCTTCTTTTGTCTGTGTTCCTGGCTGGTGAAGAGAAGGTTGATTCTTCACCCAGAGCTCCATAAATCTGAGGCCTGCAAACAAGGCTACCTCTCTGTCTTCAATGCACTCACTCACTCTCTCTCACCAACACACACACACACACACACACACACACACACACACCAATGTCCCTTAGATGAACCTCAAATCAAAGTAATGGTGAGAAAGTAAGGAAATGCAGAACTGAAGACATGGAACTGGCATAAACATAAAGTCTTGTTGTAAATTGGTGAAAAATCTTTGCACCAGTTTTGCATTAATGAGCATAACAGAAGTCACTTTAAGCTAATAGTCTGACTCTGCTACATGTAGGAACCTTTTCACCAATATCAATCTCACTCGCAATCACTCAAAACTTGAGGAAACAGAAAAATGGTAACATGCAATTAAGTTTGCTTTGTTAGATACAGGCCTGTCACAATAACTTCTTTGGTTAGGCGATATATTGTCATAGATCATTTTATACCACTGATATAATGATAAATAATAATAGCATAATAATGTAAGGGGGTGGAGGGTGGGATTGAAAAGTGAGCGCTATGCTTCCGTAAATGTGCACACTGCCACTATGGGTCGGGACAGAGTTATTTACTTTCATTTCCACATAAGTTGCGATGCTCACTTCAGCAGGCTCCAGTTTATGTCTTTTATAACACTTGCCAGGCTTGGTAGCTGAACACAATAGTTTAGATGAATATGTTAAAAAAAGGTCGGGTGCCGGATTTTATTTTAGCTCTGACTCTGTAAATATACCACTTTATCCACATGTCTAACCTTTTTAGGCGAGAAAGTAGCCCTTTAGATCCACAATGTGACGCTAATTTGTCCAAATAACATCTGCTTAAAGTTTTGTTCCTGCGAATTCGGAGCCGCTCAAGTTAGCCGTAGCGAGTAACGCACTTCCGGTCATTTTCACAAAATAAAACACCCGTTGCCTTTTATTATTAAGAAAACCATAACGATAGAGTTGGTGCTTTTATTTTGAAAACAGGAAGCGAACATACCCTCGCTGTAACTGACTTTAAACCACCGAGGTACATTACATTGTGGGAGTAGCAGCCATGTCTATGGTAGCAGCAATGTCTCTGCATGTACTGCCTAATCCTAAGCACTGATTGGCTTGTGTGTGGTGTCGTCAGAAGCAGAAGAGGCTCACGGTCGTAAACATCTAGTCACGTGTACTCTGAGATGGACGCGCAGGTCAGGAAATGACGTAAACGGACCGTATATGGTTTGTTATTTGTGTTATTACATTACGTGTTGGACTAAATACATGTTGACATATTGAGGAAAGTATTCCGGTTAGAAGGAAACGGATTTCATATTTCAGCAGAATGGATACTTGGCGAGCTGTACAGAAAGTCCTGAGTCATAAGATGAACGTTGTGGATAAAGGGAAGACTTTGAAGGTATGTAGGCATTATAGCTTTTCTTACTTAGCTCAGGGGCTAGCCGAGCTAATCGCTAATACTATTACGGCTGTGAGCAACCATATAAGTCGTGAGTGGTCTTGAATGAATCAAGTCAATCTAAGCTTTCCAACTATGTACGGCATGAATATATATGTTTAAGGGTTGGTGTTTAAAACATTCAGAAGAACGCGTGGCTACCTCCTAACATCCGTCCTGTCCCGTGAACGGAACAGCGTGCGTTAAGAGGTTAATGATCAAATATCAAAATCCGAATAGCGTCAGAAAGTCAACCCACTCTCCACATTTCCATTTCTACCGTTTTGATACTTCATGGTACACAAACAAATAGCATCTCATATGAAAGCTAAGACCCTGGCGAGTTCAACAATACCACTATTATTGCGCTAAAAACTCAGTGAACCAGCAGCCAAAGAATACAAAGGTAAACAACCACTTATTTACAGTGACTAACAGATATTCTGTCTTACCTTCGAAGTTTTGTGATGAAAAGTTGTACTTGAGAGCAAAAAACGCTGGTTTTAGTAAGTCCAACACGGCTCTGCTTGTTTACAACTCCATTTCACCCAGTGCCAGCCTACAGTAGCTGCGCCGGTGTTACAAATCAACTGGTTTTCACGTTAACTGGTTACCTTTGTTTGTAAACAAACACCGCTACTGCAGAGGCCTGTACTACGAAGCTGGATTAACCTATCCAGGATCTCTCTCCGTTACCTGGATTGACTTAACCAGATCTTCGCAGTCCAGGATAAGCGGTACTACGAAGCTGGATATCAACTCGGTAAATCAACCCAGGGTTTTCCAATCTGGATCTCTGCGCGTTCACATAAAGGGGAGGTGTTTGCAGCGTCTGACCAATCACAAACATGGAGATACCCTGCAGAGCAGACTACTTTACCATGGAGGAGCAGACAATTATTCTTCAACAATATGAAGAATTCAAACATCATCCAGGCCAAAAGCAACACTGTTGCTGCAGCAAAAGCCAGGAAGGAATGCTGGCAGAAAATTGCCGACTCTGTTAATGTGTAAATTCATGAGATCATACAATATTAATTTTTCAGACAATATAAACGGACAGCACTCTGATCACACAATGCCACTTTATTACGGCACAGACGTTTGGGGCAGAGCGCTTCCTCAGTGCCCTTCCTTTCATAAGAGACATTAAGTTAGTTTAATATACGGTGACCAGACGTCCCTGATTTCCGGGGACAGTCCCCGTTTTGGGTGACCTGTCCCCGGTCGAACCTGTCCCCGAAAATGTCCCCGATTTTGACACTGAATGGGGGAAAATGTACACAGACTCAAACACCAGTTATTACGGTAGACATTAAACGCATCGCCAGAGGAGACGTCGTATGACGTACGACCAGATGCAGCAGCGTCAACAGCTACAATCTAGAGGCGGCAAAAAGGAGAGAAAAGAAGACCAACAGCAGCGATAAATGGTATGTTGTGTATGAACTTATTATTATTTTATGTGAACTGGCAGTAGACTTGGCTGTGTTTGTGAAGTGATGTAACGTTAAAGTAAGTGTGATTGTTTATCTGAACTGAAGACCTAACGAAACGTTATAAAAGTCAGTGAATGAACGTTAACATTATGACGCTGTTTTCATATCTGTCATTAGTGAAGCTGTAACGTTAACGTTAGCATGAGATTACCAGGTGACGACACTGTATGTGGCTCTGTTTTGGAAGAGAGGGAGGTGGAAGACTGCTTTGGTAGCATATTATTTTCCTGTAGGCATAGGGACCTAGGACTCTAGTAGGACTGTTCAAATAATAAATTAATTAATAATAAGTCAATGGTTGATAGTTGTGTGGGAATACAGTGCTGTGTGGGTAACCAATGACTGTAGTAGCTATAAATGCAGGCCATCTGATTAGCTGATGCCCTGAGTCACTGTTTTGTATGTTAGTAAAGGTGTAACTTGTTATATTAGATTACAATGATATTACAATATTATCTCTATGTTGCTCTGTTGTAGATTAGGAAGAAGACAAGTATAGGAGAAACTGATAGTAAAGAGAGAAGAGGAGAAGAGCAGGAGAACAGTGTGGAAAGGCAGAAATAAGGAAGTAAACAACAGAGTGAAGGAGAAAAGAGGAAAAGAGCAGGAGAACAGTGTGGAAAGGCACCTTTTGTGTCATAAATATCAGTTCAGTATTCAGTTGTGAGTAGACACTTTTGACCAAAAAAATCTATCATAACTCAAGCTAACAAGACTAAGATATTTTTGTCTTCCTCAGTGGATGGATGGTTGGTGATGTCACCCATTTGTTTCCAGTGGCACACATGTGATCCACTTACATGTTTTGACTTGGTAATTATTATTAATTACATCTTGATAATATTTACTAGCTACTGGTCTGGCAGCTGTCTTTGCACATGACTCTTAAATTTGGAAGAGAGATGTTTTTTTTCATGTATTATTCTATATTTGTGTTTTTGATACTGCTGTTCACTACTGACACATGATATTTGTGAGTGCTGACATTTTGATTTATTAACCTTTTGCAGGGGCGCCACCAGGGATTTTGGGCCCCAAAAGATATCACACTGGGTCCCACCATCAAACACAGGCAATGCCGACCATGTGCAGTTTCTGTAACCACACCTCTACCTGTGAAGGCTTCAACTCAGTCCGATACTAACTGTACAATGTCTACTGACACTGAGCTGTGATAATATAACACTGTGTAGACATGCAGGAAACATTCTGCATACAGATAAAGTGTTTGTTTAATTATAAATTAAATATTCTATTAAAATCCATGAATGATATGTTAATAAAAAAATAACTAATGTTCTAATATTTTTTCAGGGCCCCTGTCAGTCACAGGCCCTCAGAATTGTACTGACTTTTTGCCCCCTAATGGAGCCTTTGACCTTTTGTGTAATAAAAGCTGGTTAAAATACATGAAAAAGTACTTGTCCCCATTTTTTATTTCATAATGATAAAATTTAATGATTTTTCACCGCTGTATTGAAAATGTCCCCGATTTTCATTTCAGAAATCTGGTCACCTTAGTTTAATATTCAACATTCAAAATACAAACCTATTATGCGCTTCAACCATTTGAGTGAATGATTTCAAACCAACTGTATAACATACAGAATAATATCCCCCACGTGCCTCAATGATTATTTTTTAAATATATATTTTGGCCAATTAAAAAATTGCATCTATCCCTAAAAACTATTTCTCTCCTAAGCGCTCCTCTCACGATCCGCGCACCAATGTTGACAGCCAGGATCTTTTAAGAATGGGCAGGTCATTTTCTAAGAGAGCTGATTGGTCAGGAGGTGGTGCTTTTGTACTCGCTGATCTCTTATCCAGAACATTAACCTGCTCCGGAGCAGGTTAGCCGTTCAGCATAAGTTACCATGGTGATTTACCCCGGTAAGAAGTGAACCAGCTTCGTAGTACGGAAAACCCAGGGTTAACCCTGAAGTTACCTCGATAAGAGAAAATCCAGCTTCGTAGTACAGGCCTCGGAACAACAGATAACCCTGGCAACCCGCAATTCCGGCCGCTAATTGGCTGGTACAGTGTACTCAGAACGTCATTGTCGAACCCCTCAAAAAATTTTAAAAATATTAATTCAGACTAAATATTTTTTTTTATGGAAAAGCAATACTTTCATTCTGTACCCCTCAAAATGCCCCCTGGCTGTATTATTTAAAAAAAAATATAGCTTTTAATAAATATTCTACATATTCAACCTTTAACAAATTGAACTGCAACGATTAATCAGAAAAAATTGAAGATTCATTAGGAATTATTTTAATAATCAATACACTGTCTTTCTCTGTTTTAAAAACTGCTAACGGGTGATTTTCAGGTTTTTCTGCTAGTCAGACAAAAAAAACAACAAAAAAACTTAACCTTGGGTTCTGGGAAACTATGATGGGCTTTTTTTAAAATTGTGTGACAATTTACTGACAAAAGAACAAAAAAATTAACTGGAAAAATAATCTGCAGATTAATTTAAAAAAATATGGTTAGTTTCAGCCCTGAATAGATTTATTGTTTGATACTGAGATTAATTTGAGTATTGAGTCTGAACCCACCCTCCACTTGTGTCAAAAAGGGCTCACAAAGCCATAAACTGATCACGTCTGGCTGGCAGCTTCAGCCATCACATGTTCACAGTATTTGGCTGCAATAATTCTCCAGCTTGACTTTGCCAACTATGAGCAGGTGAAATGAAACTCCATCTAAAGCTGGTCAGCCTCTAACAGTGCAGTGAAGTTTGCAGCTGGGTGTTTTGAACTTTATAAAACGAGTCTAGATGTGAAGGGTTAGGGTTAGGGTTAGGGTTAGTGTGAGTCCTTACTGTTGATGATGGAGATGTCTCTGTTCTTGTAGTACTCTGACAGTGTGAATGAGGAACCGGAGATGGAGGCCACAGTTCGGACCGTCCGGCTGTTGTCAGAGCAGTCGAGGTAGTTCGCTGTCATCCCCGTCTCATACCCTCCTCCGCCTCCTCCGGTTCCGCCCGTCAGCCCGCCTCCTCCCAAGCCGCCACTCAGGCTGTCGGAGAAGCTGAACGAATCCCGTGTGCGGTCGCGACAGTATGACTTGTAGACCCACTGCACCACGGGGACCTGGGTGGACACGCTGTTGTACTGACATGGCAGCACCACCGACTGGAACAGCATAGCATGCCTCTTGTCATATCTGACAAACACATTAAGTCCCAAGCAACAACGAGGGAGGAAACCTGGGGGAGGATGTGGAGATAATGAGGAATGATCAGTAAACCATGAACACAGGAAGGGTTAAAGAAGTTTAGATAATCATTACACTGATTGGGTTTGAGAAGCTCAATCAGCTATTTCTGATTGAGCTTTACTGACACCAGCTGCACCTGGTTTCAGTAATACATGGGAATGTGTAATGAAGGGGATTTAGGGACTCGAACAGCAGACAGCAACACATGATGACTCAGATGCTGAGTCGAGGTCTAAAATAAAGCCCTGATAATGTGTCTTTACTGTCCTGTGCTTTTCCAAAGGAGATTCAGCAAAGTAAAAGTATTTCAACATTTCCATTTTAACTGTTAGAAATGAGCTATCGTGCGGTTTGACAAGATAAAGAATGATGATGTTTGAACTGCTTCTGCTCAGTGAGTAAGTTGACCTGATGATGTTTTGGAGCCTCTGAATCTGCAGGACTCCAGGTCACATGATGACCAGGAGCTTGAGCTCTGCGGTTCAACAGCAACTCTCCCTACAGAGGTGATCATGTGAAGAAAACACACCCACACACACACCCAGAAACATCTGTGCATGCTGTTGCGTGTGTATGTATGAATGTTTCTGAGGCTAAGCAGTGGGATGTGCGACTGAACTGGACCAGTGATCAGAGATGAGGTGAAAGATGGAAAGGGGGCTGCTTCACTTAATCAAGACCAGACCTGCTGATAGTGTTTTGTGTTGTTTCTGAACTCCTAACTAAACACGCTCGCCTGGTGACCGAGGTTTGAGCACCATTAAATGTTTACTTAGAGTTTTACTTTTGGGATTGATTACAGATTTTCACATTTCACATCACAAACCTAAACATTAGCTGGCACTGACATTATTAGTCAACTAATGATTATTTCATTTTTGATTTACTTGATTAATCATTGGATGGTGGTCACTCTTTCTCAGACCCCAAAGTCAGATATCCACTTTTGTCCTGAAGAGCAGTCCACACCTGTGAAATATTCAGCTAATTATCACAGAAGAATAGAACTAGAAAAACTGCAGTTTTAGGATTGGCAACTGTAAATTTTGATATCCACGTTCTTAAAAAAATACTCAAAAAGATAGCTTGATTATAAATATACAATAGTTGGCAATTAATTATCTGTCGATCCTCAAATGGATGAATCGACAACTCACTGGACCTGTTGTATATTATAATTTGATAATGAAAATAATGATGAGTTACAGCCCTATCATAGAGTTTGAAAGAAACTGTGAGTTAGGGTTAGGGTTTGTAACATAATCTTTATGTGGTAACAGGTAAGCCCCATATACAAGCAATGTCATTAAAAATACAAATCTCAGATTGTTAGGACTAAACACTGTTAGAGCACAGTTCACTGATTAAACTCTAGTCAGATTTTGAATTCAGTCAAACAGACCACGAGATGTTTCACCAGCTTGTTTCTGCTTAGTAAAGAGAGTTGAATTTAAACGATGGAAACTGTATTAAATGTATTTAAGTAGACCCACAGTTACAAAAGATAAAAGATCCTTAAAAAGAAAAAAAGACACTCTTTGGAAAAACATACATCAATTCAACAATTTGCATAGTAGTTGTGTACTTCAATATTTCTCACCCGTGCTGTATGGTTTTCTAGGTATTTAAGGATTTTGAATTAATCTGAAGCCAAATTTGGTTTTACAGTAAAAGTCTGGGGTTTGGCTGGAGTGGTGTGGATTTTGGAGAAAGAAAAGCATATCAAGTGGACTAAAACATAAATTCCTCAGGGAGAACTGCACTTCTAAGAATTGGAGCAACCTTCCCAGGATCACAGGCTGTGGGGCGATCCAGCTTTTATTAGTTTTCAAAGGAAACCACCTCCAGAGGAGAAAATGAAAGCAGAAGGAGGAGGAGGTGGAGAAGGAGGGGACACATAGTTACTGTTGTAATATTGGACTGGGGAGTCTTGCTTAGGATGTTTGTAGTAGTTGTAGTATAAATGTTTTTCTGTCTTTCTTCCAACCATGATTGCTTTCATGTGAGAAGAATAATATAAAACATACTACAGATAGAAATCTGCAGATTTATATGTCAGCAGAGTTTTGAATGGAGGCAGACATGCTATCTGGCTCCAACTAAGCAATGAAAAATGCTACTACTGAAAGTATCCTATACTACTGTAATACACAGGCTACTCTAACTATTGTGATATTTAACATATCACATACTACTAAAATGATGCTCGATTATAATACTAATTAATAAATAAAGCTTTATAAATGTATAACATACTATACTATGTTATTTTGATCTGTACTATTGCTTTTACACATTATTTATGCACACTAGGATAATGTATTATACGTTTTTGTGTGTGTTAGTTTTGTATAATTAAATAGCCAATGTATATAGCCAATTAAGTTTTATCTTCTCCATAATTAGCTCTGGGAGTAGTAGTAGTAGTAGTAGTGGGGGTTAGGATATGAGCTTTAAGTGTGGTGAAAAGGTTCCTACATGTTGCAGACTAGTCAGACGAGTCAGACTATTAGCTTAAAGTGACTTCTTACAAAACTGGTGCAAAGATTTTTCACCAATTTACAACAAGACTATGTTTATGCCAGTTCCATGTCTTCAGTTCTGCATTTCCTTATACTTTCTCATCATTACATTGATTTGAGGTTCATCTAAGGGATATTAGTGTGTGTGTGTGTGTGTGTGTGTGTGTGTGTGTGTGTGTGTGTGTGTGTGTGTTTTCTTGAATACAGTATAGAAATGTATAAATTAAGATGTAAATTCAAAGCTGCAACAATCAGTCGATTAATCAATTAGATGATCGACAGAATATTAATCATCAATTATTTCTATAATCGATTAATTGTTTGAGTAATTTTTAAGAAAAATCCTAAAGAAAACAAAAAAATACTAAAAAAAAACATAAAAATCTAATTTTGCAGTAATCTTAGTAAAGTAATCATCATTTTTCAATATTTAATAAACCAAGCAACTAATCAATTAGTCCAGAATTTAATCAACAGATTATTTGATGAAGAAAATAATTGATAGTTGCAGCCTCAATGTAAATAAACAATGACTTCTAGGAAACTGCAATTACATGTTCATCAAACAAGGACAATGATAATATTCATGAAATAATATCTAACTTCTTCATTTTTTTTTTCAGATAAAGATCCAAACACTGTCCTAGTAAAGTTGATCTACTGTGTGTTTCTCACTGTTCGAAATGTTTTGGGGACTATTTTGTCTCTGCCAACTAAACACTGTGGTAAACTGTAATTTCACTGAAGGGGGACTGAAGTTAAATCTGTCTGAAGTTAGACCTCCTAATCCACAACAGCCCCCAAAGCTCCTGGTCGGATCATTCACACATGACTAAGTACAGTTAAACAGTCCACAGCAGCTCTGCTAACACAATTAAAAGGGGAAAAAATGAATTGTGCTAAATGTTAACTTAATTTACCCCAGGCCAGTGCATGTTAGCTCATCTATAACGCAGTAAAATTGAGTTTATGTTACTCAAAGGTAACTCCGAAGTTAAACAACCTGTTAGACCTCAGCAGAGTGGAGGTCTTTTTTTTCCTTTTTCTTCCTGGTAATCATTTCTTACCTGCAAGGAAAGCGATAAATATCCACCACCTCGGCACCGAAAACATTTTCCAAACACTGCAGGTGAATTTCACAGCACTTTTCTCATCAACGTTGTTTTCGTTTCTCTGAGCGCCGCTGCAGACAGTTTTCAACTAACGGGACGCCAGATTTCTTTTCCTAGGAAGGCGAATTTATGACCCTCCCTACTCTGCCTCTGATTGGCTAGCACTCGCTGCCGTCGAGTGAGATTGGTTAAAATGAGAGAAGGATCTTCAGATCAGCCAATCAGAGGTGGAGTAGGGAGGGTCATTACTTCGCCATCCTAGGATAAAAAATAGATAACTGGACTACCACTGCGATCCAGCGGCGGGAGAGGCATCAAGCTTATCAAAATACAACTCACAACTTCCTGCGGTAGATTTCCCAATAAAAGATTGATTGACGTTGACAGAAAGGTTATATATTTTCTGTTTTGTTTTGGTTTCTGTTTGTTTGTTTGTTTGTTTTTTAACCATTTTTCAACTGCCATTATCTTGACATCACAAGTTAATTATTTTTATATCTTGTGAGGCCATCTGGTCTTGGATGGTCATATCCATACATGAATGTCTAACAACAGAACAGAGAATTACATATTGTAACAATGATTGAAAGTGTATAAAACAAATCACCATAATCTTAAAACACCAGTGTGTAGGATTTAGTGGCATTCGCAGTGAGGTTACAGATTGCAACCAACGAAACACCTGTCCTCTCCCCTTTCAAGCATGTAGGGAATTCTACAGTGGCCGCAAAGCTAGTGAAAAACACAAAAGGCTGTCTCTAGAGCCAGCATTTAGTTTGTCCTTTCTAGGCTACTACTGAATCACAGTGGTGCAACATGGCTGGCTCCATGGAAGAGGACCCGCCCCCCATGTAAATATATAAAGGGTTCATTCTAAGGCAGGGGTGTCAAACATGGCCCGCAGACCAGAACTGGCCCACCAAGGGGTCCAATCCAGCCCACTGGATAACTTTGCAAAGTATGACATTCCAATTTTTCAATGAAATGCACCATAATGCCCTATTGTCACAGTCAATTTGAAGGACACATTTCTACTTGGTGGGTTTGGACGCATTGTATTGTATTTCTTACCAGGGTACCCCTAGATGGTTTATTGTAGTAAGTTATAATATGTATTATATCAATTATATATTATTTGTAGGTTATTATACAATGGTTTTACTGGTCCTGTCCCCTTTAGATCAAATTGGGCTGCATGTGGCCGTTAAATGAGTTTGACCCCCTTGTTTTAAGGTAACAAAAAAACAATGATTCTTAAAACATTTTAAAAGGGTGATTTATTAAGAGTTTATTTTAACTTCAGGACTTTTTCTGTAATTTTATTTTTGATAATTTAAAGAAAACAACAGCTATTTGAGTATTTTCTAACTGTTGCACTTTCTGTTCGTTACAATCTGAATATGTTAAGCAATATTTGAAAAGTAGCCTAACAATCATCCCCATCTTTAATAAATAAAATAATACGATCGTATTTTCAATTATTTTTGTTACAATTATTTTGAAAGTGCCAGTGATCCTATATCCGGAACCAGCTGCTCAACTTCACGAAGCAGGGAGGAGGCCCAGACTCTCCTTCCAGAGACAATGGGGGGTGGCAGTGATGGAGGGAAGCAGGAGGTGAAGTATGAATCATGGCGAAACAACCATCAAACTGATAAACAACAGTGGCAAAGGTAAAAGAAGAGTTTAGCTCCTTTATCAAAGGTAAAAGAAGAAATACTGATGTCCTGAATTCACAGTTTTAAGAGTAAGTAGTGTATTTAAAGTATCAAAAGTAGTCAATGTAGCCTACTCATTAGCAGTAGAGCATTAGAGTGTTGTATCATTATTATGCTATATTTTATTGTTTGTCTTTATCAGTAAAAGTTTTCTAATGTTGTAGTTCATCAATGTGGAGCCAATTTTAGATACTTTGGGTTGCTTACTTGTAATAGTATAATAATAATAATAATTCTAATTAATTTTTACTTTTTTATATCACATTTTACACAATGTACATAATGTTTTTTAAAAAAAGAAAAAGCAGATAATTAATTAAACAACAATCATTAGGCTATATTAAAATGTATTTTCAACTAGCTATGTATTTTTATGTAAAATCTTGAAATCTGAAAATTAACTAAATGTAGTGGAGCACAAAGTACGAGATTTCCCTTTGAAATTAAGTAGAACAATAAAATAGTAAGAACAGTACTTGAGTAAATGTACATAGTTACTTTCCACCACTGGTTTTCGCCTATGCAGACATTAATCTCCCAAAGAGTAATTAAGGTTAAGTATCAATATAGCCTGCAACTTTTTATAGGCTAAAAGGACATTTAAGGGTTAATCAAAAGCTTTAATAATGTGCTTTATAGATCCATTATTAAGGACAACTTTTGGATTGCCAGGGTTCAAAAAATCCTCGTCTTACACGGCAGCTTTCTTTTCTTTTTGGTTAACTCTTTAATTCATTGGGGAGACCAAAAATCAATTTATACACAGCTGTAAGAATAATCCGATGACTATTTTAATGATCAATCAATCCCCTAATACTTTGGGCAATGAAATTATTAAAAATATTGAAAATAAATGGTGGTCACAATTTCTTGGGGACTACAATGATGTCTTCAATGTGCTTGTTTTGTCAGTCTGAAACTTTTAGAGATTTAGTTTACTTTGACATACAGTAACTAAGAAAAATAGCAAATCATCACAAAATGTTGGGCATCTTTTCTTGAAAAATGATTATTCATTGAACAATATAGTTGCTGGTTGTCTATTAATCAACTAACAACTCTTTATTAATGACTCCTTACATTTCTAACTGCAGGTTTATTAGCAATAAAATCTTACGACTAGTAATCTCTTTAAAAAGGGTACCAAGTGGTACCTTATAGTAATCATTATTTGTATCATTATTATTTCAGACCTGCTTTACATGTAGTCATTGTTACCATGTGAGAACTGAGTTGTTTGAATGGTGTAATGTTGCCCTCTAGTGTTCTGGATCCAGAGATGCTGTTTTATTTATTTTATTTCATCAGCCTTATTTTTTTACAGCACATTTCAAATTGAATACCACTCATAATGTTTCACACTAAAATAAAATGAAACACTGACAACACCATCATCGCTGAGATGAAATAATAGCATATGTACAGTACCACGTTTCATTGCATTTCAACAGAAATCTCACCAGAGAAAGTAATTCAACACAATTAAAAACTTAAAAGGTGACACATTATGTTTTTATAATGGTTTAGACATCTGAACAAAATATTGTTTTTCTTTGTGATAAAAAATGAAAAGAAATCTGCAATGATATAAGCAATCACAGCAAAGACAGCAAGTTTTGAATTGGTGAAAAACCTGAAACTGAAAGCACTAAATAGAGAGGACATTAAAACTGGTCTGCCATACAAGAAAATACACACGCAGAATACTACATTAAATTTATAAATCATAAAGAATGGCACAAAACTGTAACCAACTTAATTAGTTTGGAGGTTGCTTCTAAAAACAAAAGCTACCACCCAACAGAGGAAGCCATTTTAACTTACATCAAGACAAAGAAAAGCAGAAATCAGGCCTTGCACTCTGATGTAACAATATTAACATATAAGGAACATCAAGTTAAAAAAAACAAAAAACAATACTAACTACTCTCTGGATTACACAGATCTCTTCCACATAGGTAAATATGAGTCGCTGGCTTTGTCTCATCCGGTTTTATGTCTCCACTTTGGAATGTGACCAATCATGATTGAGCTGCAGTAAAATTATATTCATGCGTATTCGAAAGTGAAACATGGACCTTATTTACAAGACATAGTATCCTGAAGCATAAACGATTAAAAAAAACGATTATGTACATCACAGAAAATTGTCAAAAAAAGAGGGAAAAGAGGGACATATTCCCGTATTTTATGACTCAGGATAATATAACTGTACTATAACTATTGCTACAGTGAAAAAAATTAAGCCTGGATTCTTATCAAAGCTTTGAAAGAAACCAAAAATACAACAACAATCAAGAAAGTAAGCTGGTTCATTTGTTTCTGGGGGATGTTTTGTCTTGTTCCTAATATATTTATTATGTTAGTTTTGGATCATAGCAAAGGTACAGAGCTTGCCCTGAGTCATGTTTATACATGAACTGGAAGGATTGTAAACGCCAGCCACACACTCCCATTTTACAGTACATTATCTGAGGGCACCGTTTTTGGGTTCCCTCCTTTTTCTCAACCGATCCTTTCGTGAACAACTTGACCTTTAAAACTACTCCACCTCTCAAAACAAAAGAAAAAAGAAAAAGAAGGATTTTTGTGTGTGAGCTGTAGTGTCTAAGCCAATTGTGTCACCACTCACCACTACTTTGAGTTGATTGAGCCACGCCTAATACAGTGTGATTAATTCCATGGAGACCAAAAACAAGATGGAAGACAGTGGTTGATACCACTGAAGTTGGAGGACTTAATCATCATAGTCCTTCCTTGTTGGCTTATTGGCTGGCACTGGTGGTCTGTCACGACTACGCTCATCGTAGGGTTCATCATAGCGGTCGTCATCATCGTAGCGACGGTCTCTGCGGCGGTCATCATCATCATAACGCTCATGGCGGTCACGACGGTCAGAGTATTCACTGCGGCGGTCATTGTAATCGCTGCGGCGATCATCATAGTCGCTGCGGCGATCATCGTAGTCACTGCGGCGATCATCGTAGTCTCTGCGGCGATCATCATAGTCGCTGCGGCGATCGTCATAGTCACTGCGGCGATCGTAGTTATCCTTGCGATGGTCGTAGTCGCGCTCACTCTGTTCTTCGTAGTTGTCACGGCGTTCAACAGGGCTCCTCACAACAGATTCATCACGATCACTTTCTTGCCCATCCGCATAGCGACTCTCACCATTTCCAGCCGTCTTGTTGTCCGAATACTCTTCTGCCTGAACTCTGAAAAGTGAACACACAACAGTCAGGTGTTTACGTGTGTGGGTATTATTTTCATTTTCATGTATCTGTCACGCAACATTCACAGGCAGACTTCCACCATTGTTACATTAAAATCAAATCGACTGTGTTGTTGTGCACACACAGGAACGGTTTACAGAACCTTTCTATCTTGTAACTTAAGTGTTTTTAATAGCTTTTGGACAGCATTTGTTCATTGTGTTTATAAGAGGATTTGCGTGACTCTTTAAGGAAGAAAATTGTTACCCCATGGCATATTCCTCCCCCTTGTCCTTCTTCTTCCGGCAGCAGCAGCAATAGATGACAATTATAAGTACGATCAAACCTGCAACAACGGCACCAATGATTCCTGCAGTGGAGCCAATGTTCATAGAGGCTGCAGGATTGAAGGAAGAAGAGTTGGGTGAGGAAGAAGAGAAGGATGCATGTTACAATGCATTGTTTTAAAAATGGGTTCATTGGAAAAGTTCCTAGGCTGTTAATGATAATAATAATCATAGAAAAGATTCTCTCACGTGGCATGACTGAAAGGGTGACATTGCAGATAGCAGAGCGGATCTTGTTTCTTGAGGTGCATATGTAGAATCCTGATGAGTCTTTAGTGATGTTGTATAGCGACAGGATGCCTCCCTCTGAAAGAGAGTCACATAACCACACATATACATCACTGCTGCCATGAATCATACTGTTATTTTGTATATAAAAAAACTGTAAGTGTTGAGCTGAGCAATTTCCAGAACAGAAGTGCTTTCCATCCAATCAATAAAAAGGGCAATTATTGCAGAAATCTCCAAATTATACCAGATCACAGCATGCATGTTTCATTGGTGTTACTCAAAGTCTAAGTCTTAATGTGGTATTTTGGAGGGATTCTTGACCATTGTTGTCAATCCCTTAGGAGTCAAAACTGGCCAAATGTTGCACCATATATAGAAAATGGTATCAACCAAAAAGTTGCTGCAACAAATTATGAGACATTAAGAATTGAGCATGGGAATGATCCATATACTTCTATCATAATCTTCTAAACCTGTATACATTTTACACTTTCAAAATGGGAATAAGTGCCTCACAAGACACAATGTTTAGTACAGATTTATGACTAGAAAAATTTGACACACAGTGCTGGGCTGCATCACAAATTAATCTTCTATATGGCATATACTGACCTGCTATTTGCCCCTAGTTTCCTTGCCGGGAAGCTGACTTTAAAGTGGTTACATGATTGCAGTTAAGCACCCAGCTTGTACTCAAAGTTGAGCAAAGTATGACCTGATTCTCACGCTCTTCATGGTCATGATGATCATTATTTTGCAGAGGTAAGTGCATCTTTATATACTGAAAGTTGACCAGCGTATCTCCAGGAGTGACAGTCCTGGCAGAAACGATGTCACTGATACTTACTGTCGGTAGTTCTGGGTTCATGAGGACGAGGCACGTTCTTGACATTACGATTTTGCCAAGTATAAGTGGGTGGTGGGGAGCCTTCCTCCGACTTACAGGTCAGGTTGATGTTCTGGCCGTATTCTGCCTTACCCTCGATGTTACAGATCGGGGTGGATGGAGCCACTGCAAATAAATGGCAAACAAATGCTGTAACCTAATGACAATTATGAATTAAGTAGGAAAGTTGGCAAAACTATTAAAACAGGGGAGTGTCTTTTTCGAGGATCTATGCTTAACTGTTTTCATGTTGCAATCAGGAGTTACTTTAAAGTTTCACTTCATGTTTCATTTCTATTGCACTTTAGTCAGTGTAATTTGGTGCAATAGCCAACATAATACTCCTACAGTAAATGCCAAACATTATACCAGCTGAGTTTTAACATCTCAGATACTTTTTGGACACCTTATGCGCTTTTCACCTTTTCACCTATTTTTCAAACAGTAAGTAGCAGAATATTTATTTGAACACAAATGAAATGTTACCTAGAACCACCAAACGTGATGTGTCAGCTGACTTCCCCTCATCGTCACCTGGGATCAGGATACGACACTCAAACTTCTTGTTGTCTGCTAGTGTGATGGAGGTCAGTTTCAAGTTGGCCTTTCCAGTCTTAACGTCCACTTCAACAGATACTCGGCCTTCAAATCGTTGTTTGATATCGGTACGTGGGGGACTAGAATAGTAGGTGAGGATCAAGGTCTGTTGGACAATGACAACATTAGAGGAACATTAAAAGAGGAAGAAAACTGAGATCTCTTTTTTTGTTCAGAATACAGATTGATTAGGTTTATTTTGATTATGGTAAACACAACTGACCTCTGGAGCAAGACTATCTTCTTTGTCCTGAACAGACCATGTAACGATAACCAGCTTGGGATCCGTGATTTTGGATTGAAACGAGCAGGGCAGTGTGATGTTGTCACCTCTGGCATACTCATACAGATCCTTTGGGATGTTCACCTGGAGGGCACCAACTCCTGACACCACTGCCACTGGTTTCAAAACAGAGTCAATCAATACCCTCATACACACAAAGCACAACACAAATAGGTTTAAAGCTGAAACAACTAACCAATTAATCATGAACAGAAAAGAAAACTGCAACAATTGTGAGTGATTTTTTTAAAGCAAAAATTGCAAAAATATACAGGTTCCAGTTTCCCAAACATAAACAGACTAATTTAATGTTTAATAGACTTTGAATTGTGTCAAACAAAACATTTTACGACACTAGAAACATGTGATGACCATTTTTTGGTGTTTGTTGGTCATTTTATTCACTTAATGTTTTCTAAATTCACAGATAAATAATTAGTAAAATAATCAATTATGAAAATAATCGTTGTATTGTTTAACTGATTGTCAAGTAGCTCAAATTCGTTTTAACCATTAACACAAAAAAAACAACTCAACAACAAACCGATGAGATAGATAACCTGCATAACCAGACTCCGGGCCCGCTCAGGTATAGCAAACAGGTGTGGCACAGGCAGGCCAACAGCTCGGTAAAGAGCAAAGTAAAGGACAAAATGTAATTTACTACAGGAATACTCACGTAGGCACAGCAGGGTCCACGTAGAAATTCTCCCTTCCATTCGCCCAAACTTTTACTTAGTCGACCTAACCTTCACTGATTCTCTTGTGTGTTTTTCTGTCTATTATGAAACACACAACCATAGACAAATTTACATCGATACCCGACAGTTTCCCGGAGTGATGCGCTCGCTGGGTGCGCCCAGTAACCTCAGGAGCGATTGACAGTGCTCTCCGCCAATCACCAAGTGCTGTTCAGGTGAAATTCTTGTTCCGCCCACCTGACTTGTCTCTGCTTGTCCTCTTATCCAGTACACCTGTAGGTTACCTGGCTCTGCAGGAATTTGCCTTGCCCGAATGAATCTAAAGTATTATCAGTATTGTGTTTTTGTTGTGTTTTTTGAAATATGAAGAGTAAATTATTAATTTCATATTCTAAGCCTTTTTTTTAGTGATAGGCCTACTGGCTGACACTACATGCTGCAGAGCTCAAGATTAAACATGTCTATTTGTGGCAGCTCATATATCTTTGGTCAACTTTAACGAAATTCTAACTTTAAGCTAAATGTTGTGTGAGAGAGAAAACGAGAAAGGGCATTGAAGGAGTGACAAATACTCAGTATATGTGGGCGGAGATGTGAAAAACTGATGTGTGCTGTTGGAACATGAGAGAGGTTTTACCCTGTCAGACTGGTTTGACAAGGATTTGTCACCTAGAGGCACACACACACACAGACACACACACACACAGACACACCCATGTCACTTTAGGGGTATTTACATACACATTAATTTCCTAGAGACTTACAGACACACACACACACACACACACACACACACACACTCAAGCAAACAAACAAACAGTGAAACAACAAAAAAGAGAAGGGAGGAGTATGAGTTAAAGTGGATGTGCCGTGTAATGTACTGTGATACCAGATAAATCCACTTGGAAAACACTCATCCTAAAGGTTTGTCTGTGGCCTTATCTTGAGTCATACAATGTTGCTGTGTTGTACTATTGCTCCCCTCAGTGGATGTGATTACGACATCCTGCTGCACACATAAGATGAAACCAGTTCATTAATATTACATGCACCTCTCTTAACCCTTAGCTACTTAAGTTTCAAATAAATGCATGAATAGGTAAAAAGGTGAGCTTCTGATGTGATGTCAGTTAATTGTTTTTTTTCTGACTAAGGTTAATTTGAAATTTGTATAATACATAAATAATGAAGGTTAACATAGTTCTTAATTTGTTAAACTCTTGACAGTTTTATAATTCAGTTTTCATTGTGTGGTTTTATGTGTCAAGCATATTTGATTGTTTCTTTAAAATTCTATGATTAATGCATTTCTCCTGTATTATTAGTTTACATAACCCTTAAGATAAGAGATAAGATATTCCTTTGTTAGTCCCACAATGGGGAAATTTGCATTGTCACAGCAGCAACTGGACAGTAATAGAATATAAGAGCAACAATAAGAAAAAGAATAAAGAACAATAAATAATAATAAAGTACAAAAAACAACTATAAGAACAATAATAGTAAGAAATATGTAGTAAAATAGTCATGACATTATTTACACACATTTACTTAAGAACTATTACAGAGAACAAACACTGCTTGGAAAAATGTCCTGGAAATTGGCAGGAAAGTAAGGGATCTGTAAAATAGTGTTACTGAAAACTGTTAGATGCTGTTAGATGCTTACTCATTATAGCATTTTTAAGAAACAATCCAAATATAGTTAGAAAAAGTTGAAAGTGTATTACATTTTTTCTGTATTGCCCTTATTATAATGCATTGAAAATATATATATATTTAATAAAATGTCTGTTCAAAGCCAGGTTGTTTATAAGTTGGTTACCTTTGCTTGGAAAAGGACATCAGGATGGTTTATTTATTATTATTTCTAATCTATGTTGCTACTCTGGTTTCTGTCCTTTTCTAAATAATGGTGTCTTCTAAGCCTGTTTGGGCAGGGCATATTATTTCTATATTTCTATAATTTATATATATAGAAACATTTATTCATTTTTTTAAGCTATAGATATTATAGATGTCTTTCATGTTTTAAACTGTGAGGTATGATAGAGTTAGCATTGGTTTTCTGCCTGCTTTTGTCAGAGCCTGTTTGCAGGTTGATGATCATTAATAAGTATGACATATGAATTCAGTGTTCCTAATTAAGTGAGTGTACTTGAAAATTACACACATAATTTTCGAGTACACTCACTTAATTAGGAACACCTGTGACATCTAATGCAATCCAATTTCCATTTCTAATATTCTGTCCACTCCATTAACTTACATGAGGTGGGCAAAATATTAGGGATACTTGGTTGGTAAGCTGACATATATGGCATCAAGCTTTCTTTCCTTAGGTGTCATCACTCACTCGTAACTGTGGAGCAAAGATGAAACACTGTGCCTTAACTGAAGATACAGTAAAGACCATAACGCAGCTGTTTTAGTTCTTCAGTTGGGAGGTTTCCTGTAACACCTGCTGTCTCAACACACAGTTGAATTAATGTAAATCCTGCATCATTTCGTTTAATCGCAAGTTCACATTACCTTCAATATACTATTTTGTGACCATATGACAGGCAGGAAATTGCAACAAAAGATAATTATTTCTGCTATAAACATGTGCAGCTTAAGCGTGATCAGAAGCACCTCACATCTTTTGTTTGATATTTACGTGACATTTTGTGATTCACATGTAACCTTTTCCTTCCTTAATTAATAATTTCCTTTATCGTATTTTCAAACAGCCAGAGGCCATTTTTTAAAGGGTGAAAAAGTGTTTGTTTGCACACATTTTTGCTTTTTCCACCTGCACACACATGTATATGTGTGTATGTATGCAAAAAAACTTTGTGTTTTACTCAGATTACACTATCCTCTCTCCTCCAGGTTTGTTTATCTGGCCCTCATCCCTTCCTTCTCCTCTGCTTTACACTGTAACCAATCTCATCTCTTGTGCTCTTGGCAGTCTTATCTTGCCTCCACATAATGACTCTGGACCCCATGGCACCTTTCATTTTCTATCTCATACAATTAAACCATGCAGAATTGGCTGGCAGCTCTTGACAAACCACAGGGATTACAGATGTTCTTTTTCCATGGCATATTACACCTCGCTGGATTACTGGTCATCGTTGTTTCTGTGTTTGTATTGATGAGGTCTGTGTTCAAAAGACATTTCAGTGCATCATCTGTAAGGGGATTTTCATGGATCATTTCTTTTCTTTAGTGCCTGCTGATAACCCTTTTTCATCTCTGGTACCTGTGAAGTTCCATTATCTTGAGGCAGCAAAAGGTCCATGTAAACACCACTTTCAACATGAACCCTCAGGGTAATTGCAGGATGTGGAGCCACCAGGAGATCAGGTAAATGCGACTTGTCAGTCTGTGTAAGCACCGCATCTCAAAGTCCTCACAGGAGCATAACATGACTCACTCTGTGGTTAATGCATCAGAACCACTTTGGGAGTACCTAGGTCACAGTGTTACAGCCTGGTTCTGAGCTGAGCATGTAATTTTTAAAAGTTCACTCGGCACTGCCCAGTGGGAAAGGCTGTAATAGATGGTTAAAACTGTAAACCTACTGCCATTCAAAGGTTTTAGCGAATCCAAATGATTATACTTAAATGCTTTATTTTATTTGGCAGCATGGCTCTGTATGGCAATTCCTTTTGGTCCGACCACCACTTTGGTTCAGATTGAAAGATTTAAAGAACTGTTTGATGGATTGCCATACCAATTTGTATACACATTTATGGTCTCCAGGGGATGAATCCTAATATCTGAGTGATCCCCTGACATTTCATCTGGCACCTAAATGAGGTCAAAATTTATTCTATTTCAACACAGAGAGGCAGGGTACACTATTGACGAGTTGACAGACTGCAATAACAGTACAGTTTGTTTCAAATGAGAACATTTTAATTTATCCATATTATGAAAAAGCTGAAGAAAAATGTCCTTAGTCTCGGAACAAAACAGAGCAAGACTTCATGCACAGAGCAGAACCAGAACAAAGGATCCAACAAAACTGAACGGTAAACCAAGATTTAACCCTTAAATATGCAGGAATGGAAAATGAACTGTTAAAAAAACATAACTTTATGTTACAAGTTATCTCTTTTGCACCTGTAAATATCTGATAAATTGCATTAATATTCTCCTACACAGTATTGTTTTTATGTGTTAACAAGACAATGTAGTCCAACAGTGCCACCTTGTGGTCTGTTCCGCTTTTATTTTGAAGAGCGCATTTTTCTTCTTCCTGCTACTCTCTCTTCACAATGTTGTGCTCAGGCATCATCGGAGGAACGGTAAAAACTTGTAAACACACTAGTTATTTATCATGTTCATCTGTTTGAATCCTGTAAGAAAAGAGTTTACATTGTGATTTACCTCATTATTTTTGTATTGTTTGTACCTGTTATTTCTAAGAGCTCCGAACTGTGAGGTGTGTGTTGAGCTACAGAGCATGCTAGCTAATGGCGGAAACTCTTTACCCGGAATGAGGTATGGAAAATGTGGAGTGTGTATAATTATTAGATGGGATTTTGTTTAAGAAAAAAGAGAATGCCATTACTTGTTTATTAGTTAATTGCACATGTCATCAGGTTAAAGCAATATATTCTTTCTGTGAACAATTACAATATATTGTTCAGAAGCATGTGATACACTTGTCATAATAGCTTAAAAAACATTTCATTTCATATTTCATGATTTTTAGTTGGTTAAAATGATTTGTATTGGGTGTGAACATGATAAATATGTGAACATGATTTATGTGTAAATTATTTGTGAAACTACAACGAAGCGTTTTGTATTTCTTCTGTTTTATTCTGTAATTTTCACAGTGCTTATGGTGCATGGTGCTCATTGAGAGGAAGAAATAAATCGACACCCGTTTGAAACTCTCTGCGTCTCGATCTATAAATCCAAGGGGCCGCTACAGCACCTAAAGTAAAACATTTCCACAAATACTTTCAATATATTTGGGATTTTATGGCTTGTATCTCCACCAGGATACGTTGCCCCTATTGAGATATAAAAATGGTCATAATGGTAAAAACAATTTAATGTTATATAAAGAGAAGTGATACATTCTTGCTTTGTCTGGTCATTAATATCACACATACATAGTTTCTAAACTGAGTTTTAACATTGCTATCCAAGCATAGACCTACCACAAGCTCCAGTTCTACCAATTCAAAGCACATACTATTGAACAAAGAGTCTGCTTCTCCTGGTGCACGTTACCTGTTTAAGGGTTAAATACTAATTGAACTAACGAGGGAATAGGGAACAGGTCACTAGACACAAGTGCAGGCTGGGAGTGATTGGCTGCTAAAGACACAGTGCAGTGCCGGGCTAATGAGGAAGATGCATCTCTTATTGTGTGAGGAGTAGCACATGAACACATAAGGGAAACACAGAACAAACCAAAACCCATGAACACAACACCTCTCAGTAACAACCCAGCATGAATTAAACTGTCCCAGAAAATATAACTCAAGTACACCACACCACAAGCTAACTAAGAATGCAAGAAAATCCTTCAAACATAATCAAATAACATACATGAGCAAAACTAAATGACCCAAAACCAAAAGAACCAAATACAAAGAGTCCCAAAATTATGAGTCCATGATACTGGAATTAAACTTGCAGCAGTCACACTTTACACAGAAAATTAAATCATTCCACAGAACACTTATAAACCCAAAAAGCTGTGAAAGAAAATTGCTGTCTCTCTCCAGGCTGAGGAGAAAGATGTGTGCTGCCACCGCACATACAGCTTGTTTTCTAACCTGATTGGGATCTCTAGCCTCTACCTATTCAGCACAGTCTCCATTATGGCAATAAGAGGAAAAAGCACAAACAATATATTTAAAAGGCTATATGAACTCCCAGCTGGCTGTCAGAAAATAAACAGACAAAACACTGAATATTAAGCATTAAATGAGCTATTCATAAATATATAGTATAGGTGCTTTTAGTTATATTATATAAATAAGCTATTCAAATGGATAGTAGAATGAAAAATTACTATTTTAAAAAGCAGTGGAGCATAACAATGTCCTGGTGGCAACTGTGAAAATGTCTGCACTCATTGATTTGTTTGGTAGAAAATTAAGAAAAGGAAGTCAAATCCATCAAGTTCACTCCAACAATCATTCAACAGATAATAACAGTGCTGCTCATGCTGATTCTGTTTTTTAGCAAAGTGCTGTGAATCTGGCAAATAAATGAAAAGACGAATCAATAGCAGATTGCTAAAAATGACCAACAATAACTGACTGCACTGACGAAGCAATAAAGTCTAAGAAGCCGCTATCCATGCTCAACAATCACCTCTGTGTTTATATTCCACTTGAATTGATTATCAGACACTGTTTGAATTTTAAACACTCTCTGTGTGTTTATTATTCTCTCTGTCGCAACCTGTATAAGGTTTTCAGTTTTAGATACATTAAGCTCATGATCCAGTTCTTCATCCTGCCGGAGAGACATTTATGCAGTTGGGGGAGTCCTGGTGACCTTGACATTTTAGACACTGATCATGTAATTGTAACATAACTTGTTCAAAACCATCTAGGGGCCTGTTTTGCATGTCATTTCACATCACCATTATTTTCTGTCACTCATCCATTGTCAATGACCAGTAATGGAAAAAATATTCACAAAAAAAATCTAATAGGATACATTACAGTGTTAAAAGTTTTAAAAAACAACACTGTATTGTAATATTGCAACAACAAATAATTTAAGCTGTAAATCCACTTTTTTGTTCTACTTGAAGCTGCTTGCAACAAAATATTTAACAGTAAACTATTTAAAATGAATGATAGATTTGACAGTATGAAAAGTAAAGACTAGCTGCAATAACTAGTTGATCAATGCAATTAATTGACAACTATATTCACAATCAATTCATCAGTTTGAGCGATTTTTAAGGAAAAATCAATATCTGGTCCTTAAATGTGAATATTTCACATTTCCTTATGGTATATATGATAGTAAACAGTAACTAATGGATTATTCCAGGAAGCAATCAACACATTAATTATGAGTTGCAGCCCTAAACAAAAGCTAACATTTAACTTTTCCCAAGCACTTTGAACCCATGTATACCATTCTCTCTTAAATTCAATACCACACACACACACACACACACGTACACACACACACACACACACACACACGCACGCGCGCGCACATTGATTGATATTTATTGGTGCATGTTGTGTAACTAGGAGCTCACTGGGTGGCAGGCAGCCCCTATAGCGGACTACAGCGCTCAAACACTGACATGCACTCCACTCAGAAGTTGAACGTGCAATTTTAACCACATTGGTTTTGGCTTTTCTCTGAAATCCCAAAGGACATGCCCGTGTATCTCCTAGTTGGTGATACACACTTTTATTTGGCTTTGACTCTGGGAGAGATGACATATCTGTATTCAAATGCATCGCACAGCGTCACTTCTCTCCAAAACTCGGCACGGACGATGTGGTACACCGGCGTGGCAATCGCTTCAGTTTATGGTATAATCAGTGTGTTGGGGCTGATCGGCAACATCACGCTCATCACGACGTTTTGCTCTGCCAAATCCATCCGCAATGTGCCGAATCTTTTCATGTCAAGTCTTGCGCTTGGAGATGTTTTACTGCTGGTGACCTGCGCTCCGGTGGATGCCAGCCGATACCTGACAGAGGAGTGGCTGTTCGGGAGAGTGGGCTGTAAAGTCATCCCTTTCATTCAGCTCACCTCTGTCGGAGTGTCTGTGTTTACTCTAACAGCCCTCTCTGCTGACAGGTAGGATACGGTTTTTGCTGTTATAATCTTTAATATTAACCCTATAACATGCATAACTTTAAAATAGCCTTAATGCCAGTCAAATGACCCAAACGTCATTTGGTTGATGTTGACAACCTTAACATATGTCCAAAGTTCATATTCATCATGACAATCATGGCAAATATTTATCCGTGTATTGATCAGGGGATATTACGCATGGCAGAGCCGAGTGCGTCTGTTTTAAGGCTGTTCACACGCGTAAAACCAGAGAACAATTTTAATACCTGAGAGAGAAAAAACATTTCCATTTTAAATTCATAAAAGGCTACAACAACAACCTTGTAGGAAAATTATATTTTAGTCTCTCTCTCTCTCTCTCTCTCTCTCTCTCTCTCTCTCTCTCTCTCTCTGTGTGTGTGTGTGTGTGTGTGTGCGTGAGATTTTGTTCATCCTCTTATTACCTCGACTTCACACGTCGTTTTTGTCGTTCAAAGAAGCAGGAATCTTATTAAGCAGTGCCCCATCAGACCTTGCCATTAAAAATGAACAAACTTGTGAACAAAAGAAACTAGATGAAACGAATAATTTGAATAAGGCAATTTTGACTACACAATCTTTCTTTCTATAAAAAAAAATAGTTTAATATTATTAAATGAAATGATCAAATAATTGAAAATTTGAAGAATTAATTCAATTTCATCTATTTTGAACTGCAAAAAAAGGAAAAAGAAAAAAGCTTGACTGTTTGATGGCATGCTGTGTCTTTTCTTTCACAACATTAGCTATTTTCCTGTAACGCTGAACATATGTTGTGTATTTCTCCTTCTTGAGGTAAGTCAATTTTGCATTATACTTCAAGGTTGCATAACAACCTTCAAACTCAGATCTGCATGCGAGCTATCTGTAAACACATTTTTGCATTATGTGTGACAGATTTGCTAGACAGACACTATCAAGTTGTGTTATGGGAAATGTAGGACACTGCTTTTGGAACTTGAAGCATGAAAGTCAGGATAACGTCAGTTTTAATTATTCTCTCTCTCTCTCTCTCTCTCTCTCTATATATATATATATATATATATATATATATATATGTATAATCTGTCTTTTGCAAGTCCTCTCCAGATGATTAAATGGACGTAAATCATCACGTTTACATACATACAAATATATGAAGGGTAGCCTAAAAAAATATTTATTGTCAGGGCCCTAAGTTTATAGATGACACACTAATTGTAATGCAAGGCAGACATAATTTTCTGATCTGTTATCCAGCAGCAGATTGTATCTTTAAGGAATAAGGCATTTTCATGATGTTACAGATGTCTGCTGTTTACTTGACATGTCAAAACATGTGTATGTTGTAAAACCAAAGTGTAAATCCAATATTTCTACAGACTGCACCCACCACTGTAAAATCAAATGCAGTTTGTTCACTTTCCATCTAAACTAAGTGATCACATTATAATCTAAGTATCTTTAAGAACACTAATTGTTTTGCATTAACATTAGTATAAATCAGTCTAAATCACACTGAAAAAGGTTTTGATATTATTATAAAACAACATTCATCACATATTGAGAAATGAGAAAGGAACTCTAACACTGTGGGCCCAAAAGTGTAGAAGGAAGAGGAAGCTAGCAGTTGTTTTTGGCAACGAATGGGGTGCCATGTTGGAACACAGTATCCAGTTTCTCTTAATGAGCAATAAGAAAAAAAATCCTGTAATTCTTCCTGGATTTCCCTCACAATGGCAAAAACAAATATTTATTTATTTATATTTATCATAGCTATAGTTACAGAAATAAAACAATGTATGTCATTTACTAGCCACTTGCCTGCAAGCTTCTAGTTTGCTACAGTATTTTTCTGCTAAAGTAATCACTGTTTACTTCTCATTGTGGAATAATGGGAGTGAGGGTAGAGGAAATGAGCGACAAGGCTCCAAGGTGTACCTTTATTTAGTTGGATAAGCATCTTTGTGTATTATTGGTTATCAATAACTTTAATTGTGTATCTTCAGTGGCAGGAAGGCATTCAACATGTGGGTAAGAATAGATCTGAGGTGAAATGGCTGCTGCAGAGGTGAGTGCTAATGGGTCCTAATTACCTGCTGGAGATTTCACAGTTCAGCAAACCCCTGTGACTGTAATTCAGTGTCTTTTGTCTTTTGGCAGCATGCCAAGCAGCATCATTGAGGAGGAAGCATCCAGTAGTGACACAAATGAAAAAGACTGTGGTGGCATGGGGATAACCCCAGACAAGAACTAATGCCTGCTGCCTGCAGTTGAATGATTGGAAGAGATTTGTTTTTCTGCAAATGATATGTACTTTAATTACATATTTCAATTAATGCTAATTATATATTTTGTAGCTGAAAATGTTTAAAGACAAAAGGGGTGTCAAAATGAATATGATACTGTCAGGGGAAACATTTGAAACTGGACCAAAAAACAGCAGTATTTATGAAGAAATGGGCACCAATAACAGACTTAGCTTGTGTTTAATTATAAAAGTACTTCTGTCTTTCTGTTCTTTTTCTTTTTCATGGTTCTCAATTAATGTATTATTATTTATTATTTAATTCTACTCGTTAAGAAGAAGTCCTCTATGTTTGTGAGTTAATTTAATGTGTCCTGCTGGTGTAATAAAAATGATGTTTAAAGAATATCTTAGCACATTTCATGATTTGCAATACCAGTGCAGTGATGTGTTACAGTTGTCCAACAGTGAGCGTGATCACTAAAGTGGACCAGGTCTCACTGAAGGATCTGAATGAATGGTTGTAATGCAATAACAATATATCAATCTAGGTAACAGTTAAGAGTCAGCTAAAAGCTACCAGTGTTATGTTATACAAACACAATGGGTCAGTGCTGTCTTGAAAGTATGTGGAGAAATCTCCACCAGGATAGAAAGGGAAACTAATTAAGCCCTCAGTCAAACATGTCTTGCTGGAAATAAGAAAATCAAACCATTTTGATCTCAGACATAGTCATCATACTTTTTGTAACAATGCATCAAATGATAATGTGTAATGTTGCTTGTAGCTGACTGTGCATCTCCCCTGGACTCTACAGAGCTTTCTAATGACTATCTACTTATTATTTAGCTATCATGATGCAACTTGATTCTTGTAGTTCACTCTCATCACTCATAGTGCTTCTTTTTGGCAGCGGCAGGAAACCCTAAAAACCAACTGTGCTCTACCTGCTCAGCACCTGCTCAGGTACTTAAACAGCAAAAGCTCTGTAACCTTTAGTCTTACACCTGGACATGGGAACTGCCAAAATCTTACTGTCTGTTAAGGCCATGAAGTCCTTTAGCTCAGATATGAATGGATTTTACCAAAGTTTCTCAGATGATAAAAGCAAGATTGGACATGCATTTGAAAGGTAAAGTTGGAATCGAGTTTTGTGAAAGAAAGACTTTATTGTATAGTATTGTTGGAAAAGGGAGCAAGTGAGGATTTTAAATCTATATACAGATTGTCAGGGCCACAAGTTGTGTATTGTTCTCAGAGGGACCCTGCAAATTCGATGGGACTTTTTATGTGACACCAAAGCAATTTTTTATGAATTTAAATGACCGAAATAATGTCTGGCTAATTTGTATTTTAATACAGAAATTGGTCCAAATGGCATCTATTACTATGATAAACTGTACAGATGTATTGTTTTAGCACTGAAAAAAATGAATGTGAAAAATGTTATGTGCATTTTTCTGGCTGACCTTGCATGCACATAATGTTGATAAAACGGGAGGAGCTAGAGTTTTCTATGGCTCGAGCAGTGTTGCCAAGATACTGTAGCAATCCTGTGACTCTATATGGGTATTTAATTCGTTTTCATTGCCATAGGTGCTCAATGTTACTTACTATTCACCAATCTGACATCATGTTTCAGCTGGATCCACGGTTAGTTGCCAGTTTATTAGGCACACCTAGTTAGAACTAATGCAGTCTAATACTAAAGTCCTGCAATAAATCACATCGACACTTACAGTGTAAGTGATGGGGGACAATGTTGCCCCTATTGGTAGGACTACAATTTATGAGTAACATTTTTGTGCGCAATACTTTAGTAGAAATTTCTGAGCAGTACTCGATATATATCAGATATATTTATGGAAGTAACAACTATTTCTTTGTGTTGAGAAGAGAAGTGGAGTAAAAATATCCTTTTTATCCAACTGGATATTCTATTTAATACACGCTGCTCTTCATATTGGGACAGAGAAATGCCATATTCAAGCACACATTGTGTGGATCAATTGTCTGAATCCAGGCTGTTGAATTGCTCAACACTGATTAATGCTGACTCATGTCATTCAAAACAAAGACCAAAACAAGCTGGTGAAAACTAAAACCTAATCCTAACCCTAATCCTAACCACAAAAATTAAACAACTATAGCCTAGAGCAGCAAACAACAATCAAGACCAAATATAGATAATCATACATATATAAATTAACCCTCCTGTCGTCCTCCTGGGTCAAATTGACCCGATCTCTTTTGACTGTTCCTTCCTTCCTTCCTCTTTAGTTAATTTTTCCTTTGTTTTTCCCCCTCCTTCCCTCTTTCTTTGCTCCCTCCTCCTTCCATGCTTCTTTCCTCACTTCCTTCCTTCCTTCCTTCTTACTCCTTTCCTTTCCTTCCTTCCTTCGTCCTTTCCTCCCTCCCTCCCTTCCTACCTTCCTTCCTTCGTCCTTTCCTCCCTCCCTCCTTCCTACCTTCCTTCCTTCGTCCTTTCCTCCCTCCCTCCCTCCTTCCTTCCTTCCTTCGTCCTTTCCTCCCTCCCTCCTTCCTTCCTTCCTTCCTTCGTCCTTTCCTCCCTCCCTCCTTCCTTCCTTCCTTCCTTCCTTCCTTCCTTCCTTCGTCCTTTCCTTCCTCCCTCCCTCCTTCCTTCCTTCCTTCCTTCCTTCTCTCCTTACTTCCTTCCTCCCTCCCTCCCTCCCTCCTTACTCCTTTACTTCCATCCTTCCTTCCTTCCTTCCTCCTTTCCTTGACCTGAGGACAACAGGAGGGTTAAATCAAATCAGAAAATCCAACATCTGAACTGCAAACATCAAGCTGCAAGCCATAATACACAGTTCAAATCAAGTTTTATCGCAACAGTACAATAAGAACTTTTCCCCCCCTATCTTTCAGGTATAGAGCTATTGTGAAGCCCCTGGACATCCAAACATCAAGCTCTACTACCAGCATTGTCTTGCGGGCAGCACTTATCTGGCTCTTCTCACTGGTCTTGGCTATTCCAGAGGCAGTGTTCTCCGACCTTCACACCTTCAACATCCCATCCACTAATGAGAGCTTCATCACCTGCGCCCCTTATCCCCATGCTGGGGAACTGCATCCCAAGATCCACTCCATGGCCTCCTTCCTCATTTTCTACGTCATTCCCCTGCTGGTCATATCTGTTTATTATACCTTCATCGCCTACAGCTTGATGACTAGCGCTTCCAACCTGCCTGTGGAAGGGACCGTGCATGCAAGGCGACAGGCCAGTGTCTAAGTTTATCTGAAATCAAATTGCATGTTTTTGTCTGCTACAGCATATATGTCTGCCATGTGAACCATTTTCTTATCTTCAATAATAAAAAAGAAATTAAATGGTAGAAATTCACATTTACTGTTATCTATCTAGGAATTTGAAGAAGTTGTTTTCATATAGCCAAGCAAGTCACCTTATTCTGCAGTAACGTCAGCATTGTATCATAGGCAGAGCAGATGGTCACAATGACTGATTGCTTCCTGCTCCACTCCTCTTCTTATCTAACTTATTAATATGGACACACACCTTCTCCTGCACGTTAGCTTGGACAAACATGCAAAGGAGAAAAGACCACCATTTACATCAGTTAGTACACTAGGTAGATAATTAGCTGGTCGGCTGCAAATAAAATATACCTGAAAACATCACTTTGGTCCGTTTAAATGCTGGTGTGGTCCTTACTCTTGAGCACCACTGCTAACAACACCCAGTCTGCCCATGACTAGTGGGCTACAGTACAGGTCACCTACTTTCAATCAAACACTGACATGCCACTCAAACTTTTTTCCCCCTTTTTTAACAGTAAAAATATTCACAATAGATAGAAAATGTGATTTTTGACTGCAATAATGGATGACTAAATATGATTTCAGTTGAGCTGATCAATGGATTGTACATTTTATGGTTCAGAAATATTAGTAACATTCATTTTTGATGAGTTTATTTTTTAATTAAATAATGATTAATCAAATATAATATCATAAAAATGTTTTTCTACAACCAACAGGTTGAATCAAGAAAGCGCTTGGCCAAGACTGTGCTGGTGTTTGTTGGCCTCTTTGCAGTATGCTGGTTACCCAGCCACGCCATCTACTTATACCGCTCCTATCATTACTCCCAGGTAGACAGAAAGCACTTCTCTATATTTATATAGAGTACACCTGTTTACATGTTTCTATCTGTTTGTATACCCTAGTTGTGTTTCATAAAGCTACTTTGTATATCTTGTTTTTTACAAAATTATTTGTATTTGAACTTGGATCCAGATTTATACCTGTAGTTGACTGGGTTTATAAAAATCAATTGTTTTCTACTGCCATTTATACTCCTTATACATACACAGTATGTACAGATTTAAGCTATCCACCAAATATATGAAACATTACTATAACATGCAATAATATATACAATATACAGTGACATTTGTAATATAATATTTTAGACATGTACTAAATTAATTAGTCATTAACCAGCTATGTAACTGTTAATGGTCTGTGTGGAAACACACACACAAACAAGCAAAGAAACAAACAACCAAACAAATGTTTAACAGGAATAATAAACAGTTATTGACTCTCCCAGAGTTAGCTAGATGGTTAAAGTTCACCCATCAGCAGGCAGATTTTACAAAAGAGTTTTAGTATCAAATGGTACAATACAAGTATAGTAAATAATGATTATGTCATCCAAAACTAAAAGCACTACCCAATTAAAGCATTACATCACACAAAAATAAAATAAAATACTCTGTTTACTAGCTATGTGGTTAATGGTGTTGAAGAAAAATCACTCAAGTCCTTGTTCAAAGTTTGCTGTGGTGTTGGATATTTATTGATAACCCAGGATATCGGTGAGCACAGTGACACAGAGTGAGTCTGAGACAGTGGACTGACCCAGAGCAAATGAAATGGAAGCATTTTATACAGTAAGACCAAGGCAGTGATCAGCAAATAAACAAAAGGCAGGAAGGGAGAGCATTTGCATTCAGACTTTACAGTGCGACACACAGGCAAGTTCAAATGATAACTCGGTGGGGGGAGGTGGTTCTTAGGTGGACAGTTAACAATGTTAACTGCAAGGAGTCACAACACAAGGAGGGTCTACATTCAGACAAAAGCCGTAGGTGGAATAATCAGGGGGCAGTAATGATCAAGGGCTATGACGTCACTAGCTCAAGGTGTTGTTCTCAGATGTCATTTGATTACATCACACCTCTGGCCATACGTGCATTTCTTCTTCAATGGTCACGATTGGTTGTTTTCTGCCATGCCTTCAACTGTGATTTAAAACTTGTAAAGGTAGAGCATTGTCTGATACTCCTGGGTATTGTATATACACGGAGAAAGCTGGCTAGCTAGATTCAGTGGACCTATGCTGCACAACAGTTTCCTCTTGTAGATGCTCTTGGTTGCCTAATGTTATCTGAGCATAGTGACACAAACTCTGCCAGAGCAAGTTTATGGGTACTTACAAAAGTGGGCCATTATAGCTCAGTGTGCCATATTATATAATTTTATTTCAAAAAGAAGTTTGTGCATGCAGGGAGGCAGCCCAGATGAAAATAGAGATGGTATGGTATATTACACAAATTGTGATTCTGCTTGTATCTAAATTATGTATTTATGTTTGTATGGGTTAGGGTCCATATTGCCTGGCTCTCCACCTTGAAAGCTTAGAGAAAATGTTTTTCTCAACCCTCTTTCTTTGACCTCCTGTGTCTCTCCCATGCATTAGGTGGACACTTCGCTGGTTCACTTTGTGTGCAGTGTCGTGGCTCGTATCCTGGCCTTCACCAACTCCTGCCTCAACCCATTTGCCCTTTACTTGCTGAGCAAGACCTTCCAGAAGCAGTTTAACCAGCAGCTATGCTGTTGCTGCCATATGATCCTCAGGCACTCCTCACAGAGCCCGACACATTATAACACACGTGTCACCTCTGTCCGTAGTACACATCACTCCATGGCAAGTCTGAGCATGATAAATGGCAGGCAGGTCTATCAGGAGGATTGTGTGTAAGGGAAATGTGTGTCTATTGGCGCTTTTCCACTACACAGCTCCAGCACGACTCGACTCGACTCGGTTGTTTTTGCGTTTCCACTAGGGATAGTACCTGGTACCTGGTACTTTTTTAGTACCTGCTCTGCTGAGGTTCCAAGTGAGCTGAGCCGATACTAAATGTGACGTCAACAGACTGCCGGCTACTGATTGGTCAGAAGAGTTGTCGCTGGAAGAGTCATGAGCCATCCCACACAAGAATCAAACCCGGCATTTTTAAATACCGGCAACAGCGTTACAGCCATACGGCTCAATTTTGTGTGTGACAAAAGCCACATACAGCAGCAAGTACACCACTGCCTCCATGTCCATATGTGTTTGTGTCGCGTATAAAACAAAGTCACGGCAGTTTCGCGGAGCCGTGCTATGATGACCCCGCCCACGTTGAGAAGGTACCTTTTTGTAATGGAAAAGGTCCTTCCTGGAACCGTGTCGAGTCGAGTCGAGTCGAGCAGTGCTGGAACTATGTAGTGGAAAAGCGCCATATGTGTGTGTGTGTGTGTGTGTGTGTGTGTGTGTGTGTGTGTGTTTACCAGTTATTCCTCATATTGTGGGGACATAAATCTGTTTACAGTCGTGTTGACCGTGTAACCAAGGAGGGGGGGTTGACTTGTAAATCATGCAAAGATGCCCCCTTTAAGGTTAGAGATTATAGAAAGAAAGTGGTTTTGGTTAAATGTTGATGTGTCATTTAACTGTAAATGTGTCGTGCTTCAAGTCACTGTGGAGGTTTTCCCTGTTAAACGAAGCCCACAATCTTTCCTTAACATTCATTGCATGTGTGCATTCCTGAACATTGCCATAATGTAGTCATGCTTTAGTTTCTGCATGTGAATATTGTGGACAAGCAAAGGAAATACATTTTCAGGTGATGTTTTGCAGTGTTGACTGAACCTATCTGCAAATGCCAGATACTTCTTTTAAAAAGTATTTCCTGTTGCAAATCAGTAATATGTAATGTGTTTCTAGGAAACAGGGTTGACCGTCGCCATAATGCAACACAATAAAATCTTTGACATACAGTCTGTGCCTGAATTTGAAACTGCACATCTTGAGTTTGTAATGCAGGCTGTAGTAAGTATGTAGTCTCCAAGGCCAAACTCAGATAACTGGAATCTGGGGTATATTCAACTGTCTCTGCAGGCTGTAACTGAACTCTATGTGTAAAATTGGTGGAGTGTCCCTTTATGGGTTTCATCCGAGCTTACAACTTCTGACAGAGGTGCAGAAGTTGGGAGAGGAAAGATATGAAAGGACTGCATTTTGCTTCTGTGAACAATAATCATCTCTAATGAAACTAAGTGAAAAAACATTTTTCATTAACAATAAAGAAAGAAAAGTCTTGTAAGTGTAATGTAAGAAAAGGCAGAAAAAGACGAGTCACCTGTGTAGTATCAAGATAAAGACACCTAAAAATAATTAAATAAACCCCTCTAGATAATAAACATTAGCACTTTGTTACAGTTTTAGTACCAGATTAAAGTTTTACCTGATGTTGAGAAAAATATAAAAGTTGAATCATTGTGCTGTGTAGTTTCTTTTATATTAGTGTACATTCAACTTAATGTTGATGTATATTATATATTATTCTGCCTGTCCCTTGTCACTGTATATGTACAATATTACTAAATGTCAGATACTGTGATAACTGTGAAGTTCAGCTATGTATTTAAATGTTAGTTGTTCTCTGGTTGCAGAATGTTTATTGATCTGGGTATCAGTTGCACACAGTGTGAAAACTAAACAGTGAATGTAAATGTGTGCATTTGAAATCATATTTGTATCTTTGGATTACACTAATAATGTGTGTTTATATTTTTGTAGTTGTGTGTGTGTTTTAACGCAATGTACATGCATTTACAGAATGTTAAAACTGTTGGTGTTTAGCTTGCACATGTTACACCATGCACTTCTATCACTGGTCAAAAAAAGAGTAATATAAAATCAATAAAAATGGTGGTCCATTTACTGTGCTAAATATTTCTTTCTACATTACTTTTGAAGATGTATAGTGAAGCTGGATACTCATGGGTGTCTTTGTACTATGGTTATGTTCAGTCTTAGTCCTGTTGACTGTGTATACACCTCAGAGTTCCTGCACCCGTGGCTTCACAGAGCATGATTATCCTGCACTGTCACATGCTAGATTTACAGTCACTCTATCACACCGCAATGTCCTAATTTGGTGTTTCACACAAGGTTGAGGATCATGCCCAGGCTGTGATGAGTGGGTGTATAATTCAGTCTGGATAGTGTTTGTTTAATTGTGGTGTGAGCACCTCGCCAAATTTCTGTCCTGCATGGTCTCAACCATCTACTTAACACGTTCTAGTCGTGCTCATTCAGTGGAAAGCCTGGAATATAAATATCGATTTGTTATTTTTAATTTAAGGAATGAAAGGAGCATAAATTAAATGAGTTTAGTTGAGACTAATAAAAGCACATTAGCACATGTCTGAAATCCCTTTATAATAGTCCTAAAGGAGTCACAGTAAAAGATTAAAAGAATAGCAGCAAAATGCAGAGGTCACATCATTGTTTTTTTTAAAATATCTGCACTGTGGGATGAATCAGCTGGGGTAATCAGAAAGTATGAGTACCTGTAACCTGAGGTGGCTCCAACGTCTTTTGTTGGCGATCGTTCTCACGGCGCTCAGTTATAGAATAAATATTTCAAATGCAATCTATGAGTGTAGTTACATCAGATAGTTGTTTGAAATTAGATCCACATAACAAAGGACATGTTAGGCCATGTGTAAATAAGATTGTGTTTGTAAAACAGGAAGTATGAGTACCTATAACCTGAAGTGGCTCCAATGTCTTCTTCAGTGTCTTTCGGTGGCGATGGTTCTCGCGTCGCTCAGCTGAAAAGTAAATATTTCAAAAGCGTTTTATATGCTGTTGAGTAAATTATAATCCATGAGTAGTTGCGTCAAATAGTTAGATCTACATAACCAAGGACATGTTAGGCCATGTGTGAATGAGATGGTGTATGTAAATGAGAATTGTTATTGAGTTGCTGTGGGATGAATTATAGGTAGGTATTTTATTAGCATGGTAATGCTAGCAGGTAGGTAGGAAAGTGAAGCAGCAATATGTTTATGTTTATTTGTACATTAATTGAAATATATGCATATAGGCATGAAAGGGTTAATCAGAAGGTATGAGTACCTGTAGCCTCAGGCGGCTCCGATTAACTCTGCTGTCTCATTTTGTGGCAATGTCCTCACAGTGCACTGCTGAAAAGTCAAGACAGTTTTTTAAAATAAGATAATGCATGATGACACCACTGGTTAACAAAGTCAATATATATATATATATATATATATATATATATATATATATATATATATATATATATATGAATATTGAAAAATTATATATAAATATTGAAAATTGAAATAAAGTGGACCCAATGCATGAAAAGGTGAAGCGAAAAATGAAAAATAACCAAAATCTGATTGTCAGAAATGGTGGCCTGTGTTGCTGGCTGTCTGCTGAAGAAGTTGGTTATAAACCTAGTAACCTGCTAGTAAGGCGCTATTACCACCAGAAGTGTGTGTGTGTGTGTGTGTGTGTGTGTGTGTGTGTGTGTGTGTGTGTGTGTGTGTGACAGAGAGAGAGAGAAAGTGAGAGTGAGTGTGCGCGTGTGTGAGAGAGTAGTAACATGTTAACCCTGAGACAAAGAGGAACATAATACATTAATTAATGTCGCAGAAGGATTATCACATGGAAGGCTGAATTGAGTAACTGACTTACTCACACTGGGCAATCGTACTGTGCCCAAGCACGTTTGCCCCCTAAAATCCGGATTATTTGGCTACTGTGAGCGCAAGTGTACCATGCTTGAGTACTTCATTCTTTATTTGGACCTCGAGAGCTAAACTTAATCCTGCCAACAAAAGAAGTATACTTTTTGTCATATCTCACAGGGGCTTTACTCCATCATTCCAATTTTTCACAACTTTGTCAATCAGTTTATTACTAATGACTTTATTGTTTTCTGTTTTGATGTATTGGTGTCCTGGCGGACCAGTCATTTTGAAAGCTTTGTGGAAAGATTGTACTTGGGATAAAAGCTGAAATTTGTATTAAAGGAAAGCGTTCTGCATATTCTAATTTTGAACAATATGGAAAGTAACTGTAACTTTCCTAAAATAATAATAATTTCAGATAACATGAATTACATAACTAATAATGTTTTGAGAAGAAACAAATTTACATGTTGCTATGTGTAATTTATTCCTGGCGTCCCGAGGGTAGTCGGTGGTCCTTGTATGTTAAATATTGGTAGGATGAGGGTTACTTAATCAAGCTGATAGAAATTATGGTTATGTACCTTTACATTTATCTCTGGCCTCATATTTTCAAAATATGGTTCTGCTTGCTATTTTCTCGTCATGAAAAATAAATGTTAGCCAAACAAAACCGAAATGGGAATTTTAATGTGTTATTTGGGAAATTATAAACACAGGGATGGACATTCTTCTCCTAATTTACTTAAAACTCTTAATTTACACTATTAAAAATTGAGTTTTTTGATTATGTAACAGAGAAACAGCCAGAAAAGTATGTTGGGAAACAGCAGTACACAATGAGTGCAGCAAGAGGGAGGCAAATCTCCTTGTAACTTCAGGCCTGTTTAGTATGTTCATTATATATGAAGGGTTAAAGTAATAATTTAAAATTAATGTAATGAAATACACAGAAAATTGTATTTTCCTTTTTGTTCTATTACAAGGATCAGTCTCAGAGTTCAAAACTAAAAGGGCAACAGTGGTTTTACATGGCGTCCGCCCGTTATTTCCAACTAACAATTTTTATGAGACCTTGGTAACAGCCTGCATGGATCTGAAACACAGAGCGAGCCTGCCATGAATGAAAAGCTCAAGCACGGATGCTGCTAATGTTGCTTTTTAGAGGACAAGCGCCTAATGTTATCATGTCTAAGAGCTTCTGTGGAACTATATGAGACATTATGGTTACTGGGAAATAATGGTATCTGGACACTTTATGATGGCTGTGAAATCACTTGGATGAAGGACATATATTATACCCTCTAATGTGTGCATTTTATAGAGTGGGGAGGAATACAAGACAAGAAATCAATACATTCACCAAGCAACAGTAAATTAAGCACATTTACAATTATAGTGTGTTTTTATGAAGTACCGTATTTACTATCCACTCTGTCCTGCTGTTGCTGCTACAGGTCTTCATAGACCATTAGAGACGGTGTGGCTTTGCCTTGCAAATACATACACAAGATCAAGCTCAAACATACAAAAGCATAGATTTCTGTCTTTTCTGCAACCATCTGGCTAACAAAGCTTTCTTTGGAGGATAGCATGTTCTTGTATAGTACCTATGAAAAACATTCACCCCTCCCCTGGAAGTTTTTATGTTTTATTATTTTACAACGGTGAAGAAAAGTAGATTCAATGTAGCTAATTTACTAAAATTATAATAAACAAAATACTTGTGCTTGAGTAGTCTCCTCTTTTAAGTCAGTATTTAGTAGATGCACCTCTGGCAGTATTGAGTCAGTGAGGAAAATTCCCTTTGAATGTTTGCATTTACTGTAAGGATGCTGTAGTTTTTCTCCACACTTCTTTGCAAAACCAATCAAACATCAGTCAGAATCCTTTTTGGGTTCCTGCCACATAATCTTAATTATATTGTGATCTGGACTCTGACTAAAAAAGGAAATTAACCTTGGTTGTTGTTTTCAAACCAGTCATGTGTAGTTTTGACTTTAATCTTGGGCTCATTGTCTTGCTGGAAAACAAATCTTCTCCCAAGTAGCAGGTTTCTTGCAGACTGCATCAGGTTTTCCTCTATTTTGGTGCCTCTCACATAGTTACAATCAATTAAAATCAGTTGATTACTCACAGCTGATCTGTATTTAACTAATTGCATGACTTCTAAAACCAATCAGCTGCACCAGTGGTGATTTAGGTGTGTCCCAAGTGGGTGAATACTTATGCAAACATATGTTTAGTGTGTTATATTTGTCATTAATTTAGATTACTTTGCAGAGATCTGTTTCCACTTTCACTTTAAAGAGTGTTTTCCTGTTAATCAGCATCACAAAGGTACCTTATTAATGAAAGGTTTAATTAAAAGCTGTACATTTATAAAACATGAAAACTTTAAAACAGTTTGAATATTTTAAAGGCTGTTTGAAAATGAAATTTTGAAGAATAAGATCAGGTTTGGGTTGTTGTCTTACTTGAGTAACAAGGCTTAAGTGACTTGGTTTGACATTTTTATTTTTCACGTCAAAATTTAGCAGCCCTTGTTGCCCTCAAATCATGCAACAAGTTTAACATTTTTCTGTTTGAGTTCGAATAACAAGAGAAAATACAGATTAACAAACAGGAATATTTGTGAAAAGTCCATCAAAAGATGAACAATAATCCATACATCCATAACAAGTTCAAACTATAAAAATAATCTTTTAATATAAACTACATATTCAGTGCACAGAACAAATGTACAAATCATAAAGTTCACACATTGATTGAAACATAAAGGTAATCAATTAACATGGTCATGTGAGTTAATATCTTAATTAGTTAAAATGATCAGCATAAATAGGATTGTAAATAAATTATGAGCGTTTTTTTCTCTGCCTCCAAACACCCTTGGCCAGCAGGTTGTCGTAATTTATTCCACCACAGGACTTCTACTTTGGCCGTCTGCATCTGTGAAGAAAAGAGGAATCACTCAAAAAAAAAGAAGCATAAATTTAGACACAGCAGACCTCAGAAAGTCTTCCACTCTGCCAGCTTTCAGTCTGGATGATGTGTGACTTAGCAGGAAGTTTTTTGTATTTCCAAAACCATTTTCTGCTGCTGAATATGTGATGTTGCGCTCAACAGACACACAAATGTAAATAAATTAATATTAAATTAATGCGGTAAAGATACCCCTTTACTTATGCTTGATCCTTTGAATGATTTCCTCTCAGCATTTCCATTTTTCTTATACTTCCTATGTATGATAATGACAAGGACATGTCTACAGTAAGTATGGTCCTTCTCATGTGTCTAATGTCACTTTTGAGTACAGATAAGAGTATATGGGGAATGTGTCCATGGTAAAAGAGCAAATCATTATCATTATATCAAAGTCTCTCTGTGGTTTCTACCTGCAGGCGGATTGATCAAAACGTTGATGCTTTAGGGCGCAGACGGAAGAGTTGAGATGACAGGGATGGATCGATGTTGGCTGACGAATGGGCTCAGGCCTCGGAAGACAGTCACAGCGCTCCACATCTATCTCACAGTCTGGCATCCATGAAGTGAGTGGAAACTCTAAGCAAGATGTAAAAATGGTTTATTCAAGTCACAAAGACAATATAAGTACAATAAATTAATTTCCATCTTGTCAGCTGAGTCTCCATCACTATGAAAAAAACCTCCTTCACAAATAATAATGATGGAATTAGAATATTTGTTAATGGGTTTTTAAGAGGATAATTAATAGATTGAAATTAATTAAGGTATTTTTAATGGGTAATTTGCATGATTTAAAAGCCTTTTAAAATATGTGCAAAAACAATGAAACCACCTGTTAATGTACATCTTAAAATGCCTTTGTGGAAATTTCTGTTTTGTTTTCGTTTCTGTTCTGTTAAGTTTTAGTCCATTATAAGTTTTTGCTTTTAACCCATAAATGTACCTAATTATCAAATCAAAGACTTTTAAAATTAAGTTGTGGGTCAATGGGAAAGCTGTGTAGGCTGAAGGTTGAAGGTTCGATCCCAACTTCTCCAAGTGTCCTTGGGCAAGATACTGATCCCTAATTTAATCCTGAAGGCTGTGCCATCAGTGTGAGAGTGTGTGTGTGAATGATTCTCCTCCTGATGTGCAGGTTGGCACCTTGCATGGCAGCCTCTGCCATCATTGTGTGAATGCGTGTGTGAATGTTTGCACGTAGTTTAAAATGCTGAGTGGTCAGAAGACTAGAAAGGCTCCATATAAGTGCTGTCCATCCACCACTTGAATTAAGGAGTAATTAATGGTATTTTAACAGATTCTTGTTTCATAGTGCGTACTATAAAAATGTAACAGTGGTTATACTTTAAAACTAGTGTTCAATAAACAATCTAGATATAATGCTGGGTTTTGGATCACAAAATGCTTTTTAAACAGACAAGATGGAGAATTCTCTGTGAGAATGTACTAGGACACAGTGATGCTTTGGGCTAAATGCTAGCATTAAAAGTTATTAGGATACGTCCTCTGGGAGCCACAAATTTGTACAACATTTTAAGCCAATTTCTTCAACATTTGTAGAGACATTTCAGTTTGGACCAGAGTATTATTATTTTGAATTCCAATTTAAAATACAGTTGGTGTACATAAAATCTGAAAACATTATGTTTTTTGGACTTCTTCTAAAAAGCTGCAGCACACATCCAAGAAGCCTTTCTATATACAGTATATATTTGCATACACACACCTGGTGTGCTGGAAGGGTAAGGTATGCATCTGTCATTTGAACAATCCCAAATCAGCCCACTGGCGCAAAGTCTCCTGGAGTCCTCTGCATCTGACAGCTGTCCGATCGGCGAGCAGCTGCCAACGAAACAGATGGATTAGAACAGAATTTAAAAAAAAACAATCTTACCAAATTCAGTTGGGAAATAAGCCTGATGGAGGTTTTGGACTCACCCACTGCTCCTGTGAGATTGAGCATCACGTCGTATTATGGCAGGCTCCATGCATCTGCATTCTGTATGATTGGCTACTTTTATAAGCACAGGCTCTGGTATAAACTTGAATGGAATCACACTAAGGACCTGAAGGACACACACACACACACACACACACACACACATATGTCTAAGAGCTTTTGACTCCTGAAAACTGAAAGCTGTTTCTACCATCTAAGATCCAATACTCGAAAGGATTTGGTCACTCACAGTTTTATTGACATATACAGTAGTTGTGTTTCTGCAGGTGACACCCTCTTGATTGCAGCAGCCACTGCACCTGTCAGTAGGAAAACAAATTCACATCTGGGTAAAGTGACATGCGTGGCATAATGCAGAAAATTAAGTGGGTTGTTATAACTGTGGAAAATTTAAAAATATATTTAAAAGATCATGTTTGGTTAGAGGTCAAATTGATCTACAGTACATGAATACTGATTAAAATAAATCATTCCAATAAATCAATATGCAATCTAACACTGTAGTCTAGCACATAACATTCCATAAAACCACAAGTAATTTTTACACTTTGAATCTTATGAAAATGGTTTTGTAAATAGTTTTAAGCTAAGAGATTTACTGTATCATATTATACATAAAATGGGCTTTTGTTGTTTGTGTTTCAATGCCACCAACAGCTGCTAGATACTGGCTCCAAAAAGTCCCTGGCTCCAACTGACTCACATTGAAAAAGTGTTTCTCTCTAGATGCACTAAGTCACAAATAGTTCTTCAACAAGTCATTGTGGTCTCAATTGCCACATTCATGCGCTCTAATAACAGTATTAGTGGCCATATTGTAAATGATTGCTCCAATAATAACATTTGAAGATTTCTAGGAGCTTTGATGTCTGCCGTGTGGGTTTGGACAACTGTGATTGACAGTTGGCTCATCTGCTGCTCACCCCAGCTCCGGGACTCGCACTGAGTCAGATTATTGTTGTGATATTTCTTTAAGATTACTGTTTCTTGGTTATGATTCTTGCCCTGTTGGCACAAATGAGCTAAAATAGCTAACATTAGCCCAAGTTTGCACATTGTTTCCACATCTGAATCTGGTTTCGTGTTCAACTAGTCTTGCATAGCCAGACCAATCTCTACACTTTGTTTTAGCACTGTGTCTGTTCATTCTGCCATAGGGTTAAAAAACACTGACTTGTTTGTATTTTTTATAAATTTATCACAACCCTCTTGGGTGGTGCTAAGCCCAGGATGCAGCAAAGGTGCCCTTGCAAAATAGTGTCAGTGGGAGTGGGCAGCTTGTTTTGGTTGAACATTTGCACGTGGGGAGGTGAGCCCTAGTATTAAAGTGACTAAAATGCAACATAAAACAGTAAAAGACATATGTCGACTATGTGATATAATTTTTGCTGATAAAAAACTTCTCATAGCAACAAGGATTTTGAAAACAGTAACACTCAGATAACGTAAGGGGAATTAAAGACTAATGTTTAACAAACCTGTGGACGGACACGCAGGGAGGCTTGAAGAACATTGAGGGGTCGGTGCCTAGCTCCTTGGCCACGTCGACACATGTTTCCCTGGGCATGCACTGAGTCCTCTGCCACTCCTCATCTATGGCTAAATGGGAGATGGACAATGTTTACAACCACATTGACACACATACAGACTTGTACACTTGAACATGTGCTGTATTTTTTTATCCAACCTCTAAGTATCTCCAGGCTGTAAGATTCAGCAGCGTAACGTGTAGAGCGGTGAGACCCTGCTGAAGGAGGAGAGGATAGGGTCTCTGTCTGGGTCTCTGGCTGCTGCAGTCTCATACGACACTTCCACAGCTTCCAGTCGGGAAAGTCTGCGAGCCTCAGCAGCTCATCAAGGCTGGACGCTGACCGCACCTTCCTTTCCCACTGCTTCATTACCTGCAGAGATCACAGTGAGTCATACATAAGAAAAACCTCCTCAATGAAGTCTAAGTTCCACTTGATGTAACTGAATGTGTTTTGGGGATGGAAACTTTGTGGTCGGGGAGATGCGGTCACTAGCTGTCTCCCACTTGGAAAGTAATGATGAAATCATCCAGATTTGAACTCCTACTGTAAATATCATATATGTTTGAAATCATTGGGGTGACTTGATGAGGCTGCAAACAGTTTTGGAGGTTTAAGACTGGTTTTGTAAACCCCTCAAAATGTGGGCCAAACATCGGTATCAACTAAGGTCCCAGACCAGATTTCTCTTCCGATTGTCAGGAGGGGTGAATTAGGGATAAATCAGCCCAAATTTTCTGAGCCCGGCTTTAATCTCTGCCATTGCTGGCTGCTTTTGGTACTACTGTTGTGTCTGTGCATGAATGTCATACCAGAGACACTAAATTAAAAAATCTAGGTATACTGTGAAATAGAGAGATAGATAGATCTATAGATTTTGGTGCTCTTCTGACTTGTCCTCTAGATCCAACATTACATTTGTGGTTCTTAGTGAATACCTTGGCAACTATGTAGACTGCCATATAATCCTATGGAGATAGTCCAGTTTTATTAATACCCTGACTTAAATTCTTATGCAACCAGCAGGTTTTTGGTTTACATTCAACAAACAATCTTGACAACTATTGGATGGATTGTGAATTAATTTTATTTATACAGCCTCACAGAGCCTCTAGAGAGACTGTAGACTGTTTCAAAAAATATTCATGCAAAAGCACATAAGTAAAACATAAGAAACTGCATTCATAGCTACATTACCATGCATTATTATTACCAACATGTGTCTTACACTAAGGCTGAATTCATATGACGTTTGCTTCAGTGTGGAGTTACTTGGAGCACTTGGCCTGATGTCACACCCATTAGTTAGAGTGTGATTATCAACAGCTGCTCCGGTCTGCCTTTAAACCTCTCTGTCTCTAAACACTGCTCATTCTGAAGTCTTATGACGCTGCCACTGAAGAGTTTGGATTTATACACTAGAACGATGACATGCATATAATGCCTCAACCACCAGCATGCAGTATCAGATTGTCCTTGGCAACTCGCCCTAGAGGAGAAGAGCTATGATTCAGGAGTGGGAGAAAACCATAAAAACACCTGTTATGCTACCACAAAAGGGCAAAGTTCCCATGATGACACAAACCAGAACAAAATCGAAGCAGAGTAGATTTTAATACTAGGTGGTTCGCATGAGATTGTTATGAAATGCAGAGTCAAATGCTGAAGTGTATTTTTTTGTTTTGGATGAAATCTAATGTAATAATGTGTGTGCCCTAATGAAATAAATCATTTTTTACTGTTATTAATAGGTAGTTTGGGACAAGAGTTTAATCTAAGGGAGAGAGGAGTTAAAATTTTAGGACTTTGCAGGCTCATTTTTGAGGTAGGAAAGCCAAAGCCTGATACTGGATGGGAAGTCTACAACAAGGCCGGAGGCACAGCAGAGAGGATGATTATGAAATATTGCACTTGTCTGCACAATGTTTGCTTTATTTCCTCTGGACAACTGTAATGATCCTTCTGATGTATTCAATGTGTTGCAGAACAGGGTGGGGCAGGCTGACTGGCTGACTGCTTCCACTTAAATCAGAGAAGCAACAACAGAAAATAAGGAGGTTTCCCCTCTGTAATTTCTACCGGGGGATAGACCCGCTAATGAGAAACAGCCTGACAAACGCCTGAGAGAGGGACAGGAATCGAATGAGAGGTAAAAGCGAAGGAAGTGAATGGGGAGATTACAATAATGAAGATGAATGACAGCAAGATGAAATCAATCAGTTTAAGTAACAGCATGAACAAAGGGAGTGAAGTGGCTCAATAATCCCTCTGATGCACATACAATGTGCATTTTTACTATGTCTGACGTGCATTTGACTGTTTACTTAAGAAGAGCCACATGCAAGCACACGCATGATTCATATTGATTTTAGTTTCAGGGGACAGAACACAGTTAGCACATGTTAGTGTGTGGCACCGGCAGCAACTGGTCAAGTGTGAGATTTATGAGATAGTGAGGGGAAAGAGGGAAGAGGCTACACTTGTAGAGTGTGCATTACCACAAAATTGCAAAAAAGGGAGTGAAATTAATCCTTTGAGTGTATCAAGAATTTAAGAGGACTGCAACGGACAGTGTTAGATAATAAATTAAAGATATCTTTATTGAAATGAGAAACAAAATCTATCTTTATAAACTACAAAAAGCAATACAATTCAAGGAGCTTCTTAAGTTGCTGCCTTTATAAGCTTTTTTTAAGACAGAGGTTACACTTGAATACATAAAGCCTCATGCCACACTTACCCTACTTCCTCCTTCTCTGTGCATGCTGTGGCCCACATTTATCCAGCTCAGCTCCACCAAAAGAGTTACCAAGCAGGAGATTCTGCAAAGAGTCTGTTTCATCTTCATCATCATTGTCCTCTTGACTCTGCTTGCTGTCTCTGAGAAGCACTCAGCAGTATGAAGTTGACTCCTTTTTACTGCTGGAAGAAACCACTTAGAGCTGGCTGCCTCTCTGACTCAGTTTCCCAGACCAGCTGAGTCCCTCAGACCACACACACTCAATCCTCTCAGTCCAGGTATGTGCAACAGAAACTCCCAATCTTCCAGCTGCGCAGAAGAGCGGGTGTGTGTGTGTGTGTGTGAGCCAGACGTAACCTGTCACAGCAACCCAGACACCCGTGGGCCAAATGGAGAGGGCTAAAGAGGCTTTAAAACATGCACGTCTTACTGCTGACACTTTGATGCAGAACCTGAGGTGTCCAGTTAAGTAACAAGGCTACTAGGAATTAGAAGCTTAAAATTACCTTTAAAAATGTTTTAAAGTTTCCTTTGAAGACTTCTTATCCGCATACTCTCTTTTGTCCAAATGGATTGAAGGCCTGAGAGATATTTCAGAGCCTTTTTTAAAAATATCCCCACTTCCTGAAAAGCATGTAGACGGCTGGCTTCCCCAGACACATAAACTGCTAATTTCAGTGGTTACAATATCTGTATGTGAAACTTCCTCTCTGTCAGTACGGCTGTCCAGCTACACTGTGATTTGTCAGTGTAAAAAGACCCTGGGGTGCAAGAGAAGGCACAAATACTTCCCCTAAGATCTGGGATACTGCTGGGAAAGTTTCTATGAGAAGCTGGTGTGTCTGTCTTAGTGTTTGCTGATGGTCCTCTTGCCTTTTTATTTGCTTGTATGTTCCCGTCTTCTCTTTTCTAATGTCTGTCTGTTTGTCTGTCAAGTGATCAAGTCCTCTGCCTGTTAAATCCCCTATCAATGTCTTTTCCTCTGGAGTTGCCAAACCGCACACAGCCAAAGTGCAGTAACATGTGTTTTAAATGTGATCCAGACCTCCGTAATGCGTGAGGAGAAATAAGATGCCGGCACCACCCCTGTCCTGCCGACACCCCACCCACTTGCCCATCCTGGCCCATTTGATTCTAAATGTAATCTGCTGGGAATATACATAATGGAGGAAATATGAGGACAATTTTGATAATTTATATGCAAATGAGAAATCCCTGCTTGGCCATATTTACTGCCAGTTGAAAAACAATTAAGAACAATTAAACAGTATAAAAACATTTTTAATACAATGTTTTTATGTGGTCTATGGAGGTTTTGGTTATGTAGGTCATCTAGCAGCTGGAAAACTGGTTACTTTTGTTTTGTTAATGTTTCTTTAATATCAAGACAACCTTGTAAAACCTTTATGCTTACAGTATTATTAATTCTCCTCATAGCGCCATTGCGTCCAAACCATTGTTTCAGAATTTAATACCAGCTCAGCTACAATGTTATCTTGAATAGCAGAAGAAAAATCTCATCAACCTTAAATTTAACAAGGGGAGTAGAGAACACATTTTCCCTAAAATCTATGTTTTACAAGGGAGAAGGGGTAAACCACAAACCATGCTAACACAGGAGCATGCCATCCACTCCCACATGAAGCACTTGAATATGTAACATATTAAAACAGAGTATGTAAGTACATAGAGCACGTGCTCTGAAAAATGAATATGCGTATTTTCACACACTGGTCATGAAGGAAATATCTCTATAAATATGTCAAACATGTAAGGCACACATCTGCACCAGGGGCCAGAGTGCAATATGTAGTATTCAGAGACTATCTCTGATCTTGGATCTCCAGGTAATTGCCTTTTCAAAGCCATTTCTGCCAGTTTTGTAATCTTTGATTGCCTGTTCAATCTCTTCCTCTGTGCTCATTACGAATGGACCTGAGGGGCAAACACAACATAGATAAGTTTCACATTACAGGTATTGATTATAGTTTGTTTGTTCCTACTTAAGCATTTTGTTTGTTCAGTGACTTGAGGGAATAACACACATGACATACCATGTTGTACAACAGGCTCTTTGATTGGTTCTCCAGCAATCAGCACAAAATGGGATATTTCAGGGTCCTGAGGAGAAAATAAGAGGTAATTATTTACTTTGTCTGTGTGTGAAGTGGATTGATTAAAAGCCTTCACTTGTCATGTGTAAATCACCGGTTTACCACTTTTTTTATTTGGTAACATTTTTAATTTGTCCAATACTACTTTGGTTTATGACCAAAGACCTGCAAAATTAATGACATCCCTATCAGACTCAAGTGTGTTTTGTGCTAATGGGTTTCACATGGCTGCTATGAATGCCTGTAAACTTATTGTCTTGTTTTATCTATGCTTTGATTTGAAAAATGTTAACCTTTTCCTATGAATAATCTTTTATAATTAATAATCTGACAAGCAAAAATCACTGTTTAATCAAACTGGTCACAACTCATGTCCACACAGACTTTAACATATGAGGACGGGTCACAAGTAGCTTCATTTTAAGTGGTCATCATAAGCCATAATGGATGGGAAACATTAGATCAGCAGTGTATCAAAACCAAGGGGTAAAAGTGGAGCAGAATACATTTATCTGATTCTTTTTGGGACAAGAACCACACAAAAGTGATTTGATGCTAGCAGGACAAGTAAGATTCATGTTAGTAAGGTTTATTCAAATAGAAAAATCTATTACTGTGAAACAACTAAATAACTGCAAATGATCTCCTTTCCTAATTGTTTCTTATCTTTCTAAAGCATGACAGACTTTACAGGGATGAAAATAAAAGAGGTTATGCTCATCAAACAAACACAGTCAATTCAATATGATGTATGACATCCAAAGATGATAGAAACACTTTGGTCTGGTTTTCCTACTGAAAACTTACTGTACATCTCTCACCTTGTTTTCAACTTTAACACAGTCTCCATCTCTGAACACCACTGTGTGATGAGGTTCTACCTTCTGCTGCTCCCGATCCGGACCTTGAAAACAAGAAAGCACACTGTTTTGACTTTATACAAATCTGTGTGAGATGACAGCATTTCGTAATCTAAACTGAAATCTGACCTTTACTTCATCATGATTTTAATTGATCTGGGTCTCACTCAAATAGTCACATATCTGATCCACTGTGATATTTTGTGTAAGTCTGGCATTAGATAAAATTGTGAACCAACCAATTCATTTCTCATGGCTCCTGTTATTTTCAGAACTACACAAAAAACAGCTCAAACATATACCAAATTCATGTACAGTATATCACAATTTGTCATTCTAGATAAAATTCACTGGGTTTTATGTCCCTCAACGTGACTCAATCATGCAGCTAATTATTAGATTCAGATAGAAGTATTTTTCCCTTTCTTTCCATTGTGACTAAATGGAACTCCCTTTCAAGTCATGTGAAGAAAGAAACAACACAATAAACATGTTATTTAAGATGATCCATTGGGTTTCTGGTCTGTGAGCTCTCTTTGTTGTACTTCGAAAACAAGTGGAAATCTAGGACATCTGGGAGTAGGAGCTTTGAATTTGGAAAAAGAAAAAAAAATTGGTAGACCTTAAGTCTTGTATGTCATTTGGAGCAGTAGGGTGGGAAACAAACAGAAAACAGTTAAGACATTGGACATTATTCACTCAAATCAACCTTACTTGCTGTTTATGAGCTGGAATGTAAATCATTAGTAGCAATAAGTTTCATAAACAATTCCAGGATGCCACAACTATGCATAAATAAAGTAGAAATACAGGCACCTGCATGTTTCATTTTGACCTGGTTTAGCAGTTTATTTGCACTACTTATGGAAACTAAACGCTAGGAAAGCCTGACACTTCCACTTGCGGTGGACGCATTCAAAACCATGAAAACCAGCTGGTCCTGATTTGGCTAGACGACATGCAGAGCTGGAGACTCACGATTCAAATAACTTCTTTTATATTAGCCGCCATTTTCATCCTCTCGTGTCATCAAAACATCTGGTAGCAATTACAACCAGTCTGAGAGATCCTGCGAAGTAATGATGGGGAGTAATCAAATCTTAATGAAATTCTACAGAGGAATATTAAAAGGGGGAATTCTGACTGAAAACAACAGGTTTCAAAAAAGCAACAAAATCTCAATAGAAGTTCACTGTCTGAAAGGGATTCTTCTCATGCAAGGGGGATTCCCTGATCGTATGATGCTGTCCAATAAGCAGGAAATGCAGTATTTCACACCTCTAATGTCAAACATTGATACAGCACAGTACTGCTTTGATATAAACTGTAGGTTTGATTGATATGAAACTAAAATATAACAGGTCATATTTTATTAACAGTAGCTCAAATAATTCATAGGTCATAGTTTAATGAGAGTGCAAATCCATCAAGATGTAAGGTGAAACACATGGGGGTTTTGGCTGACTTTGGAGGAGAAGTTGCAATTGGACTGAGATCACACACATACTTATAACGTAGATAAGAGCAGGGAGAAAGTGAGGGACTGATCAAAGGCAGAAAAAAGTGAACCAATCTAACCAAAGTATGTTGGTATTAGGTTGGCTATTAGTGTATTTCTCTGTTAAATGATAGGTTCAAGAGTATCTAAACACAAAAGTACCCAAACAGAAAAGAAAGATACACACACATACATTATACATATCATATAATGATGCAGGTATTTTATATCCAACACTGGGAAATGATTGTGTTGCAGCAGCAGGCATTGCATAGAACAGTAAATAATAAATACACAGATGAGTGAAACCTGAATAAATAAGTGGAGAAACATAACAAATGCAGATGCTTCCACACAAATACATTTCATGGTACAATTAAGCAATTAATATCCAATTATGCACTGTGGCATGTATAAAAATGCTGAGCAGGCCTACAGAAGTTGATTCTGATTTTGTATCAAGATAGCAAGAGGAAAAGATTCAAGTGACTTTGAAAGAGGGCTCATTGTTGGGACACAGATGGCTTCAGATACAAAGATTGCACAATTGGCTGGTGTTTCAATTGAAGCAATGACAAGGGTGACATCTGCATTTAGATCTATGGGCGAGAATATATTCAGACATTTTATAACTGTAATGCTCATTCATTAGTGGGATATGTAAGGAAAAACAGAACAGTAACTTTTTCTCAGGTGACTGAGAATGTCAATGCAGGCATTTTCAGACTGTGTCAGCAGGAACAGTCTTCCGACAATTACATACTGAGGGATATTATAATAGGTTGCAGTACATAAACCCCTCATTAGAAAAGATGAATGCACATTTGAAAGTTCAGTGCTGAAAATACCACAGACACTAAAGAGATGTGGGAAAAAGTGATATAGTCAGATGAGTCACCCTTCACCATATTCTCAGAGTGCATGTGTGGTGTACACCAAAGTAAAATAAGGCTGGTTGTCTGCAGCTCTTCATCAAATATCATCATCACTGTTTTTTTCTACTTTTACTATTTGTCCCTGCATTATCTGTGGTGACTGTTTTTTAGTGATGCTAACAAAGCTCAAATTCAATGAGGAACATGTTTAATCGCCTGTAAACTCTTCACAATAAAAGTTTCCCATTATTTAGTCATATAAAAGCTTATTTCCTGTACAGCAGGAAATATTTAGTTTGCAGCAGTGATAACTTAACACACCTCTGATTAGCAGGCTTCTGGAAAACTGGCCAATCAGAACAGAGTGGGCTCATTCAGAGGGGAGAAAGGAGCTAACACTGCCTGTCACAGACAGAGGCTGAAATGAGGCACTGCATAAAGATAGTGTAAAAAATGTTTTTTTTTAAATTGTGAATCATGCAAAGCTACTCTAGTGGAGCCCCGCAATTAAATTATAGAGGTGAAAATGAGTTTAATAGGTTGTCACCCATTTACATATTTCAACACTAGAAGACAAAATAAAAATAAAGATACATATACAAATAATATACCAAAATACACTATAAGTATAATAAAATATAATTTATAAACATAAACATAACAACATTATATACATTAGACAAGTTTGTAAAATTGTTTAAGTGCAACGAGGTGAAGTAGTTTAGAATACAGATGTGCAAATGCATCATGAGTAGAGCATAATAAATTATTGAAGGGAGCAACACAGACTAGAGTTTGGTTGAGACAGAAACTATAAAACTTCTCTGTTAGATGGAGGTGAGGTGTAGAGGGGTTATTGCTTTGGGCAGGAAAGTTTTCCTCTATCCGTCCTTGTGACAGCAAAGCTAAATCAGTCTATTAGAGAAAGTGCTCCACTGTCTATCCAGTAGGCAGTGGAGAGGGTAGTCAGGATAACAGTTTGTCCAGTGTAGTCCTCTCCACCACAACTTCAAAGGAGTCTGGTTAGCAGCCAATTACAGAGCCTGCCTTTTAAATCAGTATATTATGTCTGTTCATGTTGCCAACTCCAATGCTGCTCCACCAGCAGGCCACAGCAAAGTACAGCGCACACATGGGCTGTGTAGCTGTCCTCTTCCTTCTCAAGTTGATCACCATCTACCTGGTCTTGGCCACAATCAGAAGTAGATGATTTCTTCCAAACCACTCCACACATCACTGTTCTGTACTCCACCTCCTGCCCATCACTTATATACCCAAAACTTCTGCAAGTGGCATGACCTTGTGTTGTTGAGGTGTATAAGGTGAAAAGGGAGACAGCACTGTCCCCTGGCGAACTCAAGTACTACTCTACACCATTTTGGACAGAGCACTGCCCAGTCAGACAAACTGCAGTCTGTCTGTCAGGTAGTTGGTAAACCAGGAAATGGTGGACATGTCTACCCTCATTAAAGCTTCTCCCTCAGCAGCAGTGGCTGGATGGTGTTCCATCATCTGTTCGCACATGTGGTTGGTAGGCAAACTACAGAGGATCCAGCAATGATTTCACCTGCAGTCTAAGCAGGCCTGGCTACAAACAACAGGGGGCCTAGATAACCTCCTTACTTTGCCTGGAGCTGAGAACAATGAAATAAAACTATAACTATTATTTGTTGAACGATCGATCGATAGATCGATAGATAGATCGATAGATAGATAGATAGATAGATCGATAGATAGATAGATAGATGCACTGGTGTTTGTGAGGTTTATGTGTTGTTAGGTTATGAGTACAACATGATATGATTTGATATTGTACTACCACAATGTGGCAAGAACATTCCTGTAAATTCCTGTATCTATAAAGTGGACATAATCCTTACATGACATTAATACACAAAGCACCCATTTGTAGTAAACGTAAACATGCTCTCATTCAATTGATGCTCAATAAGAATCATGCCCTCAGTCCTTAATCAGAGGTCTCAGACTGATACAACTCTTTGGTAGAACTACAAAAAAAAAAAAAAAAAAACCCAGCCAACACTCAACAGGAGTCATAAAATTCAAAATAATCTGAAACGACAACAAACCTCACTCAACACAATAATACTAGTGATCTGAGGTGTGAATGAGTATAAGCATGAAGATAATTAACATTGTATTATTCACAGATGTTGTCTGTAATTCCTTTAATGATGAGTGCACAAAAGCAGTATTTTCCAGTGCATTGAAAACAGGTTTCCAATGTCCTTTAAGTGGAACTGCCAGAATGAATGAAGGGATTTAATTATACTTAATGGGCTCTCAACTACCCATGACAATATCTTGCAAATCCAATATATGAGAAACATGTGGCCCAATGTGACAAACAATAAAAACAGATTCTAGTTTGATACTACATTAGCTACAGTAAAATGCTGTCGGCTCAGCAAGTGGCAGAACAGGAGCTACACAACAAGTTGCATTACTGATGATCTATCCATTGGTGCGGGGGCCCCTGAGTCAGAGAGATGTTGATTGGCTTGACATGATCTACCAATTAAGGGGGGTTAGAGAGGGGCTGAATTGGGTCAGAGCCATTGATTGGCTTTATGTCTCCCAGCAACTTTCTTAATATAAAAAAGGGGCCCTGCACATCTGTGTATTCAGCATATAGGATGGCCAGTGTTGTGTCTAAGGTCGGCCAAGACCAGCCTCTCATGAGATGGGAGGGCACCTGGTCAATAGTCTTTGATTTGATACTGTCTTGGTGGAGTCTCGTCAGCTGTCTCCAAACCTGGCCAGAAGACACAGTCAGGTGGGGGAGGGTGCTTGTCATCTCAATGGAGGAAAGGGACTTCAAAGGTGCAGGGTTTGGGTCCAAGGAGCTCACCCAGAGGAGATTATGGGGGGAGGGGTAAAAGCATTGGGGGCAGTGGGGTGTGTGGAGGTCTACGTATGAGGTGGTATGATGGTGGAGGAGACAGTTGAGGGCTGTGAATTAAACCTGTTGTAGAAACAGTTTAGCTCATTTGCTTGCTCCAGGCTGCCCACTGATTGACTGTCTCTTGAACCCAGTCCAGTCCTTCAGTCCAGTCCACAAATCCCTCACATTGTTCTGCTGGAGTTCATCATTCAGCGTCTTCCTGTAGGAGTCCTTTGGGCCGCAAATTATGGCCAGATGTGCAAACTTTTGCATCATCACATTTTTTTTATTTAAACTTTTTTAACTAAAACTTCAAATAAAAATGAGCCACTGGTCATCTGATTTACATAAAGTAGAGTTAAGTCATAGTTGATGTTGGGCTGCTTTGATGTGTGTTGAACATTTCTATAGAGGAAAGGAGTGTAAACAAAAGTGTTTGCTGCTGTTGAACTTGGGATCATGATTGAGGAGAAGGCACTTCTTAACTTTGAGATAGATTTTCACACAAAAGATTTGTGTATTTTGTTCCTCATCTCTTACACTGGAGTCATGTCAAGCGCATCAATTCAAGGACAACATGAACAAGAGGAATTAATGTCAATTTAAATTAAAATAGACTGGAAAAGATCTAAACCTATCCTTTATTGTCATTGTTTATACTATTCTAAAATACTTGTACTGTGTATTTTATGAGCTCACTTCTGAACTCATCAACATTACCTGTATCTTTGAACAGTCTTTATATTGTATATTTTAATTATTGTATGTATTGCATATTTCTTCATTTTGCTGTTCTGACACCTGTACCAAACAAATTCTTTGTAAACATGTACAGTACTTGCTGCTGAATAAAGACTGATTCTGATTATAGGAGAACATTAAAACTCACCAACATGAATGGATCCCGATAGTGTGTAGATGAATGTAGTCCATCCTGTCAAAAGCAGACTTTTATTCAAGCTGTATATAATAATGAATTGGGTGATTGCTCTTTGCTTAAAGACAATATATCAATTAAAAAACAAAAAGGAAAAAAAAAGAAACTAAAATTAATGAATTAATTTAACTGTACAATTGTTTTCCTGTGCTTCGTGATACAAAGCTTTCTTGCTGTTCATTAATCGCTCTCAAGTCAAGTCAACTTTATATGTACAGCCCAATATCACAAATCACAGTGGTTTTATTTATCAAGACTTCCCATTTTCATTTGCAAGAGGAGTCTTATTTTTTTTTTCAAAAGGCACATGATTTGTGTCAAAGACTTTTTTTCTTAAAAGCAGGCGCTAAAAACTACTTTCCATTTCAATATTATATTCCCAGGTATCATATAATTGTCTATTCCCTGCAACAAGAGGACGGCATTCAGTACATTTTGTAGTAAACTGGGTCATCCTTTAGTGAGGCTACTTCAGTGTATATGTGCTTTCAGTAACAGTAATTTAAGAGTAGAATTAGGAGAGATGGCTCGAGGTCAGTCAGAGTACAAAGATGCCATGCGATGCAATGAAAATTATCCCTAAAGACCACTGTAGAAATATGTCACAAACCAAAAAATTACAGAAACACTACAGTGTATTTAGAAATGTTATTCTATATTACCTGATGGGACTGGCTGCATGCACTGGGCTCCTGCCTGCAGTTTGAAGTCCAGGTACAGGGTCGGTGTCCTTGTGAAGACCTTGGACTATGGAAAAAAATAAATAAAACATTAAATAAATATGCACTTTCTCTCACACATAAAGCCACAAGCTTTAAATATTTTGTATGAAACAGAAAACACAAGTATGCAAACTTTGAAATAGTGGCGCCAGTGACTGTCATGGTCATTTACTTACAACTATTGCTTTACCACCCAACAATGCCGTGCTTTGGCCTCACACCCTACTGATCGTCACAGGATTTTCCAGAGAAAGTCAGTCTCTATTATTGATAGTTTTGTGGTTTACATTTCTTGCAATAAACAGCTTCTTTTTTCTTTTTTTACCATAGAGCATGTGTGTGTGTTTATTTTTTTAACCATGAGGGAGACATTTAACCAGGTGTCCTCTGGCTTTTTCCACATCTGCAGTTGTTGCAAATTACCTTTATAAAAATCTCTCAACATTGCGGTTTTGCAAAAAGGAAACATAAGTGGGAAAGTCAGCAAAATACGGAAAATTAAAGCACCTGTGTTTTCTTAGAGTTCCTTGTTCTCATTTTGTGCAGAATTACTGCTGTCATCTGTTAAAATATAACAAATATATTTTTACAGGATATTTTCAGGGATGACACTGCCTAGTAATCAAATAGTTATTATATATTACTCATTCAGATAGTAATTACATTATTTTACTAATTGCTCAACAGCAGAAGTCTAGTCCTCTAAGTAAAGCTGAGTTCAAATATTTGTCAACTCTGAACTAAACCAGCCTATTGTCTAACATTAGCATAATGATGACTTTGAGGGTACTTGGAGTTCAAATTTCTCCTTTCCTGTACCAGGCTAACACATACTGCAACAGCCTGTGAAAATAATGCAAAGGAACCAAACTGATATTGTAGAGGCAGATATGTGTGTATCATAAGTGAAATGTGAAAACAACAAGAAGAGGCGAAGGATCAGTTTGGAGATGTCGCAACAGGCCTTACAGGGAGTTGTTTTTACCTTGTTGATTTCACCAACTCCTTGTAAGGAGTTGTTTTTACCATGTCTAATATTTCCAAAGAAGATCAGGTCGCCAACACTTATGAGTAGAATTCCAGGAAATCGAATCTCAGCCGGAACGTGCCATGTGAAGTTGACCTGATGTGCACACAATGACGTATGACACCCACACGCCGACGATAAAGAGTCTGAAAGGGCATGCCTCGGGACTGTTTTGCTGTGTTATGTTTCATTGATGTGTGCAGTATTTGACTGTGTCATCAATAAAGATCCCAGTAGGCTGTTCGACGACTTCTGTTCTCAGTCTCATACTTTAAGGTTACTGAAGTTAAGTAATCAAGTAATTTCCTTACATTATTGGCTTCACGAACAGGAAGGACCATGACGGACAAAAACATTTCAGATGATGAGGATGAACCCTGATGTAAAGGAAAATGAGCAATGGCTTTGGACAAAAAAGAGATATACTATAACCACATACCACATATATAAACGAGAGACTGTGATCAGAATACAATACCATTGTCATCATATCATGTAATCAATTATGTGTTTGATTTGTGTTCTGTATTCCACACTCATATTTGCATTTTTGAGTTGTACTTGTTATATTCAATATGTGTCTTAGTTTGCAGTATAACAAAATGATCTCTGCAGTCTTACTATAACCCAAATGAAGTCATGTTACAGTTTTATCTGAAGCTATGTTACTAACTCATCAATAGCATATTCGACCATCTGTCAGAAGTCCAATAATTTGGAATAGGCCGCCCAATGGGAGGGGGCGATGGAGGAATTTTCCTGAACTCAACAGCCAGTCAGGTTTTTCGCCTTCATCATGAATGACAGACGTTAAAATATGTTTCAGTATTTCATGTGTGCCATATGATTATGTTAAGCCCATATATCACCATACATCATATATGTGTTTTTTTTATGTGTATCATGTTCACGCTAAGAAATTCACACCATATATCCATGAGAGTGAGGAACACTGGTTGTACTCACATTGTCACATATCTACCAAGTTCACACCATATATCCATGTTAGTGAGGAACACAGGTTGTACTCACATTATCACATATCGAAACCGAATCTCAGCCGGAACGTTCCAGGTCAAGTTGACCTGATGCACACACAATGACGTATGACACCCACACGCCGACAATAGTATAAACTAAAGAGCCTGAAAGGGCATGCCTCGGGGCTGTTTTGCTGTGTTATGTTTCATTGATGTGTGCAGTATTTGACTGTGTCATCAATGAAGATCCCAGTTGGCTGTTCGATGACTTCTGTTGTCAGTCACATACTTTAAAGTTACTGAAGTTAAGTAATCGAGTAATTTCCTTACAATATTGGCCCTCCATTAAACGCCTGATAAGACAACAAGCAGACCCTCAAATTGCTGAATTAACAGGGACGTACTGGGACTATTGTTATCCGTTGTGCAACTGTAAAAAAGTGTTACAGTAATGCATTATTGTCCCACACTGTCCATGTATAGAATTTTTTTTTATACCTTATAAAGTATTCTCATGGCATACCTTCAATAAGTACACCATCCCTGTGAAGAGTGTCGCAGTGACTCTTACCTATAAAAGCACCCTAAGTCAAAATGTTCAAATTCTATACAGTAAAATGAATAAAACATCAATTATATCATAATACACTCAATAGTTTGATCATTTATTGATTTCTTGAAGGATTTAAAGCAGAATCATTGACTCACTAATTGCACTTCCTCCCATTCTCCTGTTTAGTTTTTATCACCAGATGTTGTGAACTGTAATTGTTCAAAGAGCACCTCATTAACCGTAAACTGCGCAGCATCTTCTTGCCACAGGAAACACAATATTTAGAGTGGGGACATTTCATCAAGGGATTTAAGTCAAATTAAAGTATCATAAACCCCAAAATGATTTTAATCCAATCTATGAAGAGAAACTGATATTTGACTTTTAGAGGAGAAGGAGGCTTTTGGAGTTCAATGACCTGTGTTAAACCCACAGGTTTAAATGCCGGATGACAGCTTGCTGTGTCTCCTGCCCTGTAGTAACCTTGTCCTTGCTCTACACACACACACACGCACACAACCATTCCATTATAAGCATAGTTTACCTTTACTCTTTAAACTAATGTTGGCCTAACGTTTCTCATCAGTCCTCACTTCCTTAAACAGTCTCCATATAAAATTTCCAGTAATGACGTGCACACACAGACACGCATACACGTACATACACACGTCAAGGACTACAACACTACCAAGTCATCCTTGCAGGCCTGGACAATCTGCTCCTCATTTGTGGTTTCCTCTTTTCTGAAAGACACTCCTTAAACTTACACTGGTCAAATAGTGCGGTTAACTACCATTCCCTTACACGCACATACACACACGCACAAAATGAAGACATGCACATTTATGTCATTGTTTATCCAGTTTTTCAAGTTTGCCTTGAGCATCCAGCAAATGAGCAAATGATTACCATGAAATCAGCAAGTAAACGCCACGATCAGTGTCAAAGCACTCTTCTTGTTGTGGCTTGATTTGTAGTTATAATGTTATAGTGATATCACAACCCTGTAGAAGAAATGTGAAGACACACAGACACACAGACACAGACACACACACACACACACACACACACACACACACACACACCTTCACTCCTAAAGCTTCTCCAGATATCACAGCGACTGTAACCCCTCCTTGGCTTGGTTTGGGTATCTCTGAGGCTCGGAGCTCCTGGTACGCTGGTTCCACCATCTTGTCTCGTCTCGACAGGTTCACCCACAACTGTAAGCCCACCACCGGCTCCTCTGAGATGGGCATCTCAGCATGGACCACCCCCCGTCCTGCAGTCATCCACTGGGATAAGGAGAGGTGTATACTGTACATGATTTTTATCACCATTAAAGAGTGTTTTTTTTCTGTCTTTCTTAGTTAGGTACTCATATGAACAATGAAACAGATTGTTTTTTCTTCACTGTATTTGTTGCTCCTGTTCATACCGACCATTAAAATGTCCTATAAATATGTGTTTACAATGTTAGTGATGAGAGACAGTCCTTATTTTGTTATCCGAAGTTAATGTGAGGACTCTCAGGAGTTTGTCTAATCATCTTTCTCTCAGTTCTCTCAAGATCTCTTTATGTCAAGTATGAACAGGAGGAATGAATACAAACAGAAAAACATTGGTCAGTGTTTATTTGGGCACTGTTGTTCTAAGACATACATGGGGGGAAAATTAACCTGTTTAATAATGAGATATAACTATAACACAATAAACAACTGTCATGTTGGATTATTTTTTACTGCCAACATTTTCTTCTGGGTTTGATTTTCAACATTACAATGTTCCCGCATTAAAAAGCCTTTTAGTCAACAGAACAAATCAATAACAAGTTAACTTATTAAAAATAAAAGTCAATAAAATAAAAGTAGAAGGATTACTTAGCACAAGATGTTCTTTAAAAGTCAGTTTTGGAGGTTGCTTTCAGGTAGTGATTTGAAACAGGATGCAATGAAGTATAGTTTAACAGTTCTTTTTGGGCCAGCTGGAAATTTCTACCCTCAAGCTTTGCTTCAACATCGCCAGCCTACTATAATTCATCTGTGACTGTTCATCATGCTACTTGGTTTCTTTTATTGCTGTGTGCTAGTTTTTTACTCAAGGATGATAAAACGTGCAGAATTCAATGAGGAGCTGATTTGAGAGATCAGCATTTGATGTGAAATTAATCTGTGATTCAAATAAAATTTAAAATATCTATAATGATATGAGTGTGTGTATATGCAGATAATATATCATTTTCTACCTTTAGAAAGCTGACCCTGTGTTTGGGTGTATGTATCTATGTATGTATATGTGTATGTATGTGCATGTGTGTATGTAGATATATACTCACTTATTTATCTTATTTATCATGATTATTTGTTATTATTATTTACTTCCTACATGTGCCTTCTTGTTCTGTTGTTCCTTGTTTGTAAAATTAACAAAATTTGCAATAAATAGATGTTTAAAAAAAATTAAAAATCTACAACGATATAATAGAAACACACTTGGGGAGAAGCTCACATGGGCACATTAAGTCCTGATAAAGAAAGTCATTGTATAAGAATATGAAGACCGTCATTTGTTTAAAACTCTGATAAAATAAATACAACACAATTTAAAATAAACTGGGATTTTAAAAAACGCTGGACGAAATGTAAGACTTTTTCTTTCCATTCCAATATGTTGATGTGATCCCTTCACCACTTCCCCCAATGAAGCACTGCTTTAATCAGAGACAATGTTTGAGCTTTCCCTGAAGGACAGGCAGGCGTCTGTTTGAGCATCTGCAGCTCCAACGTGACGTCCAAGTCTACAGAGAGTTTACATGGTGGGGTACGGCAAATTCAGCTGAAATGACTGATCCTCTGTTGTATATTGATGCTGAGTCAGCAGCCTCTGTGTGTGTGTGTGTGTGTGTGTGTGTGTGTGTGTGTGTGTGTTTTACTACTTTAAAAACACAGGAAACAACCCACAGGGCATGATATCCAATTAGTGTGAGTGCACAAGACTGTAATGTATAATATATAATGAGTTTATGGGGATGTGTAAGCCAATGTGCTCTTGTAGGTTCAAGTTAAGAGCCAGTAGACCAGACACCACTGATAAAAGGTCACGACTTGCTTTAAATCAAGCACATTACCATTAACAATCAGAGGATTAGGCTGATATTGATAATGATCATTATACATCATGTATGCAGTACCTGAAAGAGCAGAAAATATGACCACATCATTTGGCAATAGCAAAGTTGAAAGGAATAATTTATCATTTTGCTAAATACACTTATTCACTCTGTTGTCAAGCGAGAAACAAGATTTTTACCTCTCTCATGTAATGTCTGTGCAATATAATGAAGTTACAGCAAGCCTAACTAATTAACAAGTTACAGAAAAAGTGACACTTATAAAAAGCAAAGTGTAAAAACAATCAATTGTGAGGTGTTTTTAGATGTCATGTTATGATTGTGAGGTTGCCACAAAAATCAGCACCCAGCCAGAAAATGGTTTGGCATACTGTATGACCCCCAGGTAAAACCAAAATGTGCCACTTAGTTTTTTGTACAAAATAAACAAACAAGTGAAAACATGCTAATTAGTGAGTTTTGGAAGTGGGTGTAAAGCTAACTGGCTGCTGGTGGTAGCTTCATATTGACCATACAGACTGCATATGAATATGGAAAGCCAAAATATGCAAAGCCAAAATATCTGCCATCTTGCTTGTCTGCTCAGTAGAGTCGAACCCCGTGGGACATGACCCCCCCCCCGCCAGCCCGCCCAATGCCTGACAGAGGTTTGAGGGTGGCTGTCACAGCTGTTAATCATGATGTCACACCCCTATTTTATAATTATCACAAGAACTACCTAAAATGACAGAAATCATCTTTGGGATAAATTAATTTGATGTGTACTTTGATTTTTATAGTTTGGCTCTTGTCCCATCCGCTAACATGAAGTAGACAGGATTCATGACCTATACTGCAGCCAGTCACCAGGGGGCAATAAAGATGTTTTGGCTCCACATTTGGGGAACTGCCATGCCATTCATATTTAAATACAGTGGGTGGTACAGGAGAGTGGTATCTTCTCATCTAAAAAAATGAATGAATGACTGAACTTCATTGTCATTATACCAGCAGTACAATAACATTTTTGTGAGGCTTTCTCTCAATAAATAAGATCAAAAGACACACAAACACAACAATATAAAGAGCGAAAAATATTATAAAAATGTTGTAAAATAACATATAAATATAATAATATATAAGACACTACAAGCATATAGTTTTGCAGTACTTGCAGATCTCCAGGTTTCAGTTGTCCTGAATGGCCACAGAAGTCTTCATGGGCGTTGATCCCTTCTAAAACATACGTCACCTGTTTGAAAGACACGGGCACAGATGTAGCATAAACAGCTGTAGCAGACACATGCACAACTGACTCATAAAGATGACTTAATAATTATATTAATGATACCCTGTGATTATAAAAATGAAGTGAAATATCATGGTCTAAGTTTCATTCACTCAGGCCACAAGCTTACAAACAAGTGCTGACCCTAAAAGCACGTGTGTGCTCATTTTCACCGCCCCAGTGGTCAGGCTTGGCAGGAAGAGTAGGGGGTCAAATGTTCAAAGGTGAACATCTGTGTAAGGGAGGATAGCTCAGGCCCCTGCCACGAGCTTCCTATGATCCGTCTCCACAGCTGTGTCATTTCAAAAAGTCATATGAGTGTGAGAAAACACACCTGCTGAAAGGCATGCTGGGAGTATAGCCTAGTCCTGTCCACCCACACCGGGAGATTTAAGTTGCATCTGCCAAATCAAATAAACTTGGTGGAACGTCTGGCAATCTAAAGACAATTTCTGGATTTTTAAAATTTGCTCCACTCATCAATGTGGTAGTTGTATTACTGCTAGTACAGACATACAAATTTAAGAAAAACTTTAGAAAACCTGGTGACATTTAATGGAGTTGAACCAGAATGTTATAGAAACATGCAACAGGTTTATGGTGAATGTAATACAACAAATAGGCTCAAATATTTTATGAATTATGAATTTATTAATTAACTATGTACAATTAAAACTGACCAAATTATTGTATTTTATATTCTTTGATTCCTGGAATAAAGAGTTCTTTAATCAGAGATTTTTCAGAGAAAACCATGCTCAAATGTAGTTTGCTATCACTTTTTATTATCATAATTTAAAGTTGATCGTTGATATTTTAGGAAACAGATGCCTATTTACAAATCCAAAAAACACAGAACAACATTAGTTTTATTTAGAATTGTCCTTCTGTTCACATGGTGATCATATATTTTCTCTCTTTTCAGTCGTGTTTTTGGTCTTCAGACACTGCTGGGGGAAGCATGAGGCTCTTTAGCTGCTAAAAGCTTCACTATGTTCACCAGCTAGTTGCTAATTGTATCTGTTTGTGAGCAGGGGTGCAATGGGTTTATCAGACCTTTTTTTCTTTCTTTTTTTGTTTTTTTGTCCATTTTAGCTTAAAAATGGTTTCCTGCAGCAACTGGAATCAACACTGAGGAGAGTGGTGAGAGTGAACCAAAGCAGTAAAGTAATGAACTGAAAGAAAATGCTCCACAGTGACGAGGAAAACTGCAGATGTGATCATTCCTTGTGGCTTTGTTACTTTCAGTTGTTCATATATAAAATCTGATCCAATAAAAATATTAATTAGTGCAGCTTTAAGAAATCAGTCATGAACAGGTTTTTAATATTATGAATTTTTAAAAGGGTGTGAAAAATCTGGATGTCCAAGCATACAAGACAATTACTGCATTAATCCATTTGTTACTTTTATGATTTATAAATTGATCATTAAATCTATAAGATGTCAACAGTGACAAGGAATCCACATCATAATAAAGCCCCTAATTATGTCTTAAAATTGTTTTTAAGAAACCCAAATGTATTTAAATTACAAGTAACAGATACATTATCACATTTAGAAGGTGTAACCAGCAAAACTTTCATTTTTTTACTTATATAAAAGAAAAGAAAGGCATGAAATCAAGACTGCAAACAGTGACCTACATACAGAAGGAAAGCAGATGAGATGGGAATTAAGGTGTGTTTGAACAGTCTAAAATGGGTAGATTTTACATCACACTGAGGCTAAATCTACTTAATTAAAATTATGATGAACTGGTATAAAGAAGTGGGGGGCAATAGGAATAGACTCAGCTGTTAAGAGAGCTTGTGAGGATTTAATGGGTAGAAAAGCAGTGAAATGCTGTATTAAAATAGATGGGGTTTATGTTGAATATGCATGTGTATGCAGGAGGCTACATCTCTCAGGCACCTTTCAGTTTTCAATAAAACTAGACCAGTCCACATGTCAGTATGTCAGTGACAACAGTCACTTTCATATGCATAGAAAAACAGATGATTTTAAAAAAAACACCTCCGAAATCTGGGGTATTCCTCTCTTTCATAAGAAGGGGATTTTTTTTGTGATCACTTTGTGGTCACTATGGGTTAAAAATGTAACCCAAAGCATTCTGTGATAAACCTGAGTTTAGGCAACAATAACAACAGTACCAGTGAATACTGAATCTCTGGCTTTCTATATGTTTTTTAAAGTCTATAAACTTATATCATTACATGAGGGAAGTGCTTGAGTGTGCTCTCCTTCTAGACACTGTTCTGTTATTGCCATCTAGTGATTAAAATCGGAATTACACCCCTCAGTAAAATATTTTGGTCCAGTGCTTGTTATTAAACTGTTTCCTTTGTGTATTTGGTTGAAGGAGTTGTGTCAATTGAACATTTTTATTTTGAGATGTTAGGGGGAGATTTTTTCTCTAAATTAAGGAGAGGGTCCAAAGAAAATATTAACATTATACTAATATTATTAATACTGGCGAAGGCCGTACTATTTCAATTAACACCAATCATTTTCGTACAGTCCCTCAGGCTGTGACTCAGGAGGTAGAGCCGCATGGCTGTCATTTCATTGTGAGGGTGGTGATTTGATCCCTATCATGGCTGGGCCAACATCTTGAATCAGAGTGTGTGAGAGTTTGTTTGTAAATGAGAAGAAAATGTTTTAATTGTTTTGTTTGTTAAGGTAGAAAAGCCACAACATAAGTGTAGTTATTTCCATTGTGATGCAAAGCCTGTGCTTCAACAATTTCTTTCACTTTGTTTTGAAAAGTGTGGCTGAAATCATATAGAATTTGTTATTTTGTTTTACTGAAAAATGGACATTCAACCTTTTACCACTTGGTGGGTTAAGATTAATCATTGTGTTTGCTAAAGAATAAGTCATATTAAATGTTTTGTATTTATGGTTATTTGTGTTTCTCCTAAAAAATCAATTTTGTAAAAGGTACTCCTAAAAAAAGGATGTATGTGTTGCTTTGTATGCCTGCTATGTTTAATCATCTAGTCACAGCTAATTAGTGGACAGTACATTACAAAAGAAGAAGTAAAAGAACACTGATGAAATAAACATCTGGTAAGGTGAAAAAACAATAATGCAATGTGTGACTCATTTTAATTTTGATGACTATCCTGAGTCTTATGGAAAAATTTGTGTTTGACTCTCTCCGACTTATTGTGATGATCTGAATATTTGCTGCCACACGAAACAGTCTTCAACATACAGTCAAAGAGTCTTACCGTCTCAAATCCTCTGTGAGGGTGGTCTGGAAAACCTGAGGGCTTGCTCACTCTAAACTCATCCAACATCAGAAAAGGATCCAGGTTCCTCAGCTGGAAATAACATATGTACTGTAATAATCTGTTTATATGAGTTTGCAAGTGAAATATTGCTGTCCTAGTAAAAGAGATCAAGATTTATAATAAATCAACCTGTTGACACACTTACCTCCTTTCTACCGATGCTCCTTCGGACATGAGCACCGACTCCCTCAGATTGTTCCACACTCAAAACTGTTCTGTCAACTCTCCTCACATTCAACATGCTGGGGAACATAAAATATGCTTTAGTGTTCATTAACCAAAAAATTAAAGAATTAAAAGCTTTATGGACAAAATGAAGTGGTTTGTTTAAGGGCAACAAATTCATCTTTTTTAGGTCTCGAAAAAAAAAAGAAGCTAAATAACTAGTTTGACTCTTATATTCAAGTTGCCAGAAAAACACCACAGTAAATTTGATGTATTGAGATGCCTGTTTTATTGCTGGTTTTCACATTTTTCATGGACAACTGATCCACTGTGAGTTATGATAAAGATGTGTTACAGCCTCATACATCAAATCATTTTCTACACTCACTTCCTCCTATTCAGAGTTACAGTGTCCCAGCATACAGTGGGTGAAAGGAATTAAAGAGTTTACAATTCACCTCTGCCCCTCTTACCTCACTGACCTGCTCCACCCGTACACTCCCTCCCGTAACCTCCGTTTATCAGATGCTAACCTGCTTTCCAACCCTCTCAGGACCAAGCACCGGACCAGGGGGGACAGAGCCTTCTCAGTTGCCATCCCCACTCTCTGGAGCTCACTCCCTAAATCCCTCCATGACTGTACTGACCTAATCAAATTCAAATCTCTCCTCAAGACTCTTCAAAACTTTTCAAATCTGCCTTTAATATTGTTTTGATGTTTTTTCTTTTGTTTTGTTTTGTTTTTCTCTACATTGCTTTTATTGATTGTTTTTTTCATTTATTCTTTATAGTTTTAAATGTCTTTGTTTCTGTAAAGCATCTCTGAGTATTGTTAAAAGCACTCTATAAATGAAATGAATTATAACTATTATTATTATTATTATTATTATTATTATTATTATTATCATCATTGAAGGTAAAATATAATAATATTAGTATATTTTCTTGCTATGTCTTAGTTTAGTTTAGGGCTCTGGGATATGGACAAAGTCAAATATCACCCTATTTTTTTCACAAAATATTTACACAACAACATTTTTTGATATTAGTAATGTGGATATAATGACAAGTGGGTAAGTAGGTAAAGGCAAATAATACAACAGCTAGAACAGTCTTACAGTCTGGTAAGTTCAGAAGATTACATCATTTTAGTGTAACTGTAATGTAGCCTTTAATACCTGAAAACACTTATGACATATCATGATATTACGATAACCAAAATCTAAGACAATATTATATAATACCATATTAATATATTATGAATATATCGCCATACCCTTGTTTTTGTCCAAATCAAACAGGTGCTATGTGAGTAGATGGAGGAGGTTAGCTGAACATTTCAAAATTAAATATTGCAAAGTAACATGATGTGGCAAAACAGCCAGTTCCACAATTGCAGGGGTTTTTCCTGGTTTCAAAATACTGTTCACAGGAATTTGAAACTTCAGTGGATCACAGCAGCAGCAGGGCAGTCAGCTGAGCAGATCAGCTGGTCATCAGCTGATCACAGAGGCTGCTGCCGCCGACAGCTTTCGCTATATTTTAGAGAGTTGTCACGGTATATTACAAAATTTCTTTTGCTGGGTAACTCCTCCTCTGTATCTAGGCCTTATATTTTACGAGCTTGAAGGATTGACCCTCAGAATAACAAGAACACCTCGCTGAATCAGCATCTGCCAATATTGAATTTTTCCAACAACACTGGTGCCTATTTAGCCCAATTGTATATTTTGAGATATTCACATTATGCATAACGGAAGCTTACATTTTTATCCGTTCCAGCAATATTTTTACATTAGTGCCCAAAGATGTCAAATTACATGAATGCTTCCTAAGTTAGGTGGCAGCAACTGATGTACCGAGTTTCTGAAGGCTGCAGCCAAACAAAGCAAACCAGCTGATCTGGTAAACCCACCTGAAAGTACAAGACAGCCAGACCCGACACTATTCTGACTGTTTTGAGTGTTTTCCTGGTGTAATTTGAAGAAAACCCCGATTTATGATCGTGACAACACCCTCTCCACAGGTAGGTTTACTTTACGGAAGTCAGGCAGGGGGAGTGGCTAAAGGCATTTCCTCAGTGTGACGTTTAAGGTAAGCAGCTTTATCAGAGCATAAGTAGGCCCACTATGGCTACGTTCACACTGAAGTGACCTGAACCCGATTTGTTCACTTAAATGTGACCCATATCTGATTTGTTCCTGACAATGTGAACAGCACAAGTCGCATTGAATTTCCAAATCCGATTCAGGCCACTTTCAAATGTGGTACTGAATCGGATACATATCGGATTTTTTTTTTTTTTAATGTGACCGCAATCTGAACAGTCAGGTCACATTTAATGCAACTTTTAGGTTATTCTGGAACAACCAGTATTTCTTATAGTCTGTGAGAACAACACACAGCAACACACAGCTAATGCTCCATATGAAGACATCATTAAAGTATTAAATTTCTTTCTCCTCTTCCTCCTTTTTAACATCACCTGCTCACTGCCGGCTGCCGCCTGTCACTATTTTTAACATTAGACCATAAATGAGACTACCAGTAACTTCACCAGCTGTTGCTGTTGCCATGTTCGCTTCCGTAAACAGTTCTGTGCGTGACGTCATTAATGATCAACTGAGCATGCGGGTCACTTCAGGAGGCCATATTTAAAAGTGTAATATGAACAGCCAAACAAAAAAATCGGATTTGAGCAATGAATCGGAATTGAGCATTAAGGCCTGCAGTATGAACGTAGCCTAAGTGTAGAAAATACCAAAATTAAATTAATCAGTTAACCTCTGCGTCTTAATTTCTACAGAGAGACACAATCAGAAAAAGTCTGATAAGAAAATATTCTTTATCCAAATCTTTTTTTATTAATAATGGTATACAACATTTGTTTTTAATGTATTCAGATGCCATGACGTTTTTCTTCTTCTTAATCAAATGTATATGTGAATATAACTAGGATTAATCAATGTTTAAAATTGGGCCAAATATGTTTATTTGAAACAAGATTTGTATAGGGACAAGTATATCACATTAACTAATGCCCCATAATTTACAATGCCTGTACCTAGATGGGCCTTTAAAATACACTAAATTCAACACTCCATTTAATTGTTGAATTGACACAAAACTCAACAAGAAAGATACAATAAAACAACAAGTACCACATCATTCAGGATTACATGACTGATCCCCTTTTTCCATTTGAGTTAAAATTAATCCATTTAGAGTTTAGATTGTTGGCATACTTCCCCAAATGAGTCAGTTTCACAGCATTTATTCACCGTCAAATCATAAGTCCCATTAGATCAGGAATAGATGATGGCACACACACATGTGCATTTGAGTTCCTCGAGCTAAATGGTAAAATTAAAGCCACAGTAAGCCTTGCATTTGTTGAATATATTCTTCAGTTTTAGATTTCCCACCACTTAGCTCAGACACCTCTACATTAGTCTGTTGCTGACGAAGCACAATGTCCTTGGCGATTCTCATACTGGCTGCCTGACCGCCAGCCAGGTTTATTGCGTGAGGTCCAACCTGTGGGTGGGGAAGCAGGAGAAAATAAATTAGGGCTCTGTAAAGTGATTGTACAGACAGATGTTACAACTTCTTTTTACAAAACACTACCTGAAGAGCAGTGTACTGCCCCATCAGATAGAGAGGGCATCCTTCTGCCCACTGTAAGCTTTCTGATATGCACGGCCAACCATCTATCACCTTCATGGGGACAAACCGGACATGTTTTATTAATCTTTTAATATTGTCTTGCTCAGTATACAGCATGAAAATATAGTTGGATTTTGAAATATCATGACATTGCCCTTATTCTTTCATTAATTTGTTCATTGCATTTTGTAAAAAGTACTTTTGTAAAAAAGGATGTATGTGTTGCTTTGTATGCTTACTATTTATAATCATATAGTCACAGCTAATCAGTGGACAGTACATTACAAAAGAAGAAGTAAAACAACACTGAAAAAACAATAATGCAATGTGTGACTAATTTTAATTTTGATGACTATCCTGAGTCTTATGGAAAAATTTGTGTTTGACTCTCTCCGTCAAATGCAATTTGTTCATTGCATTTTATCATGCAACCAAGTCTCTTTTCTATTCATGTTCATACTTCTATGATTACTGTACATATTAAGTAATTTATCAGATTAACTCACCTGAATGGGGAATTCCCTCATCACCTCTGAAAGCAAAGGGTCCTGTTTGACATCAAGTTTGCACCCAGTAGCGAGCCAGATCATATCTCCAGTCCACTGGTGCCCAGTGCTGAGGGAGAGACTCCAGACCTGGCTCCTGTAGCACCAGCTCGCTTCATTCACCTGGTTGGTTGTATGAGAATCAGGTAAACCAGTTCAGGTAAACCAGTTCACTTACAGTACATTACATTGTGTTTCCTCATGTGACCTCACATTATTTTACCTAATCTTACATAATCTCACTTCACCTCATCTCAATTCAATTTAGCTCACCTGGCGTCACCCTCAACCTTACACTCTGTGGACCATTACCTGACAGTATGTCTTCACATCCACCTGCCCTTTCAGTATGAATGGCTTCAGGTGGATGTAGGCCTCTGGGGTGACAGCTCCTCCTTTCCTTGCCTGTCGAATCATAGCCAGCCGTTTGTGAAGACTCCTTTCATTGTAGAACTGTCTCAGGTAGGCTTGGCCATCCATTTTGATGCCATGCTCCACGTGGGAATAACGGCCCACCAGGCTTTCCACATCGCCCACATCAAACTGCTTCAACTGTAGAAGAAACAGTGGAGACTCACATGTGCAGTGGAGGCAGACATCTATATCAACTTTTTTATTTATGGTTGGTCTACATGCAGCTTCACACAGTCACTAGACCTGGAGGTGCTTCCTCATGACCCATGTCACATGACTGGCACCTTGCTGCAGGGCAATGGAGACGACATGAGCGCTGGTCAGACCTCCACCAACTACCATTACTCTCTGCCCTGCCTCACACACTACACACACACAGTACTTGTAAAGGAAAGTGTTGAAGTGACGATACTGCCACTGAGGACTGGAGAAGCAGTGAAAGATCAGGCAAAAGCAAAACATTGAATATTCTGCCATGCAGAAGGGATTCAGACTTACCTTCTATTGGAAAAGTCTCTTTCTGTCTCTGACAATCAGATTCTTTAAGGTTTTGCTGAGCAATTGGTAAATGGTGCATGAGGTGCACAGTGTGCTGCAAGCGCTCCTCTGGGTAGCTCTCTCCAATACTTGTTACCCATGAAGGGATGTTTGCCATCTGGGCACGAGTTGGACCTGTTGCCATAACAACCTGGTGGGCTTTTAGGATGACCCCTTCTTGAAGTTGGACTTCAAAATATTTTACCCTCTTCCTCGCCCTATCTCCATTTCTATCAGTCACTCTCATGGCAACATTGTTTGTTTCGTCCTCCTTCATACAGCCACTCTCTTCTTTGCCCCTGTCCTTGTCTTCAATCACAGGTCTGATGTGCGCCACTGTTCCTTTCATGAGCACTTTGTCCAAGTTGTATCTCTCCACCTGCATATTCAGATTGATCAACTCAAACAGCTCAGTTAACAGCAGTACATGGATTATGCTTTTCTTGTTACTTAAAGTCATCATGTGTTTGATTTGAAAATGTCAGACTTTGCCACCCTCAATAGTATCAAAAGTAACAGTAAAGTAACACCAACCTTTAGCATCTATTCAGGGATCAGAAGATCAGCATGCAGATTTCAGAAGACTCTTGTGTTAGTATCGCTCACAATGTGACTGTGTAGCTGGGCTCAGGAATTGGACTAAATCAAATTAATCAAAGTTGCTTTTATGATCAAATATACAAATACATTTGTTTTGTAATGTTTGCAATTGTTTGGTTCTGTTGAGAAAATGTGAAGTTTCATGTCAAAGTCAGATTCAGATTCTGTCAAAACTTTTCTTTCTGTATCTTAAAGATGACATAGCATGCTTTTTGTGATTTTCTGATATTTTCATACTGTGATGATGCCGGTTGTTTAACATACTCAAGGTACAAAAGTTTGAAATGATCGCATGTAAAACGTTCCCTCAAATGCATAATATGCATAATCCAGCATAAGATAAATATGTAGTTGTTTCTTTTTGTTATCTGTAAATCATGCAAATATGTATTAGTTAAGCCACAGAATATAAACGTAGGCCTGGAAAAGTGCATGATATGCCCCCTTTATAATACTTAACTTTAAAATACGCATCAGGAGGTAACCCCACAAAATTATAAAACAGAATTAAAACTACAACCAAAGTTATCAGGATGCAATGTTGCATGCTTCTTTTATTCAGGATGAAGACATGAATGTGAAGTTAGTCACAGCAACACTTAACACAAAGAGGTATGGTTACAAACAATTCAAGAAAAACACAGTGCTTGAAAACTAATAAACTGCTTCTAAATGCAAAACACAGTGTAATATTCAACCTATCATGCAGAGAATACACATGTATATTATCCAACCTGATCTTTAAAGAAATCCACACTTAGTTTGGTTCCTGGCAGACTGAAGGACAAACTCTTCTTGAGTGTTGAGGTGATGTTTAGACGTTTCTTCTCTTTCTTGCCGAGTCGCATGTCATTGAAGAAAGCGTTTTCATCCAAAATGTAAATCTGGTCTGGAAGACTGTGAAGCTCCACTGAACGGTCATGCTTTAAAACAAACTCCTGCAGTGCTTTCTGTCAAGGAGCAAAAGAACACACATATGAATTCATACTGAAAAGCGCCTTCCTTGTTTCTACTTAAGGGGAAGTTGTTTGCGTTTATACCTTGTTGAGAGGGTCTGTATGCACCAGTGTGTGTGAGCGCAGATGAGGGATGTTTAGAGCCGTGAATTGGCTCTCCCACAAAGCCGTCCACTCTCCGTAGGAATCCACCACTCGGACACTGAGCGGTGGGCAAATGACCCTCTCTGAAATCGTTGACTTTGCTAGTTGTTCCTGCAGCAGCAGACCTGCAGAGGTTAATCACAAACTGCACCTGAGCTGTAAGCACCTTACAAAAAACATAACAATGACAGGAAGAGGAGAATTTTATCTTGGGTTTACTTTGTAAGCATATGAAAGCACATGCATAAAAAATAACAACTGAAAAATGAGGTCAGTCAAAGCTAGTTTGAAAGAAAGATACTGGTATTTCTGGCAAAATTATGAGATGCCAAGTTACCACCTTTACTTCATAAACCAAATCAAAATCAAAACTTGGATTTAATTTAAAGTAAAAAATCATGACTTAAATCAAGATTAAGTCAGATTTATGAGATTCCAAACAAGATAAATACTACTACTGTTAAACTGTTTGTTTGTAACCTTCAGAGCCACTGAGAGGGGCAGCTTCTGGGAGCTGGCAATCAGAAGAAATTGGGTGAACTGGGAGCGAGCCTTTACAGAGACAGCAGCTAAAACGACCTGTTTCAGACCAAGGCCAAAGTGAGGGGCTGCATAAAAGGCCAGTATATGATGAATAGGGATTTTTTCCAACCCTAAACCCTGCACAGATGATATGAAGTAGAGTCCTAGAATATAAATATAGACCAGGAAATGTGTAATGCCCCATGTCAAAAAATTGCCAATTCATTTTCTGTCAATAAACCAATTGACTAATTTGGTTAAACCAACCGATTATACTAACTAACATTTTGTCACATAATTCTGATTTAGTAAGTCAAGCATACTGTACCAGTTGTTACCCTCCTCTTCCTCTTGCCACTGTGTCTTTTGTTGTTGGATTTTTCTGGGATTGACTGAAGTTTTGGAGGGTCCAAGCAGAAGGGGGAAGGGGGTGAGTCCTGCCCAGAATTTGAGTTTGGGTCAGGGTTGCACAGCAAGCTAGTCAAGGTCAAGGCATGAGGCCCACCTCCTATTATTAACACATCAAGTATCACCATCTGAAACACACAAATAGTACAGTATAAAACCATATACATCTAAAAACAAACATGGGAACATAAGTAGTACTTTCACAGCCTGTTTTTGTAACCAGTAAGTTCCTTAAACTGTAACAGGTCAGTTGTACTTGATTGAAAGTTCACTTTGGTCAATAACAGGTAAAAAAAAAAAAAAGAAAAGAAAAGGGAAAAAAACGGTGTTGAGATTTATTCTATATACAGTCTTAGATGCAAATATAAACTGAAACAGATTTGCAGCCCTGTAAAGGAACAGCACAATAATTAATAAAAGGCTTAAACTTGAGATTTTTCTTTCTATTATATTTTATTCATGTTGAGGGGGGAACATAAGGTACTCATGCTTTTTTTTGTTCATGTTGAGGAAGTAACATAAGGGGACCAACTGAAAAGATTCTGTTTCACTTCCATAATATTGTCTGTAACATACACTCACTGGTCACTTCACTTTATTAGGAACACATGCAATCTAATGCAATCCAATACAACAGCTCTGTTTATGTTAATGTTTATTATTGAGGTTGTAGTGGTTGGTTGTGGAGTAGTGGAGTGCATTATATTGACAAGTACTCCTGATATTTTCCTCCCTTCATGGATGTTAATAAAGTGGACAAAATCTTGGGAACACCATTCATTCATACATATCTGGCCAAACCTTAAAAGCCTTTTGAACTCTGTAAGATCCATTTGTGTTGTGAAGCAGCTAAAAAAAAGAAATACCTCATACCTCAAAACCAAAATCTGACCATGCTTCCTCTGATAAGTGTTAAATAATGTGTTACAGTAACTTTATCCAACACCCACACCAATACCTTTAGCTGCCACAATGATAAAAACGTTTCTCAGCAGTCAGAAACACACAATCTCACTGTACCTGGTTGAGTTTGAACTGTCCACTGTCTGAATGAAGGAGTAGTAAACAGTGGAAACGCGGTCCGTATCTCAACAACGTGTACTGCAGTGTAAGGTTGTAGACCTGAAAGTTTGCGACAGTGGCGTGTGCCTCTCATGTAACTCAATCCACCTCAGCATCTACAGATTTAGCTGGACTTCACTGGCTCGAAAGGGGGAATGCTGTAAATAGCTTCTGTGTGTGTGTGTGTGTGTGTGTGTGTGTGTGTACATGTGTGTATGTGTGTATGTGTGTGTGTTTGCATGTATAAATTTAGTAACACAACTCATCCCATTATCAAAACAGCGACAGATAGTTTTGTAGCAATAATGCACACAGAGACACTACTCTTCTTTCTTGTCTTGTCCTTTGTTTAACCAGAAATAATAATTTGAATTTGAATAGTAAAACAATGAATATAATTCAAGCAATATTCAGGCTGTTTAAGGTCATAAAATAATATAAATGATATTGATTTAAGATGTTTAAGAAAAACACATATATTCAAAGTTATCATAAAAGAACCAAAGGCATTGATGGTCAATACTTCTTTCTTTTAAAGTGACTGAATTTTACCATGATAGCATATTAAAATTGTATCATTATTTACACAAAAAAGTACAGTTGAGGCTAATGTACCTAGCTATTATTAGCTATAGGTGCATTTGATCAGCTGATTATGTTTCTTTTTGCATACAAGCCTCACAATACCTGTGCCTGAGTATTTTCCTGAGGGACACCTTCTTACAGTTTCCAATATCACAAATAAATGATAGCTTCTGCGGGGCTTGAAAACTCTGCACCCTGCACCTGACCCACTGGTTTGTTTTAAATGTTTCTGGACTTCTATCAGAGCAGAAAACAAAAGACACTCACCAAAACTGCTGGGTGTCATGCTCCTTGGTTATCTTCAAGTAGAAAGTGAAAATACTCCCACACACAAAGAAATGGACTCTAGTTATTTGCCAACACTTCAGTCTTCAGACCTTTCTTAAGGCATTTCAAGACAATGTCTTGTGAAAGGTCAGAAGATTGAAATGTTGTGTGGGCGTATTTTCACTTCCAAGTTAAACTAGACTTCTATCCCTCAGCAAAAGAGATCAGCTTTAATGCTTGATGTGTGATCTGTATTGTATGATTTGGTTGTACTTTCAGTTGACAGTCAGATTTGAATGTGAAATCTAACATTTCCTGTCAGTATTAAAGACAAAAGGAGTGCAAATATAAACTGAATTCATTGAAATGTGAGCTAGACGTTATCATAGATTAACTCGTACATTTTTTAAATAAAAATAGAATAAAACACAAAAAGGTGGACAATTTTTAAAACTGAAAAAATAATCTCAACATTAGCGATGACAGTCGGGGCTATGTTAACGCCAAACAAAATTGGTCCTAAATGCCAAGTGCAAAAGTTTCCACACTGCCAACTGTAAGCAGTTCACTGATTGTGGAGATGGTTTTTATGGCAATTAGCTAATGTACTTTTAACGTATCAATTCCCCTAAGTGTGAAATGGATTCCATCTTTCAAAAATAGCCCAGGACAGTCATGTCTACTGTGAGGGTCACCCAGCACCTCCATGCTTCCCACAGTCTTTACGGCTCTCTGGGCACCAGGCCAGACATAACTGTCACCAATGATCCACAGTGTGTATATGAGAGATAAAATGAATAAGCGTAATGAATGCTTTAGGTAATATAAAGCTAACTATAAAGGGTGACTCAGTTTTTTTTATGTTATTATTATATCAAACCTGTAGGATAAAATGGAACAAGGGTGCAACGCCTCAAAATATAGATGACAGTCTAAATGCATTTTTTGTCCTTTAAAGACAGACAATGTAATACTAGCTATCCAAAGTCAATCAGTGTTATCATGGTGACTACATCCATATTTTTTACTGTGTATGATTGTGTTGTTTTCTAGTGGGCAGTCTTGAAATACAGGTGCATTAATAAAAACAAGTCAGTTAAATTCGTTAGCGATAAAGAGGACATCGTGGACTCATCATTTTGGGCTTTTTGCTTTTATTTTGACAGTAGAAAGCAAAGAGGCTGACAGGAAACAGAGAGAGAGAGAAATGACCATAAGTCCCCTGCTGAAATCCAACCAAGGACGCTATTATGTGGTACAGTATGTGGCAAAATGACCGTTGTAACTTCAGTAATCTGTCTCTTCTGTTTCTACAATAGAATAATATCACTACAGAGTGATTTATTGTCACAGAGGAAGTCATATTCATCCAGTAGTTCCCATGTCTACAGTGGCATACTGTATATCAGTGCGTTGTCAATTCCTCTTCACTCTGTTCAGGATTTTGTTGTTCTGATGGTCATTTTTACAGCAACCAAGCTGTTACTGGTAGTGCTAAAAAACAAAGAGAACATTCTGTAAACAAATAAAAGGAGATTTTTACAGTTTGAGTGTTTTATATGAGGTGTGGAAAAAGGAGGACGTGGTGCATGTGGTTTCTAAGGTGTATGTGAATGTGTCCCTTTCACACTTACACCGCAATCCAGAAGTTATCTGGACATTACCCAGAGGGGCTGTATGTGAGAACACAAATGTCTGAATCAGTTGGACTGCACATTAGTTGGACTTTACGTTGCCAGCTCCCAAGAATAAAGCCCAGGTCTATCAGCAGACTTTCATTATTGTAACAAAGGTGGGTTTACTCTAGCTATAAATGCTGAAAATGTCAGAATCCTTGAATAACACACGGAGGGAAGAGATGGCGTACAAAAGGAACAATCTCTATTAGTACAACATAAAGAAATGTATAAAAATGGGTGGAGGGCTTCAGCCAGATGAGGTGACAGTCATGGAGGAACACAGCTTCCTTTACATTGAACACAGCACACAAAAGGCTTGCACCGAACACACATTTAATTCACTGCACACAGGGCTAGTCTCACTAGCTTTTAAGGCACACATTTGAACACGGCACGTTATATTGAAGAACCACCCCCACACGGCTAAACTTTAGGATAAGACCATATGTTACTTAGCATGCTGACACCCTCCGCTGGGAGGCACTGCAGGTAGGACACAATGCTGCTCTAGAGTAGATGATAATTTACTGAGATACAGAAAGTATCTACGACCATCCATCCACAGTCGGTGAATGTGGCACACACTATCAATGCTGAACATACTTCTGATCGAGTTTAGCCGTCACCTCCTCAGCTGCTCTTCTCCCCCTCCCCCTAAGTCGGTGATCCCATCACTAGGAATGCACATGGTGCATGTCTTTAATGCAGTCACAAAGTCTTTCCTCAGTGCCACTGCCTCAAATTTGAAAAAAGCTTCAGGTTTTACTGCCATCTCTCTTGTCCTCCGGAGTAGTAGCCCACATGGGAACAAATTACACAGTTCTTCAACAGTTCAAGTTGACCAAATCTAATTGTAATCATTTTTTAAATGTCCTACTAATATTGTAGAGACTCAGTTTTTAAATCAGGTGCCATTCTCACAATAGGCCACGGTACTGATTGTTCCAGCAGACTGCTTAGCTTTCACAACTGACATCAGTCCACTTATGGGCTCACAATGTGGGTTTCATTGGAATTTTTAATCTCTTTTGGGACTGATTGTCTCTTTTTCAGAGGGATGGAATTTACCCAAACTGGGCTCACAATTGCTAGCTGCATGTGGTGCTGTCATCTCCACATGATGACTGACTATTTAAATACACACTCCATGGAATCTCCCTCTTTCTTCCCAATTTCATCTCAGTTTTCACTGCTAGTCCTGGATGATGAGCACTGCAGATGACCAATGTTGGTCATTCAAATCCATTTTATTGTATATAAATTTACTGACCCCCCTGTTTCTAATAGTTCTTTTATGTCTGAATTCATTATTTTGAATGATATCCTCTATCATTAGGTTGGACAGAGTTATTAAGGTTGTTATTAATATTCATGTAAATGGAATTTCTTGTAGCTTTTCTGCTGATTTTCTTAATGTCATTGAGTCTTTTAATTGTATTCAACATGTATCTGGTCCCACAAACATCAGAGGAAATACCTTGGATCTTGTTTTTACACTATGAATGTATTTTGTTCAACCTGTCTTTGTCATTTTTCTACCTTAGACCACATTTAATTTACAATGTATAAATAGTTTTTAGATTAAAACACAATGTATCTATTTTACTGCTCATGATGAAGAGAGCAGGCAAATTATAAGACCATGGGACGCAAATTATAGACAAAGTAATTCCCAAAATAATCAGTTTGTATTAGCAATTATTGTTATGTCAGTTGTGTTATGGGTCTATATTGTCCACATATAGGAAAAAGAAACGTTTATAACATATGAGCTTTAATTTAAAATAAAATGTATTTGGTAAATCACAATTGTCTCTGTGACAAAAGCTGTGTCCCTAATTTGTAGAAAGAAAGAAAGTAAAAGTATGAGTTTGTGATCAGTGGTTAGGGTTAGGTTAAGTTTCCAATCATTGTCTATATTAACGTTCCCAAAGGTGAACTAGGTCAATGTGTAGGTCTGTGTGTGTGTGTGTGTGTGTGTGTGTGTGTGTGTGTGCACTGTGCCAGGTATACCACAGAGCCTATACACTGCTCTACAGCAGGATGACTCACATCAAAACCAACTTGTCTTCTTTACATTGAATTTCTTGTTTTCACATACAGATCCCTGCATCATCAGGTACTTCCAAACATTTCATATGATACAATTTGCAGCCTCTGTTAGCACCTTTAACTGTAATTTGTTGTTGATTATGTTTTCTTGTTTGTTTCTTTTTTACCATTTTTATGGTCTTATTTTCATTAACAATTTTACTCTTTATGGCCTTGCTCTGTGAAGTGTGCTATACTAAATAAAGTGTACTATTTATAATAGTTCCATGTTTGGACACAAGTTGTTATCTCAATCATACAGTGTCCCTTTTTATTAAAGATTTACTAATTTTCATTCTGTTCCTCTTCTGACATCAGTTCCGCTTTCATGACTGTGTGAGTGGCCCCCTCATTCCTACTTCCCCTTCTGTTCATAAAAGCGGAAGGGGAAACATACTGGCAGGCTTTAAAATCACTACCACTAGCGCTGGCTTCAATCTTTGGCATTATCAGCAGTGGACACTGTCAGCATCATGGATCAGAAGGTCAGTGATGAAGTTGCACTGATTTTAACACTTAACACTGCTGTCTATGAAAAAAATGTATGAATTTGTGATGATATGAATGTTTATGTTGGTTGATGTTTCTTGTTAAGAGAAATTTTGTTGATTCATCTCCACATGACAGGATTCTCTGGTAAACGGAAGCGTGCTGATCATCCACCAGATCCAAGATGGAAAACACCGGTATGAAGTGGACAATGTTGTCAAGGACAAAAAAGCAAGTGGAGGAAAACCGTTTGTCAGGTATAAACCAGAGACACTGTTGGACAGACACAAATTAAGTTTCTTAGTTTTCTCACATATAACAAAATGGAATAATTATTCAGTGCTTATTAGTATTTCCTAAATAAAAAAATAAACACCATAAACAGTATATAAAGACAACAATAAATTATGATCTTGGAATCAGATATTAGAAAGAACATTTTTTAATACCTACAAAAAAATCAGGTTTGAAAATAGTTAAATAGACACACAACTTCAAAAACCAGATCAAACAGAATATTATAATAGAGCTGCAATGTGCAGATAATACATCAAGTGGTCAAAAAAGAAAGTTAGTGCAGATGTGATCTAACTACTGAGAAAGTGACTGCAGAAAGCAGATTTATAGAAGCTGAGATTTACTGGTTCTGAACTGCTGCTCTCTAATAAAGCACAAGTGGGTTTGTAAATGGTGAGCAGAAGTTTAATTCATGTCAATTAGACCTGAAACTTCATTAAAGTAAGGCCACTGAAAATGAATTGTTTTGATAATCGATTAATCGTTTCAGTCATTTTTCAGCATCTCAAATGTGAGGATTTTCTGCTTTTCTTTGTCCTGTATGACTGTAAATTCAAAAGGGTCTGACAAAACAAGGCGTTTAAAGACATGATCTTCGACACTGGGAAGCTGAGCAATTTCCCACATATATTTAAGACTTCCTAGATTTAACAAATAATCGATAATGAAAACAATGGAGCTCTAATAATAATAATTGATTAACATTTACAGCTGCAGACATATTGGCTTATTATAGAGGCTTTATTAATGATTTACTTACTGTTTAACAAGCCATCAGGTATGCAGTTGTAAAGAACCAAAAGAAGTGGTAAAACTAAAGAGCTGGATAAGGATAAGACAGAAGAAAAAAAAGTAAAGTGATGCCAGATTTTTCTGTTTTGTTGTTTGCACTTCAGACATTGTGTCTACTCTGGGTTACTGTAAGGCAGGTTTTACATTATTAAATAATAAATAGGACATGGAGGCATAAAATGCTAAAAGCACAACTCAGCCATTAAATCTGGAATTGCAGAGCAAACACAGAGAGATCTGTTGCACTCAAGGATGATCCTTATTGATGGTTTAGTTTAGTTATTTAGTTATTTAGTTAGTTTTAAATGTTATGATCACATAAAGTTACTAACTAACTAAATACAGAGGGGGCTCCCATCATTTTCAATATAACTGATTCATATAAGCTTCAGATTAACTTTTAATGTATTTAATGATTATGGACATTGTGGATTTTGCCCCCCATCACTTACACTGAAAATGCATTTGAAAGGCATCTTTCAATAAATAGCCAGTATGAATCTCTTCGAGTGTTTATGTGGACACCTGACTGTTTTTTAAAGACTGAGTTGAAAAATTGTGAACCAATTTCAAACGTATTTGTTCTACTGGAAATTCATTCATTATTCACTCAGAAATTCAACCCTCACTGTGGTGTGTTTTCTAAATTTGAGAGGAGACAAGCTGATGCAGATAAATGGCAAAGACTTGCAGGATCTCACACCTGAGGAGTTGGCACAGACATTAGCTGAGGGTAATCCAATGCTGGTGAGTTTCTCTTTCAGAATTTATTTTTTTCCATATTGTATTTAGGTTTACTTGTCTGATAATGATTTACCGTAATTTTCATCCAGTAAAATGTGCTGAGTGACTTATTTCTGGCATGGTGTGTTTCTGTATGAGAAAAGCTGTGCCCTCCATTTAGACAAATGTTTTTTGTGGTCTGTGGTTAGGGTTAAGGTAAGTTTTCAGGTAATGAATGTAAGAATATACAATGTGAACTAGGTCAAATAGTGTGTCTGTTAACTTGCATGAGTTTTCATCTGGTATGATTTTCCAAAGCTTACTGTTCAGTTAGTTCTCGCACGACAGCCACCAAACTTCAAGTACTACCTCAAGCAATCTCACTAAGCACTCTTTAAATTGCAACTTGACCCCTACTTGCCTTTTTGTCTGGAGGACTGGGAAGGACTGTGTCTGAGCTGGAGGTACCATTGTGTGTATTCATATCTGAAGTTCTTGGACTGGAGGTTGCACTTTTCGGGGGACTTTGATCAGAATCTTTTGGGGCTTCAATCTGAAAACTCACCTAGGGCATCAACGTAGTAATGCATAGTCATTCATTATCTGTTTCTATACCAGCACCCACTTACAGGCACCAACAGAAGGAGTTATAGTTGTTGAAAAAGGGTTAATGTAAAGTGTTAATGTTACACTAAAAAGCTGCTAGTAACACTGTTGCTTTATCATATTACACTGTAATTGCAGTGGAAATAGCACAATGTGACATGACATTGTACTGTCTAAGGTATCCACCAAAGGAAGAAAATACATAACTTTCACAGTAGCTTTGTATTTAGGAATTTAAGGTGGAATTTCCACACAGCAGTTGTCAAGTAGCCTTTTGGCTAATTCTGGCATGTTCACATTTTGTTAAAATGTTTTATTAATTGCATTGTCCCTGATTTCTAAACCTTTAAATAAGTACAAACATAGAGAGACACAAAGTCCATCACTTATCTCCCCTCTCCTCCTTCCTGTCTTCAGACGGTGCACAATAGGGCCAAGATAAAGGAGCCCAATAATCTGCCCGACCCAGGTGAGGACTTTTTATATCCAGTCTCCAAGGAGACCAGAGTTTTAAATTTCAACATGGAAATGATGAGAGAGGAAGTCCCGGAGCAGAGTGACGGGAGGAAGGAGGAAGAAGGAGGGGAGGACGGAGCAATAGAGGAGGATGTTTGCCAGCCTGAAGATAAGCAGAACGGACAGGAGGAGCATCTGCTTGTCATTTCTCTGACGAAAACTAGTATCTCTGTTGTGAAAGGGAGGGGATGTGACGATGGGAGCACCTGTCATGACGTAGTGGTGGTGGCAGAATCCAGCACGGTGACGCTTGGTGAGTAAATATTATTTGTTTTAACTATTCTTGTCTTGTCTTCCCTTCTGTTGTATCCGACTTCATTTTCTTGTCATCTCCTCTTTTCCTTTGTCTTCATTTGTTCTCTACTATTGTCTGTTCATGTCTCTGTTCTCTTCCATTTTCTTGTCTTGCCTTTTTTCTTGTCTTTCTTTAACATAGCTAGTAGTTAGTTAGTTATATGAAGTTAGGTTTGAGTCTCTATAAATTAATACAAATATAACACATCAGATCAGATCTGTTGGTAATAGAGGACCATCCTAGTCATAAACAAATAAAATGATGTGTGAGGAATTAATCACAATCACCAGTACATATAGTAGGTATTGAGATAAATATTTGAACACACCAGTGATCCATGTTCCTTTTTTTCATACAAAAGATCTGTCATTTCTACTCAATGTTTGATTGTTCTGTTTCACTTTAAGTTCCAAGGGGAACTTTCAGACAAGACAGGACGCAAAATGTTATGGTCGAATGTGTGGCTTCCCAGCAATACCTGAGAGGCATCTGTTCACAGAAGACAGTCTATGTTTCACCGAACCCAGGTCTGTCAGTCACATGCAGCAAAATGACACAAACGAAACATCTGAAAAACTTAAATTACAACAATCACATTCAGTTTTTAATTTCAGACACTCTCTTCATCCATTGTCATGCTTAATTAATCATTTATTATCCTACTAAAATTTACAATAAAACGTTTTCTCTAACAAGGAAAATGTTTCTTATTTATATGATTTTATTTCTTTTGTGTTTAGAGAATATCACCATCTACTACTACAGGTCAACCAGCAGATTATTCACAGGGATACCAGTGGTCCTGAACTTCACAGGGTCCAACTGCTTCCTCAGGTGCTGCAAAGAAGGACCGAAAGTGCTCCTACAAGTCGAGGTATTAATTGAGTTCATGTGTACATAGTGAAATTTAATGAGCATCATGAGGTAAACAAGATTTTGAGGTACTGTATGTTCATTCTGCTTCCAGTTAAGGGGACTATACAGTGGAGGCAGGGCATGAAAACATACTCATTGAAATTTAAACAGGTTGAACTAAAGCAGACAGTTTACATTAGTTTAATAATGCATGTCGCTCTAATAACCGCTCTATCTTTTTTAAATTTTATTTTTAGTGTAACATATTATTAGGATCCTGATTTTGCCAACATAATTATCTTACAGTTAGAGTATTTAACCAGCCACCTGTGCTCTCTCTGATGAACAATATCTGCACATTTTATGTTGTAGACATGTGACAAAAAGATGCTGAAGAAGATCTCCGAGGATGACAAGAGCACCCTTTCGTTCGTCTTCTATATGAAGGGTCCCCGGTCAGAGCTGACGTTTGAGTCAGTGCTGCACCGTGGCTGGTTCATCCAGATAGTTAACACAGATGAAGTGGAAATGGCAACCCTGGATGGACGGAAAATAGATCAATCATTCCTATTCATCATTCAGAAGTGATGGAGAGTTGGCATCTCCCCAGATGTATACCCACTTTTCAGTCAAAGCAGTTAAACCTTTAAAATCAAGACATGAAGGTTCAAAAACTGAAACCAAAAACATAAAGAATAACTCTCTTTTGTGAGCCTTCAGTGACACAGACTCTGCTATCACTGTGTCAAATTCTGCTATTGCAGAAGAGCGTAGATATGTATCATACAATATATGAAAGATTTTTATTTTAATGTATTTGTGTTGCTGTGGTTCAGATAGGTGACACTATTTTTGGTATTCTGTCACTTACAGTGATCTCACAAGCAAAAGTGCTTTCTGCAGAATGCAAAAAAATATCTAACAACCTTAAAGATGTAATTTCATTTACAATTACATGAAAATAATGTATTTCTAAAAACAACAATGTGATGTGATAATCTTATTTATTTAATACTTTTTGCAACATGCAAAATAATGGGATATTGTCATCAAAATTACATTTTTAATGATATAAACTATAAACATGAGCATAAGCACAAGCACAAGCATTAAATGAGCTTTGACTGGCTATGTGATGGTATTATGTATAACAGATTAAACTGTAGTTCTGTTGTTGTGTTTTCTTCTTTTTTTCCTTTGGTAATAAACTGTGTATTTTATGTATTTTACATTACCTTTGTCAGGAATGCATTTTTAATAAAGGCAAAGCTTGCAATCTGCAGCAGTAATTTTCCATGAATTTTTCATTTCACATCCAGGTCTCCATTACAACAACACTTAATTTCTATATTTCAAAACAAGTATCAAATAGCATTACAAAAATGTATGACCATCAAAGCATTTCCCATATGAAATATTAAAAAGTAATATGGATGAACATGATTCTTGTTTTTTAAATCAACTATCCTGAATTTGAGCTGAACAACAACTATGACATTCTCTGAATATGCAATATCATATAAATGAAAAAACACAATCTGAAAGCAACACTGGAAAAACACTGCACCTCTGAAAGGACCTACTGTATATCGGAAATAAAGCTCGAATACAATTAACTCACATTTTCAGGGATGTTATTAAAATAGTCAGTGTATGAGTATCTAAATATAAATGGAAATACATTGTGATTGTACTCAAAAGTGTGGTATGATTACTTTTGGCATACTGATTTGTAGTTAATTTATTAATTATATAAATAGTAAAACTTAAAATAAATTTGACTCAATTTAATACACTATACTATACTCTCTCACAGTACAGTTAAGTGTAGTTTTGTACATTGTATATTTTATATTGTTAATGCACAAAGTATAACAACATTCATCATGAACCCAGATGGAAGTATTCTTTCTAAACTACAAATACAAGTACAATTCATATTTGTATATCTTATACAGTCTATATTAAGGAAATCCTTGACAAACTTTTACACATATATGTATACATTTAGCATTTATGTACATGTTTCATAAGGGGCTGTGAATAGCGGTGGACTCAGAGTCCAGTTTGTTCATCACTGTCGTCATAGCCTTTGTTACTCTCTCCATCAATCTTTGTTTCATAGGGATTCTCTTCTGTCTTTATTTCTGCAGCACTCCTGCAAAAAAACAACAATCACAAAACATGTATCACAGTTATGCTAGAAAATGGTAGAGTACTGTACATGTAAGTGTCTAGAAATGGGTCTCAGCCTCAAGACTAAACTCACCTCTTGCGCTCTCTGATACCAGAAACAACAAGGTAGACGCCCATCAGCACCACCAATGCCATGACCACGCCAAATACCACCAGCCACACCTCCACAGGCTGCTCCACAGGTGATGCCAGTGTTGGTGGGATACCCACGAACTCCAGTGTATTGTCATCTAATTGGAAGGCATCATTGATTCGGCCTCGAGATAATCTGGGATTAATATAAAAAATCTTAATTATTGCACACATCTGTTGAAAATGTCTATGGAAAGTTCAAACTGTCTGCAGGCCCTAGTCCAATAAATAGTTCATTAAGAGGTAGCCTATACAAGCTCTAAATGATAAAAATGCATTACAGTATCCAACTGCACAGTGCAATAACATACAGATACAAGATACTGATTGATTTGTTCAACAGTCAGACAGCAGAGGGGATCTGGGATATGAAAGCTAGACTAGCAGCTATGTGAGGCTGTAGGCACAGTGGTGCTTTGAGCTGAATGCTTATGTCAGCAGGCTGATAATGACAATGCTAACATGCTAATCTTTAGCAGGTAAAATTCTCAGTCATCCAGGTCATGGTTTATACAGAGAGGCAAAGAACTAACAAAGCCTTGTGAAAGAAATGTGAAACGTCTTCAATAATCTAAGTCATGTTGCCCTTCACTTAGCCCTTCTGGGTATAATATTTTCTCCATCTTAGTTTAGTGAGTTAGCATGCTAACATTTGCTCTTTAGTACTAAACACAAAGGCTGATTGGAGTGACATTAGTTTTACAAGTATTTGGTAATAAACCAAAGTATTCATAGTATACATGTGAAGGAGAGACATGAGACATTTCTTTACCAAAAGTGTAACATGGTGACGCTAGCACTGTCAAGCAAACATGAATGTCTTTACAAAGTTGGTGCCAACTTATTCATATGTTGAGATACTTTACATGATAATTGAAAACTGGTAAAGCTGTCTATAGGATTCATTCTCTTGAGACCATGAATGTAAACTGAAAAAACTGAATGGTGAGTCATCTGCTTGCTGTTGAGATCTCTTGACCAAAGTGGTGGACTAACCAACATATAACATAACAACTATATAATAATATAATCAAAAAGATTAAACATGTTGAGTTAAATTCCTGCCTCACCGTATGGCAGCTTCCACATCTGCTTTGGGGATATATGTGGAGGGAGTTTTTGGGTTGGAAACCACAATGTAGAAGGAGATTCTTGGTGTCTCCTGATAGGTGAGGACGTTCTCGGATCTGCAGTTGCAAACAGACAAGTTTGACAAATCAAATGCGATATTAATCTAAAATAATAAATCTAAAAATGTTCACATTATAGTCCAAGGAAGATGCAGTTGACACTGACGTGAAGAGAAGGGTCTCGTTGCGTAGGCTGTAGTACTGCCTCAAAGCATACGCAACATTGGTCTTGAACAGGTACAGCTCATTGGCGTTCCAGGAATACTGAAAAACATAGTAATAACATAACATTTGCCATGATATCAAACAGTTCACTTCAGAGCTACAAAAGCCCTGTCATGACAGATGTAGTTAGAAACCAACTCCTCTAATGATGATTAATAATACTCACAGCTTTATCGCCCATGGCAGCCTTCAAACTTAGCCTAACTTTAATGGCATTCTCTGAGTCTGCAAACAAATGAAATTGTCAATAAATTAATGTGGTCTGAGCACACAAATATTTGTCATGAACGAACTACAGACTGGGTGAGTCTGTGTTTTTTCTACTTTGTTAAAAATGACCCCAGAATTGTTTTTTAAACCAAAGTGCTCTTGTACAGCCAAGTGGCACAGCATTTTTTACACCAGAGGTAACATCAAGTTTTTACAGTTATTATGTAATGGTGAAAATAGTTTGTTCTGTAATTCACTTTATACCTCTGGGACAGCTTCTCTTATCTATCAGAAAGTGTTCAATTAACTGTGTTTGATGAGGAACTAAATACTATAAAAATACAATATGGCTGAAACTGACAAGACCGTACAGCAAACAAATCAGAACAGATGGGAAGTAAAGGAATAGTTCAACATTTGGGAAATAAGCTTCTTTTTTGCCAAGAGTAAAATAAGATTGATACCACTCTTGGGATTAATCAGCTCATCTAACTTTCAGCAAGATTAACTTAAGCAAATATGCAAATTTTCCAAAAATTATTCAAACTATTCCTTTAAGAAATGTATGTTATGTTAAAGTGTATGTAATTATGAGAGGGAATAATCTTCAGTGTGTGGCTTTTGTACTCACATGGATCCACTGCTGTTTTCCAGCCAACAGTCCTGTTGTTTTTCTGGTTCTCTACCTTCAGCCACTGATAAAGTTTTTCAAAATAGTCCAATAGGGGGCGAGCATTCATCTTAGTATCACCGGATATCGTGTGCAAAGCCCTGGTCCAGGACTGGGACCTTCCCAGCTCTAACATATTCCTAACAGAAAACAATGATAGTGATGATTGTGATAGTGGTTACAGTGATGATGATGATGATGATGATGATGATGATGATGATGATGATGATGATGACATAGTACTACAGCATTTATATTTGTAATAACCTTAAGTAATTTCTCAGAAAATGTACAGGCCTGTCACAGGGCTAGTGGAAAAGGTGAAAGACTACATGTAATTCTATGACAACAACAGGAAGTTGTCCATACCTCAACTTGGTGCCTGCTTCCATAGAACCAGTAATGTCACAAGAGGACAAGGGCTCAGTATGATTGGAAGCTTTACAAAGTGCTTCTTGGAACTGGAACTGGTAGATGGTTCTTGTGAAGTATCTGTATTCACAACCACCAACACACACACACACACACACACACACACACACACACACACATGGTGATGTAGAAGAAATGGACCAAGAGTTAGATGAGAAGATGGGAGGAAATTATCTTACCTTAGCATCAAGACTTAATGAAGGAAGAAGTAACTAATCTGGCCTCTCAAAAGTTAAAAAATATGTACACAAAGAGTTGTGATGAGGTAAAAGAAATATCTTTTGTAATATCTTGCCAAACAATAGCTGAAAGATGTCACAGTGCAGTTGCCAGGCAACCACCTTGAACTCTGCACAGAAGCAATGTGTGTATGGATGAACTGTTGTTTGTTGTTTGTTACACTGTATGTGTTTATTTGGCTTACATACATAAAATACATATGAATGCATGTAAGGTCCGAAACTATCATGGGCTGATTTTTTTTTTCATGAAAGTGAGAAAATACAGAAGGTGTCAAAAGGCATCTGGTATTATCCTGTCTTTCCACACTGATATATTCCTGTGTCTATATCATAAAATGGTGACTTGTTCCTTAAATTGCAGCTTCTGTAATGCAGCTGTGTGAGCTGAATGTTACCTGATGAAGGAGTAATCTCCAGAAACATGGAACAGAGCAGGCGGGTCACAGTAGGTCTCATCTCTCGGCACTGGCTCCACCACTCCTACAAGTTCTCTCCTGTAATGACATCAGAAAGTCAAACCTGATGCAGGTTGATACTGTTACCACAGACCTGCAGTAACACAGTCACTGAGGTTACAGACCATGAAATGCCTCAATATCATGATGATGTCATGACCATATTTGATTACAGTGACATAAAAAATGTACAGATTTTGACAATTCAAGCATTTAATAAATAATTTGTAGATGCAAATGTCTACTTACTTCATCTCCCACCAGCGCTCCATCCATTTATCCTCAGTGATATTCCCTGCAAAGACCTGCCACCTCCATTCCTCCAGCATGTAGGTGAATGGCAGTGTGGCCACAATGGTGAGTGCCTGCTTCAGCAGGAAATTAATCTCCGTCTCTGCAAAGGAAGAAACACAGTTTACGATATAAAGCATGAAAATGTTTGGGAGGCTCTCTATGTGGTCAGACCATCATCAAGAATACTGAAACACACTTTTTTACTGTTTTGCTTTCCACCAACTCCTGAGAGAAATATCTGTCTCTTCAGCTGCTAAATGCGACACTTTATTAACTGGGTAGTCATTAACTTTGGTAACTGTTTGGTACTGAGCAGGTAGTGTACAAGAGGTTTATCAGAGGTTTTTCACTAAAAACAGCTGCCTACGGCTGGAAACACTTTCAAGAGAAACCAAAACAATGAGCTGCAAAGAGGCTAAAGCTGAGAACTGCAGAATCACTATTTCTTTGGTTTGAAAACTGCTAGGGTTATAGACATCAACAATACCTTCATCATAAGCAAAGTCATTAGGCAGGAGTCCCAGGCTCTTCAGGTGATTGGGTGTCGCAGCAGAGAGGGACATGATTTCGCCGACAGCCTCATGGAAACCCTCATTGGCGCCATCCCTCAAGAGGTAGGACAGGTTGCGGTAAGCCATCTGATACTGATTGTGTCCCATCTCATGGTGCACTGTCAGGAAGTCGTCCATGTTTACTTTGGTGCACATTTTGATCCTGAAAACATAAGTGTGGATGTCAGCAGTTGTATATTTTGTGATTCAAGCATTTCATGATACCATATCAGATATCCTGTACTAATAAAACAGCCAGTGCAATAACATGTTTCTGATAAGTCAGATATAACATACACTGAAGGCAAAGTCCAATAAAATAAATTAGGCGTTGGTCTAGTGAAACATGAGAAGTAAAACCTTTGTCCAGTAATCTGATACTTGAGGAACCATAAACCCTGACATTTGTAACATATTTGGGAAAAGCTATATTTAGCATTTGGACAAACTATGTTGCTATAAAACCTAAAAATCAGTCAGTACTGGGAGAGCTTTGAAGTATATGGGTTAATATTTGACAGCATAAAGACTTGTTATCTTTATTAGCTGGAAAGAATGACTCAGAGATTAATCAACATCATTGTCCCAGCAAGTACATATTTATGGCTCCCATGTTCTGATCTACAGTAAGATTACTGTTCTCTAATCATGCCACAAAAAGGCCACAATCGTGTCTGTTTGAGATATCATCTTACAAAGTTGCTTGTGAACCTGATTAATCACTTTATTGATATGATTAATACGATTTCTTGTTTCTGCATGTGTGAATATGTGCATGTCTGTGGGTTTACTCTACCTAAAGTCCTCTCTGTTTCCCATGTCCCAGGCTGTGGGATGACAGACCACCCTGCTTCCATCTGTAGGCTTTGTCAGCATGGAGTTAGTCCAGAAGTTATCGAACATCTTATACAGGCCCACAGACATGAAGAACTTCTCTGCTTCTCGGAAAAGCCGGTCCTCATTCCAACCCTACAATTCCATTTGGTACATGATTTTAACTCCAACAGAGGATTTCAGAATTGTATATATTTACTGGTATAACTTCTTACAACATCACAGCATGATCTGTGTTGCCTTATACTTGCCTCTATTTTCTTTCATTTAAAATGTTTAATGTGTAAACTGAATAAATAAAAGGATCAACTCAGGGGCACTGTACCTGTTCCACCATAGCATTGCTGACATCAATATCCGGCTTTTGTGGGTAAGGGATTGACAGACGGTACAGGTTGGTCCAGAATCTTCCCCACATATCACCTGGATAATAAGCACACAAGTTAAAACACTTTTCACTTTCAACTCCAGACATTAAGCTCACAGGACATATTAACCCAGGTGTGTATAGCTATAGTCCTTTCAAATGATTCTAGGGGGCAGAATTGTCTCTTTACCAATCCTCAAACAAATAAAAACAAACAAATTTATAGCGTCAAACAGATTTGTAAAGCTCATTTTGCAAGCTGTCACTCAATTGTGTCAAACATTTTGAGTGCTTTTTAATCCTGTTTAATCTGAGTGTAAACAAACAGTAGTGTTCAGACCTAGATGACAGAGGGAGCCATACAACAGCTCTGGACTGAGCTTCTACATGAGCACTCAAATCTTACTGATCTGAGGCATTAAGATATATTATATTAACTTATATTAATTTAACTTCACTGTCATGTAACCTACTTTTCAAAATTCATTGTTTCTATTCTACAGATGATAATCTGACAGGACAGCAAGCTAAGAATTTCATTGCACTGTGCAACTTTTCCTGATTATATGACAATAAACCGTTGAATCTACTGAGCTGATGATGAAGCTCATGATGCTGTTGCTTATGGGATGTTAGCTCTTTAGCTATGATGATTTCAGCCCCAAACTCAAGCGAAGTCTCCCACACCATTAACAAGACAAAAAGACTCATATATGGAACAGTGATGGTTCACAAAATCCTCAGTGAACATACCCAGTAGGTGGGCTGGCAGAGGTCCTTCTGCATCAATGTGTTCTGGGTAGACCTCCATAAGCTTTGCCCTCACGTAGGCATGCAGCTCCTTGTATAAGGGCATGATCTGTGAAAAACAATAAATTACTGTGATTTCTTTACACAATCAGTAACACATCACTCATTTTCATTCTCTTATATTCCAAGAAGCATGAAACAGACATGAACAGATATCACACACACGTACCTCTTTGTATACTGAACGGACATCTTCCATCAGCTCATCTCTGGTGTACTTGAACTGCGCGTCGTCCTCAAACGTCTCATAGTTAAATCTCCAGTAAGCTCCATAGTCTTCAAAGTCTGTAAATGTGGGTGTTAGAGAGGAAAGGATCAAGAGAAATAAAAAGCAAGGAGTACATTGTGGAAATCTGTGGTAGTCTGTGTTCAAAGCTTGAGGTCACAGTATTCAACAGGATTATATGTAAATGCTTCCTTTGGTCAACACACATTATTTTTTGATCATTCACTTATATTATCATTAGTATACATCTTCATAGTGAATGGGACTCTAAAACATTCTTATAACATGTAGCATGTTTCCTTTGAGGAGTATCACCGTTTAGTTTGGCAGCTTCATTCTTCAGAGCCACATAGTCTTCATACAGCGGCCTCATCCTCTTGCCCACCTCTTTCCTCCAGCCCTCCCACACATGCAGACGCTCATTGTAGTTTTGGCTATTGGCCATTACATGTTCCAGTCCTGTAAACAGAGCCACGTGCAAGTCAGTGGCCAGGTACAAAGCTCAAATAAATGCTTATCTTAGTAATCAAATCTGCAAACAATTTTCAACGCGAAAGCATCCAATAAAACAATAGTTTAGAAGATAAGACGTGCTGCCTTAAAATGATCATAAAAATGCCTCCTGTGACTGATTTATTATATTAAATATAACATTATTAGATTGTTAATACCAATATATGGCTGCATAATTATCATTATATTGTTGCAGCGTCTTGTTGTGTAACAAATTTATATACACACGATCAAATCTGAGGGGTCGGAAGATTATGGGGGTTGAAAGGAAGAAAAAAAGAAGGCGTTCTACAGAAGTGTGCATACAATTTGGGAATATTCACAAATGTTTTCTTTATTGTGAAATAAAAATTGAATGAATGAATGAAATTGAACCCATCCACCTCTTTGGGCCTATTGTACAACAGTTGAAACCATCTGAGAAATTTAGAGTGGAAATCGTTCTTTTTATCTCTGGTTGAACACCTGATTACGCATCTGTACTGTTTTTTGTTAAGGGTCATAAAAAAAAGGTTGGGAACTACTGGTTTAATATTTAACAGTTCATGTTTTTCATAATTTAATTTAAGCATTTAAATAATTCTTTTATGTAAAATCTTAATCTAAAAAGTGACAGAAAGTGTCTGTAGCTGTAAAATCAATAAAATAAAATGTTATCAAAATTGAATCTGGCATAAGATGGAAATACTTAATAAATTAAGTACCTCAAAATCCATTTAGTTACTTCTACGTCTACTACGTGAAACAATTTTTACATTTTTGTTATGTCAGAGTTCAAAATTAAAGAGTGTAAGAACTTGTTACTGTATCTTGGTAAAATCTGTTAAAGAATCTAATAAAGCTGTGTTTCTTTTCTTTGTGACTGTTAATTATGAACTGCCTTATGTAACTTCGGCTGACAGTAGCAGACACGTCACCTTAACTGGTCCTTATTAAGAGAGTGTACCTGGCTCCAAAGTCTGGCAGTCAAAAGGGTCGTCCATCATGCACACGGTCGCTGTGCTGTAGATTGTATTCATCTCACTCATGACCTTGCTCAGCTACAAAAAGATTGAAAAAAAAACAAGAATAAAATGTTTACGTTAAAGTGAACTGGTAATGAACTTGACAGGAAGAAGCAATGAAGCAATGAGGAACAGTCCAGCGGAAGACATTTGTATCTTTGCAGCTTTTACAAACACAAATATAACATATTTTGGGACACATTTAAACACATAATGAAATCTAACAGCAGCTGTCTTACATGTTCAGCTTTATCTGCAGATAGGGCACCAGCGCCTTTGTCTTGTAGGGAGATCAGCTGTAATTTGACTTCAGGATCCGTGATCTGGTTAATGTCAAATTGCTGAGACTCGATTGATATGTTGGTGTAGAAAGCGCCCCAGATTTGCCCCTCTTCTGCCTGGGTAGAATGAATACACATAAAATCATGTAAATCAGTAAACTCTGTGAACTCTATAGAAACTGCACAATCTATGGTAAGGCAACATTAAAGAGGTCTCCAAATGCTTACCACTTTGTCAGAGTTCTCTTGTGTGATGTTAGTGTTGTAGGCCCATGATGCCAGCGAATACTGGTACATACGCTTGGTGGCCTCCACGTCGAAATTGTTCAGGAACTCCTTCGCCTTGATCTCCGTGTCTGAGTTAGCAGAAACAGTGCAGGTCAGAGCCAGCAACGCTACAAGAATTCTACAAGACATCTTGCTGCCTCAGATCCGTCCACACACAAACACAAACACGCACTGAGGAGTGAGGACACTGCACTCTCTTATACAGTTTCAATAACCTTCTGTGCTGCCTTGGCCTTTGGACAGAGCCATAACTTAGGGTGTATCTGAGTTTTCATTGACAGATAGGATGTTTCAAAGAAACAGCGAACGTCTCTGGGCTGTCTTCACATAGTAAGGAGTTTGAAAGGTTATCAGTTGCAAGATTAGACACATAATCTCTTTTGAAAGGTGTACAGTTAGTAATATTTCTCTGTATGTCTGTGTATGTGTAGTGAGTGAATAAGGTCTTTTGATCATCCTTCCTACCAATGACAGCCCTTAAATTAAAGTTATTTTGGCTTAAGAAATTAAGATACTGCTGTTCTAAACAAGAAAACAGGATTATATATATGTGCATATTTATGTATAAATTAAAATGGTTGTGTGTCACAAATGTAGCTGGTGAGCAAAAAACAACAACAAAAAACAAAAACAGATAAACCATTTTCATTGACAACAAAACAAATTAGATAAACAAATAAACCGTTTTCATTGATTTTGCATTTTGAATTTATGAAAATAGATCACATATAAGATCTGAGTACTGGATAGTTTCTCCTACGTGCCAGTAAAGTGGATAAATGAAAATAGTTTTGCTCATGTCCTGTGCGGGACACAGTAGTTTTTCTTAAACAAACATGACCCTTTGAGGACAAAAATGTCAAGAGAACCGGAAACATTAGAATTACATGAGTTTCTAAGCTCCTTATCTGGTGACAGTGCATTTCCCAGCACCAGGTAAACTGCAAGTCAAGCAGTATGAGGCCCTAAACGCTGATAACAAATCAGCTGAGGATGAGGTTTATAATTTAAATTTATTACCAACACCAGAAGAAAATATAATATTTTCTTTCAAGTCAATCAATAATCTACTCAAATACATCAACACAAAAATGAATCTGAATAAATACAGCCCAAAAAGTCTGTCAACACTCCTCAGTTTAATGTTGTATTACTTAAGATGATGCTCAAGAGTGCTCCAGTGAAGGTTTATTTTGGGATTTTATGACTCTATTTACTTAGTTGTTCTTGTCCACTATCATAACTGATAATGTTTCTGGCAGGGCGCCATATTCACTCAGAAGGTACTGCACCTGTTTTGTGCCCTTCTTGAGATATTAGTTTGACTTAACAGTGCCCTCATCTGGACATAGTTGATACTAGCTTTCTCATTAATGGGTATGTTACTATGTTTTCATGTCTGTCTTAAAACATCGATCTTAACATGGTCTTTGTAAATTAAAAGCATTGTTTCATTCTGTAGTTGTTTATTTTATTGCAATCTGTGATGCCGATGTTAGAGGGGAAGGAACTAAATACATTTTAAAGTTCAGCCAATAAGTTTGAAATTCCCTCTTTGTGTTACTGTCCTTCCACTGCAGTTCAGGAAGAAAGGAAAGGAGTCTCTTTGCAGCCAGTATGGACATGAAGACTCACCATTACACAACAAAAACTCTTTCATTGTCATTCAAAAGTTGGGACATTTCTCATTCAAGGGAATGGGCAAGTGTGTCCAAACTGTTTAACTGGTACTGTATATAAGCATGCTAATATTGTTTTAAAATAAAATAAATGTCTGTGTACTTTTTACTTCACAATATCATCCATGAAAAAAGCAACAATCAGATCAGAACCATGTTTTTTAACTGACATTATCTCATGTAAATCTCATGTCATTTCAACTATAACATATATACATACAAACATATGCAAGCATTTGGATTAGATCTTGTAAAATCAATGCTATAATTCTTCTGAGTTTGTATTTTCACAGCGTTTTGACTGCCAACAGCAGCACTGACTGACTTGACACTTGACTGAACTCTCACCCGGCCAGGACACTGAAATGTCCTCTGTCAACAGATACATGGCCTCATTAGGTTTAAAATGTCTAATTCATGGAATTAAATGCAATGACCACCAAGTTTCACACTCATAATAAAGTGGATAGAGTGTAAAAATGATGGTTAAAGTTATGAGAAAATATAAAGGCATGAAGAATTTCAAACAACAGCATTGTTCATTCCCATTACTGTCACCTCAGTTCTGCTTGTTCTCATCATCACTGTGTGGTTTACTGTTTGCTGGGAAGCATACAATACAATTTGTAGTATGTAGTTTGTATATTGTGTTCTTGGCAGCTCTGAGTGAGGCCCATGATAGGTTACTGTCAATCTGCGGTGTCTCAAATTTGCTGTAACAGCAAGTTTACTGCAGACATGTCTATATACAGACTGAGCCTAGAGGCTATAGGCTAATCACTGTGAATGAAACAGACAACAGCCAGGCTTAGCATCCTGGAACTTCACATTCAGCAAAATCTGTTCACTGGACATTGTTCAGCTACAGTATAGGTTCCTGCTGTAGGTTAGCCTTTTCTGGGTATCTTGGAGTTTAGAGTTTAGCAGTTTAGATCCTCAATGTTTAAGCAGGTGGACACATATACAGTGAACTGAGGATTGAATTAAATGCCACTGGTTTATACTGTAATGTGTTGCATTAGACTTTGTGTACTGTATTGTGTACTAATCATCTAGTAGGATATATAAAACTGGACAGGTGTGAAATCCGTTCTAGTTTTTACAAAAATCTGCCATCCGCGATTTTCTTTTTTAATCACTGTTTTTTCTGTTTTTGTCAGGCTGTTGTAAACACACTGAATTCTCGCTGTATTCATACCCTTTGGGATTGATGCAGTTTTTATTGAGTTTCGATTCTGTTATTGTTTAATTGTTACATTTTGAGATGTTTATCACCATTTGCAGGTAAACCACCCCTAAGTTGAGTTTGACTGTCTGACCTCTGAAATATACACAGATCAGCTCTTTTATAAAGAGTCATAGGAGTGCTCTAAAAAAAGAATAAATCTGTAAAAGAATAGGAAGAATAGGAGAAATAAGTAAAAGAATAAATAAGTAAATGAAAATGTTTTAACTTATTATTATTTATCTATCTTTATATTTCCACATTTTTATTTACTTATTCATTTTATTTATAAGACTTTATATTTCCATTTTTAAAATGTATTTATTTATATGTGTTCCTCTTTATATTTCCACATGTATGTCCTTATCCTTGTACAGATTTATTCTCTTTATGGCACTCCCGTGACCCCATAATTTGGTCCAGTATTACCAGCATTATACAAAGTTTTGATATTCAGAATTATGTAATTATGTATCTTTTATATATCTTATTATATAAGATACATAGAGTACCTCAACACTTTCATCAGGGTTAAATAATGAAAATCTGAAGAAATGTTTATTATGTGGTGAATCTGTAGGGACGTCTTGACACGATGAAAGATTTTGTGGCTACAGGTTTACTTTCATGACCATTCCCTGTCGACATACATCCACAGCTCCGTGTTTTGCTTCAGTCTCCTCTCTCATCCTCTCAGCCTGCACACCGCTCAGGCCACAGAGCCAGGCTGCGTCAAAAGCCGCAGAAATAACCAAAGTAAGACCGGAAAAGCAAGCATAGACATAAAACAATAAGAGCTTAAGGTGTGCAGGCTGCGTACTGGAGACAGACTGATTTATGTGAAAAATGATTTGGGTTCGACATATATCCTTTATGTTTGTTTCGTGTGGGTGTGTTTCCATTGTATGTTTGTCTTACAACATTAGTTTAAATTATAGCCTCTATGACCGTGGTTTTTATTGTGAAAATGTTGAGTGGTGCTTCCTCTTGGTTCAGGCTGATTTGACCCTGCACGGAGGCAACCCATGATCGCAGACTCAACACGCATCCTCACACCACTGACCTGGGCTTAGCTGTGTCCTGCATGTGTGTGCATGTGTGTGCGTGTGTGAGAGGGAGTGTGAGTGATCCCCAGAAACCAGCAGCAGGATGGAGGATCTCAAGGAGAATCTGGGAACTTTGGATTGACGCCCGGGGATAACGCGCGGTCGGCCTGAACCTTATCGGGTTTCTCGTGGATTTATATATTTGGATGTTGTCTGTTTCCCTCTTTCCCGTTTTTCTAGGCAGTGGGAATTTACTCGTGGCTTACAACTCTTATTTCTGGCGTGCAAAATGCCGTTCGCCAAAAGGATTGTGGAGCCGCAGCTTCTTTGCAGGCACCAGATCCCCAACGATGAAGGTCTGCTTTTCGAGGACCTGTGTGCCATCAGTAACGTGGTTCTGTCCCGGACCTTGCGACAGCTGTCCGACCTGGCCCGGCACGCCTGCTCCTTATTTCAGGAGCTGGAAAACGACATCATTAACACCAACCAGCGGGTCTGGGTCCTCCAGAACAAAATAGGCCAGATACAGCAGACTGCCAGTGCCCTAGACCCTAAAAAGGAGGCAGTGCGTAAGTAGACCACCACAAGTGTATACCCACCTCACCTACCCCTCATCTCCCCTGAAAAAAAAATCACCTTATGATGTACACCTGAGCAAAATGTGATTTTATTCATTCATATCTTACATGTGTGCGCTCATGCTTCGAAGGGCGCCCACCTCCAAAATTATTTTTACCCTGCACGCACACACGCCGTAGACGCGGACGCGCTCGCACCCCCCCCCCCCCCCCCCCCCAAAAAAAATGAAATGTGTCACACGGCTGCTTTTCCACATCTGGCCATCCAAGTACCGCCGTGAAGCATTTTCACAGCGCAGGGTGTGTTGACTGCTCTTACATTTGGCGGTCCAGACTCAGATGTGTCCGTCCGTCGACGAGGTGGTGATGATGGGGGGGGGGGGGGGGGGGGGGGGGGGGGTCGGTGTGTGTTCGGAGCGGAGGGGCGTGTGTTGCCGCTGCATTGGCTCAGCATCGCAGTCTCGTTACTGCGGGTAGCGCACACCTGAAGCATGTTCGGCGGCGTTTTCGGGGCCACAAAAGGCTGCCTTGTTCATTCAAGGATGTACATGAAGTTCAGAGTCGAGAATATGAAAGCTGTAAGGGTTTTGAGGTCTGTGTGTGTGTGTGTGTGTGTGTAGCCTATATGTGCATGCGTTTGTGTGTGTGTATGTGTGTGTTGGGGTTTTCACAGGCGACTCCCCGTGCGCCAAACCCACCCTTTCCACATGCAGCGGCACCAACACAGCATCAATAATGAATCCAGATGTCCATGTTGCAGGGTGAATATGAACTGATCGTGACTAGATATTCAGGGAGCCAATCGCTGTAATTGCAGTGTACGCGGCTGTGGACGGATCATATGAAAAAAAAGAAAAGAAAAGAAAAAAAACCTGATTGGCATCAATGGAAGAGTAACAGCGCGCTCCGTACAGCAGCTACATATAATTTATGTCCTCTGCAGTCTCTTCAGTGAGGCTTTTGATGTTGGACATCCATTCAGTGGTTTTATTTCAGTTCTGTGCTGTGGGATCCATCACTGCTGTAGGTTATCATAATCTGGGACAATCAAAGAGCATTTTGGGGCCTAAAGAGACTGTAGGCTCATGAACTTCCTCTTTAGATCATCAACCCCCAACCCCCAACCAGGCATACACACACACCAAAGCATATGTGTCAGCGACCATGTCTTTATTACATAAAACTGTAATGCCTCTGTTTACACTTGTTTGCTGTGGATCTGGATGATTAAGGCTATGATAGCCAAGCCTATAGTGTCCTCTTGGAATTCAATTGTATGAGAAAGATTGTTGGCCTCCGCTTGTTGCTCAGTGGCTGCATATTTTATCCAACAGAAAGGGACAGACATTTACATTTCTGCTGTACAGTAGCTTAGATAGGATCACACACACTAAACTCCTTAAACCTGCAAGCAAAGCCAAACTAACACCTGTTGTGCTCAGAAAACCCTGAAATATTGATTTGTTGACTGGATTGTGCTTCTACAGTGAAGCCAGTCAAGAAATAAGTACCACTAGTATTTCCTCGACGGAGCACTGTCAGACATTTGTGAAAACCAACACAAAACCACAAATGTCAAAAGTGAACTCATGCAATCAATTAAGGCTCTTTGCTGTCTGCATTTTTAAGTGAGCACTTTACTCTAGACCATAATGGGCCCAGACCACCTTTAACTAGATTCTGGTACAGTTTTTCCAGGTTAAACTTTTTTTGAAGGGCTTTTTTCCTTGTTTGAATGAATTGATAGGGGATGTTGTAAAGCCCGCTGAGTCAAAATTGTGATATTGTCTATATAATTAATAACAAGACTTGATACATAAAATTTTGTCTATTTTTCAGACTTTTCTCTAATTTCTATTTATTTGTTGGGAAATGCTTTAGTTTTACTCTTTCAAGGCTATGAGATGTGTTACAATAAAAAAAACATACTCTTCAATTTAACTGCACAACTGATAGATATTAAACCTATGAAAGGGGATCATAAGAAAACACTGCCTTATATTAAACACTAAGATATTATGATGGTGATATCATTTTCTTTAGTGCCACCAAGTTTCATGGAAAAGCCCAAAACAAGCCAAATAGATCTTATTCCTTGTAACTATATGCTTCCATTGTTAACCTGAAACTGATTAAAAAACAACTTGTTAACAGACTATATACAGTACATCATCCTGTTCCCCAAAATACTCACCAGTGTACCAAATGTGTGTTAATCCGCAGCTATAAAACGTCCTTAAATGCACCATGAACTCCAGTTTGAGTAGTGCTTGTTAAAAACCACTGTGCCCAGCTGTTTTAGGAAATCACTTACCCTTTTGTAACTCGTTTTTAAAGATTGACATAGTCACTAGGAATAAATTAGTTTGGGCTTGAGTGCCATGGACAGGATAGGAAACTAGTGCATTGTTGTTGGACTCAAAGCAGTTTTAGTTTTTTCCTTGGCTTTGATGTCAATAACAATAACATACTATATTGGCAGCCTTCCTTTCAGAGGTCTCAGGAAAAAAAGGTTGGGAATCACTGCTCCAGACTTGGATGTGTAATTCATCTCTATTTTGGTCATTAGATATTTTTCTAAACACATTGTGGAGATAAAAGAAGAATGCATACGCACACAATGGGAAAATACTCTTCTGCTTGTGTGTCTGAGACTTCAATTGAGTTGCAGGGAGACTTTGAGTCATCTGTAGGTCAGTACTTGTACTTGGATGCCCACCAAAGTTTTGTTATTTTTATTCAGCTTTCAAAAGAGCTATTATCTTTCCTCTTGCTCTTAAATGGCGGCAATAACCCCAAGGAACTGAATATCTGTGTACAGGGAGAGAGATTCAAAGTCAGTGACAACAGCTTCCTCACTTCACTATGGAGTGTATCAAGATTCAAGGCAGTCAATATGGTGCTAACTTGGATTGACCCTGGACATGGCAGTAGGCAATGTTCAGATGGTGTTCAGACAGTAACTTCCACATTCAATGTGTTGGGTTGGACATTTCCCAAAACTTGTTGAACAGTCTGCACTGGTAGCAATCTCTTAGCATTAGCAGTCAGTAGTGTCTCTCCATTAGACTTTAGTGGGACGCATTGATACACATGGAAATTGGTCTACTCATCTTGAAGCATGTTAATCAGTCCCAAAAAACAGTTGTAATGTCTTCCTTCACTATTTTGGGAGCTTTTTAAAGTCTGACAAAATCTGAGGTTATCTAAGATTGAGCCAGAGACTCCAACTTTGTTGCAAACTGGGGTAATATAGTTTGAAAGACAAAGGCATATACCAGTCAGGAAGGGTTTCATGATTAAAAGAAGCTATGTAGTTGCATCATGGGAAGTGAAGGATCCAGTATTTTTGGAGCTTGAGCTTCCACAGATCCTTCAAGACTAGAAGTCTGGATATTTCTCCCTCTGCTGCTTCAATTTGATTGGACCATTTTTAAAAAAAAGTCTCTATTAAATGTCCGAACTTTATGGCAGTTCAGTCATAAATCAACCTGCGCTCTGCCAAAAAGTCCACAATATATATTTTCAGCTTGTTTGATGACTTAATCTTTAATGCACTGTGCTCTGTTATTCCACTATTTCCTGCTTGACTATTTCTGATGAATATTGAATACTTGGTATGTTGTATTTTTTTGATATGGAATTACATAAACACAGATATGGATACCACCCTAAAGCATAACACTAAACACAACTGAAAGCATAAGTAGCTGATCCCAGACATCTTAGAGCTCATGGTCATATTAGCCACTGATAGAAAATGCCTAAATGTTATGATTCTCCTCAGGGTGATTGATCAGCAACAAAGGTTGAGATGTTACTATTGAATGAGGTTTGAGAATAAAGACCATTGGGTTTGTTATTAAGACCTGTCTCACCAAGAAGGATTCAAAGAACTAGCACTAAGTGTGATCATGAATTTTCTTTTTTCTTGATTTGCCCTGCTTCATATTAATAGATACAGTAAAATGGCAACCATGTTCAAAATACATACATGAACCAGAACCAGGTTTATTATCCAGTAGGTTTGCACATACAAGGGATCTGTATGTACCACCCAAAACAGATTATCATAAATCATATAAATACAATTTTACAATAAACCATAAGTAAAAAATATATTCTAATTGAGTGCTGGGTTTTAAAAAATATTGTGCAAAGACATACAATAATGTTCAACAAAAACATGAGTTGAAATAGACAACAGTGCCCACAGAGAAATATGAACCAGCTCTTGTAGCTCTGTGCAGTAAACTCCATACATCACTGAATGCACTGAATGCACTTTCATCCTCCTCCTGCCTTGCCTTATATACTTAATACAACATGCTGCTCTGTTTTACTGTTCTGTTTTTAATCTACTGCACTTGGTTATTTATGATACATATTATTGTTGTTTTATATATATTTTTTAGCCTGAGTGTGATTTATTTATTATAGGTTATTTTTTAGACTTACTCATTGTACTGTAAGCTGCTGGACTTGAGTACAAATTTAATTTCAGGTGCAAACATGTAAATGAAAAATACACCTTGAAACCTTGAAATACATCTCATGTCCATCCTCCAAGCGGTTTCAAAAAGCCTGTTAGATATTCAGATGAAACCTGAAGCATATTTTGGCCTCACATTAGCAAAGCAAATTTAACCACTAAACAGTTTTTTCCAATTAATTTGACCAAACAGCCAATATACCAACTGCACAGACATTAGTAAACATTTTCATGAGGACAGGACTTGGGAGATGCTGCAGTGACTGGAATCAGCTAATGTTGGTCAGTTCCAAGAAGCTATCTGCTCATTAAACTACAGGGAAGATACAGTATGTATTTATGACAGTTTTGGCATTCTGGAAGCCACCTTTGATAGAGATTTTTCCACCTACTTCCGTTGTTTATTCTGAGCTGAGCTAACGCTGTGAATAAATAATACCATACAGATAGCCACTAAATTCCTGACAGCTCTGTTATTTACCATTTAATTGGCAAAAAGTGTGGAAATATCAATAATCTATAAGACTAATACAATTGAACTGATTAAAGAGGAGCTAAACACATAGTTTCATGTCAGATGCTCAAAATATGTTACACAATTTTTGGCTATGAGTAATTACCTTGTAATAAAACTACTCCCATACTCACTGTAGGGTGAAAAGGTGCTGAGGCACTGACCAAACACTTAAGGTGGAAGGGATTTTAAAATGTTGGTCTGAAGCAAATATATTGGACTGCTCTGGCAACTAGTTTGTTCCTGGTATGCCATTAAAGCAAATTTGACACTGAATTTGAGAGTAGGTCCTGTGGTAGCAGGGTACTGGTCTATCTCGCTGGTCTGCATCGTAAAATTAGAGAGAGGGATGGCTTCTTCAACCTTACAACTCTCTCTCTCTCTCTCTCTCTCTCTCTCTCTCTCTCTCTCTCTCTCTCTCTCTCTCTCTCTCTCTCTCTCTCTCTCTCTATCTCTCTCTCTCTCTCTCTCATTGGTAATACCTTTTTACTTGCTTTTTGCGGTACAGCTAGCAACTCTGAGGCGCACATTATGTAGTTGAAAGTGTTTCTTATGGACATAATTAGATTAGAGAAGGCTAGAGAGACAGAGAGCTAACAGTACAGTGTGTGAGCCTCAGTGGTCTGAAGGTAAATGGATTTTATTCTGTCTCTCACTTGCAAACACACACAGAAACTGCCCTACTGTAAAAGAAGAAAGAGAGTCATATTTACCAACTTCATATTGTGCTACTGGCCAGCAGCCTTGATCTGTTCTGTGTGTTTCTGTGTGTTGTTGAGGGATCTGATTTCAACCACACAAGGCAGGTTAGGATGCGCTCTGTCCATGCACATCTTGTCTGTCTCACACCTAGCCACTGACACACACACACCTCACACTATGAAGATAATTTCAGATGTTTTCAGAATCCGAAATGTGAGAGGATTTATGTGCTCTTGTGTCTTTCTTCACGCCTTCTTCAATGCCCCTCTGTCTTTCCCTCTGTCTTTGCATATCTGTGTCCATTCTCCTCCTCCTCCTCCTCCTCTCCATCTATACTTCGTCCCTCACTGCCCTAGTTTCCCCATCATCATCAGCATGGAGAGACTTCTGCCTCTTGACAGCATATTTAATGTTTAATGCACTTTGATTTCCACCCAGACACTTACAAGCCTGAGAGGAGAGGAGAGGAGAGGAGAGGAGAGGAGAGGAGAGGAGAGGAGAGGAGAGGAGAGGAAAAGGGATGGACATGGCATCCCTTATCTTAATTTTTGTTGGTCCACAATATATATAAAGATGGCAGTAGAAGAGATTAACCAGAATATATTTATATGTGTATAAAACAAACTAATGCTCCACCAGTGGCCCCAATAGGTTTACATTATGGTAGCCCTGCTACCTTGGATTGCAGCTAACCCTTTAGCTAAATTGTGCCAACAGGGCAGGTATCATTATGAAGTGACATTAATCTTACAGAAATATTGCGACAATAGTCTGACTCAGTGTGCATCCCAGAGCCATTGAGCCAACTGTCAATAACAGCTGTCAATCAACACTCACAAAGTAGACATCGAAACTACTTTAGTAGTACTACTAAGTCTTCAAATCTTATTAACAGAGCAATAATTTCTAAAATGAACATCAGTACACTTATGAGAGGGCCTGAACGTAATTATGTATAACTATTTTTTTTAAATAATGACACTTTTTGAGTGGGAGTCAATTAGAGCCACCATTTACTTTTTTGGAGCCAGCATCTAGCGGCAGTTGGTGGCATTGCACTTTAAGATATGTCTACATTGGCTTCAGCTTCAAGTTGTGATAGTTGCCTCTTGGTTTTTGCTCTATGAGTTTATGATGCCGGCAGAGATTATTCAGAGTGAATACAACATGAAGCAAGTTGAAAAATGGCTCAATTATCTTCTCCTTTTCTGTAACACTCATCTAGCAAATACAACAACCAAAACCTCTAAAAATCTACAGCAGGACTATTCACTTCTTGCGTCAAGTATAAATCCATAAAAGACTATGAAAACTTCCTGAGATCACACTAATTCAAGAATATCTCTCCCAGCTTTTATAATCAGAACCAGTACGCTAAGTCTACTCTTAAAAAAGACCATTCATTCATGTGGGCAGTCAGCCAATCAGAGCCACAGGAAAACACTAATCTGTGTGTGCACTGGGTGAGCAGCTTTAATTGAAATGCATGGGCCACTTTCTTAAATGCTTGATACACACACAGGAGTATCCAAGTGAAAATGGCTCATCCTCTGATGACTCTGAATGTGCTCATTTGATTTATTAAATTATTACATTAACACAGCATATGAGCCTAATTTGTGTACAAAGGGAAATCTTACAACCAAGATACAAGCCTGACACTTCCATCTGCAGTGTGAAGCCTTCAGGTCAAAATAAACAGGGTGAGGGAAGTAGTGGAGAGACTCAGGGAAGGCAAGGCTTCAACTGAGATTATTTTAAATTTAACCAAGAAGAATAGTTTTGGGGGAATGTCCTATTTTTGTCTTTCTTTCTCCTATATCATGTATCGTTCTGTTGTGGTTATGTTTGTGTATGACAGCAAGAAGAAGAAGAAGAAGATATACACACAAACAGCACGACTAAATGAAAGCATATGGACAGCATATGTCCATTTAGGCTACCACAGAGACATGTGGGCATGACGTGGGATGGTCATGAGAGAGGGATGTTATGGCATTGCGTGCATAGTGATGTAAACTTACTGTCACACACTATTATTATATTTACACAAGACAACAGAGTAACATCGCCCAGCTGCAGCCCTGCTTGACTTACACACACAGTTTATTTTATTCAGCTCCTCAGAGTCTCTTATGGAGAGTAAAAATCGTCACTGCACATTTTCTGTTTTCATGGCCCAATTACCTCTATGCTAATTTTGGCTAAAGCAATTCCACTGCCTCATATACAGGAACACACACACACACACACACACACACACACAGACACAGACACACAGACAGACAGAGTTGACATGCTTTCAGATCAGCCTTCTCATTCCAGCAGGTGAACACTCACACACAGCCTCACACAAGTATGAACACACTTGAAAATGCATGCACACACATAGACACACACAGGGGCATTTCACACACCACCACCACCCGCTGAACTCTGTGAGCCTCTTCTTTCTGTCTCTCATGTTATCATTTGAAATTCCACTTTAAGTGCCCCTGTCTGTGCTGCTGTTGCAGCTTGCAATAAAACATGCATGCAGAACTTCTTGGTCTGTACTTCAGAGCGCTTGGCTGGATGGATGGCTGGCATGAAGACGATTCCTCATCTGTGCAAGCTGGCCTCTGGCTTTTTCATGTTGTTGTAGTTCTACGGTTGTGCAGTTATGACAAAAATAAACAAACTACCCCAAACTGATTATTTGGCTCATATCATCATAGAGACAATATTGGTACTATAGAGCAGAAACTAAACAGCACCTCTGTCAAATATATTTTGAACAAATGGTTGCTTTCTTTCAATGGTAAGGTGTGTGGTCAATACACTGGAATGTAAAACATCTCGTAAAACAAAACCTTGTGACAAAAATGATGGCATCAGCCTAAAATGTAGGACTATACATGGGGTGCATATTTATAACTTTTTTTTTTCCTGAAGAGAAAAAAGTTGAGAGATTGGACTGCTAATATAAAAAGGCAGAAAGCCTACATGGTCAAAGATAGGCAACTACAATAAAGGTTGTGGAAGAGAGAAATGTTTCCTCAAATTTGCAAACACTCTGATGTCATAAGATTAAGATATATTTGTATATTTGAATACAGAGATGTCTTTAAACTCGTTTGTTCAGATAACATGCCTTTCAGTATCATCTTGATTTTAAACCATGTTTGACTAAAACGCAGCATGTGTAACTTTCTGCAGAGACAATTGATTCAACAAGCTATAACTCTTTTACTGTCAGCATAAAGTAGTGCCTGGTGCAAATTCAAATAGTGTGAATTGTTACAGTATTATGGATGACAGGGACTTTCAGAGGAACTTAATACAGAACACTGAAAAACATGACTATTTAAGTGATAGCATACAATGTGCTCATCATATTGAGGCAGTGATGACAAATGGACTTGCAGAATTAGGTTTGGTTAGGTACAGATAAAATAGACGATGACAATCATGTAGCACTGCAGTTCTGTTTTCTAGTAAAACTTGATACTGTAGTTCAGAGTGTGTTGCTCCTGTGCGTTTTGTGTTAAGTATGTCTGTGTGTGTATCCAGTATGTCTGTCCATGCATAAATGTCTTTTTGATGTGTGTGTGTGTGCACGTTTGTGTGTCATCCTCTGGTGACATGCTAAACTGAATAGTCCTGAACTGCTGTCATCTCTGTCTAGAGACCCCATCATCATCACCATTCCCCCAAAATCTTTGACAGATGGCTCGGGACCAAAAAAAAGAAAGAAAAAAAAGCACATACTCAGCGATCTCTCTGGGTCAATGTGTGTGTGTGTGTGTTTGTGTGTGTGTGTCAGTGCCATGAGTGGACATCTCTGTAATCTAGTGACTCCAGCATGTAGCACAATGTACAGAGCTGTAATTCCACAAGCACTGTTGAGTAACTCTCTGCTTGTTGTATAAAGTAAAAATAGACCTCAGTAGTATCTGAAGTCAGCATGCCTAGTTCTGAGTAACATGTACGAAAGCTGTCAATATAGAAGTTGCTGGTTCTTGTTACTTTAGCAGAGTTACTAAGCATTTGCATCAAGATATGGTAGATTCTTTCATTTTATTCTGGGATTGTTTATTTTGTCCTTTTACAGGATCATAATATCCTCCTCACCATAACCATAAGGCATCTCCTCTATCCTGAACCCAGAGAAAACATCCACTGGTTAGTCAGGATGAAATAATGTTTACTGTAATGAAGTAGGTGTCTATCAAACCTAATGTGTGGCTTACATTTGACTATTATGTTCCGGCAGTTTAAACAAAGAAAGCAGATGTTAGTGGAAACAGTTTAACTGTAAGCGTATTTGAAACACATGACAGACCACAAGTCAAAGCATCAAATGACTTTCATTTGAGTTTTTACAGACTCGGCACTTGCCCATCTTTTTTTTGTGTGTGTTGCATTGCAGCAGTATGATGAGTCAATCACAACTCAACCTAAAGCAACATAGCATGTTGTTTTTAAAGACCCTGTAATATTTTGCTCATTGGGATCTTACATCAACTTACGTTGTTTGTTGTAACCGTTTGAGTTATTTGTGTTTAGACCGGCCTCCACTCGCTGGTTTGAAGCAGACTGATCTCAGTTAGAAAAGGGCAATGTAATTTACTTCTGTGCTAAAACGTTTGTGGTAGATGAGTAACAAAGCAGGAGCTGGACCAAATAACAAAATATGTAAAAGCAATAAAAAAGTCCACACACTGCAGCTCCCAGTGCAGGTGGATTTAATAGATAGATAGATACCACAAGTGACACTTCGAACTCAAAGCTCTTCTTCTGTCTGTCTACCTGCATTGGGATCTGCAGTTGCATTTACTTCTGTGCACCAATCAGACTTAATTTGAGTCAGAATCTGGTGACAGTTTTTGGAGGTTGTTTGCTGATTTTGCCAAAGAGGCACCAATGTCAAATCAAATCTGATCAAACTACACATAACACATTTCTGATGAAGAACATTATTTTTTCAGTGTTTAATAATTAACTTTGACAGCTTTCACTCTGTAATTCTACATATTTTTCAGTTAGTTTCAAACCTTTTTCTGTATAAAATGCACATCATATTTCATTTGAGATTTATTTAAAATATTTTGGACAGAAAAACAGCAGTAGTAGATTGAGCAATATACACGCACATACTCATTCTCTTTCATTGTTAGTCTCTCTCTATCCCTCACTCCCTCACTCAGTGATTTCCCACGCAGCAGCTCTCACAGGCGGGTGTTTTTGTACTTCTCAGGGGTGCTGTTGGCAAAGAGTAGTCAAGAATACATAGCTAAAAAGAAAGATGCAAAACAGACTAGGGAAAATAAAAAATATGTGGAATAACGGAGAAGTGATGAGTGAGAGTCGCTCACCTAAACATAAGTTATATTCATTTTACAAAAACATTATGATGAGGACTTTAAAAGAAAATATTGTAACCACTCCTTGATCTTCAGTCTGAATATCTCTGTTTCTTCATGCTACATCAGTTAAGTTTACATACTGGAGCTTGCACCTCACAACACTATACTTGTCAGTTGCTGTAGCCTGGTATTAGCAGATAACAAAAATAGGATGGGAAGCCAATTATATCAATAAACTTGTGACCATGTGCTTGAGCGGGTTTCAGAATATAGACAGCAGAGATTATGAGTATCAACTAGGGATTTAGGGGCAGAGCATGGACAGTTGAGATGATTTTCAACAGAAGAGCTGCTGGATGGACTTAGTAAACTATCAGCATAAGATGGAAACAGATGGAGTCATAAAAAGCTTAGGAGAGGTTGTCTGCTGCTTGTTTTAAGGACTGAGCTGCTCTTAAGGAGTTCCTTAGAAAAGATTGTCTTTGTAAGAACCTTAGCATGCTATGAAGAAGAGCCAAGCTAATTGGACTACTAGCAACTAGTCAATATGCTCGCCATACTGTGCAGACATGTGTGAGAGAGCATACTGTACAGTTTTCAGCATCAGTAAAGTATCTGAACACTGTGTATGATACACCATATTTTAAACAGGCTTCTCTCCAAAGTAGCAACAAATCTGTGCTCATTAAAGAAACTTTCTATTGGTTGAATTCTGCAGTTGATGCGCTGCATTAAGGCGAGGTAAATTAATCCAATTTCACAACAGGCTGGTGAGAGGTGAGGACAGCCGAGCCAAGGCTGCACTAATTAGCCATATATCTGTCACTACTGATTGTATCAGAGAGCCTACCAAAGCCTACCACTTTCTTCTGCATCACACACAAACACAAGCATTAATGTACACACATGGACTCCTCATGACTACAAACTGGCACTCCATTTTTAGGAACCTCTGGAGGCCCAATTAATTTTCATATCTGCCCCACACTAAGGGTGCAGTAGAAAGTGACACTGTAAGTGTGATAGTACAAGTATGCACTGTGTGTAGGCTTTGCGTGCATGTTGTATGTACTGTGTCCTGCTTGATGAGCGCATTAATGTACCTCTGCATGACAGGCGAGAGATGCATTAGCTAAATGCTGTAGGCAACCACAGCTGTTACAGAAAGGAGAGGAGAGGAAAGGAGAGGAGAGGAGAGGAGAAAGTGAGAGGAAGAGAGAGGAAGAAAGAGGTAAGATGAGGTGAGGATACGAGAGGATAAAAAGGACAGACTGGAAGAAATGGCTGAAATTTATGGTAACAAGAGTCTATGCAGCCATGCCATCTTAATGCTAACATTGGCTTGCTTACAGGCTCATAATTGGCATTGCTAACATACTGGTGTTTATAGCTAATGTTTAACAGGGTCACCATCTTAGTTTAACATATTAACAGTAACCACAAAGAACAGCTGAGGCTGATGGGGATGTCATTAGTTTTGCATAAACCAAGGTGTTGGTATTAAATTTTTACCTGATGATGGTGCTAGATGGAATATTAAGGGATTACGTAAGTGATTATGAATCATCCTGAGTGGGACATGAATGTCTGTACCAGATTCCACATCAATCAATCTTATAGTTGCTGAGAAATTTCACCCAAAACCACAAATGTACACTTCATGGTGGTGCTAAAGAAAAGAAAAAACAGAATCACCAAAAACATTAGGATTCATCCTCTGAACATCACAAATGTCTGCACCAAAATTGCAATCTATCCCTAACTTGTGGAGACATTTCAGTAAAAACCCCAAATATCAACCTCATGGTGGCTCTAAAGGAAAAATCAGAGGATCACCAAAGACATCAGCGTACATCATCTGGGGGCCATAAATGTCTGTACATAATTTCAAGGCAATACATGTACTAGTGGTGGAGATATTTCAGTCTGGACCTAAGTGGAGGACTGAATGAATAAATTACCAACTAACCGACAGACTGCCAGCTTGGCTAAAAAAAAAAAAAAAAATTTAAAAAGGTTGTTTGTCTAACATTATACAGGACTAATACTGCAGCTACAACATGTGTAAAATAATTATAGTATCCTGACAGATTCTGCTCCCATTCTATGATCTAGTAATTATCACCACACAGTTGAATAATTACAGTAGCAAGAAATTACAATTAACCGATTGTGTGACTTACAGGAGACTCCCTAGCACTATTGTGTCTGTGTGTGTGTGTGTGTGTGTGTGTGTGTGTGTGTGTGTGTGTGTGTGTGTGTGTGTGTGTGTGTGTGTGTGTGTGTGTGTTACCCAGCAGATTACTCCGCTGAGGCCAAGTCCCTACAGATGACATGTGATAGCAGATTAATAGCCTCACATATTAAAGTCACAATCCCCATTATTTCTTCTTGTATCAGCGCCTAATCAGTTAATATCTAACAGCTGAGGACTCCTTCATAACCAACTCAGTGCTCCTCTGCGTCACCTTCAACATCATCTAAAATTAATCACATTAAATTGGTGAATGGTTCATTTTTTTATGTACAGTTGTTTTCCAGTTAAGGACATTATGTAACAAGATGTCCTGTAAAATTATAAATAATGTCAGTTGACACATTGAGTCAGATTGTGTACATTGAGCTTGAAAAGAACGAAGATCAAAGGAAATTAATTTGTGCAATCAAATTAATTGCACTTTCCAAATATCCAATATAAAATCGTAGCAACAAAGTCTGCAGAAGGATGAGATCGAGGTGGTTGGATGGATTAACAAAACATCTTTGTTTAACCCCAGAAAATTGCGGTTTACTTCCTGTTTCCTGCCAACAGTCAAAGTTGGTTTCTTTTAACCATGACCATGGTCGTTCCCTAACCTTAACCAAGTTGTATTTTTAATTTTGTAATGGTAATCAAAGTTTTTGAAAGGCACTGACAAACAAGTGCATCATATGAGGAGATGCTTATATGTGTCATTCGGTTGGGCAGTTACTAACAGTCTTGGTGTTTTTCATTTAATTTGATGAGTGAAGATTGTTTTAGGGTGACTTGTAATATTTTAAGCAACTTTTTGTATCATTTGTGTGGTATCTCTGTATTAAAAGTTACAGGCACTGTGTTTAGTGTGCAAAACATTTAAGAAGAAGATATTGACACTGATTTGTGCTGACCATGTGACACGTAATAATAGAGCACTTCTACACAAATGCCATTCAATTCATTATAAACTAGGATGAAGTTTTTTTCCTTCAAATTATCTTATGTGTAATGTAACATCATCCAATAGACTTGAGCTACTGTATCAATAGTTAACATGGTTTGTGGTTTCATCTAACTAATAATAATATAATACAAGAAAGCCTACTAATAAAAAAAGGACCAGAGGCACACATCCTCTGAACAATTTATTTTTCTTCTTGTACTTGTATTCTAATTAAAAGCCCAGTTACTATATTCCGAACAAGTAAAGAGCTGCACATAATGACAGATTTAAACCAAGTGTCCATGGCCAGGCTGACTAGACCTTTAATCCATGTGTGTTAAAGTGAAGCAGAGCCATATGGTTTGCAGTGGATCAGAAGCAGTGATCCTGAGGATGATACGGCCCCAGCTGAACCTTTGTGCAGCGCATTTACACCATCTGATGTTTATCGTTGCACTGTGGTCACAGCCCTGATAGCACTGATCTCACACAATCACATCGCTCATTATCACATATGGTAAACGGCTTATGCATGTTAATGTAGCTTCCTCATTTTGGTGCCTGTATTGTGCACTATAACTGAGGCTCTAAAAGAAATGTGAGAACATTTCAGTGACTAGAAAACAAGAATTATGTCTAGACAAGTCAGATTCTGATTATTTATTTACTTGCTTCCGAGGTTACTTGTTATTTTATGTCTATGCCCCTCTTTCTGCTGTCCCTCGTTTCACAAGGTGAGATCTCTCACAAGGGGAGGCCAGATGCTTCCTTCTCTGTACACAGATGGATAAAAGACTTCTTACATGCAAGCGTTCAAACACCAACAAGCATGCACATACACACAAATGCTCGTATCTCACTCGTATCTAACTCAGACAAACACACAGATGCACAAACCCATGACCAACACTTGGAAGTCCCACAGAAACTGGCCCTCCTCTCATCCTTGGGATAAAAGGGGAGATATAATGCATTATACATTTTCTCATCTCTTCTACTGCTCATTATAGTACAGTCAGAGCCTCTGCCTAAAAACAGGACGGTTCTAATGAGACGGAAGCTTGCTAGATAACCCCATCATTTTCAATCAAGTGTAATTCTGAATTGGTTTTTGACGTGTGGTGTAGCCTGGTTGTCTCATAAGCGACAGATGCCTGTGATGCTCAGTCACAATGACCAAATGTGTTTTGTAGTTGTTTCAGTGGTATTTTCTGTAATCTGAAATTTATATTTATAACTGCAGTAAACTGTGTGGTCATTATTTATACCACATTACAGTTGATACTATAGGCTTTCTACTCACTTTCTCATTCCATGAAGTGAACTGATGAGATGAATCCAGGTAAAGCCATTCATCCTCACTGATTTATTACAGTAAATTTATACCCATCATAGAGGCTGATAAAGACATGATAAATTAGGGAAGGTTTTTTAATTCAAGGATTGTTAAATTGTACATTATGCAAAATGAACTGCTGCTCACTGTCAGCAATATACTGATACTAGTTTATTGATGATATTGATATTATTTTATATTTCTATTGGAACCTAACTCATGTTATGTCATGTCATTTAATTGGAGACTTGGGGTTAAGGTGCGCAAGGGGGGACATAATAAATGTATTAATGGATAGCCCCTTGAGATGAACCATCTCGTTTTCAAGGGGGTCCAATCGGAAACTCAAGGCATGTCTGTCCTGACAATAATTCAGAATCCTTTCAGTTGTACACCAGTACACCATCTTACTTACACAAAAAACAAAGATGACTGCCATACTGATCACAAACTGTGGGAAAAGTGAAAGAAATGAGGATGCCTGGAGCTCTGTCCATTTTCACACCTATGCACACGTTGTAAAAAGCGGATGTGACTGGTGCAGGAAAGTCCTTGGGTGACAGAGATCTCCAATGTCTGTCTGAAACCTTATATACCTAACATATTTACTAATTTAAATAAGTCCCTTAGTTAACAGTGTTTGAAGAAATAAAGTTGAAGAAGTAGGGATTGTAGAGTTTCTTGCATGCACATAGTTTAAAGCTGAATTGGAGGTTCCTTTTATGAAATGCATCAGAGATTTTCTTTGAAAAAATTGGGTTTAAATGTCCAAATAAGTGGTCCATGTAATTATATTTACAAGAAAAGAAATTCAATGCAATTTATTAAACCTTTTTAAAAACCTGACATCAACATCCAGGAATTCACCTGTAACAGCAGTCTGTAATAAATGGGTCTATTTTGTGTAGACCTGCGTAGCCATCATGATCTCTATATTACTTTTAACAAAGATGTTTTTTCCATTATAGTGTTATCAAGGAGACATTATTTATTATTATTTCTGTCACAGCTTCATCTTTGATTAATCAAGTTAAATGTTGTGCTCCTGCTATTTTTTTAAATCTTAATTATTATTCAAACCAATAGTTTAACTTTATTTTTGGTTGATGTAAACATTTTCTGATGACCATTGACTGTGCAGTATTTAAAGATGACTCTTTGTTACTATATGACTTGATTTTCTTCACTTATATGTAATTCCATAGTAGTCCTGCCTTTATGCTTAATTTTGTTTATTTCTGTGGGTGAAAAAAGTCACAGACCAACAAAGGTTTCTGTTTTAATGGCTGGACTCCATATAGTGGGAGTATACTGAGAATATGTTCTTATTGTAAAGCCATGGTGACACTGTATATAACCGGGGTCGTTGTTTCAAAGCCTTTGAACAGATTTAGACAGTAAATACCTTGCTTAACTCCACAGTAAACAGATAGATTGGATAGGAAGGACACTGATCTCGTTATGTAGTGTCCTTTTGTAGGAGAAGCAGGATTGAGAGCGGGATTGAGTTTAGAGCTTGTTAATATAGCCTAGTTGCATGAAAGCCTACCGTCCCACCAGGAGGTCACACATCTTTTTCTTTTCCATTAGTTGAGTATCTAATATTAATTTGATATTTCATACTTTTTTTGTTTTTGTTTTGAGTGATGTTTGCCTATTGATAAAATGTGTGTGTCTAGATTTCCAGTTTCAATTGGATGGTATTGCAGATGTCTGGTTATTTTAATCCTGTAGCCTGTTAAGAATAATAAATATATAAGTTCTAATTGTATTTGTGTGAACATGATACTGCTATGTGCCATATGTTTATGTTAAATTAGTGAGTTCCTTTCATTGACTATGGACATTAAAAGTCAGATAATTTTCTCAATATCTGACATTGTGAAAGAGTTTTACCAATGAACTGACCTGTACGTCATATGTTAATTCTTAAACTAGCTGGCAATCTCCTTTTTTGTGGTTGCAGCTTAAAAACTAAATGTTAATTTCTAAACCTTTTGGCAAGACAGACACAGGCACATCCGGCAAAAAGGTTAAATCTGACTCAACCTGACATTGCTGCAATGTCATCCAATAGAGGAAATGTGCTGGCCAATTAGATACATGCTAGCATAATTTACTATTGTGAGAAGGAGGGTACAGCAAAGTAGTAAAATCCTTCCTTATACGCTATTGTGCAGTGATGAGGAGTTTAATAAACCTTATATCATATATCTATAACTGAAACAGGCCTTCCTAGATTATATTTTGACATCTTCTACCTGAAGTAACAAAATCTCAATGCAGCACTTGATTAACATATTTTTAGTCTCAATGTCTGGTAAGCTCAATAAAGCCTCCCTCCAACTTCAATACTGTTAAATTCATGACAGGGTGAGTCTCCATGAATGTATGCCTGCATGGATTCGTGAGCCTGTGTACTTATGTGGTTAAAAGTAATCTTAGTAATGAGACTGTGTTTCTAGTGAAAAGGGGCCCATCAGTTCCTATTGTCTTATATAACTTAGAAGGAAGAGGATCACTTTACTCTTCAAAGCCCAGATCACAGCCTGGGATTCATCAAAGAAATACAGCCAGACAAAAGTAAACAAACGACTCTAACTTTTCGTCTGCGAGAAAACGCTGCTCAGCCATCAAACTGGGTTTGCCAAGTTTGTCTCAAAGCAGATGAAGAGGGTTACCCTACACTCCCCCTAACCTCCACATCTCTAAAGGCTGTGCTGACCTCAGCTGCCCCTCTGGCCGGTGCTTTCTGGACTCTTTTTAGCTTAATTAAACCATCTGCCTTTAACATAACAGATGACGTGTGAAATGAGAGCTGCATTTTAATTTACAACTTTCACAAAAGAGAATTTGTGAGTAAGAAAATAACACTTGAATATTTGTGATCTTTCAAAGCTTCGTCATTATTACCCCTTCCAGCAGCCTAATTGATTCCTCAAGATTATGAATACTCACATGCACACACACTGAAATCTACTTGAACTCTGAGGGGATTAAATGTAAGTGAAATCCCCTGGTGGGGTTTAAAATCTGTGTTTGTATCTCCAACTCCTTCAAAGCTGTCAGAATCGTTTAGTAGATTCTGGAGGTGATTATCCATGCAGCCATCCCCTGCCATCTCCTCCCAGACTCAAACTGCTCACTTTATTATCATCTGAATTTGAGGAGGGGGGGGGGCTGCCTTGTCATTTTATGAGAAGATTTCAAAACTTGACATGGAAGAGACATTGGTAGTATTTTTATGAAACAGTTGAAAGGTGTTAGATTGGTCATTTTTTTAAATATTGCAAGCAAAATGTATTTGTTATATGCATCAAACAATGTAATGTCCCACACTCCCCTTTCTGCTCTTTTGCTTCCCTGGACCTCTGATAGTTTACCAGCCAGCTAGCAAACTTTGCTAAAAAGCTGCTCAGTTTTTCAGCTGGCAATAGTGTCAAAAAATATTTGCTAATCCTATCTCTGCAACCCACTTATCTGGTCCTTAATCTTGATTGACAGATTAACAAACACATACATAATAAACACTGCAAACAGCCAAATATTAGGTATTAGGGACAGATAGATACATTAAAGGGTTAGTTCATCCAAATTGTAAAACATACTTTCTCACTTACCTCTAGTGTTATATAGTCTTGCAGATAGTTTTCATTTTATATGATCAAGGTTTTGAGATCTTTCAGATGTCTGCTTCCACCTCAATTTAAATAACTGGAATTACTTTTTATGGAAGACATACTTTTGATAGACTTCTCATAAAGCAGAAATGTCAAAGACAGATGCTTCACAATAGATCAAGCCAAAACTATCTGGATGGCTAGATACTGAGAGAAGTAAAAAAATATATCATTGAATTTGGATAGAATGGCTACTTTAGGGGAAGCTATAACTCGTATGTTCATGCTGATTTTTTTTTTTTTTTTTTTTTGCTTATTACAAAAGTCTTAAAATTCATTCTGAATTTTCAATATTCAAGGGTTAGGGTTAGGGTTTTTTAAGAAAAAAATGTCCAAAGTCACTTGTTCCAGCTTCTTGGATGTGAATATTTTCTGCTTTCTTTAGTCTTCATGACTGTAAATGGTATGTCTTTGGGTTATCAACTGTTGGTCTAGCTAAAACAAAACATTTGAGGACATCATCTTGGGCTTTGGGAGTCAGGGATCAGCATGTTTTACCATTTTCTGACATTATAGACCAAAAAACTAATCGATTAATTAAGAAAATAATCAATAGACAGATTCATCAATAATACATGTAATCATTTGTTGCAGTCCTAAAAGTCTCTAAGCTCACAGTTCACTTACAAACTGACAGCTACTTGCTCAGATATCATCATGTGACCTTATACAGAAACCCCACCCAATACACGACAATCTGTTATCACATGACCAAAGACACCAGAGCAAGTTCCCTTCACTGAGGAAGGCCATACCATACAGTAGACAGCTCCAGGAAAAGCTAGTAGGCAAACCTTCAGTTTAGAATATTTTATCACACTCTCTGAAGTCTTTCAGTGCAGATAGCGATGGTTTAGATGCTGATTGACTAATAACCATCTGTATTTTGTCAGTTGAGGATGTGGAGCAGAGACAATGTCATAACAGTTAGTTGGCCTCCGCGATGAAGCCATGGCTGAAGCATAGAGTGGAAAAAAGAAAAGGGGAAGAAAGAATGAAGAAGGAGTGGTGAAGTGAGCAAGAGATAAAATTATGACAAGTGGAAGATGATGATGGAAAGAAGGGAGGTGGAGACAGAAGGGGAGAAAACTTTAACTGTTTTACTGTGAAGTGAGTGTGTGTGTGTGTGTGTGTGTGTGTGTGTGTGTGTGTGTGTGTGTGTGTGTGTGTGTCTGAGAGACAGAGTATGTTATGTGTGTGTTGGGGGGCAGTGTGTAAGAGACAAGCAATAAGGCCTGGGTTCTGCAAGGACACTCACTCTCACTGTCACATCGATCAGACTACAGCATCACACACACTCACGCACCCAACACCCATGCTCTTTCTGCACTCTCATTAGTGGGAAATATAGCATGAAAGTGAAGCATTTAAAGGATTGTTTTGGACTTGACTGAAAGGAATAGTTTGACAATTGGGAAAATACGCTCTTTTGGTTACTTTCTGAGCATTAAATGAGAAGATTGATACCTTCTTATGTCTGTAGCTATGATAAATATGAAGCCACAGCCATCAGCTGGTTAGCTTAGCATAGCATAAACACTGAAAACAGAGTGAAACAGCTTGCCTGGCTGAGTCCAAAGGTAATAAAATCTGCCTACCAACACCTCTTAAGCTCACTACTTACCATGTTATATCTTGTTTGTTTAATCCATACAAAAATAGAGTAGTTCAGTACAGTACATTTACAGTAAATCTCTGAACTGAACTGAATGAAACAATTAAAATCAGGAAAGTGATTCATAATTTCAACCTGTCTATAAAAACTGGAGTCTAAAACAACTTTCCCAAAAATGCTGAACTATTCCTTTAGGACCAGATCATGTGCCAACCTTGTTACTCTTCCTACTAAAGCCCTTAAAGCTACAATCATCCGCTGCAGCTCGCAACTCTAAAATAGACTAGAGGAAATAGAGTAAATTTGAAAATAACAGCATCAAATTTATAGATTCACACTGGTACAGAGGCTTACGAAAACGCTGCAGAGGTGCAAGTGTTATTTATAATGCAATGACAATATGGGCACAGAATATATTATAGTTGTTGTCTTTGTTCTGCATCCACTCCTGGGAGGAGATTTAAAAAGGGGGCAGGGTAGATTTAATATAAAAAAGCCTGGAATTGTATGTTTAAAGGAAATATACTGTCTTTCATACATGTGTGCAAAATATATAAATAATCATAAATGTATTATATACCTAAAATCTATAGGCATTGGCACGCGCACACACACACACACACACACACACACACACACACACACACACACACACACACACACACACACACACACACACACAGCTACAGGGTGTGCCCAGCATCAGCGAGAGTGCGCTGTGCCTGCTCTCTTCCTCCTGGTGCCCTTATTGGTTCCTGCCCAATCTGGCCATCCAATCACATCAGGCAGAGCAGGTCTGTGCACAGACTTGCAAATAATCTGTGGTTTTACAATAACACCCCACGACCACCATCGCCATCTCTCTGTTTCTTGCTTTGTTCAAATCTTAATCTGTCATCCTCCAAAAAGTGATGAATGTCATGTGGTCAGTGTAAATTACCTACCAAGTTAAACTTCTAACAGCTACAAGTAACCCATTTATCCTTATACCTGTCTCTCTCTCCATGACATATACTGTACATCCTACATCACATATTTAGCGTATACATCCTATGTTAAGCAGTAAGTGCACATTGTTTCATCGATGTGTCTTTGTAAAATGCATCTGTTGTGTTGTTGTTTTCCTGAGCCTGTCGTTTAGTAGAGGCTTATAAAGCTGTAGTGAATTATTAAGCAGGGTGAATTATGGGGCTGGAGCGAGTGAGAGAGAGACATAAAGAGAGAGGAGGGAAGAGAGAGAGAGAGATAGAGAGAGAGAAGTCTGGACAAAAATAGGTCAACCTAGCAGTGGCAACCCAGGGAAGCAGAAATTATTCTCTCTCTGAGGAGGAGCTTTGTGTGTATGTGTGTGTGTATATGTGTGTATATATGTGTGTGTGTGTGTGTGTGTGTGTGTGTGTGTGTGTGTGTGTGTACGTGTGTGTGTGTGTGTGTGTGTGTGTGTGTGTGTGTGTGTGTGTGTGTGTGTGTGTTTGTGTATATCAGGGAAGGCTGCGTATTTGTCAGCAGCTCATGTTGTAATGCTAATTCATATCCTACAACAAAGCAATTTCAGAGGAAAGGTTCCCCCTGTAAGCCATGAAAAGGAGTTAAATGCCAAACATAAGTAGATCTTGTCCGAAAAGTGAATCTCTTCCGGAAACAGCACATGCAGTTAAGTTGTGAGAAAATTTACATTAATGAAGTAATACATTTATTCAAGAACTATACATTTGCAGTTGCATGTACTTTATTCCCATTTATGCTACTTTATACTTGTACTTTGCTACTTTTTAAAATGTACTTTATACTCCACTACAGTTGTCTGACAGCTAGAGGCTAAAAAAGTCCAAAAGATGAACTTTTTTTCTTTCCTTCACTATTAATCATCTCAAACTCCTCAAATTTAAGTCTAACCTTTAATGTACTGTAGGATGTGGAAAAACTAAGAACTGCTGAACTTTATATAAAGTAATTATTAAAAGCGTATGAAGTAACAATCTAATAACAGAATATGTAATCATTGTACTTTTTGATACTTTGACTTTGCTTAAGTACTTCTCTGTATTTCTTCCACCACTGCAAGCCCCATTGACACAAGTATTCCAAATACAGATAATATAGGATGACCTCTTGACATAGAAGGTGTGAAATGTGAATGTGAAGGTTTTTATATTATCAGTTAAAAACACAGAAACTTGATTTTGTTCTTTTTGCCCACACTGAAGTAAAAAAAACATCTCTCATTCTGGATCTGACTAGAAGTAGTCCGTTTTTCAGTTATGTCTCAGCCAGTTTTATCTCATCTATCTCAAACCCTTCTCTAATTTCCTGACTCCACTTATTTCAAATCTGTGCCAGTGGGATTGATTCAAGTTTAATAAGAGAATAAATCGAGCGAAGAAGAGGAAGGCTGCAGAAAAGATCTACTTGTGTATTGCAGAGTTTCCATAAGCAAAAGTGATATTGATTTGTTGCATTTATAACACTTAAAATGCACCTGAACATATCCTCCATCACATTACAGTGAGAAACTGTGGTAAAAACACATTTCCGGCTCAAAAAGAATTATGGAAAAGACTTTGTACATAACTTCAGCAGATAATCCAGAGAGCACTGTGGAAAGTTATGTCCAAACACAGAGTTGTGATTTGATATCTCCTTGCATGTTACCTATGTAGCCAGCAGCAGGGTGAAGTTAGGCGTTGGATTTTGTAAACCTGAATAAAATTAGAAAGGTATAAGAATTGATTTTGGATCTATGCTGGAATAATACAGCATAGCACTATGTTTTGGTTTGGTGTGTCGCCTTTAGTTGGCATCTTCTCCCAAGTAACAGCTGATGATGCTCATGTAGGATTTTGTGACATTGGAAACGCCAAATGGAAAAAATTGGGTTTCTCCAAAAGGAAAGTTGAAACACCAACCATTTTTCATTTCATATCCCTAGAGTATCATTAAACATTTTTGCCATCTGAAAATGGCTCTAGCTATCCTGCAACCCTCTAGAGGATACACAGTAAAGAAAATGAACAAATGAACAGATGGATAAGATTTCTACTGTGAGTTTATTTATGACCACCACCCCACCTGGCTAAATCTTAGTAAGGTTCCTGGAAGCATCAAAGAATCCAAACTTGATAAAAGATTTTTGCACAATTCACTTTATGCAGTATTTCACTTTACTCTGAGCTCTCTGTCTATCAGGCCTTCATCAGAGCACACCTGATTCATAAGATTCATAATAAAACAGGCAGGTAAAAATAACTAATCCCATTGTGTTATTGACAGTATGCAATAGACATGTACACACCCTTGTGGTAGAAGCTCCACCTCTTGAGAAATGTAGTTTCTAACGGGGGCGTACAAATGGAAGCCATACTTGTTATAGAAAATAAAAAGGGGTGGAACACAGTGAATATAGAAAAACCATGTACAATCAGAAAGCATCTTATAGCACACCTTATGTACAAATGTATTTGAACACGAAAACTTTACACCCATGCTTGACTGCTATATATCTCACTCCAAAACCACTGACATTAATGTGCTGCTAAAACACCCTCTGCTCCTCTGGGAAGGCTTTCCACAAGATTTTCGGACCTGGCTGCAGGGATTTGCACTCATTCAGCCGCAAGAGCATTAGTGAGGTCAAGCACCGAGGTATTGGAGTATTGGATAGGGTTGAGGTCAAATTCCTTCACTCTAAACCTGGAAAATCATTTCTTTATGGATCTGGCTTTAAAATGGCTTAACATGTGAAATTGTGTTTTGTTTTTGTTTGATTGGTAGCAAATGAAGAATGTCTTAGGTGGGTGGGGTTGCACTGGGAAAATTTAGACTAATGACCTCGGAATTTCTGAAATCCTAACTACAATATGCCTCATCAGTGCACCAGTACTTAATAAAAGGAATAGATTTCTCTAATACGATATACATCCATTGCATCATTTTCAAAATCAAGGCAGGCAGCACAGCGCAGGTCTCTGATTTACCATCTATATATAATCTGCTGGCTCCTATGGTTGCTATTTACATCATAATCCTGCTTGTGCTATACTGCAGTACAGACAGTAGCAGTTCAGCAAGAGTTCAGGAGAAGGCAAGAGTAGTTTTTGTTTCATAGTGTGATTTTACTCTGCAATCAATTTTTTATCATCAGTGGAAATATTGGCTGCACATGAAGAAATCCAACCTTTTGAGAGCCATCCTGTAGGGAAGAGATCCACCAGTTGTTACCAAACAGCAGAGAGTGTTACCACTGAGCCTGGTGTCACCACACCCTGTGTGACACTCCGTGTGTGTGTGTGTGTGTAGGGATGACTTGTGTGTGTTTGTATGTGAAAGTACTCCTTTTTATGTATGTGTGTGTACTTATGTGATGAAAATGCAACCTTCCTTATCTGTTTTTTGTGTATATGTGTGTGTCTCTGAAGGGGTGAAGAGGTTTATGTGTGTGTATGTGTGTCTGGAAAAGTGAGAGAAAGAGAGAGAGAGAGAGAGAGAGAGAGAGAGAGAGAGAGAGAGAGAGAGAGAGAGAGAGAGAGGGAGAGAGAGAGAGAGAGGAAAAGACAGAGAGAGAAGGGGGGGGGCATGACCTACATTTGGCAAAGCTCATCGTATGAGCATGAAACTGCCTAACATCACCCCAGAGCTCCTCAGCACAGAGCCACGCGATTGGCTGCTTTCAGCTCCAGCCTGACAACAGCACTGGCATCACCCAGGGGGAGGGGGAGGGGAGGAGAGCGAGAGAGGGAGCAGGAGAAAGAGGGAGAAAGAGGAGGACATGGGGAGGAGGCACATACATTAAATCCAAAAGAGGAAAAGATGCAAATAGGTGATTGGAAGGAAAGAGAAAGGAGACAAGAGTGAGAGTGAGGAAAAGGCTCCAATTAGAAACAGTGATGCTCATGAATGTGCGTGAGAATGTGTGTGTGTGTGTCTGTGTGCATGTGTTTTTGTATTATATTACATTTTTGGGGCAAAAATGTGTTCAACACAGTCACATTATAGGGATTTGTGTCCCATTCTGGGACAAATACCTGGTACCCACAGTGTAAACCATTCAATTTTAGGGTTAGTCGTGTAGTGTACTATATCTCTGTGTATGTGTGTGTGTATATTTGTGCCTGTGAAGATATTCATATTCATGTGTGTCTGTGTGAATACTGAGTGTAGTGTCTGTGATCATATGAGCTGTCACAATAGATACGAACCTGTGTTACTCACATTTTGGGGACAAAAATATGTTTTTTGGGTCCCCAAAAGGTAAACCCTTCCATTTTAGGCTGCTTGTTCTTGTTACTTACAATTGGTCTAAGGGTTGGGGTTAGATTAAATCTTGAGGGTAGTAATATTAGTCAAGGCCATGTCCTCCTAAGTGACACAAACAAGTGAACTAGGTGTGTGTGCATTTAGCGCATATATTTGTGTCTAAGGTTATAAAAGCTCTCACAATAGAACAAAGATTTGTATAACTCACATTCTGGCGAGTCACAATAGTAGGACTCATCACCTGTTTGGGGACAAAAAGCTGGTAAATGTAAGTGTTGTGTCTAACATTAGGGTAAAGGTTAAGCAAAGGGTTGGGTTCAAAGATACAGTGGTTATGGTTAAGGATAAGGGTTAAATGTGACCTAACTGTTTACGGTTAGAGTAAGTCTCCAGGGAATGAACGCTGACCAGTGCCATGTCTTCCTCGGCAACAAAAATAAGTTTCAGCATGTGCACATACATTTGTATGTGTGCGCGGATGCTGAGTTTGGTATCTTCGGTCATGTGAGCTGTCACAATAGAGCAGGGATTTGTAGCACAGCACCTCTAGAGCTGACAAGCACACACACATATTCACACACTCCCTCCTCTCCCAATGTGTCCCACTCTGTCTCTCTCTTTTCTCTCTTTCCCTGAGATCCCCAGGCACAAGGCATTATGGGAATCACTCTGGCACAGCTCTCGCTCTTCACAGCTTTAATCTTTAAGTTGTTTCCATAGAAACGACTATGTTCACTCAGTTGATAACTGTCAGATGGTTTCTAAAGCTAGACATATAGAAGAATATCCTCATCGCACATAAAAACCTCCCCCAACCCAACAACAGAGGAACATCTTAGTCACTGTAGATTTATTGATCCATTGATTATAAATAATGAAGAGTCAGTATTGATCATGCCAAGCATGCAGTACCAAAATAACTGCATTTGGTGTATTTTAAAGGAATGCAGAGAAGAGCAGATCAATAATCCACAGTTTATAAAGTGAAACTTAGTCAGAGCTCACCTGCATATGAAAGACAAGGCAGATGGCATTTAGATGATGATTTTGGTCAACCCAGAGCCCACATTTGGTTATTTCAGGTTCAAGTGGCAGGTAAGAGACCCCCCCCACACACACACACCCACCGTCATCAGGTACAGCATGTTGGTGTTTCCCGAGTTGCCTCAGAGGCTTTCTTCCCTCCCTTCCTTTCTCTTTCTCTGTATCACTGAATCTCTGTCTCTCACGCTTTCAGATGTGACATTGCTACATATAGGCACACACAAAGCAGAAAAGCGGTAAAACATACTAATGTAAAAATATATTCTTTTAATTTCCACCTAAAAACAATTCTCCAACAAGACTCCACACACACACACACACACACACACACACACACACACACACACACTCATTCACACTATGACCAGGGGTTGGAGTCTTCCTCAGCACACACACAGCAGGAGATCACCCCCTCCCTGCATATGTGCTGGTTTCCATGGAGACACGCAGTTAAAAATAACATGGGCGATGGCTTGTCTTGTGCCATTTCACCAACATGGCTGAGGCATTCACAAACACAGACACACAGACACACAGACACACACACACACACACACACACACACACACACACACACACACACACACACACACACACACAGTAGTAGAAACATGCTGGCTGAAGTCAAGCACACACAGAAAACAATATGAAAACACACATTCACACACTGGCACCAGCATTCCTGGCATGTTCGTGCCATTTATTCCCACCCTCCTGCCGCTTGTCTACACTGAGGTAGTATCAGAAGTTGTGCTTAGAGGGAGATGAAAACAAGGCACCTATTGTAGTGAGTAAATGAAACTACTGTAGAAAATATTATTTTGTTTGTGAGTTTTAAGGAGAAGACATATTCTGTCAAATCCAATAAAAGACCAAAACCAACAATCCATTAATTCTTTTCTAAATTCATTTCCACTTTCCTGTCCTTCCTAATGAAAACATAAATGTTGAGCAACTTACTGATGTGTAATTCAATTTAAAAAAAAGGCTCAGTCATATCCTAAACATCTGGGTATTGTAGTTTTTAGCAAATGCTGCTCAAATAGCAGTAAATACTGCATTTGTTGGGGACTATTTTAAGCTGTGGATTAATACACACTAATGAGCATTTACGTCAGCTGGGTGGTGTATGTAGGATTGTCTCATAATAAACTACAGTGCCCATGTTCATCACAGAGAAGGAACATGTCACCTAGTGAAATGGTGTAGATCATTTGTGAGTGTTTAATATTTTGGGACAGACAACATTTTAGGTATTTGGCACAGAATAATAAGTTATACTGTACCAGGCTTTGACACAGACAATACTTGTTTGTATGATGTTAGGCTTTTCATGGGATTCAATATCAATTAAGACAAATGCAGAATATCACCAGACTTATCTTTTAACTGAAACTCTGCTGGACGAGTTTCTGTATCTGTGATCAATAGAATTATACTGTACGTGTAAAATTGTGGATGACTTGTAGAATAGAAAAACAAAATACATTTCAATCGTACAAATATCTTGTTTGTCTGATATTTTTACAGAAGAAATATTGAAAAGCTCTCTGCCTCCCCAAATGGAATAAAAAATCTGGTTAATTTGTAGGTATTATTATGTTTTATTATTATGTGTATTATTGCATTGCTTCAAGACTCATACTATGCAACACATTTGATCGATAAAAATTTCACTTAGTCGACAAAATTCTTAACGATCAATTATCAATCATCGATCAATCATGCACATCCCTAGTCCTTTTATTAAATTTAATGAAAAAATACTAAGTCTATAGACAACAGCTCTGTGGGGCTGTACATTATAGTCACTGCAATGCTTTGAGCTGAATGTTAACATGAGCTTGCTAACATCCTCACAATAGCTAGCATGCTGATGCTATCATGTTCACCATCTAAGTTTAGCGTGGAAGCATGCTAACATCTGCTAATTAGTACTAAATACAAAGTATTTACTGTACAGACTAAATTTTGACCTGATTATGGCGAAAATTCAGGGTTATTAGTACTATTTATCCGAAGGAGGACATGAATGGCTGTACCAAAGTTCATGACAATCTATCCCACGGTCGCTGAGATATTTCACTAAAACACAAAAATGTCAGGCTCATAGTGGTGCTGGAGGAAAAGTCAGTCGACCACCAAAGTTTTTATAAAGTTTCAGGTCAATCCATCCAATAATTGAGACATCTCATATAGATATATACTAATAATTATTGAGATATTTTAGTCAGACAAAAGTGACAGACCGACTAACCTACAAACATAGCTGTTCCTCGAGCTGATGAAAAACAGAAGCCAAACGCCACACTAGATGCTACAATACAGAGTCCCAAACCCAATAACATTACAATAAACCTAGTTGTTAACCTAGTCATCAGTTACTATTCACGAAAATTCATGCTAAGTAACTTATGCAAGCAAACAAGCGTACAGCGTGTCACTTACCAAGCATAACTATTTAATTCAAACCCAAAGATCCCAAGTGGCCCATTTGGTACCTCAAAAACTGTGTGTGTGTGTGTGTATTATTAGTGCATGCACACATTTGCAAATTCATGCTAATTTGTCTGCATGCATTCAAACTAAATACACTGTTCAACCAATAGGTACAGAAATGACTACTGACCAAACAGAGTAGTGCAGAATAGAATGATTTTCCCTCTAGTTTACACTACTATATTATTCTCTCCATATTTCCTTCCCTGATTACTGCCTCTTTAGGAACAATGCTGCAATATTGATGAGGACTGGGGAAACAGAGAAGCCTCAAAAAGGTTGAGAGAGGAGAGGAGGCCCTACAACAATATGAGATGATAAAACATTGATCTCGTGCTGCAGCTTTTCTCAGCAACCGTGTGGCCGCTGACACAGAAACATATTTGTTGGGGTCTTTACTTGTTTTGTTAATGTTTATGTGCATTACATTGATGTTTTAAATATTAAGGTTTTAAACATTCTATATCCACACAGCAGCAAAGTCTTGGTTTGGTTTGTTCTTTTTGGCTTCATGCGTGTGTTTATATTTCACATGTCACAAAATTGAGCCAAAAAAAAAAGAGAGAGGTTATTGAGGTTAACAGGCTTTATATAGTTCAACATACACCTCCTGGAAACAAATTAGTAAACTAAAATCTCCTTTATTAACGCATTACTAAAAATTGATTAGTTAAGTTCAGATAAATGAATCTATACAAAAAATAAATGAATAAATAAGTGTAAAAACTACACCTTTATGGACTATTTTATGGCCAAGGACAGAAACTTCCAAGAGTAACTTCCTGCCATGAAATAGTTCATCACATAACCCTCCTAAATCCAAACATGTTGCTTTCACACTTCTTATTTATACGGATTATACTAAGAAGATATAATATGTGCCTTAATTAGTGAGCTTAAGAGGAGTTGAGAGGCAGACTTTGTCATCATTGGACAGAGCCAGGCTATCTGGCTAGCATTTCCAGTCTTTATGCTAAACCAAACCTAACAGGCTTCAGTCAGTAGATTCATCTTTACCATACAAACATTAGGATGATATTGATCTTCTCATCTAACTATAACTCTGAGCCTATTTTCCAAAATGTCAGACTATTTCTATAAATGTGGGGCTAGAGCCAGAATAGTATTAGATCAGGATAAAGACTGGAAGGAGGGGAACAGCCAACCTGTCTTTGTCCAAAGTCACAAAATCTGCCTGCCAGCACCTATCAAAAATAATTAGAGCAGATAGCAAATTTAAGTTTTTACTATATGTATTGAATAAATGAGATACATAATTTTAATTAGTGAGCTTTAGAGATATTGTTGGCACATGACATAAGGGACATGAGAGTGATATTGATCGCCTCATCTAAATTTGGAAATAGAAGCAAATAACTTTATTTTCCTGAAATGGTTAAGTATTCCTTTGACACAAAATACAATGGATGCAACACGGCCAAAAGCAGTGCCTATACAGTGGCCCCCAACCGTGGGTTAAGAAAATGTTGTTTTGTTCCACAGAATAGTGACCTTACTTTCTCCAAAAAGATGTTTACCATAGTATGAACACTTTGGTTTGCTTGTTTTTCAGTTCGATCATCCCTTTGATAAATCTTTCACGCTAAACATATAGAAACCATGTGATAAACATATGGCAGCGCTCACAAATCCTCCCAGCATTTCTATGACACAACTTTCAGTCCACACATACTATTCATACAGGCATTATCGCTGACACTGTGTAGTGCTCATGCTGTGCCACTAAGGGGCAGTACAGGAACACCTTCAGCCGAGGGGGGTAAACAGTGTGTGCAGAGCCAGGAAATAATCCCTTGGACATTTAACCTGCTGTTACGTTGTTGATATTTTCTCTGGCTTGTTGGGATCACAGTGACGTACTGGATGCTATAAATAAGACTTTTGGTTGGACTGTTGGTCACTGTGACTCACCTCTTCTAGCCAATACAGACAAGCCGTAAACCCATACAGAAATTACTGTGTTTCAAAGTACACAGTCAGTCACACACACACACACACACACGTTACAAATTAATGTAGTGCAGGTCAGAGGGGTTGAGAGGAGGAGGGAGACTGAACAATAGTGCAGGTGTGCAGCTGGAAATAGGAATGGGGAAAAGGATAGAAAAGAATAGGGTAGTATGATTTATTCATTCTGTGAGGAGGGTGGGCAAAGACAAACATATAGAGACAAATATAGACATTGAGAAAGAAAAAACTGACAGAAGAGGAACAAAAGGTCACAGAAAAGGAGGTACTTATTTATCATCAACACATTTTCAGACTTCAGTTCACACACAGAAAAGCCAGACACATCAGATTGAAATGTTTAAAGACAATAAAGAATGGTCCTTGCATAAAAGTCTGTTAAAGTGCTTTTTAAGTGACTTAAAAGATAATACTGATTAAGTGATTCAACCTAAGCTCCTGAGGCAGGGCAAGTCTTTAAGGCCCTATCCAAGAAGCTCAGGTTACGATGCAGTTCATATGCGGTTGAAAGGTCTGTGATCCTGCCCTGATGTTTCATACATCACTCAATACCACAATTGACAAATAACCCAAGGGTTATTATATAAGCTATTAAAAGCCTGGCAATCCTGTTTGCTGTAAATAACTAAGGCAAGCCAAAGGAACATCCAGACATTTAATATTCCCAACCATGTTCTCCTCTGTCCTGATGTTGACCACTGCACTGGATCGTGTGCAGACACGTGGTGGGTTTGCATGTCTGTGCAGATATTTTCAGTGTGTCTGTGTTTTTCCCGGCCACGGCGGGGGGCTGAAAGCTCCTCGAGCTGACTGCCAGCTCCACCAGCTCTACTCCAAAGTCAGTGAACTGCCAGAGCTCCAGATTACAGCAGATTACCGTGCAGGGTGCTCATACACTCTCTCTGTCTCTATCTATTTGTGTTTGTCATGTGTTTGATTTTCAACCACATGGGGATGTTGACGCTTCACAATTGGTGTAGACAAAACCATAACATCTTTAATGAAAACTGTTAAGGATATTGAGATTAATTTGCTTTCTAATTTCAAATGATGACCTTTTCTGCCTCATCGTTGTAATGTTTATCAGCTATTTAAGAAAGAAAATAATGCTTTTACATCAGATGTTCTCTCTCTCTATCATATACACACACTTACTCACTCATGTACTCTTAGATCATTACTCTTTGGTGGCAGCAATAGAAGGATTGAGCATGTGATACATATTCCCAGCATGTGGTGGATTAATACATTAATACTTTGTGACTGAACCCCCCCTCCTTTCACATATTACTGCATCATAGACAGATTACGGTCAGGGACAGGCCATGCCAAGGCAGGATCCTACCATCAGACACCGGCAAATGGGGGTGATTCATAGGGACAACAGAGAAGGGACAGTGAAGTATTTGAGATTGTAATGAAGCATAGGTGTGTCATGTGATGCAATGTAGCTCTCAGCAAGGCCAAAGTATATTCTGCTCTTATACTATGCACAAAGAGGAGACATTTATTTTCTGTGACGCGTTGGGCCAGCTGAAGGGAGGAGAAAGCAGGGACAGCAGGTGGGTGGGTGAGGAGGGGGAGGGTCTGTGTCTGCAGATGTTGCTAGTCTGGATGTTGGTCTTGCACAGGAATGTTTTAGAAAGGTTCTGAGTCTGCAGGAGAAAACAAAGTGGATTTACTGGCAGATAGATGACAAGGAGCCTGCAAGAGACAGGGAGGAGCGACAGAGAAAGACAAAAAAGAGGCAGAGAAGAAGAAAGAGCGGACAGCTGCTAACCATGGCTTTGGCTTGTCTAGGGCTAGGCTGTGCCCCTGTGCCATCCAAAGGTACTGTTTGTAAAATGAGTATGTTTCTTAAAATCTTTTATTTCATAACATGTTTAGTGTGTAGCATTTATTAGTACTATGTATGCTGTTTTTTTTTACTTTTGATCAGTCAATATGTGACTATGATATCAGTGTTAAGTTTAAGTTGTTCTGAGGTAATGTGGCATCAAATAATCACAACGGGAAACACATTTACCATTTTGTCTGGCTGTGTGGATCACTTTCTACTAAATATCACTAGATGTTACACTAAATATCACTGGATAGCCAGGCAATATATTTTGAATAAAGTACGATTTTGACATATTTAGTTGAGCTAATTAAATATTTGCATACTCCAATGTTGTGGACAAGATATTGCTTTGCTGAAACTATGTGTTATAAAAAAACAATATCAAAAGGATCATGCTAAATGTCAGGGAATTTTGCATAAATTGATGCACAGATATCTAGAATTTTTCCATTTGCTGGAATCATGCAGCCATTACAAAAACATGGAGTCCTGGGTTTGAATATTTCACTCAATGTAAACATCATATTGCTTCAAAGGAGCACTGGAGCAAGCTGATCCAGAAAATATATGTGATTCTGTCAGACAGTGCAGTCTAAGGTCATTTTAACAATGTTACAGCTACTTAAGGGGGGGCTGTATGGGTAAAGGGTAAAAGCTTGACAGCAGCTTTGCTGAACATGTAACTTTCCAGCATTTGTATTCCAGTATATGGGATATGCTCAGCCAGAAGGGAGTACTTAAATAACAATTATTTCTCCAAATTATTAAGTGTCATTAATGCAAGGGTTGCTGCAGTTTAAACACTGCTATCGTTTGAAAAAATAATTTCACTACTGTTGATGAGATGAGGTAATGTGTGCTCTGACTGCTGAGCCATTGTAGGTCCACTAACAGTATACAGTTTTTCCTCTGCAGAAATGGCCAGCTAGTGTTTCTTATATAACAGCTGTCTACTATGACAAGATTCTGCAGCTACTGCCATAGGGAGTGTGCTGCCTGACCCAGATACACCCTAATACATTCTCTACTAATGACTTACATTCACTCACATCTGGACCAGAGATCGAGAAATCATATAGCTATTGCAGAAAGAGAGCACTATTAAGGCAGTGACATGTGGAGAGTTAGTGTTCTCAATGCAAATGTCATGGATGATTGTGCCTGGTTGTAATGTTTTTATAGGTCATTGGCACTGCTTTTTGTTTTTTTACACGATAGTGTGTCCTCATTTGCACATCTGTAAAGGAGCTGGAATTGTTCACTGACTTTCTGTGGTCTGCTATTGACCCTCAAACCATAATTCTGAGAGCACAAGATAATCAAAATTATTCTTTTTTTTCTTAAATTTCTTATTTTAATAAAATAACTAAACTCCACTGTAGGGTTACAGTAGGTCCTCATACCAGTTGATCATGTATAAACTACCTTCAGTGAGGTGGGACAACCCTACAAGTTGGAAAAAACACTTCCACTGGTTCATCTCAGCACAAAAAAGCAGCAGTTCAAAGCAGAGGTTCTTAGAATTGCTACTTAGTCAGACTGATTGCCACTGAGAGTTGCCACAACATGGTCTGAAATGGATCGAGAATGAGCTCCAGTATGCAGTACTCAGGATAGCTTGGGTCCCAGGCAGGCTGAGTAGTGTGACTTCACTATAGTCTAAGCACACCCTCAAGCCCTTACACTCAGGGTATAGATAAGAACCCGTTTATACAATGTGTTGTCCGACCACATAAGTAAGTAGGCAAAAGTGTTCATAGGGCGCTCCCAGTAGCCAAAGGTGGAAGAAAAAACGCTAGTCAGAGGGCACGTCGCCCCGACGGAAAGAGTTTAGGGGAGTGGAGAAATTATTTACAATGTATCCAAATACATACTGTGCGCCACGCGCCTGCCACAATTCTGAAGGCGTGGCAGCAATAATTAAGCCATGGTGGCCCGCCCAGACAAAATGTACATAGCGGAAACCATGGGATGACAGGCAGGCCATAATAGACAGGGACCAGATGCCATAATATTTTAAATATAATGACATACACTTCCATATAGTCTCTCCTGGAAGGGATTCAGAGTGTTGCACTGTACTTGCAAATAGTTGTGTAAAGAATGAAGAATGAAAAACACTTCTGTCACGCCCGAGCAATTGCTGCATGAAGTGTATGTAAATGTTGGATTTTCGGTTTTGGAAAGTCACATAAATTGCAAGGCGCAGTTGCCTAATTTCCAACATCTGAAAGGTTTGAAAGATGTGGAAGCTTCAGACACCATCTGACTTTTGGACAAGCACTTCTATTTAGTGGCACATTTAGACACCTCACCACAAGTACTTCCCTTTTACTGTTTAAGATTATTCACAGGGCACAATACACTCATATATATTCATATATCCAGCCCTTATTCAGACTTCCTAGCATAAAGTACAAATAGCATCAGAGTTCATACACAAACAAACGTTTGAGCACTTGCATCACTTTTGTGTTGTGTTAATGCTTGGGTCCTGTGAATTGGCTGCATTCATCTCTTTTCCATACTGTATTTCTTTATCACATACCTCCTCTCCTTTCCCCTCCCCTCCTCTCCTCCCGCTGTTGGCATGCAAGTCTTGATGATGACACTGCAAGTTGCTGACATTGCACCTGCAGATTTCAGGATGAGGGGAAACAGAGATGGAGGAATATAGTAAGAAGGAGAGTGCATTAGATAGGTGTATATGTGTGCTCCATATATTTTGCTTAAACCTTGATGTTAGCAATGGGAAACTCCCAGCATAAGCTTCATTACAATCGAATGCAGATGAGGAAGAAAAGGAGCAAGGCAGCAAGAGCAAGGTGGGAGCAGGACAATGCAGGTAGGACAGCTGGAGTCTGTTTTGAGCAGCAAAACAGACCACTTAGCTTTTGTTATGCTACTGATCACTGGCTTTTAGAATTATTTGGGGAAATTACTTGTATTTCCAGTGGATTTCTTGTGAGAAATTTTGATTACCATTGAATCCAGCAGTGCATTGCTCATGTTTTACAAAGTCTTTTTAGGGCTATGCGAGTTGCCAACAGAGGGAAGATCAGCAACATAGTGGTCAAGAGAGAAAAATTGATACACCCTGTATGAAGCAGCCTATTATTTAATTGTGTGTGTGAGTTTTTAACCATGCATGCTTGTGATGGTGTGGCTCTAGGGATGGCGAAGAGGAGCAGGAATGGTGGTTGGTTGGTAGATAGGTTCACCACTGTGGTCCTGACTGAAATATTTTAAACTCTACATGTTGTACAATTTTGTACAGACATTCATGGTGTCCAGAGTACAACCCTTACTGACTCTGTGATCCCCTGACTTTTACTCCAGTAGGTGATTACTGTAATATATCAATATCTATTGGATGGATTGAAACATTTTGTACAGACATCACAAACACCACAAATGTAGTTTTTTAAGTGGATGTAACTCCAGAGTATATGCATAGCTCTGGCCTCACTATTGGTTCATCCTCTGAAGCACCACTTCAGCACTCTAAGAAAGAAATCTTTTTTTACCACCGCCCAATCGCCCTCTCCCTATTTAATGTTTGGCCCATCTCGACTTAGAAATCCCCAAATGACTTACTTACTTACTGACTACCTAGTGTGAGTGCGCCCCAAGTACAGTGGCTAGCAAAATCATTCAATGTCGACCATTACTCTTGTTTGATCACGTACAGAGTAGGCAGCACTGGACATGTAGCTGAGTACAGCTTTTTCTCATAATCATGTTATAATGATTATGATGAGAGTAACACCTTCATAGCAGCAGCCAGAGGGAAAGAAAAAAAATAAGTACAAAAGAGAAAGAAGGGATGATGACAGGAAAACTCAGGGGAAAAGGCAACAGGGAGTAAAATAACAGTAACAAATCCACCAATTTAACTGTATCACAGCAACTAGGTCAGCACTTTATAAAGACTATTTTCAAAGAAACACCATTTTGCAGCCTGGTTCCAATATTCTACTACTCTGTACCTCTTTCTTGGTTCTATTGATGGTAATTACCACTCACAACCAGGACTAAAATAGTATAATAGCATGCTTTTTGTAGGCCACTTCAATGAGTAGACGAGTTCTTTTCAGCTAACATAAGGATGTACCAGACTTTACATATTATCCCTTTCAAAGTACACTAACCCCATACACATAAAAATTTCTCTTCAATGCATTTCAATTTATCTCAATATTTCTATCCCTTTTGTATCTATACTGTTGAATACAATCACTGTACTTGCCAAGTTTTTCTTTCTGTTGTATACTTTCCTATCAAGTATTTAATAGTCATTATTTTCATGAATGTTAAAGACACAAGATTTGATATGCGCAACATGACAATTATTTTGAAGGTAACTGTGCGTGACAGTTTTTTATTGGGGGAGGGGGCTATGTAATTGTTTGTATGGTGTGTATAAACTGGCCCTATATGATTCTTTAACCCAGTAGTTTAAATGGGATGAATGCTGCTGATGTGAGCTTGCTAAATCAAATATGAGCATTGATGAGCAGCAAAGGGTTGCCTGGCTACTGATGTACAGTGTGGCTTTCAAGGACACAATTGCTTTTTGAATTCCAAGTTAAAAGAGGGAAATAGGATTCATAATAAAAGCTAAAGGGGCTCCGAGAGCAGATAAGAGAGAACCTCACCTAACCCTACCACCTGCTGGCAAGAAACAGCATTGTCTCATGTTTCCATGTACAATAAAGAAAGAGTATTGTCATATTTTTCATATAAAAACATTTTTGCATATAGTTATTAAGTACCTTATCGTCCTTTATTTTGTGTATCTTCATGTGTTGACTGGCTTTAGTGTGAAACATCTGCCTGTCGGTGGAAAATTGTAATGCCTGGCCTGGATATGCGCTTATTAAGGGTGTCTCTCTGTTCTACTCTCTTTCTGGTGTTGGTTGAACAGGCACTGAGGTTTGAGCATCATTTGTGTTGTTACTAAGCAAACATCCTATTTCAAGAACAATTTCTTAAAGCAACAATTACTAGTTTAGTTTTTGTTTTTTTCAATCTTATGAATACTTTTCACATGTTTTAAATAGCATTATATCTTGGCCTAAACAAGGCTGGATTAGTAACTGGACATCTCAGGCAACTGCATCAGAGTACCACACACCCAGGGGCCCTTCAGATTCCGAGTACATCAGTGGTTTATCATAATTTGATTAATTGCATTTTGTTTGGGAATATGTATCACTACAGTACAATATCAACTGAGGGCCTCAAGATAGATAGTGTTGTTGTTTAATCTTGAGGCCCCGGTAGGGTTCCTGTGTTAAAATGTAGTATTAAGGCAATCACATTCTGCATATTACAATAGAAATTTGCTTTTAATCCCATTACCTCAGACTAACTGACATTTAGCCTACCAGGGCCCAACAGTCTGTTATATGATTATATGGCCATGCATCCGTAGGGCTATGTTCTTATATTTCTTTGATTTGAGTGTGTACACCACTCCCAAATTGGGATCAGGTGCCAGAAAAATATCAGCATTTTAGAGTGAAATAGAGGTCTAAATTTTACTCCTCAGTATTTGGTTTGCTGATGCAGAATTTTTAACACCTTCATCAGACAAAAACAAACAGGCAGTCTATTTAGACACTGGGAAAAGTTTGATGCATGAAACCAAAAATACCCATCAGTATAAGATGCATTAAAATGTAAAAAATCACACAGAAAAAATTCTGTTTGAAGATTCCCTTCAACATGTTATACGCATCTCTTCTCTCTCATTTTAGCGGTGTCAAATCTGGATATAGAGAGCAAGCTGTCACTTCACTATCAGGCTCCATGGCACCAGCAACACAACGTGTTTCATCCTTGTACCCGACCACCATGTCTGGAGGAGCTGCACAGAAATGCTCAGCTCAGTCTAAGAGCCCTGCACCGAGGTGAGAAAGGCTGATACAGCCTGCTCAGTTGTAGTGTTGAGCACATATTTCTGTGTTTATGTTTTCATGTACATCCTTTTTATCTGTTTCACAGATGAACAACAAAGCCAACGTTCCACGAGTCGGGAGAGGAACAGGGTGACCATCTCTATCTCAGTGGCGCCCCCCATGCCCACATTCCCCTCACCACACACCATCCGTCGGCAACAGAGGAGTCGCCTGGCACGAGCAGTAAGTGAAGCGCACTTTGCACAGGTTCAAAGTCTAATATAGCTCTCAATCAAACAAACTTGAAACACAGTCATTACTGAAAAACTGGACAGTTTTTCTTTTCCAGATTAAGTGAGGTACGGAAAAGAGAGGAAGAAATTAAAGTTCACATTAGAAAATCCAATTTTTCTTGATATTTTTCTCATTTTATATTTTTTGTGCTTTTTGATACCTTTGATTCTACATGTTTTGTAACAAACTGACAAAATATTTCATTTTGATGTTGCCATGCAGCAAGAGAGAGCAGAGAGGGAACGAGAGTTAGACTATCAGCCCAGGAAGGTAAAACAGAACTTCGTCTGTGTGTTCATGTCTACTAATGTCTAACACAGCTGTATGAGTCGTATTATTTGTACCTGTTTGTGTGCACAGTTACTGCTATGTGTCTGGGGTTTCATCTAACATCAAACAGATGAAATGAAAACATTTTTATTTAGATTGTTTTCTTTTATGTGGTACTCGTTGTACCTATTACTATATAGATAAATATATTAAAGGGATGCTCTGTTTAGAGTTAATCTTTGTCACGTTAACTTTACCTTTACTTCTTTCTTTCTTTCTAACCCTAACCCTGAAGGAGAGGACAGTACGAGAAACAGAGATCCAGACCATACAGAGAAAAGTAAGAAAATTAACTGACATGTTAAAATATTTGTACAAATCCTCACCAAACCACTTGTTGAGTTTGTGATTTTGCACACTCAGAAATATTTGCTTATGTGTGCTTTCCTGCTGCAACAGGAGAGGCCAGGAAGAGAAGCAGATATTCAGACGATCCAAAGAAAGGTAAGAAATATGCTTGAACTGTTAACCACTGTATACCAAACACATACAACCAAATTAAACATATATTTCTTGTGGTAGATATTGAAAGAAAGGTTAAATAAGGACAGATTTTTGATGATTTGAACACATAAAAGAAAAGTATAGAATATAATTATTGACATAAGTATACTGTATAAGATGTATAGATTTTTTGGGTCTGTAACTGGAGAAAGGAAGAAAAAAATGTCTGTTTCATTCAACCCTCACCTTTTGACTTTCCTTTTTCATTTTTACTCATGTCATTTCATCTGTTCTTTTGTTTTTCTTTTGTTGTACTTTGTGTTTATAGTTTGAGTGCTTTCACTTACTTTATCCTATTGAAGGTTGCATCTTCATTCCATGGAATAGAAAGGTATCAAGCATTTGTGTTGTATTAATTTCTTGTTTGTCATCAAATTAGTTCAGTTTAATGTAATAGAATACTGATGTTGGAGAAATGATAATATACAGTAGTAGTCATCAGTTGTTGTCATGTCATCAGTTTAAATATTTCCTTAAGTATTTGATCTGTTCAGCTAATTAACTTATGTATTAACACCCTAGGACTCAATCAGTACTTTATGTATATAACATTGCTGTGGTCTTTGCCTTTCTTCCAGGCTACCTCGACAGGGGAAGGTGATGGTGGTGAGGTCTTAGGAGGCCACAGAACCAAGGCCTCAGCTCCCAAAGCCCCCTCAACCCAGGATAAACAGACAAACTGGTCCAAGGAAAATCTCCCTCCATCAGATAAGAAGGCAAATGCTGATTCTCATGCCATTTCCTCCTGTATCATCCCCATCAATGTAACAGGTAAGATGAACACAGGAAAAAAAGAAAAATTAAACCTGCAGTGTGGACTTTTGAACATCCATTATATTCGAGCCCTGGCTAAATGAGCTTACACATTGCTGATTAAGCCTATCAACGCCAGGTTAATCACAGTATATCTGGTTTTAGGTTTAATTTTCCCTCACTGATCAGATGAGTGCATTTCAACTTCTGCAAGTCAAGCTAGCTAATTAATCAGTTAACTCTCAACTAGCTTTTCAAATTTTATAAAGGTCAAATAGATCAAATTCTTATAGTGAAATAAGTCATCATGGGGGATTGTATGATACACAAAACAATGTATCCACTGTTTTACAGCCACAACAGTGGCGACTTAGTAGGATATGGCGGAGCCTGTGTTGTAAGCATGTGCACTCACAAACAGTGTTTTGTGAGTGATTACTCTTCCTGCCAAAGGGGGGAGACAAAAGTCCCACACTCCAGCTTTAATTAGGAGGAAAGTTGGTGAGAATAAAAAAGGAAACATTTATATGGCTTATATTTTCTGTGTTGTTATTTCAGGAGTTGGATTTGACAGGGAAGCAAGTGCACGTTGCTCTCTAGTCCATTCCCAGTCAGTTCTTCAGAGAAGAAGGAAGCTGAGGAGGAGGAAGACTATTACAGGAATACCAAAACGAGTTCAACAGGACATGGGTATGTTATACTGCATGTCTGCTCCATGATAAAAAATCTGGGTTATTTTATATGGTGGTCTATATGGTGCTTCATTTTGTAGGTTTGGCAATTGTTGCAGTTGGTATTTAGAGATGTTCCGATACCATTTTTCCCCTCCCGATACCGATTCCGATACTTGTGCTGTGGGTATCGACCGATACCAAGTACCGATACCGATACCAGTCTGTTAAAAAAATAAATAAAAATCATACTACGCCTGCATGACTGTGATATGATTATCATTGTGGTAAAGCCTGGCTCAGGTTAAAGCCTCTGTAAAACATGAATGAATAGAGCAAATGGAAGCCATTTATTTTGAAATAGAACAGCATAAAACAGTAGTGCAACAGCAACTTAACTAAATAAATCTAGGAATAATTATTAAAAAAAAAAAAAAAAAAAGTGCAGCCACAATATTGTAAAATAAAAAAAGGCAGTTTCCAGAGTTTGCTGCTGCAGTTTGTCCTTCTTTTTCCCCTTAGATTTGGTAAATTTGTTGTGCTCTTTGGCGTGACGTGTCTTCAAATGTTTGATTAAGTTGCTGGTGTTGAAATTTGCAACACTCGTGCCACCCCTCGAAATTGCTTCTTTGCATATGTTGCATGTCGCCGTCTTACTGGTGAGGACATCCACTGTGAAGTATTGCCAAACTGCGGACATGATGCGCTAACGTTAGCTCCTTGTTACAGGTGTATGGTGATCAATTCTTCTTCGCCCCTCTAAAACAGCAGCAACTGTTTTAAGAGAAGTGTGTCAGAGCTAATGGAGCTAACCAGTAAATAGAATCCTATTTCTAATAAATTACGTGGTATCGGATCGGTGCCTGGACTCCAGTACTCGCCAATACCGATGCCAGCATTTTTGGCAGTATCAGAGGCATTTCCGATACTTGTATCGGAATCGGAACAACTCTAGTTCTATTCATATTTTACCAACATTTTACAATTTTAATTGCTGAGATTTGGGGATATACATTCCATCTGTCCATTAGTGGAAGTTTAACATTGTTCTGTTTTGTTTACATGTGCAACACTCACATGCAAACAAAAATAGTAGGTTGCCCATTAAAACTGTTACCTAGGATGCCCCCACGGCTTATGAGTTGAGACACAGACCATGAACCACAACATCCCTGGTTCATTCCAATCTAGGTCCTTCCATTTTATTTCTCTCTAACTCGTCTGTCATCTTTCACTGCCTAGTAACGGCAAGAAAATGCCCCTATAAGACAGTTACCCACACTGTTTTGATTAATTCTCTTGGTTCACCTTTGACCTATTTATCTGTAATCACCATAGACTGTTACACGTGCATGCAGATTTACAAAGCAAGTGACAATTGAGATTGCACAAATCTCAGCAAGCTAGTGAGTAAAATATTACATTACCTGTAGGATTAATAACCACAACTACCAAAATAAGATTTAGAAAAAAAACGTCCAATTTGGAGACCATGTTTGGATATATTTTCCTTATATCCTTTTATGAAAAGATTTTTACCATATATTCAACATGCTTTGTCACTTTGCATTCAGACTCAGATGAATCGCCAGTAGCCCGAGAGCGCACAGTGATCGTCCATGCCAATCCGCACCAACTCTCTCTGTGTCAGGAAGACCTCTCAATCAGTGGCCGTCTTCATCACACTCGTGACTCTGGCTGCCAGACAGATGATTTCCTTATAGCATGTAAGTTCCTTAGAATGGACAAGTGTGTCTGCCTCGCTATCCTATTCCCTTTAGTCTGTCAGGCTCTATAAAATTGTGCTAGGGGGACTATAAATAAGGAGTTTGTTAAATCAGCTACAAATTAAGATGTCTGACTTTGCGGTCTTTGCTGTGACGATTTTGTATGATAATTTTTATGTCTGGATATACCTATAGTATGTTCAGAGGACTAACCTATTATTAGCCATCCCATGTCCTTGAACAGGACAGCCAACTGTAGGCCTCCAATAATATCAAATCAACATATTGTCACCCTCAAATTACATTCATCACAGAGGTACATAAGTGGCACCCTGCTATTAAAATACTTGAGGTAGTCCATATGGCCAACATCAGTGGGAATTAAAATATGTCTACCTCTCTTTCCACTCTCTTTTCTGTCCTCCCTTCTTCAGGTACAGCTGCTCCTTCCAGACGACGCATTAGAGCTCAACGTGGCCATCAGGGAATTCCTGCCTCTCTGTCCCATTCAACAGGCAACATTTCTTCCCTTGGTGACCAGTCAGACTCCACATACACTAGTGCTGCAGCCCACGGTGGACGATTGCGATCTCGTAGCCTTCCGCGAGAAGGTGGTCGCTTAATGGACAGTGACGACGATGATGATGACAATTATGATGATGATGACGAGGATGAGGAGTTGTCACCATATGAAGCAGAGGACTTTATTCCACCTGGTCCTAGTCCAAGGATGAAGATGATGATGATGAAGGATGAAGAAGAGAGCACTGATGACCAGGCAGCTCCTGAGCCATTGCAACTTGGAAGCCTAAAGAGGTTGCAACGATCTGGAGAGAGAGACAGAGGGGGCGGAGGAGGAGGGAGCCCAGAGCATAGCTGGATGGAAAGGGGTCGTTCTCGCTTGCCCCGCAAGGCTGATATGGGCAGCTGTGAGATTTCATCAAGTTCAGATACTTTCAGCAGCCCTATTCACTCTGTATCTACAACAGGAGTCCTGGGCAGCCATGTGGACCACAAGGAGGACCACCAGTCATCAAGTGGGAACTGGAGTGGTTCCAGCTCCACCTGCCCCTCTCAGACATCTGAAACCATTCCCCCACCCTCTTCTCCACCACTGACAGGCTCATCCCACTGCGACTCAGAGCTGTCACTTAACACTGTGCCCAATGCCATTGATGAAGGATTCTCCCTGGATCCCTCATACCACTCTGACCTCAGGCCCCAGGGCCAGGGCCACAGGTCAAGTTCATTCACATCCTCAGCCACAGACCAGCTGGATGATGCAGGAGTCAGTACAGCCAGTGAGGGGGAATGGACATATCCTCCAGACCAAGACCAAGATCCTGAACAGACCCACAACCTAAGCCAGAACCATGGGTTAGCCCAGGAGTACAGTTCCAAACAAGGTCTGGAAGAGCAAGCCTGTTTCAGTGACAACAAGACCAGCAACTCTGAAAAAGACCCTGGCTCACATTACCCATCCGACACAGAGGGTTTCTACTCCTCTTCTGTGCATTTTGGGGAGTGCAATCAAAGTTACAGAGGATACTATAACTATGCAGATCCAGGGCCTCATTGTGGCCAATCCAACACTGTGGCAGCACCACTATCCCATGGAGTTTACACCCAGCCTTCAGCTGACTTCAGAGCAGGCACTATGACTCTGGGAAGATCCAGTCGTCCACTGAGGAAACCAAAAGTCAAACCTCCACCACCCAAACGTACCTCCTCACTTAGGGACAACAGTTGTAGTGTTGATGTCGGAACAGACACACAGGCGGATCAAGATCAACCAAAGATGGTTAGTGAACAAGAACTTACCTTGTCTTCCACAGATATGAAGCTAGATCTAGAGCTTGGAGGTGCTCCAGAACCATTACAGACATCTTGTCTTGTGGCAGAGCCAATGGGAACATGGGGAATGGGGCTGGGTGAAACTGTGGACATAGTAGAGCCCATGTCCTTCAGCTCTGCAGATACACACTCATTTAAGGATGACGGTGCTGTGCAATCTGACTATGCAGACCTGTGGCTTCACAACACTGAGCTGAAGTCCAACAATGGTGAGTACGCATCCATGTCCAACTCCAGCACAGCCACAGGCACGACAGTCATGGAGTGTATCAAGTCACCAGACAGCTCTTCCTCCTCCACAGAAGCCCACACCCAGGCTCTTGCCCAGGCTTCAGAAACCAGGGCAACTAGCCCACCACTCCCACCTGGAGATTTCAAACTTGGATCACCTGAGAAGCTGGCTGGCCTAGCCTCACCATCAAGTGGCTATTCCAGTCAATCAGAAACTCCAACGTCAACCTTGCCCTCATCTTCGGCAGCGTTCTTCCCAGGACCTCTGTCACCCTCAACTGGCAAGAGAAAGCCCAAAGTGCCCGAGAGGAAGTCTTCTCTCTCTTCGCTGCAACATTTCCCGAGAGATGGAGCTTCCATTTCCTCTGGCTATAAAAAAGACCCAGACTTCCCACCTCCACCTTCTCAACTTGATCTCAATGTTCTTCATGGGGGCTATGTCAGACACACACTATCCCACAGGACACACCACATGCACACACTCCACCATAGCAAACACAGAGCTGCAAATGTTTTAACCACTGGAACAAAGTTGTTGGCCCCTGAGGCATCAAGTATCAACCCTGTGCTGAGTTCAAACTCTACTCCTTTAATTCCCAGCTCCAATCTATTGGCGATAACTCCGTCTGCTCTTCGTTCAGTGCAGCTCCACTCCATCAGTCAATCTACAGATAGTGTTACCACTACAGACCAGGAATCAACAAATGGAGCTGAGACTGCTACTAGACCCAAATGTCCTCCTAGTGGTTCTACTTTGGCTCCACCTCCTATTAACACTAGGCCTCTGCCTCCCCGCAGACCACCTCCCAGACCCCCTGCTCAGGACCACATTTCCTCCCCTGAACACTCACAACCACCTCCGCCTGGCCGCCACCCTGATGGGCCTCCATCCTATGAAAGCCTGTTACTTAGACAAGACCGCTATGGACCTGGAACCTTCTGGGCCATGACAGCCTTCAGAACCCGTATGGACACATCATCAGAACACTCTGAGGACAGCTCACCCCTGCATAGGCCTGTGCCACGTGCTCCCCACCCTTCGCCAGTGGATCTACACACACATATCCACTCACACACAGAGTTCAGAGGGCTCACACACTCTTCTCATGCACACTCTGAGTTTCGGGTTTTGGGGGAGCGCTCATTCTCTCAAGATGATGATGATGATGAAGATGATGAGGAAGAGGAGGAAGAGCAAGTGAAAGAAACACTGAGGGCCCCATGTTCCAGAGGAGGCATGCGATCAGACCACCCTCCACCCCCAGCATATGAGTTTGCTGGGGGTTCCCACTTAGACTCAGGGCCCTGGGCTAGTCCAGTCAAAGTGCCTGGTAACACAGTGGAAACATCGCATCCTTACCTAATCAGCGATGCAAGGAAAGGAGGACAAGAAGAGCTGGAAGAAGAGGAGGAAGTGACATCAGGTGCTACCAGAAGTGCCCATCAGCAGCTACAGGAGAGTAAAGACGACTCCACCACTCCTGACACTGAGGACTACTTCAGTAAAGGTAAGCTTAAAAAACTATTTCAGCTAACATACTCTTTTGCAAAGAAGACAGAAAACAATACAGTTACATGCTAATATTGATTTACAAAAATTGAGTTAATAACATATTTCCTTTAACTGCTAGTTACTCATTAGCAATAACCTTTAATCATAAACAGAGAATGAGGTTTAAAGGATGGTTATTTCACCAATTGTATACTAAATGATCAGACAACCGGATGACATGTGATAGGGATATTGTTTACTGCAGATTCCACGCCCAGTGACAATTCACTTTCCCCTCTGACGGATGACACCAAAGTGGATGATGACATTATAATAACGTCACCCAACAAGACCCGTACAACTGAGGATCTGTTTGCCATGATACACAGGTACTATACATTTTGCATTGTGGTCAGTCAATCTGTTTGAATCGCTGCATTGTCTATGTATAATTATAATTTATAATTGTCAGTCTTTTAGTGGCGATTCAAATTCTTAACTTATTATTTTGTCAACCATTTATCTGTCTACTATCTGTCTAAATCTTAATTATGACTAAACTGTGATTTCCTTATTCAGATCCAAGAGAAAGGTCTTGGGCCGTAAAGATTCGGGAGACTTGAATGTTAAGTCTCGTCTCTGTCCTACAACACCAGCGACCCCTGGTAATGTCTCCACTGTCATTATCCCGCCAGCCCCACCTCTCAACATCCCAGCCACCTTAGCCACTGCTGCTGGTTCACAACGAGCCCCTGTGCCCATCTACCGCAGCGCCAAGAAATCCAGTACGTCCAATGAGGAGTTCAAACTCCTGTTACTGAAGAAAGGCAGTAGGTCTGATTCCAGCTACCGCATGTCTGCTACAGAGATTCTGAAGAGCCCTATCACACCCAAAACCCCTGGGGAGTCCCTTCAGGAAGGGCCCATTAGACAGGCTGAAGAGCCACCCTCTGCACTCCAGGAGCCCCCAATTCCTGGCCTGGAACCAATCCAGATACCAGGTCTATTTCCCAGGGCCAACTCTGAGAGTTTCACCCCCAAAACCCTGCCCATGTCAGCTGCATCTCGACAGGGCCGCTCTCGGATCCCCCCTGTAGCCAACAGCAGTCGCTACAGTACACGCAGCCGCCTCTACACAGCCCCAATGCAAGCTATTTCTGAAGGGGAGACAGAGAACTCAGATGGGAGCCCCCATGATGACAGATCCTCCTAAAAACCACCCAATGAGAGATGACCTCTATTCTTGGCTGTGTCCTACATTTGAAATGGCCCCTCCTACTTTTATAATCTTGGATAAGTGTCTCATCAAGCCCAATCGTCTAATGTCTGCAACACACAAAATATGACTGTTGCTAAAATGCACCCAGTATTTGGATCAACTATTCTATTTGAGGGTGTCAGACAGTGTTGTGAGGTACTGAATCATAAAGGTATGACTTTGAAAACTTTGAGAATATACCTTAATACTGTATTATCTAAAGAATAGCTCCCTCATAGTTAAAAGAGCAAAACTTAAGACCTATTTTGATTGAACTGTCTCTTTTTTTTTTTAAATAAAAAAAAAAAATCAGTCCAGAATGTTTGGTAAATTATGATAAGTAAAGAAATTTTGTGGAGAATGGACAATGTGCGCGTGCATGTACAAGCACATGCATCATCCACTGATATTTCTACTTCTTGTGTTTTGAGTGGTGTGGATGTGTGTGTGTCGCTGAGGAACTGCTTTCTCATGAAAATTTTAAATTCTTATGAAATTTAATATTCTTTCAACTTTTGGTGCCCAAAGCAGTGGCCAGGCTTCCCAGAGTCCATACTTAATATTCCTGCCAACAAGCGAGGGTTGTTTCTTGTGGAAGTTACCAACAACATTATGTCAACACAGCACCAACGTATCTATTATATTTCCATCTGCAGACCTGGCATAAAGAGTATATCACACAGAGCCAATCATATATTTCTTCACATAAATTATATCCAAAAAGATAACATGATGCATGTATTTTTGTAAAACTGCGCCTCAGAACATGATGATAAAATTTCACCATGTTGCATGACCCTATATGGAAACATCCCCTGGATCCTGGTTTCTGTCGACATTTTTGTGGTTTCTTTGTATTATAAGAATAATTAATCTTTCACTGTGAAAGATTTTAGTGATATTTGTACCACATTGCCAGTGATCTAAGTTGATTTGTCTTGGATATGAGTGTCTAACAAGAAGGAGCTTGGGCTTGTGCCTAGATGGGGCCCATTTGTCAAAGATACAGGCTAATTTTGGACAATCGCACAGTGGCCTTTCTCTACTAGAGGTGGTTGTAAGTAGGGCAATTTTAAGTCCCTCCACATATACATGGACTTGGGCCATGTTCCACCAGAATCACATACTTATTTAAACCCAACCTTGAAATCTAGTATGTCTAGACTGATTAGAGCTTTTCCAGTTGCTGGCCAGTTTTGCTGTGCTGACTTGAAGTGGAAAAGATGTATTTCAAAGCAGTTTTAAAGATACCATTGAGTGCAGACGGTGAAAATGCTTTAGAAGGTCCTCAATCGGTTTGACTAGAGGTTAATTTAGAAAGGTTTCCAAGAACCAACCTCTCTTTTGCACTTCATGATTCTTCAAGAATATTCCTTGAAAATAAAATATATCTTATAATGAAATTGCATATGTATATTTGTACTGAATATAAAGTCATATCTATATAAAACAATGAGCAGAAATTTTATAGGGTATCAACCTGAGTGTAGCAAAGAAGAACAGGTCTCACTGACAACATTATACACAAATATCAACAATACACTGTTCTCCTCTCCTTGTTGCCTCTCCTTCATTTGCACTGACCCAGTAGCATTAGACAGGTGAAAGCTCAACATAGTGGCTGGTGTATACCATTTTGTCTTACCCTACAAACTTTATATCACAATATCTGAAAGAGAGGAGACAAGAGGTCAGTGTCAGCAATGCATCCATTGTTGCAGCCTTTTCTACTTAACACCAGAGTATGGAGTAAAACGTGTTAACGAAAGGAAATGATCATCAGTTTAAAGTTTGAACTCTCACCTGCCTACCACAGCAAACACAACACATATACTTCTTACATTGAGAGACCGTACTTCAATAGTAACCATTCACTGTATTCTGTGAATACCTCAGCAAGTATATTACTGTTTTATTGTAAATGCTATAGATAGATAGATAGATAGATAGATAGATAAATAGATAGATAGATAGATAACAAAACCACAAATGTTTGATACTCAGCGAATCTGAATTGCAGAACTGACACTGTGTAAGATGGAGAGAGTAAAAAGCTGTGAACTGATTATTAGAATTTTACATTCATCATACCCATATTGCTGAAGCGCACTTGTTCCTGTTCATTGTTTTATTTGTTGTGTTTTCTATCGCATGCAATAAGTAAAGAAAAAAACATAAGAAGAAAAGAAAAGGACGCCACCATATCATTATTTTTATCTGAGGGATGTCTCCATAACATGAGAAAAGATTTTGTATTTTCCGTTCAAATGTCAAGTTCAATAGTGTGTTCTATAGATGTACAAACTGTCTGGCTAATTCTGTTCTGTATAGTCGTGATCACAAACAGGGGTTTATCTTGTACTGTATATCTACTCACTGGACAATCATATGTTTAAGAGACTGTAAAGAAAATTATATAGAATTTGTCAGGTGGAAGAATCTGAACACTTTTGGTGCTGGGTCCTAGTCTTGCTGGAGCTGTGAAAGTTGGAGTGAGAGAGATACTTTCCAGGAGAAACTGCTGATTCACTTTAAAGTACATATCTGGACTAACCTCTTTGAATAATATAAATGTACAAATAAATAAAAAAACATGGAAATGGAAAGTAACCATTCATAGACCCAAAAGCTGATCAAAAAGTCATTGCTTTTACTTTTGACTCACTTCAGAAATTTCTGATTCCCACAAAACTTTTACTATTACTGAACAATTAATATAAATGAATCTGTACGGTTAATACAGTATTAAATGAATGATGCAATGTGATTCTGTGAAATGCCATTTAAAAAGTTTGATAGCAAAAACACTCAGTATTGACAATTTGTTTAGTGGGATTTTTCCATATTGTACTTGGCGTTGATGCTGAATGGGTATTTTTACTGTTTCTTTCCTTTCTGAAAGCAGTGGATAGTTGATTGATCGACACAATTTGATTAGAAAGACAAACTGTGAGGTTGCCATACAGACTCGTTTAGTACTCATTTAGCCCTCTCAAACCTCAGTACTCAGCAGCTTGGGAATACAATGAAACAAAACTCTATAGCCTTCATAGAGTTTTCGTTCCAGGCTGTTTTCCAATGTCTGCACGCAATTTTACCCTAAAGGGAAGTGTGACAACAACCACTGGATATTTTTTTCAAAGGTGTACAGTATGGAATAACACTAAACAGACTTTAAAATATGTGTTAGAGAATACAAAAAAACAAACAAACACAGACCTTGAAAACACAGTGTAACTGTCTATTTAAAAGAAGCTCCATGTTTAAAACTAGCTAGGACTTAACAGATTTGAATCACTTTTGTATTTTTGTATAAACCTGTAAATACGTTTTTAAAGAAGAAAAATGTTGAAAATTCTTTCTTTTGTAAAATAAATAAATAAAAGAATAAAAACAAAAAAGGTTTTTTTTCAAAGTTTACATAATTATTTCCAAGCCTTTGTATATTTTGGAGCTGTCCAACACCTTCAGTCTTGTATTTATTTTTTTTGGGAGGGGGGATACAACATTGTGAAAATTCCATTATTCTACTACTAATTCATTTTAACAGCTCATCAGGCTGCTTAGTAACTGTGCATAGAAAAAAAGCCAATAAATGTGATTGCGTTGAAACAGAAGGCCTTTTGTGTGACACTTCATTTCCTCCCAATCAGAACCAAGTGCATGGAGATAATCTCTCCACTAGATGGCAGTGTTTTAATATGAATTCGTTTCAGTCTCACCTACAGAATTTCTCTTTAACAGATTATGTCTCCAATAGTCCAGCATTAAACAAGATCCAACCCGGATTCATTATGGGTGAATTAAAAAAATTGGGTCAACAGGTAAACAAAAAAACCTGTTGACCCTATTTTAGGCTTTCTCATAATTAAGACTTCAAGGCTGTAAGACTTGAGTAAAGTCAGACTAAGCTGCTACTTAAAAGTAACTTGTGTGTGAACTGACCTGAGATTTGACTTGAGTGCAAAAACATTTAATTCTCAAGTTTTAACCTGATAAAATGCTAATAAAATATACTAATAACAGCAAATGCACACCAGATGCACTGAAAAATGACTTGAAAGGTCAGTTATTGCATGTGTTCACACATCTTTGAAAGGACAATGTCTAAATGCCATTTATATATACCGGTAAGGCATTCAGAGACCTGACACTTGTTACATGTCTTGACTGACTTGAGACATAACTTGTATTTTTCCCCTAAAAGCTTTTACAGAAAGAGCTGGTTCTAGTTAGAACTTAACTGTTTGAATCACTTCTGTATTCAAATATGTTGTATGATGTGTGTATAAATCTGTAAATGCATTTTAATGAGACACAACTTACACCTGGTTCAAGATCTCATCATTGACACAGCACTTTAAGATATAGGCTAACTGAGTAATTGTCACACAGGTACCTCATCTGTTGTCTTGAGTGCACGACTTTGAGTGAGTTGAAAGTGTTTTATGTTCCCATTTGTGGTCAGCCATTGGCAGCAAGGAAACTATACATAGTTATACTATAAATGTATAGTTAAATCTGATTGTAAAAGAGTTTTATAGCTGATATATTTTGAATATTTAGCTCACTTTAATCACATTTAGCTACATTTTCTTTCATTTGAGACAATTCAAATTCATATAAAACAGGTTATATAATTATTAAAAATGTGTAGGCTATACATTAAAAAAAATCTAAATCTAAATGTGAAATGCCACCGAAATTTTACAATCGGTACCCGATAGTAAGTTATTATGATATACCATACCGTTACAAATATATAATTAAACTATATTTATCATTTACCATATGTATAGTTACAAATAGTTAAACTATATATAGTTGATATAACATAGTTATATTACAAATATATAATTAATTAATATTTATAATTATAAACATAGTTTCCTTGATTGGCAACTTAGCTAACCAAGCTGTCTCCTAGCAACACAAGTCACTTTCGAACTCACTGCTAGGTTACTAATTAACTAGTGTCCGTGTCTGAGTCTGAGCTGTTTTTGTGTGTATACTCACTCTGATAGGAGACTATCCCGATGATGACAAGGTGTGTGTCTTTGCAGCTCGGCACCACGTTTTGCTTATTTGCGTTAACACACCAAGACATAGCGACAGCCGCTAGCAAAACTAGCAAATAGCTGACAGCTCCAGGTGTCCCTTCATAACTTAACCGCCAGTTCAAACAACCTGTGACAGAAGTTCCACTTGTTGTATCGATAATTGGTAAATTCATAGAGTGCTACTGTATGAGCCACCATAGCCACAACTTTTACCCACAGTTATATTCCTGTTATTATTATTTTTCTATTATCTATTTATCTGTTATTCATTTACAGTTGCTTGATCAATAAACCCAGGTATAGGAGTATCTGTCTTCTTCAATTCAGAGAGATGAACTTTCTTTTTAGGGAAAGGCAGTGTCCTTTTAAGCCACTTAACATGCAAGTCTGCTTCCTGCTTTTAGAAGTTCTTTCAGACAACATTATATTAAGTGTTGTTAAAATGAAAAGTGTTGTTAAAAGTATATCAAATAAAACACTAGGTTGACAAGTGGTGAGCAGGTCCCTCAACAAGCAGCACTATGAAGTAATTGTAGCTGACTTCAGAGGCAGGAAACAACATATCATGAATGGAAAATCTGCAAGAGGAGCCATAATGAGCCCGTTTATCCCAAGTGCTGCTGGTGAGCTATTTGAACTGCTGATCTTTTGAACAATGATTCCTATAGGCCTGTCACTCTCTTAAATAAGACATCTATGATCATTTGACCCTCAAACCCCCTAGCCGCCAAACACAGATACACAAAACCCACCAAAACCTAAAGGACATAGAGCTCTACTGATGCTCTTGAATGCCTCAGGAATTAATTTATCACTGACTAGTGGCTGCAAACTACTGCCTCTTGCAACCCCTTGAGAACAGAGGAGCAGCAAGAGGACCGGTAGAACAGGACGGCAGAGGAAATGTTTTTCTGCTTATCATTTCAAATTTCGCTTCTTTCTAATTAATTACTGGATATTGTTTTCTATTTGGGTCTCTAAAAATCAAACAGAAAAAAATAGTGATGATTGGTTACAGGAAGACATCTTCATTTCTTTTAAGGGGCCACATGCCAAAAAAGTTGAGAACCACTGGACTGAACATAAAAAAACAAATGTGATTGTACACACTATGGTGGCCTTGTGCCGGGGTCTCAAACACTAAGATGATGTAAACAAATGTTTAATTGTGTGAATGCATATCAAACATATTAACAAACTTTTTTTTTTTGAACTTACAGTAAAAAGTTGAATATATACATACGAAATGTTGCAGAGCGATAGATGACAAGGCATAAAAATACACATAGTTGGTTATTGTGCAGTCCCTCTATGTTGTAGTCATGAACACAAAATGCTAATGATGTAAAACATCTTCTAAGAAACTACTAAAACCTGAGTTTTACATTAAAGCAAGACGGTTTCAAGTATCAACTTGTTACCACTACGGGAGAGCAACAGTGTGAAATGTAGCTACAACAGACATGATTTGGTTCGAAAATGGTTCTGAAATGTTCAGAATATTAGTATCTCTGCCATCAAAAACAGACAAATACTTTTGAGACAAGTGAATAATTACTCTGACACAACATCGTCCTGTAGGTAGTTATTTGATGGTACACACAAAAACGATTTCAGGCAGAATTAACTTTGATTACACTTACGCTTGATACAGGTTGATACACTTTGTTATAGTACAAAATGATATCAAAAAACAACCTTTTGGCTTTACTTTATACAAAACAGTTTCTCTATCTTGTACTCATTCCAGAGCACTTTTCTGTACAGCATTCAAACTCGACAGTTAATAACCTTGCCTTTCCTTTAAAGAGGACCCATTATGCTTGTTTCCAGCTCTACATTTTTATTCTGGGACTCAGATAGCTTTTCAAAGACAAGGGGCAGACACATCAGAGTCATGTTAAGGTACCATTGATGCAAACCCAACATTTCCTGCTTTACTACCTCATAGTCAAAGATTTAAAATGACTAAATAATGGGAGACTTTCATTTCGAGGAATTTACAGCTGGGGCTGTAAGTAGGAGAAACCAATGGGGACTGAGCATAGACATCGAACATTGTATCATTATGCATATTACTGAAAATATAGGAGAAACATAATAGGTCCCCATTAAAGTCAACACTTTCAATAGTATTCCAGTCATTGTGTGTGTGTGTGTGTGTGTGTGTGTGTGTGTGTGTGTGTCTGTGTGTGGGTGTTTGATAGTGTGGCTGCCCAAGCATAATACAATCATGTACCAAAGTCAGTGCTCAAGCTGAAATTGTTCAGCTTGAATGTCTTCCATCACATGAAACAGACAAATAAAGAAGAATAAAAAAATAACTCTTCAGTGACTGATTTTCTGGATCTACAGCCCATGCTGTGAAACAAATGAAACACTTTCTTTATAAGATATCCGCAAGTTGTGCCTACTCTGTCAAAGTTGAAGATGATGATTTTTATCAATATAAGTGTTTTTATGTATTGATTGACTGGGAGCAACACTTCTCATTCACATAACTGGGGCACTCTAGTTGTTTAGTACCTCTTAGTAATAATGCTCATGACTTCTTACATTCACTGGCTTGCATTCACAACAGTCTATAAAAGAAGCAATCGGTCAGAATCGTTATTGCATTGGTAGAAACGATGCAGTGAGACGTTCACTGCCAGTACCTGAACTAACCTTCCCAAACTTGTGTGCAGAGGATCCATCCGGAAATTCTGACTAGTGAAAAAAGGAAAAAACAGAACAGCCAAAAATCCGAAGAGATAAAGCTGCAAAACCTACAGTGTTTGTCTGTGCTTACGTGTAAAAGTGTAAATGTACAGATAAATTAAAATGTGGATATAAATATGGCCTCTAGATGTTCATAGTAAGGCAAAAAAGACACTAATATGAACAAAACTCACACCTATGCTCAGGAATCTGATACTAATCACACTGAGGCAAATTATGAATTGATGTACTGTGTGTCTGCTTTAAAGTAAGCTGTGGTCTGTAAATTTAAAAAAATAAACAGATCAGGGCCGTAGCAAGGATTTTAGAAATACTGAGGTCACGAGTCACCCAACACACACCCCACCAGACAGAAAAATATATCAATACCAACAGAAACCAAAGAGAAGGTTTTGATTTCTTTAATTAGTTGGATTTTTCAGGTTTTTGTTGATTGATTCATCTGTTGGCCTAAAAAAGAGACAAATTAAACAGTTTGAGTATAAAAACACTGGAATCAGTTGATAAAATACCCACCGTGTGTACATTTTAACAGTAAACTCCCTGCAGGTTGCTAAAACCTTCAAACTCACAAAGAAAACAAAAAAGGAAGACATGACCTCAGTGTCCTCTTTGTGCCTACGACCCTGGTTCAGGTGGGTTTATACTGCACTATCCCTGTAGGATAATGAGTGTTTGTTTGTGTGTTTGTTTGCCAGTGAGAAACGAGTGCCTCCATTTCTATTGTTTGGTCTGTTTCAGCTTCTCGATGTGATGACAGAGTTTGAGTGCAGGGCCCAGCTTCAGTCCCATGTATTTCATTATGACATCACTGCGCAGCAGCATCAGAGCTGTGCCATCAATCTCCTGCGGAGAGAGGAACATGCTGTCAGCAGGAGGGCAAAATAACAAACATCTCTCAGAACAAGTCACTGAAAATGCGGATAACTTGATAAAGGCATCGAATGATGGAATTTCCAGACTGGTTTGCTTGAGCAAGACTGCTAAAACCACAATGAAACTTCCATCAGAAGTGTTTGTCATTTGGTCAAACGGCTTCAGGAGTCCTCTCCTCCCACATCTTTCCCACAATACGTCCAACAATTTCTGCAACTTTTTTCCAAAACAGAAAATCCAACATTCACACCCACCTCACACAGTGACTGGCCAGCTGTACAGAGGCGAGAAATTAAGAGGGATTTGAACATCTATCTCAAGCTCTTGTATTTGTTCCACAACTATATCTGTCATTTCTCAAGTTTACAACTGAGTGCAACACACTTTCCAGGAGAGACTAAATATCTAAATATGCGTACTCTCATCTCCATATGTAAATGATTATCTCATCTCCCCCCTCACCCCGCCTCCTATTGTGGCTGTTTGGAGCACCAATAAACACTTCTGCCTTCCTATGGTCAGACAATATATCGTTACAACTAGTCCTTTTCTTTCCCGGCTGTTAGTGAAAATTTGTCAGTCATAGAGTTCGGTGGCCATGTGATAATTGTTAAATATTTCAGGCACTCATAGTGTTGCACTCGGTTATAAACATGAAAAGATCCAGAAATGACAGAAATTACACAAACTGTTGTGCAACAAATGAAAAAGGAGCGAGCTTGAGAGAGAAGTTCAAACCTTGCTTATTTTCTCTTCTCTGCACAGCTGGCCAATCACTGCATGAAGTGGGCTAGTCAGATCCAGAAAATCATAAAAAATTGTCAAACACAGGTCAGACAAAGGTATGGGTGAAGGGAGTTTTCAAAGACATTTGAACATCCAACAAGCAGTTTCAGTGGAGTATATTGGCGCCCTAATAATGTCTGAAACTGTTTATTTAACCAGTCAATTACATGATACACACAGGGGTGGAAATATGAACTGGTGGCTTTAGTATGTTCGTAACAAAGGAGACAGTTTGTATAATAGAAATACTCACATGTTTCCTGAACAGTTCGACGTGTGGGCCAAGAGTTTGGGGATCAACCTCTTGGACAAACCGTACAACATCACCAACTGACCAGGAGGAGGCGTCGTTCCCTGAAACCTCCTTTTCCTGTGTTACATGGTCTGGGCCTGTTGTTGAGCTTGCTGCTATAGATTGTAGAAACAGGAGAACAGCGAACTAAATCAGATTTATATAAGCAACATGTGTTTACCAATTATTATCATGCTATCTGTTCATGATTTCATTTGTAAGTACACTGGAGTCAAATATTGATGATACCTGGTTGGTCACAAATGCCTTTCAAGCATCTGAAAATGTTGCAGAAACCTCAAAAATTTATGTGGTGGACTGTTAGTTGGAAAAGATCACTATCCTTTCCTCAAAGGTCCAGGAAAAACACAGGACACAATTCAAAATAAAACAAATCTTATACTACAGATATTTGCCCATATTAACTTTATTTTTGCATATGTTAATAAAACTGTCCTTAAAGGCGCACACTGCCATTTTTACAATGGAGACACTATCTTCAGAAACACAAACAATGGAAGAATATATGAAAACTGCCATCTGAACTTGGAAACTGTTCATTGCACTTGACGTGAGAGGGTTAAAAAGAGGTATATATCAAACAAGTGTTTGCTTGAGTTGTTCTGTTATGTGTTAAGCTGTTGCAATACAAATAAAATAAAAATCATGTTGCTCTGGTGTGTGTATAAGTGATTGAGATTACCCTCCACTCGTCTGTGCGTACGTATTGGGCCAAGTTCAGTCGGGTTGGAGTTGACGCGCCGTAAAGGTGGCGGCGTGTGTGTGTGTCCAGGGTAATATGGCCGCTCCTTCTTTGTGGGTCGGTAGTCTGACGCGGAGTGTAGGGATCGGGTGCTGGGAGCAGGATCCTTTGTGGAATCTTCATTAGACAAGCCGTTCTCAGTGTGGGACAGCGGTTCTGTTTCAAGAGAGGGTAAAAGAAAGGAAGAAAACATCAAATAGAAAACAGAGAACTACTACACAGTACAAGACTATTTGCACATTCATTAAAAGACTGACTTATAGTATATAGGAAGACTGGAGGAGATTAATTCCATACATCTGATGTATGCCTCATTTTAAGAATATTGGAGGTAAAGAATAAGGAATTCAGAGCAAAGGGTCGCACAATCCTCTAAACGCGTTATTTGACAGAAAATATTTACTTTTTATCCGCAGTTAGATCAGAGCCTGTATCAAAAAACATGGTAAATCATGTAGAAATTGTTCAAAGATTCCTCTCTAACAATATTTAGCAATCTATAAAAACATTTCTGAATCCACAATACAATCTATATCCACACAATGACACAGACAGAATGAATGATTAAGTCTCAACCTATCACACTCAGCCATAATAGCAACTGCTTGGTGTTCCATTGACTTTTAAGCTTGAACAAATGCAACATTTTTCTTAAATTTTCACTTGGAAGTCAAGCAGTCATTTGGTTTGTATAATGATACTTTCGTTCTTAGGAAGCGAATCAAAAACTAAATCCTTTTGTCAAACATTTGTTCTCCCTCCTTTCTCAATTCCTGCATCCACACATTTGCCCACCTGACTTTGTTCTGTCGTAGAAACGTGTGTTTTTGCTGTAAGAGCTGAAGGGCTGCGAGCTGAACAGACTGTCACTCTCCAGATGCTGACACATGTTCTCCAGGAACCGTAGCACAGACGAAGCACTGGAGGCGGAGGGCAGCTTCACGTAGCGGATACCATGCTCTGACCGCACTGGAGGTCAAAACACAAACAGCTATTATTCTGTGCGCTGTACATATGTACACGCACTGGTTCACACACATGCTGTATGCATTCACAGTTAAAGAAAAACAGCAGATGGTTTTGGGTTAGCTCCCTCCCTTTATAAGCACAAACCAACACTTTTCTCCCCATCCCTCACCCTGCACAACACCCTCCCACCCAAGCCAAGCCAGCACAAATCCACAAATTAAACCCCCCCACTCCCCACCCAACCTCCCAATCCGGCCCCCCAAGGGAGACCCAATCCCAGCATCGCAAACCAGGTTAGACGCACATGTCACTTCTGATTACAGACACAGTGCTCACATCAGCTGCTGCCAAAGGCACTGTCTTTTATTCCTCCTCCTTCTCTCTCCCTAACACACACACACACACACACACACACAGACACACACAGACACACACACACACAGACAGACACACACACACACACACACACACATATTCAAGTAACATTCATGCCCCATGAGTGTGTGCTAAACCAATTTCACCTGACTGATTGCCTATCCAGGCTATATGGCTTTATAGGAATACATTAAAATTGATCTCAAACCGCTTTTTAAGAAGCAGTGACTGTAGTAACAGTAACAGTCTGTACTTATTTGTTTTCTTGCCAGGAGTTACATGAAAAAACTGAAACCTCTCTCATGTATAGAAAAAAATTAAGCTGAAGCCAGCAGATGATTAGCTTAGCTTAGCATAAAGACTGGAAGCAAGGGGAAACAGCTAGCCTGACCAATCCCAAAAGTAACAAAATCAGCCTACCAACACCTCGAAAGCCTCTTAATTAACATGTTATGTCCTGTTTGGTTAATATGTACAAGGTAAGTGTAAAAATGCTGAGCTAAGCTAACTGGCTGCAGGCTATACTTCATATCACTGTACAGGCAAGAATGTTATTGATCTTTTTATGTAACTGTTGGCAAGAGAGTGATGCAGCATCTTTCTTAAAATGCTAACCTATCCTTTTCAAAGTATGTGGTCTAACATCCACTGAATACAATAAAAATGACAATTAATCAATTTTACTTTGAAACAATTTTGCAGGCAAAAATGCCAAGCATTTGCTGATTCCAGCTTATCTAATGTCAGGATTCTTATTCTTCATCTCATTTAATAATGAATACATTTGAGCTTTGCACTGTTAGTCAAACAAAATAAGCAATGCTGCTTGCTAACAGTTACTTTCAGAGGGAATACTGTGTGATGTTCACTATCTTTACCTCTGATGACCTCTCCTCCTGTGTGGGACTGGCTCTGTAGGAATGAGAGCAGCACAGAGGGCTGGTACGTGCAGTCGACACAGGCCTGAACAGCCTGCTGAAGCACTGCGTTGACTGGAGCTGGGCCAAAATGGTCTGGGAGCTGCTGCACTAGTTTTCGGTCAAGATGGGGGCCGTAGTTACCGTGTTTGTTCACATAGACGCACACTGAGATGACACGAGAGAAACACATCAGCAAGAGCAAAGACAACTTGACATTCTTGTCCTTGACGAATCAAACTAGGGTTAGGCATCAGACTAAGTTGTATCTGTTATTAATTTACCTGTGCACACTACATTGGAGCTGTTGCTGTGGTTGTTGTCTGGTGAGACATGGCTGGAGCCCAGTCTGGTCTCTGGAGGCGGAGCTGTAACTGACAATGCCCCCAGGGACTGCACCACCCGAGGCTTCCTCTGGAGAAAAAAACAAACAAACCCTGTCTCATTAACTCTCTGTAACCTACAAAGGCTGTCAGTTAATGATTTATTAAAAGGTGTTTTTAACTCTTTAACGAATACCAATGAACTGCACAGCAGCACATAGAGCAGCTTCTTAGACTCCTCAGTGGATTTTTTATCATGCATAAACATCCACAAGAATTCCTCCCTCTTGCTCTCAAAAAGTCCACATCTGACCTTGTCTACTCTTGATCAAAATCAGCTCTTCCATAATGCATAAAACATAAAATGGCAGATGCAGTGGACCACAGCACGACAGATTACCGTCTTGTGACATCTCACCTTGCTCCCAGGCTTGGGCCCTCTCTTCCTGTGTGGTCTGGGGGCCAGTTGAGCCCCAGAGCTAGTTCTGGGAGGGCTCTGTGATGCTCCATTTACTGCTGCCGCTGCTGCTGCAGCCTCAGCCGCTGCTTTCAACAAAGCAATAGTCTGGGATTTGGGACGACGACCTCGGACACCCTTGCGCACAGGGAGGGGAGGCAAGGGGTTGGGCAGTCGGTATGAGGTCTGCATAACGGAAGAAGAGTTGGAAGAAGAGCGACGCGTGGTGAGGGAGGATGAGGTGGAAGAAACAGGGACGAGGAGCGCACCAGGGAGGGTAACTGGAAAAATGGGATATAAAAGGGAGAAAAAAAGACAGGAAGAAACACGTCATTGTTATTCTTCTTGCAATCCACATGCAATATTTTATTTAAATAAAGATGATCAAAGAGGATGATAATATGATTTTATTTTGGACATTAAAAGTGGGATATATAATAAAAATCCCCAGTACAAAATGTCATCTTGTGAACACAACCTCCCAACATCCTAATTAGATTTGCCCTGCATCAATACACAGAGGCCTCAAACAAAGACATGTGTGGAGAATCAACTTTGCTGTAGGTCCTCAAGCCAAGGAATGGTTTGCATTATTAGAAATTTCAGTTTTCAGAATGACACTTTTTTCCACAAATGAGGAAGAAATACGGGAAGACAAAGAAAGAGGGAAAATGAGTGAATAACAGTGATCCAGCACAGGGGATTTTTTATTTATTTACACAGTCCCCTGAGATTGGCAGGTCCTTTGTATTTAGCCCCTCCCTACACTGAAATCAGAGTCAAAAGTCACAAGCCCCTGGAGACGTGCCCACTAGATGATTCCTCAAACCTTCTGCTTCCAGTGAAATAGTGATTAGGGTGTGCTTCCATGTGCTCATAAGATTACTTTTCAGGCAGACACCAAAATTAGTATTTGAGACATAAAAAATGTAGCAATACATAACATACATACTTAACATAAACACATACAAAATATTTAATAAGAATCCCAAATATTTAGTTAGAGTTGTGACCAATATGTGTACGGAGAGATTTTACTGAATAAACGGCAAGTATAAGTACATCTTATATATTAAACTTTACTTCATGACTTACACTTACTAAAAACCACCTACAAAATATAATATGACAAACTATACTTCACTATAATCAACATTAAATGAAGATAAGGCCATATATTTATTCATCCTATTAACCAGTTCAGTTTTATTTCTATTTGTGATGCAAGCAAATTAAATTTTCCAATCATATTTATGTCAAAAGACTCATTTGAAACAGTACTGCAAGTTACATTTACTCAACAGCTAAAATACACAGATACTGATATAATTGAGTTTATCTTGGCAAATGTAGTGTGAAATGTAATATTGGAAATACCATATTAGCCTTTCCATAAATAAAAAAAAACATATCCCAATATTTTGTAAATAACCGCTACAGCTGAACCAAACCACCCAAAAGGCCTTAAATTAGTCTCAATTTAGTTGTGTGATATTTAAGAGAAACAAACATTGTCAAAGTTGGAAATGTTCATAGACTGTCTGTGATCAACCAACAATATGAGCTGATGTTGAATGTATCCGTCAGGCTCTGTACAGAGCATGTGTTCAAATCTAGCTGCAAACCTCTGTGTGCCATCCCTGCTCTCACTTCTCTAATTTCCTACTACAGCCCACTGCCCAATGAAATAAAGGAAAAAATACAGCTAAAATCTCTTGAAAAAAAAATCTAGCAGCCTGCCTGAAGAAATTATTTGGATCACAGGCAACCTCTAACTGAAAGACACTGTTTAGGTGGTAAAATAGAGAGAAAGTGACAATAAACTGAGCCATTGTTAGGAAGAAAGAAGACACCAAGCAGTGGCACCAATACCCCATTCTGTCTTCATTAGCCTGAGCGTGACTCTGAGATATGATCACATAATCATCATAATATGTGAAAGAAAGAAAGAAAGAAGGAAAGAAGGAAAGAAAGAAAGAAAGAAAGAAAGAAAGAAAGAAAGAAAGAAAGAAAGAAAGAAAGAAAGAAAGAAAGAAAGAAAGAAAGAAAGAACCAAAGAACCATCCCCTATTTCAATACAAACATATTGCCTGGTGAGAGTGCATGTGGAGGCTCTCAGGGGACTAAGGCTTTCATTAGAGCCTCCTTGACTGAGGCGATATGAAGACACTATGGAAGGTTTACAGTATTCTCTGAGGGGCCAGTTGGGGCACCCTTAAAGCTGCTTAATTGGGAAATGAGTGAAAGCCGGCGTAGAATGGAGCAGTGTTTTGTTTCAGAGGGCGAGGACTCACTCCCTCACCAGGAGCGGTCACACACAATGCGTGCTCACACAGGAGCAGCAACGCCAACCTGCACGCACAGTGGCACACTTATTCACCCCAAGCTTGAAGCCATAAGCCCTACAAAGGCAGATCAAACTTTGTTTGCAGGGTACCAATCAGTATCAGCAGGTTTTAATTCACCATAGGAAATTTAAGGTGGGGGCCTTCTTTGATCTTTCCCTGTTGTAAAAAAAAATCTAATCCATTCACATTACATAACAGCCACCCAGGCAACTTACCGTTTAAACACTGGTGACTATAATAAAATAAATAATTTTATTCCACACTACTTAACAGTAGCATAGTATTCTGTATCAGCTTCTTAAAGCACCCCATCAAAGCTATAGGACATTTAAACATGAGTGAAATGTTTAAACCCAAGTCTGTGTTTTCATGGCTTCATCATTTCACCACCAGGGCATTTTTTACATGTTTTTACATTTCATTTTGCACACAACACCCCCAAATTTAGCCTGATAAATGTGGTATCTTTGAAAACTTGGCAATATCCAGAATTTGAAATCAAAGCATTTGAGGTTCAACAATGTTTGGCTGCACAACATGAGCTTATAATGACTGATCATCAGCAGGTCTACTGCTTGTTTTAAGAAACTTAAAAGGACTACATTGCTGCATGCCAACTAAAAATGTATTGTTTTTATTTTTGCTGACCATTTTTTACCCCAATATTGATGCAACTAAGAAAAATGAACTAATTTTCATTACTGGTTAATGTGCCTATTTAAAAAAGCCCTATAAAAAGTTATAAAATTGCATCACAATTTCCTGGAGCCCAATGTGATGTTTTCAAATTGTTTCTTTTATAACACAAAATCCAAAACCTGAAAATAGGCTAACCAATTTAACATGATATAAAACAGAAAAAGCTCTTCACATTTAGGAAGTTGGAACCAGCAAATGTCTAGTGTGTTACTTTAAAGCAATGACTTAAAGGAATAGCTCTCACATTTGGGGAAAAAACACTTATTCACTTTCTTGCAAAGAGTTAGAGGAGCAGATCAACAACACTTTCATGTCTGTACGGTAAACATGAAGCTACGGCCAGCAGTCTCTAAGCATAGCTTAGCACAAAGACTGGAAATGGGTACAAGGAAACAAAATCCACCTATCAGCACCTCTAAAGTTAAATGTTATATTTAGTTTGTTTCATATAAAAGTTAGTCATTGCTAGGCAACCAGCAGGGTTTCCAGGAAGTTACTGCTTTGCTTAGATGTTTGAACATATTTAAACTTCCATTTCAGGCAGTTGTTGGTTTCCATTCATTTTCATACTGTGTGAAAACAATGATGGTTTGGTATTGTAAACTAAACATATGTAAAGTAAACAACATGCAAAACCATTCTTATGCTTCCTTAAGACCAACAATATGAACCAACTGTATATTAGTGTGTACATCTGTAACACTATGTAAAGTATAAAAATGTATAATTAATCCGTATTTTTTTAAAATACAGGCCAAAACCATAAAAAAAAAATAGAGACATGTGGTACTGATCATGACTATACAATTCCATCTCAACCTATTGACCTGTGTAAGCCACAGCCTGAGGAAATGTGTGTATGTGCCAGTGTGAGTGTGTGTGTGTGCATGCATGAGAACGTGTGTCTGCTGTCTGGGGGGGTGGGGGGAGGGGCTCATCTAATTACCCCCCCCCCCTTCCTCCAACACACCATACACACCCACACATGCTGAGCACCCTCAAAGCAAACAGTCCGTTCAGCCACACACACATACACTGAAAAGAACAACCTGTGTGTATCTAAAGCACAGGTATAGAGGGTCAGTAGAAACTGCTGATTCAGGTGCATGTAAGTGGCAGAGAGAGAACTTAAATAGTGTGAATGCAAAATGTTTTCATGCAAAAAGTCTTCAGTATGGCACACTGCCTACAAAACACACATCAAGAAATGAATAAAATCACTGTCGTTCAACTGTGACTTCTGTGGGTGGTATAAATTAATGAAACTAAAGGACAAGTGCCTAAACAATCTCCGGTACAGAAAACATTTAATATCCACTAATCCTTGCCTGAGCCTTTTGCAAACTAATTCCTGATGCTTTACAGACAAAAAAACACACATGATCAAAAACACATGGAGCTCCAAACTTAATTACAGCCAAGAAATGCTATTAAAACTTCTTTTAGAGTGTTTCTGTCTAGCCATGGCAACAATTCTCTTTCGTTTAACTCAAAAAGGTCTTTATGCTAAACAAAGAAAACACCTTTAATAATTTATACCCGAGGGAGAGACTGTTGTACTTCCCTTCCCCCTGTACTTTTATGATTGACCAAATACATTACACAGAGGCTACTTTAACTTTTTTGTAGCTTTCCAGTGACTAAAATGATCAAATCTAAACAAATATTATTTTACAAAACTAGCACTTCCTGAATCAAGCAGATCATTGACTGAATTATTCTTAACTTGGATGAGTTTGGTATACATTGGTGATTCTAATTTGCTACTTTTTGGGGAGGTTTCAATGAAAAAGCAGGTTAAGCATATTGGGTTAAACCAGACTCCTACAAAAAGTTTTAAAAAACCTGTTTCAAAGAATCATCACACTGGTAAAGCTAGTATGAAAATGATTCAAAGCACACCAAAGGTAAAACACAAGTAAAATAAAGTGTAAGATTTGCAAAAAGAGGTTTTCTTTCATCTATGCAAGATAGCAAAAATATACCACTGCAGGCATCAAACTCACCAGGAAATCCTCACCAGGAAAAGCAGAACTTCGTAGTAGCAGCAGTAGTGAATGCAGCGGTGGTGGGAGTAGTAGTAGTAGTAGTAGTATTGATATCCTTGACAACAAACACTCACTCAGTGCAGTTGCTTCCTGGTTCTCTCTTTGAAACAGCTCTGGTTAGTTTTCCGTTCTGTGCTCTGATTTTTTTCCTCCTCTAAACTTTCTCTGATAAGCTCTTATCATCTACACTTCATCGTCTGTTTTCGGTCTCTCTCTCTCTCTCTGCTTCTCTCTCAGTTTTCTCTTTGCGTCTCTCCCCTGTCTTCTTTCTCCCGGCAGTAGTCCACAACAAAGCCCACTCTGCTGCTGCTTCTAATGCTTGAAGCCGCTGCAAAGCTTCCCTCCCAATGAATGAGCAGGAGGAGGAGGAGGAGGAAGAGGAGGAGGAGGGGGGTATTTAGATTTGCATAGGGGCTGGGGAGGGGTAGAGTAGAGAGGAGGAAGAGTGGGTGGGTGGTAGTGAGGAGGGGTGGGGTTGAGTTGAGCCCTTTATTCATGTTATCTGTAGGCCATATCGACAGTCTACATCAGTCACCTGCTTCTCAGAAAGGCTGTGGGGGAGGGGGAGGTGACTGAGTGAGAAGGGTTAACTGTGGGGCTCCTGTGAGCGGATGGGGGATGGGGAGAGGAGTTAGTGAGGGGGGTAAAAGGTTAAACTGGATCAGAAGACTCTTGATTGAAACGGGTGAAAAGGGGCAAACTCCTGGAGTTGGTGCGCACATAAGCAAGCTTTCCCTCAACACACACGCACACACGCACACACACACACACACACACAGACACACACACACACACAAAGCAAAGAAGGAGGTGCCCCCTCAGTGTAACCCTATCCTATTCAGACATTCCCTGATGAAAGATGGCCAGGTCCAACGTCAGGAAACAGTGGCATAGTCGGATATCACCCCGGCTCTGGAACAATGTGGACCAGAGCAGCCAGAGAAAGCCTGGGAAAAGTCCCTTCAGTCAGACGTCTTAATCTGCTTCTATAGAAACAAACAGGGGTGCTGACGTTGCCGATTCAAGAACCAAAAACCTCTTTGATATGAGTCAGTGCAGCATGGTGTTTCTTAATGAGACGCGGTTTATAGATGTATGAATGTTTGACACAATACTTGCATTCATAATGTATTTTCAAGTCTATTCTTGTGGGGACCCCCAGGGAGGATTTGATTTGTTGTATGTATGTGGGCCAAATCTTTAGTTAAGTTAAAACACAAATCAGAGGTAAATTGATGTATTTGGTATATCAGAAAAATGTGCAATGATTTATTTATTTATCTATTAAATACTAGATATGGTGTTTCCATTTACATTAATTATCAGGTATTTAGAAATTGAATGCATGTGCATGGACATATTTGGCCAAAATATTTGAATATGGTTGCAAAACAGCCAAATGTGACAAAACATGAAAATTGTTCTTCTTAAATAGACAACAACTACAGCGTGTGTCTATGTCTGCTAAAATACAGACACAATACATTCATTATTCATGCATTATTCAGAATACACTGTTCTGCATGCTGACCCAATTTAATATCATCAAGCAAAGACGAAGACATTTCACACTAAAAGTTGAGAAAAAAACAAAACCATGCATGTTGATGAACACTTACTGTACAACAAGGAACATAATTATACACCCAAGCTTGCAGTTTTCTGTGGCTTCTTACAAAAACGTGTAGCAAGGTCACAACAGGACAATTTTGATGAAAGCTAATTAGAATTTTTAAATGTAGTAGTAATTACAGAGTCTCTCACTCTCTCTCTCTCTCATGTACAGCTAATTATCAGCTCATTAACACCTCAACCAAGCCCTACTTATTCATTTATCTACATACAAATATGATAGCTGTCTAGTAATTTACATGATCCTTTCTTCCTTTTTTTTCTGAACACACACAAAGAGTAAATCTGCGCTACAGTAAGTCTGCAACCACAAGCTGCAACCTGGTGAGCTCTCAGTGAGGTACGCATGTCGGCACGGGGATCAGAAGCAGATGTGAGGACGTCACATCGTGACAGCTCTGCTCACCCACAAGGATTAAAGTCATCTGTGAGCCAGGGAGTCTTGTGTGGATCTACTTCTGAAGCAAACATTAACGTCTTTCTGTAGACATAAAAACTGCACCGGAGACTGCAAAGTCGACTGCCCGAGGACTGAGAACATGCTCCGACAAAAATGGAACTGCTGTCATCCATCAACACAGAGGAGAGAGCCCAAACAAACACACACATGCACACACATGTCCCATTAATCAAGAAGGTTGTTGGGTTATTTAAAGCTTCTTGCTTCCTGACCAGTGGAAACCAACAACAGGGTAAAGGGCAGGAAATTGCTGGATGTAATGCACAGGCAGTAAACATGATGATTGATATTTATTACACCTGGTAAACTTTATCAAAACCCAAATTTCAGAATCAACAGTCTCGCTCAAGGGATGTTTGTCAAATTGATTTTGATGGATAGCAAATGTCTAAATATCTTCCAAAGAAACTAAACAGTTAAATCTTGAACAGTAAGCTTCAGCATTGGTGCAAATGGAGACATACTCTGTAACTGCTGAGTGTAATTACCATATAATTACACACTGATTGATAATTAATAGTTCAGGACTGCCTTCACACTTAAATAATATCAACCAAAGCTCTAATTTCCGCAGACACATAATGGGAATGTTTTGTCTAAGCGGAGTTCAGGATTGCTCAGGGGTCCCTCATGAGGTCCCTGGAAAAATTAAGAATATATAAACACACAGAAGGAATTAGCAGAAAGGTTTTGTGTGTTTGTTTGCAAAAAGGGACAAATGTGCACATTTTGATTGGAGAAACACTTACATATTTTAATATAATAATAATATAATATTTTTTTAAAGCAGTGTGAGCATGCTAAAACTGATAATAGCTGAATTTTTCAAATGTCAGTGAACTGAAATGGCAAATATCAGAAGAAACTACTGAAAATGAGTAATATTATTTAAAAATCAAGCATATATGTAACAGGCTGCTGCAGCAATGTTGCTTAGGATGGAGCAAATATCTTGTTTGTGTCAGTGTCAGTGTGTTTTATGGTGTTTCAAGTCTGAAATTTCATGCCTACGTTTTCTTATCTACTTAAAAATAAAATATCTTGTATTGGATTTTCATCTTTTACTTTATTGTGTATTGCTATGTCTGCAACTTTTTATGCTTCCAAGATGCTTGGCCAAGAGGTTCCCAACCTCTTTATTTAACCCAGATAAATAAAGATTGAAAAAAATAATAGCCTGTTATCAAACTTGGACATTTCCTACAAAGTACAGATAAATAAAATTGTTTCTTTCGTGTTATAACAATAAATACTACTGTAACTACAGGGCAAGACTATAGTGAAAATAAGTAATAGATGTGTGGTTAAAAATCTCAAAAAAGACATTTATCCACAACTTGTTAAGGTATTAAAATCAACTGTAACTTCTTTTGTTTTCTGATCTTAGAGAATGAAAAAAATAATCAGTGCATTACAGAATTAAAGAAAAAAGTTAATTTTGCTGATGAACTACATGTGCAAGTGGATCACGCTCAAGTCTGTGAATAATTAATGAAACATGCATTATTTGTTTAAAAAAAATCTGAGATTTCAAACTGTTTTACACTGTTAAGGGTTAGTATTGTAATCCTCTGCAAACACGTCTATCTTCAATAAACAGAACAAAAAAAAGCAACCTAAAAAATTCTACCTATAATTATAGTGATTCATTTGACCATTTCTGGTGTGTCTTTATCTAGATAGGTTGCTTTCCTCTGATTAAGAGCTACACTTATAGATAATACTTTTCAATGAAACACCCAATTATAATTCTCTGAATAAACTAAACTATCAGGAAGACATTTTATGACAGTTCTGACCTTAAATTTCATGTTTCTTCTGCATGAAATAGTTAATTTTTGATGCAAAACAATAATTTAAAAAAGACTCACGGGATCAGCTGCTTTTTGTTTATTCTCTGTGTCTCATCAGATTTGTTTACTAACTCTCCTGTCAATGCAGATCTTGCCACTCCCTGTCCTGCAATGACCTCTTCCACAGCTGGCCCTCACCAGCCTTCCACTCAGTCTCCCTTTCTCATGCTACCCTTTCTCAGTTATTCACCGTCAGATCATCAAGCCTAATGCCCTGCTCTTGTCTTGCCTGTTCAGTTTTACCTGAGATTTCCTTGTATTTGCTAGAGGACCTCCCTCTTTCACTTTAGTTATCTTTTAGTTTGAAGCCTGGTTTTTGTTTTGTGAGTTAATACATTTTATTTTGGAAACTTGATTTTCATCTGAATTCGTGCTTCAGATATTGACTTAAATTTTGTAGTGTCTGGACATATATGACTACATTTAAATCTAGGAAAAATCAATCAGTGATTGTTGTTTTCTTTCTATATCATTAGTCCAACTGCCTTGCTGCTTTTTCACAGCTTTCAAAAGGGCAAAAAGAAGCTTATCCATGTTGACCCATACTATCACACTACACACTCAGATTTACAATTCCATTTTACAAAGTATGAATGAGTAGATACCCCTGTTGCCTCTTTTGTATTCAGCATAAAAACACAACAACAACAACATAGAGTGCAGACACTCCTCTCAGACACTTATAATAAGACGTGTTATGGGTCAAACAATCAGTACATTAACTGACATAAGACAATTCTGATGACTGACTGGTTGTTAAAGTAATTTATCAAGCTAACACATGCTATTTTCTCTGTTTTACATAGTTCTTAACAAAATATCTTTTGTTTATGGACTGTTGGTTGAGATTAAATTATGAATTTGTGGTTACGTGTTCTGCTCCTTTTAGATGCTGCAGCAATTTAATGAACTGAAGACACTTTTCATTCAGTATAAACAGACACTGTAAGAATCACCAACACTCATTTATAAATTGATGCAGACTGATGTACAGACTTTCAGTGTTTACCCATGCCCATAATCCCATTATCAGGCATGTTAGTAAGGAATGAGATTAATTCTGAAATGGTGCTAAAACACTTGTGTGGACGGAGATTGTTTTCGTTTTTACAACACAGTTGTATTAATAACGTATTAGTGTGGATGTAGCCATAGGCTTAGGCGAGTGTGATAGTAATTTTTACTAATTTCTGACATTTTATAGACTAAATGATTAATGCATTCATTTAAAACACATTATTATATTAATCAGTAATTATTAGTTTCAGCCTCAGACCCAACTGCAACCAAAAAGTACAGGTGAGACTGCAAATGCTGCAAACTTTCACACTGAAGAACACCTAATAAAATGTATTTTGTGTATTATAGCACAATAAACTGACAATTTGTGCACAACGGTTTGCAATAGTTTGTGCACATTTTGTCATGCAGCTGCTACAGATGAAGTCAAATGTGCACCAAGCAGCTACATTTAAAATAGTCTGACACACTTTCTGATGCAAACAGTAAGCTGGCTCTAGAAACTCTCTGGTTTCAAGACTTTCTGAACAAGGTTCCTCTGTCCTCCCAGAAGTGCACTGATCCTCACAGCTGGGGTGAAACATGACACCCGGTATCTGGAATGATTAAGGTGGGGTGAGGGCACAGAGAGAGCCTCTCAGACATTGTTTCACTCTCAAAGTTAACTCCACTCCAGTCTGATACTTTTTGTCACACCTCATTTCACAGACTGTAATGATGAATTTGTTGCTTGTGCTGCTCTCTAGTGGTGAAAATTGGGTAATGTCACTTAAACGTCATATACAACACAAGTCAGTGAAATAAATAAGTTTCCTGTGGATCTAAATCTACATGAGCATCTTCTGGCTTTGAGGATGACAATTACAAATTCCAGTATTGTGAGATTATGCAATATTCTGAATTTAGGCTTAGCTAATTAGACTACTAATTACGTTTTCAAATAACACCTTTGATTAATATGGATTAAAAATTCAATCATTACAAGATGTAAATTTATGCAAGGTGACTCAAAATATCATCGCATCATTAACTTTATATTGGAAACCTGTGATATCAGTGCTAGTAGTTTATCTTTTATTATTCTGGACACACACATTTGCTCAAAACTTTTGAAATTTTACAAGTTTCATAAACTGGTATCTGACAGATTTCAACCTCCATACAAAAAAAAATAACAGTGAAATCAAATCAACACTTACAGAAGTTTCCAGGTGGCTGTAAACTATGCTTCGTCAGTGTACACCAGCCGACGGGGAAGATGTCTCTGGAGTCGAAGGGGCACCAGTAGTCAAAGGCACCTCTCCAGCCGTCAAACATGACAAAGATCTCCTGACCTCTGACCTCTCCAACTGTGGCAGGACAAATCAGGTAGGGGTTCTTTCTGTCCACAGCCTCCAGCTTCATCCCAGGCTGGAAGTAATTTTTAGCAGGACTAGCTGGTTCCTACAAACAGATGCATACAGTATGTGTATAAAAATAAATAGGCAAATTAAAAACATTCAGACAACATCCATGCAATGCCAAAATAAACATTTCATAATATGAATAGCTTGACTAGAGTTTTTTTTTTATGTCAGTCCTAACTAAACTAAGCATTTGACCACACTGACTAAATACTGACTAAAAAGTTTAATTCTAATAAAAGAAAAATGACTTCTATTGTCTCATGTTCTGCTTCTGCTAATCTCTTTTTGGTGATGATAAATACCTGAAGGTACATCCTAACCTGCTGCTGTTATTCTTAACTTAACTTCTGCATGTGACACAAAGGAGGAACAGCTCCCCCTTGTGTCTGTGCTAGTTACTGCAATAATGAGAACAAAAATATAAACTACAAAATGTTTAAATCAAAATTGGAATGTGTGTTGGTTATCATCAGAGCCCTAAAGCCAATAATGGACTTTGTGCAGGTTATTAGTTGATGTAAATGTATTATCACTTTTCTTAAAGCAAGAACTTAGTTTATTATTTTCTGAACATTTTGAGTAGATTAAGATACATTGTTTCCCTTTAAACAGTACACATTGAATCAGTGAGCTCTTCCTCTCTTTTCCAAAAAACTACAGAAAAGAAAACAGGTCATGAAAAAGGTCTTTTTAAAATAACTATGAGCACAAACTGGTGACTTCAAAGTTTCCACAACTATATATAGCCCAGTACAGTACCTTCTTAAAGGCAGAGGCAGGCGCCATCTCTGCTCCACTCAGCGTCCGTAGGAGGAACATGGGCCACGAGGAGGCATTCATCCTGAAACCTGAACACATGGTCAAAACTAATTAAAGTTTCCCTCCACTCAAAACTGTGTTTTTCTTCTTGCTCCTAAAGTTGAATGTTTGAGCTTCACTGGACATGAGAAGGTTGTTTTCACATTCATCTGCCGGAAGTTTAAAGTTTCTCTGTTCTCACTGAAAATCCCATTTTTCAGCTGGGACTGCGAGGATTATTTGTAACATCACACCTATAGTTTTGAAGCCAGTCCTGATCCAGTATTCAAAGTACTCAAATGTACTCAAAGATGTGAAAACTCGAAGCCTCCAGTGCACAAACACTGAGAATTTACTTTACAGTCAAGTCTTGTGTCGGGCAGTTAAACTTCTGAAATAAAATATATTTATAAATTGGGGAATTTTTAATGAGGGAGATGGAGTAGATGCCATTTTAAGAATGTCTGGTGGGTTTCTTGAAATGGAAATGCAATTTCATGGATTATTGGCTACTCAACAACAGACACCAAATCAAAATGTGTGTTTTCACAAAAACTACACGTTCTGTACTGTTATTATGTTGTTAATGCAGGTAATACCTACTGTAAATGACCTTATTTCATATTCTCAAAGGGCAAAGTTTTGTAGATGTATACTAAAACCCCCTTCCAGTCAAAAATGTGTTACTTTATTTTGACATGAGCTTGAGCTTAGAAAAAAAAGATACAGCAGTTCATGAACACACCACCAGACTTTACAATTAAGTGTGTATGCATCTAAATATTTTGAGTATTTTTGTTTGAGCCATCATCTAAAAGCCTTAACAGTTCACTTACCCAGTGGTGGCTGGAGCATGTCTCCATTCCTTTCACAGGTTCCTATTGGTTGGATGTCTGACGAGTCTACCAGTCTCCAGAAGTCGTTGGTGTTGTCGCTACCATCCAGACGCAGGCGCAGACGAGTACCCATCATGCCCATCACCGTTGCAATGCACACAGAGTTAGAGTTGCGAGGGTCCCGCGCCTCAAGTTTCATGCCTGCCTTAAAGTCATTGGAGGGGGGGATTCTGGACTGCAGAGGGACACACAAAGGGACCCTCCATCACAGTCACATACTGTGAGGACACCTATGATTGGATGACTCATCAAATCTTTCTCTAGTTACATAATATGATCAAATATTAAAGAAGACCCTTATAAATTATGATTTCATTTAAGTGTTTCAAAGTCAGACATTGTGATTAATTTTACACTGGAAATGGTCTTCACTATGTGATCATGTTATTGATTCATTCATTTGAGGGGCTGATATTATTTGTCAGGTTTAATTGGATCAATGTTGACAGTAAGAAAGATTTTGAATAGCACCAAACCTATCAACTAATCAAAACCTATTGACAACATATCAGAAACTACTTGTGCTGAGCTATGGCATACTGCATTTTTACAACATTATCAAATAAACAACACATAAGTGGAAAATAATACAAGTAAATGAATGATACAGGACCCTTAAGAAAATCCATCCTAATGATCAGCTACCTGTTTGAAGCAAGTAGGCGAGGCTGCAGTGGACGAAGTTTTTCTCAGATAGTCTTCCCAACTGAACGGCTCTAACAACAAAAACATGAATAAAGTCAAATATTTGAATGTATTGGCCTTTAACCACAAAGCAGTAATCAACATCTGAACATTTATGACACAAACACTAGTTAAGGTAAATCATATATAACAAACCTAAATAATTATTCTATATTGTTTAGATGTTTGGATGAAAACGCCTCCATCCAAAACTTAAAATTAAAATATGTAGAGACAGATGTTAATAAACAGACTAAATGGATCACTGATCACAGTTAAAGCAAGTACTGAAACAGAACTAACTGAATAAAAACAAGCTTTTAACTCAAAAACTATTGGATTAATGAAAGGATCGACAATGATGAGATCAGAATCGCCAACCGTTAGATTTGTCGAGGGCAGAGCCAGCTGTGATGCTGCTTCGTCTCTCCTTCTTCTCCTCTTTTTGATCTGAAATCAAAAGATGATTGAAGTGCTCATCAGCATTTGAAAGCTACTGATACACAGACTTTAATTACTGGGTGAATGACATAAAACATTGCAACAGTTGCACACAAGTTTGTGACTACGAAAAATTGTCAGTATAATAATTTTAGAACCAGAAGTCAGTAAAGGCCTACCTCTATGTGGTGTTCGACCCATGATGATGAGTTAAACGTGCTGCTGCAGAGGAAGTGAAGTCAGGCAGGCAGTCACCCACAAACATACTGGAGAAAGAGACAAAACACCCACAGTAACTTCACCCACAGTAGTTCAAAACCAAAAACAATGAAAAACACTGAAAACATTTTGACCTGATGGTGACCAGACAAAATGTTTATTTTAATAAAAAAATACATCTGAGTGTGCAGGCACTCCAATGTTTTCCTATCGATGCATTTTTAAAATAGGGTTACACCCACATGATGTAACCCCTTCAATATGTGATTGATTTATGATACAGTCAAGATTTGTTTTCTTTTTATCAACTCTAGGTTAAACACTGTGATTATTTTGAGTGATTGATTTCAGGACACATTTCCATCTAAATTAAGAGATTATAAATTTCAATACAACAATAATTCCAGTTTTTGTTGTTTGTCCAGTTTTGTTTCTTCGTCTTCTCTTTAAAAAGGACCAGTGTGTAGGATTTAGTCCACCAAATACTAAAGGCCCTCTCTAGAGTCAGTGTTTGGTTTGTCTGTTCTGGGCTACTGTAGAAACATGGTGGGCTTCGTGAAAAAGGACCCACTCTGTATAACTATAGAAGGCTCATTCTAAGGTAACTAAAACACAATGATTTTTATTTTCAGGTGGTTATACACTAATTAAAACATCATGAATATTATATTCAATTTCTATCACGTCTGTTTCACTAGATTCTACACACTGCTCCTTTAAATATGTCACTGTTACTCTAATCCTGTTACACTGGATTGATTTCTAACACATTTTTCATAAACTGATTATAATACATCCTCCTGATTAAACTTTGCTGATCAAAGTAAAACAACAGCTGGTTCAGTCCAAAATCATGTCTTTACTGGACTACTTTGATAACTGATTGATCATAAAAGCAAAGAGTAATAAAGTTCTCTGGTTCCAGCTTCTTAAAAGTGAACATTTTCTGGCTTCTTCAGTCTTAAATGACAGCAGACTGAATATGTTTGGATTGTGGCCTGTTGATTGGGGCAGAACACGCAGCTTAGGTTGCATCTTAGGCTTGGAGAAATGGTAATGGAAATCTTTCATCCATTTTATGACATTTTATAGACCAAACAATCAATCAAGAAAACCCATAATGAAAACAATCATTACTTGCAGCCACAATTTAAGGAATTGTGCTAATGTTTGTCTTTAAGTTTTAGGGGTTTTTGTTTTGTTTGTTTGTTGTTTTTTCTTTTACTTTTAACACTTCAGCTTTTATTGTCCTGTGAACAAAACACAATGAAGTGCTCTCTCTGGAACATGCTGTATAAAGGTGGACGAAATGAATCAATTACTTCAATTGCACATTAAATAAAATACAAACTATGACCTCAAATAACTCACACCCCAGAAACACAATCAACATGCACACTTGTGAGGCAGTTTAAAAGAAAGTGTTTAACTAACTGTATTTATTGTTAATATAATAACCTTTAGCCAAAGAAGGAATTTATTCAGTTACTTTTCTGATAATCCGTTGACTGTTTAAATCATTTTTTAAGCAGACTTTCCCAGACATGAAGATTTGCTGCTTTGTTTGTTATGTCTGACAGTAAATGGAGTATCTTTGGGCTTTGGACTGTTGACTAAACAAGATATTTAAAGATGTCATCTTAGGCTGTGAGAAACTATAGTGTGCATTTTTACTATTCTGACATTAAACTGAATTCATGTTTAATGAATAATCAAAGCAATAATCCTTAGATTGATCAATAATGAAAAAAATCATCATTAGTTGCAATCCTATTTCATGATGCACTGTAAGAATGAATAAAACTGTTACCCCACTGTTTATGGTGAAAATCTGGTAGAGATCAGGTTTGAGCATAGTCCCACCTCCAACAAAGTCCTTATGTAGTGTTCACTCAAAATTAGGCAGAAAAGTAATCCAAGGAACAAGAACATCAAAAAATGTGATGGATTCCAAATAGAATCCAGAATTTCAAAGGTTAAAATCTCTCCAGACGCCAGATAACGTCTCCTTTCCACATCTTTAAGAATTGTAGCATCTGCAATGTATTGTGGCTGCCCCTCCCTCTGAAAACCCTTCTGTCTTTGCAGCGAATCCCATTGAGTCAGAAGGAGCCATAAAGATTCCAAGCTGCCATAAAAAGCCATTAAGATGTGTGGATGTGGGACGTCTGCTGGCCGACATGAAAAGGATTCCAGCTCTGCTGCCTGCTCAGCTCCAGACTGGTTCAGTGTTTGTACTGGTCTGTCTGCCTCGCTCAAGAGGGTCAGACGAAACTGCTCGGCAGACCAGGAAGCACTTAATTTTTACAACCTCCATTTCCACTAAGGCAGCCACTGATCTGGGATTAGTGTAATGTTCACAAACTCTAACATGGAGAAGATCTGAAAAATGACCCAAGACCTTATGTCAAAAGAGGCTGTAACTTATTGACAGGAGGAGCTATTGGAGAGTTAGTGATAGTATTCTTTATGATGAAAAAAAGGGCAGAAGTTTATAATTTGCACAAGTATGCTTGTTATAAAAGCCACAATTTGAAAACAATAATGTCGGTTTCTAATGAATGAAGCCTTAGCTGGACACTTATAACAAATCATTGTCCAAATCCACATAAAAAAGATAGAAAGATAGATAGATGTCTGTAACTGTGAACTTTAAATACATCAACTTGTAAATACTGAATATTGTGAATATTCCCTTCAATTCCTTCTAATTAATGAATGTAAACTACTCATGTTTTACATATCAACTTAAATCATTGCATGCTAATTAATCAAACATTGATAAACTGCATTTATGCTCCTACACAGATATTTAATTATTATTCTTCATTCTACATTTTTGATACATGATCCTTTTTTTTAAAGATAGATGAAGATCATTATTTCACTATATCAAGTTATTTTTTAAGAATGTTTTCCATTGGCTGCATAAAATGATGAATTGAATAACTAAATAATCAATCATAATATTAATTAGTTTTTTAAATTTGTAGTGTTTAAAATGTCTGTAAAAGATATTTATGAAAAAAGGTCAATCACAAGTTTCACAAGTTCCCAGAGTTCAAGGTGACATCTTTACATTGCTTGTTTTGTGTGAGCAGCAGTCTAAAAATCTAAAAATATTCATGCTACTAAACATAGTAAAGCAACACACCTGCACATTTTTAGTTGTTCGTTGTCGACCAGTAACTGAGTTGTTTACTTATCTTTGTAGCACTGATCACATTCACACATAATGAGTTTCTTTTATATTAACTTTTCATTTGAAAGTGCTTAAGATGCATAATCATTGTGATGATGCAGAGTTATTACCCAAGAAATGTGCTTGCACAATTTTAGTGAATGTTTACGTACAACGGAGAGAAAAGTTTGTTTAAAATAATTAAAAGATGTATGACGTTGTATCAGAGGTACAGGCCATTATTTATTTTTTTAATTAATTGATTCATGTCACTTTTAAATTAGCTTAGTTTAATATTAGAGTTGGATATATGGACCAAATGAACAATTAATCATTTGGCCTGTAATATATCAATTTTTGGTTTTATCCAACCAACTGTTCATAATCATCCTGGAATCATAAAGATAATTCAAATGTATCTTATCTCATGTTAAAATTATATGTTTTAAAATCTTAATCTGTCAAGTAATTTGTAGTGTAATCTAGCAGATTAAAAATTACAATATGTCCATGTATAAAACAGCATAAAATGGAGATACTAAAGTAAAGTACAAGCACCTCACTTTGTTCATAAGTAGTACTTGAAAAGATGTGATTAGTCACTTTCCACGCTGCTGATTATATCTAAAAGATAATCAATGCTGTGACTCGAAAGTCTATTCATGCTCAATAACTCCATTTATTCTGGACTAAAGACTGAAAATGAAGACACTCTGGAACAGGTTTTATAGCGGGGAAACTAACCCTTCCAACAAGAGAATTTTTCAGTTCATCAATCATGTAAAAACAGACAAAAGCAGCAAATTCTCACATTTGAGGAGCTCAGACAAGCAAATATTTGTCCTGAAATGATATGATCTGACTTTTTCAGTCCTGATACGATACTTGGGCTTTGGGTATCGGCTGATACCAAGTACCGATCTGATACAAGTGTTTAATTATTAACCTTTATGCCTCACTGTGTGGAAGAGACTGGGATCATTCCTTTATGTATAAGGCAACATCAGGCTTAGTTTAAACATGGCTGTCATGGCAATCCTATGAACCAAAACTTGCTTTGATGGACCAGGTATGACGTGCACAATTAGACACGCTCCAAACAAAGAACATCTGATCTGATGGGATTTATAAAAATAAACAATACTCATTTTTAAACTTAAGTATATTCTGTCACGACAGCCCCAAAAGCTTACTATAAGTAAAAAAACAAACAAAACTGTTCAATAATCTCCCAAAATAAGATCATAAATTGACAATTAAGTGCAGTCAAAAACTGCATCATCCCACTCTACCTGGGGCTCACCTGTGCACTGATTACCTCCCATGATATAAGAGTAGTTAAGGGGAACGATGGGAAAAAGTGCAGACAAGACTCTAAATTCAATTTCCATGATAAACTATAATAAAAAACTTTAACCTTTAACCTTTAACATTAACAAATTGAAATATCTAATGGAGCTATTAAAAGATACAATTTTCACCATATTTTGAAATGAGGAATTTGGCTCCTACAATTGCTTTCCTAACTTTGTAAAAACAAAATACAACAAATAAATACAAATATATCAATTTACTTAATTGTCATTTATTATGGTATTGACCCTTTTTTCACCGATACATGATCCAGCTGTTAGTCAGTATCGGTCCAATATCCGATATCAGTATCGATGCATCTCTAAAATCAACTATCACAATAGCTGCTGACTGACTTGTCAATCAATGAATCAACTAAGACTAATAGTTTCCACTCTATTAATACTATAAAACATTCGCAATGACTTTAAAATGTGAAAACTTATGAATAGGTTTTTAAGTAGGTTAACCCTGCCGTACAAACCTCAGTGGGACTAAAGGGAAATGTGCCCTTTTTTTAAACGTGACAATCTTGTGATCATGCTACAAATCCAGCCTGAAAACCATCTTCTCAGCCTCAGCCTGGTGTTGTCTCTGCAGGCAGAGCAGTTTGGAGTAAAAAGGATCACATTGAGGGGTGTGAGCCGCTGCAGGGCGTCACCTTCAGCATGGTAACTTAGGATATCCAGCAAGTTTCGTCACACACTATTTTTCCCCCAAAACAGCTGCCAACATGTGACATCAAACCTCTGTGTTATTATAGGTAGCATGAGTGGCTGATAAACAAGGTATTTGACTTGCATTTAAAAGGATTTCGGATGTGAGGAGTGGGGAGGGGGGGCCAGCAGATGAGAGGAAAAAAATGAAATGTGGAGAAAAGTGTGTGACGCATTTTCATTTGGGTTATATGGTCACATTTTGTGGGCGGGACAGTGCTCATTATACAGGCTAAAACACTGCTAACGTTATATTTTCAGCACCGGGCGTGATAGTATAAAGACTCCGAGGTCAGACTAGACGTTTTTCTCGGTTGCAGCATAATGCTCTGCAGGAATCCAGTGAACAGAAAGCAAAGGGAAATCTGCAGAGTTGAATGTGGCTACTGTGCGCACCGAGCTGCACAGATCACAGTAAACACGCTCCTCTGCCGATCACTGCATGGACGCACAGCTGGAAAACAGAGCACGTTTCACCGCAGCGCGCGAGACAAACGAGAGAAAAAGCCGTCATCTGCAGCACAGGAGAGAAATAATGAGACATGAACCGTACAAACCGTATGAACAGGGGGGTGTTTTTGATGGGGAGATTCCTCACTTTCTGTCAGATGCAAGCCGCCATGTTCGCTGCAGCTCCGCGCATGTCCACCACGCAGTGCTGTAATTCAGATTGTTTCACTGGAGGTGGGAGGAAGGGGTAAAAAAAAGGACAGGAGGGGAGGAAATAATCAATTTGTCGTTTTATAAACACGGATATTGTAACGTGTTGGGGTTGGATAATGAACTACATGCCATGTGGAAACGAAAACATGTTGGGTTTTTTTGGTGGGTGCAATTTCCTGTTTTTCACGCAGGAGAAGAAGACAGAGCTGATCTACCTGCTAGGTCTGGACGGGAAATGTATGAAAATGAAAAATACATATTTATATACACTAGATAATAATAATGACAGACAATTTCTAAATCCCATAAGTGGGATAACTTTAATCCTGCAGACCCCACAGGCTGTCTCACAGGTGTTTTATCCTATTATTCCTATTTTTCATGCCAATCAATCTGATCCTAATGATTTCAAATCATTGTTCACTCTTTCTTTTTTTAATTAGTGCTGTTTTAAAAACACCAATGTATTGGGGTCCTGGAGGATCCCATAAACACCCAACTCCGCCTGCAGTTGTAAAAGATGGAGCTATTTATTGAGTTGATGTTCGCCATGGCTCCCGATTTAAAATATCACACACTATCACAGAGGGAAGAGGCACTCAGTCAGTTTGAAGGCTTTGTGTAAAGATTGTACTTTTGGATAAAAGCCCATTTTTATTATTAAAGAAAAATATTTTCCTTTTCCACAATATACAAATGACCTTTTCTAAAATAACAATAATCAGTTTTATTTTAGGTGACATTAATTACATAACTAATAATGTTTTTGAGAAGAAATAAGTTCACATTTTGCTGGTATGTTGTTTATTACAGTAGTTTATTCTCCAGGGACCCCAGTCAGTAGTCCTTGTTAAATATGGTGGTAAAATTGAATAGTTGTAATAAACCAGTTCAATTAATTGCGATTGATTGATTGATTGATTGATTTATTGGTTAGTTGGTTGAGTGATTGATTTATTGATTGATTTGTTGATTGATTTATTGATTGATGTATTGATTGATTTATTGGTTAGTTAGTTGGTTGATTGATTAATTGATTGATTGATTGATTTATTGGTTAGTTGGTTGATTGATTGATTGATTGATTAGTTGATTGATTGATTGATTGATTGATTGATTGATAGATAAAGTAACACCACACTCCTAACCACTGTTAATTACAAAAGTACTATATTCAAATGTTAGTATACATGTAGACCTTATCAGCAAATTGCTCTTAAGTACTAAGTAGTATTAAGTATGTCTGCTTTACCAATGTGTCACATAATATTTCATAATCTTTGTAGCTAACTACCATGTACTATATACTGTGACAGTTGAGTTGGACCTTCATTGGTTCCTCACTAAAGACCTCTTTCAAATGGAACTGGTTTTCCAGCATCTAGTTTCACATCCAAATCATAATTCATTTAAATTCTCCCAAATCTTGTTTTTATTTTTTTTATTAAACTTTTTCACTTAGATTTGAAGACAAATATGTCTTTAAATCTAGGTGAGAAAGTTTTCATTTGGTGAGGAGTGTGACAAAATGTTTCACATTTTATGAGTACAGCTCCGAACCATTGAACGCAGTCAAGCTAAATGTAAAATGTGACTGCATATCTGACAATACAAGTCAGTAGCACTGTACTTTACCACTGATTTGAAGTACTTGTACTTTAACTTGAATATTTTAATTTCATGCTGCTTTACACTTTATATTTTATACTTCATGTACTTAAAAATGTATGTTGCTATTGTTGTAGTCTGATATGTACAGTACTGTGGAAAGGAATTTGTCCTTAGGGACAATAAAGTCTAAAGTCTATACTTTATACTGACTGATACAGATAGCCGATAAGATACACAATAAATTATCATCTTATAAATTTTGAGGTATTTATAAATTAAAGTTTCCAAAATTATATAGAATGCTTATATTAGTTCCACCTAATTTGCTTCTTTTGTGTTCAGTAATTAGATCTCATTTAATACAATTCTGAAAAGTTACATTCTGTATAACATTTATTTTTACAAGTGATTTTGCAGATAATACAAATTGTAACAGTTATTTTTTAATACATCACTTTAAACTTTTAACAGAAGTTTTTTTTTACATAAACACTTTCACTTCAGAAATAATCATCCACCACTGACTGTTGAACAGACAAAAACACACAATTATATTTTAATTGATGAGTATTTCTATTTTGTTATGCTTCATACTTCTTCACTGCATTCAGTGGGATTTATAGATTTATATTTTAAATACACAATATATCATCTAATTAATTATGGTGCAGACTAGACAAAAGGCAACATAAAGGGTCTATATATACTGTATATTAGTTCTTAGGACAACATTATGAAAAGGGTCATTTTGCATAAGTAGTCTGCTTTCATTTTAAGTACTACCTTGAAAGTATTTGGTTTACTGGTAATACTCCAGTAACTTTATAGCTGAATACATTTTTCACTGCATGACTTTTTTCCCATCATTGACCCAGAGAGCAGAAAAAATCATCTCATGACTGCATCAGTGCATACAGCAGCTTTTAATCACATCTGATTAAAACATGAATATAATATTATGCTGAGTGCTCACAGCTTTCTGATGAAGTTTTATCAGTAAAGAGTCAACAGCATGGTGTGGAGGTCAAACACAGAGCACATGGCCTTTGTAGGATAGTTGTGTTTTGCACAGCTGCCAGTAGAGCTACAACCCATTTAATGCACAAAATATTTATAACACCTGCTCATTATGAAACAGGCCGACCCAGTGTGTGTGTGAATCCAGTGAATTCACGCTGATTTCGCCAATTAGTGCAGTCATGAAAGGGAGGTGTAGGTGGAGGAGAGTGGAGACAAGCTGCAAGAAGATTTTTAATCAGTCACACAACATGGATTTGACTAAAACGGGGGGTTGCAACAGCCTTATCCACAGCTGTCAGAGTCAAATCTGTGTGTTATTGGACAGTAGTTAATATCAGGCATTTTTACACTTAAACAAACGATGTGCTAGATTTTTATTTCCACCCCAAAGTTTTATTTTATCACAGCTCATACTGGATGTTAAACCAGTGCTGGAACGCGCAGACGTCCGTGTTTCTATTGGCTGTCCGCAGCGTCGCTCAAAGGAATGACGATTTTGCTGCTATAACCAGCTGATGCTGAGGCTACGAACACGGAGCCTCTGAAGAACTGTTGACGGTACATGGATACCCAGTCATCGGCATTATGCCTGCGGATTCGGTCTCATCTCCATCCAGAAACTGAGTGAGTAGGATTTTATTATCGTGTCACGACGCATAGGCCCGGTGTCCCCCCCCACCCCCCCTCTGTCGCTCCACATGATGTTCCCTGTCTTCCCACATCATCATTTTCATGGGCATGATGCTCTGTGCTTCACAGACTGAGCTTTCTCACCTCACACTGGCGACACATCACATCTGCAGGTAAAAAAAAGGCGGTTCATTGGTTTCATGGTGAATTGGCTGTGATGGGTAATTTTCTACCTTTTATGTTTTTTGTGTGCGTAAAAATCATCTGTTTAATTATGGGTAAACGCTATTTGTGGATCGAGTTGTGCAACACTGTCGTGAACATGGTCCGTGGACCAGGTTATAATGTATGCACTGGTTGCTGTGTAGGCTGAGAAACGCGTGGACAGCGATGGAATGGTGGTGCGCTCCGCAACGCAGCGATGAGAGAGACGCAGTTTCGGTGCAGAGAGCAGTATTTTTCTCTCTCTCTCTCTCTCTCGTTCTCTGTCTCTCTCTCTCTCCCTCTCTCTCTCTCTCTCTCTCTCTCTCTCTCTTCTGTCTCTCACCTCTCTCACACACACAAAAACGCGTGCACATGTTCACGTGCACGTGGATGCACGCACCTGGCTATTAAATTCACACTCCCAAACTCATTCTCATGGTTCTCTTCAAGCAAATGCCAACAGGCGCTTGTTGCAAGATGTCAGTCTATCCTATCAATATTTTCAGGACTTTCACAGTGATTTTTCCACCTTATTTCCATTAACCAGCTGTTTGCCTCATGGGTGTGAGGAGAAGAAGCAGCTAATCTATGTCCATTTTAGGAACATTTTCCTTCAGCACAGAAAATAATGTATCTCAAGCTGCTCTAGTTGAAGGCTTTTAGGGTATGTTTGCCTATTAATACGTGATAGTATGGATATATAATCACTCCCCAGTGGCAGCCCCATATCCTTAAATGACTAGCCATGGATGGCCTCAACATCCACCTTATCACTTCCCCAGGAAAGACTTAGCTGTGTGGAGTGTACACTGCATAGGAAAACGCCCACACAGGCACATGAGCCAAATCAACATTAAAGTGTGTTTGCACTGCTGAATAAATCAAGTGTTATACAAATGAAGTTGGACTGACACTGCAAGAAGCTGAAACAGTTCCATCCAGCAGGATTCACATTACAAAAGAGGCATTTAATAGTCGTGGTCAACTTTTGGATGTGTGACAGGAGAAGCTGTGAGCCTTTGGAAATAATTATTCTGAGCTCTTTTTCTGTCCAAAACAACAAAATGGTTCAGCACAGGCATGTAATGATGTTGAAACTGAAGGGGAAAAGAGGAGTGCACGTAAACAATTTCAGCACATAGGAACAATTAGTATTGTGACAAGCATGTTTTTTTACATTCAGCTTACCATTTTGTGTATGACAGCAACAGAGAGCTGCAGTTAATTGCACACTGAATACAATTAAAAATGCAGAGACTCAGACTGCAACCATGCAAGTGGCACTGTGAGGCTGTATTTAGGCTTTGAGCTAGATGTTAATCCAAGCATGACATGTTCACATTGCTGATGCTAAGATGCTGCTGTTTACCATGTTAATCATCTCAGAGTGGTAGCCTGCTAAAATGTGCTATTTAGCACAAAAATTGAGGTATTTCACTCAAACCCACAAATGTTAGTCAGATTTGTCATCAGGGAATCATGTACGTCTTTACCAAAATGAATGGGAATCATATGTTTTGCTTGGTAAGTTTACCTGCATGTGTCAGTAGATGTAAAGTCAGAGGATCATCAAAATCAGAATAATTTATCCTCCAGGGAGCATGAATGTCTGTACAAAATTTCATGTCAATCCTTCTAATATTTGGTTAGATATTTCAGTCTGGACCAAAATGCTGTACTGATGGACTGACTGACCGACAGGGATCCCTCGAGCCACGCTGCTGATGTGTCTAAATACTACCAAGCATGACTTAATAGTGCTGCCACTCAGTGTAGATTGTCATCCTTGTAGCATCCTCAGCTTCACATTGACTGTGAGGCTGATGAGATGGGAGTAGATGGGGTAGGATGAGCCTGTGGAAGTCATGCAAGTCATCCATGATTTAAATGTGTCCTCAAGGAAATGCTGCCTTTCTGTACATCTACATGTCCTAGTTAGCCACCATCTGTGTCAGGAGTACTACCAGTATGCTATTGATTGTGCAAGGCATCATGGGAAGTTGGATCTTGAAGAGACTGTTCAACAGCATATTTTAACACCTTGCTTATGTCTTTTATTATCTGGTCTTCTAGGTACGACTTTGTGGATGTTTGGATAAGAGTACAAAACGGACAACCTGAAGAAATGGAATAAAAAGGGAGTCAACTGAAACAACTTGACTCAGAGCCATAAATAAAAGAAGCTGACATTCAGAAGCGTAAAGGCTTGAAGAGTGGTTGTCGCGTGAGGAAGAGAGAAAGTGAAGTCGAAGAGGAGGGAAGATGGGGTGTGGTCAGACGCTTGCCACATTTCTCCCGGACTCTACAGTTCACTTCGTCCACTGTCGGTCTAAGCAGGAGCCTCCCTTCTAAAACCAGAGCAGCTTGTTTCACCTGCTGGAGGAGCCCCCACCCTCGGTGATGTGATGAATAAGTTTGAAGTCCTTGGCATTGTGGGAGAAGGTGGGTGGTTTTACACAGAAGATTTGATTGCATGTTTTAAGATTGTGTGGATTTCAAGTTCTGTTGTTAACCTACAACTCTGATTCTGGTTATTGGGGCCACTGAGGACACAGAGGTCATGTCCTTTTATATTTTTCATGGGAATTTGGGTGTTAGAGCAGCCTAAGGTGCAGTTTATATTGTTCACCTGTACATCACTGTTGCCAGAATTAAATCTTTAACTCTTACGTACTATCCATATTGTATAGAGTGGGTCTATACCAAATTTTAAACCACATGCATCTACAGTATATCTAATAAGTAATGAATAAATTGACGATTCATCCTTCATTAATGCTTCAGAGAGTAGAAAAGGTGTTTTCTTTAGGTTTGACACTATTGTTATAGATAACAACCACACTATGTTATGATCTTTAATAATAATTATGGAGAACAGCCATAATTATTTCTATACATTTTGCAACCAAATTTTGAATAGGTTTCATTATAACCATTAAAACCATCAATCATAATAATAAATACTTTACATCAGGAAGAATCATAGGTGTGTCTTTATTTATGTAAACTGAAGGCTCCAACCAAGCTCATATTCCTAATTAGCCCTGTTTTATAAGTTATCATATTTTATTAAGAAGTGTCCCTGTTACCTGATCTGCTGCTGTTTTAGTCTTCAGGATGCAAACTAAAAATATACTTGATGTTTACCTGTTGTCTTGATAATGTACATTTCCTAATTCCAGCACTGCTTCCATCAATATCTTTGCCACTCTCTCCTTTCTTGCAGAAATTGATTGTATTCACAAGTTATATCCAGCTGCTCCCATTTTGCCTTTCTGCAAGTGCAGTTAAGCCATCAATGTAACTCAACACTTCATATGTATGAACACCTTTGGTAGAATTTTATTTGCAGGAAGTTTTGAGTTTTATTGGCTCTAACTGGTAGTAGTTATCATTTGAATACTGGTTTTTATTTCAAAATGCATGGTAAATGCTTGAAATGAGCCATGTTTATGTCCCATTCTCCTAATTAATGTACCACATTGGTCAATTGTACCATGCATTCCAGAATGACCCATAGGAGCGTATACTGCCTGTATTGGTGCTTTCCAAAAACGTTGGAAGTCACTGTTAAAAAATAGGAATGTGCTTTTGGTATGGATACCTCTGTGTCTGTTTATTGTTGGTTTATTAATACATGCATTTTAGTATTGCACATGGTCACATGACCATAGTCAAATTGTTTTAAAATGGAGGGACGTTTTTGCTTGCAGTTGATACGCTAATCCTTCCCATGGTTTGGGTTAACATGGTTAGGCTTAGGCACAAAAAACACTCAGTTAGAGTTAGGGAAAGATCATGGTTTGGGTTAGAACAGTTAAATGTGAGAAAAGTGCCCCATTTAATGGTACTAAAAATGCCCGTCTTGATGCTCAAAGGGTCCAATTAAAAATGTTCTGTTTAACAACACTAAAATGCCCCATGTAACGGTAAAGGATTTTCAGTTAGTGGTCTACAAGAACTCCAGTAATATGTTGAAGTCCAAACCTTAACCACACCACAGGGGACATTTTAGAAAACGTATCCTGTCGATATGGGTGTTACTGGTTATTTAGGAAGTCAATCAGACTAGTTGAAGGTAGACCCTTCAGTAGATTTGAAAAGTAACTACAGGTAGATACAACATTTTCAATAGGTAGCAACGAGATGTTTGTTTCAACTTCACTTACATCATTTTTGAAGACTTTGAAGACTGGTTTTAAGTGAAAGAATTTTGGTTTCCTTTCCTTTCACAACGAAACTTTACCCCTAAATATCTAAAATACTGAATTCCTTTGTGTGTTTGTGAGATCTGAAGACGAATAAGAGGCTGGCCAGCTCTTGCCTCATGGGATCAGTGACAAAATTGATGGCTGGTCAGAAAATGAAATAAATGAGGATCAAATTTTAAGTCTGGTTGCAAACGTTCCAAAAAAAAAAACACGGATCCCTCACATATCCAACCATGCAGCCATTATTTCATTGAGTCTGCAGCATCATTTGTAGCTGTACTGACATGCATCCCTGGCTTCACTCTAATGTGAGAAGACAGAGTAACCAAGTGTTTATTGTACTGTTCATAATCCTCACTAACCGTGATCTACATCAGTGCTTGTCATTGTACATTAATCAAAAAGTTAGACGCCAAAACAACTGCAGTTAAATGATCAAAGTTTGAAAACTACTGGAGCTGCTACTGTTTTTTACTTACTTCTAAATGGACCGCATTTATATAGCACATCTCTAATCTCATCAACCACTCAAAGTGCTTTACAATACAGTCCAACATTCACCAGAGAGGCTACAGTGGAAGGTGCCGACCTGCTCATCAGGAGCAATACAGTACTTCCTATATGCAGTGCCCCACAATGCTTCTGCTCACCCATTTACAGACACAGCGTAGCCATCAGAAGCAATTTGGGGTTCAGTATCCTGCCCAAGGTCACTTTGACATGCGGACTGGAGAAGTCAGGGATCAAACCACTTCTGATTAGTGGACAACCTGCTCTACCCTTCAAATTTCTATTAAGCGTAATCTTCAGCTTTTATATATTTGTACATCTTGTTAAATAATTTGTTATTTTTACCCCTATGAAATCTCATGTGAAAGTTTTCGTTAAATAATATACTAAATGTTTTTGGATACATAAACACTCTGGATAACTTAAAAGGTTTGTGTGATGGTTATCAGTTTGAATCATTTCAACATTGCTCCTGAGAAATCGTTTCAATCTGTTTAGTGCATGCTTCTAAATATTGCAATATCCCTGAACCTCAGCCAGCGCTGCTACTGAGGAGAGAAGCCAGAAGTGCAAATCAGAGCTGTACCAAATTCAGAACGTTTTGTTGCTGCAATTAGGAACAAAACATCTTCAAACAAAACAGATTCAAAACAACAAAACAAGTTGCTTCATTATTTCAAAATTAACCCAGAATTTAAGAAAAGCCCTGGTTTAAACTTCGACTGTATAATCAGGTTTCTACAAAGTGTAATCATCAGTTTCAGCCGAGTGTTAGCGGTGCATACAACAGAATTACTCGCCGAAATGCCGAAATGCTCCCTGAGAGTCGTAGGTGACACATTTCCTCTAATCTGCATTAATCAATTTTTGGCCAGATGGGGGCAGCAGACCACCTGTGAATACAACATATTGTTACTTTTTAGGTTATCAGTTGCTTATATTTATTTATCCGGCAAAAAGAGGACAACAATGTAAGTTCAATAGTCACTTTAATTCTTTGCTGATCTTCAATAACACCTCAGGGAAATGTCTTGTTCTTGAGCTTTAAATGCTCCACTTTGTTTATCGTCTAATGGCTAACTTTGTCTCTTTGCCATTTGGTACTGGGCAGATAGTGCACAGTTGGCTTTTAGAGCTTTTTGATGAGAATACCTGCCTGCTGCGGCTGAAAATGAAGCTGAAGAGAGTGGTGAGAGTAAACCAAAACAGGGCCGTAAAAACCATAACAATTACTTAACAGATACTAAAACTCTCTGAAGAGCTGAGGGAAACTGTAGAGTGGGGTTATAATTCTCCATGGGTCTGTCACCACAAGCAACACTTTTCATTTGATGAGTAGTCATTTGATCCATTGTTAATATGAACAGTTTTGTTATAACAGCTTTAAGTTTTATGTAAGCATCTTGTAGCTTTCATGTTCATGCAAGCCTTGGGAAGTGCTCGGCACTATTATAAATGTAGAGAATTGTAGAAACATTTTTACCTCTAAAAGCCTGAACGTTAAATATAGCTACCCTCCAATATCTTTTCATATACAGAAAGTTAAACATGATGTCCTTGAGCCAGTTGTGAGATGAGAACTATTAAGTGATTGATTGTATGAATCCAGTCCTCAGGATTTCAATTTTTAAGTTTCACTCATTCTTCACTCCACTCGTCTGTCCATCAAACACAATGTTGCTGATCTTCACATAGCTTTAGGAATAATACATGTCACTGCCTAGCTATAATGTCTATATTGCACTGATTGGCATAAACAGGGCTATGTATTTGTGTACTTGTTTGTATATATGTTATATAATGTATCACACATAGCTGGTCAAAGTTAAATTTCACTTTTTGACACTGTCGAGCAATGCTTGGCACAGGGGAGGTGCTTTTGTAAAAACAAGGAGGCACATTTGGGAGTCGTTTTCCCTTATATGTGAATATTTGTTTGTTGTTGCCTCACTCATTTGAATGAAACATGTAAACTTAAAGTGGCAGTAAGATAATCACCTTCCGTTCATCAAAACTCTGGAGACAGAGATCAATTTGTTGACAGGTTTATTGACTAGAAAAGGGTGAAACTGAGAGACAAAAAGGAAATGCTTAGAATTGGCTATTTATTGCTTTTATCTATCAATAAAGTAACCTGTTGAGTTTAAATGTGTTGCCACTCATACTACTTTACTGTCCTATAAACATAGCATAAATTGTAAATGAATTTGCGAATTAGCTAGGTAGCCCTTAAACGCACAAAACATCCACAGAAATAATATTATCCTCAAATTCACAAACAACTCTTAAAACAACAAATAATGCACTATAATTGAATGAAAGGACATATGATAAGATTACATACCAACAATGCTTCATAAGGCAGATGTCTTTAGATAGGAACAGGCAAGCTGCCTCCACTTCCTGATTGACTTGTGACAACACCTAACGTCATGTGACCCACTTCCTGTCTCTCTTAAAGGGACCACTGCTAACAAATAAAACAATGATTTAACAATTTGATCACAAAAAAACTACTAACTAAAATACAATAACAGAACAAAGAGGAAAATAATTACCTAACCTAATGTTAAAGCAGCCTGCGAAACAAGGAAATCGTTTAATTTCAAAAAGCCTTGAAAAGCATGCATAAAACAGCTTTATATGGACACTGTGTGTGTGTGTGTGTGTGTGTGTGTGTGTGTGTGTGTGTGTGTGTGTGTGTGTGTGTGTGTGTGTTGTGTATTAGTTATCAAAGGTAAAGACGATTGTGTTGAGTGTGTGGGAGAGTGCGTATGCCTCCGCTCCACCTATTAGCTGTTGTTTCTCTGGAAGTTCTCACCTACTGCACTTGCACTTGTTTTTTCTATGAACATGTTTGTCCAAGGTTTGGTTTGGGAGGCCAAAGCATAATTAAGATGTTGAAACTTAAAAGCACGTCTCAGTCTCACTTTTTATTGATCTTCTGTGCCCTTCTCTCTGTTTATCTCTCTAGGAGCATATGGAGTGGTGCTTAAGTGCAGGCATAAGGTAAGACAGCATTTCTCTTTCCTGTAGCTCTAACATCAGAATCACTTTATTAGCCAAGTATGTTTTACCTTTAATTTACAACATCACAATGTCAGGCGAGAATCCATCCTGTCAGGCTTCAAATTATGTGTGACGAATCAGCATCCTATAAGAATCTCATGTGATCTTGCAACTCCAGCTGTATTGCATCATAAGATGGGGATAGATGGTGATAGACAGATGGTTCAATCACCTGCCAAGTGTTTTTTGAAAGTCCCTGCCCTTTTTCCAAGAAGTTTAAGGACGACTTCTAAGATGGTTCAGTGTAACAAACCATCTGGTGAGTCAGGTTAAAGTAAACGCATACAAGGGATTTGACTCTGGTTTCTGGTGGCTTTAAATGTACATGCACACAACAATCTTAGAAAAGAAACACAAGGACAACAAGCTGAACAAAGACGATTAAACATAAATTTATCACTATAATGTGCAAGTTAATGAGTGAAAAAACAGATTTAAACATGTAGAACCAACAGCTGGACAACACCCTACAATGTCTTTGTACCGGCTGACCCATTTCTGTAAACAGGATATAAATAGTGCAAAGGTGTGCTAGGAGTGCTATTAAATGGGTCACAAAGTTGGTGGTTGCATACAGTATATACATGCTGTTCAAATATACAACAATTCATTATATGTATACGTGCTATTTCACATTTTGTAGCCTATTTAAATATAAAATAAATGGTAATTGGTACATGCAGTGGTAGTGTTACATTGACTGAGTTAACTGTGCACAAATGTGATGGCGAAAGGAAAGAAACTGTTTCTGTGTCTGGTAGTTTTGGCGTACAGTATAGTGCATACCAGAGGCAAGTTGGAACAGGTCATGGTCAGGCTTCCTGGGGTCTGCAGTGATTTTCCCTGATTGTCTCCTACTCTAGAGGTGAACCGGTCCTGGATGGTAGGCATCTAACATTTGTTTGATAATTTATGGTTTCTATTATTGAGAATTGAGTTCTTTGAGAGTTTGAGATCATAGAAAATGAAACCCATTCGTTGGAAGATTTTAATTGATTGTAAATGGCATCAACAATAGTGTTTCTGGGATTTCTATACTGCAACTAGAGAGCTGAATAGAGGGTTAACACAAAACTGTTTGGTGGCTGAGCTCCAAAAATTGCAGTCAAATCTTTGTTAGACAGGAGTATGTATGCACATCCAAACCAAAGATGACAGGTGCTGTGCTGAAAGTGAAAAATGAAGAAATAGCTCACACACTGCAGGGCTCCAATGTCCACTTAAAATGTATTGCACCAAGGTGACAAATTGGAATTGGGGTCACGTGACTACATCATGTGACTTGTATTCATGTATATAATGGCATTGTGCTTTGTCACCTTGGTGCAACAAATTCTAAGTGGACACTGGAGCCCTGCAGCTGTGTCTTTGTTTTAGTTAAATCTTTGTTACCAGCAGTCTGGGAAATACTGACAATATACTAAATGGCAGTTGGGGCTTTTTAATGTCACCTGTTGTTTGTGATGTACAAAATTGGTAAAATCAGTCACGTTATTGACCTACTCTACTATATGGCTTGATCTCACATTGTATGCATGAATTACGTTTAATGTCAGTTCCAACAATGGCTCTTCAAATCATGCCATTAATGTATTTGGTATGCATGAAAGCAATGACTCATTCAACAGTGCCTGCCATACCTGTTAAAATGCTTCCCAACTCATATATTGCTGTAGTGTCTTCCTTAATTAAATTTTTCTCTGCAGTGGACAGTGTTGACTTGTAAAAACTCTCATGAAAGCTGAGAAGGTTTACATTCAACAGTTTTTATTTGGATTTCCGTTGTGTGATTGAAAAAAAACCTGGATGAAAATGCAGAAAATTCAAGACAGTCTTATTGGAAAATAAGCAGCAAAGTTCAATGGAAACAGATTTAGCACCAGACGTAAACATCAACTCTGTGTGGAGCAATGAGTAAATAGTAACGTTCCTTAAAATTAATACATGAAATAAACTGAAATACCATATTTCCGTCATGTTGTGTATATTGTTTTTCACTGTTTTGAATGGGGCTCTCTTAATTCTGTCAGTATGTACTCTCTTCTTTTGCAATAGTTTAATAGACTAATTGACCAGACTAGTCAATCAGTCTGACTAATTGACGAGTCTGGTCTCACCAAATGCAAATGGTGTATGAATAACATGCCAAGCCATTTTGCATGTTATCACTACACATTTTTTGCTTTTCCTGTGTCATTTCACACCTTTTACATTGTAAATTCATCAAAAGCGTTTTAGTGACAGGGAAATTGACATATTTCAGAGGATGTCAGTATAGTGTGACTTTATTTTATAGAGTGATTTTGGCTTATTAGGCTGGTTGGGTGGATAGTTAGATAGCTAAAAGTGGCTAAAGCATTTTACCGTCACGTCAGGATATTTTAACCAAACATTTCACTGCTGTCAAACGAGCTGTTGCTTTTAGTGAATATTTTAATCCAAACCTTGGTCCTTCCCAAACCATGATCCTTGTTTTTATATCTAAACCTAACCAATGGTGTTAAATGGCACATGAAAAGCCTAACATGCAACATAAAACACAAAATGTCCTTAAGCGGCTATTTATACGGCATCCCATGAGATCACATTGGACTAGAGTGACAAAGGCCATTGCAGCCTTAAATCACTGTTCCCAAGTGTGTTCTGCATACAAAAACAAAAAACCTGCTATTTATTTAGCGCTGTAATTCCTCTACACTAGCTTCATGTTTCAGCTGTACAATCCAAAGTCTTGTCCAAGCCACAAACTCTCCACATTTTTGAAATTGCTGCTATACATTCAGCATCTGACCAGACAGCAACTTCTCAAAGTAAATAGTTCGTTTTGAGTGTCCAGAGATTTCTATTCTTCTTTTCATTCAGATTTCTGCATAAAATCCAGTTTTGCAGTTTTTTGCAAGACTGACTATGGATGGCTGGGGAATTAAAGATCTCCCATCTTTGAATGTAGTTTTTAGTCATGTTGTTCAGGTGCAGTGTAGAGGGGTGATTAACTGTGAAAGAATTCAATTGTCACTATGTTGGTACACTTATCAAAAAATCTCAAATTAACTAAAACAATTTAGAATCAATCAAATTTGTTACAATATAAACATCAAACTGATAATCTGCTTTGATCAAACTAAAATGGGGTTAAAGGGAGATTAGTGCAGCTATTATTAGCACCTGTGTTCAAGGCTTCATTAATAAAGTGATGTTAACGAATGGTTTAATCTGAGTGAGAGGAACCGTTATTGCAAAGGTGACCCATCAACAGTGATTTTCTATTATTCAAATTACTTACTTTATTAAAACATTTGAAATGAAATGAATGTTTTATACAACAGGGTTTCAACCAAACTTTACCACCACTACTTCATAAAGCAATATCATATAATAACAATATAGTGAATATGCTTCAATAGCAGATAATGCTCAGAAGAAGGAAATATCAAAAACAGTAATAAATCAAAAAGGAGGGATAGAAAAGTCAGCAACCTTTTTGTGTGAAATTCTGAAAATAATCAGTGGTAAAAGCAATCCTAGATATACAGTGCTATCTTAGGTTATCACAATATAAGTTGTTGTAGATAAGGTAGAGTCATGAGAGCAGTTCAACCAGAGAGTCTCATTCAGGAGCCGCAGCAGAAATTTACCATTTTATGGCAGCACTTTGCAAAAGTGTGTGAAAATTTAGAGTTTGTACTAGAGATAATTTTAGATACCATTTACTGAGAGGAAGCTGTAAGGCGTAGTTGCTACTAAGCTCTAATCTTGTTACCTAATCAATCTTCAGGGACACACTTTTTCCTCATGGATGTTCCAAACATCAAAAATGGTGTCGCTCAGCACTTTGACCCTGAATGTATAGGGCTCCACCTCTCAGCCTTCCCATCGGTAACTCGCGATATTGCAGCAAAAAATACCTCAGCCGCTCTGAAGGTCTTTCCCCATAGACCATGATTGTAAAAGAGCCGTCTGCAAAACTGTTGAAAGGACACTTCCGACTGCCAACAAGGTCAAGGTCAATATGGCTGCATGGCCTTTTTTAAATGAAATAACATACACGATTCAGCTCCTAATTTTTATATAGTCCCTTAGTTGTATATAAATGTAATTTCAAGGTGCACACCTATGGATCACTTACAGAAATACATTTATCCTACAGAATGTTATGTAGTAAAGACTCATCTGTGTAGATGGACCAAAATGTTCTATTTTAACCAAATAAATTGTTATTTTGATTCTAATTATATATTGTGCAAGTTGTCACTACATTTCTGAACATGAAATATTGTTCTGAAAAATTCTTGACTCCACATGTGGAGCAACACGGGAGTAAGAGGAGTGACAGTTGCAGTGGAGTCAAGAGCAGACAAGTAATGGAAAGAAATTGTCTAAATGTTTAATGCTGCCGCTGTCTTAATGTGATTCTCAGAGCGCATGTACATTTAGAAAGAATCCTTTTATTTTTTGACATCATTATTTTTTCCTGCAGAGCACATGTAGAAATCTCCTCAAAGATCCTGTGCTTGATAGCAAACAAATCTAGGTTGTTGTAGTCTATATATGTAATATTTATGACAGATAAAGGGGAAACCAGAGTTTGTGTCACTGAATTTAAAGTTACTTAAAATGGTTTAATGTGGGTGCTTAGTATTTGCCCCATGGTCCCTTTTCCTATATGTGCAATTTGTACATGTTTCTTTCATTTTGGGACCTTCGTATGTCTCCTGAACACAAGTTCTCTCAACACTATGCTCCATGAAATTTTTAAAAGAGCCATAAATTATATATAGTACATTGAGTTAAATTCTAAGTATGCATGTGGAGTATGCATGTGCAATCTGGAGCCATGACCAAATTGGCATGGTAAGCAGAGCATGATGGGCTAAGAGGAAATTGCAACCATACAGAGGCACATAAGAGATAAACTAAAGGACATCTGCATCATAGGACATTTTAACTGTGAATGTGGTTATTTGTTTTCACATTTTCCTCGTCTCATCTTCCAAAGAGGTCTGTCTGTTGTGTGGGGAACGCTACATGTTGTGTTTGTGCTGTAATTAAGGTCTTTGTTGGCTAAAGATAACATTTGTGAAGCAAATGTGCCTCTATCAAAACTAGTCCAGAGAGGAACAAATATGTTCTAACATAAACATCATGAAAGCTAAATCTTGCACATTTGCACATCATTCTGTTACTGTAATAAATATAATTTAGAATAGAGGAGATCAGAATGAATCTCTTTATGTCTGCATGTTTGCAGAGGTAGTCACTACCTGCACAGATGATGAATCTGTGTTAACACAAAGGATGGTGGCTGCAAGGTCAGTATGTGTCATGTGTCCAGCAGCATAAACTATACAGCTTTCTCTTTAGTCCTACTGTTATTATATGAGTAGCTTATAATTAACACTTGTAATTTTCTATGGTTTCTATAATTATATCATTTATGTTAGAAGAAAACAATACCAGAATCATTTTCTTTGATTTTATTTGCAGTCAGTCATCATTTTGACACGTCAAAGCTAATTTTTTTGAAGAATGGCTGTTTAAAAGTACACTTTGACATTTTTATTAGGGGGTGGGGGCATACGTTTTTACTTAGCAGAATGCAGAGCGGTTCTGACCACACAGGATCTTCATCAGGGCAGAAACAGTGAAAGAATACTATTTTTTATCTCTGTGTGCAACCATATCTTTATCTGTGGATGTGTTGAACATTAGTGCAAAGATTCAGGGCTAAAAACATTCAAAGCTTTCTTATTTTCAATTTGTAGGTTATTTTTGTTTTAAACACACATTGAAACATAAAAACAACCTTAAAAAGCAGTAAACTTGCATGTTATAGGAGCTGCTTACTTTCCAATAGCAAATAGGTCAGATGACCACATTCAGCACATCCAGTCCTGTCTTCACCTTGACGCTGGTGCTTTTGTAACTGTGAAAAAAAGCCCAGTAATTCTTGGGTGTATTGTTTGCTAAACTAAGATAAATTTGGAAGTATTTTTCTGCTTTTGGTGAAAGTTGGATGTTTCCTTCTGCTTTTAGTTTTTTGTATGCTAGGCTATCAAATCCTGACTCAGTCAAACAACTAAAATCTCTTATCTTAGCTTGTTTTAGCTTGTTATTGTGGCTTTACAGCTAAAATAGAGTCTGTTCTCATCCACCCCATATAGGCAGCTGTTTCCAAAAAAAGGTTCTGATAAAACCACAGTACACTACCTGTCCATGAAAGCTGTGACTTAAAGGTTAGCCATCACATTTTAAAACTGTGCCCTTTTTATTCCAAAATATCTGACCTCATTACTCTGTAAACTGTCTTTGTTTGTGTGCAACACGAAGCATCCTGTGGCTGAATATGTGCTCATGCTTGCATAGCACAAGTAAACCAAGCCAGTAACATTTTAAACAAACTGAATCATTCCTGCAACAAAAGGTTTTTGTTTTGGTTTGTTTTTTCGTTTCTTAACCTTCTTTTGATGCTACAGAGCCATGATTTATTCCTGGGTTTTTTCGTGTCATAACCTGTGGTCAATGTGTAGTTCTGTTAAACCATTTGTCCCTCCCATTGTGGAAAGTTACAGTACTAAGAAGTGACATGCGACATGTTTAGCACTTATGGTGTATAATGGCGTCAGGGTTTCATTTTCACATGTAGAGCTAGCTACTCAGACCATGGTAATAAAAGCTTTTTAGCTTTGCTGTAAGAGAGCAGTTATTTTTACTTTTCTCAGCTGGAAGCAGGGCAAAGAGAGAGAAAGAAGCAATGTGTGTCTGTGTGTGTGTCTGTGTGTGTGTGTGTGTGTGTGTGTGTGTGTGTATGCATGTGCATGTGTGTGTGATAGAGAGGAGGAGGTGCAGAGGGAGGCATTGAATACGGAGCCGATGCTGATGGTAAATGGGTCACCCTGTTATATGGTTGTTATATACCTGTGTATGGTTGAGGAAATCATATGAAGATGGGGCTGAAGACTCTGAGCACCGGGCTTAAACCCAACCAGGTGACTCAGTAGAGACTCTGTGACGAAGCAATGAAATAAATTTAAAATGTGCATATATAAATTATGCATACTTTACAGTACAGTATGTGTTTGCGGGAACATTTAATTAGCCAAGCAAATGTGTGCCAGCGTTTGTGCAATGTTCTGCCACTTTATGCAAGTGTTGTATTAGCGTATGTGGGTGTGTGTATGGAGGCTTATGTGTTATCTTGAAGAGTGACAATAGCACAACCTACACGCTAGCCAGTGTTTCCTGGTTCCTATACAGTATCTCTCACCGCTATGCTGTATTGTGGAACTGAAAGTAGTTAATTAATTAGTTGATCAGCAGAAACATGATCAGTGACTCTTTTGATAATTGAATAATTGTTTAAGGCAATTGTTTGGGCAAGTTTAAAAAAAAAAACAGCAACAAATATTTGCTGGTTACAGCTTCTAACTGTGAGGATTTGCTTGATTTTTCTGTTTCACACCAAACTGAATGTGTATTTTGACTCAAGTTAAAAACTGGTCAAACTAAATTAGGAATTGGAAGGGACTCAAGATGCAGTTGTATTTTTCTAAATGCCATTGACAGAAGATCACTTAAAAAATATGATTCACACACAGTAGATTATTCCATCCACAGAAGGTCAACACTGATGTTTTTGTACTGCACTTTCAAGAAATTACCTTATAATGTATCACTTATGCCAATATAATCAAATCTGAGTTGAGAATCAGAGAGTAAATAATCGTTACCTGCACAGTTCCACAAGTACATGCGTGAGCTGGTCCCTGTCCCTGTTGTTTTGAGCGTCACAGCCCCCACAAAATGACTCAACTTGCTCTCAGAATTTGATCAATTCAGTCTGATAACTTTTGGAAAGTTTAGAAGAGCCACTTGATAAGATTATTTTATGCCTCAAGTTTGTGGACGGCTAGGAAACTCAACTTTCTGTAGAACTATATTCTTGATAGCTGCTGCTGCGTTTTTTTTACTGGTTATTCTATAAAATGTCACTGGGGTCATTACATGTTTATAACAGAAATTGCAAAAGGATTCATTCATTATATTGTATTATATGAATGGCTACAGTATTTTGGGATATGGAGTAGCAGAACATACACAATGGTTGCCATTCGCCGTTGAAATGCAAAAGAAGAAGTGCAGTCATATTACATATGTATCATATAACAATAATTAAGCTGTAATGTTACAGTCTGAATCTCCTCATTTCATCAGCACAATATTGGCAAGCCTGAGGCTATTTATAGGTGTGCTGACACTGCTAACAGTGGTCCTAGTGGAGGTCAGTATCACCACACATGAGCTTGTTGTTGCCACAGAGCTTGAAGTCACATGCTCTGTATGGGTGTTGATACGTGTGTTTTTTGTTTTGCTTAGTAAAAAACAGAAATTCTCCCCATTTGCTTTTCTGATATGCTTCCCTTCACTGGAAACATTTACTCCACTCTCTGGATTAAGTGATGTTACAGTGTAAACCTATGTTGTTTGATTACATTTCTCTCTCCTGCATAAAATTCACAAGAAAATGATCACTTTGTGAAAAGCTTGTTCAGTCAAACAATTGGCTTGTATAAGAGATATCACTGCCAGTGGCTTGCAGCCCCTCACTGTGTGACCTTTGTCGACACTGAGGCATCTCTATTGTCTGACCCCTCCATGCACAAAACGACAATAGACATGAGAGTGGCAGTGGGTAGAGGGAGACTCGTCTGTATGTTGTCATTTAATTGGAAAACAATAGAATTGCTTATGTTTGTTTCTACAAGACAGTTGTTACGGTACAACACACATTGAAGGACATTGACAGCTGTAGACACTTGTAATTCCAGTGAAAAATGGCAGCTAGTAGCAGCAAAAAATAAGTTTTGCAGGTGAAAAGAGAAGATCAGAACAGATTAGAAACACCAAGGATCCACACAATATTATAAGCATATATAAACTTGCTGCCATTTGTCAGAAAAATATACCAGACATTAAATACATGCTTGACATATACAAAACTAAATTTATGTCACAAGCCTGCATTGTAGACATCTGTTTCATCTGTCTCTGGAAGCTTTTGCACTGTACTGTACTGTATGTTAACCCAGCCAAATACCTTTATCCAGATCTTTCTTCCTCACCAATGTCTTTGCAAAGTCATCCACCCAGGCTGCTAGATGCAAACTATTAGTCACTTTAAGGCCCCCTCTAGTTAAAAATGTGTTTTTCTTCTTGTTATGTCAGTTGGAAGTTTGAGTTTCACTGTGAATAATGATGTATGTGCAGAGTTTGACACTAGGAGGTTGTTTTCACATTAAACTACTGGAAGTGAAAAAGTTTTCTCTGTGCTGGAAAATCTGAGTTTAATGTGGTGTACCTAATGATCAGGATTTGTGACATCATAACTAGTCTGGAGCCAGTTGGTTTCCAGTGTGCAACTTACGCAAGTGTGATGTAGAAAATTGAAGTTTCCAGTGCACAAACACTGAAAATGGATTCATGTTGAGCAGTCAAATTTGTGAAATAAACAACATTTGCATATTCACAGGTTATGGAATTTTTAATGAGGAAGAAGGCGTAGATGTCATTTTAAGGATTTCAACAAGATAAATGATTTTGTTGTCTGGAAAAAACATATTACACACGTTATTCAAAATAGTGTTCTACATACATCTTAAAACATGTCTGAAGGTGATCTTTAATGTTCACATTCAGTATGGAACATATATAGTTTCCTTTCTGCTGCACCTTGTCACTGTGCTTCAACATAGACTAGTGGGGTAATCATTTAAGCCTGGAAAACACATTCTTAATCTAATTTAGGTACCGAGAAGCTCAGAGTATACTCTAAAATACTGGTGAAACCATGATTTCTATCAGGTTGTATTTACTGAATTTTGCCAAGTTTCTAGACTCTAATGTCAATGTAAAATCTCCATAAAGAGTGCAGATTGTGACAGTTTTTATGGCCTAAACATATATATACATGTGAGATTGTCCTGTGATGGTTTGAAGCTTAAAACTATTCATCACCTTGGACTATGTTTAAGATCTGTGAGCATGCTGCTACAGAATCACAATCTAGAAAGAATATATTATATGACCAAGAACAACACAACAGTGAACCTATCCTTTACTTAAGTAGAAAAACAGAGTATTTCAGTTGCTGGTGCATCACAGCCTTTGAAACAGAGCTATGGTAAATATCTGAATCTGCAGCCACCAGCTAAAATTCAGCAAGGTCAATCAAGCAACCTGCAAGAAGCTTAAGGAGAACTAAGATGCATCTTGGCCAAGGATGTGCTGTTTTTTGTGTGTGAGTGCCCTGTAGTAAAATAATTGACTCTCATCTTGGTGTACTGGAAATGCATTTAAAAATTCTTACCATTAATCTTTTTTCTTCTCTTCGCCTATTGTCCTTATCTATGGTCGTACGCTTTAGAAACCAGAGGGGAGCTTTGTTTAACTGCATAGATTGTGATCTCTTGTCTTAACGCAACTAATGATCCTCGTGCATCCACAGGAAACCAACGAGCTGGTGGCCATTAAGAAGTTCAAAGACAGTGAAGGTGAGTGACTGAGCGATGAGAGAGAGAAAGGGAGGGAGAGAAAGAGGGAGGACTGAGCAGCAGTGTCATTACTGTCTCTTTAATTTCTGCACAGAAAATGAGGAGGTCAAGGAGACGACCCTTCGGGAGCTGAAGATGCTTCGGACACTGAAGCAGGACAACATCGTAGAGCTGAAGGAAGCCTTTCGGAGGAGGGGGAAACTCTACCTTGTGTTTGAATATGTTGAGAGGGTCAGCAACATTTCTATTCTGCTGTATCTAGACTCTAAGTTTCAGGATGTTGAGACTGCTCAGTTAAGCATAAAACTGCATCACCATGGCAACACATGAACTATGCTGTTGGTGGATAATGGTATTCCCCGCTGAGTTGCCAGGGTATCTAGTCAAGTGTTTATTTCATGACAGGTTTTATTTTCATACTGATCATTTTAGGCTGGTTTCCCCTTGCTGGGGGATTTGTGTCACTCCCCTGTCAGGGTTAAAAAAAAAATCTAAAACCAAGAAGAGGAATTCCCACTGCATGAATTATCTACGAAATACTCAACAACATTCATATTTTAAAGTGCTTTCACCATGCCAAACGCTCTTACTCTATGTGTAACCCACAAGGCTACATTATCAAGCTCTGTCTACAACATAAGTGGTTGTTTGTGGTTTGCAGAATATGCTGGAGCTGTTAGAGGAACTGCCCACCGGTGCGCCACCTGATAAAGTCCGCAGCTACATATACCAGCTCATCAAAGCCATCAATTGGTGTCACAAGAATGAGATCGTGCACAGAGGTGAAGAGTTTATCTTTATTTCTAAACTGCAGAAATATACATGTCACTTTGTCTGGTATTGAGTCTTAAAATGACATTTTTCTCAGGTAAAAAGAGACGAAATCTGCCAAGGATTCAAGAGATTTAAAGTGATCATTTCAGTTTCATATGTTGTTAATTGATTATAAGTTAGTATTTAAACAGGAGATTGGGGACACTGGAAACTAGGGGACTAATATTCAACAATATAAAGAAAAGAAAAGAAAAAGCACGTGTAAGTATATTATAACTTTCAGAAGCTGACTTTCGGCTAACTCCCAGTAGCTCCGGAGGCTACGTAAACCAACAGCAGTGTTATGATTTTCACATCTTTTTTCATTCTTTACTTGAAATTGAACTTCTCAAATACATCCATTGACAACGGTGCAATATGACTCACTGTGTCAAAGCTTTTTGCAAATCAGGCAAGGTCATGTCAACATACTTTTCTTCATCAAAGTTCATCAAACTTTAATAGAATTGCAAAAGGATCCATTGAGTACAGATGAGTAAGACATGTTTCAGTAGATTATGCTGCTCTGACTAAATACTCCTCCCCTTGTGATTAAACATAATATGTTCAAAAAAACTTAGACGTGGGTGTTAAAATTGATACTGGCCTCTAATTCCCAACACTTTTCTTCTTAAAAATATAAACAAACCTTGCCCTTTTCAGTTCACATGTGATTTCAGCCTGCCTTACAGATACATTTACTATATGAGTAGTTACACAAGAAATAGAAAATATCCCTTAGAGATCTGGCTAGAATAAGATCCAAACTGACTGAAAATGACGTTAGTGTGATAGATATGTCACTCCTTTCGGATAGTTAGGACAAAACAAAACAAACTACCCCTCTTACCAACAAGAAATTGGCTAACATAACCAAAATGTCAGGCTGAATAAAATTAAACTTTATTTATTGGCTGATTCCAATATGTCTAGACTTCAGATAGATTTAAACTAGTATAAAAATGTATTCAGGTATTATGCCACAGCAATTTACTCAGTGTGGAGATGGCTTTGGAAAATTATAATTACAAAAAGTAGTGAATACATTTTTAAAAATCTATTTTCTTTACTGCTTAGCCTAGAGGGTCGCAGAAGAGCTGGAACCAATCTCAGCTGACATTGGGTGAGAGGCTGGGTAAACACAGGTCCCCAGTCACAGGGAACATATACAGAAACAGAAAAACTTAATAATGTATTTTTCATTTGTATATGTATTCTTAATTCTTTTATAATCATAATCATTTCTAAAATCCTGTCTACAGCCCTGTACCCACTGGAAAATGTTTCTTTTATATAAAGGAAAAATCAGCTGATCAAGTGTGAATACTTCAAATGTATACATGAACACACACACACACACACATATATATATAGATATATATATATACCTGGGAGCCTTTTAGCACTTTAACACTTTTTCCTGTTAACAAAATCCACTTCAGTAACTCTAAACAAGAGAATTTTGATTCTTGTCAGGGGAAGTGAAAAGTATTTGTGCCAGCAGCCTTTATATCCTGTACATTTGACTTACAGTATTACCATTAAGAAAGATGGACATAGTGTCGTCGTCGTCGTCCCCCCCCCCCCCCCCCCCACAGTTTGTCACCGGCAACGTAAGGAACATCCTCAAAGCCACATAAACATTAGGGAAGACTAACTGCAGGCCAAACTTCAACATGGTTTTCAGCATATTTGAGGGTGACTTGTCTGTTTCAGCCAACATGAAGGATCGGAACGGCAGACACTTAAAACACGCTGTTCCGCCTACGGGACGGACCGGAAGTTGGGAGGTAGCGTCAAGTTATTCTGAATGTTTTAAACACCAACCCTTAAACATATATATTCATGCCGTACATTGTTAGAAAGCTTAGATTCTCCTGATTCATTCAAGACCACTCATGAATTATATGGTTGTTCACAGCTGTAATAGTATTAGCGGTTAGCTCGGCTAGCCACTAAAGTAAGCTAACAGCTATAATGCTACATACCTTCAAAGTCTTCTCTTTATCCACGACGATCATCTTATGACTCAGGACTTTCTGTACAGCTCGCCAAGTATCCATTCTGGTGAAATATGAAATCCGTTTCAATAAAACCGAAATATTTTCCTCAATATGTCCATGTATTTAGTCCAACACGTAAGGAAACAGACACGGAACAAACCATATACGGTCCCTTTCACGTCACTTCCTGACCTACACTGTACGCATCTGTGGGACACGTGACTGTTTTGTTTACGTCCGTGAACTCCTCCTGTTTCATACACACCACACACCAGCAGATAGCCTCTAGCAAAGACATATGTTTATCTTCTTCTTCTTCTTCTTCTGGCCGACCAGGTGAATTAAGTGCGTCTTCTTTGGTTTTATTGCCGCCACCTACTGCCCCGGAATTGTTACGACAAGCTACATTCACAGACAGAGTCCCATTATTATGCTTTTATGAGCGAGGTCGAGCGAGCCAAAAGCCGAAAAATCTATTCGTGGCGGACGTATAGTAGTAATAGTAATAAAACTGAAATTTCTGCATCTCTCCTCCAGATATCAAGCCAGAGAACCTCCTCATCAGCTCGGAGGATGTTCTGAAACTCTGTGACTTTGGTGAGTCTTTGGTCTTCTTTATAGCAGCCATATTGTCTCACTGAGTTGCTGAGATTGACATGTGCAGTGCAGTAAAACCACACTGTCTCTTTGTAACTGCTTGTTAAATCAAATCATTGTTTAACTGAGGGAATGGCGATTTATTAGACATCCCTCTTTTTGTGCAAATTCATGGTGATGCTCTCGAATAAGTTGTAATTTTTGCTGTTATATATCTGTGCTATCATTTTTGCCAAGTTTGATTTCTTGGGCTCAGTTCACTGTGAACTATTAATTTGTCACCTCGTAAGTTGTGTCTCAGGAGGACAAATTCTACCACTGGAAAGCAGCCAACCGGCACCATAAAATGTACTGTCATGGTTGTTATTGATCTGCCAAAAGTGTCTCAAGAAAGGCTCTCAAGTTAATGTTAGGCACTTGTCTCCCCTGTAAATGTCTAATAAGTTGTACTTTTACGACATAGTTTTGTCATTTTATAGTTTTCCAGGTGTGTTTTCTACGTTTGGATCAGTTAGCTTTGCATAATGCAAGCTTACTGAGTCAGCTCTGGTGAGATTTGTTTGTTTGTTCACTGTTGGAGCTGCCGTTCTGTTTATTGTGATTCTTCACAAGAAGCCAGTGCACCAGTTATCTAAAGCACAGTCTCAGCCCACTGGCAGTGACATAATTAATTACAGTCTGGTCACATGGGATGATGACCATGTTGTTACTGTCCCAATGATTTGACTGTTTATTGTATTTTATTGTAACTTAAACCCACTGGATGTGCTGAAGCCCCTCTCCACACCCAGAGACTCTGCGTTGTGTTTATGGTTGTGATAGGGTGTTTGCGTGGGGAGAGAAGAGAAGCACTGGAGACAGGAGATACTTTATTGGCACACATTGAAAGCTTTCACCTCTGGTCCTCTACACTGGATGCTAGCTCTGTCACCCTTACAGGACAATGAATGAAAACATTTTTAAAAAATTTTTTTCCTTAAAAACTATATTCTAGTGCAAATAAACAAATATATTGTGTCAAAATAATACATTACAGGAAGTGTAAATTAAATAAAGCACTCTATAAACATATGACTTTAAATAAAAAATAAATAAATAAAATAAATTAAATGACTTAAAACAACAAACTGAAAGAATAATGCTTCATCCTGCGCTATTTCCACTGAACAGGTGCTCTACTCGTGCACAGCAAGCTAGCCAGCATTTACAGCCAAAGTTTTCATACAAAATACAAGTGTTCGCTTCTCAAACCCACACCGAACACATCAGATGAACATAAGGACTAGATGGGTGATTTTAGTTAAGATACTTTAAAAGGATGCAGGCCGCCACTAACACTGCTTACCTTACAGGACAATGAATGACAACATTTAACCAAAAAAAATGGCACGCAGGTGGTCTTTTTTTTTTTTTTTTTTTTTTTTTTTGAACACACAATAGAACAAAACACAGAGAAACATACATCTTCTCGTAAGGACTATACATTTACATTACGTACAATGAAATGTTGCCAAATCGCAAAGAGATATAAAATAAAAATACAAACAAAACAAAAAAACAAAGACTGGGGTTTTTATAAGGTGCAAATAGGTCAAGTGGTTAGAGTGCATGCCACGTACGCAGCTGACCCCGGTTCGAATCCCGGCGGGAGGTCCCTTGCTGCATGTCACAACCCCCATCTCTCTCCCATGTTTCAAATTCTGAATAAAGGTGTCTATGCTAAAAGAATAAAAATTTCATCAAAATGGCGTCCCGCATGGCATTGAATAACCCAACTACGGTGTCACGTAAGGGACAAACATCAACATTTGCTGTATTCACAGAGGAATACATGACACAACAGTGTCACCCTGTGGAGTATTTAGACTACTACCTTACATTTAATAGATGTCTACTAATTGATGTCTCAGAATCAGGTCTGGTTAATGTATTAATTTATTTGTAATTTCCGTGTTTCTCAGGTTTTGCTCGTAACCTGTCTGAAGGAACAGATGCCAACTATACAGAGTATGTGGCCACAAGGTGGTACCGCTCGCCTGAGCTGCTGCTGGGGTGAGTCTGTGTGTGTGTGTGTGTGTGTGTGTGTGTGTGTGTGTGTGTGTGTGTGTGTGTGTGGGAGACAAAGTGAGAAATGAGGAGACAAAAATGAACGTTGTTTTGTTGGTTGTTGCAAGTAATTCTCAGCTTTTATTTCTGATTGTATCAGATGAGGATGCAAAACTGATTCCAGCACTTTAATTCAGGATATCTGCCGATTCAGAGCACCAGTTGTGATACCAGTGCACTAATTTTCTCAATACAAAATCAAGGTCAAGAGCAAGATGTACTTTATTTGTATAAAATACATATACATTTGGCAACCTCCACACTGCAGTTCCATAATACATAGATTAACAAATAAACTGAACAAAGTAATAGGAGAGGCAATAAGAACACACACGACATAAAAGCAGTTGCCCACATCATAGAACCACCATCATAAAAAATATAAAACCGCCAGTATAACACTGCAAAGAACCATTTTATGTAAGCCGAGGGATATCTGTGGCACTTATAATGTCAATCAGTGGCCTGCCACATTTTAACGATTTTAACAAGAGGTAACCCCCTATCTGCGCGCCAATCATTAAAAATTGAAGCTACAGAAGTTTTCAAGGATTCCAAATATGTCAGGTTGGAGAAAAGTGTCTAAAATGATGCAGCAGATGTGGAGAATATTTCTATCTGATGGACTTAAACGTTTCTCATAATGGAAATATCATAGATCTTCAATTAGCACCCTCAGTAGGCTACGGCTTTACTTTTGCATGTCCAGTCATGTCACTCTTGTGAAAACTATGTATGTGTCCAAAACATCGACTTTTGATCAGCTTTATAGCAATGTATTTTTAGATAAACCAGTGGGTTATTGTTTTGTCGTTTCTATGATTGGAAGAAGTACATTTTTTCTAGCCATAAAGGAACACCTAGTCCTTCAGTTTATCTTAAAATATTCACAGTCACAAAATCTGGAGATATGTGTTGTTCATTGGATAGCAACAATATAAGATTTATTGATTTTATATTTATGATCAATTGTCATAATTTGGTCGATGAAAAATCCGAATACATAAAAATGATTTTCCTAAAGGCATTTGTATAGCACAATATCACTAATTTGCCTCAAGGGGTTTTACAATCTGTAGAGCAATACAACATCATCAGAAAACCTCAGGAAGAGCAAAAGAGGAGAGATCCGTCTTCCAGGATGCATAGACATTCAGTAGAGGTTGAACAGATTATACCAAAATCACAAAATTACAGAAATACAGCATGGAAAACACTAGGTAAAATCCTTAAACATCTTGTTTTATCAAATCAACAGTCAAAACCCAAAGGTGTTTTATGTAAAATTATATAATAGAAAAAGCAGCAAATATTCACATTGCAGAGACAGAACTTTATTTTATTTCAGATGTTATTCAATTTGGTTTAAATTGGATCTAAATTATTTGGAGAGTTGTTGATAAGAGAAGGTTCATGAAGTCCTGGTTTAAATATAACATTGTTGTATGTGAAAAAGTCCTCCATCTGGTAATGTTATGTTCCATTCGTGTCCATAAATATCTTTCCCTGGTCGCCTTTTTCACCATCGTTAACTATATTTAGATTTCATGCAATCAGGTGTTACTGTTTCCCAAAGCAGATGCAATGATTCACTTATTACAGCATTACAACATGAACCACCGCGCACACAATCTATCCTGAGATCAAATTTCACTTTCGCACTTGTTTTTGATGCTTTTGCTGCATTGAATGTCCATTCTAGCTTGGAGACAGCTGAACGTCATCCAGCCTCACTGCTGTAGCCTGATTTAGTAAATGCCCTGGAACATTTATTGAGACAGCGTTTGAATGCCGCCCACTCAAATACTCTCTCCCTCCAACCACCACCGCTCCTGTGCTTCTCTGCTGCCAGATCTGTTGCCATTTCTCACCAGATTCCTCAGCTCCATTCCCTCAGAAATGACCATGTTCTTTATGAGCGTCTCCTTCAGTAACACAGCATCCATCATTTTACTTTCCTGTTACTTTCCAACATCGTCATTCTCACAGTCATTTGGTGGTTTAATTTTCACCCCTATTATCCTTGTTTTCACCCTCATCACCCCTGACATCAAACCATCAAGGTCATCATGCTGTCATAGATTAGACGCACATAAATGGTTTCTCTTTTTCTATTCATCTCAGGGCTCCGTACGGCAAGGCGGTGGACATGTGGTCGGTGGGGTGTATCCTCGGGGAGCTAAGTGACGGACAGCCCTTGTTTCCAGGGGAAAGTGAGATTGATCAGGTTGGTCAGCCCATAGTAATTGTAGAAAAAAAGTAGGATTAATCATTTACCTCTTTGAATGAAAATTAACAACAGTTTTAATAATTGATTAATCACTTTAATTAATTCATCACATTATACTGCCAAACATTTGTCTTCTCATATGTGAGTATTAGTACCCTTTTTCTATTAATTCATTAAGAATTATGAAATAATGATGATCAGTTACAGCCTTAAACCAAAGCCACCATGAGACTTTTTCTAGTTACTGTATGTGTCCCTTTTTCCATCCCAGTGATGATGGTGAATTGTATGAAAATAATGCATATAGTGCATCATTTTAGGTCATTGAATTATTTCATCGAAATAACCACCTTTCTACAATGTGATGTGTATTTCCATCATTGTATCTCCACACTTATGGGATTTTTTAATCCTTAAAAGGAATATTGTGTCTTGTGATAAAGTCTATAATTATACTGTAGGATTATTACTGCTTGGTTAAAATATTCTGAATTCAAAATTACAATGAGCAGAATGACAGTGCGTAATGTCAGAGGCATCGCTCAAAGTGATGAACCTACAGAGAATTATCACCTGAATCTGCAGCTCTCCTTGGGGTTTACGGACTTTTATCATTTTAGCTCATTGTTTAGCTGTCTGGCTGCAACTTTACTGTTTTGGTTCACTCTCACCACTCTAATAATGCCATTTTTGGTCACAGCAGACAACTAAAAATCCACTTTACACTACCTGTTCAGCACCAAACAGCAAAAAGACAGTTAGCTATAGACTGTAAGGCCAGTTTTCCTTCGTCGCTGTCACCAAGTGCTTTCTCATGGGAGAATGTTTGATCTCTTTAATTATAAATGAAAGAATATAGTCTAGACCTGCTCTATGTGAATCGTTCCTTGAGATAACTTTTGTTGTGATTTGGTGCTGTGTAAATAAAAGTCAGTTACAACTGATTGACACTGATTGTATATGTGGTTAAGTCCATTTTTAAACATGATTGTTGGTTTCACATGTTACACATTGTGTATCACACTATCAATTATGATGCTATTTAATTTTATCTCCAGCTCTTCACCATTCAGAAGGTCCTGGGGCCACTTCCTGCTGAACAGATGAAGCTCTTCTACAACAACCCTCGCTTTCATGGAATCAGGGTAAGAAGTGTTGATCTTTTATCCTTTCTGTAGTCTCCTCCGTTCCCCTTCTCTGCTCCTTCTTTCTACCCTTCCTCCTCTCTGTTTTTACTTCTACAGCTCTGTCTCCTTCTCTCTCTCACTCTCTCCCTCTCTTGTGGCAGCGTTCCCAGCACCATGACTGAGTGGATTGCTATGACTCACGAGATAAGTGGTTGGTGTTCAGTTTAGCAGCGAGAGAAAATGTCCCAGAAGGCCGAGCAAAGACTTTGTGCGTGCGTGTGTGTGTGTGTGAGTGTGTGTTAATATGAGTGTGTGTTTGGTAGTTTGTTTAGTGTTATCCAGTGAAAGATGAATGTGCAATTTTAACTGATCGCTACTTCTTACCGACTGATCTACTGTATACTGGAAATCAAAAGTTGAGTTTTGATATCGATTTGATTTAATGCTTGTTTTTGTTTGTGTGTGTGTGTGTGTGTGTGTGTGTGTGTGTGTGTGTGTGTGTGTGTCTCAGTTCCCTTCAGTTACTCATCCTCAGACTTTGGAAAGAAGATACCAAGGCATCTTAAGTGGTTTGATGTTGGATCTGATGAAGGTAACATACCAAGAATAGTCATATATCAGTTTGTTAGTCTGTAACTTCTCTTCTTATCTTCTTGTTATTATAGCCTACTTGTATATATTATATTTGTATGGCCAGTAGGAAGTGTTCCTTTTCTGAAGTGTGTTTGTGTCTTTCCCTCATCAGAACTTGCTGCTGCTAAATCCTACAGAGCGTTATCTGACAGAGCAGAGTTTGAACCATCCAGCCTTCCAGCCTCTGAGGCAGGTAGAGAGAGATAGGCCTCCTCCTGCCTCTCCCAACCCACCACGCTCCTCCAAGAGGAAAACACACCATCACGGAGAAAACACAGTTCCTACAAGGTCAGACTATCTCCTCTAATTTTCATCTTCTGTCGCAGCTAACACTGTGCCAGAGGTCATCTTACAGAGACATTTTGGATACGATATTATGTGTATTGATTTCATCATGACATTTATAGATAAAATGACCATACTGTACCATAACCATTTTTAAAAAAGGATAACAATCTCTCTAAAGCAAAGTCTTCAACACTGAACAAATCTGAGGGCTTTAGGTGTGAACTAAAACTGAAACTCAATCTGTTACAAGGTGACCAGAAAACTTAAAAAAGTCGAAACTTTTTTTTTTAAGTAAAACTTCCCTGAACAAATAAGTGGTTAAATAAATCTCTATCATCATGTATAGTACCCGATTTTGTAATTATAGAGTAAGTTGTAGAACTATAAATGATCAAAACAATGACTTTTAGGATATGTCATTTGGAGCTTGAAAGGCTGAGCTGGTCTGACTTGTGGGAACATTTTGAGGTTAATAGTTTTCTTTTAGTTGTACAACAAGAAAAGGGAGTTTCCATCCACAAAGGAAATGTTATTGTAAGAACTTAAATATACTATAAACAACTTTTGAACAATGGTTTAAATAACTAGGTGTAATGGGAAAAGTATAGCCTGTGATGAACCCACAAAGAGTTATCACTGTACAGAGTGATATTTCCGGCAGCAGCCACAGGCAGCTGTTTTCAGTAAAGCAGCAGAACCAGAGTATCTTCAGGAGTTGGTGGATACCAACTTCAGACTGTATAAATATAATGGTCTAGCCACCATGAGATCACTCATTGGTTTGTGGAGTCCTGTGTTGAAGCCTCAAGTTTGGCATTTTGACTGTTGTCATGTTGGTTTTTTGGAGCCAGAAATGATAAAAAGTGAGTATATTTGGATTTAGAATGTGAAGCTGTAGAGAAGCTCCCCAAGGTTCAACTACAGCATTTCACTTACCACCATTGTAATAACTTGTCAATCACAAGCTAGCCATGCCCTAAAGCAGGGGTTGGGAACCTTTTTTTCCTGGAGAGACATTTTTACCTCTTTTTTTTTTTAAATCTCAGAAGAGCCACATAAAGACAGTTACAAGAAACGTTTGGATATTTACAGTTACTTTTATTCAACAGTTTTTTAATACATGTTGGCCGACCTGTACCTTTTTCAGAAGCTCTTGGCAGGCCTTGCTTCGACTAATGATGCATGGTGGGTGTCGAAGTGGCGTTTAATATTGCATCATTTCATTGACGCAATTTTGTCGTTACATAACAAACAGGTCGCAGTCCCAGCTCTTTCCACGAACGCAAACTGAAATGGAGGGAAATCTGTGATTTAGTTTGATGTTGTCATGGCAACAAGCCGCAAATGTAACAATATTGGCCTGCAGGCTATGGTTACGGAGTCAAATGAGGTGGAAAGTAAAATGATATTTCTCAGATAGACCTACGTATTTGCCACGAAGTCTTGTAATTTTAATATAAGTAGTATTGACTGTTGTTTAGCCTTCCTCTAGGCCTATGCTTATCCCTTTATTTACAAGTTGTTTTTTTTCGCCAACCTATTTCGTCCGAGAGCCCTGGCCGTGCAGCATGTCCTTCATTGTTTATAAAATGAAGTCACGGCAGTTTGGCGCAGCCGTGCTATGACGACCCCGCCCACGTTGAGGAGGTACCAAACCGAATCGTGTCGAGCCAGGTAGTGCTAGCACTGTATAGTGGAAAAGCGCCAAAACAGACTTCTTTTTGGAACCAGTGGAGTCGCCTCCTCCTGGTCATTATGGTGCAATACAAGTGTTCACCAACAAAACATACAAACACAAACAGACCATAAGACACAGCACAGGACAGCAGGGAGAACAACACTTGAACAGGACCGAAACAAGAGGAAACACAGAAATAAGACAAGAATAAAGCATGAAAATAATAAATAAATGAAAAATAAAGGTTTAAGACACTTAATTATAAGCGTTGCCATCATTCAAACCTGCATCTAGCTGCTTGATAACACAGAACTAAAAGCAGAGTGAATTTTTGATTTACATTCACAAAGTGGACACAAACGCAAATGAATGCTAATGTTGCTGTGTGTCTGCTGGAAGTGTAAATAAGGTGATAATAAGTCAATGCTGTGTTTACAAATTGTTTCACCCCTGCCAAGTAGCCAAAAGTCAAATGATGCTGTTTTAAACATGAAGTATAATACAGTGTAAGCATACTGACAAATATCCCCTTATCTGCCCCTCCAGGAGTCACAGTAAGAGCACGAGCCACCGTCGCTCAAACAGCAAAGAATGTTCAAGCCTCCCTCGCCATGGAGACCTCCATCACCTTGGCAACGAGAGTTTCCTCAATGGTAACAAACCAGCCCCGTCCAGTTTAAGTCCTACGCTCCACCCCAAGAGCCAATACATGTCCCAGACCCTGAATCGTTCCGCCTCATCAAGCAAAGACCTGGCTAATAACAACCTGCCACACCTCCTCAGTCCTAAAGAAATAAAAGGCAAGACAGAGTTTGATTTCAGCTTAGGACCCTCACCAAAGCTGTCAGACCAGGGTCACGGAGCAAAGTACGGCCACAGCAAGCCCAGTTCCTCCCGTTCTCAGCAACAGCAGCAGCAGGCTAGCCGTCACACCTTCCTGGAAGGCAAGACCAACACGCTGCAGGAGCGTGGAGGAGAGAAACAACATGGCCGACATGCCCATAGTATGGCCGACTCTGCCCATGGATCAATGTCCTCCTCTTCTAAAAGTTCAGCCTCTTATCTCAGCCTGTCCAAGAGCCACAGCGCACTGAGTGATGCCAAATCTGTAGGGAATCTCAGTGATGGCCGACTCCACCCAGATGACCCAAACTCTAACACGACAGCAGGGGTGGGACCCGGCGCCCGCTTCTTCCCCGCCAGCTGTTTAGACCTCAACACCCCTTCAGGTCCTCCAGGGCCACCTGGAAGCCCCTCTACACGACATAGTGATCGCTCCGGGCATAGCCCTGCCTCTCGTAGCAGCGGCAATGTCCGCATGGAGAGCAGCACACTCGACTCCTCCTCCAGACACAAGTCCAGACATAAATCTATGGCACCAGGTAGGCTTCTATTTTAGATTCAACTTTATTGTCCACTGAATCAAGAATGGAGACTTTGCTCTGGTCTCAAATGTCTTTAAAGCACAAGACATGAATAAATGTGTCTGTAGGTTAATGTCAAATTTGCTTTTATTGTCTCCCAAGATAGGAAATGGTGTCGGATTAAAGGCATTGCTGTACAGAAAAACTGACGTGACGACAACAGAGACACTTCATGAAAAAATAAATAACCCACCTGAGAAAACTATTCACAAAAAGCATAAAACATACAAGTACTATGTCATGTTCATGTTGTGGAAGTGATTAAGACTTGCAAGCGTTCAAAGCAGTTGTATAATTGCGTAGTTGGTCATGTCAGGGTAATGAAATTTTATTTATTAAATTAAACCATCTCGAACACGGCCTTAGGCTGACATGGGTATCCATTTGTTTGCTTTTACAGCCATGTTTGTATTATCTAGGGTTGGCTTTATTAGAGCTTTTAGAGCTTTCAGTAAAATGAGAATTAGTTTCCCAGTCATAATACCGACTCGGATGTTGATGTGAATAGTATTTACAGAGTGGAAACTGCTAATTATGGTAATAACGCCACTAGATAGAAATGTACCTTTCATAACAGCTTCCGAATATATTTTGGGTCTGTATTATTGATACAGGAAATACAGTAGCTGATGAAATTGCCAGGTACAGTCATTGTGGATGATTAGTTAATTAAGTGGAAAACACTCACTGGTCCTGTTTTTGCTAATGTGAGGATTTTCTGCATTTCTCCATTTTATGTCATTTTAAATTAAATACCTTTGATCTTCGACTTTTGGTTTAATGAATCTCACATTTTATAGATTATATTATGATGACAATGATGCTTGAAACTATTAAATCTTGTCTCTCCTCTCCAGAGGAGGCCAATGCTCCGGAGCTCTTAGACCCAGGAGGACCAGGGATGCCCTCCACTCACACCCTGCCTTCCCCACATGAATCTTACCATTACGGCCTGGGTTATACGTCCCCGTTCTCCTCTCAGCAACGACCTCAACGCCACTCCATGTACGTAAGAAGAGAGCGCCACAGACCTCATGGAGTTGAAAGTGGAATGGTGGGCCTGCCTCCACCGGGACAGGCAATACCAACACGTGCCAGCAGCCTGCAGCTCCTCTCCCCCCAACTCCAGCACCGGACAACCCTGACTGGGCACTCAGTCAGCTCTTCAAGAGAAGATTGCACTGATGACATGACAAGGGTTAGTGGCAAATAGTCCTTTGAGTCTGGTGGTGGTTAAAGGAAACATTCACCCTAAATACTCTAACATTGTGCAAACAATTTTAAATATACACATATGCCATTTTTAATGTTCATTATAATTGTCTATCTATATTTCTATTTACTCGTCTTATTCCCAGAAGCTCAAAGGTCAAATGTAGATCACAGTATTATAGTGTTGATAATTGTGTTGTAGCTAGAGTGGATGGGTCATATCATCAGTAATATTTCTGGGAATCTGTGGGTTTAGTGACAACACAGAGAGTAGGAATTGATACAGTGACCAAGATCCATTTCAATAAATAAATATTGGCATGTAAGTATTGTATGAAGACACACATAAAAAAAAACAAATCTATCTTTTAATTTTACTGGAACCTGACAGTTTAGCTTGATTTGTCTGCCAGTGGTAGCTTCAATAGAGCACAATTCACAGATGCTCTCCACCTGCAATTAACACCCACATCTGAATGCAATAGGTTTCTAGGAGTTGTGGGAAATGTAGGAATTTACTAAAGCAGCAGAAGATAAGAAAAAATAAGTATGTTTTCCCCATTGTATCTTATATACAGAAACAGTCTGCATTCCCTCAGACTGCTTACGGGTGAATTTTTTCTCTAAAATGGGTATTTAAAACGTGTGTGTGTGTGTGTGTGTGTGTGTGTTTGTGTGTGTGTGTGTGTGTGTGTGTGTGTGTGTGTGTGTGTGTGTGTGTGTGTGTGTGTGTGTGTGTGTGTGTTTGTGTGTGTGTGTGTGTGTGTGTGTGTGTGTGTGTGTTGGACAAGGTACCTAATTCCTAATTTGAAAATGTTTTTGTAATGTCCACTTTATATAGCACCTTCCACACAAAGTACATAACATAAGTAAAACTGTGACAATTTAAACATCAGTTACAATATTAAAATATTCTAACTATACTTCAAAGGGGTACTTAGGTACAGTTCTTGGATAACTGTATATGTGTGTGTTTGTTTGTGTGTTTGTGTGTGTGTGTGTGTGTGTGTGTGTGTGTGTGTGTGTGTGTGTGTGTGTGTGTGTGTGTGTGTGTGTGTGTGTGTGTGTGTGTGTGTGTGTGTGTGCGTGCGTGCGTGCGTGCGTGCAGGTATGAGTATTTCATGAGCTGATGCGTGTGTGCAGGGAATGTCACTGTCTCACATTATCATTGCCACTGCGTCATGCTGCTTCTCCAGTCTGCTTTGACCTGCACCTGTCCGTCTTCTCAACAGAGTGAGCAGTCCCCTAAAGACATGAGCCATCCTTGTGCCCCCATCAAAGACTCTACGAGGGACAACACTGCTGCTTTTCATACACAGCGCTCTAAAAATGAGGTCCGACCCCCTGACTCCTCCCTACCCCCAGCCAGTTCACCGAATACAGACAGTAGCTCTTGTGACTGCTGGTTCCCATAGCTTTTTCTGTTTTTACTCAACAGCCTCACTGCACGTTGTCGCTGGTATAAATGTAACCTCACTGAAAAGCGCTAAGATTGTCCCGAATGTCTTGTGATGTGAGCCAGTAAGGAATGTGATAGCTAATGAAAAAAAAGGTGAAATGAGATCATATGAGATTATCTGTCACAAAAATGAGGATACTGAAGCACTTTGTATCGTCCTGTGTCTGTGTGTGCATTTGTGGATATGTGCGTCTGTTTGTCTGCATGTGTTTTGCAGGTCGGTATGTATCATGACCCTCATGGTGAGGATGGAGGGTCCTCCAAGGAGAACCGGATGATCTTCACTGAGTCCATGCCTCGAAGAGTTGGCAGCTTTTACAGAGGTGAAGAACAGGAAGCACAACAAAAAACACTTCATGTAATGTTTCACCACATGTAGCATCAGGAAAGTGAATTGTTGAGTTTAGGTGAGGTTTATTTGTATAGCAACTTTCAACAACATAATTCAAACTGCTGTAAATAAAACATTAAAAGGTTGTATGAAAAGACATATACAGGATTACAAGGATTTTAAAAGGATTTTAAAATGAAATAAAATGGAAGATGAAGCAAGTCTACAGCTGTGCTTTGAGATAAATGTGTCAGCATGGAACATGCTCTGACAATGATAACAATCTGATGTTCAGCTGATACAATGGTGTCGGTGCAAAAATTCACACATCACCTCCTCCACTTCTCACTCATTACTATGGGCATGTCGACACCAAGGACACAGAGATACTTACGTCACAATGTCAAGAAGTTTTTAGCCTGTTGGCATTGCTTAGCAAACATTGCATAAATAAACAACTCGCTGCTTCTGCTTCCTCTGACAACTTGCGCTTCTTTGTGCCAAGCTGCATTTATTTTGACCTTGTCCTTGTAATCTGTTAAGGAAGGGTTGTACGAAAGTGGAATTCCCAAAACATCAAGCCACTTCATGTATCACTTCCCCTAATACATCTGTCTCCACCTCTCCCTTTTTTTACACTGCTGGTCAGTGCCATATTGCCTGGAATACCTTGCAAAATTAATTGCTCACGTCTCATAGAAAATGATTGGGGGTTAACGTTGCGTCCCAGGGGTGCTCATCAGTTTAGTTTGTTAGAAAGCAAATATTAAATAGCACCCAACACTATATACAGCGGAGGCTGTGTGCAAATTTGGTTATAAAGCAAAGTATTGGACAAATTCAAATTTTGACCTGATGGTGCTAGAGGAGAAGTGATTACAATTCTTCCTGTGAGGGGCATGACTACCTCTTCATAATTTAATGGCAATCTATCCAGTAGTTGTTGAGATATTTCTGCCTGAACCACAGCAATAGACTGACAGACCAACGCTGCCATCATTAGAGCCACTCTACTAGCATGAGGGGGAAAAAAGAATACAGTGCGGGTGACTGGTCAAATGTAAACAACAAGAAGTCACATTGAGATTTCCAGAGAAGCTATAATTGAGTTTGATTGCAGAACACTTGGGGCTTTTTGAGAAATCAGTAATAAATGTCAGGTCGTAGACTCAAAGAATACAGGTTTCTTTGTAGACTCACTAATTATACGATTATACAGGCAGGAATCTGTAATGAAAGAGGCAGAGATACACATGTCTATCAGCTGCAGCTGACAAACAAGGCAGACAGTGGAGGTTTTGAGAAATGACAGTGCACCAATAATCATTTCAACAGTCATTACAACATAAATAGAATGCATTAAATATTGACGATACACTGTTTAAAGTCCTTTCAGAATATACCAGCAAGCATTTGTCAATAAATGTTGCTTAATCTTTTTCTCTCCTGCTTGTTTCCCTTCAGTCCCTTCCCCCAGACCCGATAACTCCTCTTCTTTCCATGACGGTGTTGGGCAGGGTCGAGGCCCGGTCGTACCCGGTGACCCCGTTGCCATGGCCAACCACTCCAAACGCCAGACTGCTTTTGACTGGTGAGAATTTATGTTTTGTGTTTTTTTTAACCAACGAAACTTTAACTGAAATATTCAGATACATTTCCATACTTTTAGCCACTGAGCTCCAACTATACAAAGTACCCTGACCATGGAGACATTAATTAAGGAGATGTTGAAGGAAGAAGAACATTTTACATCTGCACTGTGCTAATGGTATTATTTCAGTGAACATGTATTTTCATTGTATTATGCTCTATTTAGATTTCGTCTTTGAATTAAATAAATGACCTTAAGTCACTTTTTATGCCTGAGCTTAAAATGACATGAATACCACAAAAATATGAGTTACAGGAAACCTTTCTGCATTTGCCATGTAGGTCTGCTGCAGAAGCAATGGTCATGAATCCTCCAGAGCCCACTAAAGAGAAGGAGAAACAAGGCTTCTTCAGAGCCATTAAAAAGAAAAAGAAGAAGACACAAATAGTAAGACCATTTAAGTTTCATCCGGCACACAAAAATATTCTCTTTGTTTCTATTTTATGGTGTAGTAAATGCTGATCAGAGGGCCTTTTCAAAACAGTGCTTTGGAAAATAATTATTTGTAGTGTCATTGTTGTTACACTGTTCTGTGAACTTAGTGTTTGAACGAGTGCTATTAATAGCCACTACAAGTGTTAAAGGGTAACAACTTGGAAGTATTTGGAGGTCAAAACTAAGACAAACATTTAAAAAATAATTACCCAAACTGTTTGCTGTAATGATCCATCACAGTTTTTAGACCGACCCCCACCTCTCATCCACTCAGTCATTATTCCCTATATAATAATCACTCAGTAGTTTACTCTGTAGGGAGCCGTAAATTAAGATTTCTTACACTTATGAATCACCATTATCTTTTTGAGTCATCACTGACAGGCGCAGCGAGTCCTTTTTTCATATGTCAGTGTGATGCATTGCATTGTAGGATTGTTAGCAAAAAGTAGTTTTATGTCATGCATGGACACTACTTCTTTCTTTAAGAGATCTAGATAGCCCATTAATTTTACACTTAGATGAAAAAATAGTAGAAAGCAAATACAGTGTGCTACATATAAGGAGTGATTTCAAACACACATTATTCTGTACAAGAGATTATCACTATTTTGTGTGCTTACTGTGTGATTTTACCTCCAAATAAGGTGGTTTAGATACTGTCGCTGATTGTTTGACAATCATATCTGCGCATCATTGATTTATTTTCTTTATGTCTACCACAAAGTGGTATTTCTATAGATGGTAGAGGATCAGGTGCAGCAGTTGTTTATCAGAGATTTGTGTTGAGTGTTGTGGCTGTGCATCTTCTTCTCCACAGACAGATATGGAGGATGGGAGGAACCCCAGCATCAAGAAAAGCCTTTTTCCCCTCTTTAGCTCAAAGAATAGCTTAAAGCACAACTCAGCTGTCAAAGTTCTACCTGTAGTCGCCTCGCCTATGGTACAACACCAGCCTACTGCACCCTACCCTGCCTCACCAGTAATCTAACCTCAACACTATGGTTGCATGTTAACTCTCACACTGCATCAAGATCATCGCCTGGTTTGAAATCCTCTCAAGCACTTGTGGATTGATCGACTTGAGAAATATTCCAGATTGAAAGGATTTCAAATATGTCTTGAGTCTAAAACTGCACGGTGTATGTGCATCCATACTGTCTTGCTATAATGTCTGTCCAATGCAGTCAATTTGCATTCACATTGCATTGTAAGACATTGATTTCATGCTGCAGTGTGTGCTGTTTGCGAACACTTCTGCACGTTGAATCTCATCCTTAACATGATTAAACAATCATCATTTCATGTGAGGGTCATTAACATTACCAATATATAAAGCCACACATGTAATCAAACTCACACTGGAGAAATTCATGCACTGAGCACTGTGTCGTATAATAGTGTACATTATATAATATAGTTCTGAAATAGGAATAGATTAAAGGACTAGACCAGCATTTTGGAAAATACTCTTGCTGAGAGTTAAACAGGGAAACAGGTAACCTGACTCCATTTTAGGAAGGTAATGAAATCTGCCTACCAGTACATCTAAAGCTCACTGATAAACATGCTGTAAGTAACTTCCTGGAGGTCCCTCTGGTTGCTTGGAAACCTCGCAATGACAACAAGACCACCTGTAAAACCACAAATGTGATTATCAAACAAGACATAATGTGTTCAGTAATGACATTTAGAGGTGCTGGTAGGTACATTTTGTCATGTAATGCCAGCGAGGCTACTTGTTTCCACTCTTTATGCTAAGCTATGCTAACTCACTGCTGCCAGTAACTTCATATATAGTCCAGACATGAGAGTTGCATCAGTCTTGTTATCTAATTAATTGATAATTGTCCATTTGAAATGCTTCCAGCTGCAGGAAATGTTACTGTTTATATCATAAAATTGAATTTCACTTGGTTTTTGGTCAGACAAAATAATTGTGATTTCTGGAGATTTTTGTCAGTATTTTCTGATGTAGATTTGATTAATCATTAACTGATACACTAAAAAAATAACATTTGAATACTATTTTTTTTACTTTTATTTGTACAGGGTAGTCCAGTGAGGCATCTTTACATGGGAGCACTTTATACATAGCAAAAAGTAAAAGCTAAACAATAAGATATACAAAACTGCAAATGAAATTGAATTTCACTTGGTTTTTGGTCAGTTGTTAATACACACTCACAAAACCTGTGCATTTTTTCTGTATGAAGTCATCACTAGTCATCATCACCACCTCTTCATATTTTTGCTGATGCTGCCAGACAGATGCATGAAGAACCTCACCAGGATTTGAGTGAGCTGTATTGTGTGTTGATGCTGTGTGTGGTATTGTGGCCATACAAAGGACATTTAAATGAAGCAGATATGAAAGAGAACTAATAATATCCCTGTATATTGTTTCTTAAATTGTAGGTACCTGGTAATGGACAAGAACACCTGTCCCTGCAGAGGAGCTCCAAGTCGTCCTCTCACCATGGCAGCCGTCGGAAAAACCGTGAGCGATCCCGGGACAGAGACCGAGAGCGGGAACAGAGCCGGGACAGAGATCGAGACAGAGAGAGGGAGCGAGAACGGGAGAGAGAAAGAGAGAGGGAAAGAGAGAGAGAGAGGGAAAGAGGGAGAGAGAGAGAAAGAGTGAATGACTGGCCGCAAGAGAAACCAGTGGATTCACACTCTCAGGTACGTACACAAGGTCATGGACCAGTTCCAGTAAAGACCATGCTCTAGTTTTGTTGTATGACTGTGTCCAAGGTTACGTTATAATAGTTTTTCTGTACGTGAGGCTTTGAAGAGTAGTTCTGCATCTCATAGTTAACCCAGCTGAGATCAATCAGGACAATGTGACAGAGCCCTCTTGATAAAAAACTGCTTCAGTATGAGTTTAAAATGTTCACCATCATAATCCATTTTGAGTTTTGTGGGTAAGTTTCACATGTTGAGCCTGATGTTGAACAGAAAACACCATCTGTCCGTGTGAGGATTTACAAAAGGGAACCTTACAATTCCCAGCACTTTGTGTTACTGAGCCAAAAAGCCAGAGCATAAACTCCAGGTCACTGAGCTGCTTAGGTGCCTGGTTATTTAGTCTTTTATAAATGAGTTTAAGATTAGCAGATTTAATTAAACAGTCGAACATAGCATATTTAATTTAAGAACACGGCAGTGTTGTTTACCATTAAATTTACCACTGAGTGCTGAAATTGGATAAAAACTAATAAAAGAGAGAAAAGCACTCAAAGAGAGAAAATTAGTTTGATTATTCTCTTGTCCTTGATACTGGGAACCGTGCAATATTAAGTTTAGTTAGATTAAAACTCTTGGAGGATGCACAAACACTGAGTTGGTTACACACAAACAAAACAATTAGTTTAGCCTGTTAATTTGAGGAAGTCTGGAAGATGAGGATCATCATTGTTGCTTTTCTTCTCTCTTTTCTGCTACTCAGTGCAAAATGTATTTGAAATGTTATACATAAGCATGTGTTACTTGAAATGATGTAAGTACATATAATGTTATAATTTATGTTTTTCTTTTTGTTTTGTTTATGTTTGTGTAGGGCAAGATATGAAATCCCAGATGGGATGAGCCAAATGTTTGAGATTATGAAAATAAAAACTAACCTGAACTTTATTTATCAGCTCATCTCTGTATATCTCTCTCTTTTTTGACCAGAGCCAACCACTCAAGTCACTTCGCAGGCTCCTTCACCTCTCTCCTTCTTCCTCAAACCAAGGACAGCCCCCTCCTCCTCCTCCTCCAGACCTGCGCTTCCAACAACCCCTCCCAAACCCGCCTCAGCCCTCCTCCAAAGCGGGCTACCCTGACAGCCGAGTGCACGCAGAGAGCAGGGGGCACTCCGGGGTGAGCAGTTCCTCCCAGGCCAAGAGCCGCAAGGCCAGCTACCCCCTCCCAGGGCAGATTGAGTCCAGCTGGCATGTGTCTGCTTTGCAGCGGGCGGAGGGTGCACAGTTCACCCCTGAGCAGCTGGGCATCAAACCTGGGCAGAACGGACCCACCTTTACCCGCGCTTCTCGCACCAGGATGCCAAATCTCAATGACCTGAAGGAGACCGCGCTGTAAACCCCCCCTCCCCAAACCATACCACCTCCAATACGGCTCCATCCTGGAAGCATCTGTCGGATGCAGACATCGTGGTACTGTAGTTAAAGTTTACATGAAAGCCTATTTCACTGGATCAAGTCCTCATTCAGAAACACAATTATCTGTTGATGCTCATGTCTCTGAAATCTATACAGACTAGACGCTGACAGGTCAGACACGAACACCAGGAACAGTGTTGTTTAGGGAATCACAGACAGGAAAGGGCCCATTTCCTGTATCAGTTGTATGTTATTCTCTCTCTACTTAATAAGGTTAGAACATCAGAATAAGCTGATCTTTCCTGTCTAGGAGACACTGCCTGTGAGGCCCCTCTCCTGCCATCTTCTGCTCACAGGACACTACTGCAACACATCAAACCACCGCTGTCACATCGGTGGCCAATAAACTCAAAATGTTTTTCAAGCTCTGATATTTGATAAGAACAAAAAAAAAAGATTTATATCAACATTATTTATTAAATATTTATTTGTTTTAAATTCAAGGATATAAGCTATAAATGACACAGTATGTAGGCTATATGGGAATATTATAAGGTAATATAGAATTAAATGTGTAATTGCAAGAGCTTTAGTTTCGACACAAAGAAATGCATAGATATTTATGTGTTGATAATTCAATATGTCACAAGGAATATTTAATGGTGAATGTTCTTTTTGTTCAATTTGATATTTTATTAACAGATTCTCATGTTATAACATGTTATTTCCCCCCTTTTTTCCCGTTTGTTTCATCGAGATGTGAAGAAATATTTAAAAAATACTCATCGCCTGAAGTGGAAAAAAACTCTGACATTACATCTAGTTCAGATATACTCCTATCCATCATCTTCATCAGTTTTGAGCATTTTTGGGCTATTTGTTAACAGGGATTGGTAGCAGATCAGCCAGAGTGAGACTGTTAGGCTCTGTGCTTTAAGTAATTGTCAGTTCACTATATTTCCCACTCTTATGTTTAAAATAAGGCCCATTTTTAGTCTCTCAGTTCTTTTATCAGTGACAACAGCTTTCCAGCTCATTGCTGCCATGTTGGTTTCATCGACAGCCTTAACAGCAAGCAATGGGCATCAAGAGTTTGGTGCTCGTTGGTGGTGAAAAGTTAATCTCTTGAAATGAGGTTTGACTAACTCAGATACAACATTAAAGTCTTCAAGATAGTAGGAGAGCCCTTTGCAAAAAGGCATACCTCACCTACAACCTTTAAGATCTCAAAGGATAGATCTGGTGATGTTCTGTGTTTGTATTGTCAACAAATCCCATAAAAAGACCAAAAACAATGGTTAATTGATCATTCTAACTACTAACTACTGATTAACTATTTACTATGTAGCCAAAGCCTGATATCTTCCTTCCTCTGTGCCAAAGAATTCAGTTGTTATCTGAAAGCTATTAAAAAACACATCATTTAGTTGCACCATTGAACTGGGTGACACTTGCCTTCATTATGATGATTATGGCATGGTAGTTTATTTTGAACAGGTCATGCACCATCCTGCTGTCACCAATTTTGTATCAATCCGCTGCTGAAAATAGACCCCAACAAATGCAGTACTTACTCCTGTTTGTATAACTTCTGCCCAGCTGTTTGAGGAAATTAAGGCATTTTTAAAGATTTACATCTTCAGTGAGAATAAATGGGCTGAGAGCCAGAAATATTTTAGGGATGTTTAGATGATGTTTGGTCTTTTCAAAGGATTTGTTGACTATAAATAGGATATGGAATTACACCAGATGCATCCTTTAATGTGTGTTTACATTTTCCTGTGTGCATTTTAAAAGATTGAGTTATGAAAAGTTTTTGTAAATGCATTTTGTAAATCGAAATTTGGTTTTCCTATTTCCATTACAACTTTTCTTTGTAACATCAATAGCCATAATCAGGGATGATTTTAACTCACTAGGTTGTTCATAAAAGCATTTACTTGTCGTCTACTGACCTGTGATGAAAAAGAAGTTGTATAGAACAAAAACACAATTTGTGGCCTATCCAAAGTGTACACAGCATAGTTTCTTTCCAGTCTTACCTTTATCCTTCGTTCCTTCCTCCTCCTTTGTCGTTTGAGAGCTTTGAAAGATGGACAAAAGCATTTTAGGAGAGTACAAAGGAAAGAAGGATGGGTGCGAAATTCAAGACATCTGTGGACTAACAAAAAAGATAATTTGATTTGGATAATGTCATGTTTTGTTCCTCATTTTTTGAAAAGGTGAAAAGACATGCAAAAAAGGAGAAAAAACAACTGAAACAATTGACTATATGGCTGATTGAAAGCAATAACATTCAGAAAGAGACTCAGATGGATGCAGATTGTACTAGCCAGATCAGTGGCTAGTGAAATTGGAGCCAAATATAGCACAGAGAAGGAATTCCAGCTGGAAACTGTGATTAAAGCAAGAGAAATGTCCACATTTAATATCAAGACATCACTCTGCAATACATTTTTTTATTTCAATTTGTCCTTGAACATGATCCAGGACTGGCAAAACTGCCCCTTGTTGAGTATTATGGAAAATCCTGATTGCTAATGATTGTAAATGACTGCTGACGTGGGTTAGTTTATACCATTGATTGGACAGAGTGAAGACAAAGCTTGCCTTGCCAGTGACCCGAAGCCTTACATTAGCTTACTGACTCAACACTTCAGATAGAGATGGAGGCTTCAACCCCCAGCAAGTCACACACACAAACTGAGATGGGAAGAAGAATTTTTGTTCACAAATATGAATGTGTTTCCTAAAACATCAGTTCTTTTTTTCATTAAGCTGTTTCCCACTTCTTACAGGGTGTAAATAGAAATAATAGAGTGTATCTATACTGACCATTCTACTTTAAAATGATAGGGTCTCATAATAAAAGCCAACTGTACATTTTTGAACGGCTCATGAGTTTGTTTTGTAGTAGAGACACAACATGAGAACAGGCATGATAGTATTAGTGAGTATTTCTTTAATCAAGGAAATAGTCTGAAAATACAATAAAGAACGCATCTCCAGAATAAAAAGAAAAACATGCACTCCCAAAGCACCATGGAAAATAGAAGTGAAATGTTACAGAACAAAAAAACAGGAGTTCACCACAATACAAAACCACACCTGAATATTTGTGAATTTTCCATTCCTCGATCTTTATATGGCACCGGTGACAGATTTTCCTTTTTTTTTAAACGGGCCTGAGGTAAAAAAAAAAAAAAAAAGCTGATTGATTTACAACAACAAAAAAGAATAAATGGAAAAGATAGGAAGTAAGTTCACAGACATATTTAAAGAAAAAGGGTGGTATTATTCTTTATCTTCCTTATTATCAACAAATGTAATGAAAAGACCAAAACCAGCAATACTTAAAACATCAGTTGTACTAATGCACTTTGTAGTCACATTCATATTTATTCTTTATCTTTCACTAAATGTTACCTGATTTATATTGTTTGATGTACTGTTGTTGTGTTACATGTGCCTTGTAAGGTGTCCTTGAGTGCTTTGAAAGGTGCCTTTAAATAAAATGCATTATTATTATTATTATTACCATTATTATTGTTAATATGCTATCTGGCGCTCCCCAAGTCCAATAGTTCCTCTTGAAGATATTTTTTAGAAAACAAGCTCTGAATATTGAGAATTTATGGAAGCAGGATGGTATATGCAGGATTAATTAAAAATAACATACAGCACCCATGTTTTTTGCAATAAAGGAACATGTCATCCAGTGCAACAGCATTGCTCACTGGTATGTTTTTATCTGTTTGGGAAAATAAAAATCAGTCAATATGTGTTAGTATGAATATAATTAATTAATTGTTGGTTTTGGTCTCTTTATGGGATTTGTTGACAGTAAGAAAAATGTAGAATGCCAGCTTTTCCTTTGAGGGAAGTTAAGGAGGTGCACAACAGTAAATGAATTGTTGACCATTACTGTAAATATCAGAGGATGCAGCGAGCATTTGATCGACTTGTTGCAGAATGAAACAGATGTTCTGGAGGAGCTTGTGTCCAGACCTGTGGAGACAACCTCCATAGCAACGCTGCCTCTCCCTCTCCATGACTAATTATTGCTTTGAATTTATGCCATTTCGTTGCAAATGTACCAATCTATTGAGAACTCATCAAATTAAAGCCCCCAGTGTGAGATTGCTTTAACACAGACAATGGAGAGTGGAGCGAATGCGAGTTCATTGTGCATATCAAACAAACCTATTTTAATGCAATCACATAAGTCAATTTGTTTAAAAAAAAAGAGAAAGAAAAGGTTTCAAACAGAATATTTTGGTTTCAAGTTGTGGGTCAATACATGTAGCTGGAAGGGGCCAAATCTGTGGATATAATTACAAATCACACACTCTGATGAGGCTTTAGGTTTTGGGGCAAGGCCTCGAAGACAGTGGGAGGAGACGTTCAGGTGCATTTGTTGATGCAAAGCAGAAGCTCCAGGCGCAGAGCAATGCGTGTGTGCCATCCCAGGGGGAGGATGCGAATGTAGCGCGCCACGATTGGTGGCCGCAGGAGGTTCTGCACAGACGAGGAGCGGTCAGAGTTTCCAAAAAACACCTGAAGAGAAAAAGGAGTGAAAGCTCAAGAGATCATTTGATTCAGAATGATGTCAAACAAGTGAAACTGACTCAATATGTTGCAATTTAAAACTAAAACTTACTACTACAGTGTCACTACTACAAATACAATTAACAATACTAATAATGTTGGAACAAAAAGATGAATTCATTTTTAATTGATCTGTCAATTATGTTTTTTAAATAATTGTAAAAATGTTTTTTTTTGATTAAACAGAGAAGTTAACTTTTTTGACAAATTATTTCATTAGAAAAATTTAACACAACATTATTGGCTGTTGGCAGGAGGAGGTAGATATCCACTAATCAGAAGATCAGCGTTTCAACCCCAGTCCCTCCAGCCTGCATGTCTTCGGTAGGGGTGTGACGACATCTCGTGAGACGAAACGCGACGATATTTCTCGTCGAAGTGAATTTTGTTTCGCGAAGCTATAATTAAGGGGCGCACCAAAAAGAAAAAGAAAAAAGACGATCGGTTTTCTATCACTCATTCACACGTCATGTCTTCTTTTTATAATGTCACGTGTGGATCATTAATCTTGTTACAGCTTCTACCTGCTGAGAAGATCTCAGTCAGAAATATGAGATGAGGAGAGGAGCAGAAGCAGGTTAACCTCAGGTCTCTACACTGAGAGCCTGAGGTAGGAGGAGCGGAGGAATCTAGCGCAGCTATGGAAGCCTAATGATGCCAAAAGTAAAATGAGTCACACTACCAAATTATCCATCTATAAAATATCTATCTATATGGGGAAACCTTTTACAGTGCCACATACTGCATATGATTATTATATATTTAGAAAGTAGAACTAAAGTGATTCATTACAAGATGATTAGTTAAAACATTTCAATTCAATTTACATTTTGTGAATTTCAAATAAAAGAACAGTCATTTATTTCCTCATTGAAGTTTTCTTAAAAATATAGTTAAAATCTCGTCTCGTCTCGGTCTTGTGAACGTAATATCATGTTGTGAGCTGAGTGTATCGTCACACCCTTAGTCTTTGGGCAAGATACTGAACCCCAAATTGCTCAAAAAGGCTGAGCCATCAGTGTATGAATGTGTGTGTGAAAGGGTGAATGTTGACATGCAGTGTAAGGCGCTTTGATTGGTTGAAAGACTATAAGAGGTGCAATATAAATGCAGTCCAATTTACCATTGAATTTTCTGTCAATCAACTCATTAGTGAACCAGTAAACTGCTTAAGTGAATGCTTTCCACCGATAAAAGACAATGTTCATGACCACCTATTATAAATCTAAATGTAATAATAATTTTATTTCTATCTACAAAATGTAGACATGTTTTTGATGTCTTCACTGTTCAGGCCATCATTAAAAAGATGATACAGATCTTCACTGCATATCAGATTTCATGTTTGTCAGTATAATATTTAAACGCCTTATCGTGGCGTTTTGAGACCGTGACCTCCAGCTGCACGTTGTGTTTGTGTTACACATTCATGTACACTGTCTAGTGTTTCTTTTCTTATGTCTGAGGTGGACTGACCCTGTTGTTTCCAGTCTGGTCTTTGTAGTAGATCCAGTTCAGGCTTTCGTCTGTGCGGAACTGAACGCTATACTTGGTGATCCACTCTTCAGCGTCACAGCGGCCCTGAGTGAGGATCCCTGAAACTATCATTACCTCCTTCAGGTCAATCTGCAGCCACTGACTGTTGTCCTGGAATTTAGACAGCCAGGCACATCTGTGGAACAAAAACACTACATGTTAAAGCTGTAGTTAGGTTACAACACAAGCACACATGGACAGTGGTTCAGTTTGATTCTCTGATAGTTTCTCAGGATGGGTACAACAAAAATGTTTTAATTAGGGTTCATTAAAAGAGAAAAATGCATATAAGTAGAGCTGGGTAGAGATCTTTCTCACTGCAGACATTTTGACTAGAAAATAACAGACATAATTAACAACGTTAATGACAGTGAGACAAGCCAGCATAAACAAAACCAGGTCTCTGTAACTGAAGCAGTTATATGTCCCACCATTATTAATCATAATTTTTTCTATATGCGGACCAATATAATATCTCAGTTTCAGTACTGATTCCAAAATGGTAACTTTTAGGCAATATCTGATCTGAAGAATTACAAAACAAGATTAAGAATCCGACTGAGCCTTTTATGTCTGTTTTTTATGACAATTTGTGATTCTCTATGCTATTCATACATTTCAGTATATATATCCCTATTTCCTTTTTTGCCCCCATGAGGTTTGATATTGGTGGATAACAGTATTTTCCTAAAGAAATATGTACTTAAAAATGATGATGATGATTATAGCTATGTATTTATTTTTTTCTATTCACTCTTTTTGCTTAGCTTTGTGGGCATTTTAAGTTTTTACTATTCCCTTTACTATTTACTTTCCCCAAAGAAAATGTTGCTTTATGACTGAAAATATTTAAATCCATTGCTGTTTTGAATTATTTGGAAAAATCCTCAAGGTGAAGACATGACAAAGCTTTACAAGTGTCACAAAATCTTTACGTTATCCTACCCGAAGCCCTGACTGTTGAGTCTGGCCTTGCTCGGGAGCCATGAGGAGAACCAGCCGGTGTACTGGTCCTGGTTGGAGCAGGTGATCTGATCTGGATTCACTGATCCAGCCTCAAAGCCCAGAGGTTTGTGGTATGGACACTCTGCAAGGGGATCAGAGACAAAGACACATTTCCCTTTGGAATAAATCTCAATTTAAACCTGTTCTGCTGTTTGAGTTAATATAATTATTTTCATTTAAAGATGTCCTGGCTGTGCTGATGTCAAGGTCATCACCTCGACGGAGGACAGCACAAACATGTCTCCCTGGCAAAGCACTGACATGTAACTGGTAAATGATCATCGCTAAGCCTCTGTGGATTCTTAATTCTCCATCTCTGTATACATCTCTTCCTCTCTCACTGCCACTGATTCACATCCTCACACACCCTCCCGCTCCGAAAGCCCCTGCCTAGCAGCCCTGGTGTGACCCATATCCCATCCTAAAAGCCTGCAGTTTAATTCTCCACAGTGAGAGATCAGTGATGTCCATTAGGGCAGCAGGCAGACAGATGGCCATGCTCTGCCTTGCCTTCTCTCCACAGCTTTGATCTGTCAATCTGCCCTCTCACTTACAGGAAAAACACATGATAACTAGTCCTCTGTTGACTTAATAAATACATGCAAAATATCACTAAGAGAGGATAGCTGCATAAGTGAGTCTTTTACTCTAATGTTCTAGAGTGGAGATGGAGCAGAAACGTGTACTGTAATAGAAGTAGCCTGATGCGCTTTTGTTTACTACTGGCTTAAGCCTATCTGCCACAGGGTCATATCCTGTCTAATCCCAGTATTACAACGCATATAGCAGCAGTGCCTGTGTGAGTCAGGAGATAAGTGTTTACATAACAGTAATGCAAGTGGCTTTGTATTCTCCTCGGATATACTTTCAGACTAAAATAAAATGCATTCAAAATACTGTATTAACGAGAAAACATAAGGGGTGAGACACACGATGAATTGAGGTGATGTTAAGTCAGAGGCCGTGCAGGAACGTCTGTCTCGCTTATCATTTATCATCACCAGGTCCATGTAGTGGTAATTACTGGTTTCTGTGATTATATGATAGGCACATTCTTTTATAAGCCTCGTAATCTGAGCTTCATGTTCTGAGATAATGATTATCTGTTAACTTCTTTTCCTCTGTCACCGGTTGCTATGTGATTTGGGGCTCACTTGACACACACTGAGGAAAACCATTTCACTGTCTGTCCATCAACTCCTTTTCTTTCTTCTCTTGCTTCAGGTCTGAAATGCAGATCTTTGTATTCAGGGTTCGACGGGTTTGTCCTCTGTGCTTTTTGTTTGCTTCTTAGAAAGAGATCTCAGAAATCGGTTTACAGATTTCCTAGAGATTTAGTGGAAAGTTAAGCCTAAGGCCAAATGCGGGGTGAGAAATCCTTGAAGCACTCACAAAAGTTTAGATTTGAACATCTGCAATTCAACTGGGCCAATCCTATCTGTCAATGAAAACAGTATGATATGTCACATGACGAGATTTTTTTTTTTATGTCTGTATCTGGATCTATGAGCATTTTTTTGTGTACACAAACTGTTACACCAATTTGTGTGTGAAAAAAATCAGGTTGAAGTACATTTTTGTATTACAATAATGTAATACTGTAATACAGATTAGGATCCAAATGCAGATTCCATTTTCTGTTATTAAAATAGCAAATTTAGTGTGCAGCCTTAATGGAGGCATTCCTGGCGGCAAATATAATGTTTATGGCTCCATCTGGATCAACCCTCTTCAAGGATTTCCACTGAAGCATGTCCACCCTGCAGCGTCAAATCTGGAGACTAATGCACTCATGCATATGCATCTACATATAGACATCCCCTTTCTATCTATTCTCTCTCTCTCTCACACACACACACACACACACACACACACACACACACACACACACTCACACACAGAGTTGTCTGCATTGTTATGTATTAATAGATAATCAGAACAATTATTTTTGCCTTGTATTATCTTTAATTGGCTTCTATGGGGTTTTTCTATAGTTTTGCCCAAAACCAACAACTTCAAACATCACCTTAGGAATCAACTGAGAAAATAATCATCCAAATAATCGTCTTATATTTCCGGCAAGTTATACAGGTTCACATACAATCGGCTCATTACATGGATCATTAGAAACACTCCTATCAAAATTACAAAGCCACTCTATATCAGTCCAATGCATACATTGATCATCTGATCAACCCAATCCACATAATGAGTAGATAAAACTATGCACCCCACATAAACAAATAGAAGGTCAAATCTGAGCACAGTATGTTGTAAAGTACACGTGTGATATGAGATGTATCACTTCTTACACTTAAAGAAATAGAAAAATGTATTTTTGGAATTAAGTGCAGTAACTCAGGACCTTTTGTTGTGCACTGATGAATGTACTTTTTATTTCGGTCAAATGTCTGTTTGTTTTGGCGAGGACAGTATTTGATGGCTATTACCTGGCATGCAGTCCACTCCACGCACCATGGAGGTACCAGCTGGAGACCCGATGGTAGAAAACTCAGTTGGGGATTCTCCTCCTTCGCAATCACATTTGCAAGACCTGCTGGTCCATGCCTCAGACACACCCGCCTCATATAAACACACACAAATAACATATAATTAACACAATCCGAAAAGCACAGCAACAGAAACACCAAAAATTATATACATTTATTATGTTTAATGAAAGACCAAACAAGGAATGAGAAGATGTTATTTTTAGCTGTTATTTGGGAATGATTTGTCCACTCAAAGTTGAAATATCTCTGCTGTAGCTGATCAAAAAGTGCTAGCTACCAGACATTTTTACAATGTTGCTGAGGTTTCTTTGTACCTCTTGAGCATGAATGCTGATGAACACTGTTGAGGCAGATGGACAGAAAGGAAAAAGGGCCAGGCAGCCAGGGAAGCACAGAGGAGGAAAACAAAACACTGTTAGGACACAGTATTCGCTCATTCTAGCAAACTCAATCTGTGTATCAATCTGTCAGTGTAACCACATTCAAAAGAAGGTAAAATAGACACAACAGGGACATAGATAATACAGTATGGTGTCACTAAACAAAAACATACTTTAACAAAACAACTTTGACATTTCAGACGTTTTCTTCAAAATATCATCTGTTTTAAGAACTTTTGACTTTACAAATCTCACTCCAAGGGTGTAAATTAACTATAATCCAGATTATGTCTTCACAATTTAACAGCAGAATAAAGACCAGAATGTTTAGACTAAAATCGTACCGTTAGCTCCGAGAAGAAGCAGGGCCAGCAGGAAACGCTGCACAATGAGAGCCATCTTCCAACCTGCTCCAGACCAGACACGACCAACTGTAGACTGAGAAACCAAGCCAGCAGTGATAGAGAGGCTGGATTATAATAATCCACTGGACACTAATGGCCTTACCTAATGCCATCCTTATCTGACAAAGCCCCTCCCACAGCTGTAAAACCATCAGCAAAACCAGTAACACCAGCAGGCTTTTCGCTATAGGCTTGTTGAAATCACTGCACGGTCACAGGGGTCAATTTATCCTGCAGAAAACCAAAATAATAAACCAAGACTGTGTGTGTGGTAGAGAAAGACAAAGAGAGGGAGAGAGAGGGGTGGGGGTGGTGGTTGTGGTTGTGGGGGCTGATGGCTTATGCTGGGCCCTGTGGCCCGTATGATTGACCAGACGGTGCAAATTTCCATTTCATGTTTAGTAAGATATAGGTATATTACGGTGGCCGAGACCCGCCATAGCTGCAAATAAAAAGAAACGCTGCTGCATATAAAAGAAACGCTGCAAATAAAAAGACACACTGCAGCAAACAAAAAAAACGCTGCAAATAAAAAGAAACGCCGCTGCAAATAAAAGAAACACCGCAGCAAACAAACAAAAAAAAAAACACCGCAGCATATAATAAAAAAAACGATGCAAATAAAAAAAGACACAACGGAAGTGAATTACCGGGGACTGTTTTTGCCGAAACACCGGAAGAAGAAACAACAACAACAGGACTACGAATTGGAAAACGAACTAGAAAGTAAGTGAAAATGGTAGTGTTTAATGTCGCTACATGTACTTTTTAATGTGTTATTTGGTCAGGCGATGTAGCCTCAGGTTTGAAGTTGAACTGGAGAATGCCGGTGTATTGTTAGCTTCGGCTAACACGGGGAGACCACTAACCAGAGTGGAAACAACTGACGGCTACATAGTTCCGGCAGCTTATTACTGTCGTTGTTGTTGTTGCTTGTACGTGTAGGTCAGGAAAAGACGTAAAAGGGACCGTATATGGTTTGTTATTTGTGTTATTACGTTACGTGTTGTACTAAATACATGGACATATTGAGGAAAGTATTTCGATGTTATGGAAACGGATTTCATATTTCACAAGAATGGATACTTGGCGAGCTGTACAGAAAGTCCTGAGTCATAAGATGATCGTTGTGGATAAAGGGAAGACTTTGAAGGTATGTAGAGATTATAGCTGTTTTTACTTTAGCTGAGTGGCTGAATACTATTACGGCTGTGAGCAACCAATATAATTCGTGAGTGGTCTTGAATGAATCAGGGCAACCTATGCTTTCTAACAATGTACGGCATGAATAAATATGTTTAAGGGTTGGTGTTTAAAACATTCAGAAGGACTTGTGGCTACCTCCCAACCTACGACCCGTCCCGTAGGCGGAACAGCGTGTTTTAAGTGTCTGCAGTTCCGATCCTCATCCCCATGTTGGCTGAAACAGACAAGTCACCCTCAAACATGCTGAAAAAAAGTACATGTAGCGACATTAAACACTACCATTTTCACTTACTTTCTAGTTCGTTTTCCAATTCGTAGTCCTGTTGTTGTTGTTTCTTCTTCCGGTGTTTCGGCAAAAACAGTCCCCGGTAATCCACTTCCGTTGTGTCTTTTTTTATTTGCATCGTTTTTTTTATTATATGCTGCGGTGTTTTTTTTCATTTGTTTTTGTTTGCAGCGTTACTTTTATTTGCAGCTATGGCGGGTCTCGGCCACCGTATATATAACTGTTAAATTAATGATACATTAACAAAACTAAAGAGCATTTTTCGAAGAATAAATTTATTTGACTGTCAGTGGGAAAAACATTCAATTAAATGTCATTACAGTTTGTGTAAAGGAAAATCAGAGCTTTCTTTTGAAACACATACATGTTAGAAAATAATTGCTGAAAATGTGAAAAGACACTGTCGAACTGAATTGTGGCGTTAGACAAATGAGACCTGTTTTAAATTGTATATTTTTAAGGGAGTTTGGCATGAGCGTCATGTTCAAAGGCTCAGATTGTTCAGTTGGGGTCATGGTTTCAGTGCCTTCAGCAGACACACTCCCAGTATCAGAGCTCAGAGTACTGCCTGTTTTTCCATGAATTTGAAATCTATAATTCATAAAAATGTATATTTATATATATTGATTTCATTTATTATCAGTCAAATTTGGCTGGGTGATTAATAACACATTTTTGTGGTGTGAAAATGTATTTATCAATGCCTTGCACAGACTTTAAACAAAAAGCTTTTATACAATGCTTTCATTTCAGAGTATACTGAGACATTAAACTATGTAATTTAAATAAGAACTGGACAAATGTAGGTGTTCTAAAACTTTTAATTGGTAGTGTATATATTACAAATCACACATATGCCCCATAGTGCTTTACAATTTGTACAGCATGCCATCCAGACCAAACTGAAGTGTAGGAGAACCAGATAAGAAAGTACATTTCTTTGCAAAGCATGTAATCATGTGTATAAATTATATCATTTCTAGAATTAGATCAGGCTTAGATCAGCTAAATCTAACCTGTAATCTCTGATACTCATTTGAACAACTAGATTTCCAAAAAAGCACTTTTTAGACTTCTAAAAATATGCATTAAAGTTCCCTTTTACTTTTATAACTGGGACAATTTGGGAATGATATCTCAACATCTTATGCATCCAAACGTTGAGTAAACAATAATATAACAAAAGCAAGTAGATTTAAATTGGGTCTTTTTGTACAGACAGATTTCCAGTCATCTAAGGGATCCAATGTGAATAAAAAAAATTGTCATCACCTTTTATTTTTAAAACAAAATAATGTGACAGTAATCATCCTGTTTGTGCTTGAACGCTACTTTTCTCTCTCTCTCTCTCTCTCTCTCTCATGCAAAAGACGCCTGAATTCACACTCAAAGCCTGGTGGGTGAGAGTAATTAAGCCTAATTAAGTAAAGCTGTTCTCAATTTGTGTTTATTAAAACATCCTTTTCAACCCTCACACACTCTTTCCTCTTGCTTTCATTGCTGGTGTTCTTCGGCGGAAAGAGCTGCTATAAATTTCATCCATTGATTTCTTTCAGTGTGTGTTTATTTTGGCAAGACTGATACAAAATAATGAAGGCTCCTGTTCGAGCAGCTCGCAGGATTCCTCAACAAAGAAGGAGAAGGGTTCAAGCTTACTCTACTCTCATGTACAGAGCTCATAAAGAGGTCAGAACAGCAGCAGAAGCAGGGATTTATATGGACAACTTTTATATCAGACTTAATATCTCGGTTTAATACAATGACTATGACTTTAATATATGACTGTTACAAGAGTCCTCTAGTTTTTAAATGTTTAAGTGCAATTCTTTTTTTTCTTTTTTTATCCCCCCACCCCCCAGGTAAATCCGGCTGTGAAGAGGAGTCCAGACCTCCTGTCTAGCCGGCTCAGTTATCCCAGACCAGTCCTGCTCAGACTGGTGAGCTTGGAGGCTTCCCGGCTGTCAAAAAGCAACAGACTGAAAGTCATCACTCTACAGGAGATCCAAGCTGCTGCCACTCATGTACGACGGAGGATTTGTACGAGAGCTGCTGCATGAAGTGTTGGATTTGAGCTACAAAATGTTTTATTATCTTTTATTATTAAAGAGTTGATTTTAATTTACAACATGTTGCCTTTTTTTCCAACATGATGCCAAGTCAGTAAGTAGTTGATGTACTAAATCAGCAAAGTAAATTTAAGTTAAAAGTCTAAGTTTAAGAAGGTTTACTGACTGGTTTTGGTCAAGGTTTGGGATGCATACTACTTGATTTTTGTACGAGCCAGATTTTGTAGAACTGTTTTTGCATTTGTCAGATTTGGTACACTTCAAATTTGTGAGAGGTCATTTCAACATTGTTTGGCTAACATGCCTGAGGACACATCTGGTTGTTTATTGTTTGCAGTCTCTTACACAAATGAAAAATGGGTCAAATCCAGTGAAGTCAGCTGTTTTCTTAAAAGTACAACTGCAAACAAAAAGATGAGCCTGACTGTTTGCTCTGTTAACACATTTGTACTTCTCAACTTCAAATTGTCTGTCATCCTTTGCTTGTTACAGCAGAGGATTTGATTGTTGATTGGACGTGTGAAGACAAAATTATCATAAAAAATGTAGTTGCAGCCATATTAAAATCCATAAGTAGGCTACTTAAACAAACACACACACACCAGTGGATGCTGCCTTTCAAATGCAGATTTGGACTGCATGCATCAAACAAGACAAGGTGTAAATAACTTCCAAGCAGCCATTAAAATGCTCATTTACACATCAGAAAATACATGTTCGATGCCTGAGAACAGGTCGTTGAAATAATCCTTTACACAAAAAAGATTCATGAACATCTCACCGTAACACCTTGATAAGAAAGGGCTGGCCCATTTGTGCAAAAGTCACATTTCTCAGGAATCAGTTGATGCACACAGGTTTAGAGTATGGCTCTAAATTTACTGTAATGAATCGAGTCAGCATTTCCTGTGAAATGTGGGGTCTGCTCAAGAGAAACAGTAGCCCCCCACTCTGTGCTGGGGACTCTAAATCCACCTGATGCCTCCGCCTCCTCTGTGCGCATCATCTCCTCCTGAAACTGCACGTCCGCAGCTTCTGTGGAGACACTTTACCACAACCTCTTACCATTTTACCATCAAAGCTTCTCCACACGGTGATTTATAGAGGAGCACAAACCTAATCCTTCAAGTTTTATGTGCATCACATGGATCGTGTGTCCCCTCCATGATCTCTACGGATCGCGTCGCTTCAAGCTGCAGGTAAGGATCATTAAAAAACACAAACACATTGATGCTTGATTTTCACTGGCTGTGATGTCGTTTGAGGGTTTTTCTGTTAAATGAGACTCAATAAGCAAAAGCAACCTTTTCCTATTAGTTTGATTTGTTTTGCATTCCTTATCTCATCTGTTGTTAAAAGCAGGAGTGTTGAATGGTGATTAGCAGCCATTTACAAGCTTAATTTTAGAGATTCAACGTCAATGTTTTAAGGTTTGTAAACTAAAGCCTAATTTCCATGCACCACAACCATCAAAGGGTTTCCATAAGGATTGATAGAAATAGATAATAGCACCATAACTTAACATGTTGGGCACAAATCTGAATTATTGTAGTTGACTCAGGGCCTTCCACAATGTGTTGTTTGCCCCCCAGGGTTAGGGTCAGACAGAGACAAATGTACAATCAACAGATAGTGGGGGAAACAAGACCTTATTGGTGGGGTTACTGAGGGAACATGGACTTGTTGCCCTTGACTCCTTCTGTGTACAGAAAACAAGTGATGATAGACTAGATAAAGGATTTTTAGGAGCTCTATTTGTATCACAGTGCTTTACTTCCTTCACAGAGTCACATGCCACCAGCCAGATGTGATCCACCACCACCATCTCAGGAGAAACTGACTGATGTGACCCCTGGTCCTCCTTGTCGGTCATCATGGGATGCGGAACCTCCGTTGCGACAGAGCCACAAGGAAAAAGAGCGGAGACAGGTACAGATGTACAACAGTTTTCTCCTCCTTTGTGTCTGAGTTGGAAAGTTTTGACATTTGGAGCTGTGGCCCCTGAGGAGAGAGGTGTGAAAAACACTTTGGCATCAAATTAAAGCTGCTGCACCTGCTGATCTGCAGATAGACAAGCTCAGCAGAAATGTTAGATATTAATTAAATCTCCAAAATCACTTGACTGGAACTCTATCCAACAAGTACCAAAAGAAAACTGTTTAGCTTCTATTTGTCCAGACATATATTTCTAGTTGATTTTACTTCAAAGAACAGTTTCTCAATTTTCAAGTGTACCTTAAAACAACAGTCAGGTGCTCATGTGAACTCTGAAAAAAAAAGGTTTTCCTCGCTGTCATTCCTCCTGTTCATACTGGCCATTGTAAGACTGCAGTAAGTGATGGGAGACAAAATCCAAAGCCCCAGTTTTGGTGGGGAAAGTGTTTAAAAGTTAATCTGAAGTTTATATGAGGCTTGTGCTGTCTGAGTTAGTCAAATCAAGTATATTTTCCACCTTTTTAGTAAAAAATATATCCCTTTTTGTGTAGACAGTGTTTCCCTGTTGAGCTGCATGGAAGTATAATAATAACCTTTTTAGACAGAAAGTGGCTTTTGGATATGGCTCCCATCACTTACATCTTAAGTGCAATTTCAAGGGATCTTCTGATGGTCAGTATGAACAGGATGAATGATTACAGCAAGAAAAATGTGTAAGTGTGTAAGTTTTCATTTGGGCTGCTGACCAGGACAAACTTGAAAAATTATGAACGAATAAAGACATATCTTGTATGTCTTTTTGTCAATGTTGCTGCACTTTTCAAGCATTAAAGGACAGACACATTCATAATATAATTGATTAAAAGAAATCAAATAGTTACAGTCATGATGGATAACTGCAATCTAGTCTTGTAAAATGTCTCTTTACCAGAGGAGGTAAGACATAAAAGCCTAACATATTCACTCCCTAATAGTTTTTTGCACCATTTATTTTATTTAAATCATTGTCTGGCTCTGTTGTTATCTTACTGATCTCATTAACTCATACATTTTGTTTCAAATAGCATTTGTAGAATGCTCCATAAATTGTTCATTATTAGCAGGGATCTTTTTGTTTATATTAATTTAGATCCTCATTAGTGGTTACCAGAGCAACAGCTACTCTTCCACGCGTCTTTAGTCAAGGCAGTAGTATCATAGTTTAGTATTGGATAGTGTTACATTTCTCTCAGACTTGTTACCGCTTGTTACACACACACACAAATACACACAGCAGATGTTTGACAGATGGTGCTTTTCTTTCTTCTTTGTCTGTCTTCTCTCTTTAATGAGCGTTGTTTCTCCTGAAAGCTCTTTTAATTTGCTTAGTTTTTCCAGCCCTGCTGCTGCTCATGTTATCCCCTGTGTCTTGTTAACTCTCTTTCTTGCTTCATGCGTGTGTGTGTGTGTGTGTGTGTGTGTGTGTGTGTGTGTGTGTGTTTGCATGTTGCCTTACTAATGATTTTAGTCAATTACCAGCTTCTTATGCTGAATTGTCGTTTTCTTCACACAGATGAAGCAGCTAAGACTCCCAGCCCGGCTCTAAGTAAGACCATGTTCATCTCTTATGTTCAGTGTGTGACATCTTGTAGATGATGTGTGCATCCATCCATGTGTGTTTGTGTTGGTGTACATTTTTACATTATACATAACACAAGGCTGATCTTTTTTTCAGTGCTCATTTACAGAGATCAGAAACCATTCCTGAATTAAATATACAGATGTAAGGAAAGATTCCTGTGGCTGTAATACTTTTACAGAATTGAGAAGTACCCTCCTGTGTTTGAAAGAGTCTTGTATGTTACATGCAGCCTCATCCATGTATGACTCCAGATTTTTGGACTGGTCTCGTATAAATAAATTACAGCATCTAGTGTGTTATCACAGCTATGAAGGCAGCTATTTTGATCCAGAGATGGTACCGGCGCTACATGGCCCGCCTTGAGATGAGGCGCAGGTACACCTGGAACATCTTCCAGTCCATTGAATATGCCGGTGAACAAGACCAGCTACAGGTGACTCTCAGCATAAATATCTGATTAAAAACCCAACTACATGAGTATGTGAGTCTGAGAAACATCTCAGAGGTCTATCACGTTAATTAACTTTACTTTGTAAAAACCTTTTTCCCTCAGCTCTCTGGTTTCTTCAGTTTCATGCTCGACAACTTCACTCAGCTGAATGGAAATGGGCCAGGTGAGGAGCCTGACATTTCCTATCTACTGTATATCAAATATAGATTAAGTAATATGACTCTGATTTAATACCTGATGTTTGCAACTGCTGAAGGTAAGGTTAGTTTCATTTTAGGAATATGATATTAGTTCAGTCAGTGCTACCATAAATGCAGAAACTACAAATCTTCTTACACGTCATTATCTTGCTCTGTAATTGTAAATAACTGCACCTTTAGGGTTTCCAGTGAGATATATTGACACTGAAATCCAGCATTCCACAATTTATTCATGTTTTATATATATTTAATGTGAATGTACTGTTTTTATAATGCTAATGTGCCATTATGTCTAGCTAAATGTGTAAAGAAGGATGGTTTCAATTATTTATTGGGTGAAAGTAAATAGATAGAGATGAACATTTGAACTTTAACTTATTGATTTTGTAGTGTCTGCTTTTCTCCGCAAGTGTCTTTTTCTGTACATATTTTAACATAGGATGACATATATTTTACTTCCATCAAATTAACACCAGGTTTTAGTCATGCTTTTGTATTTTGGGCTAGAAAACCCATTGCGTATACCCTGTTGCTTAGCAACTAATGTGAATGTGGAGAACAGTGTGTTGGTGCGTTGCTCCAACACAGCTGTGGCTTAAGTGTGTATTGACCTACTCATTCAGCTAAAAAGCATAATGCTCCATTGACAAGCTAATCCTTAGGTTAGCCCTGTTGCTTAACATCCACAGTTCATCCTCTTCATGGGATTCACAGCGAGAAAAACATAAGTGATGGAAAGAGGCCAGAATCTGTTGTTGCTATCTATTAAATTATATATATATATTGCATCTTTGTTTTTGTTTGTGTGCGTGTGCGTGTGCATGTGTGTGCGTGTGCGTGTGTGTGTGTGCCGTGCGTGTGTGTGTGTGTGTGTGTGTGTGTGTGTGTGTGTGTGTGTGTGTGTGAGAGAGAGAGAGAGAGAGGGACAGAATATAGGACATTTAATAAACACTAACAGGCAAAAACACAAAAGAGAAACAGGTCTGTAGGTAGATGTCTGTTTGTAGGCATAAATTAGAGGTCATCAGTTCTCATTAGCATATTGGAGTGGTCTTTTAATACAAGCCAGTGAGGTTGCACAGAGCTGGACATGGTGTTGTGTCCACTACAAATTAAAATATGTAGTAGAAAAAGTTGGATTGTACCTTTTTAGTTCAGTGGTTCATCCTAATTTTACCCCCAAAACATTTGAGTTCAATCATGTTAACTAAAGCTTGTAGTAGTAGAAGAGGAAGAATGCACACATCCAAACAACTTTTTCAACAGGTGCCGAATTGAACAAAACAGGAAACATTAACAACAAAAAGACACGACACAGTTTTGGACTTAATAAAATCTTTAAAGGTTCAATCCTTCAATCCAAAAAAGGTTGATGACGGGTCAAAACGTTGCAACATTTTTAGTTATTTTGTGAGCCTAAAACAGTTATATATGAAAATATACAGTAGCATATAAGGCGATATACATTTGTCATAGATTTTGCTGTTCTGTTGCTTCATGATAGTGTGGTAACTCTATTCATATCTCTGCTTTTAGCCCATTGTGCACAAGTCAACGAGAAATATGGCACTATGGCAAAATAGTTTTTTTTAAATACATTTTTGAACTTTAAAACAAATGTAATGATATAACCTTCAGTTGCCAGGCAATAAAGTTGCTGGATAAGCCTATGATACTCTAGATACTCATACAGTATGTGATTATTGTATTCAATTATTTCTCAATTGATCTTCCAGAAAATGTAGTATATCACAATACATTTCAAATCTTGAGGTAAAATTATATATACTGTTGTAGAAGATTTTAGTTGTGGATTCTGCAATGATTTGACATTAAGAGCAGACAGGATGGTATACACCAGTCATAGTTTGTGCCTCTAACAAGACTAAATAATACAGTTATCTGTTTTTTGTTCTTATCAGTTTTTTTTTTTTGCTGCTATTTTTGCCCTCCTGTTCATTATTGAATTATTGTTATGCTCTGATGGTCTGATAGATGGAAAGCTCAGAAATAAAGTGTATACTGCATAGATTTAAGTGTACGGAAATCTCTTTTATCAAGTTTGGCCTCTAACAAGATTGAAAAACATTTATTTGTTTTTCTTTAAAATCACATCACTGATGTTCACGGCTTCTCACTCTCTGGCTCTTAGACTTGATCTCCCAGCTGCTGGACCCTGTCGTCGACCCCTGGTTAGATAGAGAGACCTGCTACAACATGATCTCTGTTCCAGAGTCGTACACTGGGCCACGGCTGTCGTTTCCTCTCTCCGTCTCCGACACGAATGCCCTCCTCAATGCATTTAAAGAGCAGCAGGTACAAAATATGGGTCTTAACCTTTTGTCTTGTTTAGATTTTGGCTACCTTTTTAAAGCTGCAGTCTGTAACTATTTTTGTATTATATTTGCGAAAATGGTCATTATGATCTGACAGTAGAATAAGATACAGATAAGATGTGACATAAATCACTGTCTTTGGGTCCACCCAGTGGTTGTAAAATGATTTACAAGAATCCATCGCTCCCGAGTAAAACAACCAATCAGAGTCCCAATGAGTGTCAGTGTGGCTGTACATATGCTGCTGACAGTCCCCCTCCCCCCTACCTTCACGTGTGTGCAGCATGCACAGCAGGTTCATCTGTGGGGAGGGGCTTTGAAGGCAGAGAGGAAGGAGGAGGGACTTGGAGGCTGTACTCGTTCAAATTTTCTGGTCCACTATTTTCTCAAAACTAGAGACTACAGCTTTAAAGACTAATTACTTTTCTTCCACACAGTCTCTACATGCCAGATATGTGCTGCAGCTGCTGTACGAGACCAAGAAGCTCCTCAAACAGATGCCCAACATCACCCACTTGTCTACATCATACACAGAGATCACTATATGCGGTAGGAAGTCATCACCTCATTGGGACACTGAATAAATGAATGACCTACTTGCTGGTTAAAGTGGTCGCTGATGTCTGTAAACATATTTTAAGTACGGTGACTGAATCTTAGTGGCAGTGTTCCATGAAATGAGGTCCCATTTATTTGCACACTGATCAGGCACTTGACTCCTCTTCCATGGCTGCCTCTTCCTGTAAACTTGCATCTCATTAAACTCAAGAATACTTATGACAAAAACAAAAAACACACAATTCAGCAGTTGAGGTGGAGAAATCCAGTCCTGTTTTCATAGTATTAAAGAATTCCAAACACCTCTGTCGGCGTTAGGATTAATCAGATTTTTTTTTTTGTACAGGTGATCTGCATGGTCGGCTTGATGACTTACTTCTCATATTTTATAAGGTAATATGTAATTTCCTTACAATTATTTAGTAATTATTTTACGACAGAATGTGCTTCATCCTTAGTCTACATCGGATTTTGTATAATACACAAAACATTTAACCTTGAATTTTACTTTTCATTGATGTTCTTCAGAATGGTCTTCCTTCTGCTGAGACACCATATGTGTTTAACGGGGACTTTGTGGACCGGGGGAAAAAGTCAATCGAAGTGGTCATCCTCCTGTTCGCCTACCTTCTGCTTTACCCCGACTACATGCACCTGAATCGAGGAAACCACGAAGACCACATAATGAACCTCAGGTGGGTACGAAGAGGAGTAGAAGTGAGATTTATTAGTATAGGTTTACCATAAACACCAGGGCAGTATAACACTATCTCAGTGTGATGTTTTTACATTTCAGATATGGTTTCACAAAAGAAGTCATGCAGAAGTACAAGGTACAATAAAGTCCAGATGTACGTCTCATACTGCGTAGGTTGTAGCATGTAACTATTAAAGTCAGTGGTTGTTGGTTTGATTAATTTGACTGAGTGTCCCACAGCTGTGAAACAAATTATTTTCTTATTGTGTGTCTGTGTGCAGACTCATGGCTGTGAGATCCTCCAGCTGTTTCAGGATGTCTTCAGTCTTCTGCCTGTTGCCACGGTGATAGACGGAAAGATCCTGATTGTTCACGGAGGAATATCAGACCAAACTGATCTGGACTTCCTCAGTTCTATAGAGAGGCAGAAGGTCAGAGGGAGGCCATCTTCATTCTCACTGTTGTTTAACCGCTTTACTCTTTTTTTACTCAGCAGGGGGCTGAAAAACATAAAAAGTAGAAGGGGTTTGTAACCACGCAATATCCCGTAAGACTGATATTGCGTGGTTACTCTAACAAGAGCGAGTGAGTGAGTGAGTGAGTGAGTGAGTGAGTGAGTGAGTGAGTGAGTGAGTGAGTGAGTGAGTGAGTGAGTGAGTGAGTGAGTGGCTGGCTGGCTGGATTACGACATAGCAAACCTGGGGCCACATTTTCCATCACAGACAAAATTGTGTAATTCTGGGGAATTCAGCAAATTACTACTTGAAGTAGAGCCATTACAGAATTATGTATAACAAACTAGTCCACATAAGGCTTTAAAGATACAAGAACTGTATAAATAAGTATAAAAATACAAGATACCATTGTGCTCAGGTTATTTGTCTCCCTTTCTGTTGAACTTCCAGGTTAAATCTGCCCTGAGGTTTCGCAGACACAGTTTGGAGCAGCTGGACATCGGTCGCTCCTGCAGACAGGCAAAAAGGATGAGATCAACAGACAGCTCTCGTCCCAGCAGCAGTCACAGCCACAGAAAGAACCAAAGAACACCAAACCAAAGGTGTGACAACAGGACAATAACCCTCACAGATATTATCTCTTCATGTCATTGTAAAATTAATCTTTCCATGACTGTGTTTTATTGTAGAAAGAGGCACTGTGGGCTAAGCCGACAAGACAGTGCCGCCTCCTTTTCTTCCTCCTCGTCCTCCTCTTCCTCGTCTTCCTCGTCTCTCTGCTCTCCTCGAACTCCTTCCTGCCGCTCTCCTCGGCCATGCCCATCTTCTCCCAGCATGCCTTATGCTTTTAATGTCCTCCAAGTGCCTTTTCTGGACTCTCTGTCCTCTGTGTCCCCTCCTTCGCTTCCTCAACATGAACGGGAATGGAAACAGGTCAGAGGAGTGGATACAAGGAAATACATTTTACATCAGTGTTAGTCTGAATCTTATCTTGTATGTACTCTTTCTTCTCTTCTCTCCTGCAGATTGTGGATATATTGTGGAGTGACCCTAAAACCCAAGAAGGCTGCAGTCCCAACACATTCAGAGGAGGAGGCTGCTACTTTGGCCCTGACGTCACCCAGAGACTGCTGCTCCAGCACGGACTGCAGCTGCTCATTAGATCCCACGAGTGCAAACAGGAGGGCTATGAGCTCTGTCATGGTGGACAGGTAGACTAAGCTAAAGTAAATCCATTCAAATTGTCCAAAAGTCTCACAATTTTGAATCTGTGCCCGTTTAGGTGATCACCATCTTCTCTGCGTCAAACTACTACGAGGAGGGAAGCAACCGTGGCGCCTACATCAAAGTAGGCAGAGAACTGGTTCCCCGCTTTTACCAGTACCAAGTCAGCCGCACAACACGCAAACTTACCCTGACGCAGAGGTACAGATGTCTTACATGTATTTGTGTGTGAGATAGGGCTGATCAGCTGAAACAGTTAGTCCATTCATCGATAGGTTGATTGTCTCCAACAATATTGATAACTGATTAATCCCCTTGGTGATTTATCGAACACAAACGTCAAATAGTTGCTTTCAATACTTTGTCATTGCACTTTAAATTGAAAATATTTTTGCTTCATTTCCTTTGACTGTAATTGGCTTTGACTGTAATTTCAATGAACAATGTCAAACTTAGACATTTGATCCTTCACGATGTGTAAAATACAATGACAAAACAATGCTGCAATCATTTTAGGATATGGGTAAGTTCCTGTAGTGGAAAAGCAGCATAAAGTTTTTGACCTGTGCTTATATGTGTGTCTGCAGAGTGCGAGCTGCTGAAGGCTCTGCTCTCAGGGCCCTGAAAGAGAAACTGTTTGCCCATCGCTCTGAGCTGATGGCAGGTTTCCAGCAGTATGACCAGAATAACACCGGTGAGCTTCACCTGTCTTTTTTTCCCCTTTTAAACATATTTTTAAACATTTGACCTGCATAGTTTTTATATTTAATCAAATCTTTTCCAGGTAGCGTGTCAGTCAGTGAATGGGCTTTGGTGTTGGAGACTGTGTTGAGGCTGGACCTGCCCTGGAGGACACTTCGCCCACACTTAGCCCACCTGGCAGCAGATGGCAGTGTGGAGTATCAGTCCTGCTTTGAGGACATGGGACCAGGAACACAGCTGCCTCAGGTTAGAAATGAAGGAGTTGTCTTATCAAAGGTGTAAAATAACAAAGTACATTTACTCAAGAATTGTCATTTGTTTTGAGATACTGGTCTTTTAGTTGAAAATGTTCTATTTTTGGAGCCTATATACTTCATTTCAGAAGAAAATAGTGCACATATGTTCGAACTACTGTAGATTTTTAGGATTAGAGTACCTCTTCAACTATTGCTCTTGATAAAAACATCTAATGGTTAATTTTTTCTTGTTTTTTTAGGTGACTCCAAACCTGGCTGAAACTCTGTTCAGATACAGGACTGACATTGAGATCATATTCAACATTATAGACAAAGACCACTCAGGTAAAGAAGTCCTGTGTTGCTTTGAAGCAGTTAGTAATTCAAAATGTTTTCCTCAAAGTTCAACGTGTGTGCGATGTGTGTGTGTTTCACGTTCAGGTCTGATCTCCATCGAGGAGTTTCGTCATACCTGGCGTCTTTTCAGCGCCCACCTGGGGGTCGACATCAACGACACAGCCATCGATGACCTGGCCCGCAGCATTGACTTCAACAAGGATGGCAGTATAGACTTCACTGAGTTCCTGGAGGCCTTCAGAGTGGTACACAAACTGGACAACAAGGATCAACAATTCAACGGGAAGACAGATGGAGAGAAGTATTCCTAAAGGGGAGAATCTGAGAATGAAACTGTGGATGCCAGTCCAAAGGAACATATCTCAACTATTAGATGGATTGACTTGAACTTTTGTGCAGACATTCGCGGTTCACACAGGATGAATCCTACTGACTTTGGTGACCACATGACTTCATCACAAACCATCAGCAGGTTGACATTTTGATGAGTGAAATATCTACTGAATTATCAATTATTGGGAGGATTTCTTGGTATAAAGGTGCAACGGACATTCACCAAAAATTCTCATAGCATAAACCTTTACCAAGTAAAAATCCTACAAAAAGTAAAATAAAGAAGTCTGAAACAGGTCCAGAGGTTAATATATTGTAGATAGTTTGATTTATTACAAATGTGCCTCTCACAGCAGTAGAAGACTTGGGAATTGTTACCTTCCTGTCAGTAAATTATATGTATTGACAACTGAAGGCTTCAGCATCAGAGAAAATAGAAACATACTCCTGCTAATATTAGTTTAGCAGCCAGTGTGTGTAAACTGTTTACTAAAAAAAGGAGTAAAACAGCTTTTTTTAAAATGATCTCTTGTGTTCCTTAATTTGTGCATTTTAGAGAGAGTGTGTCTGTATGTTCGTCTTTGTGTGTATATGTGTGTGCTACTTCACTCTGGCATCCTACCCACTGTAATTACCAAACGGTGAAAGCACTTAAACAGGCCCAGGCATCCTGTCAGCTGGAGTAAATAATGGGTTCAGATTTTACTGAAGGCGTCATCCACTTGTGCAGTACACACACACACACACACACACACACACACACACACACACACACACACACAGCAAGAGACTGGGAGGTGTGGACATCATTTTTAACTGATTGTTTTACTGTTGTCTTTGTTGAGGATTGCTTCTTATGAGTTGATGATGTCACTTTATAATAAAACATCAAGTACAATCTGAGCTACTCACTATGAATTAGGAAAGCAGGTAAAAACAGGCACTCCTTTAATGCTCCCTATCGATCTGTCAGACTGTTTTGGTATTCTCCTTCTCCATCTGCCCTTCTCCCTTCCTTCCTCCCATCTGCCCACCCTGTAGTAATCCCAGACCACATCTCCCCTCCCCTCAATTTTCAACCTCTCATATATCTCCCACTTTCACTCTGCAAGCACTTTTCTTTTACTGCCATCTTTTCCAAATCCTGGACACATACTTCATGGGAGCTCAGATGAGGCTACTGGTGGCACTAGTCACTCTCCTCTGCACCTACACACCAGGTACAGTACTCCCTTCAATTTTATTCCCAGACAGAGAAGTAGTGTTTTCAGACAACAGGACGCATTCATTGTGAAACTGTCTACAGCGCATGGAGTCGAGGGATGTAGTGGTTTTAAACACCTGGAGAACGGGAGGACGTTTTTCCGTTATGGTGGACTGTTGGTGATCTTCAGTTGTCGTCCTGGCTACAAGCTCCATGGATACAAAACCAACAGTTGTGTGTCTGGGCACTGGTCCCGGGACCCTCCAGTCTGTGTCGGTGAGGAGTTTGATTGCTGAGTATACTGTGCTTTTGTCTGTGGATCTGTTTATATGGCAGACAACAACATGCATCCCTTTTCAACTATCAACAGTCCATGTTTTCCCCTCTCTCCTTCAGGCTCTGGATGCTCCAGCCTGGGGCCGCTCACCCACGGGACAAGCAGCATGAATGATGAAGGCTCCTGGGTAGTGTTCAGCTGTAATAGTGGCTTTTGGCTCCATGGGCCCTCAATGTTGTACTGCAACGGCCACACCTGGAATAGCACAAAGCCTGTATGCAAAGGTGAACTTAAAATACTCTTCAGCCCATTACATTTTAACTAAGAGCAGTTGTCCATGTCCAAACAGTGCAGTTACTGCTCTGTAAGTGCACTGATTCTCTGGTTTATTAATTTGTTTGTAATTGATTTTATTTTCCTCTTCATTGTGTTTCTAAATGTCTCCATGTTTCCTTATGTTAAACCCGCTTATTAGTAAACAGCTGCCTATTTTACACATCCAGCAGATATGCAGCAACTTTAGCATTCTTTTAAGAGCAACATTTCCTACATTGTTATTATTAAAATATTGGATTATAGCTGCTTTAAGGAGTTTGAAGAGTCTGTTTGTTTTTAATTTGCTCTACTAATAGACTTCTTTTTTTTCTCTCTTTTCTGTCTTAGAGTCCGACATGATGAGCTCTGTTTCAGGTGTCCTTGTCCAAAAGGCAAACATACACCAGGACCACCAGGTTGCCGTGGTTCTGAAGATCCAGCAACAATCACACAACGACACCCTCACTAATACCGCCTCCAAAGAAGTGAACCTCAGAAATGGCTCATTGTCTGACACACCATCCCAAACGTCAAACAGCAAAAGGGTTAAAGTGACAGACCTCAAAGTTCACCTGCAGGAACACAATCAGTACCCTGATTCTAAAATCAAAGACCAGGTCCAGACAAGTCATCACAAAGGTCAGCATGCAGATGAGGCTCAATATGGGACCAGTACAGGACCAGAAACAGGAACTGGGAGATATGGCTCAGAGAATAAAGCTTCACATGGGGAAATAGAAAAGATGAAAGAGGTGACTGTCACACCTGTTACACACATCACTTCTAAGTCACACCTATCCGCTTCTGTCTCATCTACCATATCATCAGTCTTCAGAACAAGATCAACATCTTCTCTGCCACCGCTTTCAACTGCTCATTCATCAATTACAGTTGCTGTCAAGCCGACTACCCCGAGAGAAACTGTGATGTTTGCACCAACATCACCACTCCACCACACCAAATCTGCTCTGACTGTGAGAGAATCTGTCACATCTCAGGATGATGAGACTCCTGCTGGCTCTTCAAAAACCGCAGATGAAGATCAACAGGCTAAAACTGACTTCCAGTATCCTTCCTTGTCTCCGCCTGGCTCTGAAGATGAAGAAGAGCCCAGAGAGACTTCACTATACACTTCATCTAAATCTGGTTATTCAGTTTCGACCAGTTCTTCTCTGTTTACTTTACCCACTCCTCTTTCTTCTCTTCAATCCTCATCAGATCCCATTCCCTTGTTTTCTGCATCCACTTCCTCAAGTGTCAGCTTCACCCTGTCCAATGTGAAAGAAACACTTCCTGAAGTAAAACAACCTTCACACATCTCTACCCTCACTGAGCAAAACCCTCACTGGACTGAATACCCCAACGTCACCACAAACTCCTCTGCAAAACCGTCTCTGAGCCTCAGCAGAAGACCTGTCTGCCTGTACCCACCCGTGCCCGCTCATGGGACCTTCTACTTTCGTAATGTAGAGAATCCAGGACCCAGAGAGTACAAGCATTACATCCAGTACGCCTGCTACCCTGGTTATACTCTGGCTCATGGAGACATACACAGCTACTGCCAGCAGGGCGGCACCTGGAGTGGAGTCACACCTGTTTGTCTGGGTAGGTGATGCTGCTACTTCCTGTTGTAATGCTCACTGGCAAGAGGAGCAAAGATCAAGTCTAAGATATCTATTTGTCAATATAGTACTCAATACTGGCCTTTTATTTGCTGTTTAGTGCTAATTAGCAAATGTTAACATGCTAAAATAAAATGGAGAACATAGTTAACAATACCTGTTGAACTAAACATCATGTTAGAATTGTTACAGTGAGCATTTAGCATTTAGCTCAAAGCACTGCTGCCTCACACAGCTGCACAGTAGACTCTTAATAAAATGTCTTGTGATAAAATGAGGGCAACACTGTCCAAGTTGTCTGTTTTATAGATTAGTTACATCAGTGAAATCAATGCATCTGCTTTACAAATTATTACACTCTGGTATGAGTTCACTTCGTGGAGTCTTTATAAATTCACTTCGGGTGGTCTGTCTCTTTCTATAAAAGTACTACAGTCAGCTCAGGCCTTGCTACTGTATAGACTTGTAAATGATAAACTCTCTAATTAATTTCTTATTATGATTGTTTCCTCATTTGAAATTACCCTTGAACTTGTAGTTATCCTTACAACTGTTTGTTTCCAGAGCTAACACCATGCTCGGTTAACAATGGAGGCTGTTCCCAGCTGTGCTCTCACTCCCAGAACTACAACCAGACCTCTAATCAGACTCAGACCTGGACTCAGTGCAGCTGCAGACCTGGATTCACTCTGGTGGATGATGGGCGAACATGTCGAGGTGAGCCTCTCACCTGAGGTTTTCTTCTCAGAGCTGTCAAAGCTTTCACAGGGACTATAACATTCTTTCTGGATCCTCTGCAGATGCCCTGGCCTCTTCCTAATAACAGCACAGCATGCATTGAGGCATGTTACAGCACAACAGGGAATTGCCTTCATGTGTTTGATGTTTCACGACTCACCAGGCAAGCATAAGTGAGCTGTGAAATTTATGGAAGCATGATCGCCTTGTAGCACTTTATGAGGCTGACATTTACTAGGTTAAAAATATATTGCCTCAAGTTAAATGTTCCTGCTCACAGATAACCTATCATTTGTGAGAGCCATCAGTGGGATGGTGTTGATATTACTTTTGAACAGTGTTATCAGTGTGCACTTTGACAGATAGCCCTGTCCTGTTGGATGTCTGCAGACATCATGCGTTGACTGATTATAGTTTAGTTTTAGCGTGAAAATTTCGCTGCAGTGAAATAAGGCTTGTAAACATTCCTGTCTGACAGCCAGGAGAGGGGGGAAAAAGCATTAACATTGTCCATGTGGTCATCAATATATAGAGAGGGGTCAGAAATTGGAAGGATGGTGAAGCATGAATAAATAAAGAAGGCAGGTATATCAAGAAACTTTGAAATTGGAGAAACCAGGGAAACAAGGGCCGAGCAAGCTAACTGAGTCCATTGTTTCCTGTCTGTGAAGCACAGGAAGTCAGAAAACATCTGCGTTATGATTTGCTCATTACTGACGAAAGCAGCGGGCGAACATGGAGACACATCAATGAGGTTTCAGATTCTAGCTTGATTCAGAGCGACCTTTCATCTGCTGCTCTGTTCTTTCATCTCAGTGCAGCCTGAAGTGCATATTTTTGTCTGATTTACTGCGCATGTTAAATTAAGTATGTGTCCATCTGCCATTCAAACCACTGCAAGATGTCTGTTTATATAATGTCATGTATTAATGTAATATTTATTTTGCACTCACTTTAAATTGTTCTTTTTGTGGTGTGTGCATGTGTGTGTAGATTTAGATGAGTGTGTGGAGGGACGGCATCAGTGTCAACAGAGATGCATTAACACATTTGGCTCCTTTAAGTGTGGCTGTGATGACGGCTATCAGCTAGCTCATGACCTGACCTCCTGCACAGGTGTGTCTGTATTTATACATATGTCTGTTTGTGTCATTTCCTTTTATGAACAAAATGTTTTTCTATGTTGCTGCTGTCCATCTTTCCAGATGTGGATGAGTGTCTGCTGCCTGCAGCTGTAACAGGTTGTGCATTCGGCTGTGTTAACACTCCTGGGGGCTTTTACTGCCAGTGTCCCTCTGGCTACAGCCTTCAGACTGGAGGCAGCCACTGCCAAGGCAAGCAAACTTACTAAATAAGTATTACTGTCAAATCACAGATTTTGAATTGAATTCAGTCCTGATGCAAAACAGCACAATGAAAGCACTAACGCAGAGAGGGAGAAAACATACTTGCAGCTGCAATATGTTAGGCTAACAATGAAGGTGTGGTGTACTGTGCTATTCTTTAGATGTCACCAGTACATTTGAACACTTGACAAGGGTTTGTGACATAAAACTACAGACCTAAACATTAAACAAGATAGTCTTCCTGATTGAAGGTTAACTAAGTTCATAAATGCAGTATTAGTATTAGTATTCATATTAGTACAGCAAAACCTGCCGTGTTAACCCAATGACACCATGGAGAGTTATTTTACAGAATCTGAATTCACTAGACTTTTTACTTTTTAGAAAAGTCACCTCTCCTGAACTTTCTTATTTAATCCAGATACAGATGAATGTGCTGTTAATCAGGGGCTTGGGCCATGTATGGAGCAGTGCCACAACTCACCAGGTTCCTACCAATGCTCTTGCACATACGGGCACATCTTAGCTGGAGACGGACACAGCTGCATCGCAGAGTGTCCACCCGGGTACAGGAAGCAACAAGCAACACCACCTGAGAATTCAACATCACACGCTCTTAGGGAGCAGTGTGTAGGTAGGACAAAAATGTAATATAAGTGGACTATTAACAGTTTGTCCCTATATTTCTACAAAGAAGTCATTAATGTATTTTCCAACTTCCTGTTAAAAGTCAGTGAATGTCTGGTCATTTCCACACAGACATAAATGAATGTCAGGAGGAAAAGTGTGAGTGGCAGTGCGTCAACCTGCCAGGCTCTCACCGCTGCATCTGCCCCAGAGGATATACACTGCAAAGAGACGGTCTACGCTGCAAGGGTAAGTGGGGTTGTGTGTACAGTATGGTGTGTGTACAGTTTAGGGGACATTTGTATTGTATGAGTGCATATCTGTATGACGCATCAAGGCAGAGACGTCATACTCAATGATGAAAATTCAAAATTGTAGATCACGTGATTACATTTTGGAGCATCTTTGCCGCACAAAATGTACATCCATGTAAAAAAAACAGTTCATATGACAGTAACATCTTTATTTAAGACATTTATATTGATATGAACTGCTGGAACTGGATGCTTTTAACTAGGGTAGGTTACAGTCTTTAAAGTCCAGTGAAGTTTTTACTCTGTATTGAACAGTTGCCCACAGGGAAGTTGAAATAAATGAAATTCACATAAATGGTAGAGTTTATGTGTAAATATTAAAATTAATTACATATGCACTACATGTATATTTCATTACTATCATTTCTCCTCCAGACATTAATGAGTGCAGCCAGAAGAACGGAGGGTGTTCCCATGTATGTTTGAATCAACGAGGAGGGTATAAATGCGCCTGCCCAGCTTCCCATCGCCTCTCTCCCTACAGCTGGAAGAAATGTCTTCTGCGAACAACAGCGAACACTGCTGGTTAAACTGGAAATCACTTCAATCTGGCCTGAGATTGATTGTCCAGACTTGTTTCTGACAGTCTGTCCTTCTAATCGTCTCCCTGTGTGAAGAGACAAGAAATCATACATTAATACTGTGTCACTGTTGTTTTGTGACAGTTTGCACCATCCTCTGAGTGTGTGCTGCAAACACCACAGAGCCCACTGACCCATGAAACTGGTTCACAACACATGGTTGTTTATAAGTGAGTGCTTACACAGTGAACCATTTGTCATACTTATTCAACAGATCTGAGAATGTATCCCCTTTTAAAACTGCATTTTCCAGTTCACTTAGAAGTTATATTATTTATTAGTTATTAATTGATTCATTTTAATTATTGTATTTATATTGTGTTTTTTACATCTGCTTATCGGTGGACTCATAAATTTGCAAATTGTAATCCTTGTTTGATAGGTAATTTCATAAGGAATTCCATTATCATGTATTGATTGATTAATTAATTTGATAATCTGGAAAGTATGTTATTAATTCCTGTTGTCATTGTTCAATCTAACATATTAAGAAATGAAATGCTTCATAGCCATTTCTAAGCTTCTTGAGCTTCTCCAACCTTAAGAAAAATCTGTTAATAGAGCAAATCCATGCAAACTCCACACTGTGCCGCCCACAACAAATTATTATTTAGCCTACATGCAGAAATATCATGAGCTGAGAGGGTTTCCACAGTAGTATGTTGCTGTTTTGTTTTTTTGCTATTCTTTCTTCAGTTGACCGTCAGAAAGCATAAGGGAGGGTAGCTTATACACTTGACCTATTGCAAGTGTATGCTAATATAATACTGCATCTCAGACAATTTGCCACTTCGTTCCATCTGTCTTTAAATTATCAATCAAAATTTGAGTAGAACTGTTTATCCCGTTGACATAATGTGTCGGCTTATTCTTAATTTGTTTATTTAACCTTTTTAGATTCTAATTTGCAATAACTTTAATTTTAAGATAGATCTCTTTCAGCAGTCCAGTTATAAAACCAACATCTAGAGCTCTGATTGGCAAGCTCCTGTATGTTGGCAGGAGTCTGGCCAATCAGGAGTTATATTTCATTTATTTTTTAGGAGGCAAAAGAACAAATTAGACAAGACACTGGACTCATAAGGACAAAAGTCAGTAACATTAACAATTAAGTAACAGTTAAATGATTACTCATAGGGTTCATGATTGGTCAAATGATCTTTATTATATTATTCAGCATATTATGGTATTGAAATGAAGGGCAACTGCATCCTAAAAGTAACAGAGCACATATTTAAATGTCTGAAGTGTACAATGTTTTAGTAAAATAATTATTTATCTTTTAAACTTATCTTTAAATACATAAAAATATCACAGTTAAGGTTAACAATAAAATATATATTATATTTCCTTCTGTTTTACTTTCAAAAACAATTAAAGCACTTGGATGAAAACTGTTTTAAACTTTTTTTTCCTTTCTGTGTTCTCTGCACAAAACTACCAGTGTGGTCAAATATTCTTCTCAGACGTACAGAGACCTTCGTCAACTTACACTGAACCTTCGAGGTGCTTAACCACCATCTGCGACTATTTAATTCTCTGCATATAAATCATGCATATAATGTATATGTACTAGTACATACTGGTATATTAAAGCTTATTTCTACCCTGATGTACTGTAAATAAACGTATCTTCACTGTACACAAATGATCAGATCTTCATTATGTTGAGGTACATGCAAACTGTTGACTCAACCATCAGTAGTATCAGGGGATTGTAACATTCAGGCAGGTGGAGGACTTTTCATATCTCTTCTAACACACAAATCAAAAATACACAAAGACAAAAACAGTATCACCGGCCTCTTGGCATTCAAAGGAAACTATGATTCTTGTTCCCATACAGATTAATGTTCACACAAGACAACAATAAGGACATCTCAGTAACACTCTGCTATACAGAGCCTGGAAGATATCAGAGGTACATTTTTTTGGTGAATTCATATGCACACATTAGTCATTTGTGGAGAAAAATTAAATAATTAGAGGGTAAACATTGTTAAGTGGTTTAAATGTCATTATTTTTCCAACATGTCCACATCATGTAGAACAATAAATTATTACATGAATAACATTTTAAAGAACAATACAAAATATATGAATTATAGATGTCAGGGAAATAATTACTCATTTGTGAGGCCAAATTATAAATTTAGAGGTCAAATTACTAATTTGTGCACACAAATTAGGTACATATTTACTCTGATATAAGTGCCAGTCTAAGCAGAATTATAACATATATGACATATCCAATTATAAAGTCAGATAACTTGATATAATGTTCTCTCACACAACACCAAGAGCACACAGATGTACTTACATCTTAGTAAATATTAATTTACATGAAATGGATGTTAGTAAATCCTGCAAACATACCTTTGAGCAGCATGTTTAAGTAATAAATAAGTTCACAGTCCAGGCTCACAAAGATAAAATAAACCTTTGTCTTCTGAAGTGGTTTGCATTCAGCTGCCAAGGCGTTGATGTTATATCAGACTATAGAGCTACAGACTTCATTGATAAATAATTATGAACACCGCATGAATTGGTGTGTGCTGATAATGAGAAGCTTTGCTGCTTTCGGTCAGCTGAGCCTTCATTTATAAAACATGCATTTTCAGCTGTTTAGGAGAAGTGAACAATGCTAGTTTTCACTGCATCAAGCAGCTGGAACTTGGCAGGAAGTCCTGAACATAAGTGACCACCGCTTTGGACAAGTAGGTCATGGTGCCATAGCTGCCACTGGGGGCGCTATCATAGAAAAAGTTGCAGATGCCGGTTGCTGGGTCCTTCTCAAGGAAATAATCACCAGCACTGTAAGATTTCTGAGGAAGAAGAGACAGAACAAAGTAAACCTGGTGAACAAATAAATACACATCCTGTTGACTGAAAATGTCTCTCTTGCCAGTTGCAGTACCTGGTCAGTGAGGAAGAGGTCATTGGCCAAATGTAGGATGCGTTCCACATGGATGACGCCACCAATGCTGTCCACATCCACATCAGCTACCAGGCCCAGAACCATCACAGTCTCCACCAGCAGCTGCCGGTATTCTGGTTGAGGGACGTGGTTCAGGACCGACTCCACCTGCACCGCAAACTTGATCTCTCCTTCTGTCATCTACACAGAAAGCAAAGAGCTCAAACAACATCAACATCAATGCAGAAAGTCCTAAATCCAGTTAGCAACAAGTCTGAAGTTAATGTTCACCAAAAACAGTTGCAGATACCTCTCTTGTGGTAGAGGAGGGCAACACGTATCCATCAATGGACAGACCATGGCACTTCTGCAGGATCTTCCAGACCTTCTGGTAGAAGCCCATTGGTACTCTGTTGATAGCTCCATCCAGCCGGCGTCTCCTCAGCCACTGGCCTTGTCTCTCCTCCCAGTGCAGCTGTCCATCACTTGGACCATGGCCCACTGGGGACAAGATCCCACTGGGGGTGGAGGGGCTGCTGCATCGCTGTGGTGAGACGACAGAAAGATACTGTAAGAAGCATCTTATTTATTTCATGGACCACTTCACTGATTCTCAACCTTATCTCAATGTACCTTAAATATAATGTCAGTAGTCTCTGAATCTCACACCTCTGACAAATTAATGTAATGTAGTCGTCGTATTTTCTCAGTGAAAAATCACCAGGTTTATAATTCAGAGCTTTCTTACAAGCTACTATGTGTATACAGGCATGTCTTTCTATTTAAAATAAATGTGACTAAGGTTGATATGTTCAGTGTAGTGGCTGTCTCTATTTCTCACATAGAAAATTAGTTTTTCTCTAATCTAATTTATAGCTGCACAGTTCATGCAATCATTGATACATACTGATATCATGCTGTATCATACTTGTTAATAAAAGAAACCTCAGATTAAAGAACAAGGCTGGTTTTATTTAATCTTTTTGTGTTATTACTCTAAAAACTTCTCTACATGCAGTTTATCCAACAAACAAGTGTTGTCTGTGTAGCTGCAGTCTGATATATGCTGACATAATTTGCCTCAAAGTCTTTAAGGAAAAATATCAAGAAGAGCAACAGGGGAGGGTGGTCTCTCTTCAGGAAGGACTTAAAATGCAGTTAGAGAGCAGAATAAACTACACCTGCCTAGAGATATGAGGCTCAGTGCTACTCCAGTATGAGCTTTTAATAGTTTAGATTAGGCTTTCTCTACACAGATAATACCTGTTAGAAGGATAACTTCATTGTTGGTTTAGGAGATTTGTTGACTATTATGTAAAGATAAAATAACACAACCTTATTCTTAAAGTATAGTAAACATGGTGCCTGTGTGTTAGTTAACATGAAACATGAAATCTGAGTGACAAAAATGGTTTTAGGACTACTTTGCTACATTATAACTACAACAACCTTCAAGAGGACAAACAAAGTTCATTTGAAGCAGATGAGGTGAAATGGTTTACCGTGGAGCGAGGAGAAGTGACATTGCTACTCATGGAAAAACCGCCGCTGCAGATCTACACATGGATATGGATGACAGATGATAGAGAACAGTTTGAGATGCCACATGGTCTTTATACTTCATTTATGATGATACTGCAGCCAAATAACAGTATAATGTCACCAGAGATATTTGATCTGTACAATGAAAAGTGTATTAAAACTCAACTAGAATGAAAGATGACTAATCACAAGAAAGATCATTCGAAGAACAAACGATACCACTCCATGCCAAAATGCTAATGCTAAATCTCTTGATGGAGACAGCAGCAAAGCAACTTCTTCTACTGACATGAGGACGGTGATTGAGTGAGAGTCATTCCAGCTATGGAGGGCACAGAAAATGTTAAGAGGCAACAAGTGGTTTATGAGCATGACTTATCCGGTGGGTTTGCTGATTTGACTGATGTTAGAAACAGCCACATGCTATAAATGATCAAACCCAACCCACACTGAGAGGCCGAGAGTCATCCAGCTGCAACCAGAAGCAAGAACACAGTTACTATGAGTAGATAGATTAGATTAGATTAGATTAGAATAGATAGATAGATAGATAGGTAGATAGGTAGATAGGTAAATAGGTAGATAGGTAGATAGGTAGATACGTAGGTAGGTAGGTAGATAAAATCAGATGAAGCACATGCCACAACATATAACCTCATTTATATAGTTTTTTCCCACCTGTTTGATTTCACTCTTGAGCTTGTGTATTCCTGTGCGTTCAGTCTTGGTGGCTCCAGTGTGGCCTAGTTCATGAATTGAGATTGCAGGACTGGTGGCTGTCGACTGGATGGGGCGCACTGACACACAGAGACAAAAACATAACATTGTGGCCCTTGTTTTTTAGCTGAACATGTACAGCTGGAAAAAACAACCGTGCCTATCATACCTAAGCAGAATTTTAAATGGTAAATATATACATTTTGCCAGATGCTGTTATTAAATGTATTATTTTGAATTGTGTAATATCATATGGCTTGATTGACCATTTTAACAGTATGACATGAAAATAAAGTCATTCATTCATTCCCCAAATAAAAAAGGAGTGAAATGTGCCCACACAATAACATTTCATCACGAGTCCATGTAGCCAATGATATGAGATGAAAGGCAACAACAAACCCAATGAATGAGCTACCACTGAGTCACAGCTGTCAAATAGTTTGTAAAAAGCCACAGTGAACATGAAACAGACCAGAGCTAAAATGTGTAGTATGAAACACACACCTTGGTCAGGACCACCTGAACCGAACTACCGTAGAGTGACACACACAAACACACACTCACATATATGCATAAAACAGGGAGACACCAAAAAAGGGAGAAACTTACTGCTCCTCTCCACCCCAAACTCCTTGCCACTGAGGATGTGATGCAGTAAGTTCTTCATGTCAAATGGACTCAGGTTCATCAAGCTCTCTGATGCCTCCTCCCCTACAAACGTGTCACACAGTTTATCATTTTTACTGTCCAGGTAATTTTTTGTGTTTTTACTATACAGGTGCATGAAAGCATCCTTAGTTTTCCTACCGGAGCAGTGCAGGCTGCGAGCAAGCTCAGTGGCCATCACTTGCATGATGAGTCCTATTCTGAGTCGCAGCATTTCTCCAAACAGATAAGGTTGAGAGCGCATGTACATGGCTAGATACACCATGATTTCCTGTATAATCAACACACACAAACACAGTTTAAAGTTGTAAGATTGGTGTCTTCTACTCCTGTAGCAGTCCATATTGTTACAGATGTACCTGAGTGAGTACAGCTATACTGATGTCCTGACCACTGGCTTCATAAATGAGAGTGTTCAGCTCGTCCGGAGGAAGAGGACTGGAAAAGAAACACAGAGGAGTAAGAGTTTTTTATTCACTCAGCCGTCTGCAGCCACATCAGTTTTTGTGACTTACACTGCAATGACTCTTTCCCTAGGTTCAGGAGGAAGACCCACTGTCAGCTGCTTGTGATGGGAAATAAGATCTGTGCAGGCCTGTGGAATATACACATGCAGATGCAATTACATTAAAATAATGTCATACTTTATTGATTTTCCCTCGGGTATCTCCAAAGGTTATTAGGTTTGTATTGCTTAGAGACACTTCACTACTGAAGTGAGGAAAATACCAGCATAAGTTAGTTAGGTAGATAGTTTTTATCCATGAATTGAACATAAAAATTGAATGGCTGAGTTACAAGTGATTTGTTTGTCAGTTGTTGCAAGTGATTAACTACTTTTGGAAATAACTGGAAAAGACTTTTATTTGACTTTGTGTAACTTTATCTTTTTTTTTCCACCATCACTATCAGCTGTCAAAAATACGGTAATTCAACATTGAGTAACTGAGCAAACAGAAAATGCTGAAAACCCTTAGTGTCTACAAGTAAATAATGTGTAATTTTCTGCTACAGATCAGATCTCTAAGAAAACTTCCAAAGGAATTAGGATATCAATAATGACCTTGCCAGAGTTTTAAAATATTGTTCAATAAGAATAAGGCCTAAAGACTAATACTGTAATATGTTGGATGGCATGTTCTCTCAGACATCAACACTAAGTCGTGACAGGTGCAGGGAGTTTGTTTCTGGGTCACCCTTGACCTCATTTGGATTGTCTGGCTCCAAACAGCTGATGAAATCGTTGCTATAACAAACTCAAAACACTTTGGGTGAAGTCACAGACAAGCTTACAGGTAGGATCTCACTGTATTGATGTGGATCTGACAGTCAATATATCTTACACACTACTGGATTTGAGCAGACTAGTTAGCTTTGATAAAGTTGTGTCATAACTACAGTGGAAAATTGTGTTTTTTGAAGTGAGATGGAGAGTATGAACTGTGAAATGCAGAATAAAGTTGCTTGGAGAAGCATCATATTGCTGCAGGTGTTGGTGTTTCCTCTATTTGGGTATTTTTTTGGATCAGGTCTAAGGTAGATGGGTCTATTTCTGATGAGACGTCTAGTGTCAAGAGCCAACTGACAAAGGACTCTATGGTTACAAAATTGTTTCTAACTGTTTAGCAACCCTGTTGACTGCTATGATAAATTATTACTAAAACTTGTTACTGACCTCAGCCAGGACCTCCACTCTCTTGCGTAGTATTCCAGAGATATATCTGATGAGACCCCACTCCTTGCAGGCTCCAGCTTGTACATAAAGCTCCTCCAACAGGGAATGCACACTGACCCCGCCCTGCCCAGGTCCTGACAACTCCACCGTCCAATCAGCTCCTCTGGTCAGCAGCAGACAGCACAGGACAGATAATTAGGAAAAAGGTATGTAAATCACATGTGTCAAAACTGCCAATAAGCTGTGTGCGTGTGGTTGCCTCTGTGTCCGTACTTCATTACATAAAGGATGTGGAGGATGTCAGCCTGGTCCTGCAGAGTTGGACACTCTTTCAGCTGCCTCACCAACGTTGCAAAATCTGTGTTGCCGTGGGAGTCTCGAGGCAGGTGCAGTTCACCAGCACTGTGGGGCTTTGTGGGGGGACACCAATGTAAAACAAACGCACTTCAGACCAAGAGTGAAATCAGAAAAGAAACAAAGCTACTTGCTTGAGGATCTGCTGCACATGCCGTACCTTGTGCTGCTTTGTATGTGAGACCTGCTGAGGATGAGGAACTTCAAGTAGGTTGAGAGATTTGCGATGTTTGCTCATGGCTGGAGTCACAGGTAGATACATGGAAGACTCTAAAACACACACAAATTAAAACAATGTATTACTAAAACTATAGGAGTAATCTTGAGTTGCTCTGAATAAATTTACATTTCTTGTGTGTGATTTGTCTTAATTTCCTGGTAACCTTTTTGATAGCTTCTAAACAGTGGGTTTTTTTGTTCTACTTGTTGCTTTCAGGTGTGGTTAAACTCACAATTGAAAGGAGTGAAAGCAAAAAGTTTCACATATGGCGAAAAAGTGGCTGCATTGCCTTGTGGACTATTACGGCTACTGTTGGTTGAAAAACTGATATACGTATCTCTTATATTTATTTCTCATTGTATGTGTTTTGATTGGTAAATAAGGTTTAGATAAAAGTTCTACTTCAATCTAGTTTTAATCTATGTGTGACCACCAGCTACTGAAGAGAATAATAATGAAGCCAAACAAACTATAACTTACTACCTTCTAAAGGGTTGGGTATAAAAAAGTAACATCTGATCTGAAAAGTTCTTCTTAGGTATTATATCAGTACTAGCATCAAACATTTTCAAATACCAAGACCCACATATTACCTAAGCTGACTGATAGGATTTCTAATAACTCACTGGGCATGTTGAGGCCCTGAACCTGGGCCATAAGAGACAGGATGTCTCTGGTGGTGTGTTCAGCACTGAAGACGTGTTGCTGCCCCCTCTGGATGGGAGGAAGATGGCACTTAGAGGTGGTGGTGCTGTCAAGGAGCTGTGTGAGGTACTGATCCATCATGTCCTTCGAGCCCCCTGCTGTTAAATACAAAACACTTCATTACTAACAATTCAGCTGAATGAATCAAATATTACTGAAAAATACACACACACACACACACACACACACACACACACACACACACACACACACACACACACACACACACACACACACACACACAAAGTACCTGAGAGCCCACGATAATTGTATTCTTCTTCATATTCTTCATCATCCTCCTCGTCCTCATCCTCAAGTAAGCTATCATCGTTCTCTTTATCCAGGAAGCTGAGGCTAGTGTGGAAGGAAGTGGTCTGGAAGCTGGAGAGGTCCGACATCTGCACCCTGCAGGAACATAAAATACAGAAAATATCCACATCTGCACCTGAAAGAGACGTCTGTTATCCTTAACATTTCAGAAAAATATTAGTTTGATGTCATGTGTTACAGATGGAAACAGACCTCGCTCCAGCAAAATAGCCATCCTGTAGTTTCCTGAGGGTTGCTAGGATACACGGATCAATTGTGTCTCCATCTTCAACTGGACATAAACACAGCAGCAATATAATTTGACAAAATAACAATATGGATACATTCAAAATCAAAGGCTACATGAAAATAAATTACATATTTTAGTACCTTTTGCAGGATTATTCTATATTTCACCCTTGTAACATATAAATTATACACCGATTGTCATTTGGATAAGAAATCTGTCAGCTGGACTGAAAAATGTTGGATGATGGATTTGAGACAGAGTCAGTTGGATGAGCTCTGGGTCAGGATCTTATTACCTAGCATGCTGTGGGTGATGGGGAATGTGAGTGTGGGCCGTCCTGTCATCCTCCAGCAAGAGGAGAGATAGGCCAGCTCTGTGCGTAACATTTCCACAATCATCTGGTTGTCCAGTGCCAAGTAGAAATGGTGCTGATCCAGAAACTGCACAGTGAGCAAAGAGAAAAGGGAAGAAAGAAACAGAAAAGAAAGAAAGAAAAACACAGAAACCAAAGTATTCATCAGTACCAGTGCTGTCTGTTTAGCTTCACCACAGTGATTATGAACATCACAGTTCAGAGTGACGTGAACGAATAACTGACCCATAAACTAGTTTTACCTGAGGAGTGAATATGTAGGTCCGGTTTCTAATCTCATAGAATTTGGATGTTCCCAAAACTCCAATGTGTCTGTAGGGTCTCCCACTCAAGTTTAGTTTCTTGCAGTTCCCTACAGCAAAGACACAAGAGGATGTAACTCTTTTTATTACATACACCACACACACACACAGACCGAGAAAAAGGTGCTTAATGCTTGTTTACCCAGTCTGACATAGACATGACTCAGGATGCGGGCAGGCATGACCCTGATAGGCAAAACGTCCGACATCAATTGGACGTTAATCCCATGATCACGCAACAACTCCTGGATCTCCTCTGTCTCCGCTAGAACACAAACTGACACAAAAGAAAGAAAAGAAAGACATATGATTATATTATACCTTCTCTGTGGCATTTCTTATATAAAACACTACTGACATCACTGTAAAAATAAATTCTTGTTTTGTAACTTTCTTTAATGATGTGGTGCTATTGATGATTGGTCGGTCAGTCGTTCAATGGAGTGCATTTTCAAACTCAGACTCATATTTGCAGATTCAGCTGGCCAAAGTGGAGTCTCAATTAGGACTTAGTCAGTCCAAAACCTTTGGTCACACTGACATTTTGCAGCTGAGTTAAAGTATTACTGAGGTGAATGAAAGTCAGCCAAGTCTGATAGAGCAGAGTTGAGTCAGATAAGCAGTCTTACAGTCTTAGATATGACGGAGTATTAGTCCAGCACAAGAAAAAAAAAACACACACTCCAGCTGCTGGCATAGTCAGTCGCTCTACTAACCTGGTTTGATCCTGCAGTACTGTGGTCAAGCCTCTGCAGTAAGTTGATTTCATCCTCTTTTCTTTTCTTTTTTTTGCCTGGGTTTCTTTTTCTTGTGCTGGACTTTTGCTTTTTTTTTCTTCTTGTGCTTGACTTTTTTCTTATTTTTTTTGGCCCTAATACTCTGTCGTACTTAGACATGACACTAGAACTAGACTAAACATTTTACCCCATTATAAATCAGATTAGAGAAAAGTTAAATTCACTCAATTTTTTCCTTCATTCAACAACTTTTTTTGTAGGCTGAAATCAGCACTACAGCCTAATACGGCTGTCCAGGAATAGTCGGTGGTATGATCATGGGTTTCAAAACATTTGTTGTGATGGAGAACTGTTGATTTCTTCTACTTCCTGTAACTAAATTTTCAGACTAATTTTAGGATCTAAAATATTTATAATCCAACCACTGGCGTGATATTTCCCCTAAAACCAACCTTGTACAACAACATCTAGCTTGAGGTTTGTAGAGAATCTCCTGTTGAGAGGATCTACCTCTCCTGGTGCCAAAAAGCCCTTTTATCAAAAAGAAAAAGAGATACGAAGACAAAGAGAATATTATCACAAAAAGAAGCCATGGCAATGGAAGTTTGTATTTACAAAAACAGAGATGAGGTCTATAAGGCTCAATTTGTAAAGTGAAAATCATGTAGCAGTAAAACCCAATATAAAATCTGTATTATTCCAGATTTCCTGGTCTGTGACAATTATATTGTAATAATACCAGACTGCTGCAAAGTGTTACTAGCTAACATTACAGGTGATGTGATCATATACCTCAGCCAGAAGACAGCTTAAGATGTAAAGTGATTGTCCCCACATGTGTGGCAGCTGCCCCATGGCCACTCTGTCCACTGAGTGGGGGTTGGTGTACTCCTCCTCCACCTGCAAGATGAGAAACATGCTCTCATTCGCATGTAGTTGCCATATATATAACATTACTGTAGGTACAGCAGCTCAGACATAATATAAACACATTTTTAGTCTGGTGTTCCCTGACCCTATCTTTGCCCTTTGAAAGCATATCATCGGTAGTAATGTCTGTATTTGTAGTATTTTACATAACAACGAAGAACTCACTCTACCATTACTGTAGGAATTTACTGGTATACACACTGTATTAATGATATATTCTGAATGATTCTTTTTGATCTATTTTGACTCAGATTAAAAAAAACAATAGAAAACAATGCTGTACAATTTAGCCTCTAGTAGCTCTATGTCAAACATGACAAACATATGTGCTGTCCAAAATCACAACAAACATTTTAAAAGATGAAGACCAGTCTTCATCATCATCTTTATAATCTGATATCTTTCATGAAGTTGTTTCAGATTGTTTGAGGATTGTAGTTTTTGTCAACTAGAAAATGTCTTGAACAGAAGGTTTATGTACAGTATTTTTCTAATGGGAAGGGGATACCTTGTCACTTGGTACAGCATAAAGTTCAGGCACCAGTTTGATGCCGTTCTTCCCTCTGATCAAAATGCCCTCCAGGGCCTCACGGTACTCCTGCACCTGTGGAGAGTGCAGAGTTTGTTCAGTATCAAAACTGCAGCACTACCATAGGTAATTTAAAGTTTTTTCTATGACAACGAGACTGCGTTTAGTTTTATTACCTGCACATGGTCTCCACTAAAGATACCATCAAGGATGAGGTAAGTCCAGAACACAGGCCACTCACATTCAATATTCTCAAACAGCTTGAGCTCTGCAGGATCATAGTGCAGTCGAGACGGGTCCTGTGAGACAAAAATCAGAATAGATATCAAGATCCAAGATCCAAAAACACATTTTAGAAGGAAATATACAATCTATTACAATAAAAGACATACTTGATCACCAAAGTAAGCCACTCAAAATGTGTATCTCTTCTCTCATTTCATACTTCAGAGTGTCCATTTGTATAACCTACAGTGATTCACTGCTAAATGTTCTCTACAGAAACTAAAAATAGCAAATTTAGATTTCTAAATAAGTCTATTTCAGTATATCTGACCTCTTTAGGACAACGGTATCCGTCCCTGATGAAGCGGCAGCAGCCATAGCGTCCCTGAAATTACACGAAAGGGCGTATATCATTTTACAACAGAAACACAAATGTGTGCAGTTGGCTGAAACAAATGGTTCCTGTTCTGAGATTGTACCTGCAGTTTGTTTATGATCTCTGACTTGGTGATGGCCACCAGCTCAGCATCTTCAACAGCAAAGGAAGGGAAGGAAATAACAGACAGAAGACCAGCATCTATCTCCTTTGAAGTTGAAGCTCTTGGCAGCATGGAGCACAGGATGGACTGAGGGAAAACAATAAGAGATACTGAGCAAAAGAAAGGCTCTCAAGTGTGTATCATGTTGGGACAGCTGGAGGCAGAGCCAGCAGTACCTGACAGTGTTCAACTTCATCAGGGAGAACATGGATGACTGACTTCGGACCTCCATGGGCACCAAAAAGATCCAGCTCGTCTAAGGCCTCTAGAGCTGCCTGCAACCCCCCCATATACACACAAATCAACGCACATATCCATGCACCAACATGCACATTTTCAACAACATTTTGGTCTTTAATGTATTATACATTATACATGTTGAAAATTATTTTCCTCTGATTGCAGTACCTTAGCAATTCCTACAGAGCTGGCATTGAGCTCAGGGATGCCCTGGTTGGTCTTGTCACCTCGCTCCCACATCCCATAATCCTTCAAGATGGAAAAAAAATTCCCATGACATAATTTCTAACCAAATTCTCCAATGTCTAAACTCACCACCTTTAACTTTTTTCTCTCATCATTAATTTTCAACTCACCCCTAAACCTCTGACAATGCTACTCACCGCAACTTTGTAGGCAGCTTCTATGTAGAAGACCAAGTTTTGGATAAAAGCCACCTCGTCCAGGTTAGAGATGATACGAAGACCTGCATGATAACATGACACACTCACTCAAACATATATTTTATGTTAAAATTTAAGTCTCTGTTGGGCTTTATCTAAGTTAATACACATTCACATAAAGACACAGAAAAGACACAAACATGTATAATAAGCAACACACTGTGTCACTCAGAGCCTACCTGAAGCTGTCATCTCTGCCAGCATCAGCAGGTAAATGGAGGTGGCGTCCACTTGCAGGTGGCCCCACTGGTCATCCCCAACCACTGTGGCGCAGGTAGGAGTATCGTATTTGGCGTGCAAGCAATCATTTGTACTCTGAGTGTGTTTGAACTTTTCCACCTTGGCCACCTGAAGACATGTGAACATGCAAATGCTCAGTGGTTTTCATCTGGTCCAGAAGAGACCAACAAGGGATATGGCAAATGTTGATGGTGTTCTTATTTTTGGGGTATTTTGGGGGCATTGTAGCCATTGTTACACAAGAGACATGCAACCAAAAGGTTCCTTGATAGATTTGCAAGGGGAAGCTGCCATTTAAAGATCAGCGTCTTCAACGCCAGATTCATGGTTCAAGATTTTCAAAGTCCACAATGTAAGATTTATATATTAGTGGACTTTTTTTTCTCTTATTAAGACTTTGAAGATGTGTTTAAATGAACTTTTGGTTCTTTCACATTGTAGTGCAGGACATAACATTAACATGGTTGCTCATATACATATTACTATAAAGGTTTTTGACTCATCGACATCCCAGAGATTCTGGAGTCTCTGTTTTTAGGCTTACTGATACTTATTTGTTTGTCTGAAACTTCTATGTCACTGGGTTGAAAACATGCTTTTGCAGATATCAGCAGACAAGCTGTGAGAGAGAGACTTGAATAGTGGTTATCATTCAGTGTATTTCATGTATATATTATATATTTTACAACTGTTGCTTTCAAACTAAGGGATCAGTGTATGTGTGAGTGTGTCAATAGACGGCTGATCTACATAGCAACCTGCTTTGTCTATTTTTACTCTGACTGTTGGAAGGCTATTGTGGTTAACAGAGTCACTATATCAATTCTGATATATATGCTTGTGACGATATCCTACTCCTAGACTCATTGAATTCTTCAACTTGCTTCTATTTAGGGGTTGTTTACTGACCTTTGGGGTCAACTGCATATCTGTAAAGACACCCTACCTCGATCAACCATGAAGTCTCTGTGAGATGATCCTATGACTGAATCTGTTTGTAAGAAGGTGTGACAGTTTGTGGTGTCCATTTAGGGACTTGTAGAGGTATAAAGCCATCTGGTTTATGTTTGCAGTCTTTAGAGAAAGAGCCAGCTGAACAGCATGCTTTCTCTCCATATATGAGAATAATAATGAAATATGAGATAATCATATTTTTGCATTTGGCTTACATGAAATTTGTATAAATTCTTCTGATTTGGAATGTATTGTACAGTGTTTACAACTGCAATCCACAATTCATTATGTTTAATGCTCTCTTGTGTCTTTGTGTGGTCTTGAGTGAGCGAAGCTAAACTTTCCCACAACAGCTGTTTCCACGTGTATATGTGCAACACAGATGAACATGTGAACACTCACTATGAACACATGTGTGCCTTACCTGTCTCATCATGCACTGCAGAAGTCCCTGCATCAGTTTCACCACACTCTGCCAAGAAACAGTTCATCAGTTCATCAATTAACTACAAAAATCTAATAAAACTTCCCTGTTGTCTGAAGTGTCTGAAGTATATTTTTCAGTCTAGTAAACTATGCTGTGATTCTGTGAAAACGGTAAAACAGGATGACAAGTGCTCATAGTCTTCTGTGACTGTATGTACATTTCCACACATTTCACCTCTTTATCTTCATGTCATGTATGAGCGCTGTAGCTTGTGTTTGTGTTGACTTAACGTCCTAGAGGTTGAGCACTATTCCATATAATCAACTTTTGTCCCTCTGTGGATCAACAACCATGATAATGTATTGATATTACAGTAAAGCAAAATTCTATTATAGTCATAGACAAATTCTCAGTAACTTTATTGATTATCATTAAATAAAAAAAAATGATGTGAATAATAACGAACCACAAATCACAAGAAATAAAAGTGATGTCCTAAATATGCTCACTTACCCCAATGGCTGCAAACTCAGAGTTATACAACTTATAGAAATATAAAATATATTGATAAAATGCATTTTTTTTATATTTGTGGTTCAGTCACCTACTTCAATACCTGAATTGTTATCAAGTAGTTTTGTCAATTAACAAATCCTTCTCCAACTCATATGTGTAATAAATTAGGAAGAATTAAAACTGTAGAGCTGTATCTTACTCTCTATTCTCAGGCAGTTTGAGTATTAATTTGATTATTTATCATATACATGTTACTACACATGTTAACAGACATTAATATTCAGAGCAAAATGTTTAGATTTATATAGTTTTAATTTATATAGATTCTACTGACTCTGACTGAAGATCAGTGTACAAAAAAGCTTGCTAGTTTAAAATATTTAACCAAACATAACAGGTAGAACAAACAGGCACTGCTTTACACTTTAACCCCCTACCCCTTCACGCCCCCCTAAACCTCATTGCCCCCTCTCGCTCTCTGTGACAAACACACCTGCTCCAATTCGTAGGCCTTGGCCTTGTCTTCATCTCGGTCTGCGTTCTTGCGGTAGGCCATGCCCAGCCCCCACACAGCCAGGACACTGTAAACATTATCCCTCACCCAGGCATCCTTCTTCTGGGCACTAGCAGGAAGTAACCCTGTCACTGGGTTCTGAGAAACAAACAGACACACAGGGGTGTCATTTACACCAGAGACTTTTCAAACTCCTATTTTTGCCCACACCATCAACCAAATCCAGATAAGAGAAAGTGCGACTGTAAGAGTTAATAAAATGTTCATAGGCTCATGTGCTCTAGATCAGAGACATTTGTCCCTGTATGCCCACAGACAAGCATTTTATTTCTCAGGTAGGCTGCCCAAACTTCTGGCTGGAGGTGATTGGTGGAAGTCTGACTGTGGATACAGAATATGATCAATACAAACTATCTCCTTGTGTAAACCTTTATGTTCATCTTCCAACTAATTTAATATGTCACTGATCGTACTGCAGTAGTTTCTAAACACAACTAATAAGACATACTGCTATCTAATTTATGGACCTATTGGGTCATTTTTTAGAGAGTGGGGAGTTATAACAGAGTTACACAAAAGTGAGGGAATCCTACTACTTTCTAAACAGAAACTAAGATGATTATACATAATAGAAAATAAATAATGTAATTTCAGTATTAGACAGGTTATCAATATCTGTTGTTTATCTCAAAGGATAGTAGTATAGCTGTCAAATAAATGTAAAGAATCAAATGTACATGATTTATTTGTAGTAAAGTAGGACAGTATTTAATACATTTACTTAAGTAAATGTTTGTTTTGTTAATATTATAAATGGTAGTGTCCCACTTCACATAATCACGGTTTGATATGTAAATCTGGTTAAAAGCACGGCAAAGCTGAGTCTCTGTGAGAATATTAGTTTAACAGAAGATTAAAGACTGCAGTAGAAATAGCAAATTATATAAATATTCTATTACATGTGAAAGTTCTGCATTAAAAATGTACAAAAACCACTACTCAGGGCTAGAGCAACCTCCTCTGCATGTTTTTCATGAAACATTTGATTGCAAATTTCCAGAGCCAAAAGTTTCATGTTCAAATTGCTTGTTTTTTCAGACCAACAGCCCAAAACCCAAAGATATACCTCACATCTGAGGAGCTGAAACCAGTATTTTTGTTTGGCATTTTTGTTCAGGAAAATATTCAAACAATCAAATAGTTGCAGATTAATTTCTGTCCATTGACTAAGCGATTAATCAAATAACAGTTTCAGGCCTAAATAATCTTATCTGTATTATGATTTATAGTGTAATATGTCCTTATTAAAGTATCATATCTCTATCAATTAAAATGTGATTTTAAGTAGTTATAATAATAATAATGATAAGTAATAATAAAGCATTTCTGTTTAATTTATTGTATCAGGACTTCATTGTGTCCCCTCCCTCCTGAAACTTAATCTACACCCTGACTTGCACACATACTGTATTAAAAGAATGTCGGCTCTGCTTTCCATCAGCTGTGCACCATCTGGCTCACGGCTTTAAACTTAGTCAGCATTTAAATGTGTGAGTGCTGAAAGATAAAAGCACATAGTTTCCTGGTCCTCAGCCTATTCCTGGGACTGAACTTTGCTCACGCCTTGTTTATTTCTATGCAGCCCCATACTGGTTGAAGCTGAACCTGCTACATTACAAAACATGCATAGGCTACTACTGCATATTTGACATGTTTTTACAGTAGAAAATGATGGACATTATTCCAATAACTCACAATCATATGAAAGTAGACTACACTGGAGCTGTCATGCTTGTAAATACAAATAAATATGAGTTGACAACACTGACTGCTCTCTAGGAAAATTTTATCCAGATGTTTATGTGTGACTCACCTGATGGCACAGGATAGTCTCTTGGACCAGCCTGGCATACCCATCCAGCCTCACTCCTGAGTTACTGCGACTCCTCATCCTCACTGATCACTGCGGAAGTTATGGTCTGGACAAGTGCACAGCAGCACTGTTATTTGTCTCAGGACAGCGGAAAGGGTTAGATTTCGCTTTTTTAAAATCACCGTCACCTATCACGCATTGAGCCCATCCTCCAACAGCTGCAGCGCGGATCGGATCTGACACCTTCACCGCTCTCTGCAGACACGGAGCTGCTAAACTGGCTAGCCGAGTAGCATCCAGCTGTTTTTCACAACAACATATAACGTTGAAGTCACACAGTATTCACAGAGAGACAGAGAGAGAGACAACGAGAGAGAGAAAGAGAAAGACACACACACACGGTCCAGTCCCGGTTTCGGTCAGGCCTTGCAGATGGCAACAAGAGGGAGTGAGCCAGAAGTCAACTGTACATCCATTCTGAAAAATACATTATGTTCCTGTTGTTTCCTTATTTGTCGACAGAGGGCGCCATATGACCTTTATTTCTCCCTGTCAAAGGTTCAAAGCGTTGACTGTATGTAAATATGTCTATAGCTGTGACAGCTCACCAAATGTGAAGCCAACACATCTCGATCGCCCCCTGGTGGCTGCCTGCAGTACAGGTGATAAGTCCCACCCCATCCATGTTAGCAGATGGGACATGAGCCAAACAAAAATATCAACGTAAATGTAAAATAAAATGTTCCCAAAGATGTTTTCTGTCATTGTAGGTAGTTCATATCACGATGAGGAAAAATCACCAAAAATGTAGGAGGAGGGGAGAAAATTAGTGTTACTAGAATTTACACAATCACATAGTCATTAAATAGAATTAGAGAAGATTAAAACACACAGTTGCTAGTTATAGGCTATATTTAAAAAAATATGTTTTATGTTGTCATGTAAAACTGTCCACTGAGCAAGTCTAATATTTAAAGGCGGTGTGTTTAAATATTTTTGGGACATTGTGGCTACAAGCAGCATCCCCAGAGGTTTTTGTGGTGAATTTGGGAACAGTTACGAGTAGCTGTGGAGGATCTTAGGGGATGTGGACAAAGAACAAAATGAAAACAAACAAATTGAGAACAGCAAAGGTCCTGGGACACTGCCTTGGGTCACACCATAGTCTGAGAATTAAGAAATCTGAATCCTTTCCCTCTCTGTCTCTGTCTAATGAGCAGATAAGTTACAGTGACCAAATCCCACAGCTCACATGTGACGGTACTTGTTGAGAACATGTTCACATGGAGAGCAGAAAGTACAAAGTCTTACAATGGGCTTTTGGCTATAAAGGTAGCTTAACATATAGGTATAAGTTTCCATTTCACTTCATATATGCATTGTATTTTCTACTAAGCTCTTCATATGTTTTGTAAGTGTATTTTTATGTACCAATAGCTGTCAAATAGATTGTAATGTAGCAAATAGTATAACAACTGAAATACAAGTTTTTAACACTTTACTTGAGTAAATATGTGTTGTTGTGAGTAAATATAGTTTTCCACTTCTCACAATCACAGTCATGCTGTCTATTATTATTATTTTATAAGGCCATTGTTAGTAATAAAAGTATTATTGGCAAAAAATCTACTTAAAATTTGAAAAGTAAAAATGTTGATTATGCAGACTGGTCTATGTCAGTGTTGGATTAATATAATACTGAAGCAATAATATGTAAGCAGTTGTAGTTGGTTGCATGTTGTAGTTGGTCAAAGTGGAACTAATTTGAACTAATTCTTAAAAAAATAAAATAATAATAAACTTTATTTCTATTGCACCTTTCAAAACCAAAGATACAAGGTGCATCACACAATACAATATTAACAGAATAACACAAAAAACAATAAAAAAATAATCAAGCATAAATAAAAAAGCACCTGTTACACAATACTACAGAAATGCCTGTCTCTTTCATGCCATCTGCCATCTGCCAGACTGTACAACACCACAGCTCCCAGTACTTCCCACTCCCACTAAAAAAAAGACTGATGCTGTCCTTACTATGTTAATCCCAGGGACATTGCACACATGTATATAATGCCAGGGACCTCTGAAAGATCCAGTTTACTGTATATAGTATTTTATTTTATTTATTTTATCACTTTCACCCTTAGGCTGCTACTTTTCTTTCCTCTGTTCTGATTGTGTCAATTTGAATTTCTCCCAAGGGCAATCAATAAAGATACATCTTAATTTAAAGTAAACATGTAGCTTTCTGTAGGAACATCACGTTCACAGGTGGATAAAAATGTCATTTTGTAGGGTAAACTGTGATTTGTCATGATATTATTATCAGTGACAAACTACGAAGCGACGTCACGAATAACGGAATATTTCAGCCAATCAGATTCCACCGCTGAGCCAATCAGAGCGCAGCTTCCTGTCAGCCACCGTCAGCTAGCTGCTTTAGCATCCAGCTGCAGACAGGAACCAGCAGCTACAACACAGGAGGCTCTGCTCTCTCTCTCCCCGGTTATGTGTTCCGCTTGAATTTACTGAAGTTATTTGTCGTTCAAGTGACTACACACCGAAGGCCAGGTGGAAGGTAAAGAGTCGTGTTTACTTCTAGTATCGACTGTAGCTAGCTGAGCATTGCGGGAGGGGGCGCAAATGACACAGTTAACGTGGTGTTGATGTTAAAATGTTTCCATTTAGCAAGGGTAGCTAACATACGCTAATGAAACTTTGTACTAGGCCTTAACGTGTAATTCACTAGATGTAAAATAAATCTAAATAGGTGGTTAGATCATATTATCCTCGAAAATAATGCATGTAATTCCTGTTGGGGCGTTTCTTACTTACTACAGCATTTCTCTGACCTCTCCATCCCTCTTGTCTATACTTTCCTCTCATTTCATCCTCTACATATCGGACCTATCATAATAACCTCTCGTTTCTCACCACATGCTTAACTTGCAACTGAACTCCCCTCCCTCAGATGCAGTTCATGCTGTTGTTCAGCCGGCAGGGAAAGCTGCGGTTACAGAAGTGGTATGTGCCTCTATCAGACAAGGAGAGGAAGAAGATCTCCAGAGATCTGGTCCAGACCATACTGGCCAGGAAGCCCAAGATGTGCAGCTTCTTGGAGTGGAGGGATCTGAAGATTGTGTACAAGAGGTGAGTTAATAAAGAAAGCATGCATACAGTCCATTACTACCTCTTCCCCCAGGTGGCATCATCAGTATAGTTTATGCACAGTCACTGCTTAAATATAAACCAGTATACTGCTGATGGCCAGCTTCTTATCACGAGATGTGGGAGCTACCTTTTATCTGCTGGTTAGGACAGTAGGATGTGGTTTAAAGCCCTAGAAAAAAAGAAAGCAAGTTGATCTTGAGTTAAGATTATTTTGTTGACAGGACAATGCTGACGTACTGGAAGAGGGGTTTTCTTACATCTTGATGATAAATAATAAATTACTCCATTCCCATATCTGTGCAATAATCCAGTCTGTGTGAAGGTTATTATGTTCATTTCTTGTTGACTCAGTTATAAAAGGCACATTTTAAAGCTTTTTGGCATTTATAGGATGAAAACTGGAAAATGTATTTTTTGCTTAATTAACTTAAATTCTCTTTCAGTAATGAAAAAAGAGCATTAATACTTGTATACACTTAAAGTTTTATCTTCAGAGACCAGTTGTTGCCTGCCTGTGTCCAGTTTCTGTGATCTCTTGCATTATATATGCGCAGACCTGAATTTGGACAGTAATGATGTCACTTTTTTGCCACCTGTGTCACTAATGCATCTTTCTTGCTGCTCTAAGTGGGAAAAGGCTCTAAAGTAGACATCACTGCCTTGTTAACCCATGTGATGCCTTTTATTCCTTCTCCATGTGTCCTAGATATGCTAGCCTGTATTTCTGCTGCGCAGTGGAGGATCAGGACAATGAGCTGATCACCTTGGAGATAATCCATAGATATGTGGAGCTGTTGGACAAGTATTTTGGCAGTGTAAGTCTCTTAATCATCACACACGTGATATGCTGATTGATGATGTTAAGGGCGGGAGGCCCGACAATTTACAGCAGAAATCCTAGATTTCCAGTCAGGACAGGATCTCCTTTGATCTGCTGCTCTTTGTGTTGTTGCGGCCTCACAGGTGTGCGAGCTGGATATTATCTTCAACTTCGAGAAAGCCTACTTTATCCTGGATGAGTTCCTGTTGGGTGGAGAGGCACAGGAGACATCCAAGAAGAATGTGCTGAAAGCAATTGAGCAGGCCGACCTGCTGCAGGAGGTACGTACTGTGCTTCAACAATAGATCACAATAGCTGGGTTATGTGAACAGTAGTAGGGTTGCAACTAATGATGATTTTCACTGATTAATCTTTCAGTGATTTATCTCAATTGATTTATGATTTGTTTAATCTATAAAATGTCAGAAAGTTGCGGAACATCCCAACTTGTTACAGCCCAACTGGACATCTTGTTTTGTCCGGCCACAAATATTTAACTTCACCATCATGAAAAGATAGAAATTAATTCATTACATTTGAGAAGCAAAAAACGAGTAATAATAACAACTATTAATAGATCCATCTAATTGTTGCTGATTCATTTTCTGTCCATCACCTCATCATTGCAGCTTTAGCTTGTGTTGTTGAACCAGACAGAAGTATAGATCTAAGATGTTGATCTATCCCTGACCTTTATTTTTAAACCAGCGATATACTTCTTTCCCTTGTGCTAGTGCACCAGAACATGTGCTGTCTTGTGTGTCTGCATTGATGTCCAGCTGTGGTCATTTACAGTGGACAGAATCAGTGCTCAGTGATTTATTTTTAGCAAAGCATGCAGCACTGTTGTTATTACAACATGGCTGACTCTGTAAGCCTGTGACAGCTCGAACTTGTTGGAGAGGCCTCGTGTCTGCACACACACACACTCAAAGATTTAATAACTAGCAATTATGACTCATGTACTTGGAGGGGTGCTCTATAAACATATGAACCCCGTGACAGCACTGCAAAGTCAAACGTCCATTTTGTGTCTCTCTTCCTCATCTGCAGGAGGCCGAGGCACCACGCAGCGTTTTAGAGGAAATTGGGCTGACATAAATCATCAAGCTACCTCTTTCTACCAGATGCAGATCTGGCAACCTTCATGTCTCTTTCTTGTCTTCTCCTGGTCACTGTGTCAGTGTTGTATGTATATAATCACCATCTCTGTACCGTATTATTCTGTACTGTACTATCCTGTAATGTCCTTTTTAATGTAGTGCCAGCTGTGGTTTAATGTGTCTCCTATGTACAAGCCCCCTCACTGTATTCTGCAGAACGATTAGTTCAGTACTTCTCCAAACACCTCACTTCTTGAAACTTGTTGAAATGCTCACTTCTTTAAAAATGCCACAGAGAACAATGTAGCAACAACATCAACACAACAACTCCAGCATCATTTTTAGATCATCCATTGTCCACCAGCTGCAGAGATGTGTGTGCTGTTTGGCTTTAAGAACTTTAAGGTGCTGAAGGAGTTCTAGTTTCTGCAATTTGTGTATTACCAAAACATTTGAAGTCTCTTCTGACTATCTGTTTTACTCCAGAAGTTTTGTTTACACCTTTCTGAAGTTGCAACTAAATTTCCTATTCAGTGCAGCTAGGAACATACAGGATGTCCTGCTCTTTTTGTAAAATACAAGCAAACTATTGACACAAATGTTAATGAAAATATTTAATTTGGAAAGAAATCGGTTATATTTATATATAAGTTAACACAATAAAATGTAATTGTGCAAATTTAGCAATTCAGATTCAGGTGTTTGTTTTGCAGCTTGAGAAAACCTTTCCCAAATATCAAAATTTCTTTAGAAATATCTGAGGATTTTGGAAATAACTTTAAGATCAAGTATTTTTTTTAAACAATCTTCTGGGTTTTTCAAAGATTATCTGCAATTTATTTTTCAGAAAATTGAATGTCTTACCAGTGACTCAAATGTAAAACAAACATGAGGCAGAAAGTGAAGCTTGGGGTTTATGGGAATCACTAACACTATTCAAATCAATTCTACACAATCATTCTACATCCACCAAATAAGTGAAATGAAACAATGGCCCATAATCAATACAAATGTATACATGAAGTTTGTACAAGTTTGTGTTTGGTGATTTTCCTCTACAAGTGAAATAATTTCAATATTTTCTTATTTTTTCAAGACTGTTTACCTTTGCTTAATTAAGCTGTTTCTGTGTAGTGTCATGTGTGTGACATCTTTAGTTGTCTTTATTTTTCTGCACTTGCTTTCCTGACGAGAAAATCTGTTTAACAGTTAGTTTTGTAATGACCTGTGGTGATAAGGCTTAGGTAAGTCCCTCACTTAGTCTTAGGTCAGGATAGGATAGTGACCCAAATAATAGTTACACTATTTTATGTATTATGACACTTTGGCTTAAAGACTAACATATGACCAAAGAACACTGTGTTTTACCTTCTTAATGGTGTCTAAGGAAGGCTGACATGGCAGAAAAGGGATTCAGCACTGCAGGATGTTTGAAGAGAAATGTATTTTGAGGGTGATTCGGCCACAATATATCAGTATTATGTAATTATTTCAATCCATTTGAAGACAGGTGTTTCTTTATGGAGCTGGAACTTGAATTATTTTTGACTCAGTGAGAAAAGTAACCGCACATATCAGGGTACATCATAACTACTCATTACTGTCAGCTTGTTCACTTGCCCGTAAGAAGCAGGAAAACAAACCCACAACTTAAGAAGAGATGCTCATTCCAGACTTTATGGCAGTCAGTTTTTTTTGTATCAGAAAAATGAAAACCACAAGGTATTTTTGTTAATCACAAGTAATCAAAGAAATGATCAATTTCATCTTTTGTTTATGCAAACGAAATCACTTACTTTTGTATTTAACACTGCCAACACATTTGCCAACATTTTTTTCTTATATATTTGAAGGGTATTAACAATAAATGTATTAAAAAGAAACACTTGTTTGATTTTTTTTTTTTAATAGTTTTTACTCAGTGCCACAAATCCATCTGGTCAGGTGTTCAATAATTAAAGCAACAACCACTTACTGAATATTCACAAATGTACATACTGATGATGGGTACTGATGTAGCATAGATCTGTTCAAAGGATGTAAGCTACTCCCCGTATATTCACATAGTTAATGTACACATTTTCAAATGTAAGAGCCACTAAGAAGCACAGATGTCATTTCCCGTCAGCTCACTCTGGATTTCTGTGTCCGATTTTTCACTTTTCACATCTGGACTACAGTTTTTCTCACTGTCAGCACTTGTGCTTCCATCTAAGTTGCTGTTTTTCTGAAGCAGCACCGTTTCTTTTGTGTCCTGACTCAGACTTGTTGCAAAACATTTCTCCACATTCTCTTCATCCGATTCTATCTCTTTTTCTGACTCTCCTGATGAAGTCACCCCTTCAGACAAACGGCTTTTCTTCTTATGCTTCTTCTTGCTCTTTTTCTTGCTTTTTTTGGAGTGTTTTTTAGAGCGATGACGTGTTTTAGTATCATCATCATCATCTGGGGGTTTCTCATTTTTGTCTGGTTTCTCTGGGCTCCCGTTTTTGCTCTTTTCTCTGATTTGCTTATTTCTTTCTCTGCTTGTGCTTCTAGACCTGTCTCTCTCTTCTCTATGAGTATTTTTGTCTTTACTATCTCTCTCTTCACTTTGACTACAATATTTTTGCTCTCTGTCTTTATCTCTACTCCTGTTTCGCCGTCTGTCTCGCTCTCTGTCTCTACTTCTACTCCTGGACCTGTCCCTACTTCTGCTCCGATATCTATCGCTCCTCCTGTCACTGTATCTGGATCTGTGCGACCATCTGTCCTCTCTCTGCTGCTGTGAGGAGGTCCTCCTCTCCCTGCTCCTGCGCCTGTCATCTTCTCGTCTGCTGTGGGATCTCTCTGATCTCGGCGGGCTTCTGCTGCCGTGGCGCTGCCTCCACGATCGGTCTCCGTATCGCTCCGAGTGCCACCAGTCTCTGTGGCTCCCCCTGACGCTGCGGTCGGGCGACATGTGCAGGTCTCTGTCAGCCTCCCAGAATTCATGGCCAGGGTTTCGAAATACATGCAGGAAGTTGCAATGCTTCCCTTTGGGGCATTTCTGTCTGTCAAACAATCCTGAGAAAAAAAAATAAAACAGCCATGAAGGAAATGTGAATCATACATAAAATAAGCCTCTCTCTATGCAGTAACACCACTTTGAAAAATTAACTCACCACATATAGCATTCTTCCACCGTGTAACAGGACACATCTCACAATGAAGCTGCCGACCAGCGTACCACCTCCCATTGAACTTGATGAAAGCCTCTTTACACTGCTCCTCCCTAGGACAAATAATGTAGAGATTTACACCCCCCAAAGTACAGTTTATTTGTTTGAAATGGTTTGAGGAGCAGTTTTGTGATGTCTTACGTGTCAAACTGAATGTAAACATTTCCTCTCAAATGTGGCTCATGATTGCAGCAGACCTAAAAAGAAAAAAAAAAGCTGTCAGTAAAAGTATTTCAGTCTAGATATTTTGGTAATAATTCAACCACGACACAGAGATTAAACATTCTCCTGAACAGCGTCTTGTCCTGGTCTCATCTTACCTTGAACTGCACCACCTTGCCAACACTCTTGAACTCTGGAAGGACGTCGTGGTAAAACTCGATGAAAGACTCCTGAAGCTCCTCCTCACTGTGTTCCAAACTAGCATCTACGTCGTAATCATCACGTCGAGACTGCTCCATGCCGAATGTTACAAACATACTGCGGATCATCAGAGTGGGGCTGGCTGTTGGATAAGCGTGCTTCCGAGAACATCTGGAAAAAGGAAAGATTTCTTTTATGCACCTGTATGTCAGTTCATAGTAGTGGATAAGGATTTATGTAATTATCTCAGTGAGTCAGGTAAATAGGGAAACTAATAGTACCTGTCTCCAAATCGACATGTCCCGGTCTTTAAGAAGAAGGGACAGTTGGCGACATCCTGCTCTGTGCCATAATTCTCAGAGCTCTCCTTCACTGGAGCCTCAGGATTCATCCACGGCCCTCCATTTTCGAGCTGGAAGTGACAACATGATAAAAGTATTATATATTATTTATGGTTTGACTTCACACTTACAATAAGATTGAAGTTGTACCTCTGCACGTTTAGTTTCTCTACCTTCATGTGTGTCATACCTGATTTTCAGCTTCATCCAACATTTTCTGAACAGCCTCCTACAAATGGTGTAAAGACACGGCTGGTGAACATGAGTAGAAGTCAAAATACTGCAGCATATCTGCTACTGCGGGTTAAGACCACATTCACAAGGGGTGATATGCACAAAAAAAATCTACATTTTAGGAGGATAATTTCAAGATTTATGAACTTTTGGAGAGCAAATTCACGGACTGTTTTCAAACAAAGTAAAAGATACATCCTTGTTGTGAGAGCTGAAGGTGCTGGTAAGGGCTTTTCTCTTTGTGTGTATCTTTGTTAAGGATAGCTGCTTGTGTCACGCAGTCAAGGAAACATTTAAAAACAACCAGATATAATGCAAGAATACATTTTTCATAGGAAAATAATGAATCATCATCATATGTTTAACTGTATGATTATCTAAATCTTCACTTTTGGATGGACTGTATAAATACTATTAAGTAGAAGAGGATATATTTCTCTTTGTTTTATCCTCCTAGGGCCCGTTTCACCTCTCTGTCTCGCTTCTCCTGCTGCTTCTGCTCTTTTTCTTCTTTTTCTTTCCTCTGCTGGGCATCCCATTCTTCCTTTATCATTCGCTGTGGACAAAAAATTAAAATACATTTTATTTCAAATCCTCTGTCAAATAGGCTCAGGTGCACACACCAATTAGCCAATTGTTACCCATAGCAACCAGCTCCAACTGATGGCAGTAATTCCCTTTGCTGCAAGCTGCAATTATTGATATAATTTAGAAGTAAATTGTAAATTATCATGTCATTATCATCATCAATGATAAGATGGTCAATTAGGCTAATGTTAGCAAATGCTAAAAAAAAGCCTTATTAACTGTAGATTTTTCTTCAAAATGTTAATTAAGCTCAATTTAGTTATTGTTGTTGGCGCTGGAACATTCTTGCTTATTAGATTAATGATGTAGATTACTTTCCTGTCTTTGAATCACACACACATTGTGTTAAAACAATGGATGTAATCAGACTGCAATTTATCTATGCCTATGTACCTAATGCCTTGTTGTTGTTTTTTTAATTGTTAAAAAATTTGGTGAAATGACCAAACCAACAGCTTGTTAGATTCAGACCCTGCCTGCGGTACTTAGATCTAAACACATAAGTTCCTACTCAAGATGTGGAGTTGCATTATATAAAAAGCATCAGTAATCTTCTAAAACAGCTGAGCACTGTAGTTTTTATTCAAACAGGAGGAAATGGTGCATTTACTGGGGGCTATTTTCACCAATTAATTAATACAGATCTGGTCAACTACTGAGAATTTATAGCAGTGTAGTTAGTAGTGTAAGTGGGATTGCCTCAAAATAAATTACGGTGCCGGGATTTGTGGTAAATAAAGGAACAATTCACGCAGTGCGACAGTGTGTCTCATTCATGTGTAAGCAGAGCTAAAACTTTATGAAATGTCAGGTGTTTGTGGTCTGACCCAACACTCGCTATTGATGATTAACTCTGGACTCAACTAACACCTTCAGTATATCATAGGTTAGTTTTTCACATTCTACAAGCTCCGTATGATGTGTTACATGCTGCTGTGTGTGCCTTGCATTTGGTGCCGTTTTCTTTTTCCTCTGCCCACCAGGTACTGCCCCCCCCCTCCACCCTCCCCGGTTCCTCTGCTGATTGCTGTAGCCTTGCCTTATTGCCATCAGCCTCAGCATACAAGCTCCAGACGGTGGGCCATTTCAGAAGCTACAAGCTTTGTGATTGTAGCAAAACTAGTTGCAAATGATTGATATTGTGATATCGGGGACATTTACTCCAATCTCGGGCAAGGGTGTGGCTTTGATTGAATATACTGTATTCATTTTGGGGTTGTAGTTATCTTTGTTTGTTAATCTAGTTAAATATTTCTATAATTGGGCTACGCTTTCTTCCTCTTTAAGGAAATAGTTTTCTGTTGGCGTTAATGTGAACCGTATTTATTATTTAAATAAAAACCTAATTTGTGTTAATTTAACTCAATTTGTCTTGTTTTCATCGTACCCTGGGTAATACACTGTTACTCCCATCATCCCCTTGGTTTTAGATCCTTGGTTTTGGTACTTTTACTTCAGTTGTCCTCTTGTTTCTCTCCTGGTTATCTCAGCTGTTACTTCCCTCTTCCTCTAGGTGTTTTTCGGGGTCGTAACATGATGTATGAAAACAAACAGTAGGTTACCTCCTCTTCCTCTCTTCTTAACCGCACAGCTTCCTCCCTCTCAAACTGCAGCCTGAATTCCTCCTGAGCAAGCCTCTCTCTTTCCAACCACTGGTCATGTAGCCGCTGTCTGAGAAAACAAGCGAGACATGAATTGAACTGTCAAGTTAAGATGTCAGTGCTGCTTATCAATGAATACGTTATACAGGACAGCAAAGTAACATTTTTAGTATGAGTTGTCATTTTCCGTACCTTTCCTCCTTAGCAATATCATTATCTTCCTCATCTTCATCATTTGCTGCTTCTTCTTCTTCTTCTTCTTGGCTTGCTCCATTTTTTAAATCTATGACAAATGTTGAGGGTGTCAGTAACAGATAGCAGTGGACAGTGTAAGTTAACTACTTTTTGACAGGAAGGCCAACATGACAGCTCTCTTCATACCACATTCTCTGGCTTGGGCTACAGCTTGTCGTTTCCGTTTTCTCCTTTCTTTCCTTAAAGCAGCTTTGCGTTGCTTTTGACTGAAGTGAAAGAAATTAAAGTTGAAAGCACACTTAGATTAAACTAGTAAAAGAACACAACTTTACCTTGCACTACTTTTTAATTGTGTATTTCCCTGTTGAGCTGCTGTGGAAGTATAGTTAACTTTAAAATACATTGTTGCACTGAAAGAGGCTTATGGATTTTAGTCTCTATCACTTACATTGCAATTGCATTATGAAGAAATCTTCTAATAGTCAGTATGAACAGGAGGAAATGATTACAGCAAGAAAAGCATGTTCAAACATTGCTTTAAGCTCCTTACTGATGTTTTCAGACTCGTCTTTTAAACTGTTGCAGGAATAACATTAATACGTTGAATTTTACAGCACAGGTAATGGCATTTATGCTACTTGTATCTTACGTATTTTATATTAATTCATCCCATTACAACAAGCAGTATGACATGATCACAAAGACACGCACCTTAACGCAAGAGGAGAGAGCAGTGGAGGAGTGCAGGCTGCCATCACAGCTACAGCTAGCCTCCGTTAGCTATGTTAATATTTCTTATCAATGCGTCTATAAAAAGTACATCATAAATCCTCTTAGCTTACATGTGCTAACTAATTGCATTTAATTAGTATGTGAAGCTACTTCTTTCACTGAATAACTTCTGTTAGCTGTAAACTTCGATTGGCTAAATGCGGGTATGTTTTCATATAAAGCACACAGGAAAAGATGCACTAAGTACTTCCGCCGTCTTCTTCTTCTCCGGTAGTGTTTATTGGCGACTGGTTGGCGTCTAGCTGCTGGCAATACCGCCACCAGCTGGACTTTGTGGCTAATAACACTTATTTTGATCCTACTCCAGTTTATCCAGAGTAAAAACAGTCTCCCTAAATGCTCCTAAACATTTTGACCACCTTGGTTTTACACAATGTCAAAGGAATGTGTCATTTTAGTTGCAATGACTTATTATTGACACAATTCATTTTGAAACATGATTCTAAGGGTTTGGGTGAGGTCAGCCTTGTTGAGGTTATTTATAGTGTTTTGCTGCATGTACTGTATGAGCTGTTTGTGGAAGTGATAAAAACTTCACAATTGTTTCAAGAAGTGTGCCAAAGCAATTAGGAAATACTGTAATATTGTAATTAGTGCTGCAACAACTCCATTAACTGGTTAGACAGAAAATTATTTGCCAGCCATTTTTATAATTAATTTTAAAACGTATTTATTAAGCAAAATGTCAAACATTCCTCAGATCTTTGCAAGTACTTCAGCCTTTTATTTAGGCAGCCTTGACATCCCAGACACACTCTCTCCCTTTCTCCAAAACACTCTGTCATTCACTTTTCTTGTCTGGTGTGGGCCTGAGGAAGAAGGCAGGACTGGTGGAGCAACGGTAGCACAGAGCCTGAGGCACCAGAGCGTACAGCAGGTTGACCAGCACAAAGACAGGTTGGCTGTCAGCTGGCACTCTGTAGGAGAATGGCGTCCGTGTGTGAAGAGATGCACCGATGTGAGAGAACTGGGCCTGTGGAGTGAAGAAAAGAAGGACAATGATAATAGATGACACAACATAGTTTCATTGTATCACTTGCTAATAAGATTTTGCTTATTCTTAAAGGTGCTTCATGCTCCTTATGTGATAACTTTATGACAAAATGCACAAGGTAATAGATAAATCATTAATATCTGAAAGAAATTAACCTAAATGACCTACTTTTTTTATTTTTTGCAAAACTTTAAACACATCTTTTAGTTTTTAAAGTATTACATTATCATTGATTCATTATTTTTTAATAAGGTCTAATTGAAATGGAATGAGCATCCCTCATGAAAAGGAAAAACTCATATATGTAAATGCATTGCTTTCTGGTCTAATTAGACTAGCTTTTGTGGAGAAATTGTTGTTGTTTTTTGCCTCCTACACCTTAAATTTATGGATTTAAAAGGAACATCTCTCAAACCAACAAAAGAGCCAAAGAAAAGTAAAAACAACAAAATCGGCTTAGCTGGCTGTCGTTTTTACATGGATTATTCCGCTAATTAAGTCATGACCCATAAAACTTGGTCAAACTCTGGTATTGCCACTCATTCTTCATTATTTTTCAGTCTTAACAGACTTCTGCCAGTTGCCATTTCATATAAAGTCACTGAAAATTAGACACATGACATGTCTCATAGCAACCATGGCTGCCGGAGCACCAGCTGTCGTATTTATAGCTTGGTCGAACAGCTGACGTTTAAGTGAATACCACTAATACCACCATTCCTCTCGGTCTGAAGTCAGCGTCTGCCCTTATCACATCAGTGAGTGATGTGTTAGCCTGTAGTTCTGACACAATAGCTGCTTTGTGTTGTTGAGGTGTGATTGGCACACTAGCTCCCACCACTCTTTCAAGTTTCCATCTTTAGATTTAAACATGTTCTGTATATGCTATAAGTATATTCATATCATACCTGTTCATGCAGAGACTTTCATGTTTGATTGCACTAAAGATGAATTTTTTAGGGGAAAATTGGGGAAATGAATGCCCAGATTTGGGTTTGGATTTTCCATGCAGCATTACCTAATCTTCCTGGAACAATGATGTCATTTGGGTAAAAGAAATCTTGTACATGTGAACAATGAAAGTCACTGAATAACTGACCCTGGCAATGGTAGATGTTTGACAATCAATGTGTGAGTATGCTGGCATCTCTGTTTTACACCTGGTTGTACATACAGTATTCCTGTGTGCAGTACTGTAATATTTTTCCGGTTTCTGATCATCAGTGCAGGGGGAAGTTGTGGAAACTGACTCCTCCACATCCAGTAAGTTTATCATTTCTGGGCTGACTGAGATACCTTAACAACTGAGGACAGACTATTTGGTTTCTAACTTCCTGAACTTTACTGTGCTAACCAATCTGTTGGATTTATCTTCTCAATACAATTTTGAATAATGAAAAATAACAGCAACTGTAAAGTGTATCCTCTGGTGTTAGACTTTCACTTGAATTTTAGCATGTAGACCTTCGTTACATGACCTTCATTATTAACTACTACATAACTTGATTTGACATAGGACAGAAAGAGATTACAAAGCTGTACAAAGTGTTTACATGTTACAATGTCCTACTTTCTATCTGGCATATCCAAGTTTCTTAAAAACATGATATGGGCTTATTAAGGTTTATGAAACCAACATAAAAGGTTCCCATGCCACCACAACTGGTGAACTGGAGGTCTACACACACACACACACACACACACACACACACACACACACACACACACACACACACACACACACACACACACAGTTTCAGTATTTTGTCTGTCTCACTAATATGTTGTCAAATTGTTTGGATGTTTGGTTTGCTAGTTTAAATGTATAGACATTCTGGACACAGATACCATTGTATACTTGATAATATGATAATATTCACAAAAAACAGATGTTTTAAATATTTTTGTCCCCCAAAATGACCCCTAGTATTACTACAGTACCTACCTGTGCCAGTGCCCCTGAGTGTAAAAGGGTCAGATCCAGCATCCACTCACATCCTGGGACCAACAGCCCGTAGAGAGTGATGATGTAGTACGGGCCGGAGTACAGCATGCTCACCAGCATCTGACAAACATTAATATAGCTTCATTCAAATATCAGTGTAATAGCAGTGGGATTTATAATGTCAGTGACCATGCACTTACCTGTATTTTAGGGTAGGCTGAAGGGTCTTTCAGGTAAGGCTCATAATGCTGTGTGTAACTCTGACACCATATGCTGGGACAGTCCAGGACAACCTAAAACATAAACTGTTGGAAATAAAAAGGCACTCTACACAAAGAAGTTAGTTAATTGTCTCAGTGTGTCTTACCAGTCCTCTGAAGACACAGAAAGCCAGAGCAGGGATGAGGTAGATAATGAACATCAAGTCCAAAGGTCTGTTAAGCAAACTTGTCCTCTGGGCCTCCTGGATGCTCTGATAGAGAAGCAATGAAGATGTACAGACTCAGAGCTCTGTCCTACATTGGCAGGGTACCAGTCAAACATTTTTGGCTGTTCAGAATCTACATTGCATCTACAACCATACAACCATCACTGATGCTCAGATTGATCACAGTCAGTAATGGACTGAAAATACTTGCACATTTTCAAAGGTGGATGACTGAAATTGGTTCGTTCATAGAGACAAAAAGAATGCAGTTTATGAAACCAAATTCCCTAAAAGAAATTCTTAAGTATTTGGGGGCTTATTCTTTTCCCTGTTCGACAACACCAAGGTGAACTTGTCTTTTTTAGACACAGTGTAGAGAACTGTTATTACTGCACATGCATGACTTGCACATTCACTACTATACAATAGACAATATACTATACTACAGACTGTCTATACTATACTACAGACATCAGCTGTACAGTATAATTTCATTATGTCTTTTGCCTTTCTTTAATGTTTGATGATTGAAAACTGCTCAGCACACTTTGCATTTCTCTACAATCCATTAAAGGCTACGTGTGGGAAACTTCAACATTCTCAACTGCCAGTTTTGAGCTTGACTTACTGTTAACTGAACATTTTGTGTGGAGGGCTGGCTGAAGATGCGGAAACAGGCCCAGATGGACACTGAGATATACAGCATGTGGAGGAAAAAGAGAGGACCGATTTCGGTGCCATATTTCCCTAGGAAGAGATAGAGTACAGTAAGGTAACAAACATCTCAGTGTGGGAAAGAAACAAGCCAAAAAAATGAAAATAGCACTTAAAATGTAAATCTTTTTCAACTCCAAGCAACAAAAGAGCAATAATATTCAGGCCATTGTAGGATAATCAGGGTAAATATGAGTAAGGGTTTTACATGGACTAGCTATCCAAAAGCATCTCATTATTTTTAGTGTACTTACCCACAGCATTCCCAAGAATGTAGACTATGGCACGCATGAGAAAAGATCCTACCCAGTAGAGTCCAATGGCTCTGTAACTGTCCCTGTGCAAACCACGTAACACAGCCATGTCTAAGCCAGTTAGATAGATCGATAGAGCGATATATATAGATATATCTATCGATCGATCAATAGATCAATAGATAGATAGCCTTGAATACAATGCAGCACTTACCCCCAAGTAATGGCAGCAATCATAAGCAGATACATGAGATAGTGTACACAGCCATCCCAGTAGGATATCATGTGCCCATGTGCAGTATTCATATGTGGATCTGCCTGAATCACAGGGGAGATTTTATATTTATCAGCCTATAGACACTGTATACACATGCAGGACTACACAGCACAATGCTTGCCTCTTTGATGTAAAATGTTACAAATCCATCAATGATGTTGTCCTGCTCCAGGCCGATGATCAGATTCACCACACTGAGGAATGCATAGACTGCGTACACTGCACAGATGAATAAATGTAATTTATTACAGCAAGCTCTCTGGGTGTTCTGCCAGCAGAAGTTGGCATTGCACTTTATATATGAGGTGGACACCTGGCAAACTAAATGTACTGTCTGTCACTTCTCTACCATTTAACTCCACATGATTTTAGCATAAAACACTACAAAAGCATAAAATACATTTTTTAAAGTGTTAATATGTTGTTAATATAATTCACACAAAACCTTGGATTTCTACTTCATTGGATATTAAAAAATCTTTCTCCGTTTAAACCAAATTGAATCCAACAAGAAACATACATTAAGTGAATTCATACCATAGAAAAGTGGATCAGCTGGAGTCTTCTTCTGGAGTATAAAACGGGCTGAAATGGCCAAAATGATGAGTGCTGCACACCCAGCGAAGAAGAAAGCTTCAGCACTACAATCAATTAAAAGAAAGTATATATTAAAAAATCTGACACATTCTTCCAAACGATGCTGCGTGATAACAGCAGTTTTTACTTCGTGTGTCCACACGTGTACAGATGTCTGTCTGGATATACAGTGTTTGGGTGGCTCTCTATTACTCTCGTGGTGGCAGAAAAATTAAGAGGTATTCAAAAAATGCTCAGATTTTCTATCTCACCTGTTGCTGTAAATGAGAGAGTTGAAGAAATAGCAGATGGGAATGGACACCAAGGAGAGCATGAACACCCCCGTCCCTGCAGACGCGCTCATTGCGGACCAGATTTTAGCGTTTTTTTCCTTGTACCGAGAATAATTGGTCGTAAATTAGCTGCAATAAATTCTCATATTTTGACTACGCCTCATTTTTATCTCAAGGAATGGAAGGAGGAAGTCACTGCGTGTCTAACATTGTAAAAAAAAACAGCACAAAGTTGTAGAGACGCTCACTCATGCATGCTCAGTCTTGTTATTCTGGTCTGTCTCGCTTTATCTCCCTCTACATCTGACACACACACACACACACACACACACACACACACACACACACACACACACACACACACACACACACAGCTGTCCCATAATTCATTCTCACTACTGAGGATTCATGTTCTCATAACACAGCTTTAATTATTGCTAATCCTGTTTAGCAGAATCGATGATCCTCATCATTTGTTTATTTTTCTTTGTCACAGCCTATAAATAGTTCTGTAAAATTGAAAAAGGTTTGTGTTTAGTGGGGAACTGCACACACTGCCATCTAGTGGTTGGATGGATAATTTCAAGCTGACTGCATGGATCACAGCATCAATGAATTAGGTTATTTCATACTCAAACGTCTATTTAAAAAAAAGAGAGACATTATTTTTAAAAACAGGAATTTATGTATAGGCATATTTTATGAAACATCACATTACAAACATAATAGCATATATAGTACAAATTGTGAATCAATAAATAAAATACAGAGTGCAGTGTTTGTATGATTGTCACACAAATTGTAATGTTCAATAATGTAATATAATTTATTCATGGTTTGATTTGAGGGTAAATATACACAAAGAACAAAAATAACTATACTTATAACAACATTGTGATAATAGATACATTGATTTGAATTATTTTAAAGATTTTAAGGAACCAACAGTTGTATCTGTTTGTTTATTCATTTATGTATGTTCCTTTTGCAGGCTACTGCTGCTTTAATAGTTTATTGTATGTTTCACACAGATGTGATGCCTGTATAATAATAATAATTATTATTATTATTATATTTTGTAGATAATGGTAGCTATAGGAGGCTAGTTTCTGTGTTCACTTTTCTTCTGACTCAGAAATAAACTTTTGAAGCGACTCATGTAAAAAAAAATCATGTTTATTTGGACAAATATAATATAGTAAATAGTCTCAGCAGCGTGCCCCAATGTTCTTCATTGTGTGCGATAAAATCCTTTTCACAAGATTTCTATAACAGAGCCGGAGAGAGCAAAATGATCATGAGACATGTAACCACAATGGGAAACACATAAGGCCGAAATAAACTGGAATTTTATTTATCTAATATTTGTTGGATATTATTTATCTAATATCTGTTGGATATTGAATAAAATACTAAAATATAATATATTTAAAACTGGAAAAATCTATTTTTCCTATTTTATTTCAGTACGCAAGGGGGGAAAATGATTTCGCACATCTAACAAGCTGTGGGGAAAAAAATCAATGCACTGTTGTAATTTGTGTCTATTTGTCACATTTGAATTCAGCAATAAAGTTGAAAGAAAAACATGTTTAAAGGTCTGTCCTTTTTTTCTTCCATGTTTCTTTGTTCTGTCTTTGTTACTTATTTATTTATTTATAGTTTGTTCAGATGTGCAAGGGGAAACATACAGCTGTTAACAATGCTCCAGCGGTAGTGACGGTGGGAATTTAGAGGGGGGTATTACAATTACCATTTTTCCCTTTAAAATGTTGAATGAAATCTTCACAGCATAATGTCAAGCATAAAAGTAGGGATATGTGAACAGACACTGAGGATGTCTGTTAAAGCTGCACTCATCAATAAAGAAATAAAAATACAAACGCAAAAAAAAAAAAACTGTTTTGGAGGAAGTACGCATGCGTCATTTCTGGAGAGACGCAGCAACAACATCAAGAGAGAGATGGCGGCCGCTGCAGGCACGTAGCGGTCCGTGCGTTAGTCTGTGTGTTATGAACGGACCCGTGTGCAAGTAGACGAGATAAGAGATAAGTTATGGCGACCGGGAGCGGTGTCGGTGTCGGCTTACCGTCCAACCATGACGGTCAGGAGGCTGCAGCATCCAATGCAGCGGCGGGGCTCTCCACGGTGCCCGTCGCCGGTGCTGCCCCTGCTGCTGCCCCGTCCGCCTCCCAGCATGTCCTCGGCCTTCACCGGGAGCCCATGTACAATTGGCAGGCGACGAAGAGCTCTCTGAAGGAACGCTTCGCCTTCCTCTTCAACAACGAGCTGCTCAGCGACGTCCGGTTCATCGTGGGGAAAGGCAGACAGGCCCAGAGGATACCGGCCCATAAGTTCGTCCTGGCCGCTGGCAGTGCTGTGTTTGATGCCATGTTCAACGGAGGGATGGCCACAACTTCAACTGAGATAGAGCTGCCCGACGTGGAGCCAGCAGCCTTCCTCGCCCTGCTCAGGTAGGACAGGTGACCCCCATGTGTATTCAAGAGGTTTTTTTTTTCCAATTTGAGAGCGTGATTTATTGATTTCACGTCCACACTTTGTTATTCTGTTCCTCAAAACCCCCTCCCCTCGCACTCAAAAAGCCCCTGCTTGTGCATAGGTTTGCTCTGCCTCTGTTCAAACTGTATGCTTGCACTCAAATGTATTGTTGCTTGTACAGATTTCCCTTCTCACAGTCAGGTTGTGCTGTGCAGGTTTCTTGTGCAAAAACCCTGTCAAACTTCCCCAACCACTAGTATACCAGGTGTAGAAGTACTGACCAATTCAATGACACATGCGTCTTTGCAGTGGACTCCCAGATTAATCCAAAATTGTGCAGCCTCGCGAGAGTTTAATAATCAGCTAGAGGGAGGAGCATGGACGTATAAAGAGATCTGGATACAGTGCTGGAGGTTGGGCCCGTCCATTCCTGTGAATCCAAAAATGCCACTTAGTGTGCACGCTTTATGGTTCCAATGCACCCATGAAGGATGCTCACTGGAGACTAACTTCCAGTTGAACCCTCTAGCTAACTATGAAGGGAAAAAAACAATTGAATAATGCTGCTCTTATACACCTTTTGATATGTGATCGGATCAAATAGAAATGAGTCATTTTGTGGGGGTTGTGATGCCCAAAAAAAAGTATCTGCTGACTTCTCTTTCACAGTGTAAGTCAATGCGAAAACATGATGTTGTAATTACATGGTTTGACCACTTATTGGCTTCAAAGCATGGTGATGTTCCTGGTGGCTTGGAGAGGAATGCTTGGAGTTTGTTGTGTTTGAGTAAAGAAAGGATAACTTATTTTTATCTCAAACATTTTTAAAACCATGCTTGAATATTTAGCTGATTTGGACAACTGAACGTTTGCGGGACTTGGTTAGACACAAAAACAAACAGATCAGATCAAGCGAAAGGTAATGGTCCTTTGTGTAATGCTGTCAGACACGTACAATAAAAAAATCTGTGCCTGTAAAGTGGCAAAAACAAACACAAACACTTTTAGTGGACATGCATTAACAGGGTGCTATTGCCCCATCTGATTACATTGCAGCCTGTTTAGCAGCTACTGGATGCAACGATCTCGCTCAACACTGGACCAGACTAATTATTGTCCCCATTAGTCACAGTTAGTTTGGTTAATTAAATGCCAAAAAATATGGAAAATGCCTAACATTTGCTCAGAGTGCTAAGTGACATTATCAGATGTTTTGTTTTGTCCGAGCAACACTCCAAAACCCAAACATATTGAATTTACAAGGGCTGTTTATATTGGGTTTCAAAATGCGCTACAGGCATCCGAAAAACAAATGGACAGCCAAGACACATCTGTAAGTATTATAAATGTCCAAGTTGTCCAGCTGACCACTTGTGTTCAGTGCCTACATGACTTCCTCAAGAAGGTCCACACAGTTATAATATCAATCTGTTTCTGCACAGACGCCACTTCCAGCTGTTGAGATTGATTCGACAAAGTAAATTGGCATTGGGGCACTATCGCCAAAATAACCACTACATCCTGCATTGATGATGTATTTTCCTGTTACGTGCTGGTTGGGGACAGATCAGGACACAAGTGTTTACGCCACAAAAGGTATGTGGTCAAATGTGTCCAAGATCACCTCAGCAAGTGGTTTGAGTGATGGGATCACAGTGCGTCTTGGTGTTTGCTTACATTTTGTATTTAGCATCGTCCAGTTGTGATCTGATCACCCGAGATGCATTTTCACTACAAACAGGGTCTAAGAAAAGTAGCAAATTGTCACATTAAATAAGCAGCAAACAGAGATTTTTTAGAGTTGCTTGAAAAATGATCTTTTTTAGCTGACTGGTTACTGCACATGCCATTTTCAACATCCCTGGTTCAAATCCAGCTGGGGACTTTTGTTGCATGTAATACCCATCTCTTTGTGTCCTGTTTGTCATTTTACTATCAACTGTCCAATAAAGGGAACAAGGTAGAAAAAAAGGACTTAAAAACTATTAATTGATTATCAAAATAGTATATAGTATAGTATAGTATAATAGCCAATGGACCAAGCTCTTTAAATGTTCTGAACACAAGCAGCTTTAGCTTTGCACAAATAAAATACAGTTTGCAAAACTGTAGTTTTAAATCAGGACGTATGTCATGAAAAGAAGTAAACAAGACTATAAATCTGACCAGAAATTCAATGCTCGTTGTTCTGTGTGACTTTTTGAAAGTCATTGCTTCAGACACATTACAGTCACCTCAATACCAAAACAGTATTGAGGTTCTTTGTTCAGTACATATTATCTATAAGATGGCACTTACATTCTGCAAATTTATATTTTACGTTTTAAGATTAGTCAGCCTGAAATGTGGTGGGGAAACATTTATGAAATGAATATCTGACTCTAAACACTGTTCTGTTGCCTGTGTGCAGGTTCCTGTATTCTGATGAGGTCCACATTGGTCCAGAGACTGTTATGACGACTCTGTACACGGCGAAGAAGTACGCTGTCCCTGCGCTGGAGGGTCACTGTGTGGAGTTCCTCACCAAGCACCTCAGAGCCGACAATGCGTTCATGCTCCTCACTCAGGTAAGTTTCATTCACGCTGCCAGAAAACTCTTATGACAGTGCTTTATTGAACTTCATTACAACAGTACCTAATTCAACTCTTTTATGACAGTACTGTATTGAACTCGGTTATAATGGTAAAGTTATTTAACTTTATTGTAAAAGCAGTTTATTTAGTATTTGAAGTAGTTAACAGTAGTTTAGAGAGAAAATATTTAAATATGTATTGTGTATCGCCATATAGCCTAATTATTATTAGTATTATCTATAGGCCGGTTTGCCCAGCTCTTTGTGTGTACATGTTTTGTATGTTTTGAGGTTTGTGGATCTGTAAGATTTCTGTCTGTAAGATTTTCCGCAATACAAACTGGAGAACTAAATTTAATATGTGGTGCTGTGGAGTCACAGCATTGAAGAATGACAATTGTAGAAATAATGTCTTGGTTTACACTGGAACCTCTCTTTCAAAGAAATGGTTCTTATGAAAACTATGATGTCAGTATAACGGGAACCTTCTGTCCAGAGACACATTTCTGTCTTTCACATTTTATTTTTATGTTTTGAGCAGTATACACCTCCATTGTACAGGAATGGAGGCAGAAGAGGCGGGTATCTCCAAATGTCAACATAGAAAGGCAAAACTCTGCTTGTCCAGACACATTACTTGGAGTAATGAAGCAAAATAAGATTAAAATAGCTGTATGTAAGAAATATATTCCAAGTAATCATAAAATGGCCCTGATAGTCACCAGACATTAAGGAATCATGTTCATTTCAAACATTGATAGCACTGACAGTAGTAGTCCAACCAGAATATTCACATTTGAAAAGCTAAGTGGCAGCCCACAAGTAATGTTTATGTTGTCATTTTGTGTTTTGGCCTGATGCGCCACCCACCACCTATCTACCAATCACAAAGTCAGTAGCAGTTCAGCATCCAGGTTGCCAGTTGCCACTGAGCTGCAGCTAGGAACACTACAGATAATGTCTGATGTTACAAAACCAAAAAAGCCTCGTTATGACTCTCAAATACGTCGTGACAATTTGAGAAACAAAACAGTAAACAGAGTCAGACAACTCTACACCACTGTCTCTGTCACACAGGAGAGGAGCAAGAGCAGTGTGTGTGTGTGTATGTGTGTGTGAGAGAGAGACGCTCTCTTCTGCTCTCAGTCTATTCAATGCGGGAATACTACTATTTTATTCCCCCTCCCTGTTATTTATGAAAGTTCAAAACACTGAATGGAGGACAGAGTTGCTCCGTCAGAGAGCGGCTACAAGACGATGTTGTGTTAACTGTGGTGGAGTGAGGTAGAGTGGATGAAGAGGGAGGGAGAGGTGACAGTAAGAAGCCGGTGAATCAGATCAATAACACGTTATTTTCTGATTGTTTCACAGTGGTTACGTTCAACAATGAGTAATAATAACATACACATTAGCCAGTCAACTTACACTGTGCAGACATCCCAACTCACCCGCATATTGATAGCGTCTCCATGACACCCGCAAATGAGACGTAATCTCCTAGAATCTGGAGTGAACAAGCAAGAGCTCGCACTAGAGAGTGACAGCGCATTGTGTGTCCGCAATCCGCATTGTGTATGTTGCGCTCGTCTCGTGCGCGTGCAGGATCACGTCCAACAACTAGTAACCCGTGTGAACGTCAACTCTAGGAGGAGGGGGCGAGGAGTGACAGCTCTCTCCAGTGTGTTGAACGTGGGCTGAAGTACCATTTCTAAACGCTTGGTGTCAGTTACATACTTGAACTTTAAGTCAGGGCAGGAATGCCAGCTTAAATACCATCTTGGTCTAGGTTTGGCACATTTTCTGCAACACAATGCAATTATACATTTATTCCATTATCTGGTGCGTCATAATGTCCCACACATCCTACTATTCTTTCCAACTGTTGGAAACTGCCTGGCTTCAGCCCTTAAGTGTAGGATGAAACCATGTTTCTGTCTTTGCATCTACATCAGACCAGCTATCGCTCTTTGATAGTTGAGTTTAAATGACATTAGTTGTTCTATTTTTGGTTTATGCTGCCATTTGTTTGGGTTCTGCTGCTGGCTGTGCCACATTTTCTGAGCCTTCAGGCTGCATGCTCAGTAGTTTTGTGATCAAAGTCACTCCTTTTTTTTGACCAGCTTTGCAAAGGTAAAAATAGATTTCCACTAATACAACTCTTATAAAGCAGCAGTGTGCTCTAAATTGTCAGTGTCATTGCTTGTCTCATTTTATAAAATTTGAAGACCGGTATTGGCTCAGACTCAGACAGTTTTTGACACATGCATGCAGAATGATCTAAATCAGGTCATGTTGGTCGCTCCTTTTAAGTGTTTTCATAATCATCATTTCTCCCAAATTCTTTTGTGCTCACCAGAAAAGATATTTTGAAACTCTCAGTCATAAAATAAATGTAATTGCTTTAAATTTAAAGTGCTGTAATTCCTCTTTGGCGCTTGTAAAGTAAACAATTTGTATCTACCATAAGATGCTGTTGGCATGATGCATGTTTTTTTTCTGTTGTGCTTTTGTTACAGGCAAGGTTATTTGATGAGCCTCAGCTCGCCAGCCTCTGCTTAGACACCATAGACAAAAGCACTGCGGACGCAATAAACGCAGAGGGCTTTACAGATATTGACCTTGGTATGTTAGTCTTCTAAAAGTGACATTTCATATTCTCTACTTGTCTGGATCTGAATTAATCTCTGTGTGTGTGTCTGTGTGTGTCTGTGTGTGTGTCTGTGTGTGTGTGTGTGTCTGTGTGTGTGTGTGTGTGTGTGTGTGTGTGTGTGTGTGTGTGTGTGTGTGTGTGTGTGTGTATAGACACTTTATGTGCAGTGCTAGAAAGAGACACACTAAGCATCAGGGAGAACCGTCTGTTTGGGGCGGTGGTACGCTGGGCGGAGGCCGAATGTTACCGACAACAGCTTCCCCCGACCTCGGAGAACAAACAGAAGGTTCTGGGGAAAGCCCTCCCACTCATCCGCTTCCCGCTCATGACTGTTGAAGAGTTTGCTGCAGGTAAGCGCATCACAAACATGTTTTTCATGCTGATACTTTTTTTTATTTTTTTTTTATTGTAGTGACACTTTTCAGACCAGTGAAGCCATTACTGAACATATTCAGCATGTTCCTCATGTGTCCATACAACTCAAACCACAGAAACCAGTTTGATATTCTTTCTTGTGCAACAGGGCCTGCCCAGTCTGGAATATTGTTCGATCGGGAGGTGGTAAATCTGTTTTTACACTTTACAGTAAACCCCAAACCACGGGTCGACTACATTGACAGGCCCCGCTGCTGCCTCAGGGGAGAGGAATGCAGCATTAATAGATTCCAGCAGGTTGAGAGTCGATGGGGGTACAGTGGTACCAGCGACAGAATCAGGTGAGGTGACTATGATGGTCAGTTGTTCATCAGAGGAAATGGACTGACAGACAGCTGAGGTTACTTTTTCCTTCTTCTAATTGTCTCTCCCATTCTCTCTCCATGTCTTCCTCTTAGATTCAATGTAAACAGAAGAATATCCATAGTGGGTTTTGGCTTGTATGGTTCAATACACGGACCCACTGACTATCAGGTCAACATACAGGTAATTGCTGACATTAAGGCCTAATGATGTCCAAGGACAAACTCTGCAGTGTACCATCAGTGTGTTTGTGATGGAGAATTATAATGTACACATGTCAGTATGAGTGGTAATCATTTAAAAATGTTTCAAAACCAATTCTGAAAGATAATCTGAATTAATTTTTTATTAAAGAAATTCAGTATTTTCTAAATACAAGCAGTAGTATAAGAACTATGCCTAAAGAAAAACAGTAGTAAAAACTATTGAGATGCGACCCAGCTCTTCTTTTCGGTGAATCCATTTTCTCTCAACCTGTGGTGTGTAATTCCTTAAAGTTTTCTTGCATTTCTCAGAAGTGATTTGCACAACTTCAGTGGGGACAAGTGTGAACTTGTTGCATTCAGTTGAAAGTGAAGTGAAGATGAAGAGAGTGAAAGTAAACATTACGGTAGACAGAGCAAAGCAGTCGGAGGTATAATAATTGTTTTAACAGATTAGAAACAGCAATAGTTAGACCCAGATTCTAGTTTCAACATTGCAATTTGAGTGCTGTGAGAGAAATTTATATCTCTGCCTTTTTCTACATGTTCCTTATGATTGTTGAACCTCTTTGATGTCTCTATTAAAACCTGATATTTATTGTTTACTATTAAACTCAAATTTTGCTGCAATGAAGACTTATTCACTATTTGGGGAATTCTGTATAAAGCACTCTGTAGTTCTTACCTAAAGAACGTCAAAATTCAAGGTTAATAACTTGCTAGTTTTTTTCCTAGAGCTTTTAGCTGTATTTCACAATATTCTTCAGTAGATGTCATGATGACAAAGAAAACTCCACCTACTGAAGAAGACTGTGACATCCTGTTGAAAGCTTTGATTGTTTTTGTGAGACCCTTTGCCTCAGAGGTCAAGAATATTCAACTGTTAAGTGTTTTATTGTCAGTTATGCAAAACTAAAGCACAACTCTACTTGAATAACGCCCAATATATGATGGCAGTTGATGCTTGATTAACTTCCTCAGCCACATCTGAAATCTGTTACCTCCTGCAGTATATTTACTTTCTATAATTTTATTTGAGTATATATATGAATACTCTCAATAACTACATGAATGGGCTATCCAAAATCCCACAATGCAATGCTTGTTTGCCTTTGATGGATTTGAATATTACAAACCTACACACCGGCACACCTGTCAACAATGATGTAAAATGCTTTTGATAATTTCTAACTTTGAGTACGCACATACAGCGAGGTGCAGACTAGTGTGAGCTTCAAAAGATGTTGATCAAAATAAAACATCATTCTTCTCCTACAAACATCTGCATAGATATATGCCTTCTAAACGACATCTTTTTTTTAGTCAAAGTGCATTGTTTTCTCCAAATAGAATTTAAAAAAAATAAATAATATGATGTAAGATATGCTCCATTACCACTGACTTCTCTAAATATTTAAATATACAATTTTAAATATACATTTCCTCTTATCCCATCAGTGGCCTGGGCAAACAGGTTTATGCCCCATTTTTCAATGCAAAATGGCAAATGTGCACATTGTTGTTCATTCAGCTAATACATTATCCTGTTCTGTAGATCATCGAGAGCGACAAACGCATTACACTCGGGCAGAACGACACAGGCTTCAGCTGTGACGGCACGGCAAACACATTCAGAGTGATGTTCAAAGAGCCTGTAGAAATCCTACCTAATGTCAGCTACACTGCATGTGCCACCTTAAAGGTTAGTCTGAACCTGCTTCATTTCAAATAAATCCTGAATCGCACAAAATAACATCATCTGGTATACCCACAATGAGGGTTAATCATGTTTGTTTTTTAATTTCACAACTCAGGGCCCAGACTCCCATTACGGCACGAAAGGGTTGAAGAAAGTGACCCAGGAATTGGCAACAGGGACCAAGATGACGTTTTTCTTTTTTAGCTCACCTGGAAATAACAATGGTACATCAGTGGAGGACGGGCAGATACCAGAGATCATCTACTACACCTAGACTTAACACGGTGTCATGCAGACGCACTGAACCAGGGAGACCTCAGACTGCTGGGAAGACTGGACTGCTGGAGATATAGTGCCTCATGATCCCTCGGAATTAAGATTTTTGTCACAGTTTTTTTTGCTGATGCATTTACAGAAAGTATATTTGCATATTTTTTATTGTGCACTGTTATCATTTATTCTGCAGGTGTCTTTAAAGTACTTTGTTTTTGCATTGTAATAAGGATCAATGTGTGTAATGTAACTTTGTCAGTGGTACATGCTGTAATTTATGACTTTATGTTTGCTTAGCACTTCATTAAAGTAAAAAAACCCAAAAAAAACCAAAAGAAAAGAAAACAAGTTTCAGGACTTATGGTTTAAATAAATGATAGTTCTTTTGGCAGTACTATGTCCAACATAGGATTCTTCCTTCTATACACTGCTGAAGTTGATATGGAGTTTGTATTTTTCCTCTTTCTGTCACTAGGTGATGCCAGATACTCCACACAGCTAGCTACTCATCACTACTACAATAACCAGGGAGCAAGAATGATAGCTCTGTTGATCCCAGCATGATGATTGTGTGACATATCAGAGATGTTAAGAATTCATCTAGATTAACTACATTGGCATCAACTTATTGTGTGTGTTTCTGGTTCATACAAGACCGAAATCTTAGAACTGTCACATAGTCTTGACCTCTCTTTTTTCAGTAGGCCTAACCAAGAATGCATTAGAGGCAGAAGCTGGACATTTCATCTATTTTTTACCTTTGGATACCTTTGTAGTTTCTCAGCTCACTTGCTAACTTAATTTCACACACAGTCACAGTGACACCTGTTCAGGTGTTAAAATTGATTCAAGTTGGTGGGAAGCTGCGCAGTTTGTTCTATCATGGTCAAATCAAATCATAATTTGATTATTTACTCCAAAGTCTTTCCACACATTGGCAACTGCAGAAGTACTCTGTGGGAAACATACCCCTGATTGTAGATTACTGATCCATCAATCCATAATTTTCTGGTGGAAAATCATTTTAAAGCTTTCCTTCCTTTCTTCTTGTTTGATTTATCTCTTCCGTCTATGGGGCCACACCATCAATGTTGTGTTTCACAGGAATAAAGTTTTGGGACTGGCCAGAAAGAATTTTTTAAAAGAACGGTAAAAATCGATACAGCAGAATCCAAGTTGGTTGAGTAAAGCTTTAAAACCACTGAATCCTCTAAGTTTAATAATGCTATTCATCTTCAGACTCTCCCAGACTGAAAAACACACACTCCTTTCAAGCAGTGGAAATAGCTTCAGTTTAAGGAGTTAAACATATTGGGAATCAGCCATATTGTAAAATGCTTTGTGCAGGTGATTGTTGCAGTATCTCAAAAACAAGAATTTGATGAAATACTTAAAAATCATTGATATCTCTGACGAAGAAAAAAACATGTTAGAATTGAAGATAAAGACTTTAAGACAACTGAATTGCTGCAAAATACAATGTCCTTCAAATCATACTATTTAAGCCTCAATTGGATCCTCCTAAATTCCAAATCAGTAGCCTAATGCCAGATTACTTCTTGAATGTGTTCAGTTCTGATTGTCAGCACAATGTCTGCGAAAAGAAAAGAAAAAACTGCTGTCTGCTGAAAGCTGCGTCTACTGCACATAGATGAAGTGCTCTTAAAATTGCATAATCTGCACATTCATACGAGAAAGGCGGTGGAAGCAAGACCACTTTAGATGGCAGTGAGTGGGCTTTGACGAGGAGAGTGATCCGCAGAGGCTGAGTCACTGAGACCTGAGAGCTTATCCCGCTGACTGCCCACTTAGACAGCCTTTAATACCAAAAGAACCAAGAGAATCAGTTTGAGACAGGTTTTCACCACCCACCAGGTACAAAATGCTCAAACACCAGGAGGACAAAAAGATTACAGCACCAACACAGTCTCCTGCTCTCACTTGTGTAAAAAAAAAAAAAAAAGTGTTCAGTATTGTAATGTATTCAGAGGGTTGATGAAAGGAAAGCTGCTGATACTAAAGCATTGAAGAGGCAAATGTGAAGCTTTACAGGAATAAAAACCTCAATCTCAACTATTAGATTACAAATCCATATTAGTAATTTGTCATTTATAGATGTGTGTTGTATTTCTGACTGTTTTTGTGTGGGTGGGTGTAGATAGCAGCAGTATGGTCTGCCTTTCTCTGTCCATCTACTTGAACACTGACAGCAGGGAGAAGGATTTATATCTCTGCTGTTTTTGTTGGTGTTTGGTACTATGGCAGACTTGCATTGCCATGAGCAAAACAGGCAAAAATTAAAACTTGCATTAAACAATAATTTGTTGCTCAGAATAACGATCCAATAACTTTTCATCTAAAGCCACCATCAGGTCAATTTATAACTAAAATCTGTAAAACTAAACATATTCCCATCATCCTCAACTGAAGACTTTGCATTTGCCACTAATTTGCAAATGTTAGCATGCTAACAAGCTAAAATAAAATGATGAGCACCCCCCTGAACATGTTACTTTGTTATTCTGAGCATATTAGCATGCTAACTTTAGCATTGAACTTACTAGTACTCAGACCCTTTACTTAATTAAAAGTACCAATACAGCAATGCAAAAATACTCCATTGCAAGGAAAAAGTCCTCCATGAAACATCCCACTCAAGTAAAAGTATATTTGTATTAGTAATAGTAGTGGTTTGCTCCCTCTGACTGATAGTTTCAATTTAATATACAGTTAGCAGGTTTAGTCCAGTTTCCAATCTAGGGATGGGTCCCCTCCAAAGTGTCACTGAGGGGTCATGAGATGATTAATGTGAGAAGAAAGAATAAAAAATAAAGTTCTGATACAGAACATAGTTTTCATATTTTTGACTTTTTATAAACTTTGATTTTTGGTGAAATATTGGATAATTTATTGAATAAAACCATGTGAGAAGTTAGAGAGAACAATACTATTTGGTGGAGCTATTAACAACTCATAGACATCTGAAATGTGACCCTGACTACACACTGCTTTTTGTAAGGAGCAAGCAAGTACAAAATTTCCCTCTGAAATGTAGTGGAATTTTGAAGTATAAAGTAGCATCAAATGGAAATACTCAAGTAAAGTACCTCAAAACTATATTTAAGTACAGTACTTGAGTAGATGTACTTAGTTACTTTCCACCACTGAGGGCAGCTGAGCGTAAGATAGACATGGAGGTCGTCTTACAAGACATGGGACCCGTTTCACCGAAGTTGCAACATGTAAGTTGTAACAGTATTTCTACTCCTATTAAGTGTCAAACTAATCAGACAGCACCCCCTACTTGCTGCCTATACAGTATATGAGTACGCAAGTACTCAGAAATGTATCTGCAATTTTTATCTTACTGTTATTTTTTAAGATATGTATTTGCTGCAAAATGACAGGTCCCTGATTTTTAGCCCAACCCAATTAGGGGCCACTGGTATATGTAACCCATAACTTAACAAAATCATTCATATATACTCAGATATGAAGCAAGCAGCACTGAGACAGATATTTAAATTGTCATTACATAAATTAAGAAAAACAATCATCAAATCATTTGTGAGGGCTTTAGCTTATCTATTATTCATTTAAAGCCTAAAGACATCATATTTAGTTAATTTAAGGCTTCAGTCAGTCCTGCCTTATCTCCAATCTTCCTTTGTGCAGTCTGATTAATTTAAATCAACAACATTAGGGCATTTGGAAAATCGTTTAAGATTTTCCTGAAAACTAAATGAGGTTATTCCAGGACCGCGTTCAATCAGTCATCCTGAAATTGGACTGTGGTGCACAGCCTTTCCTGCAATTTGCCATTGTGATTAATCTGAGACGTTACATGTTTTTTTAATTTCAATATTCTGTACACACATTTAAAAACATATATTCATAATGTTCTGGCGTGAGATCCAGCACTGAATATGTGTCCAGACCACTTCATAACAACATCAACCTGCAGGGATGTGTGTGTGTGTGCGTGTGTGTGTGTGTGTGTATTCGTCCCTACTTGTCCAGCTGGTGGGAGTTATGCAATCTGTATTTTAATGATGCAAGACTGTTGGGTAATTAATTACCAAGTACATATATAGGACTGTGTGGTGAGCATCAGTAATAACCCCAGGTGCTGCTGAAACACTGGTGTTGAGCTTGTGTGTTGTTAATGTCTATTGAAACTGTACATTCGTGACTCTGACTCACTTTATTGTTCAGAAGAATAAAACAGGGAGGGTAATACGCTGCTTTTCTCTTGTCTCACTATCTAAAATATAAGCTTTGTGGAAATAAACATTTTGTAGAGAATGTAAGATACATACACATGACATAACAATAATAGTGACAGTGGAGATGGCTGTTAAATACAATGCCACTGTTTCTTATTGAATGTCTGTTCAATGAAACAATGTATGAGGCCAGTGTTGTGTAATATTAGACCATTTCACAGTAATTGACTTAGTCTGTTTTTCTTTAAGGTTATGAAGATTATTTCCAGACTGGTTGTCGTCTGATCTTCACACTCCTCCCCTCCTTTATTTGAACTTCATTTGTTAATAAAATTTAAAAAAAAACATGTTTTGCATTGCCCATTTCCAGATTTTATTGTATTATATAAAAGTCTGTTTCTGCCAACAACACATTTTAAAAAATCATATTTATTTTTCTTTTCATCAGATACATCAAATTATGACATAAGTTAAAAAAACTAATGAAACTTCTTGTGTTACTTTGTATGTACTTGAGTTTTGTGCTTAAATGTAGGCTATATATATGTATTGTTGAAGTTTCATACATTTTAATATTGAGTTTTATGTACTTTCAAGGCCCACCTAGGGACAAGCTTTGTTAACTATCTTAAATAATACTTTTTAAAAAGTCTATAAATGCTGTGGTATGTGGCATTAATTCATGCTATATACTTAAAAAAAAATCTTATACATTTAATTTAGAATGTCAAAATTTTGACTCCACAGAAATGTTTGTGTTGTTGTTGTTGTTGTTGTTGTTTTTTAAAATAATGGATAACTTTTTTTTGGCAGTAATGGACTTCCATACACTTTCCACAGTTCTGAGAAATGTCTCCTTTTTTTTTTTTTTAAATCAATTTAGGCCTTTTTCACAGCAGACATTTTGACTTATCATTGCAGGAAACGCACAGGTGTTACTAATAACGTGAAAAATGTCTCTGTTCTCATCAAGTTTCCCAGGAAGCCATGTAACAGTGAGTCAGCATGACAAATACACCTGTACTTCTTCTACTGGGACATGTGAAAATATCCTCTGTGAAAAAGACCTATTATTTATAGTGTAGCTGCCTCAGGTTTAATTTGACTCTTTGATTAGATTAATATTCAACTATGTAAATTTTCAGCTGTGGATCGATGAGGCTACCTGTAGGGCACTGATGCTCATCATCCTGAAGTCTAATTGCAGACTCATAGGCAGTGTGCACAGAGCAGGCTGGAGACTGAAAACATTTCCATGCAATACACTGCTGAATTTAAGCAGTATGTCCTTCATTTTTTTGACAATAAAACACACACCGGCTTCACTTCTGCACCGAAAAGATTCTGGGAGTTAGATTCGAATACAGATGACATGTCAGCCTGTTTTGGGGGCAAAGCATTGGTTTGGAAGATAATGGTAGCTGAGGATGAACTGAACAACAGACGTAATGTCTCAACCGATGGGAGCTCGATAACATCTTGGTTCTGGTGATTTACTGGGATGTTTTGATAACAAGCGACAGACTAACTCTAAGCTTACTGTGTGTGGCAGTAGTCCTGAAGCCTGCCTGCACGTTCCTGTGGAGACACCACCAGATATAATCAGACTAACAGGCTCCCCTTGGCAGCACAGTCCACTGTCTTTACATGGATGACCTGAGCGGCTGCATGATTAACTTACAGAGCGTGCAGTTGAATGAGCAAGGAACAAGATGTCATCAAATTTGATCTGCAGCAGCAATTATTAGAGCCTATTCTTAAGTCTAAGTGCATGTATTAGTGTTTGCTTATCTGCACGTGTACATCCATGTGACAGGGTGCAATTGTGTACATATTTGTATGTACCCTATGATGCTGTGGGCATTTATTTCAACAGAAAGAGCAGAGCATGAGTACTCTGCCATTCAGACACGTCACATGTTACATGAACCCTCTCCACTGTCTGCTGGGGGCTGGCTGGCCTGGGCCAACCTTAGCCCCTGCACTCTCCAACACCAGATGTAGGTCGCTGAATGCTGCAGGGGCTGGGGGATGTGGTGTCTGTGTGTGTTGATGGGTTGGTTGTGTGTATGTGATGGGTGGGGGGGTGGGGGGTGGGGGTCATCAACAAGGACATGGCCCCCAGCACACTATCTCCATTGCTGTCACATTGCATCGTCACAAACATGCCACATGAAGCCTGACAGGCCGGCAGACCAGACTGAGGGGACTCTCACTGGTCTCTTACTGTGGTTCTCTTCATTGTGTTCCTTCTGTTATGTTCTCCATGCCTTGCTGTGCATTATTTTTTTAAGATGTAATATGTGATGGATTTGATCATAAGGGGCAGTAATTAAAAACTATCATCACCCAAAAATTCAAATGCTTTGTGCTCTGGTAACATGATGAGTACAAATGAATGACTATGGCATCCCGGTGCTCTGTGGTACCTTAAGGGCTGAATTAACATGTTGACCCGTGGATTATTAGATGTGTCTAATTTTATACCTAATAATACTGGCCACTACTATTATTAATTTTTGCCCACTGCTATCACTTTTATTATTAGACATTAGTATTATTATTATTATTATTAGACATTTCTATAATCATTATTGCTGTTATTGTTTTGTTGTTGTTGCTGTGCTTCTGTCTGTCTGTCTCTCCTCTCTCTCTCCCCCCTATTTTTCTCTCAACCCAACAGGTCAAGGTAGATGGTTGCCCACCTATAGCCCAGTTCTGCTTGACATTTCTTACCATTTTCCTTTCCACTCTTGCCAATTGCTTGCTCATGGGGAAATGTTGGGTCACTGTTGGACATGCTCTATGTGAAAAGTGTCCTGAGATACCTTCTATTGTGAATTGTGGCTATATAAATAAAACCGATTTGACTTGAACTCTGACTGTAAAGGAGAGCTCTTCTGATCTGAAACTCTATCCATATGTGTCCCATATTATGTATGAATTATAAGCAAGGTTTGATGATGCAGTGTAATCAAACAAGGTCACACAAGGACAATAGGCTAGCAGCTCTAAAGGATGTACTCGTCAGCTGTACTTGAAGCTAACGGCTAATGTTCAAAAAGATAAAACGCTCACAAAGACAATTCTAACATGCTGATAATTAGCAGGTACACTGTTTACCATGCTCACCATCTTAGTTTTGCATGTAAGCACTTTGCTAATTACCACTAAAACACTAAGTACCGCTAGGCAGTATTTGGTTATAAGCCAATGAGGAAAAATGTCAATTTTGACCCAATTGCATTGAACTGAATTGAACCAAAATAACTCGACAAACAAAAGCAACCTGCACCCTCCCACCCCCTTGACTCTATACCCTATGGCTACAAAGAAGAAAAGGAAAAGATACAAACAAAGCTACAAAGCTTACTGTACAGTGTAATCTATTTGTACACACATATTTAATACTGTAAACAGTGTTGAAATCCACAGTCAGGTCAACCAGATGGAAAAACAGCATGTTAATGAAACTGTATTCTCCTCCCCTACTTTGTCCTCCAAATATGTTCACCCCCTAAAATTTAAAGGAGCAGTTTGAGCTCTTAGATGGCAATGCTTTATCAATGCTTGAATAGATTCTATTTTAGCTCCTTGTGCTTCAAATCATAATACTTATAAAATAACTGTTTCCATTGAAATAAGTTTGAGGGGAGGTTTCCACTTCATAACCAGGATTTTTTTTTTTAAATCTCCATGAGAAATGTAGAAATGTGACTTGTGCTGACCCTTCACAGTAATGTCACGTTTAATACCAAGACAGTGACCTAATTCCTTTCTATGCCGCCACACTCCAAGAGTTACATTTTGTTATTTCTTTGCAAATAAATCCTTGTTTTACTTTCTCTGTCTCCATCTCTGTCCAGCACATCCCCTGAAGATGCAGCAATCTAGGGTGAAGTTTCTCTAATCTAAACTGATTACAGTGATGGCAGCCTTCCCTGCTGTGTGCCAGTTTCAGCACATCCCCCACACACATTCTCCCTAACCCGCCTTTCCTACCTCCCTTATCATCACAGCTGATTGCACTGTTGAAGTCCAAATGAACTGTTAACCCTATCTTCATCATGGCCCTTAAATAGAAACCACAGAAAGGCATTCAGGCAGTGACATAAACAATGCTGAGTGTTTCTGCGTGCACTAGAGCTGTGGAGTGGGTCATTGTGTCCAAAGTCACTATTTGTCACTTAATTGAGATCCGCTGACTGTAAATGGATAGAGAGACACAAGGCCTGACATCTTTAGGCAATGAGCTACATATGCCATAGCCAATGATGCGAGCTGCAATAATGTATTAATGATGCACATAAATATTTCAGTTGTTTTTCCCAGTGTGAACTATTGGTCTTAGGCTCCTTCTGGGCTGAATTTTTCTTCACACTCAGTACAGACTGACATTAAACGTTGAAACTATGAAACCGCTGAAATGTGGCTTCAATAAATCCTTTATTTCTGAGCCGGAGATAAAACTTGGACACGAGCATGACTGCATCTTTTAGGGAAACAAATGTGTTGATCTACACTTTTAAATGAGAGCTGAACGTTTGGTGAGGCTGCACTGTGGTCATCACACATTTTTATTGGAGCAGATTTAATATTAGTCACAGCTGAAAATTGGGCAAAATGAAGTGACTTGACTTAAATGTAGTTGGGGACCAATCATATGCAATATATCTAGCCAGTGAAGCCTGAACTTTTTGGCCCGTGTTGGCTTATATTAAAAAAATCAATGTCAATTTGTGTCCTCCTGTCACAAGTTATGGCCCTACTGTGAACATGAGTTGTGATAAGTTCAAACAAAGTGACTTTTACTGCTTGGATTGCTTCGCTTAAAGGATATATTAAGCCTGAGGAGGAGTAAGTATACAATATTTTACAAGGAGAAAAAAAAAAGAAGCTAAATTTAGAGAAAAACTTAGAAATAAAACCAACCTTATTTTTAGTGCCAGAAACATATCCCGATTTCTTATACCTGTAATCATCTTTTGACCCACAACAGCAGAGAGTGCTTCATGTCGTTGTGCTGACTTCAATAATAATGTCTCCATTAGTCTGTTTTGTTGAATGTTGAGTGCAATAACCTCACAAAACAGAAACTAATTAGGAAAATACACATTTATTGACAACATTTGTATCCTCATATCATTGTGACACAGAAAAATAAAGCTGCATTACAAATAGATTTTCTCTGGTAATTAATCCACCTCCTGAGACAACCCTGGACTGTAGAATTCATAAACAGTCTGATATCTCAGCATGTAAATACATAGAGGTAAAACTACTGTAACACAAAACTCCCCAGTGATGTTTCTCAGTTACAGAGTGATAATCAAATATTGTTAAAAACTACTCACTCATCTGAAACCTTAAAATGTAACTTTTCAGTACGAGTTTCAGTATTGGTGAAACTACTAATTACTTTGAAGCCAGAGGTTTTCATTAAAAAGGATGAATTTGAAAAAAAAAAAATGAAATGGACAATTTAATACTATGGCAGGACTGAGCAATATGGGACAAATTAACTGTCCAGATGAACAGATTTTCTTCAGATAGCAGTATTTATCATGAAACCTGTTAATGTTTGAAAAATAACCAGTTGTTTTTCATATGGTCATTCGAACAGAATATTGTACAAGTCAAATAGCTTTGTGAAATACTGAAAGTCTGGTAAAAATCTGGATGAGTATGTGCTTTGGAATGAAACTATCACAATATTAAAAATGTTTAAACAGAATTACAATGACGCATACTAAATTACTACTACTGATATTTTACTCTGCCCTCAGAATATTGTATGACTGTGGCCGTGAGTCATGTATAAAAAAAAAAATCAACTGTTTGCACACTGCCACATGTGGTATTGCGATTCAAGTTATAAAGATACTATAAATACTGTCAACACCTGAGAGACTGCAACTGAGATCAGTAGCGGTCATAATGTGGTTTCTGATGATGGGAGTTGTATGCCTGGTTGGAGCTTGATTGATGCCCACTTCCATGTCCCCAGTTCCTGTCTCTGTCTCTTTCTCTGTCTCTGTCCTGCCACTGTTGCTGCCCATGATGCTGCCCATGATGCTCCCCTCTCCAACCCCGGTCTCTGTCCCAACCCCGGTCTCCTCTCCAACCCCGGTCTCCTCCCCAACCACGACCTCCATGTCCACGACGGTCCTGGTACCTAAAGGGAGACACATACATTATATATGACATCATTAAATTATTAATAATGAAATGTCAGTGTGTGAGCAGAATGTTACTGTTGTAGCTGCTGGAGGTGGAGCTAGTTTCAACTACTTTATGTACAGTTAGCTAGTTTAGTCCAGTGGTTCCCAACCTAGGGGTCAGGTGTCTCCAAAAGGATCACCATATCATTCTGGGGAGTTATGAGATGATGGGAGAGGAAAGAAGAAATAATCTAATGAACAAATGACATTTTTTTCAAATTTTCTCTAATCTTAGATTTTTGGTGAAATATTCATCATTTGAACATTTATTGAAATTAAACCATGTGCGAAGTTTAGAAAGAGAACTACTCAGTGGAGCTGTTAAGAACTCACAGATATCCGAAATTAGGGATGCACTGATCTGAGTTTTTCAGTCCTGACACATATACTTGGGCTTTGGGTAACGGCCGACACTGAGTACCAATCTGATACCAGTGAGTAGTTTATAAGCTGTATGTATCACTGTGTGGAAGAGAGTAATATCAGGCTTGACTTGACATTACTTTCCTAACTTTGTAAATCAAAATGCAACAAATAAATACAGATATGAATTCACTGAATTGTTATTTATTAAAATAATGGTATCTGATACCAGACTGGCCCATTGTCACAGGCACTAGATCCAGCTGTTTGAGTCATTGTCCGACTCATATCCAATATGAATATCAGTACATCTCCATCTGAAATACAACCTCGACTACACACTGTTTTTTGTAAGACCTCAAAATCCATTTTGAAAGTGTGTTATATATTATCCACAGTGCCAAATCTTTAACTGAAAAGTAACTTTAACTGTCTAATTTAAAATATAAATATAGAGTAGCATAAAGTCAAGAAGTACTCAAGTGAAGTTCCTAAAATTGTTCTCAGGTACAGTACCTCTGTAAATTTATTTAGTTACTTTCCATCATTGCTACATAAATGCATAAAAAACAGTTAAGCAACTACAGATTAATCTTCAAGAAAACATTTTTAAAATTTGTTTTAGTTTTTGCTTTCACATAGTTGTCTTTTAAGACTGGCTTTTTACTTATTAGTTTTTTGTCATGAGTGACACTTTATTGTAACGTCTGATGAAGAGAGGGGGCAATACAAAAACTTACTAACTCGAATAAATGGAAAACAATACACCTCATCTCAAATTTGTATGGAGATGAATATTACTGATGAATATTTTGGAAAAGTTAATAGACAAGAATTGGTCAGAAAAATCTGATGTCTCACAAGGTATCAGTCAAAAGATCTCTGTGTACAGTTACATTCATGGGATACTATTATTAGCTATAGAAACAAGTAGTTTTTATGTTTTCTCTGAAGATGGAGGGTTTAGTTTGTTATGTGATGGTGTAGCAATGTAAAGTTATGTTCTTGTAGGATAAATGTTTCACCAGTTTAACGCTAGTTTTGGTGCTATACTTCTATGTTCACGACACAATATCATCACTAACACAACTGACCTGTTGTCTCTGCCTCGCTGATGTCCTCCTCCACGACCCCTCCAGTCCTCCACCATGGGAGGGACGTCTGCTGGCCGGTTCACATATTTCTGGTATTCATGGTCCTCTGAGGAAAATCTGTCTGCAAACATCTCCTCGTAGGTCTGCTGTTTTTCCGTGGTTTCAGTCATTCTGCACGGAAACAATAAAACTAAAATATCTGTGTAGACTGCTGTTCACATAGGTATATACACTCGTGTGGATTATTCAGGTATGGATAATATGATGTGTCGATTATTCTGGTATAAATATTTCTAGTTCATTGGGTTATCATGCACTTTAATACCTAGCAATAGCTACCTGGCCTTTCTATTCTTTCTGTTCTATTCATTTCTAGTATTTGAGTTAGTTTATTTAGTTATATATGATTTAGACCATTAACATTTGAATTTTACATACTCTAGTAGCTTAGCGTGTAACCATGCTGCAGGTTAAATCCCTATGCACTGATCTGGAGCCAGTTAGCATTAGCAGAAGCTACAAACAACACAAACATGCTGATAAAAGCAGTTTTCTTCAATGAACACAAACCTTTTAAGACGTGAAGAGTTGGTAGTTTTCTTTTTGTTCAGTAGAGTAGTTAGCTCCTGCAACTCATTAGATTAATACGCGCCTTATTTATTAGAGTTGTTAGCTTGTTTAACGAAATGCAATAATTTCCTGGTGCTTCTCTAAAATACTTCCCCCTTACTCTTCTCTCCCGGAACTTTTCTTCAAGGTTCCGGGAGCGGGCGCACCTGCGAGTGATTGACACTTACCTGCCTGTTAAAAAAACAACCCTGCGATAATTGTCTGAGCGGCGTTATTTAACTTTAAACATAAGTTAAAGTGACACATTTTGAGTAAAAAAAATACTATGAGAAGGGCTCAATTTAGGAGAAAGTACCAATTAATGTCACTGGAAGCCAGCACACACAGTCACTTTTAAACCATGTAAGTCCAACAAAAAAATAATACAACCTAATTATTAACGTCGCTGTGTTTTGGTTTGAGTGATGTCGTGCTTTCCAGACCACAATTTTTAGGTTTAACACCACAGCAGATACCACAGTTGTTTTGGGGTTTTTTTTTTTAAGTGTGGGTGGCTCTGAAAGAAGAGGCGTGAGCAGGTGGAAGCCGCTCCGTGTCGCTGCTGCTGCCCTTCATATGAAACACAATCCCGGTGGGGAGGAAGAAACTCTGCCCAGCAAGCAGGCAGGCAAACAGGGCAAGGCAAGGAGAAATTAACTTAATTCATAAGCGCCAATTTTTGTTAGACAGCGAAGAAAAGAAGAGGCCAGCTCATAGCAGAGGAGGGTGGATTTACGCGTCTGTCTATCTCTGAAGAGGAAGCGCACAAACAAGCGAAGAGAGGGGGAAAAAAAAAACTTGGTGAAATGACCGGAGCTCTGTGACACTGAGCCTGACAACCCGGTGAATCGAGTTTTTCTTTTCCCTTTTTTTTCTCCTCTCTCTCTCAAACAAGTGCTCTCATTTTTTTTAGTCAGTGTCGCTCTCACAGCACCAAGAGTAGGAGGAGGACCGGGCTCACGGGAAATGAACTCTTAGGAGAGCTCTATAACAATCATCTGTGGACGTTGACTGCGATTTTAAAATACACATTTTTAATAATATATATATATTTTTTAATTTAAAAAAAAAGGAGTTGTTTCTCAAGTCCGAGGCAATGGGGTGAGTAATCCAGAAAGCGCTGCCCTTCAGAGCGCCTCTCACCTGCACTGACTGACATGTTATGCTATGTTATGTGTGTGTGTGTGTGCGTGCGTGCGCGTGCGTGTGTGTGGGTGAAAATGCAGCCAAAAAATACCTCCACAAACTGCTCGCTTCACCCTTGTCAAGCCTCACAGTACATATGATTATTATTGCCTACTGCTTGTCTATGCGTGTTGCGAGCTGAGGAAGACCCCAGTTTCACTCTTTTCCAGGCAGATTATTTGGCACTGTGGGAGATCTGAAAGGCATAGTCTCGATTTCATGTGTGGAAAAATATGTTATTTGTTTTATTTTTTTCTTGAGTACTTCTGAAAATTCCTTCTTATCTGCCTATAGGAATATGGCTTTTTGAGAGGGTTATGATATGGAGGTGTCAGAGTCAACACTGCCCACTAACAAGGAGAGATGGTACTTCTGGGACTGTGTGTGTGTGTGTGTGTGTGTGTTGTAATCAAGGTTGGTAGTGGTGTACTCCCACAGCTGTTTACAGGGTACAGAAGATTATTTTTGCCTCTATAGTTTGTACTTTGGTGTGAATTTTGACTTTCTATGGCTCAGTGCATAGAGTTATGCAATCACCAGCTTTCTTCAAATGAACATACATCATTGATTTGTTGTTTTGGTCTCTTTCTGGAGTGCCTGACCCCATTTGTATGGCTTTGGTTTCACTTCTTAGACTAATCAGTTATTGTGACTTCTAAATCATTTTTCTCAGAATCAAACCTATACCTGAATGATTTATGAATGCTTTCAGTTGTGACATTAAAGCAGCTTTGATTTCTGTAAAAGTATGAGGTGAGTCGTGAACAATAAGCATCATTAATGTTCAATAATTCAGCTAAAAGTGTAACTGCGTAGCCTACTGTACCACCGTGCTTCTTTTCCTTGAGCATATTTTTAAAATGATATGTAAGAAACCAGTTCAGCAGTCCTGACTCCCCTGTCAAAAGTTTGGCATGCTCACCCAGCAGGTTTTTGAATAGCAGTCAGTAATGTTATGTCATGAAACTGGCCCGGTGGATCAGCAGCAGACAGCCGGTCACACCTCCTGACAGAGACACAGGCAACAGGTTTCCCTTTTCCAGTCCCCTGGTTTCTGTCAGTGCCAACCTGTAGTATCACCTGACAGCCGAATACTTTTCTGGAAAGGTCGAAACCAGCGGCTTCAGTGTCACATGATGTCAGGGTTTTGTTTATTTGTTAATGGCAACAACTCACACTTGTTTTCATTATCCAATAATGAGTTAATTTATTTTCACAGTTAATCATTTAGTCTATAAAAAGGAAACAGTGAAAAGTGCTCATCACATGTCTTCAACTAGCTTGTTTTTTCGCTCACCAGCAATCCCAAAAAACAAAATATCTACATTATTTTACAATCATACAAAATGTGCTTAAGAAATTATTTAAATAATTAATCGATTATCACAATAGTAGCTACTTTAATAATCAGTTCAGCTCTTTCAGCTAACTTCTGTGTCAATCAAAAGTGGAAATTAAGATTGAGATCACATAGATGCTTAATTGTGCAATATATCACTTCCTGATGATAACACTTGGTAATTATGTAAGTGTACCAGTCAGTGTAGATAAAAGTGAGTGAGTGAGTGTGCGTGTGTGTGTGTGTCTCTGTGTGTGTGTTTGTATTTGAGTGTCTGTGTGTGTTTGGCGGTGGGAACTATAGATCATTTGGTTGTGTTCTGGCAGGATTTAGTTGTCCTATTTGTGCCCTGAAGCTTTTGGCTCCTAAGTTGAGTTATAGATTAACTATAAGTCACCAAACACAGACACACATTAACACCTCTAGGGCTGCTCTCCTTTTTTTCCAGCTGTAGGTCTTTGATCTCGTCGACTACTATCACTGCCCTCATGACCTTGACTCATTCTTTATTGATCACGTCATTTCCACGTGACTTTTATAAAGCACAACTCTAACCCAAATTATAACATTGCATTTTAAAAGAATTACCAATTAACTGAATATGTAATGCTGAATTTAAGAGAGGTTGACGAGATTGTGATAATGACAGTTGAAAAGAAAGTGATGATAATTATATTTTTAAGTACAGTTTCACAGCTTAAGCATTTCACATCTTTCCCTCCTGGATTAATTCCAAAATAAAGCTGAGATTGCCAGAAAGCCCTTTCTTATTGAATAAGTGCTCACATAGACAGCAATGCAATCAGCATATTGCTATTTAAAGTAAGCCGTGCTGGGAGCAGCCCTAACACAGGGATAGATGATAATCTCCTGGCTGGCCAGAGAATGACAGCTAAGGGCTTAACACTCATTGATTAGGCTCTGTGACATGTGACATGGCAGTGGGTCTCTTGGCTGCTGGGACACTAGAGTGGATTGTAATTCTAATCTGAGTGTGTGTCCTCAGTCTGCGCCTCAAGGCTTGAGGAGAAGGTGGATGAGGTATAGCTGGGGATTGGGTGCAGGTTTTACTGTTAAAGAGAAACGGGTAAATGAAAGGGGACAGACTGACGGCGGATTGGACGTCTCCTCACCAGATGGTTGAGGACTGGGAGGCCATCTGCTGCCATGCTGTGCTTCTGTGGAAGCTTCCTCACTTCCTCTTCCTCCAAGCTCTCAGATTAAGTTGGGCCGGTTAGCCCACTGCCTCAGTGTGGTGAAGGAGGACCCGCTGTGGTTCTGGTTTGAGTCTGGCCTGCTGCCCTTATTGCATGAGAGTCTGTCTCCATCTCCCCAGTTTAATGAGCTGGCACGATGTACTGTTCAATACACTCTGTGATGCCAGGCAATGAAAGTCACCTTAATAATATATGACCTTAATAATGACGGTGACGTAAAAACAAAATACTGTTACTATTTCAGACAGATGACTCTTAAGTTTGAATGTCATTAAAATGTATGCATATTTATTCAGAAAATACTAAAAATGTGTAATGATGATGAAACCAGGCAGAAGCTCATGATTATTGTGATACTGATTAATCTAGCTAATGTTTATCCAAGGCTCCCTGGATGAATTAAAGGGATAAGATAAGATCAATGTGACACAAAATTATGTTCATTTCTTTCATAAAATCCTTCAGATGAAACGATCGGATGAGGAAAAATGATCACTTCCTGTTGAACTGCTCACAACTTGTGAAATGAGGAGTCACAAATGGATGCTTTTAATTTAAAGCTAAAAGGTTCAAATCCACTAGATATCTCCTCAAGAGTTCTTCAAGCCCTCCAACTTCAGATTACTAACCCTCACCCCAAAAATATGTGTAGGTGCTATATTAAATACATAAAGTTATTATATGTAAATGAAAACTGTCAGACTAGTTGTTGATTCATTTTCTGTTGAACAAATTATTTGACTAAATGTTTTACAGCATTAAAAGTCATTAAATAGCTGAAATATTTCACTTTCTAAACCAAAAACTATTTGACGATCACTTGTACTCCTCATCCAGGGAAACTTTTTTCTCTCAGACTTTCTGTTGTTCAGAAACTTTCCAGTAAAAACTAACAAATCCAATGAAGTCGAAATGCCTTAAAACTACATTTTAATGATCAAGAATCCTTTTAATTAAATGAGATATATATTTACAACAGTGATATAAAGTTCCCCAAAGGCTTGGATTAAAGGCTGTATTTACATAGCTTTACTTAAATCAGTTCTGATAAAACAGCAAAACACTTAAAAAGTATATATTATAAAATGCTAATGACATTATGAGTAAAATGATAAAAAAGACAACAATTTAAGTCAAATGCAGTAATATTTAGTCTGCACTGCACAGTCTAATAAGGAAGAGCCTTAAACTCACCTTTTAGTTGACAATAGGAATATTCTCATTAAGTCACAGTTAAGCTGAGACAGTGAGCGACTTTATGTAAATGTCACGAGAAGAAGATAAAGCCATAATGTTAACTAACTCATTAATTTCTATTACACAGCTTCAGTATTAAATCAGTATTAAGTATTTGCCTCCGTCAGTGGGGATTTTGAGTTGTTGCATCTCGTATCTGAGGACACACCTGCCCTTCTTTGACCCCCTGCCATCATTAGTAGAGCAGCGTGTTTACTGCAGTGAAAGCCCAGGTGGTGTTGTAGTGATGATCCCACCGAGCTTTCCTCTCCTGCGTACTTTGATCATTCACTCAGACAAAACACTGCTCCCACTAATAAGGCAGTGCTGCTCTCTCCAGCAGGCCTCGCAGGTAAAAAGTGAGAGAGAGAGAGACTGTTCGTCTGACACACGAGCAGGATTACACCGGCTAATGAGAATCCAAGTTATTAAATTCACAAATAAACGCTGCTCGTTTGTCACAACATATTTGTATTAATATTTCACCCTTTTGCAGGCCTGTGTGCACTTTGTGATCTTGATACACGTTTCTCATTTTCCCCATCTGACAGATTTTTGGGAGAAAATGTTCTTTTTGTTATTCAGACCAACAGATAAGCCAGCAGTGATTTACTGTATTGTAGTCAGCACCGGAAGAGAAAGTGAGGAAGGATAAGTGCTCTAATTGAACTTCCCTCCTCCTCGCTGCTGCACTGCACATGTTTGACAAGTGAGTAATGCAGCTTTCTTTTTGTCACTAAAGGCAGACATGCAAATTCCTTGCATTTGCCGGACAACGAAAACCTTTGGATACATATTGTTCTGTAATATAATGATAAGTAATTGATGCAGCCTGGTTTAGGGTTAGGGTTAAGGACCGTAACAGTTGAAAACATTTGTTACAACATTCAAAAAGTAATCAAATGTCATAAATTACATTACTTTGATTAAGTAATTGAAATAATACTTTATTATATTTTAAATAGGGTAACTAGTAATCTGTAACCTATTACATTTCTAAAAGTGACCTTCCCAATGCTGATGTACTGTAATATAATGAAGTAAGTAATTTAAGCAGCCTGGTTTAGTAGTTAACAGCACTTAAATTGCAGGAGTAATATAATGTGTCCACTCCACTGCACATTATACCACCATCTACCAAAGTTGTGTCTTTTTATTTTTTTGACACTATCGCTCTCTTTGAGTTTTCATCAGGTCGCTGACAGTAATGCGCCTCATTTCACTGAAAACGTCTGTTCAGGTTTATGTTAATCTTCTGGAGAGATTCAAAAGGGGAAAACATTATTTTTTTTCTTTAAAAGGCAGATGACCTACCGAAATCCTGCCGGCACAGAGATGTTGTCTCACTAATGAAGAGATCTTACTATATTGTTGCAGGCTCGTTCATATCATTACACCTCTGGGTCTAACACCTAGTAACACCTGAATAATGCACAGTTGATTCATTTATTCATCCCCAGTTCATTTCACACTCCAAACATGGTGTAAAAACCCAGACAGTGGGTTCTGTTCATGTTGATGTTATCGCTCTGCTGACCCATTTAAAGGGAGACATGACACCGTCGTACCAGCACTGCCAGTAAAGAGAATAAAAAAAAACCAGACAGGTTAACAAGTTTCACTGCAGGTCATTAACTCCTCACATAATATGAGCCAAAAATAACTAAATATTCAACAGACAAACATGTTTTTCTCTCTTTTAAGAAATTATGAGCACTAACACATTGTCAGATTCGGCCCCAGTAGTCTTACATACACACACACACACACACACACCTGCATGACTCTGTGTGTGTGTGTGAGCTGGTAAAACAACATTATGTTCACTCTGCAGGTACGTGAATAATGTGGCAGTGCTGCTTTCTGTCTAACAGGCTGCAAAACATGTTTGAGATTGGACTTTTGAACAGGTCAACGTTTGACCTCAGACTCTATTCAACCCGCTGACATGTGTCTCTTGCATTCAGACAGAGCGATAGATATCTGTGATTGATGAAGAGAGAACGTTCGGGGGGTGACGATCAGCGTTTTTCTACTTGTCAACGTCTCTGCAAAACCTTTTTTACAGGTGTCGCAAAACACAAATGCAACGTGACTGCAACCCCTCGTGTAAAGATTAGCATCCAAACTCTCTTAGTCAAAGATAGAGGCTGCCCACTGTTATTCACACTTTCTCTCAGGACATGGTGTCATCTTGCATCATCTTAAATTGTCTTCTTTAAGCAGTGGGATTATCCGTCTCTCAGCAAAACTTTACGTAAAATCTGGAAATCACAGTGAGCCGAGGTAAATCATGGCCAGTGATCGAGCTAACATTTTAGCGGATTTAGGAGCACAGGAGGCCTGGCAGGCTTAGTCATACATCACTCACAGTATTGGCGCTCCATATCCCTCTGAGGTAACGTGGTGCAATTATTTTAGTCAGGCACGCTAACATGGCAGCCCATTACTGAGGACAAAACACCCCCTCTATGCAAAGTTGAATTCATAAGTTATTGATTTATTGGTTTATTTCCACATTTATAAAATAAAAGTCAGAGCAAAATAGTTAAATAAAAATAAAACACAGGTGTAAGGTGAGGTAGAAACCCACTATGAGCTTATCTTAAAACCTTACTTATAAAAGATAAAATATAATAATGATGCAAAGTAAAGGATCATTAACCTAATTAATATTACATTATGTATAAACATTGTGAAATAATATAGAGCAAAACAGCAAAAATTATAAGAAGAAAGAATAAAAACTAGCAAACAGTACAAAATCTGAACTAGCAAACATAGAAAAGTTGTGGGGTGTCTTTTCATGAAACAGAGTCATTAAATGTAATAAAAATATTTATAGGTACAGTGCTGTGCCAGTGGTTTGTCATCGTCCTCAGGTGTCTGGCAGTCAGCACATTCCTCCATTTTTTAATTTATTCTTTTGCCGCTACACAACACGATTGCTGCATCATCAGTGTGGATGGGCCCGAGGTGGGCGTGTAGGTGTATGTAGGCAGAAAGTGTGGACTAATTCAAACCTGCTCCCCCACGACAGAGCGCTCACACACACACACACAAAAACACCCACCCTCACAAGCACACACACACACACCTGTAAATTATTAAAGCACCAGCTGGGGACACAGAGCATCTGACACTCAGCGGGACAAAGAATTCAGCGGCCATAAAGTCCTAAATGCCGTCTTCCTTTTTTTTTTCTTTTTTTTTTATCCAGTAAAATCAATCAGCCTAATGCTTTTTATCTCAGAAAAGCAGATCACTGGATTCCACCAACAGTTGTGTGAGTGCATCCATGTGTTCAGCAGTGGCCTTTCACTTCTCTTCCCCTGCCAGTGTGAGCTGGCTGCACACACTGCCACTGCAAAGGTCAGCATGTGTCTGTGTGTGTATGTATGTGTGTGCCTGCGTGTGTGTATGTGTATGTAAGTGACAGCAGTGATCTGTATAATGGGTTTTGTTGTCCCCAAAGCAGATGAAGACTGAGATTAGGCTTAAAGGGGACAGTAAATTTATTAGGCTTTAATTTCTGTGAGAACCATAATCCCAATGGAAGTAAGAGCTTTATTAGCTCATGAATTTTTTCCTGCCTGCCCGCCTGTCGGACATTATTTTTGTTGCACCAGGTAGAGTTTGGTTATGGCGTTCCCTCGTGCAGCTCCGTACCGTTGTGCCCTATTTACAGTTATTTTTGAAACCCTTCATATCACAAAAGTAAGGGTGGAGGGCAAGAGAGGAAAACAAATAAACAAAGATTGGACTCTGGAAAGTATTTCTAGAGAGTATTTCAGGATTTCAAGGTTTACAATGCTAAACTGATGTCGCAGAAATCTTGGCAGAAAATCTCTCCTCTCAGAGCTTGCTTGTAATCAAGTGGAAAGACCATATGCAGTGGAGATTAGTGTTTGTGAAAGTGTCCAATTTGTCGCAGTCACCCCTAATCTAAAGCGTATAAGGGACTTTGCTGAGAACAAGCCCACCATAATCAAATCTGACAACTAATCATCAATTAGAAGATAAAATGACTCAGTTTTTCTACTTTTGTGAACTTAAACATACAAAATGTGCACTTTTAACCAGATATGAACTGTCTTTACACTGCTGGCGGTTGTAGGAACAGAGAGGAAGAGTCAAACAGTAAGGAAGCTATTATATTAGCTGTCTTTCACCTTCCAAATTTATTGAACTCCTCTATGGTCCGGTGGAGGTTAACTGATCCATAAAAGTGTTGCAACATAGTTTTATAGTCAATTATTGGCGGGAGTAAATAGTACACATAAGTCCTCTTGAATTGAGGATACCCAGCAGAGTTTTCTTGTAAACAAAGTTTCTGTTTCCATTACTCACACCACGCATATCCTTGAGGGTTTAACGTGTTTTGGGCATTTTCTGCCTCATGTAAACATCTGCAAATACTTTTCCTAAAAGTATGAAACCTGTTGTTGTTACCTCCAGCAGTTTTTGCTGCCTTTAGCTGGTGCTTTGCTATGTTTCACACTACCAGATGTTGATCAGTGGGGTAGCATAAAGCATTAGCAGTAATGTGTATCATGTCGCTTGTGTGCAAGTGCATGAGAACAAACAAAACAGAGATCCACATGTTAAAAATATCCATCCACAGCACTACTAATGGTCAAAAACTACACAGGATACCTTTTTTAAACTTTGTCTTAATGTCTATGTAGCAACAAATGTGCTTATAGTTCTTGTGTGTGTCTGGCGCTCATTCACTCATTCAATAGTTTTCTCTATTATGAACTGTAGATGGTAAATTGACATTGTGGGCACTTATGAATCATCGTCATCATCATTTTGCGTCATCACTAGCAGGTGTAAAGTTGCAATGAGATCCTCGGAGAAAAGAAAAGACAAGCATGTTCAGATTCCACAGCAGTTGGTAGGACAAACCAATAAAATGTAGAATGGCATAAACATTATGATGAGAAGATAAAAGGAGGACAAAGGTAATACCCCAACTTTTCCAAGTAGGCCATCAAGTCAAGTGTACGTAGCAGCTGAGTGCCAAGTAAACTTCAACCTGTCTGAAAGACGCGTTCACTTCATATTACGATTTCCAGCATGACAAGTACTCCCCATCTGTCTCCCGCATGGCATTTATCTGCATCCAATATTAAGTTCTTGAGCAACCCTCTGATCCCTTTCATCCAGCCACTCCACTTGATTATTCCTCGCCCTTGTAACTTACAGAAGAGCATTGCATCCACCTGCGCTCAAACATTTTGAAATGAGAACTTCAGGTGGATCATTTTAAAGCTGCTGGTTCCACTCCCTGTACAGTACTACCATTAAAGAAAAGTGCAACTGGTTTTTGAATTCAGTGGTTGTGTCGAGGGCCTTCACAGTTTGTATTGAAGTGAGAATATGAGTCTACTTGCAGGTGTGGTTATTTTTACCACAAGCAGCACTTGAGCAATGTCCTAGAAACATTCTCCGATATTTTTCAGCTTTTGGCCTTTCTCAAGGTTGAATGAAACCATTATTCCTGTCCTCGCTCAAAAGATGTGTGAATTATACATTTTTCTGTGCTCTACTTTGTACTACTCAAAGGCAATCTTAGGTAAATGCAAGTGTGAATTTTTCAGCAGTTTTCAACTCTCAACATCAGAGTCAAGCCAATGGTATAGAAGGGATAATCAGTGTTTGTGGGGATGTCATAACGAGGAAGAGCAACTCTACTGCCTTTATTTTTCTGTCTGCAGTCATTCAAGTTCAGCAGACAGTCTGATCGTGCTCCTACATCCTTGTGCCAACGCTCCTCTGAATCACATGGGCAGTGAGCTGCTCATTGCTGGGAGGCAGATCACTTTATCCCCTCGATGATAAAATTACAGCTCATAGTCATCGTAATCAATCAATATTATATATAGTATTGTGTCAGTTAAACCTTAATAGATTCAACAAGATTATTAGTTATGTAGTTAGTTATTAGTTACTGAACTCAAACCCTGCATACAGCAGACATGGAGGTGGTGTGAATTCTTTTCTAAAATCCCAAAAACTTTAAAAAAATTAGTCACTGAGATGATTCAGAGATAAATTCATCACACTTTAAATTGAAAACAGTATTTTACCATTGGAGTTGACGTGCCTTTAATTCTCATATAACTCATCACAAATACACAATGAAGATGCAGGAATATAATTCCCCGCTGTAATTTCCATGGTTTCATTCCCCTTGAAAGTTTTTGTGCTCTACCTGTGAAGTCGTCACGGTAACACCTAAAGTGACAAACATTCAACAATCAGCCAAAAAAAAACACAGACAACTAAAATGATTTGGAGCTTTTGTCAATTAGATTGAAAAAATATCAATATCATTATTTACAGACTGCTGAAGGCAAGAGAAAACACTTTTAAAAACCACAAAATAGGACATCAGGCAAGTTTATAGAGTAATATTATGTCCAGCAACATAAACATAATTATAATTGTATATATCACGATATTACTCAAGTATTTCTGCAATAATGATGTTCTTCACGATATGATGAAATACTCCTCCCAGGCTTTTTGTCTCCTTGTACTCCACCACGCCACACATCACTGACTGTCTGTCGGGTTCAAATTGTGATTACTGTTGGTGCTGAAGCTGTGTACTTGAAATTATTTGTTTTCCTCTTTGCATCAGGACCACCACCTGCAGTGAAAGTGATGTGAAATGTTTAGTTTGTTTGTGTGTGTATGTGTGTTTGTTTGTTTATACAACACATCAGTGAATCTTCTCTCATTTGACTGTGTTGAGATAAGTAGATAATTGTCTTGAGTGTATGTGAAGCACAGGGGAAATATTCTTTAAGACAATAGACGTGAATACATACATACATACATGAAAACAGTGTCACACAATCACCTACATACTGTCAACCTAAGAGAAGTGATGAGGTGTTAATGTACTAATAGCTGTGAGTTAGGATTTAAGGTTTGTGTTACATTATCACTGGCCCGTTCATGCTGAGACCCTCTGGACTCTTCATCTCTGGAGATGCAGGGCTGCGGCTCTGCAGGCTTAATGTGATGGAGAGCTGTTAAGAGCTCAGTACTTTCACTGTAACTGTGTGGATAATCGCTGCAACATGTGGACTGTTGATCAGTGGATATTGTCTCAATCTGTCTTCAGTTATCCTCCTCTCATATTGTCCCTCTCCTCTGCGCTCTGCTCTCCAGGGAGCAGCCGATCTACACCACCAGGGCTCATGTCTTCCAAATCGACCCAACCACCAAGAAGAACTGGGTTCCTGCCAGCAAGCAGGCTGTCACTGTCTCCTATTTTTATGACAGCACACGCAACAGCTACCGCATCATCAGCGTGGATGGATCTAAGGTATGTGTGTGTGTGTGTGTGTGTGTGTGTGTGTGTGTGTGTGTGCTCTGTGTCTCTAACAATATCAACGAGATGACAGGAAACATTTAGCTGCTCTCTGGAGAGGGAGAGAGCACTTAGGGCAAGAATTGAACAAAAGGATTACATTTGCTGCTTCCATTGATCAGCAGCAATCGAACATCGGACCCATTTTATATTTCTGAAGTGAGGAAGGTCCTCTCAGCTTCCCCTTCAACCACAACATGTCCCAGTATTAATATGTATAAGGATGCGGCAAAGTGCAAATCACAAATGTTTTGTGTTACGTAAGAGAAATGTGTGTAAAACTAAAAGCAAACGACCAAGTTTCTTAATTTGAATTATAACTTGCTCAGAATTATTACTTTGGAGCAGACCTGAACTACCAACAATTTGTTAATTATTTGATTGATTTAGTTTTTGTTATTGTAGACTAATAAATACATTTTTAGACTACTGTCATCAAAAGTAAAATATCACACATTTTCAGTAAATGTAATGTCCTCATATTGCTTGTTTAGTGTTAACAGTCCAAATACCAACATTGGTGTCACAGTAGCAACTAACAAATTAAATTAACAAATAAACATAGAGATACTAGACTATATATAATTTTAGTTTTATAAAGTGTACCATACCATTATAATGTCAGAATGTGCACATACTGTAATGCTGGTTTATGCTCACATAGCATCACTTTACATTAGTTTTTTGCCTGTTTCTTTTAAGAGAGAAATGAGTTTACAAAAGCTTCCAAAAAAGACTTCAGCACCGTACAGATTCTCATGAAGTTTTAAACCAGAAAACTGAAAATCAGCAAACATCCCCCGTTACCAAGACGAGCCAAGAGCTGCATTCCCGCGGAGTCACAATTAAAGTCATTATCTGTAATTTAGTGTCATCAACAAACAGCCAACAGTAGTCATACTTGAAGGACTGTAGAGTTTAAAAATAGTGAAACAGATTTTCTTCTTTTTAATGAAACTCCCTCTGCACTGTTTTTTTAAACCTGATTTCATGTTTTTATTTTGAATTGCTTTTCATCCGTGTGCATTGTTGGATGGGGAATTACTTGGCTATAAAACCAAACTGTATGATGGTGTTCTCATCGGCTTATAAGTAAAAATAACAGACTCATTTAACAGTGAAATGATTTTGACTTGTCATCACATGAGCCTGCCATTGAGGATTGTTCTTACATGTGTTAACAGATACCATACGGACATGCTTACATCCCATATTCACACCCTCTCCCTCCGCCAACTGAAAGAGTAGATTATGTGTTTCCATGGCGATCAGAGTCTTCTCTCTGTATGAAAACTGGAGGAGTGGTATCCCTCTGCCGACACTGTCAGGCAGTCACCTATTGGCACAATCTTTAATCACACAGATTACCTGCAGAGCTACTTCATAGTCAGCGAGCGGGTCGACGGTAGTTTAGATCTGCGTGTGTCCTCACAGTCATTTTGTAGTGCACATCTCTGACTGGTTACAAGGCTTCAGTGGAGTTCAGTGTTGGGATTATCAACCAAGCAGCTGGTTGGGCCGTTGTCACAGGACATCAACATAGATATGCCTGAATGTGTAGAGTGTTAGCATGACAAGCATTTTGTGCTATGGCTAAGGAAAAGCTCATCTCAACAGCTCAAAACAAACAAAAAAAAAGAGCTGCTATAGTGTGTGTGTGTGTGTGTGTGTGTGTGTGTGTGTGTGTCTGTGTGTGTGTGTATTTGAAAATCTGCCTGGGAAATATATTAAAAGTTTGTCATTATTTTGGATCGGAGCACACTTTCAGTACAAATTATAAGTTAAAATTCATCTTTTAAAGAAAATTAAAATTCATTATTCTTCTATTCTTGCAAAGCATTGTTTAATCAAGCTCTGTTAGTTCAAAACGACTCTCCCTCTCTCCCACAGCCAGACACCAGACAGGCAGGACAGTAATCTGTTATGTCATCATGCAGCACTTACACAGCATGACGATAGATGACTAAAGATAACGGTTCACTTGCATGTTTTTATCTTTCACATCCCTTATCAAAAACATCAGTTTTCTTTTGTAAGAAGGAGAAAGGATGATTTCTACTTTATTTCTGGCTACATTAGTCTATATTTCTGTATGTTTTATACTGTAAGTCACCAAGGCCAGAAGTCCTCCCTCTACTCTCTCAATGATTGCATCATCTTGTCGTCTCTCCACTCTCCTTAACCTTAAGCAGCAGAGCAGTATAGCTCCGAACCTGTATGAAAGCCAAAAGCTATATAGATATGACAATTTAAGTTTGTGAAATAAAACGTTATCTTTTATCTAAACAGAAATGACTCCCGCTGAGTTCACTCCCATCCCCGTTTGCAGTTTAATGTAAGTCAAAGTGACGTCTGAACTGTACGAGCAGGAAATGTTGAATCATCATATAAATGTTAAATATAGTTTGTAGTTTGTACACTAGCTGCAAGCGAGACAGGTCTGTCTAGCAGAATATATTCTGTACCACTGTACACACTAACTGTGACAGACCGTCAGCTTACATTCGTCCGTCCATGATGGCTGAGCAACTCGCTGACGATGATACAGAAAGTAGAGGAGCATATCAGCACTTTTGACTCCCGCTCATCCTGAATCACGCTTCTCATACAGGAATGTACCAAACAAAATGACAACACAGTGAAGAATTGGCTTTCTGTACTGAATTATTACAAGTATGAGAACATTTGGATCTCACATGTAACAAAAAGAAACTTTCAGCTTCTCTGTGCTGCTTGAATCTTCTACTTTTTCTTTCTTTCAGTTTACTGGCTCTTCATCTAATCAGTTTTCCTTTATTTCTTACTACTTTTCTCACAGTCAGTATCCACAATTAACATTTTGGCTCATGTGCTGAGGGCTGCTAAGCTTAAATAGAAGTATCTGCCAAGAAAAATAATTTGAAATCCTCTGAGCTTGCTGTATGTGTTTTTTTGCTGTTGAAGGTTTGCCACATGTTCAGTTTTTAACTACTGAAAATGTGCTTGTAATAACTTTCAACTAAACTCAACTTTTTTTTTTGAAAACTATCAGACACATATTATTATTAGAAGCAGATTATTCTTCTGCTGTCCCAACATGTCTTGAATTTATGATTAGATTAGCTGATGAACAGAATCCTTTTTATTGGAAGAAATGAACAAAAATAATGTCATTTTATGCTTTTGAGAATATTTGTAATATTATACATGTAAAATAATCATTTATAGGGTTTGTTTTTCTGGTGGAACAGCCTCTGAATATGCAAGTAAGTTTACAGCTCTCAAGTTCTTGATGTTGGAGCTTCACACTAGTGTACAATACTACTAATGGATCAGTGTTTTGGGGCTTCTATCAGCCCAATCAAGTTGTCATTTTTCTTCCACTATTTGCGTCTTTTCTCTCACTGAGAAATTCAGACTCTGTGAATATACAAATACATTTAGTTAAGAAAAGTTTAACACAACCCTACTTTACTGAAAAGTCAGTTTTCTCTGTATGTGAGCTGTACGTTTCGTGTGTTATATGCTGCATATTAGGCTATAATTGGTTTGCAAACTATTTGTTCTTATGCAGAAAAAACACTAACAATACACCACACACATGCATGTTCAGTTGTGTGCAGTTTTATTTAATATTAGGTAGGGTTAAAGCCTTGATAATACACAAATTAACACATATGTTTTAAGCTGCCACTGTTAAAATTGTGGATGACCAGTTGTCCTGACTTCAGTTACTGTAAGTTAACCCCCCCTCCTCTCTTCCAAAACCACAACCTGTGTCATTGCCTCCAGGGAACAGTGTTTTTTGGGGTCCTTAATATATGGTGTGATGAAATGCATCAGGCTGTTAAAGCGGCTGGCAGACATACAAAAAATATTCAACATTTCTTCAGTCACATCACACCTCTGCCTGATGAGCAATCATAATTTTTCATTTTTGCTGTCTGATTTGATGAGAGGACACAGAGACCATCATCTCGTCTTTCTTTGGCCGCGTTTCAGTTTTACCAGCGCTGCCAACTCCTCCTGTTCATCATCATGACTGTCCTTGCTGCACATTTGCCGCCGTTATTTAGATATGTTCCCGTTGAAACGTTGGCGTTGTGATATTCAGCTGAAACTCACAGAGGTTTGCAGTTGTTGACAGTTTTAATAGCGAGATGCAAAAATGTGAAAGAGTAGGTACGCTAGCGTTGGTCCTTTTTTACTTTTATAATATGAACGTATTGAAGTATCATGCTTCACTTTTTATGTCAAAAACACAACTGGAGGACTTTGACTCCCTAACCAAGACATTTATATTTTTATAATCTCAAAAAGAGTTTGCCCTCTGTGTAGCTGCCGTCTTTCTTTCCAGCTCTAACAAGATTTTCTGATATGCTGCTTGACAAGTGATCAGTCATTTTCCCCACCAGCATGGCAGTAGACTGTACTTACTGACTCTGCGTATTCTGTGCACTCTGCAGACACATAATCAGCTGTGGAAGATATCTCCTATGACCTCCTGGCTGTCTTACAATTTCTAAGTGACCCTCCGAGCGTCACTCTGCGTCTCCTGTGGCACTTGATCCTCAGCACGGCTCACCACCCGCACAGCTGCCAACGTCACTCCACTCTGCCTCCCACTCGCTCACTTCCTAGCTGAGTTGCACATTAAGATCATGCTAGTATACACTTACAGGGCCCGTGAAGATGGAAGGGCAAACTGGTACTCCAACATTTCAACTTGTGTATGATTCATGCAGCAGAGTTTCCTACAACGTGCAATAACACATTGTCACATCGATCACATTGAGAAGCTGGAACTGTCTTATTTTTACTTTAAAATGACTTGAGATTTACAGATTCTTCATGTGTTACACAAACTTGTCTTTTTGTTAGCTTCTTTTTGATGTAGCCTTGAAATCATTCATTCAGAGTTGCAGAACTCTGTAAAATGATAACCTGATATGATCAAATCATGCATCTGAATGACAAAAACAGACGATAGTTGTGAATGATATAATTTGAGTTTTGAGTGACTTTTCAGATAATCAGTGCAGGACACTGTTACAGACTTTTAGATATGTGGTGTGTACTTTCAGGGGTGTAAATTTGAACACGATCCCTCTGCTCATTATCCTATTACACAGCACAGACACAGTGGCAGCAACAGAAGCACTGTTACTGCTTTAATTTGTTCCTTTCTATAAAACAGGCTTATTTATTCAAATGTAACTGATTTAACTTATTTTACAGGCCTGTTATGACATCTAACATCGGTGTATTAATAAGCACTCCAACAAAACTACAGTCTAACACGATACAGGTTAAATGTTTTAACTTGACAAACACAGTTCAAGCACAAGTTGAGCATAAAATATAGAGATAACCCCAAAAGAATTGGATCAAACAAAAGAGTTGAAATGGAGAAGAAATCATTTGGAATCCAGTTTGCTGATTGTTTACCTCGTTCTTTAATTCTCTTTAGTTTTTTTTTTTTTCTTAATCCAGCAGCAACGGCCCAGTTTTCCCACAATAGTCATTAAAGTTTCATCATATCTTAACACTTCTCTTTGAATCAACATGGCGGGTTTTGTTAAATATTTACTTGGCTGCTCGAGATGAGACGTTCAAGTATTGTTCAAGCTCTGCCCAGGTTCTTCTTCAGGGGAAATTAGGTCATCTTTGTTTTGATGAAGCCTCTGAAAGAGTGATGATTTTAAAATTAGATTACCGGTACCTTGGTAAATTGCCACTCCCAATAAACCATGATGAATGGAGGCCGAATCATGGGTTGCAACTGTAATACTTTCAGCATGCAACATTCACAAAGGTCTGAGGAGCTTTTTAAGTGTGTGTGCAGTGATCTCTCTCTCTCTGTCTCTCTCTCTGTCTCGCTCTCTTTCTGTTTCTGTCTCGCTGTCTCTCTCTCTTTTTTTAAGAGCCATTGTGTGCTAATATTGCTCAATTTTTAGCCCAGACTCTGCTTTTCTGGGTCTCCGTGTCCACTAGTGATGCACTGTAAAACGTTTTAACACCACTGAAAAGATGAAGAGGGAGACAATGGGGGCGGTGAAAAGGACACGAGTCTGTCAGCGATTTGAATCCTCAGATCCTGTGTTGGGGAGCCATGTTGCTATGAAACAAGGGCTGCATTGTGATTAAACTGTCTTCTATTGTTTCTTAATTGTTGGGGTAATTTGCATGTGGTGTTTTAAAGTTCACCAATATCTTGGTGGTGAGGTTTGGTCCATGTGTTAATGCGCAGGAGTAAATTGAAGCTTCTTGTGTTTTTTAATGGCACATCTAGCAACTTGAAGGATTAGAGATGTCTGTATTTACTGCAGTGCAGGACACACACAAATCAGCGCAGTCTGGTTCAGAGAGTTTTAAGTTTCTACTGGTTTCTACTGTTGCTGTCTCATGTACTAGTTTTATAATTTTAGACTGCAGCTGATGTTTACTGGCAGCTGATTTACAGCATAGCTACAACAGGTGAGTGAGTACTATAACAAAAATGGAGATTGTAATTTGACTACTTAGAGGTTAGTGGGTCAGCAGTTGCCGTGTGAAGTGTGTTTCTGTCTGTGTGTCCCATGCTGAAATCGAAGATGGATTCTTTGAGTTTCAGGACATTTTGAGACGCTTAATGTCATCGTGTTTAGATTTATTTCAGACAAGTAAATCTCAATTTGCCAATAAGACAACATGAGTTTGTTGTTAACTATCAGATTTTTACACACAGTTTATCTCTTTAACATCTCTGGTTATATTGGGCAATTTTGGGCAGTGTTATAAATCAATTAACAAGAAAGCTTTAGGGCAATACTGGATTTGTATATGATTTTTACAACATTGGGATGTAGAAGAGTGCTTTGATTTTTCAAAAGCAGATATTCCCTTCTGCTTTGTTAATCTAATAGATACACAATACATACATATGGTGAAAGAGGTGGTTGACGTGGATAAAAATATTTCAATGTAAGGAGTAGAAGATAAGATATATATGTAAGCAGTATGTAGGTATTTGTTTATGACGTTGGGGAAGTTTTAATCACTTTAGATTGTAGAGAGGCTCTCACACATGCTTATGATTTTTCATTATTATGCAAAGTGGACCATGCTGAGAAAAATAAATATGCTAATAGTAATCAAACTTGTCTGTGTGGGCATGGTGAAAGACATGAGCAGGATATTACAGATTTACTGTGGCATGATTGGTGATACAATAAGGGTTTTTGCTCTTTGTTTAATCAATAAGACTATTCATCATGTGAATACAGCTGCTGGAGCTCCTCCTCCAATATGTTTTTAGCTGCATGAGAGATATAATTTTCAAAACCAGCATCAGTCAGATAAACCTGAGGACTGTGCATCTTTATTGAATACAATTATCATCCCCGGTAGAGCTAAACAATTGTGTCATCTATGTGAAACTCATGATAAATTGTTTTGTTGATTTTTCCTGACAGGTGATCATCAACAGCACCATCACACCCAACATGACGTTCACCAAGACATCACAGAAGTTTGGCCAGTGGGCGGACAGCAGGGCCAACACTGTGTTCGGTTTGGGCTTCTCTTCAGAGCAGCAGCTCACTAAGGTGAGAGGAAACATTTCTGCTGCAACACGTAAAGTCACAAAAGCCTTTGAATAGCTTCAAATGCAGATGATTAGGTATTAATAACATGCCTCAAAAGTGACAATGCTCAATTTGCTTTTATTTTAGATATTAATAATAATATTGATATCGCATCATACATAATAGTCATACAAGAAATGCAGCTCAGAGTGCTTTACAACAAGTGCTTCTCATGAAGAAAGACATTCAATTATTATAAACATATTTTAGAAAACACAATATGATAAAAAGATGGAAAATAAAATTAATTTGATTATTATAATAAAAATATGATAAAATAAAGTGAAAAAATGCATACTTCAGTGGTAGTAATTTTAGATTTAATGAGCAAAAACTTAAATGTCTATACAATCTGTAAATTGGCAGCCAGGTCTCTGAAGCCACAAGTATAACACCACCTACCTTTTCCCAGCAGACACACATTTACCACCGAACATCTTTACCCCAGAACGTCTTCCCTCGGGTTTAACCTCATTGTGGGTCTTATCTGTGTCAGGTGCAACGTGAAGCTGCCCTGGAGAAAAAACACTGTTAGTGGCACTAAAGGAGATAAACTCAATATTCTTTTGAACATCAGTTGGGGGGAAAAACAATCAGGAGAGGATTTACTGTGTCGGATTCATCAATCCTCACTATCACTATAGATAGTGGGCTCCATGAGCTCTCACAAATTTTAAAATGAGCCACACTGCGTATGACACATCATCTTGCATTGCAGCTAATAGTAACTCTTTAACATCTTTCATTTCTTCCATTTTCAGTTTGCTGAGAAGTTCCAGGAGGTAAAAGAAGCAGCCAAGCTAGCGAGGGACAAATCTCAAGAGAAAGTGGAGACAATGAGTAATCACTCCCAGGTATAATATATCTCACTGCCGTCTGAAATTCTGATTCAGTACAACTCCTCTGCTGTCCAATAGTTTCCCTCTAGAGTGAGAAAACTTCAGACCACAGATTCTGTGTTTAGAAATTGCTTTTGGCATAATCAAGTATTTAAATAGTTCAGTTAAATATTTATACAAAGCCATAAGAAGCCTTTGCTGAATAATACAAGTCAACACAACAGAAATCATTCATCTGAGTGTGTGATTCATCATGAATGAAAGGTGTAGAAAAGTCAAAGGTCACTAAGCCACTTACTATCTGGCAGTCACTACAGCTTTAGTTAATCACAGGCAGAAAACAAGTAAGATGATAAGGAAGCAAGCCAGTGAGAGTAATACAACTTAAAAGGTTTCTCAGTTCTACACAAATGAACCCAAATGGTCTTTTTTGTTGTTAGTAACTAATCAGCTTTGAGAGAATTTGATTTGAAGTACATCCAGCAGTGAGTGCCCGGAACCTGGTTGCCAGGCCTCCTCTCTGCCCACACTGAGTCCAGATGGCAAGAGTCGGACTCAACTCTGAGGCACAGAAAGCTACTGACATGATAAATGCTGGCAACAGTAACTCCCATGACACAGCTGACATGTTGAGAGTGTTTAGAGTTTCACCGATAGAAGCAGTGCCCCTTTCTCACTGTCAGAGCACAATTTATGAGTCACATTCACAGACTTTGGAAAGCTGCAGGTAATCTGTACTCATAAACTGCCCCAAAACACAAAAAATCCTCTATCACCTTTCAGGAGTCAGGACGTGAGACACCGTCAACCAACCAGGCGTCCAGCATCAATGGGACAGATGATGAGAAAATCTCTCATGTCGGTCCGGAGGCTGCACTGCTGCAGAACGAGAACGAACTCCTCAAGAGTGCAGTAGAGCAGAGGTAAGGATTCCTTTATCATCAGAAGTCTTCTGTGAAAAGGGCATGCAGTGTAAACAATGTCTGCCTGCATTACTTCATGCACAAATTACTTGGCGTTCATCGGACTCCAAATTAGATAATGTTTGTTGTAACATTATTATGTTTTAACTTAGGGCACAAACTCTGTAGTTAAAATGATGTTTTGCATTCAGTACGACAGTTTCAGGTTTTCCCTTTTTCTCTGACTCAACAGGACCAAATATATTGAAAGTCAGACACAAATCTGCCTGCAGCTGGTCATGTTGTATAAGCTGTATAATCAGATGATGCACAGGTGTTGGGAATTTGGCTATTTGAGTGTAAACTAAGCAGAGTGGAAACTGTCATGTACTAGCGCTACACTGTGTTTAAACGCTTACTCACAAAGCGATGTCGCAATAAAATATATTGCACAGAAAAACACTTATTTACCACCTTTCATCCTGAGTCATTGTAATCCTTCAAGAATCTTCTTGTAATGAAACAAAGACAGTTTTAGAGTTTCATTAAGACTTGTGGACATGACCTGTAAGGTTTAGTTATCCTTACTGTACCTCATAATCTCACCATAGTGCAGGAAAACCCTCATTAAGAGACATCATACAGTATTATTTTAAACACAGCAGCTCCTGTTGTCTTCCTCACTGCTGTTTCTCGTGTTCTAATAGTCTCTGCACCAAACTGTGCTCAGATGTACTCTCTCTTTATTTTATTGCTGCTGGGATGATATCATGTCCCCAAAAGACTCAGAAATCACCTGATCTTATCTAAAAAGTGACGCTGCTCTATTATTCATGTGGATGACTCCCAGATTTTTCCTTGTTTGACTCCAACACAACTGATCAAAATACAATCCTGTCGTATATATGTTAAACTGGCACTCTTGAAACTTCCTTCAGTTAAACTCTGATAAATCAGAAGTTATTATCACAGGTCCAGACCCCCCAATCAGCACTCCTTCTTTCACTCAGGTTCTCTGTCCTGTTGCATCAAAACCAGTGCAGAAATCTTGGGTTTAGCTAACCTTCGATTATCTGAAGGTTAAGTCAGTCTTTCATTTCATAATATCTTGAAAATGAGATTATTTTAAAATCACCAATAATGAAATAAAAAGTCAAATGAAAAATTGTTCTCTTTATCGCCTATGCATTTGGAAACTGTCAATTCAACCTTTATGACATCCCACTTACTCGCTACTTTACTATAACTTGCTGTGTTTCTGTCTCACTTAATACAACCTCTCCAAACTTCAACTAGTTCAAAACATTGCAGCAAGACCACTCACAAGGGTCTTAATAAACTCTATTTCAGCATCTTTACACTGATTACCTGTTTAGAATTGATTGTAAGATTTTAATGATTACTTCTAAAGCACGTTTGGGGTTGGCAGCTCATTATAGCACCTACTTACTAACTCCATATGAGCCTGAATGCAGCTCCTCCAGCAGAGGTCTGTTAATAATTCTCAGATAAAGGGCTCCATGACTCTGGACGACCTACAGGAGGAGATCAGGCAGGCTAGCTCTCCGACTTCCTTTAAATCTCTCTAAAAAAAATCACTATTAATCTGGTATTTTCTCTTGTTTTTATGTCTTTGCACTTTTGTAACTTGTTTTTGAATTATTATTATTACTCTGCCATTTGGTTAGGTATGGTTTTTATAATCAAGATGCTAAGTGTAAAGATCTGTAATTGCATGAAACACCAGATGTAGTTCCAGATGGGATTGAATTGACCCCCAGGGTGTCAGTGTGGACTAAAACTACAGCGATTTAATTTTAGCCAGAATTAGTGCTGGGTAGCAACAAAAACATGCCCGACACATATTTGATCCAGATGGGAAAAAGTCCTGAGGTAAAAAAATACCAATTATCAGACCTTCCCTCATAAGGCTCTTAAGGGTCTGAAGTAAATTAACATCTGCATCAGTAGTGTGAGTAACACTTTATTTTACAGGTCCTGTTGTTCTTGATGATTTTCTACAAAGGAACTGTTACGTAATCAGGCACTTTTGAAGGTTCCTGAGGAGGACAGTGTAATTCAGTACTAATTATATGGAAAAGTGCAGCCTGGAGAATCTGTTAGAGAGTGCACAGCAAGTCAGTGAACATGTAAAATGTATTCAGTTTCCATATTAATTGAATTGTGGGCTTGTTGTGGACAAATATTTCAATAATAAATGACTAATAAAGCAATAATTACTTGGGTTTAAATCGACCGTCATTACATAAAGGAAACTTCCTCTTGAAAACCAAATAAAGTCTCAGAATATTATTCATTTTTTTATTGTTAGAACATAATGGAAAGATTATTTTCAGGAAACTTTCTATGAAATTACAGCTCTGTAAAAAAGAAAAAAAAGAAGAAAAAGAAATAAGACAAAGACAAACGACATCTTTTTCATCACAGCACGGTCTGTCAAGTTTACGTGTATTAAACTCCTCCAGGTTGTCGTGCTTATAAAACGCAGCTGATCCATGAGTTTATTGGCCCATTTACTTACATTTACAAGGCTTTGGGATTTAGCTTTGTGGAAATGTGTCAGAGCAGTGAAAGAGTCGAGGACTGCAGAATGCTGCAGAACAAGTCGGTCCACATTTGAAGGAGAGCAGCACACTTGAACCCAGCCATGCATAAGGAAGGGAACAGTGATGCATACTAAATATACATCAGAACCTCTCCAACCGCATTGATAAGATACTGTGGTATGAAGGGATGTGTGTGTTGTTACATACCAGGGCTACAGCTCATTACACCTTTTGAGACTACTCTCACCACTGTCTTTTCTCTTGTCTAAATATCTCCTGACAGTGTGATGCACATGCCCGCTAATTAAATAGCTATGTTTGGAAGGATTTTGTAGCATAACGTGTCATGTCAGTGGGCACAAGCCCCTGGCATTTCAACATTAACCTGTCTAAAAATGTGTCCATTAATAACTCTCCTTCTGGATCTCTCTCTCTTTTTCTCTCTCCTGTCTGGCAGCAACACCAACGCCAAGAAGTGGGAAACAGAGCTGCAGACTTTAAGAGAAAATAATGCCAGGCTGGTGGATGCACTGCAGGAGTCCTCCGCTAATGTAGAAAGCTGGAAGAAACAACTTAGTGCCTGCAAGGAGGAGAGTGACGCGCTCAGGGAAAAGGTAATCCAGTCATGCACCCCTACAGCGAAGTTAAATAACTCACACAAACCATTGATTCTGCAAACAAAAAAAGACAACTAAGAATAATTACTGCGCCACGAACTGTCAAAAATGAATAGATTCTCAGTGTCAGGGGAGTGACTTTATGACTTAGAAATGTGATGTGCAAGTCCCTCCTTGCATTTTATTAGGTTTTGTATTCACAGCACCAGTCTCGCCTCTGTGTCCACTAAAAATAGAATCATTCTAGTTTCATAATCAATGTGGGCAGTTGTTAGTGCAGCTGGGCTCGTGTTGCAATGATACTGTTCATTTTTCAAGTTTTTTTTTTTTTGCTTTTAGTTTTCAAGATGCCACTACTTATAATATTCATTATGTCCAGTACTGCACAAAATGTATAATGTAGGACATGTATGGTGTATAAACAAGAATGAGAACTTCTGTCACACTTTAAACTGTAAAAACTTCTCTCTCTCTCTTCTCTCTGCCTCGTCCCTTTTCGCTGTTTAGATCGCAGAACTAGAAGCCCAGTGTAATGAAGCCAATCAGGAGAAGCAGAAAAACGCCCAGTTGAGTGCACGAGTGCAGGAGCTGGAGACCGAGCTACAAGAGAAAGAGCAGGTGAGACGTCTGCATCACATCGGTCATGAAACGCTGGGCTGTGGCCAGGCTGTTTATTACAAAAAGCTAATTTTACAGAGGGTCTTATCTTAGCTCATCCCTAACCATCCTCTCTTCATCAAAGAAATTATAATTCTTAGGTTTGCACTCAACTGTTCCATCTCCTGAAATTACAGATCTACTTTCTCATTCCCACTTTTCAGTGAGTTTCTCCACTGTGTACCAGCTCTCTGCCTTTTGTTCTTACTGAGTACCGCTCCTCTCCCTCGGGAGCTGATTAAACCTCAGTCGGAAATGATGGGTTCTGTTGAGGGGATCTTGGGTTCTGTTATGGATTGCTGACCCAGCTAAACCCAGACCTTATACTGCTATACTGCTCTGTTGTCTTTTCTCTTCCAATTTCTTTATTTAATTTTCTGTGCTGTTCATATTTTCATATGCAGTTCAAATTTTTGTTGCTGATATCCTGTTTGGTTTTCCCGTTGAACTCCACTGTGGAAATGGTCCGGCCAGGGAATATAAATTCATCCACTGACTTTGCCTCTAATCAGTGCAGCAGTGAATTTTGGCACAAATACCATTAGTGGCTTTGCCTTATGTCTCCTACATCAGTCATCTATAATCCAAACTATGTGACTGTCAGCTCAGTGTAGTCTGATGGTGCTGTTATTTCTAATGAGGATGAGTCCTGCGCGGCCACACAGTCTTCTGACCTTTGCTTGTTGCTGGTAAAATGTTGTTTCAGATGATTAGGAGTCTTACCTTTCTTTTTTTCTACGCTGACTGGGTCTCCCTCTCATGACATGACATGACGAAACAAAAAAACAAGAAAAACAGCAAAAATACTTAAAGAAAATTCCTATCTCTTTATTTCAGCAGCAAAATAAATTTTTTCAGTACTTCTTTGTCATGTCTTGAGTCAAGTTTGGTGAGGCCACTTAATTTTAGATATTTCTTACAGTTTGACCCCTCAATAATTGCTAGTGCTTTCTGTCGGGTCCTGTTTACACTTACCATTAACATCCGATCACAACTGGATACCTGAGATGTTCACACCTGTCTCTATTATACGTCTGGAGTTGAACACTTGTGTCCACATTTTCATGTCAGACAAGTGCCAGATTTGTTTTTAGTGCTGGTTAATAAAGGGCTAATAGAAATGTTTCAAGAACTGATATACATGTACGGGCTATTCCAACATTTATGATCCTTTCCATTCTTTCAACTGTTGTCACACTTTCACCAAAATAACGCCACGTCCTCCATTGATGACACATTTTCCTGTTACATTCTTGTTGGGGACATATCAGGACACATTAACTTTTACACTACAAAGGATACATGTGGTCAAATGTGTCCCATACCACCTCAGGAAGTGGTTTGAGTGATTGGATCACAATGAGTCTCGATGATTTCATGTTGCAACAACAAACAATTTGAAACTTGTATTGAATTCACAGAGATTCAGCTGATTGTGTAGCTTGAAATGACTATGCTGCATAAATTCCCAGAGATAAATGGCGCGTCCAGGATTTTCTAGTTTACCACTTGGCAGCCTGAGTATTAATAGTGTATAAATCTTTTCTTCGAGATTCGGTATTTCTCATACAACAAAAGGAAAGTAGTTCAAAGAGCTGGAGCTGATTTTGAAAGATTAGAATCAAAGAATTGTGCCCTTCAGGGGCTTCAGCGTTTCCACAGCTGTGTACATCTGTTAAAATGCCCTAAAACTGACCGAGAGGCCAGCCGAATGTAATCTTGTTTGCAGAGCACTGATACAGCAGACAGCTCACTGAGGCTCATCTGCCGAGTGACTCACCCCTTTCTAGAAATGCACACGCCGAACGCCTTCAATTAAAAATGTGCAAATGAATTATTAAGCATTCACTGTGGTGCTGAACCCGGCGCTGGGCAGCCCTGAACTGACAGAACAAAGCTGCTGCAGGTGACTACAAAGACTCAGCCAATTATTTCTTTGCGTAGAAGCACCTGAAGCAGTGATGGATGCTCTGAAACTGTGTGTAGTGTTTGTCTTAAAACCAGGGGAGGGATGAAGTTTTCAGAGTGATAATAGAAAACAAACATGAACATGAGGCGAAAAACCAGAGTCAAGGATGCATCTTCAGTTTTCAAAGTCTGGGATGTTTTCTTCTTTTTTTTAAACCTTTTTTTTTACCGTCCTTTTTCTTTTTTCTTTATCTGCTTTGCATTTCGGCTTCCTTCTTGGATATAGTTTTCTTCTTAGGGTAAAGTGTACATTATCCAACACTGACAAATTAACAACATGTAAGTGTATCTCTGTTAGGGCCGGGTGTCGAACCTTAGTACTTCATGGTACCAAACAAAAAAAAGGGAAACGGCTAGCTAGCTTCTGTCCAAAGGTAACAATAATGTACCAGCACATCTAAAGCTCAATAATTAACATGTTATATATCATGTGTTTCATTCAGGAAGTCACTGATCCTGGCCAAGAAAAAATAGGCAGTAATTGTGATTGTACAGATTAAATAATCAAGATATAACATGTAAATTGATGAGTTTCAGATGCTGGCTAGAAGATTTAGTTATGCTAAGCTAAGCAGATGTTATCTAACGCTTGGCAAGAAAGCAAATAAGTGTATTTCCTAAAATATCAAATGATCCTTTTTAACATATGAAAATGCAACTTCATTGGTTAAAGGGGGGGAAAGGATTTGTTGATAATCCTCAACATAAGATATCTAGAAATTGTTAAGGGTTGAAAATCAGCTATTGATTGACAGTACAGAAAATTTCAAATGATACCTACCTGGCCCTCACCAGATAAATAGCTAGTTAGTGTTCAGTATAAATGACAAATACAGAAGACATTTTTTTAAAAAGAGGGGTGCTATAGCACACCTGTGCCAATCTACAAAGGATCAATTTATTTCTTGACGTTTGATTAACAGACAACCAAACTTCTTTTTCCCAGGAACTGGAGAACCTGAGGAAGCAGGCGGAGATAATCCCTCAGCTCATGGCAGAGTGTGAGACCATCACCGCCAAACTGCAGGTATGTTCAAAGCACTCAGAAAATCCCACAAACCCTCATTTCTCTCAGATACAGCAGAGTATAAAGAGAACTGCACAGACCCTGAGCTCTGCAGCACACGTGAGGACATGATGGCTGTCACAGCGAGGTAACACACAGGCTCTGAGGCGTAAGCAGCGCTTTCAGACGGAGATGGAGAATGAGAGTTTCTATTCATCATTCTGCCTGAAGGCTAGTGACCCAACATTACAACATCACGTGTCTTACTAATGCACATTCTGGTTAGTGTATCTATTAATGAAAGTTCAACCCTAGTGTGACGCTGCCTTTTTGAAAAGGTATACTCCCCGAATGTAGCAAACCAACAAACCGTGAAACAGAGATACTACATCTCTGTCACGGCTTGTTAGTTTCCTAGCAGTGCAGATTTGATCTGCTGGCTACAAAAACAGCTGAAATTGTTTTGAGAGCTCTGCTGAAAAAACTGAAGCTCATACGTAACACTTCTGTAGGTGAGGAGGTGAAGTTGGGTGTGAGAGTCTTGGAACAATACAGATTCACACCCGTCACTTGCCATTTACCTCATAACAAAGAGCACTTGTTCTTCAAGACGGGTTTATTTCATTGAGTAATATCAAGACTTTCTGTGAAACCAGAAAGCCAGGCTCTGTGAATGACTGTACGTCCCATTAGTGCCAAGTCTGACATGAGCCGCATTGATAGTGACGCTCATCTCTCGCCCTGTTCTGACTGACTCAGAGCAGGATTTTATCATCCAGGCTGTCGTGCATGTGCTGCCTTTCAAGCTGGGCAGGGAGGAGAATAAAACCAACAGTGGCGTGCCTGAAGTTCCTGTGCCGCACAAAGCTCGACCGCCTGGTTTGTTTCTGCAACAGCCAGCTGGATGAATGACAGTGACAACAGAACTGGCTGAAGCAGGAGTTTATCTAACCAGTTATCCACACGGAGGAGAAGCAGAGACAATGGGATTTCTCGAATACCTTCGTCTATTCATGAGGCCTGAAACAAAAACTGAGCCAGTCTCCATTCACATAGAAATTAGTCGATGAAATAAAACTTCCCTGCTGCCAAATTGAAGTTAATCCACTCACATGAACATGTTTTTTTTCTTTTTTTTCTTTTTCTTTTTCTACCTACTCCAACGTCTGTGTTTGTAGTCATATTGCCCCTCTATTTAAAGACGACACCCCACATGGAGATCGGGTTTCAGGAGTCAGCTGCAGAATACAGTCATGCAGGCGCAACACCCATTTAGCACTCCTATTTTAAACCCCTCCCTTCAGTGGTATCTTTGGCATTAATGTGTCACTCATGTCGCCTGCTCGTCTGAAAGACTTGCTTTACCCTTCCAGCCCCACAAATACAATGAGCATGTTTCCTAAATGTTAGATTGTCCTGATGACTACCATTTTTTTTGTCGCATATAATGAGGTAAAATGTTGAAAGGCCAGTTGAGCTGCTTTTATCTTTTTCCTGGAAGTAGCTGTGAGTCAAATAAGGTCATCTTTTGTGTGACGTCTGCTAACATGGATAAAAAAGGGCACACTTCAAAGTTAAATGTTAACGTTCATAACGGGAGATTGAGCTGGACTTCCTGTTGTTTGACTTCTTTGTTGCATTTAAACTTAATTTTATTTTCTGATTATCTTTCTGTTCACAGGCTGCAGAGACGACAAACAAGGAACTGGAGGGGAGGATAGAGGGTCTTCAGCTGGACATGGAGGAGAGTCAACAGAAGCAGGGCAACATGAAGGGCGAGCTGAAGAAGTTCATGGATATTCTTGATGGAAAGATAGACGAGCTGCATGAGTTCAGGCAGGGGCTCTCCAAGCTAGGTGTTGATAACTGAGAAAAAAAAGTGGCACTGTGCCGAGAGGGTCGGAGGTCAGGTACGAAGGATTCACTACAGTATGTCTTCAGGGCAGAAACTATGTGGCACCTACTCCCCCAAAGTGATGTCCACTCAGAAACAATTAGCTTTGGCTACTAATAAACACTACCATGTGAGAAAGAAATGTTTTTGGAGAGAGAGAGAGAGAGAGAGAGAGAGAGAAAGAGAGAGAGAGAGAGAGCGACACTGGCACACTAAAAGGAGGGCCAGCATGCTCCAACAAATGGCTCCATTTTGTGCGCTGGCATTCTGAAACTAAATCAAGAGTCACACTTTGAGCTTACTTTTCTGTTTCTGTGGGGGGAAACGGTTTTAAAAAGCTGGTGGTGGGTTCTTAGATTCTGTCCATCTGTCTTTTTTTCTCAAGGCTGCAGCAGAGTAGAAGAGAGGACTTAAAAGGGCTAAAACGAATAACACACAAAGACAATGCTGTTCAGCATCACTCAAGTAATAATTGGTGTTAATCCTTGTGGCCCCTTCAGAGAACTAGAGATGAAATATTTCTATAGACTGTCCTCGCTGTTGCCTCTTGTCTATCTCAGGTGTGTTAGGAGACCGTTTGTACTCATTCAATTATATGCACATATATGACACACGGCCGTGACACAAAGTGCCTCCAGGTGAGTCTAATTCTACCTGGAAAGGAGAAGTGGCCAAGTGATGACCGTCACCATAATAATAACTTGAAGCTTTTTTTTTTTTTTTGTGAGAAAACCTGATGGAAAAAATGATCACGTTGAAAAACACAATCATCCTTTTTTAATAAATTGATATGTAAAAGAAAACCCAGGCAGGCGAGCCCGTCTTGAGAATGTTAATGTTGTTAATGGATGTTAATGCAGTGAGAAACACAAAGGAGGAAACAGGTGTTTGCACAAAAACTACTGAGGAAGGACCGGAGCAGAAATCCATCAGCTCTCTTGTGGGTGTTTTCACTAAACAGTCCTTTTGATAATTTTCGCATAAAGAAGGAAAACCTTCTCATCTCAGGAGCTTTCCTTCAGAAACATAGTCATCCAAAAATAATAATAGGAACCCCATTTTGCCATGACTGTAGTGTAGTGTTTAAATGACTTGTGTGTGCAATAGTATTTTGTCCATTTGTAGAACAAAGACGTCTGTCTCTCCAAGGCTGTTGATGTGCTTCCTACACACTCGTTTTTGTTATGGTGGTGGTTATTTTTGGGTGAGGGGACTTGGTGCTGTTCGCTGGGTGACTAAATGTGAAAGTGTACTTCACTGAAAATGGTTAGCTGGCATGGACCTTTTTCACTACAATCCTGTCAGATTCTTGGTTTTTGGTTTTACATATTTATTTATTTTGGTGCCTCTCTGCCACTAGTGTTTCTAGAACAAACCAAGTAAATCAACATCGAGCCTCCACAGATGTACAATAACATATTAAATATACCAAAATGTCTGGCTTCATAAGTTTAATCATGGAGGACATTTTTACGGGATGATGGTGTTCAAAGCTGCTTTTTACAGCAGTGTGCTGTTTTGAAACATTTAAAATCACAGGAACATGTTGTGGTGACATATTTACTGGATAATACTGATGATGTTATGAGTCTTCATTTTTCATCACTGTTCTGATCTTGAGATTGAGGTCATGAGATTGAGCTGTCTATGAAGGGACTTTTGCTTATTATCTCTCTTTTGAGCCCTACTGTTCATAAGTCACCTGAACCTGCATAACACAAAGTATGATCCTTCCTTTTGAACCAATGCCTCTTGTAAACTTTTGTGACTTCTGTTCAATATTGTACAATAGAACTGACAATTGTTAAAATTTAGTTTAATTACAATTCTGAGTTAAGAGTCTTTTTTTCCTCTCTCTCTTTCAAGTTGTGACTTTGCAGTGCTGGGTCATGAGTTGGGCGTGAGGAGGTTCTCCTAATCCCCACACACAAATTAGTATTGTGGATGCTGTGTACAAATCAACATAGTGGAAAAAAGAGCTTACAAATCTGATTCCTGACACTGTGAAAGTGTTGAGGCATTTTTCCTGGATGAAAAGCTCAGAGGAGGAGGGAGCTGCATCCTGTCGAGGCTCCGCCACCGCACGTCTTTTCTCCAATGTTGATTTACATAGCACTAAATATAGCTGTTATCCCAAGAGACACATAACCACAGCACATGAGTAAAGTTTATCACAGTGATTTACATGTATAATTTTTTCTGAGATCAGAACAATCAAGGCAAAAACACACAAGCTTGTTTGAAGGATGGAAAAACCCTTTAAGTCCGATGTCCTCACAGCATTGAGGAAACAACTGCAGTGGTGGATCAGAGGACACGTTGCCTTGGCAACTTAATCCCACTCACTCTTCTTTTTGTGATAAATAACACTGTGGATGATGGACTATAAGAAGTATGGATCCAGAGCTACATCCCAACAATTAATTTTTTAATTACACAAGAGTCAATCATCTTTCACAGCCAGTGAGACGCGTGGATGTTTGTCTCCCTGGGACTCTTTCATTTTCCTTCTCACCTTCAGAGGCGAGATGTTTGGCACAGGTGGAAAATGAATAAGCAGCGTAAACAATCAATTTAGTGCAGAGATGATCAGTTCATTAATTAATTTGGCTGATGCAAAATTACCCGCTGTGATGCTGCAACTACCCATCATTATCATTTCCATAAAACGATAGAAAACTGCCTCTCATGAGAATAACCCTGAGCACCATGTATTGAAATGGCTTTTGTCCAAAAATCATATGGCAGATAAATATACATTTAAAATGATATAAATTATAGAAAAGCAACAAACTTTTACATTCGATAAGCTGAAACCAGGAGATATTTGACAGTTCTTTGAAATAAAGGAGAACAATTTATCCAGTTCCTGTTTAATCAACATCATGAGCTTTTTCTGTCTAGTTCATTTTGTGTAAACTGAATATTAGAGATGAAACATTTGCTGAATTAATCAAAATTAATTATTTTTACAACTAAATATTCATATAATCCCTTTTCAAGTCAAAATGTCAAATATTTGCTGGTTCCAGCCTCACAGATGCTTCTGCTTTTATTTAAAATTCTTAGGTTTCAGGTCTTCAGGTTTTGGACAGTTGAACATAAACAATATGGAGACACCTCGGGGCTCTGAGAAACTACCTGCAAACTTAATCCATTATGAAAATGATAGTTGCAGCCTCACTAAAACTTTTTGCTATGCTATCACTATGGCAGCTGCTGGACATTCATGGTACCCACGGGATGAATCCTCTACTGACATGTCTCAACAAAAAAGTAATGACATGACACAGATGGTACTCAGAGGATGAATCTTGTGACTTTAATGATCCTCTGAGTTAAACTACAGCACCACCATCAGGGCAAAAATACTTTGGTTTATGTCCAAAAACCTGCAAAACTAATGACATAGCCAATTCTAGTTTTCAAATGTTAACATGCTAACAAGTTAAACTAAGAGGGTGAACATGGTAAACGTTATCCTCTGAATGTCACCATGTTAACATTGTCACTGTGAGCAAGTTAGTATGATAAAGTTAGTTACACTTTTAGTTTAGTTTGTTTGGACAAAACAAAGTTGAGGTATTACTGTTGACTCTAGATTTAGTCACTTTTAGGACTTTTTTTATAACATAAATGAAACAATAGCTGACAGGTTGATTTAAAAAAAGTGGTTGCAGCATTTCTGTGTGTGTCCCCTCTCTCTACTGTTCATCGCTGTATCTTTAACTCTCTCGGCATGGCTCATTGTGTGACTGGTGATGAGTGGGCGAGTTGGTGAAACATCATTAAGAGACTATGCTGCACTGTACATGTGTCACAGAGAGAGAGAGAGAGCTAGAGAGAAAGTAGGAGAGAGAGAGACATGGCACTGCAGGCCACTACCACAGAGATTTCCTGTTGCCATGGTAACAGGCTGCAGAATTTCATGTTGACTCTCCATTGCTGGGTCCGCCATGTGTGTCTTCTTCAAGGTGCATGACCTGTCTTCCACCTGAATTACCTGGATGTTACAGCACACACACACACACACACACAGACAGACAGACCTGACAAATGCAGAGAGACGGCCGCCCTGCAAACAAGATGATGTTCAAGAGCAGCCATAACTACCGCAGCCAGCGGCAGCTCTCTAAAGTACACAGAGCTGAATAAACCAATCACAGCTGGCTGAGGATGTCTGTCACTGCAGGAGAAATATTTGAGAGCGACGGCTGCCAGGATGGATATTGCAATATGACTCATCATCATGTGGGCTTCAAATTCGGCAAAGCGCACTCACCGGAGTTCACCGGCATGAGTTTATATGCTGTGTCTCTCTCTCTCTCTTAAAAGGATGTGACTCATTTCGACGAAAAGAGGCTTCATCACAGGTGTGGATGACTTGTGGAGATCAGGGGCTGACGTGAGGGACACACAAGTTCACGTCAAGTACAAAGATTTTTATGATTTTTTTATTTTTATTTATTTATTTACACACATCTGAACACACCTCATGCCTTTAACCAATCTCTGCAGAATCAAAAGATTTTAGAACAAAGTGCAGCAGTTAATAGCTTCATCCGCAAACCATTTAAAAGACTGTTTTGCTTACAGTAATATATTTTTTTATCATTTGTACATAATACATTATACCTTCACCTTTTGTAAATGGGCTCCAATAAAGCCAAGTGCTTTGCATCACAGGTTCAAAGGTCATAAGTACAAAGATTTCCCAAAATAACCTACCAGCCTTTCTGAGGATTCAACAATCAACAGAGATAAAGAGAGGTGTACAGTTATGTATTAAATTAAGTATCGGTGGCTTAAAAAAAAACTCATCTAGCATTCATTTGTCATCATTGGTTATGGCATCATAGAGGGAGAAATATCAGATCACATATAAATTGCACCTAAAATGACACGTTCACAAGTTTCTGATGTAAGAAGAAAAGAAAAAAAGTAACAGTACTGGACAGTGCACGAACAACGATGCAGACTTTAGACATGTAGGCTGTGAATTATTAACACTGCTGCAGTTCAGGACATCACTCTCACTTTAGTTAGTAATAAAAAAGAAAAAAAACTAAACCCTCAGTTTTCTGTAGCCCTTGAAGAGTAAAGTCCAAGGAATAATAATTGTTCAGATTTTTATTACATTCAATCTATTGAATGTCAGAGGAGTTGAGAGAGAGCAGAGAGAAAAAAAGTGAGTATTTGTGTGGTTGGAGTTATGTAGTGTAGTTGTCTGTTCCCCCTGCTCTGTGACAGTCACATAAAAAGGCAGATTCAATCATTTACACGCTGAACAACACAACAAATGCTTCACCTTTTCTCTCTAAATCGATGATGAAGCTCAAAGCCTCGTTCGTTCAGTTTTGGGATTTTCTGAAAACCAAAAATAAAAATCAGAGGAGATTAAAATCCTAACTTTTGCCGATCCGCTGTTTGAATTTGAGCAGTTTGTGATGTATTACAAACATCTCTGAGCTATTTATGAAAAAGACAAAGATGATTACGACTGCAGCAAACGGCAATATCAAATTCAGAGGCGGCCCTAATCCCGTCCTCGTCAAAGAAGCTTTTGAGGGTGATAACTTGGCAGCAACATAAGCCGCAGCTCAGAACCGTGAAAGGAAACAGAGCAGGGTGATGTAAGAACAGCTTCATCGGCGTGTGTGTTTGTATATATGTGTGTGTGTGTGTGTGTGTTCTCAGCTGTCCCAGTCTCCACTCTGCGTCTCGTCGTCTCCTTTGTCGTCAGAGTCAGAGTCAGAGTCAGCCGATACCTTCTTCATCCTCAACATGGCGGCTTTGATGCTGCGCTCCAGCTCGTTGTCGGCACCGCTCGGGACTTCTGAACGCGCTGGAACCACCTGCAGCAGATGACAAGAAGTCAACTTAACGTCACTTTTTCTTCGGGGGGGGGTTCATTTTTTAACCTCCTGCCAAAGTGCCACCGGTTATCTTCGGCGGAGAAATCAAAGCTTATCATAGCAGGAAGGAATAACATTAGTGATGTCAGTGTTCCAGTGAGCCGGCGTGGATGACACAGGAGCCACAGCTGAATGAGCAATGCTTTTAATCACAGTTGTGTGTGTGTGTGTGACGAATCCAAATGTCTGCAAAATAGGTCTATTGAGATCAGCCGTCTGATCAGCTTCGGTCAGGAACATTCATATAGGAACATTTTATCAATCATCTCAAACTCTTTGTGATCAAATCTTTGTAACGTAACAGGAAGCTGACTGACATTTTACTACAACAGAGTGAGAGTGCAAGAGTGAGAGAGATTCATGTTAGTGGATGATTTCTTTTAGCCACACTAGTGATGTAGATCTAGAGATGACGGCATCTCAATCTTGATCCAAGTTACTTTGAACTCAAGTGCCAGAAACAGGTCAACATTTCTATTTGTAAAAACACCCTGACAGCCTCACAGAGCTGTAGACTCGTTCATTTCCCAAACTGTTGTCAGGTGAGCCAGAGTGTCAGACGCTAATTATCACCTTGGGGAACCTGGACTGCAGCCATTTTTAGTTCTGTAAACACTATTAACAGAACTAATAAATGCAAATGCAACATCTAAAATCTAAATGAAACAATAATCAAGTTTATGCACAGATGGCTGATTAAACTAGACTAATGTTTGATATTACAATAGACTAAGTTCATTGCCATCTTAAAAAGTAGCAAAAAATACTCAAAAGGCTCGAACACATTTGCCTTATTTGTCTTTCATTCTGAATTTGCCTTCAGCTATTCTCCATTTACCCATAAAAAAAATCAATGTCATTATAACATATCACACATGATTCCCTTAAAACCACAGACCGTAAAATCAAACTACACTCCTCTATTATTCTTCAAGGATATGACGGTTTATATTCTGGATTTTTGTTATTATCCACAAATCCCTTGAAAAGAGCAACAATGCATCCGTCCATCTTCCCCAGACAGTGTCTCAGCCCCCGAGTGTGTGGGTTCTTACTGAAGATATGAATCTTTAAAACCGGGTTATGTACTTTTATATTTATAAAAGGTTCAGCAGTTTCCTCAAACAGCTGGCCACTGTAGATTTTAGTAAATGTTACGCACACAAAAAGGTAAAGAGTGTATTTGTTAGGGATTATTTTCAGTCTTGGATTAACAGTGATCATGGTAACGGGGGGGAACATTTCACCAATGGGATCAGTGAGGCTCATTTTTGTGTTTTTATATTACAATATTATCAGATGCATCATTTAAACTGAAAGTCTCTATTTTAGAGCATCTCACCTTCTTCAGCCTGACTCCCTGTCGGATGGCAGACATCAGGTTGCTCCTCGGGTCAGCTGCAGGGGTCTCTGTCTTAGGAGTGGGGACCTTTCGAAGCTGGATCTGTCCACGCTGCAGCGAGGCCAACACTTCATCCATCGTTCCTACAGTGATGCAACAGTGAAGGAATTACAGGAAGTTTTACAACCATCTAGGCAGCTGCACTGGAAGGAAATGAGACAAACTGTAAAAAAAATGAATTTTGAGGATAACCCCCTTTTCAACTTAAACAGCAAATGTGCTGATTATGTGCCGTCTCAGGTGTGCAATAATGTTTTAATTTCACTGCTGATTAAGCGACTGAAACATTTTCACAGAGCTATCCCAAGTTCTCACTGCTGCATGAAAAAAACGTCCTCCTGAGTAACAGCCATTTCACCAAAAGCTCTGAAAAATAAAATCGTGTTGGACGTCACTGTCTCTGCAGCTGAGAGAGTGCATCAGCAGGACCACAACTGAGGTAAATGCCTTCTCTGGCCTCATGGGGGAAGTTGGAAATTTAGGACAGAACACCATGTACAAGCGGGCACATACACACACACACACAAACTACAATTTTCTCTGAAACAAACAAGCACAACCTTCCCTGCAGTCGGCAATATTCACACATCCCTCTCCATCTCTATCACAGTTATCCTTGTCATGTGTAGAAGTGGAGACACTTTTGCTCCAACAATTAATGATTTATAGATCATTTATAGATTATAGATCAGTACAACATAAACATAACTGGAGGGCAGAATTACTTATTTCTTTCTCACCTATGTTTTGTTTGAGCATGTTCTTGGCAGGAAAAGGAGGGTCCTCTTTTTCACTGAGAGGCATTGGTTTGTCCTCCGCAGAACGTGAAGCACTGACGGGCGGAGGAGGTAAGGCAGGGGGTGGTGGAGGTGGAGGCAGAGGAGGTGGAGGTGGTGGTGGTGGTGGAGGAGGTACAGTAGGAACATTTGTTGTCGGAGGCGGCGGTGCAGCGAATATTTGGACAGGGATGTCTTGAGGCTGCTGTTTCTTGGGTGCTTTTTTGCGTCTGGGTGCAGGACGGATGGAGGGCGCGCCGTCAGAGGAGGGAGACGGGCCGAGGCTGATGATGGACAGCGGCTGGGAGGGACAAGGCGGCTCTGAGGGAGACATCCTGGAGTGAGGAGTCTTCAGGATGTACTGACCGTGTCGCTTCTTGAAAAGAGAGGAGGGGAAGTGAAAGAAGACATTTAGAAATAAAGACAACATCTTGTCTAATGTTCAAAGAGAGAGAGGGAAGGCAAAGACACAAGACGATGCTCACACATCAAATGTTCTTTGGTCTCACAGCGACTTGAGATTAAACTGAAGTGACGGACGGAATGTGCACAAACAAAGATGCTTACATCTAAATTCACAACGCTAACACACAGAGAAAATAACAGAACTCCAGAAATCAACAAGAATCCAAAGAACCGACGATCTTACCAGAAACTGCACTTAGTAGCATTTCTGTAGCGTTTGATCATATCAGAAAAACTTCTGCAATGTTGAGAATAATAATTATAATAACAGTGAATCTGCTTAGAAAGGCTCTATATGAATACAAAAACTGTTAACTGTAAAACACAGTAAAACACAGTAAAACACACAGCTTTATAATAAAAGTCAATTATAAACATTTCCAAATTTGGCAGCCTGGGTAGCTCAGACAAGGACTTCTGAGGCTGGAGGGCCTAGACAGAAAAGATCTGGACACCTCAGTCGCCCCTTCCTGAGGATGAGGGAGTAACAGATGAGCAATGTAACTGTCTGCCCATGCAAAGCCTTAAAAGGTACAACAAAGTCTTCAAATTAATTCTCCGTCTCACAAGGAGCCAGTACAGAGATGCAAGAAAGCAGGTGATCAGATTACCCGGCAGATTCTGGGGTCAGACGGAGGTGAGCTGTTGACTTTACTGCGTAGGCAGCCAGGAAAGACACACAGTCTCAAGATCTGCAACTGCTAAAAAATGATTAATGATGACTTTAGCTTTTTTCCTTTGCTGAGGGAAGCAGGATTGTACCAACCTGAATACTTTGCTTCATATTAGATCATAAATAGATATGATAGAGGAGCTTTTGAAAAAGTGAGGGCAAATTAAAAGAATCTCGGATTTGATTTATTTAGTTACAGAAAAATTTTAGCTCTTAATATTGAAATGACAGCGGAGGAGTCTGGCTGTATCTGTTGCTATTTTCAGGGTCAAGAAATACCTCCATTTTTTAGCCACTATGGATAAGAAGTATTCTAAAGAAGAATGGATATTTTACTCTTAAAACTGTTTTTGTCAAACTATCTATTGAAGAAGATCATGTGATGCAATTAAAAGCTACTGAGTGGACGCTGTGGTGAGATTGTTTGAGCTATTTTCAGGGTCAAGGTTGAGTTTTCAGTCTCATCTATACATTTAGCAGAAGTTAGAGCTGATCAGAGACGTATCAGTGTTGGTTTATATATTGGTTGAGTTAAAACAAAAGTTAAAACAAAACCTGTAAATGAACAGAACAAAGCTCATCATTTAGAGACATTACAAATGATGTTGAGCAGACTCCACTGTTACAACTCTGCAACACACAAGCTGGCTGATGAGCTGATTATAGTGAAGCAGATGGAAGTGTGGAGTGCTTAACTCAACAATATTTTGGCACCAGAACGTCTTTGTTACAATTCTTTGATATCTGAATGTGAGAAATGTTTGTGTTCATGGAGTCAGTTTCAGCCAAATAGCTTGAACACCACACTACAACAGTTTTTGTTAGAGCCAAATTATGTTTTATATGTTTAAATAAATGAATGCAGTCTTTATTTTGTTTAACAGTTCATGGAAATAAATAATTGATTTTATTGAATAAGTCAGCTAAAACCCTTATGTTTACGTAACAATGAGACAACAGTATTTTAAGCTCTCTGTTCGGACAGTCATTTACGTTACTGTCGCTTTAAGAGTTTTCTTTCCGTAGTATTTTGCTGATTAGGAGAACTTAACTTTCAACACTTCTGTAATAAGATACCGCAAAACTGTAGAATCATTTATCTTTCTAGTCCTGTGTAAGTTATTTCCTGCTCAAGTGAATGTACACGAGTTAAGCTAAGGCAATCGATGAGCTTCAACTTACACAGTTTTGTTTCCTTTTCTCTTCCCCTCCTCACTGGGAGCACTCCTGCACCTTTAACTTTCTAGTACAGCACTCGTTCACAATCACAGCACTTTTGTCATCAGAACTTCCTCTGGTGTTGATGAACTGAGTAGTCAATAACTGAGTTTTAATTTTGAGATGAACTATTGAATGAAGTGAGAGTGTATGAAGCTGGTTCCTCCGGGGCTTTATTAAAGGAGTGAAGCTGCAGGAGGAGGTGGTGCATAGACAGTAAGAGCCTGACCTCTCTGAAGGATCGTAATCTGCTCAGAGTCTTCTCTCGCTCCTGGTCAACCCACTCCTTCCTCTTCTGCTCCTCCTCTTTCTTCTTCTCTCGTTTCTGCAGACAACAGAGGGAGACAGTGAGGGCAAGATTACAGAGAGAATTGGATCCAGCATCATTTGTGGCTTTCTGCCGTCGTCGGAGTGTCTCTGTGGGCTGTCTCGTTGCCGTGGTGACGTACCAAGTGGACTTGATGATGCTGGGCGAAGACTATGGAGCTCTGCTTGGCTGTGACGTGCTTCTGCTCGTTGGCCTCCATGCACTGATCCTACACACAGAAAACACAAATGAAGTACCTTTTCCATTTACACACCACAGTCAGAATTTAGAGATTTCTTTGGCAAGTTTGTCCTTCACACTTCAGAAAACACCAGTGAAACTGATAATGAAGGTCACACAATGCCTCAGTTAATTAGGAGAGCATTTTCTTTTAAATCTCAAATGTGTCCTCCTTTTTTCATTTTCATTGCATTGTGAAATATTTATACATGTGACTCTTATTGCCTGTGGGTTACTTTCCTGTGAGCCTATAACCAGTGGATTGTCTCTAGTGTGTCCTGAGCAATAAAATGTTTTTAATCAGACAAATGAGCATGTAGCCAGCAGCAGGAGAAAATGCCAGCTGCTCCAACTGTGCTTAAATCACTGCGTCAGCTAAAAATAAAACTATATAATAAAAAAAATAGTAAAATCTCAGCATTTCAGGATGTGAAGGGGACAGAGAGAAGCTACAGCTTTAAACTATAAAAAAATAAGCTATGGTCATTAGCTATATTATATCTGAAAATTTAAAATCCTACAGCGATAAAGTGAGTTTTGTAAATATGCTATGAATTACCTATTATGACACAGATCATAAGGTTGACCTCTACATGAAACCAAATGCTATTAAGATGAATGTTGAGCTGGTGAGAAGATTCACGTCACATGGTGTGGCACCTTTTTGTTGCGGAGGTATGCTCGCCGGGCACAGATGTTGCCTCTCTTGGTCTCCAGGGTCTGCAGCCGTCTTTTGAGCTGATTGACAATCGGAGAGTGTGCTTGTTGAATGCCAGTGTGGACCATGCTCTGCAGCTCCTCGGGATCCTCACACACATCGTAGTACACCACCTCCTCATTCAGCTCTACAACACAAACACACTTCATTCAATACTGCTGCTACTCAAGCGAGTGTCATTCTTAAACCAGCGTTTCCTTCATTTTCCATTAGAAGCAGATTCTGTCCTCAACATATGATGTCATGATGCTTCATGCATTACTTTGGGAACTTACTCATCTGTTGTTCCCACAGTGTCTCAACTAAACACACCTTTGTACACTCATGCACCAGTTAAACCAGCAGAGGAGGGATAGCATGTAGAGCAGAGCGTGATTTCATCTGCAGCTCTGCAGGTTTGACCTTTTTCTCATTCACTGCATTTATAAGTATAATTATTTCCTATTTTGGGTGGTAAACATACTCCTGAAACTACAAGTTAACAGGAAATCTAGCTTTCTACATCAAGTAAAATGGTTATTAAAGAAACTTAATTAACAGGCAGGCAGATTTCTGCATAATAACTGTTTGTGGGATTTTAAAGGGGTTTTGCATAACAAAGAGCTTCAGTAGCTTAAGAAAAGTGCTGTAGCAGCATTATGGCAGGAATTAAAGGAGAAAGTCATTTTGGAGTTGTCTAACTTTGTCTAATTTCAGTATAATTTCATGTATTATTGATTTATCATACTGCTTTGCGGTCTTTTTGCATACGGATTACATTTACATGTGATCTGCATATTATCTCGTGTGACCAGTGACTTAGAAAGAATTCTGGTGCCAACATGAAGTAGATTTCTTTAAAAAAAACTTCCAATGAAGGCATCAGACAGTCCTTGCCCACTGATGAGCATTTTAAGTTGGAAAGTAACCTGAAACCAGTCAATGTAAGGACACACACACACACACACACACACACACACACACACAGACAGACAGACGTAAACATCCCAGTCCCCTGGAGGGGCAATTAGGGAAATATTACATGCACCAAATATTTCCCCAAAGTAAAATCTTTGCACAGTATGCAGAGTGACCAGGAAAACAGACGGATTTCAAACTATTACTTTAAAATAAACTACTGGAAAGTATTTTAAAAAGGGACAGTTCAATTTTTTTTTAAATTAATTAAATTAATTATTCATTATTGTAAGTATACCTTTAATCTGTCTTCGCACGGAGTCTATCTGAGCCACCAGTAGCTGCTCCTCATTCTTCAGGATCTCAAACTTGGTGTCATACAGCTCTAGTTGGGTTTCATAGAACTGTAGCTCCAGCTGATCCACGGTGTCCTGCTGCTGGCCGTCCTCAGACACACACCCAGGATCAGATCTCTGGTTCTGGACTCTGCTTGACAAGCCGCCCATCTGTACAAACACAAAAAAAAATGTCAAGTCAGCCCCATCAAAGATCATACCTGCAGCTCTGCATATTACAGCCTATTAAACATTTAAGGCCTGATTTAATAAAGGTTTGGATTTTTTCCACCTGTGTTAATATTTTTGGAGTGGAATATTTTTGGTTTTACATTGACTTTGTCACAAATATTCTCCCAAATGTCGTTTTTTCATTTTGCGCTTGCAGCTTTCTGCTAGTCCAAACTCTCCATTCAGACACACAAAACCCTCATTTAAATACTGCTGTCTCCACCCTGTTGCACCTGTTTTCATTTACGCAGTTATTCTTAGTAGATCACCTGCAAAACGCACGCAAATGAAACACACTGTCACACAGTTTAGTACCCTTTAGTTGGGATCTTGGTACATCAGGCCCTTATAGTGCAGTTTTATGGGACTGAGCTACTGATTTAACACACAGAGACTTGAAATGTGTTGAATGAGTTGTGCATTGTATTATAGACAAGCAGGAATTATTTAAAAAAACTGTTCTTGATGTGTTCAAAGACACCTCGAATGAACTTCAAACAGAAACCTATTTATTGCAAGAAGAACCTCCACATCAACCGTTCTTATAGCCTTCTGGGCTCAATTTTGTGGCACCACTGCTTGTGAACGCAATCCTTTTTGACAGCTGCCTCAAATTTAGGATGCTTGAGTGTCACAGAACATAAAACACTGAGTTTTGAAAAATAGTCCCTGCTTTCAGCTACATTGCAGGTGAAAATAAGCAAAGTTTGACACAAAAACAAAGCTAATGGTCTGTGACTGATAAATCATCTCAAGCCAGTTTCATTCTATGTGAGCTGATTGTGATACTGTGATGAAATGAGCTGAAACCCACAATTATCTGGAGCGTAGATGTGTTCAGTGATACTACTGAATATGCTTATTATGTCATTTACGAGTTTACACCTTCAAAGCATATGTACACTCTTTAATGCTTTGAATCATCAAATACACAGAACAACTGGATATGACACTAGAGAGTGAACTGAACTCCAAACATACATATACACACACTATATGTAGTAAAAGGTGTCACACTGTGTCATCTGCAGGCTCACCTAATAGAGCCACTGAGTTATGCTGCCACCAGCTAAAGACTTTGCGTAGGTGTAGCTCACTGATCTCATTATAAACACTCTCACTCTCACTCACTCACTCACACACACACACACACACACACACACACACACACACACACACACACACACACACACACACACACACACACACACACACACACACACACACACACACACACACACACACACACACACACACACACAGCTGTTTCATTCTGTAAAGGCTGATGTTGATTTCACAGTGGTAGACACTGCCAGCATCCTAAAAGCTGATTTTTAAAGAGCTTAATGGATGAATAATGCAGCCCCATGACGTTGAAGGTGCTGAAGGTGATCTCTGTTCTCTTCTGAATCTCAAAAGCGCAGCATGACGTCCTACAGCAGCAGGTAATTCACTGCTGTTTTCTCCAAATACTCTGACACGTACACCCTCTGAACTAACAGACAGTCGTGTAGCTGGCACGTTTGGAGTATGTACACACACACAGACACAGACACACCACACACACACACACACAGACACACGCACACACGCACACACGCACACACTCACACACACGCACACACGCACACACACACACACAAACTCACTTATTCATGCATGCAGGTTTTGGGGGTGTATTGAGGGGATTTTCTGTGTTTTTAGAGAGGCTTTATAAATAGATCAAAGGACTACAGCAGCCAGAGATTCAGATCAGACTGGAATACCAAGTGAAAGATACACTAGAGCAAGTAGATGCTGTGAAAAATCTCTGGAGACTTAACTACAAACACAGTGTCACCCTTGTTACTAGAAATAAAGATCTGAATGACAGCTAAAGCCTTACAACTGTGTCAGAGTCAATACGCCAACACGGAATGTGCGCATCAATTACGGCTACAACTAGGAAAGGATTGGTTTATGTTAATCACAGGAAACTGTGCGACACATACCCGTTCTCTGATGCTGTCTTTCTTGCGGCTGAGGCACATTTCTGCAGCTCTCATATGCTGCAGGGTTTCTTTGGCCAATAGGAAGCGTAGTTTCTCCAGTCTAGGAGCAGCAGACGCCCAGGCATTAGCCCCAAAACGACGCTTATCCTCCTCCATCTGCTTTAACATACCTAAACATGTGCACAAAAGTGTTTATACATGTCTGCAACCTACAAATGGATATGAACACAAGATAATAACATGTTTTAAGAGGGAAAAGCTCCTTAAGTAGGGTCACGATGTTAGTGTTAAATATTACATCATATATACAAGAAAACATGTTATCTGCAGCTACTTGTGACTCTGATGATTCTCTGACTCCTTTTCATGTTCCTGACATGTAAAAGTCATAATGAATTCATTCACACACAAATAAGAGAAACAAACACAACAACTTATACCAGCTAGAGCCTTTGAAGTCTGTGCAAAGTAGGTGACAGTGATGTCCTGAATTGAGGTGACTGCATCTTCTGCTTTTGTTCTCCACTCCTCCGCCTCCTTCTCTAGAGCTGTAATTCTTTTAGGACCCAAGTCTTCAAACTCCAAAGATTTCTGCAGCCGACCAGGGAGAGAAAAACAGCGGACAGTTAAACACTTTTTACAGTTACTTAACCCACATGTAACTCTGACTATTTTTTCTTTCAGTTCATAAAGAAATGAAAATGCTCTAGAGATGAATCACTCCATTAGTGCCACACTTTGTGAGGGTCACCACAGCCCAGAATGCAAGGGGACATGTAGTGATTGCTGACTGTGATTAAATTGTGTTTTTCAGTAATAAACAACATTGTGCGTTGGTGGTCACGGTGACGGCAGGAAACAACGTGACGGGTGTCGCTTCTACTCTAACACTGGATTTGTTCCCTCGTGGAACACGTATGTAGAGTTTCCATTACAGAAAACTGTAGCCGGTCTACGTGTCCTGGAAGTTTTCAATATCCTGGACGAAAAGGAGAAATTGTACCTGTAATATTAATATTATATATTATCTGTGTTTATTGAACTTAAAAACAATCATTCTTCATATAGCCTGCCTGTCATCACCATGGCATGTAGATTTATAATGTTATTAAAAGTAGGATTATATTCCAAATAAAGTAAATCCTGTAAATAGGCTCACATGCATAACACTATTTTAAAATTAAATAAATATTATACTAGCCTACATTTGTTGGAAGAACATGTAAACACAAAGAATAGCTTTCAGGTTTAAGCCCACATACCCTCAGATAGAACAGATTGAATAGTATTTGTAAAAAACAAAAATACACGTAGGCCTATCATAACATTTTCATTATGAAGTGCTGCTGCCGACTTGAAATCAAATTATTTCTCTTTGAAAACAAACGAAAAAATAAGCCTGGTGCTGACTCATATCATTTTACTTAGGGTTAGGTTTTCGTAGCAGTGAAGTGTGCAGCTGCTGACTTAAAATCAAAAGGTACCAAGTGTTGATCCTCACATTCATAAAAAAACTAAAAGAATAAATATTTGTAGCCTAAATTAATACAATTTAAATTGTGCCTCGAGGGAAATGTTTTAGCCAGATATTCTGACCACAGAGATTTAAAAATGTCTGACTAGATTTTCCTAGTAATTATCACATCACATTCATTATCATTTTCATTATCACAGAAACCCAGAAGAATACATTTGAATTTCGATTAAGATTTACTGATTGAGCATTTAATACTAATATAATATAACTGGCATCATCCAGCAGACACATGGAAACTTTAAATGTGTTCTGAGATTTTTATATAATTGCTTTTAATTTATAAAAGTCTGCCGCACACCTTTAAGTTAAGACGGTTCCACGAAGCTCCTTTTTTGATTGTGTTATCCAATATATTTCAACTAATGCTAACACAATGCTTCGCTCTCTTCTCGCTTCCTCTCTCTCCTCTTTATTTCTCCTTTCTCCCTATTCTCTCTCTCCCCCTCAACCCCTACTGGTCGAGGCAGATGGTCACTCACTTAGAGTCCGGTTCTGCCTGAGGCTCCTTCCCGTTAAAGAGAAGTTTTTCCTTACCGCTGTCGCCAAGTGCTGCTCATGGGGGAATGTTGGGTCGCTTTAAGTCAAAGAGTTCAGTCTAGACCTGCTCTATGTGAAAAGTGCTTTGAGATAACTTTTGTTGTGATTTGGTGCTATTTAAATACAAATTGATTGATTGATTGACTCGATTCACTTGACTGTACAGATTTGGGTGTGTTATGCTAGTAGCAGCTAACGGCCTGCTCTCCTGAAACAGAAGCAGCTACAGAGGTAACTTCACTTCTTTCTAACTCCGCACTCACAGATCTAACTTGTGTTCTTCAGCCTGAACTGATACTATTAACTCAACCTTGACAATTTTATCAGATTTCACTCAGCCCCTCCTGGACGCTCCCACACATCATTTTCATTTACATATGCTGTCGTACGACCCAAGACCTGTAAACAAACACTGATATGTAAAATTGGTGGTGTTCCCCTTTAAGTAATGTGCTTATATTTACCAGGATCTCCAACTTGTAGAGGCAGGCCAGCTCTCTCATGTCCCTGAAAGGTTGCAGCAGGTACTGGAAGAAGGTGGTAGCCACAGTGACCAGGTCCTGGTAACACTCCTCCTCCTCCTCGTAGATGGTGAGCAGCGCGACCATCCCGTCGGCACTGCCGTGACTCTGCAGCAGCTGTGAGTAGAAAAGACATCATCATCATTACACAGAGTTTTTTCTTCTGTATGACTTTTTAGATGATTAGGAATGACTGATGATTAGGATACTGATCAAATCTGATTAGTTGATGAATCATTTTGTCAATCATAAATTAGCCTGCAACTATTATGATAATCGATTGTTTAAAGAAACGTTTTAAGCAAAAACTGATATGGTCTGATTTCAGCTCATCATTGTAAATTGAATACTTATACGTTTTGGACTGTTGGTTGGACAAAATAAGCTATTTGAAGATGTCACCTTGGACTCTGGGAAACTGTGACGGACATATTTCACATTTTATCCACAAAGTGATTCATCAATGAGAGTTTCATGTATTTGTTTATGTGTCAGGATCCACATTAGTCTTCAGTCATCTTTCCTTGAGTTTCAAAACATATATTACACCCTACAGTCAACACTAATGGTGAATATAAGACTTAAATATTAGAGAATTAGAATAAAATGTACACTGATGATTCTCTCAACAGTTACCAGCAAAAAGTACAAATCCACATGAGTACAGCATCCCATGAATATGATGTGTCATCTGCTTCATTTGGCTACTCCCTTTCTTTGGGACTAAAAACTAGATACAAGATCAGGACTTTAACTGTCTGATTTCTTCATAATAAAATTGAAGATACATAGGAGAGGTATTAAAAGAGTTCACCTGCACAACATAATCCTCTCACCCACTCTTTTCATGTTTATAAAGGGACAAAACATGGATTAACTATGTGATCCAATGCTAACTGTTAACGCCTAATGCAAAACTGGACATTATGGAATCATTACAGAGTATTTATTTTATTGGTATTTATTTTGTATTTACTGACGGTCTGCTGTGTTGAGCTGCATTAGATGGTGAAGATTTTTATGTGAATACCGACTGCATTATTTCTTTTGTCTCGAGTCCTGGGCTTTAGTATTCAGTCACGGAGTAAACAGATGGTCATATTACATTTCTGTGTTTGAATCGTGTCAAAGTGCAGCAGCATGAAGCAGTCAGTGTAGCTGCTGTTGCACAATACTTCAGCTGATTATGACAAATAACACAGTGAGTGTTTGCTGCGTCACTCTAAGTCTGTTTTTCAGTTTTAGCACCACCGCTGAGTGGAGCTCGACCTGTAGGGTAACATTCAAATACAGAGCATTAAGAGATTTCACTGTCCAGCCTGAAGACCTGACAATGAAAAGAAAAAAAAAACATGTTCTCATTTAAAAACAGCAGAAATAAAAATGTTGCTAATAATAATGGCGTGATTCGAACACTGTGATTGCTTCTCACTTCTTCTTTTAACATGTTTCTTTTGATGAGATGTGTCCGGTTTATTCACATCATCTGTTTCAAGTGCATCAAAATGGCTTTCTAAGACTTCTACTGTGCTTTTTGGGATATGGTGAAAAACAAGCAAGAGGCACAGAAGAAGAAAGCAACGAGCAGCCAAACAAGGCTGAGATTTGTTTGAGAGTGTTCAAGATCAGAGGCTCATTGTTTGTCTCCAACGTCTCACTTTCACTTTTATATGTAGATATACAGTACCAGTCAAAAGTTTGGACACATGTTCCCATTCACATCAGTCAGAAAGTGTGTCCAAACTTTTGATACTGTATATATTCAGCATTTTTAGCAAATACAGCTAAAACTAATGCAGTCTATGATACCACTGTAAACATTTAAGTCAGTATTTTCCTTTTGAACAAGACAAAAGCTGCAGGATCTCTCTGTCTGCATCGCGGCTCTTTTGATCATTATTTTCACAAAGTTATTTCATGTTTTCAGTTTGTTCACTTTATTTTCTCAACATTTCTTTTTGGGCCAGAGAAGAAAACGTGTAAAACATGTTGGGAAAAAATGATCTAGCTGGCTTTTGTTGTGGTTTTAAAACATAAATAACAAAGTAAGAGAGAAAATAAATAACAAAGCCAAAGTGAATACATTTAAAAGTAAAAGTAAATATTTTTCTTTATAATTAAACATAAGCGTCACGTCAGCTGAATATTTCCCTTCTGAACCAAACAAGGAGCCTTCATGACCTCATCTGCTATCAGGTTAGTGAGGCTATTCATTATTTTAAAGAAAGTGGTCTTTAATGAAATATAATTATATAATAAATAATAGTTCATACACTTTTAGTTTCTTGTATTTGTTTAACGCGGTAGTTCTTAATACCCTATATATATGCTGCTTGTAACGTGCTGTAAGATAACCCTGATGAAGGCCACACACTGACATGTGTTGGTCTGTTAATAAAGTTATCCTAAACTACAAGTGTTGAATTTCCATTTTACTTTTTTCCTTCTCCGTGCTCCTTGGAAGTAGTTGAAGTAGTGCCAGAAACCTCCACCCTGTTTCTACAGATGTGAATGAAACCCATGACCCAAATATTCCTACATCATGACATTGTGTTACTTATGGAGGTATAGTGAAAACACATTATTGCCCTTTTTGCTGGGGACCCCTGAAGGACCCCTCTTTGAGTACCACTGGTACCTCCAGGGGAAACATAACTGGTTGACTTTCCAAACTCCAACATAGTAAGTAAGGTTTTTTTGGCGGCCCCTCGGCTCTGGGACATCCTGCTGGGGGCCATTAGACAGGCTGAGACTGTTGATACTTTTAAAATGCATCTGAAGACTCAACTTGTATTCTCTGGCTTTTAATTGTGTTTAATTTGTTTGTTTGTGTTCTTTTGGGTTTTAAATGTGCTTACATTTTGGTTTTACTTTCATTTTGATCATTCTATGCTTCTATGTTTTAATATATATATGTCTGCCTTCATGAAGCACTTTGGTGCTATATGAATAAAATAAGTGCTGGAGCTTTGACTTTCTATAGACTATTTTCCTTCTCTGTGCACCTTGGAAGTAGGTGAAGTTGTGCCAAAAATCTCCACCCTGTTTTCTATATATGTTTTATTACAGTAAATGAATAAAACCATTCATTGTGTTATTTAAGGATTTATAGTGAAAATTAGAGCCAGACTGATACTAAACTTTTGGGCCGATGCATATACTGATATTAAGGAGTAAAAAAATTCTCATATCGATATATATGGGCCAATAATCTTGTGTGTATACACTACATTATACATTACCATGTGGTTACCAAATACTTGTGACAATAATATGTATATAGGCAGTGATATTTTACAGTTTAAGAATAAAAAAGGTTTTAAAAAATGACATCAGTGCACTGAAACTGTAAACTTCACTGGGAACTTAATATATTAAAGTTGAATTAGGAACAAGGATTGAATATACACACAATGCAGCCTATATGAGATGGAATAAAAACCGATACCGATTTGTGATAGGCCAATATCAGCCGATAATATTAGTTGACCCATATATTGGTCTGGCTCTAGAAATGCATTATTGACTGTATTATAGACTGTACAATGCTGCACTTGCACTTTAAGGTCCTTTTTGCAGTTTTTTGTTTTTTCTCATATCACTATCTTTTTGAGCTGCTGTAGCAATGAATTTCCCCCACTGTGGGATCACTAAAGTTTTATCTTTTTAAAAAATCTTTTATTGCCCTTTTTGCTGGGGACACCCTGAAGGACCCCACTTTGACTACCACTGGTTTAAGGGGACACATAAGTAGTTGACTCTCCAAACTCCAACACGCAGTAAGTTAGGTGGCGGTAATGCACCTTAAAACAGGAGAATGCAGAAGAAGACCCTCTCACTCTCACTCTCTCCCCCTCACCTGACGCAGGTGACCCTTGGCCCTGGACATCTCCTCCTGCATGGCCTTCCTCTTGAACTCCTGCAGGTTTTCAAAGTACTCCTCCACGTCCCTCTCATCCTGACCGAAGAGGGTGTCGAGGACGATCTTCCGGCCGCAGATGTCGATGGCTGCGCTGAAGTACTTCTCCAGCCTCCTGCACGGCGCGTCAAAGTCTCGCTCGTCATCCTCCTCTGTGCCTGAGGACCTCCGACTCAGGAAGAGCAGGTCCCAAATGTTGCCCTCCTCAAACTCAGACAAGTCCGGGAAGCAGGAGACCAGGACGTCTGCGACACATGTGAATTGTTGATGGATGTGTTTTAAGTCGCTGACGGAGAAGAGTCCAGCCCAGCTCATCTGCGAGTCTCCCACATTGACTTCAGCTCTCCTCTTCTGTCTCTGTAATGTCCGATTGTGGCAGGTGACAGCAAACTTACACTCGATGACGTTCCACTGTACGATAAAACCTAGCTTAAACGCCTCCGTTTCCTCAAATATATTGCTCTTGACGGCCACCCAGCCCTCCAGACTGTCTAACCGCTCATATTCAACGCTGTTCATCTTGTTTTGTTCAATAAAAACAGCCGTTTCACTTTGTTCAATCCGCCGAGCTGCTGGCTCTGTTTACAACGTCCGCCATTTGTGTGACGTCAGGTGCCTTCACGTACCCAAGAGATGTCGGAAAAATGTTGGTCAAAGATGTTTTGCTACTACATCTCAGAGAATAATGCTGCAGATGATCTTAGCCCTCACATACTGTTCATATTCCGACTCTTCACAGTATCCTCTCATAATTAGGTAAATAAATAAGTTGTGATAGCATTTCCTGAGTTCCTATTTTTAATGAGTTGAGAGACTTTGTTATTCAGTTTTTACACTTCTCGTTTAAGGAGAAAAAGCATGAACTATATTAAATGTAAAGACTAGACTTTAACTAGTAAATAATAAAAAAGCAATACATTAAAAAGATCAGATGTATCTTAATTGACTCCTCCGGGGAGAAATTCATATCGACACAGGCAGTATAGTAGGAAAAAAAGTAGCAACGTAAGGGTGAAAGTGATAAAGATTAATAAAATACAATACAATATACATTAAACAATCTCTGTGTAACTAATCTTTAAATGTGCAATATGCAGAAGTTCATGACATTACATACGTGTATATGTTATGTGTTTTTCCTGGGATTAACATAGTAAGGACAGGAGCAGACTTTTTTAGTTGGAGTGGGAGGTACTGGGGGCTGTAGTGTTGTGCAGTGTGATGGCTGATGGTATGAAAGAGCCCCCCAAGCGCTGAAACACTGCCCCCTGAAACCTCTGACTAAAATATATTATGAAACCCCACCTTTTTTTTGTATTATGTTTTTTTATTATCATTAAGCTACATGTAATTTATAATGTCATATTCTTTATTTCCTCATATAGCCGATGTAACAAATTTCTGAAATGTGTGATGTGAAAGTGTATGAAAAGTAGTGTTGCTTGATTTATATATCAAATATCACCCTTCATAAGACTGGAGAACGAAAAAAAAAAGGCAACGATGTTTCATATTCCACACAATCACCGATCAGAAATTTGTGAATAGCAGCATTTGGGAGTTTCCGAGGAGCCCTGAAGGCACCACAATGATCACGTATGGTGTTCCACTTTGACCTTTGAATCACATGTTTGGGGATTTCCACATCCTCCAACTATCAAAGCAATGAACAGAAAAACACTAAAAGCGAAACTGATTACAAGTGTTTTAACACTGTTACCAAAACTGATCACCAATTACTCACAAGAATATGTTTAATTCAATAAATAACGTCTAACAGAGAGGTTTAACATGCCTGTGACATTTGAGCAGCCTGACTCCCCTGTCTATTTTTGTCTCAGCTGCTGGGTGTAGTTTGAACTGCTTACAGAGTTGGCTTGTCGGACACCACTGTTGCCCTGACAGGGTTGTTTAGAACAAACTGATTTCCTGTATCGTTCAGGTAAATTTGCCTCAAGCTGCCTATTCATTGTCAAAACTTTTGATTATTCTGCACAGGCAAGTTACTTGTTTTCAGTATGAAGAGCATAGCTTTCAGATCTAATGTTTTATTTCATCCTGCTCAGTTATTATTTAATGCAGGAGTTTTTAGAATGTACGTATTCATTGCTGTTGATGTATAGATAGACATACTTAAGGACTGAAGGGCAAAATTGAAGAAGTTTGAACCCTTAATGAGTTGTAAACCTCTCTGTGTCTGTCCTCCCACAGTCACTTTCCTCATGGATCTGTATGATATCAGTGGAGGAAGACTGGATGTGATAGCAGAGGAAGTTGAGCACCAGGAGCTGAGCAGAGAGTCGACCACCACCATGGAGTCCTCTAGAGACAGAGGAGGGAGGGCCACCCAAGATGTGTCAACCTTCCAGCGGTTCTCTGTCAACACTAACGAGTCCCTTCGTTTTGAGCCCTGTGACACCAGCACCCCGTCTCCCACTGGGGCAGAAGATGGACTCGATGATGAGGATGATGATGATGTTTTCAAGGAGGGAGACACTGAGGTGGGGAAGTTAATGCAGTTTTATGATTTATGAATTTTCTTTTATTGTATCCAACCCCTGTTCAACAAAGAGGATTTTGGAGTGTCCTTAGAAGATCTCTGTAAGAGCAAGGCATAAAAACTCACTATTTCTTAACAAATATTAAAATGATCACATTTCTTCTCCTAGAAGTGACCGCAACTTTGCTTTAAAACTATTACTTGTGACATAATTAGATTTCTTTGTAGCTAATTCCCAGAAGATGGAGCTGTCCACATGAAAGTTCTTTCATACCGAGCGACAGACATGAGCAAAAAGTCTTGAAAGCACAGGCCTGGATGAAAAATGGTCTCTAGCTGTGTCATTGGTTTGAATTAAGAGAAATTATGGCTTTCAATATTTTTAGAACGAGATCAACACCATCAGGAATCGCTTGCAAGGGAAGGTTGCAGAGATGGAGAACTTTGCAGGTCATCTGGAGGAAATCTTTCTCACTGTGGAGGTAAATGTCAGACTCTAGAGTCTTTTTAAGTTTAATGAAACAGATTGGTACAATGTGTTTTGACAGTGATTTATTATGTTGTGGCTGTGTGAGCACATGGGAATACTTTTGTTTTCAGCTTTTTTTTATTATTATTTTATTGAACTCAGAGCCTGAGAAAAAAGATCAAGATGTCAGATTTCAGTTTGTACCAGAGAAAGTTTGGTAACTGGAAAGTGTGTGTGTGTGTGTGTGTGTGTTTGTGTGTGTGTTCCCAAGAGGGTCTCAGCTGAAGAGACAAACCATCCATTTCATTCATTTTTCTCATCTTTCCATATTTAGTTTAATGTAAACCGAATGTGGAACTCACTAAATGATATAAACGTATGTACAGGAGAATTTTGGCCGTCAGGAGCAGCACTTGGAGCAGCATTATAACGACGTGCTACAGACGCTGTCTCAGCGGTACGATGACAGGGCAGCTGGACTGGAGGAGGAGAAAAAGAGTAAGCTGGAAGCTTTGTACAATCAGCTGCTGGCTTGCGGTGAGGCGCTGGATGCCTCCAAGGAGCACATTGAGGCCGCCCAGGAGATCTACCGCAGCCAGGACAAGAGGCTTTTCTTGAAGGTGTCTTTTGTCTTTGTGTTTTCCTCAACCAGACGCAGAGAGTAATGTGCAGATTACAGCTGGATTTGTGCTGATAAATGGCTCCAAGTTGTTTCCTCTAATAATCTTAATGTAGTATAAAATACAGACTAAATGATTGTGTGTACAATTTATACCCACAAATATTGTCTCTGTTTATTTACTGCGTGGTTGAATTGCTCTCTTTGTCATTCATTGATAGGCAGTTGTTCCCGCCATTAAAAGGTAAATACCATGCAAGGTGTGACACAGCACGACTGGAGACTGAAGTGTGATTTTTGAAAGACTAATCATTAACGCCACGTGACTAATAACATGTCTCCAGGTAATTTTGCATGTAGTTTCATTTAATATTGTGTTACTACTTACATAATGACTGATCTAAATGAATGGCATGAGGACACAATATGCCTTTATAAGAGGGTTTGTTTTTTTTTGTACCTCTCCAGAATCGAGGAGTTTGGCAAAGAGGAAATGGACCTCAGTCTGTCTACATCTCTTGAGTTTAACCCACCACTTGCCTCCGACCTGTCAGATGTTCAAACAATGATGGACTCCATCAACGTTGTTCCAGGTCTGATTTCCTCCAGCTCACCTCTTAATCAGTGACAGATGAGACAGTTCAGTACTGAATGAATAAATTAACCAGTAAAAAGTGTTCAAACATAATGTCATTCATTCTCTTGAAGACATTGTGCTGTTGGACGTCCAAGATAGAATAACCGCATAGGAAAGTCTGTGGTGTATTAATAGGTTTTGTTTGCCCAGAGATCATTAACTACCAATTAAAAACATAACTTGAGGTTTAGTTTTTATCAAACTGCAGTTTTTAAGGTCAAGAATGAACTTGCTGAACATTCAATTTGCTCAGTAGCAACTTACCAACTTTGTAGTTTCACACAGTGTGATCAACAGTGGTGAACACATGTAGTACAGTACTTCTCATTCTCTGTTAGAAATTAACTCACTATGATACCTGTCCCATATTCACATATATTCACATTTTAACTGTTTTGTTCACATGACCTGTTTGTGGATCTACACTACAAGAAGTGTTGCCAGATATTATGGATAAAAATATAAATCCTGATAAATGAAAACAAAGTGTCAGTGTTGAGCCTATATACAAAAACCTATCATAACATATTGTTTATGCTTGTTATCTATTACTGTGATTCTGATGGATTATTGGATTAATAATTTTTTCCCAATGTGAACACAGCTCCATCTGCTCCAGTTATCAACCCACAGATGCCCAACTCTGCCTCACTGACGTCCCTGCGTGTGTGCTGGAGCCTGTTCTCTGACGACACGGTGGAGTACTACGAGCTGTACTACAGGCCTGTGCTGGAGGACATGCCAGCAGACAGCACCTGTGCACCACATGGTATAGCTCAGGGACACTGACTCCACATTCATTTGCATGCATGATAACACCATTTACTGTTGACATAGTATCTAATGATGTGGGACTCGCTCGGGTTTCTCTGAGGCATATTATTTTCTGCTGTGATAGTTAAATCTATGCTCCGCTTTTCAGTAAGCAAGATAAAAGTAAAGGAGACCCACTGCACTGTGACAGATCTGCTGCCCAACGCTCAGTACGAGCTCTGGGTGACAGCTACCAACACTACAGGCATCAGCCCAGCAAGTGAGAAGGCCTTATACATGACAGGTAATAAATGATACTCCCACACAGTCATTAAACTTGTGACAGGTAAAATAATTGTTCTCAAGTTGTCCCACAAAATCTATGTTCAGATGTTCTTCTGTCTATTCGTAAACCACTTGAGCCTGACATGATTGACATTTGATTAGAAAGAAAATAGTTGATTTCTCTGTCCGCAGTGCCGTCGCCTCCAGTGATCAAGCAGAGGGAGTGTACAAGCTGTCCAGAGGCTGCTCTGATCCGCTGGGAGTCAGGAAACACCAACCCTGTTGACTCTTACACTGTGGAGCTCAGTGACATGGGTACTGATGGCGGTATTACTGAGTAAGAGCAGTATATCATATCAGACTGCCCTAATGTGACAGATTCAACATAGAAACAAGCTCACAATTTAAAGGACATTGTTGTTTATTTTCTGTATTTTTCTTATTGTCAACTAATCTCTATTGTATGTGAATCCAAAGCCTGATTATATATCTCCCTCTGTGCCATAGACTTCCTTTGTTGTCCAAAAACTATGAAAAACACATCAGTGAGTCACACTGTGACACTGGATGACCTGTTCCTTCATCACAAAGACTACGGTCATGGTAGTTGGCTAGAAACATCTCATCTCCAAAGACTAATAACAGCGATCACGTTTTCTTTTTCCAGAGCTGTGTTACTCATTGTGCGGCTCACAAGTCTTATGCAGCTCACCAAGCTTTAATGGGTGGCTTGCATCACAGCTATTTATGATAATGCTGCCAATACACATAATTCACAAGGGTTTCAACAACAAACTGCAAATGTAATATGAAAACAATCATATTTTCAGCCTGTTTTTAACAGCTTTTGGACAACAATGGAGGTCTGCAACACAGAAGAATAAAATATATCAGGCTTTGGATACACACACAATACTTGTTAGTAGGATCAATTCATTGTTGGATTGGCTGTGCACATCAGATTTGTTGACAGAAAAATACAGCAAATCGCAGCTTTATCCTTAAAGTTCACACACAAAGTAAAAATATCTCAGTATAAACAAAAGTGGCCTAGTGAAAGTACAGAGCTTCAAAGATGCAGCACCCCGTGATATTTGTCTCCACTGGCCGATCCTTTTAATAAGGCTTTTGCTCCAATACATCCATAAACAAGCCTGTGTTAGTGCTTGCCTGGGATTTTGAGGTCCCATGGATATAGAGCTGCTGAATCAAGACACACTCTGTCCTAGAAAATCTATTCTTAGCCACAGCTCCTGCAGCACTGTTAGCGTCAGCTAGAATACTGTCCTCACTTTTGGGGTCATTTTCATTTTTCATCAGGTCACTTTTGAATGGTTTGTTTATTTTCACGTCATTGAATGGAAACTTTCTTGACTAAAATGGGGCCCATGCTCCAGATATGACAAAGATCCTTGTTAACCACCTAATTTTATCCACCTAGTATTTCAAATTTTCAAAATGATTTCAAAGGTTTTACACAGTCATGGGGCTATGGAAATAATAAAGCCAACCCAAAAGTTGTCATCATTATGCATTTGTTATATTTAAGAGAAACTGATATCAACCTGTTGTCCCATGGGTTAATCCCTCAGGTCTATAGTAGCTGTGCCCACCTGCCAGTGTCTGATCCAGCTGCAGACAGGACGGCGTTACCTCATCTCTGTGAGAGCCGTTAACATCGGCGGGCCCAGTGAAAGGAGTCAAGTTATAACTGTTTCCACAACAGGTTAGAAGTATCACTCATTTGTCTGCTCATGGTACTTCTGGATAATTATCCAGATCATTTACTTAAGTAAAAACTACATAAAAAATACACAAGTCTAACCCTAACCCTAATGTGTTTGTTTACCTGCAACAGGTACGTTCTTCTATCTTCTGGAGGATACTGCCCACCCTTGCCTGTCCATCTCTGAGGACGGTTTCACCGTGTTTTATGGAGATGAGGAGCTGCCAATAAGTGCAATGGCCTCAGATGATAACACCTTCACCAGGTAAAGTAATAAATCATCTTTAAGGTATGTTTGTTTGTATGTTATATACCCCTTTTTTAAGTGTACATATGTGAAATGTGTGCGTGTGCAGTTGTGTAGCTGTCCTGGGGGATCTGATTCCAGTGCGAGGTCGGCATTACTGGGAAGCGGAGGTGGATGACGGGACAGAGTTTAGGATTGGAGTAGCATATGAGGACACAGAGAAGGACTCCTACCTCGGAGCCACCAGTACATCCTGGTGTATGAGGCACATTCTCACTCCATCCAGGTACAAGTGCACCGTCACTGTGATGTCTATTAACCTTTGTGTACTGTTTAGTGTCCAGAACACATCAGATCCTCGTT